>NC_138314.1:20437500-21865000 GCF_965601325.2 Salmo salar | reverse complement strand
AATTTGTCTTACCATGGACTGATGAACATCAAGGCTTTTAGATATACTTTTGTAACCCTATCCAGCTTTATGCAAGTCAACAATTCTTAATCTTAGGTCTTCTGAGATCTCTTTTGTTCGAGGCATGTTTCACATCAGGCAATGCTTCTTGTGAATAGCAAGGCAGCTCTAACCAACATCTCCAATCTCATCTCATTGATTGGACTCCAGGTTAGCTGACTGCTGACTCCAATTAGCTTTTGGAGAAGTCATTAGCCTAGGGCTTCACATACTTTTTCTAACCTACACTGTGAATGTTTAAATGATGTATTCAATACAATAATTTGTGTATTATTAGTTTAAGCAGACTGTGTTTGTCTATTGTTATGACTTAGATGAAGGTCAGATAAAATTTGATGACCAATTTATGCAGAAATTCAGGTATTCAGGTAACACATACTTTTTCTTGCCACTGTATACACCAAAATGTGTTTGAATATTGTTTGCAATAATTGTACTGTTCTTACTGGAACACTTGTAGAGTTTGCGTGCCTGTGTGATATCCCCTTTGCTTAGCCTTGTCCTCTGGCCAATTGGCGGTCTCACTGCATTGACATCATAGCGTGGCAGGATGGTGTCCAAGAAGATTCCTCTGCATTTCAGGAGAAGAGACCGCTGTTAGATCAAAACACTGCATAACCGAGAAGGCACTTGCACATACACACTGGTACACACTTTCTCAGAAAAGACACCATTCAGAGGGCAGTGGTGAACCCTAAAGATCCATCAGCCAGCGGCTGAACTTCTGACACTAACACTGACAGTAGGCATTATTCAGTGATTTACTGAGGATGCTGACATTTATGGAAGCATCAGGCCACAGCTTTACCTGTGTGAGTCTGGCAGCCTGCAGCCAATAGGGCCTGAGCTAAGGAGTGCGATATACTGTATGGGGAGCATACAGTATATAAAACACAGTTGTTGTTTTTTATTGATATGGTGCCAAAACACCACAAAACATGCACTGGAACATTATGCCAGTTAAGAGAGTGGACTGAGTGTGATCCCAAGCCGTGCTGCCCAACAATGTGGTCTCAGGGCAATTTGTATTATTCTGTACATAAATCTGTGACACTCCTTTTAGTATGATATGATACGTTAGGTTACATTATAAATGGAATAACATACAATAACATACGTACTAGAGGATGTGTAGTATCATACGTCTTACTCGGTGGTATAATATCATACAAATTGGATGATGTACCTTCTCATACATCTTGGTTGACGTATAATATTGCACATCTTTATCGGAGACCAGGTTGCTTGTTGCGCCGTAACAACAAAGGAGAATTATGGGGAGAATTTACTTGCCGGTTAGGAGAACTAAAACAACAAAGGTTAGGCAAATTTATGTAGAAGGTTAGGTGAATTGGGTTAAGTTTAGAATATGGGTTAGGGGAGAATATTGGTTAGGGGAAGGTTAGGTAAAACGCTACAGTGGGACCCGACGCAACTCGAGCATTCAAGCTTTGGATTGCTAGACTGTCACAGATAACGCTCACCCATCCTCCCCGACCAACCTCCCTACTGTCGTTTCTGTCTCAAGTAACTAGACCATTAGTAGGTATCATACATCTTGGTGGTGCTCAGAAACACGTCAAGTATATTTTGTATGGCTCTGAGGCAAGGCGGTACCCATTCAATTTTTCTCATCAGTGAACTCAGCACAGAGAAGTGGAGCCACACCCATCAGCAGACCCATGACCCTTATCAACACTGTCAAAAACAATGACCTAACTTCAAATATTATTATATAAAAAAACAACCAATTGACTGTTACTGGTCAGTGGTCCCCTCCAAGGCTGTAGGAATGTCCTCCTCAGAGAGAGGAGGTAGTTCAAACAGGTCTGGGGGTCAAAACTGACCTCCTACTGACCTCGTCATGTGTGCTGTGCAGATGGAAGAAAAACACTATCCAATTCCAATACTAAAAACCAAACGCCCTCCTCTGACAACTCTATGGGAAAATCTAAAACTTGATTGGTTTGTTGTATGGACAACAGCAACATTTAGCATAAGGATTAAAAGTCCAAAAGAACAAGAACAATTAGAAAGATGTACAAAAATCGCATCATGGTGGCTTGCCTTTGGCTTGAAAAGGAGTCCAGAACAGTTGATGCTGAAAAACCAGACCTTTTCACACCACTTTCTCACTTGACACTTTGCTAGTTTATCATCTCCTTTTCTCTCTCTGCAATGGTGAGCAAAGCCTGGTTCCTGGCTGTTCCCATGGTGACGTACCCATCAACGCCAGGCATGTGCAAACAGAGCAGCCTGAGCTAACAGTTTAAGCACTGTCTGTCTGTCTGCCTGCCTGCCTCCAGGAGCCCGTAAGCTGGCTGTCGGTGAACAACGCCACTCCAGCCAGTGTCAGAGCAGACAAAGGGCACACTGGCAGCTCTTTATTTGAGTTGGCTCTGCTTTATGCACCAGGCCTGAAAAATGTCCCCAGCGCAGAGGGGCGGATAAAGCCCAGGGTTGGGTAACATGCCCCAGACAAAAAGCATGGGGAGCTGCCTTACTTGTCCCCAGGAGACACTTCAAAACATGAGGGCTCCCCATGAAATCTTACCAACAACAATCTCGGCAAAGGCCCTGGCTTCCCACGGTGATTTACAGTAAAAACGCTGTGCAAACACACAGGCTAATAATGGGGAAACAAAGCTAGACATTGGGACAGGTACATCAGCATCAGAGGAGGTTGGTAACACCTTAATTGGGGAAGACGGGCTCGTGGTAATGGCTGCAGCGGAATGAGTGGAATGGTATCAAATACATCAAACACATTGTTTTCATGTGTTTGATGCCAATCTATTTGCTCCGTTCCAGCCATTATTATGAGTAGTCCTGCCCTCAGAAGTCTCCACTGATCAGCATGCAGGGGAAGTGTAAACTGGAAACTGAGAAAAGCTAACAGGAGTCCCTTGTCTCCTAATAAGGTGCTCTGAAAACACACTGACCACGCTCTCAATACAATCCATTACTTTTTCATCTCTAAACAGTGAAATCATTAAATAAGGCTGGCTATACTCAGGGAAAATAGGACATGCTCAGAGAGGTTGAATGACAATAGAGCAGAAAGCATCAACAATCACAAACCTACTTCATTGTCATCCCCTGGAAAGCACATTGCCTGTACAGTTAGAAAAATAAAGGGCTAGGCAGCCCATTCTGTGCAGTGGCCTGAAAGAGTGTTTGTATCCAATCTCAGCCTCCTTGAAGAGAAAGAATCTCTCCCGGTTTCCCAGAATCCAGTTGCCACGCGCACATGGCAGGTTATTTGGGACAGGCTGCAATAGGAGGTATTGAGGAAAGGGCCAGCCTCGGTGAAAAAAGGGCAGAAAATTTTGAACAAAAGGAGAGCCAACAGCTGGTTCTCATACCAGAGAGCTGTGTAGTAATGATTCCAGTCTGGTCTGGCCACCCTCTCCTCCAGCTCTCACTCGCCTTGCATGTACCCAGGCTCACATTACATTCACACTGGGAAGCAGGGGCATGCCAAACCCCTTCCTGCAATTGGGAAAGAGGCATTGAATTGGAACAACAATCACTCCTGCCGATGTCTGTAGCTCTAGACAATTTCACATTTTGTTTATGTAAAAGATCTTTCGAAGAAAGTCCACGTCGAATTGCACAGCAGGTACCAAAAATGTATCACACACATGGCTGAGGGAGGGAACCGCATGTTACCGGTATGTTAAACTCAGTGCCAGGGTATCCCCCCCATTGTCATGCAATCCACTATAGACTGCACACTGCCTGACAAGGATGTCATGCAACCTTCATGCTGGGCTTGTATCACTTATGTAATGACAACAAATTTACAGCTCAATCTCCAACTCAGTCCCAAGTGGACCTTTTTGGCTTTGCTTTGATCTAACGGAAACAGACAGAAACAGTGCCAAACTGCAGCCTAAAAAGCGAGGAGATGGGTAAAACCCAAATAAGCATGCAGTCGTCATAGAAGCTGGGCTGGTCCAAATCTCAAACAGCCACTATGACACCACTGTCTGTATCTGTGACTAACAGGACAGCATCTGGAGAGATTTCCAGATGCATCCGACAGGGAGTCTGGGAGAAATAAAGAGGTCAGCTGGCACAGAGGGACGCACTGGCACAGTGCAGTACCAAAAACCATGACACATGCACTGCTCTCCTTTTCAAGCATACTTCAAGGACAAGAAGCAATTTCGTGAAATATGAATTTCAAATCGCAGCAGCATGTACTACAACAGCACTTAAAGAGTTTGGTTTGAGTGGATAACGGTCTTCCTGCTGTTTAGTATTACATAGATTCTACTGAAAAAAAAAAAAATCTTAGAGGGCAAAGTGTGACAAAAATAGAATCTTAACAGATTCTATCTCCGTGGCCATGAAAAAAAAAAAGCCGTGGGATCTTTTACACTCCTTTTGCCCTTTATAAAAGCTGCACAAACCATCTATGACGCCTTGATCACAAAGGCCACAATAGATCAATCATATCAACAATTTATTGAAAAATCTATAGCTTGCAGTCAGAACGCACCTGAAAACAGGATCAGTTTGATTCTGTACTCTCAGAGATTTGACTTGTCAAGTCAATGTCGGGGAAATGACATTGAATGGTCTCCATTTCCACATGGAGACCTAAACATGTTTATGTGATCATTAGTGGTTGACCTAAATCATGCTAGCAAGTAGACCTGACTTTTTTTTTTTTTTTACACCAGGGAGCCATGAAGCTAGCCAGCAGACACCTTGGGAATAAAACCCTATAACCTCCTAAAGAAGCCTGGTATGTGGGATCATGTTGCTAACGACGATCAAAGCCACTTCAAAGGGGCTCTATGTGGCATAATGAGGCAGTTCACACTATGAGAGGAGAACTTTTACAAGGAGCTTCACAGAGGTATGAGTGTGCCATGTAGCCTGATGTGCTGCAGCAGGGCCACTGGCGCTAGCGGCTCTACCTGAACCTGGGGTTGGATGTGGAGGTTTACTGGGCTGCTGCTACACACACAGGCTGCTTGAGCCAACCAAGGGAGTGATAATTGGAACAACCTGTGGCTGTGGGTAAAAGCTGGCTCATCAAAAGGTAGACACAATCAAGCCTTATGGGTAATTCCACGGAAACGGAATTGCACTGAGACTCAGATTTTTCCACTTAAAATGTGCGCCACACAAAAACCATTGATTTCAAAGTTTAACAAACCATATAACTCTACGCACAAAACCTTTTTTTTTTTTTTTTACACTGACATTTTTACCCCCCAAAAAAATTTCCTGGAAGAACTTTGCAGATGTAAAGTTCGGTAACAGAATTTTGGTGAAATCTCCCTCAGTTCTCTGTGTCCAAGTTTTCCAAAAACTCTTAACTATCTGCTCCGAATTAAGATTCAAAGACGTCTGCAGAAAGAATGGGGTGTCAGCTATGACATGACACATTAACTTTGAAAAAATCTACTTTGGTTAGAGTGGATTTACACCTGGTAACGGAATTGCGGTAACGGAATTTCATCTTGGGTCCATGATCTGTACTACACAGAAATGCATAATTATGGATATGAATGTCATTCTCTTCATGGTGATGTATCCTGAACAGGTACACAAAGGTAGAAATATGCAATATCCTCTTTTTCATATTTGGGTATTATTCCGCCCCGAAACAAGACCAAATTTGGTTGGTCCAGACCGTACCAAATCTGAACCAATCATAGACGTCTACATTTCACAACTTTGGACATTAAAGTACAGCACAGTAGCCCTCAGGAGAGTAGAGGTCAGTACAGTACATTATTGTGTACTCAACTCTAGTGTGTACTGTATTTTTTGGAAATTCCTTTACTGATTTTTTAACAGAATTGAGTTTTAATCACTTAATAATTCATAAACAAAATTGATATCAGTAAAAAGACTATAACTAATTCATAGGTCTACCTTTACTTGTCACTTCTGTGAACTTTCATTATCCTCCCTCCTAATGAGGGAGAGAAATTTAAAAATATATTTTGGTGACAGGTTTTTGGTAACAGAATGTTTATGCACAAGGCAGTTTCTTATGCTAGGCATACACTACATGACTTCTAAAATCGTAACAATTTGGACATGCTCACATTTCGCCATTTCCTTTCACAGATCTTTTCATTCCATCCACATTACAATGATTGATCCTACCCTGCGTCTCTCGGTTTTCGGAGGAAAAACATTCCGACATGCAAATAGTGAGTTGCTTTGTAAGTGTGCACATAATTATGTGCAGAAACATAAAAACACGAGACAGAGGCGCAGAATACCTATTATGAAAATATGAATAATATTTTGGGTTTCTGTCATGGTAGGACATAGAGGTAATATTGTTGGATTTCGTTTTGCATGACATGCTGAATACTCATTGGCTATTGGCAGCAGCCCTTGCCCAATTGCGTCGCAGCACTGCTACTACAAGATGATCGACCAAAATTTCAGATATGTCCAAAAATTCTCGGGACATCCGACAGGGGTATGGAACAGCCATCATTGGTGCGGCCTTGATCCGCGCGAACTATGCCAGTCCCGACCTACTGATCCTAGCTCAAATTCATAGGATTTCACCCCAATTATCAAAATGAATCTGGGACGGCCAAAACATGCCATGGCAAAATCGTGTAGTGTATGCCTGGCATTAAACTTACAGATGGCTGAACCATTTCTCCTAAACTAAATATGTGTTGATATTAGTTGGTAGGCGTCTTTATTATCTTTATTATTATGTTTTCTAAGACCCCATCTGTTTGACCAGAAATCAAAGCCTTCGCTTAATTCAACATTTTAGGATGGAAAATGGTTGAAAAATGTATATATGCCTTAATTTCTCAAAAATATAGACTCTTAGTTTTCATTTGACACCCAATTTGACATGCTCCTATGAACTTCACATGTTGGTGCTCATGGATCCTTTTACATGGAAATAGCCTTATCCAACAAATACCCCCCTTAATACATAGCTGCCACTGGACAGCGTCCCCACTGAGAGACGTAGCTACCTGAAAGACTGGAAGCAATCAATATGATATATGCCTAACCACATAATACAAAACAGACAGGCATTGTATTACATGGGGATGGTAAAGCATGCTGCAGTTTGTGTGCATTGATTTTTGTAGGTGCCCTTCTACTACTAGACTACAGATGGACTGGGTAAGGTGGGCTATACAAGATCAAAAAGTTGGGGCTGTCTAGGAAAACGTATAAAACATTCACCAGGATTGAAAGCGAAAGCTCTGTAATCCTGCTCTTTCTGGGCCCCAAAAAGCTAAATGGGCCAGATGTGTCAACTCTAATGACACGTTACTCCAGGCATCCTGGTGGATTACACTTTTTTACCCTTAGAAATCTCATTACATGGACAAGCAATATAATCCGTTCTGCATCTCACAGAAACCACATCAGTTTACCCCCTGAGCATTTCCACTGCATGCTCAAATGTAAGCGGTGACTGTTGAGAGAGTTAAAAGATCCAAGCCAAAATAAATTGGCGGAAGAGAGAGAAAGAGTAGACACTCCCAAAAAGTATTATATTCTGCAGATGTTCTTCCTTTAAGCCAAGGCACTGACACGTTCATGAGGTCCATCACTGAGTTGTGTCTTTGTCCTGCTTCCCTGTACTTTAAATTCATCAGACCAACCATCATACAGGCTAAGTAACACTGACAAGTCAGCAGTATATTTGTCCCCCAGGCTATGAATGTCAGCAGGTCATTAACTGAATAGTATCTAAGCTTCAATTTGCGCCACCTTTCCTAAGCCTTGAAGTCAGCCCCTGGCTCTAAAATTAAACAAAATAATGGAGAAAAAAAAGAGACATTGACACATTGTAGAACTATGAAGTGACTCACATGGAAAAGACCTGAAGTGAGACATGAGAGCAAAAGTGCCAGTCTGGGAAACTGCTCTCTGGCCTAAACTGTAACTGATTTCCATGATGTCTGTTCTGCTGTGTATGAAGTGGAACTTGACCCATCTCCTACCTTGAGAATGTATTCCTGGCATAGTGCATGATGCTGTCAAAGTCATACACTTCACCCAGAGAGTCCACCTCCCCTGGCTCCATCTTCAAGAAGTTATACTCCTGTCCTGTGAATGGAAGCAAGAAAACAGATACTGAAACCTGAAACCCACCATTACCTCAAATACTGTACCAGAATACTAAATAGAAAAAGCGGGAGGCTATCTCCTAGAAAGGGAAAGATGAGTGGGCTGTTCCATACACAGCCGTCTACAAAGCAGTCTTACCTGGCTGGATGTTGTCCCTGATGATGCTGACGTGTTCGTCTCTGTCGGGCCGGGTGTGCTCGTGCCAGAAACCAATCACGTGGCCCAGCTCATGCACCACTATTCCAAACTTGTCACAGTTCTTTCCTATGGAGATGGCCTGGGGACCGCCACCCCTGCGGCCCACATAGGAACAGCACCTGCAGGGTCCAACACACAGAACAAAGATCAGAGACAGGTCAACAGGCAGGGTAACAAGCTAGTTCAAAGACTGTGGTAACTGGCTACATATTAGACTAAACTAAGTCACTTTTAACTTGGCAGACACAAAGATGAGAGCATTAGCTCAAGATTGGCCATCGTGCTTACCATAGTACTATGTAAATGCTACATTTCTGTGTACATCTCAGTCATGTATTAAGAACTTGGTGAACTTCGTGTTACACCGGATATATAGAACTTTACTTCCACAAACATGAAAGTGTAAACCAGAAGGAGTGAACAAATAACGAATAAGCCAAGTGAAGTAGTCTATGGAAGGAATCCCTGTTCCTGGAGAGAGGCAGGGTCTGACCTCAACAGTTTGTGGTTCAACTCACATCTCTAATGCATATATACAGTATTAGGAAGAGCATTCTTAACAGACTTTCTAGCACGTCATAGGAAAACTAGCGGAGGTGAGGGGACCCTACATCCTAATACAGTGGTGACATTCATTGATGTGTGCTTCACTGTAGATGGAAGGTTACAATGTGTGACAGTGAAGGCTGGCTGACTTTAGACTGCAGGGCTCTCCCTCTCTCCCTCCCTGACATGAAAGGGTCAGTGTGGAAGCCTGGTCCATGGACACACACACCGCACCCCCGTAGGCCAACCAGCCTCTCTCTAATTACTGTGAGCCAGGCTTTCCTGAGACGGGCCTTGAACTTTGCACAGGACAGATGGGGCCTGCAGCAGGCCAGCCCAGAGCCCAGGCATTCCCACTAACTGCGGCCGCCTGAGTGGATAATGTCATCCCTGTTACTCTGGAGGACAGTTACCAGGCTAAAAATGGCTATCAACAGCTGGGTGGAAAAAGGTCAGTTTATGCTCCATATCCACTCTTTAATATGTTCTTCTTGGTAACGGATTTACTGTACATGCAGAGCCAGAGTATAACGCCATCAACGTGGCTACAGTTTTTGTGTGAAATCTTTTGAACTTAAAAACATGCATAGCTGGGAAAAGGACAAAATGTATAATGTGGAATTACGGGTTATGGTAAAGCTGAGGATGTCTCCCTTGGGTGACATTAAAAAAAACATGTGTGACACCAGTGCTCAGTGAAATAATTGCCTGAACTATGAGGCACAGCATGCATTCCTTGGGCATGAATGGCCATCTTTCTCAGGACTTGCAGGGGGCTGCAATTAGCACAACTCACACAGACAGACTGTGGACAGAGGGGATGAGTCAGCACTAAAGGACAATGGAGGAGTGGTAAGGAAAAGTACTTAAGCGATAACTCATTATGGCTGTGTGGATAAAGAACTGTCATGTCTGAGCAGGCTGACCAGCTACACTTCCTTCCTGAGGGAAGTGAGCCCAGGCCTGCGTGGACTTACCCACACGGACGGTAAGTGAACACAATGTAGCTCTCCTCTGTTGTCCTTTCGATAAAGGTCACGCAGGTATGCTTCTCCCAGTGACGCATGGCCTGGCGGAATATCGCCCGCTGGCTGCCTGAATGTGACGGGAAGAAGGGAGGAGATCAGTGAGGCTGACGTCCATAAATCACATAAAAAGGAGGATAAAATACCAACGCTAACAGCTTGCTCGTAGTGCCAAATTCATCCCAAGTAAAGTTAATAAAAAATATTATGTCCAATAGCTGCCAAGACATTCATTTTAATGTAGTGGATGCAAGTATGCTGAAGTATGCTTAATGGACACCAGCTACCACCTTTTAGTAGGGTACTATGTTACAGGGCGCATATAAGACACATAGGGCAAGTAAACAGCAGTGATGATGTGGGACTTACCACTGAAGTTCCCACTGATGACATAGGGAATGACACCTTCTGGCCACACCCTCTCAGGTCTGGAGGTCGCCGCCCTTTTCCTGCGGTGTGATCCTTGCCGGTTTGGCAATGCTCTGTTTCGACTGGACTCATTGGCAGAAGACCCTGTCATTCCCAATTACCAGCCAAAGATGAGGTTTGTACAATATAATCACAGAAAACCACCAAATTAAAAAGTTCAACTCTGGTGAGAACATGGTAAAAACCATGATGAGATTACAACATTTCAGCTGTTCCTAAATGGTAAAGAGATGATAATGACAATGAAGCATGCTTTATAACTTTGTTGAGCATTTTCTTTACATAAACACTTTGGGAGTGCTGGTGATAAACATGCTGTTTGTTTACAACAGGTGTCTTGGCCAACCCAGTGTTGGAGAGGAGTCATCACCTGGTGCTGAGTGGTTCATGCATCGTATGCATCTTCCTGGCAGATGCACTGGGAGAGAGTTACAAAGCCTCCTTGCATAATTGGCCTTGAGGTGGGAAAATGTGGGAACTATTTAACTGAATGCAAGTTTTCTTTCTTGGACTGGTTTGTATTGTATCATTAAGGAGACATTTTAGTCAGCACTATATAATAGCACATGCAATAATGGAGTCAGACTTTTAGAATTGATGACAGGCACGTTTACAAGAAAATGCACGCTTTAAGGCTATGGCGATAGGCCTTAGTCTTTATTCTCAGTAACCATGACCAGGTCAGCCAGCCTCACAGCTCTTGCTCACCTGTGGTTGTCTCATTGAAGGTCTGGACGGTCCGTTGGGCCACGTTTATAATCCGGTCCACCTTAAACATGCGCATGTCCTCCTCATCCAGAGCAATGTCTCCCCAAAAGGCAACTGAAACAGACACACAAAGAGAGAAAGCAAGTCAGACATATTTAAGGCGTCTTTACAATATTGTTTTGCACCATTCAATAGCCTCAAGGTTTTCCTGCTCTGCAGTCCGACAAACCCTGTCGATCACATAGGCATCCATTAAAACAGAGGGTGAAAAAGCTAGACATTCTCTCCCTCTCACACTCCCTCCCTCCCATCTCTTTGGCCCCCTCTCCCCTCTCGCAAACAGACACACAGAGTTGTGAAACAGCAGTTATGTGAAAGTTTGAATAACAGGAGAGGAATGTGGTCTGAATCTCAGAGCTCTATAAGCTCCAAGCTAAATAAGTCATACCATCAGGGGAGGGAACATCTCTGTATGACATTCAGTGGAGGACATATTCAATCAATTAATGAGAACTACATTCAAAAGCTTTCAGATCAGCATACCCCAGATGTGCTGGGTCAATCCAGTTGCCGTTGAGAAAACTCTGGGGGAATATTTCACTTTGTACCGTTAATGAGTCCTCGAGCAGACCTAATACTGTAAGATGCTGCCTCAATACTGTATATGGGGCACCTTGAACAAGTAATAAGTTCTTAATGAGGCCAAGGAGAAGGAAAAATAACCAAACAGTCACCCTTTATGAAGAATGGTATTCCTTGCTAAATGCCCTATTTCTTCGGCAGTTTGGGCAGGAGTCCTCTCCACAGATACAGGCCGCTCTGTTTTAAAAGCTTTTAAACCAGCACGTTTGCTGAATTTACGTCCTGTCCCGTGTGCAGGAGTGGACCATACAACTATGCACAAGTACTGCTTTAACAATTTCCACAATTTTTCTTTACAAAACACATTTAGTTGAAGAACAGTGCAGATGCAAAGTTCAGTAGCAGAATGACGGTTTGTGCTGTTGTCACCTAACTTTGCATCTGCATTGTTTTTGTAAATGTGTTTTGTAAAATGTTAAAGTCGTCCTTGTGCATAGAGTGCAAAGTTAAACAACCCATGCAAATCATTGGTTTTTGTTTGGCATACATTTTAAAGTGACAAATCGAGTCTCAGCATCATTCTGTTCCTGTGGAATTGCCCTTCTGGGAACTGCTTTACTGGCAAAAACAACATCAACTGCTATAGTGAAAGATGGATAACTAAAAACTGACAAACTGTGGTCTGGGAATCAAAGTGAATGCATCTTTTCAGGGCTTAAGGTTGTTTTTAGAACTCTACAACAATCATCTAAGACTGTTATAACTGAGCTATCATTGGCCCGACCATTAATAACAGTCAGATCGTGGTGTGCGTTTGTGTCAGAGAGAAAAGACGACGAAGGAAAACAATAGAGGAAAAAACTTTTTAGCTTGTGTCCCTTATCCACCAGAGGATAATTATTTAGACAATAGTTGCTGGCTGAGATGTAGCCACAGTCTCACACAAGCAACAGAGGGTCGGAGAGGGCATGTTGTGGGCTAGCAAGATTACAAGCTAATGACAGCAATAAGAAAAGGTGTAAATCTTTGCCTGCAACTTATTGCATGCTCAGAGCTCAGCGGGCAGGTTTAAAATACCATAAGTCAAAGGGATCCTATCATTTGCACTCAGAAAAATGCTCAATCACTGTGAGTGTCACCAAATCCCCAAAACATTAAAATAGACTATTCGTACTCAGCTCTAATATGGACACTCTGTGCCAAGAGTATACAGTGCCTTCAGAAAGTGTTCATACCCCTTGACTTATTCCACATTTTGTTGTGTTACAGCCTGAATTCAAAAACGATTAAATATATTTTTTATCTCTCACCCATCTACACGCAATACCCCATAATGAGAAAGCAAAAATATGTTTTTCGAATGCTTTGCTAATTTATTGAAAATTAAATATAGAAATATCTCATATACATAAGTATTCACACACACGAGTCAATACTTTGTAGAAGCAGCTTCGGCAGCGATTACAGCTGGGAGTCTTTCTGGGTAAGTTTAGGAGCGTTGCACACCTGGATTGTACAATATTTGCACGCTTTTTACAATTCTTTAAGCTCGGCCAAGTTGGTTGTTGATCACTGCTAGACAGCTATTTTCATATCTTGCCATATATTTTCAAGACGATTTAAGTCAAAACTGTAACTAGGCCACTCAGGAAAAGTCAATGTCGTCTTGGTAAGCAACTCCACCGTAGGCTTTATTTGGCATTGTGCTTTAGCTTATTGTCCTGCTGAAAGGTGAATTTGTTTTATTCCATTACTTTTTATCCCAAAAAACTCCCTGGTCTTTGCCGATGACAAGCATACCCATAACACGATGCAGACACCACCATGCTTGGAATTAGGCCTCATTGGTCTCATGGTGAAATTCCTGAGTGGTTTCCTTCCTCTCCGGCAACAGAGTTAGGAAGGACGCCTGTATCTTTGTAGTGACTGGGTGTATTGATACACCATCCAAAGTGTAATTAATAACTTCACCATGCTCAAAGGGATATTCAATATGCTTTCTTAAAAAAACTCCATGGTCTTTGTGGTTGAATCTGTCTTTGAAATTCACTGCTCATCTGAGGGACCTTACAGATAATTGTAACTGTGGGGTACAGAGATGAGGTAGTCATTCAAAAATCATGTCCTGAACTTATTAAGGCTTGCCATAACAAAGCGGTTGAATACTTATTGACTCAAGACATTTCAGCTTTCTTTTAAAAATGTATTTACCAAACATTTCACTTTGACGACATGGGGTATTGTGTGTAGGCCAGTGACACAAAATCTTAATTTAATCCATTTTATATTCAGTAACACATTTGCATAAAGTTTATTATTTAAATTAATAGGATTCATACAATACATTTAGAGATTTTTTATACTTTCAAAGACATTCAATTTGACTCCTCAGTTTCCAGGAAATCCGCCAGTGTTTTAATGTCCCAGGTTCATAATTTTGTCTTTACCTTCAACTCCGCCTATCCATGCAAGCCTATGGGGTCCCCTGGGGAGCAGCACTAGCAGAACACCCATTGGTTAAACTTCTAACGGACAGACCCCCATCAAAGGGAGTTGTTTCTAATATCTATAGTTAATTAATTCTAGCAGCACAAAAGCCATTAACTCTATCCACTGTATGGGAAAAGGATTTTACACTTGCTGACAGACAAATAAATTGGGAGACAGTGTGGAAAAATATATCTGGATCATCTAGAAACCCCAATCACCAATTAATTAATAAAAACATATCTGGTGGTTAGAGCGTTGGGCCAGTAACCAAAAGGTTGCTGGATCGAATCCCGAGCTGATAAGGTAAAAATCTGTCATTCTGCCCTTGAGCAAGACAGTTAACCCACTGTTCCCCGAAGACGTGGATGTCGATTAAGGCAGCCCTCTGCACCTCTCTGATTCAGAGGGGTTGGGTTAAATGCGGAAGACACATTTCAGTTGAAGGCATTCAGTTGTACAACTGACGAGGTATCCCCCTTTCTATCTAACACCTCAAAAAATACATCACAAGGGCATTAGTCCATCGCCATTATGTGAGTTCTGCACAACAGGGGACCTTGGTACTTTTTAGCATATGCTGTGGATATGCCCGCGGGGGGGGGGGGGGGGGGGGATGAATTCTGGGGGAAAGTCAACAATGTCATCTCTGTACTTATAGATAAAATAATGCCATTAGATCCAATAGTGATGTTGCTCTGTGATGACTCTGATTTGCACTTGTCAAAACGCCAACAGAGAGTGTGGTTGGCAGGAACCACAGCTGCTAAGAAGATTATTGTACAAAGGTGGATTCCACCTCATCAGTTACCATTGCAATAATGGTTGCTCACATTTAAGAAAATTGTACTTATGGAGCTCTCCACGGCCAGGATCCACCAGGGCCAAGGTCTCCACTCTGGACACATGGAAAAAAGCAGCAGCGGACATTTCTGAACTCTTAACCAACGGGCCTTTACATCCATGAAATTACTATGTAATATAAATGTATTTGTTTTTATTTCATGATTTATTTTACTTTCTATTTTATTTTTAAAAGCGGTGTGAATACTTTCTGAAGACATTGTAACTGATCACTACAAGCTACCAGCTGTCCATACAGTATGCAATGGATACAAACTGACTGTTACAATGCTTTTATCCTCTTGTTCTTACTTTTGATTCCAAGAACTGACAGCATTAAAGGATGAGAGAATAGAAAGCACTTCGACAAAACCAACATCAATTTGGGGCTGTCACCGAGAGGACAGGGAGCACTCTTTCCACAGTGGAAGATAAAAATGCAGCTGCAATTTGATGACTTAATTTATGAGAGTAACCCTGCTTTACCTAATACGTAATGCTACAGTAATACTAAACTGAGTTACACACAGTTATTAACATTGATTTATTGGCCTAATGCTAGAACCAACTAACCACACAACAAGTTGCAGGATTGTCCCCACCCCCACGCCACTGCCGTGCACAGAGGGCTAATGTACTTTCCGTCCATGGCTGAGACCCACTCATCCACAAAACATTCTGGGGACAAGCTCTTAATCCAGCATATAATTGTTCCCTGACAACAGCTAAGATTGAAGTGAGCAAATGCACAGCCCCGGCGGCATTAGGTCTCATTTCCCCCGGGCTTCCCAGTCGTCCTGGAGACGCTGCAGGTTTAGGGAAAGTCTCCCAGGGATTGAAAATTAATCCCCTTGTCTACTGGCTTTAATTATCCACGGACACAGACAGAATCTGTGGATTCTTCAATATGGAGCACCGGGCAGAGGACAGGATGGCAGTCATTGCACTGGCCAGTTGAGTGAGTGAGTGAGTGAGTGAGTGAGTGAGAGAGAGAATCATTATTGAGCACAGCACTGCCACCACTCTCTTTCGAGCAACATTCATTACCTAACTGACAACAGCTGCAACGATGGAATTAATTTCAACAGAAATGTAAAGGTTGAACAATTTGATAATTTCCGCTCTAAGAGATCGTTCCATTCCAGTTTAAAGATGATATGGTTCTCAGTGTCCTAACATTAACATCTATTGTGGAGAAACACAAACAACAGGCATTTTCATTTACGTGCCACACTTAGTGGCTGGGACAGAGATGCTGTTCATCACTGTATGGGACATACTGGAAAGATAAAAACAGCCTTTGATTAAACATTTGATTGATTGCACTTTGTGCGTTACACTTTCTCCCTCTCCTCCCCATCGCTGGAATGTGTCTTTAGATCATCTTAACCATCATAATAGCTTTCATCTCAGACCACCCCCATCAATCAGTTTGGCCCGTCAGATTACGCACGAGATCTCTATCAAATTAAACACCATTTGATTCAGGGAATTCCCAGGACACGGCCTCCTTGGTGTAAG
Organism: Salmo salar; assembly: GCF_965601325.2. Classification (NCBI taxonomy): domain Eukaryota; kingdom Metazoa; phylum Chordata; class Actinopteri; order Salmoniformes; family Salmonidae; genus Salmo; species Salmo salar. Next base: position 21,848,507 of record NC_138314.1, on the reverse strand, counting down.
ATACACACCATGACTGAATTGCAGATTTGCGCAAACAAAAACCATACAACTTTATGTACAATGACTACTTTTAAGAATTTTCACTCAACATTTTACAAAAATACATTTACTAGAAGAACTGTGCAGATGCAAAGTGTGGTAACCGAATTTTGGTAAAATCTCCCTCAGTTTTTTATGTGACCATGTTTTAAATAAACTCAGAAATATCTGTTCCGAATTAAGATTCAAAGATGTCTGCAGAAACAATCGCCTGTCACCTATGACATGACACCTTGAGTTTGAAAAAAATCTGTGGTTATTGAACTACAGTAAGTGAAGTGTATTTATACCTGGTAACAGAATTTCATCATGGGTCCCTGATCTGAACACAGAAATGCAAAATTATGGATATGAATCTCATTCTCCTCATGGTGATGTATCCTAAATAAGTACACAAAAAAGGTAGAAATATGCAATATCCTAATTTACATATTTGGGTATTGTTCTACACACTTGCTATTGTTTTAATAAGCTCCGACACCAACCAAGACCAAATTTGGTTGGTCTGGACAACACCAAATCTGAACCAATCACAAATTTGAACATCAAAGTACAGCACAGTGGAGCTCAGTAGAGTACAGTGCAGTACAGAACAGTAGAGTAGAGTTCAGTACAGCAGGAGTTTTCAAACTTTTCTTGCCCAGGGACCCCCCCGCCCAGGAAAACCTGCAACCCAGGGACCCCCATCATCCCACTGCCAGCAGCATACCACCATGCATCCCACTGCTAGCTTGCCTCTGAAGCTAAGCAGGGTTGGTCCTGGTTGGCCCCTGGATTGGAGACAATATGCTGCTGGAAGGGTTGTTGGAGGGCCAGCACTCTTTCCTCTGGTCTAAAAAACAAATATCCCAATGCCACAGGGCAGTGATTAGGGATATTGCCCTGTGTAGGGTGCCGTCTTTCATGGGATGTTAAACGGGTGCCCTGACTGTCTATGGTCATTAAAGATCCCATGGCACTTATCATGAGAGTAGGGGTGTTAAGCCCGGGGGCCTGGCTAAATTCCCAATCTGGCCCTCATACCATTATGGCTACCTAATCATACCCAGATTTCAATTGGCTAATTCATCCCCCTTTCTCTCCCCTGTAACTATTCCCCAGGTCGTTGCTGTAAATAAGAATGGGTTCTCAGTCGTCAACTTACCTGTTAAAATAAGGGTAAAATAAAATGTAAAAAATCATATGTTAGCAAAAATTTTAATAAAGAGTGACGTCTTGTCTTATCATCAAGTCAACGATAATGGCAAGTAGAAGTAATCAACATTTTAAAATGAATAGATTTGGTAGACAGTTTCATTATTTTAATTAATTTTGACCTCCCCACAGTTTATTGGAAGAGGACGTGTAAACTCTTGGCGGCATAGAGCAAATGTTGCTGTTGCAAATTTTCTGCAATAAAAACAAAACAAATACACTGAGCTGAGAGAACATTTAGCAGTTTTGCCATGGCTAATGCTGTGTTCCTCTGCTCAAACATTATAACAAAACTCAATGGGCTGTGCCTGAATGGCCATTAACATTTCATTTATTTTTTTTAATTCTTCCTGACTGTATAACTTATTTCATTGTTAGTTCTCAAATAACTATTTTATCTGCTTGCCCAGAGTTGGATAAACAGGAAGAGCGAGCATGCTAACTGTTCCCGTAGACTTCCAATCATTGTGGTAGTTGGCTTGTGAATATCTAATAAAAAATGTAACCCTGCAGTAGAGTATAGTTCAGTACATTATAGTGTAGGGCTGTGACGATACCGGTATCGCAATATTTTTTCCATGGCAAAAATGAAAACGTGACGTAGGTCAAACTCCTTGGTCCTTTAAGAACCTGCTGTATGTTAAATAGTGTGCTAAAACTTGGAAAATAAATGTGACTCTGGATCACAACATAATGATGTTTGTTTCCAACTGTCACGCCCTCTCTATTTGGGTAGGTCAGGGTGTGATTTGGGTGGGCATTCTAGATTATGTTTATCTAGTTTCTTTTTTCTATGTTGGGGTTTTTGTATGATTCCCAATTAGAGGCAGCTGGTCATTGTTGTCTCTAATTGGGGATCATATTTAAGTAGTTGTTTTTCCCACCTGTGTTTGTGGGAGATTATTTTGAGTTAGTGCATGTTGCACCTCTGTCGTCACAGTTTGTTGTTTGTTTATAGTTTATTGTTTGTTTGGCTAAGTTTCACAACATAATAAAGATGTGGAACGATATTCACGCTGCGCCTTGGTCTCCTCCTTACGACGGACGTGACACCAACATGCTGTTTTCTTAAATAAGTTAAATCCGCTTCGTGTTTTGGTTCCTTGCCACGATACTAACGAGTATCGCGATGCTGGTATAGTCCCGGCCCGATTAGTGTACTTTTTTATTTTATTAATTTTTTATTTCACCTTTATTTAACCAGGTAAGCTAGTTCAGAATAAGTTCTCATTTACAACTGCGACCTGGCCAAGATAAAGCAAAGCAGTGCACACAACAACACAAAGTTACACATGGAATAAACAAGCGTACAGTCAATAACACAATAGAAAAAAAATAAAGTCTATATACAGTGTTTACATATGGCGTGAGGAGGTAAGGCAGTAAATAGGCCATAATAGCAAATGAACACTGTTGTGATAGATGAGCAGATGGTGATGTGCATGTAGAAATACTGGTGTGCAAAAGAGCAGAAAAGTAAATAAAAACAATATGGGGATGAGGTATGTAGATTGGGTGGGCTATTTACAGATGGGCTATTTACAGCTGCAGCAATCGGTTAGCGCTCAGATAGCTGATGTTTAAAGTTAGTGAGGGAAATATAAGTCGTCAGTTTCAGCAACTTTTGCAATTCGTTCCAGTCATTGGCAGCAGAGAACTGGAAGGAAAGGCGGCCAAAGTAAGTGTTGGCTTTGGGGATGACCAGTGAGATATACCTGCTGGAGCATGTGCTATGGATAGGTGTTGTTATCGTGACCAGTGAGCTGAGATAAGGCGGAGCTTTACCTAGCATAGACTTGTAGATTTTCTATGGGATTAAGGTCTGGAGACCTGGAGCCAGTGGATTTGGCGACAAGTATGTAGCGAGGGCCAGCCAACTAGAGCATACAGTGGGGGAAAAAAGTATTTGATCCCCTGCTGATTTTGTACGTTTGCCCACTGACAAAGAAATGATCAATCTATAATTTTAATAGTAGGTTTATTTGAACAGTGAGAGACAGAATAACAACAAACAAATCCAGAAAAACGCATGTCAAAAATGATTTGCATTTTAATTAGGGAAATAAGTCTTTGACCCCTCTGCAAAACATGACTTAGTACTTGGTGGCAAAACCCTTGTTGGCAATCACAGAGGTCAGACGTTTCTTGGAGATGGCCACCAGGTTTGCACACATCTCAGGAGGTATTTTGTCCCACTCCTCTTTGCAGATCTTCTCCAAGTCATTAAGATTTCGAGGCTGACGTTTGGCAACTCGAACCTTCAGCTCCTTCCACAGATTTTCTATGGGATTAAGGTCTGGACACTGGCTAGGCCACTCCAGGACCTTAATGTGCTTCTTCTTGAGCCACTCCTTTGTTGCCTTGGCCGTGTGTTTTGGGTCATTGTCATGCTGAAGTACCCATCCAAGACCCATTTTTAATGCCCTGGCTGAGGGAAGGATGTTCTCACCCAAGGATTGACGGTACATGGGCCCGTCCATCGTCCCTTTGATGCGGTGAAGTTGTCCTGTCCCCTTAGCAGAAAAACACCCCCAAAGCATAATGTTTCCCACCTCCATGTTTGATGGTGGGGATGGTGTTCTTGGGGTCATAGGCAGCATTCCTCCTCCTCCAAACATGGCGAGTTGAGTTGATGTCAAAGAGCTCCATTTTGGTTTCATCTGACCACAACACTTTCACCCAGTTGTCCTCTGAATCATTTAGATGTTCATTGGCAAACTTCAGACGGGCATGTATATGTGCTTTCTTGAGCAGGGGGACCTTGCGGGCGCTGCAGGATTTCAGTCCTTCACGGCGTAGTGTGTTACCAATTGTTTTCTTGGTGACTATGGTCCCAGCTGCCTTGAGATCATTGACAAGATCCTCCTGTGTAGTTCTGGGCTGATTCCTCACCGTTCTCATGATCATTGCAACCCCACGAGGTGAGATCTTGCATGGAGCCCCTGGCCGAGGGATATTGACAGTTCTTTTGTGTTTCTTCCATTTGCGAATAATCACACCAAATGTTGTCACCTTCTCACCAAGCTACTTGGCGATGGTCTTGTAGCCCATTCCAGCCTTGTGTAGGTCTACAATCTTGTCCCTGACATCCTTGGAGAGCTCTTTGGTCTTGGCCATGGTGGAGAGTTTGGAATCTGATTGATTGATTGCTTCTGTGGACAGGTGTATTCTTTACAGGTAACAAGCTGTGCTTAGGAGCACTCCCTTTAAGAGTGTGCTCCTAATCTAAGCTCGTTACCTGTATAAAAGACACCTGGGAGCCAGAAATCTTTCTGATTGAGAGGGGGTCAAATACTTATTTTCCTCATTAAAATGCAAATCAATTTATAACATTTTTGACATGCGTTTTTCTGGATATTTTTGTTGTTATTCTTTTTCTCACTGTTCAAATAAACCTACCATTAAAATTATAGACTGATCCTTTCTTTATCAGTGGGTAAACGTACAAATTCAGCAGATCAAATACTTTTTCCCTCACTGTACAGGTCGCAGTGGTGGGTGGTATAAGGGGCTTTGGTGACAAAACGGATGGCACTGTGATAGACTGCATCCAATTTTCTGAGTAGAGTATTGGAAGCTATTTTGTAAATGACATCGCCGAAGTCGAGGATCGGTAAGATAGTCAGTTTTACGAGGGTATGTTTGGCGGTGTGAGTGAAGGAGGCTTTGTTGCGAAATAGGAAGCCGATTCTAGATTTAATTTTGGATTGGAGATGTTTAATATGAGTCTGGAAGGAGAGTTTACAGTCTAGCCAGACACCTAGGTATTTGTAGTTGTCCACATATTCTAAGTCAGAACCTTCCAGAGTAGTGATGCTAGTCGGGCGGGTGGGTGCGGGCAGCGAACGGTTGAAAAGCATGCATTTGGTTTTACTAGCGTTTAAGAGCAGTTGGAGGCCACGGAAGGAGTGTTGTATGGCATTGAAGCTCGTTTGGAGGTTAGTTAACACAGTGTCCAAAGAAGGGCCAGATGTATACAGAATGGTGTCGTCTGCGTAGAGGTGGATCAGGGAATCACCCGCAGCAAGAGCGACATCGTTGATATAAACAGAGAAAAGAGTCGGCCTGAGAATTGAACCATGTGGTACCCCCATAGAGACTGCCAGAGGTCCGGATAACAGGCCCTCCGATTTGACACACTGATCTCTGTCTGAGAAGTAGTTGGTGAACCAGGCAAGGCAGTCATTTGAGAAACCAAGGCTGTTGAGTCTGCCGATAAGAATACGGTGATTGACAGAGTCGAAAGCCTTGGCCAGGTCGATGAAGACGGCTGCACAGTACTGTCTTTTATCGATGGCGGTTATGATATCGTTTTGTACCTTGAGCGTGGCTGAGGTGCACCCGTGACCAGCTCGAAAACCGGATTGCACAGCGGAGAAGGTACGGTGGGATTCAAAATGGTCAGTGATCTGTTTATTAACTTGGCTTTCGAAGACTTTAGAAAGGCAGGGCAGGATGGATATAGTCTATAACAGTTTGGGTCTAGAGTGTCACCCCCTTTGAAGAGGGGATGACCGTGGCAGCTTTCCAATCTTTAGGGATCTTGGATGATACGAAAGAGGTTGAACAGACTGGTAATACGGGTCGCAACAATGGCGGCGGATAATTTTAGAAAGAGAGGGATTGTCTAGCCCAGCTGATTTGTATGGGTCCAGGTTTTGCAGCTCTTTCAAAACATCTGCTATCTGGATTTGGGTGAAGGAGAAGCTGGGGAGGCTTGGGCAAGTAGCTGTGGGGCGTGTGGAGCTGTTGGTCGGGGTTGGGGTAGCCAGGAGGAAAGCATGGCCAGCCATAGAGAAATGCTTCTTGAAATTTTCAATTATCGTGCATTTATCGGTGGTGACAGTGTTACCTAGCCTCAGTGCAGTGGGCAGCTGGGAGGAGGTGCTCTTATTCTCCATGGACTTTACAGTGTCCCAAAACGTTTTGGAGTTAGAGCTACAGGATGCAAATTTCTGTTTGAAAAAGCTAGCCTTTGCTTTCCTGACTGACTGACTGCGTGTATTGATTCCTGACTTCTCTGAGAAGTTGCATATCGCGGGGACTATACGATGCTAGTGCAGTCCGCCACAGGATGTTTTTGTGCTGGTCGAGGGCAGTCAGGTCTGGAGTGAACCAAGGGCTATATCTGTTCTTAGTTCTACATTTTTTGAAAGGGGCATGCTTATTTAAGATGGTGAGGAAAGCACTTTTAAAAAAGGACCAGTCATCCTCGACTGATAGGATGAGGTCAATATCCTTCCAGGATACCCGGGCCAGGTCGATTAGAAAGGCCTGCTCGCAGAAGTGTTTTAGGGAGCGTTTGACAGTGATGAGGGGTGGTCGTTTGACCGCGGACCCATAGCGGATGCAGGCAACGAGGCAGTGATTGCTGAGACCCTGATTGAAAACAGCAGAAGTGTATTTGGAGGGCAAGTTGGTCAGGATAATATCTATGAGGGTGCCCATGTTTACGGATTTAGGGTTGTACCTGGTGGGTTCCTTGATAATTTGTGTGAGATTGAGGGCATCTAGCTTAGATTGTAGGACTGCCAGAGTGTTAAGCATATCTCAGTTTAGGTCACCTAACAGAATGAACTCTGAAGATAGATGGTGGGCAATCAATTCACATATGGTGTCCAGGGCACAGCTAGGAGCTGAGGGGGGTCTATAACAGACGGCAACAGTGAGAGACGTTTTTCTTTAGAGATTCATTTTTAAAATTAGAAGCTCAAACTGTTTGGGCATAGACCCGGAAAGTATGACAGCCTACAAAGTTCTATCTCTAGAGTAGATTGTAACTCCTCCCCCTTTGGCAGTTCGATCTTGACAGAAAATGTTGTAGTTGGGTATGGAAATGTCAGATTTTTTGGTGGCCTTCTTAAAACAGGATTCAGACACGGCAAGGACATCAGGGTTAGCGGAGTGTGCTAAAGCAGTGAGCACGCAACTATAGTGTGCTCTACTGTGTACTCTATTCTACTGTACAATACAGGACTGTGCTGTACTGTACTACACGACACTGTACTCTACTTTACTGTCCAAACTTGTGAAACATAGACGTCTATGATTGGTTCAGATTTGGTTCAGACCAGACCAAATCTGAACAAATCATGGACGTATATGTTTTGGACAAACGAAGGCCGGTCCGGACGGCCAGGGCGGACTGACCAAACTACTTTTCAATGTCCATGGACTTCCGGTGTCGGACCGTGCACAGCGGGTGAGGATGTTGGTTACAGTAAATGCCTAAATCAGCGGTGGGCAACTCCAGTCCTCGAGGACCTGATTGGTGTCACGCTTTTCTCCATCCCTAGCAAACACAGATGATTAATCAAATTGCATTCTAAACTGAAGATCATGATTAGGTGATTATTGGAGTCAGGTGTGTTAGCTGGGGCTGGGGCAAAACTGTGACACCAATCAGGCCCTCGAGGACTGGAATTGCTGTCAGTAAGATCCGGGAGAGATTACATTCATTGGAGAGAGAGAGGAGAGAAGAGGGAGAAGAGAGAGAGACAGGGGTTGTCCAGATTTTTCACACTTGCTTTGACTATCAGATGACAGAAAGAGAAAGTTTCAGCTGAACATAACAGTATGCCAGTGGAAGGGAGGACAGTAGCAGGTGACTCTGGTTTGTGACTACTGTACTGTGCTGTCCAAACTTGTGAAACATAGACGTCTGATTGGTTCAGCCAATTCAATTGCAGAAATTCTGTTAACGATTTTTCTGAAATTCTGTTACCGATTTGGTAACAGAATGAGTTTATCACTTAATTCAGAAACAAAATTGATTTCAGTAAAAACTCTAATTGATAGTTCTAACTTTACTTGCTAGTTATGTGAACTTTCATTGTCCTCCCTCCTCAATTAGAAAATATCTTAAAGATATTTGGGCTTTTGGCAACAAGGCAATGTTTCTTAAAATTACAGAACGCGGACAACATTTTCCTTAACTAAATATCAGTGTTGATATTAGTTGGCAGGGGTCTTTACTTCCACTTCATTGTGTGTTGATGTATTTCTAATAGCTTTAAATATTTCTTCTGGCAGATGTTTTCTAAGACCCCATTTCCCTCTGTTTGAAAAGAAATCAAAGCCTTTGCTTATTCCACATTTTTAGGATGGAAAATGGTAGAAAAATGTATATATGTATTTAATAATAAAATAAAATAAACAGACTCTTGGCTTCCATTTGACATGCTCCTATGAACTTCACATGTTGGTGCTCATGGATCCTTTTACATGGAAATTACCCTTACTGATCCTCTTTACTGATTATTCTCCCTGTGTGACCACCAGGACACCACATCTGGTACAGTAAAACTACAAACAACCTCTAAAAACCAACACCACTTTCACATAAAGGAAAGTAGGATCACTAGGAGACCTGGACTTCTCTAGTACTCAGTTTGCCTGAAAAAAAGTGATATTTTCCTATCGAAGACCCTGAGATGAGATCTGGAAAAGAACAGCTGACGTGGGCTTGAAATGCATTACAATGAAATGGCAATGCCTCTCACAGTGAGGGTGTTTTGAAAACAAACATGCATTTGAATTCCAATGGCAGCCAATAGTGTATTGCGTTAAGATGATTACCATCTGATGAAAAGGGCAAGTATCACTTTTCAGGTTTCATTCTGTGAATGCCAACCCTATCTGACTTCACACATGTTGGCTACAGTGTGGCAGCAGGGTGATACACTACACTCATGGCACATTTCCACATAGGATTTACCCAAAAGGCTCAGACTTTTCTGTTTCCATCTACGCGGGCCGGCACCTGTGTCTCAATGGGCCATGGCTCCGGCAGACCTGCTCTCACTTGGGGCCAAAGCTAGGCCACTGGTACTTTTCAGATATCATTTAAATAACAATGGCTAACTGTGAACTTCAACACCTTCTCACAACGCAACTGTTTTGATTGCGCAGAGGTTGTTGATTCTGATCTTTCCCTGTCAGCCCTAGCTATGGAAACATATTTTGTTACACTTAGTATACACTAGGGTAACACTGGTTTTCGAGTCAAAATGAGGCATCATTGTGCCTTCTGTGGCTGTATCTTTAAAATTCCTGAGAGAAAAATACAAACAAAATATCCAGGCACCACGAATAGTGAGGCAAACAGTGTTACAGTCTATGAAAAGCTTATAGTAAGAGGTGATTGGTGGTATTATGGAAGGTGGGAGTCTTGTAAATATTGTGCCCCTCTCCTTCTGTAAAAACAACTCCAGCTGTTATTCTTGAGCAAATGCTTACCTTGATACTTCCTCACACTGCAATTTGAGCCCAAGGCAGGAGAAAAAAAACATAACTAAAGGTGTAATTAGGAGAGATTCCGGAGAAGCCTCAGGCTAAAGCCCCAGATTCTAAGAGGGGATTACACTCCAATAAAAGCCTAGAAGTCTCATCAGGCACCACAGCAGAGATCAGTCCAGAGTCATATTATTGACACCATGAAGACAGCTTCAGCTGGAGAGCCACATGTCCAGAGCCTGTCTCTTCTAACGTATTTCAAACTCCATCAGGCCCATTAGCAGGATCTGATTTCCCACATTTATCCATGTCTAAAATGTCATCTTCAAATCATGACTGACATCGTGTTCTCCAATAACTCCCATATCGTATCTTTGCGATGCATTTTTATGGCTAGTGAAGAGTGGTAGCTACATAAGGTACAAATCAGAGATTAGAGAATTTACTTTAGAATTATCATAGTCATTAGTCAAGCTGAGATAGGCTTAAATATGCATTGTGTCATGAAGAGACATCCAAGCTTCTTTAAATAAATTAAAAAGGAGACTTTTAAAGAAACTACAGGTGGGGAAAACACTATTTCCAGATGAACAGTAATGGAGCTCAAATGAATAATTCAGACAAGTCAAAATGAATGACAAATGGGACTGAACTGTAAAGAAGTTCCCTTTTTGCTTGTTTAGCTCCTTATTATTGTTGCTTAATTAGGCATGCTTTGAGTCATTTAAATGAGCACTCCCAGAGCATTTGTTATTTCTTAGCATTGACAACAAACATATTGTTCCCACTAATGCACCCAGATTATGACCACACCATGGCACCCTAATCACCTGAAAATTACAGGAGCAAACCTATTGATGTAAACTACATTATGTGTGGGCTGGTTTGTATACGTTTCATCTTCCATGCATGGCTGCAAAGCCTTTAGATAACTAATTGCCTTGGGAGCTTTCTAGAAGCAGGTCCCAATAGTAACTAAATGGAGTTGTTCTATTTATTATTATTTGAAATTGTTTTTTTGGGGGGGGGGGGGGGTAGATCAGCATTAATACTGCAGATAGATTGTGGATTCCATCAATGTAATTGTCTGCACCATTTCCAAGAGTGTGCAAAGCTTTTTTGGTTACTACATGATTCCATATGTGTTATATCATAGTCGTGATGTCTTCACTATTATTCTACAATGTAGAAAATATAACAAATAAAGAAAAACCCTGGAATGAGTAGGTGTGTCCAAACCTTTGACTGGAACTGTATATATTGAGAAACAGACGCCTCACAAGTCCTCAACTGGCAGCTTCATTAAATAGTACCCGCAAAACACCAGTCTCAACGTCAACAGTGAAGAGGCGACTCCGGGATGCTGGCCTTCTAGGCAGAGTTCCTCTGTCCAGTGTCTGTGTTCTTTTGCCCATCTTAAGCTTTTCTTTTTATTGGTCAGTCTGAGATATGGCCTTTTCTTTGGAACTCTTCCTAGAAGCCCAGCATCCCGAAGTCGCCTCTTCACTGTTGACGTTGAGACTGGTGTTTTGCGGGTACTATTTAATGAAGCTGCCAGTTGAGGACTTGTGAGGCGTCTGTTTCTCAAACTAGACACTAATGTACTTTTCCTCTTGCTCAGTTGTGCACCGTGGCCTCCCACTCCTCTTTCTATTCTGGTTAGAGCCAGTTTGCGCTGTTCTGTGGAGGGAGTAGTATACAGCGTTGTACGAGATCTTCAGTTTCTTGGCAATTTCTCGCATGGAATAGCTTTCATTTTTCAGAACAAGAATAGACTGACGAGTTTCAGAAGAAAGTTCTTTGTTTCTTGGCCATTTTGAGCCTGTAATCGAACCCTCAAATGCTGATGCTCCAGATACTCAACGAGTCTAAAGCAGGCCAGTTTTATTGCTTCTTTAAATCAGAACAGTTTTAAGCTGTGACAACATTATTGCAAAAGGGTTTTCTAATGATCAATTAGCCTTTTAAAATGATAAACTTGGATTAGCCAACACAACATGTCATTGGAACACAGGAGTGATGGTTGCTGATAATGGGCCTCTGTACGTCTATGTAGATATTCCATTAATAAAAATCTGCCGTTTCCAGCTACAATAGTAATTTACAACATTAACAATGTCTACACTGTATTTCTGATCAATTTTATGTTATTTTAAAATGGACAAATCTTTTTTGCTTTTCTTTTAAAAACAAGGACATTTCTAAGTGACCCCAAACTTTTGAACGGTAACGTTAGTATATAACATTCTATTGGTTGCAAGAATTTTGTATAATAATTTAAATGGAAAAACTAAAAGTTTTGAATCCAGCGTTATTTTGTGTATTAGTTCATAAACCATGTGTCATGGAATCGGTACATCGAAAATCTCTTCCCAACTATTTTGTAATATATATATGGCACAGCTGTTAATTGTTTGGTCCTTAAATGAAACTAGTATACCTTTTTAACCAATTTTTCTTTAACCAATTTCGGTCTTTAATGCAGGGCCGACAAGTTCTTTACTTTCTCCCCCTTCCACTTGCCTCTTCCATTTTTGCGGTATTGCTGCAATAAGCACACCTTTCCATATAGTTTTGTTAGCTGCATGTATGACATAACTCCACCAGTCATATTTATGATATCATTTACAAAGACTATACCGTTAATTTATTTTTCTCCAAAAATAAGAGATGGAGAGTTTAGTTCTAAAATCAACAAACCATATAACAGACATTAAAAAACTATTGGTTTACAACAACGCTGATATTTTAGATGTTTTTGTTTTGTTGAGTAATATAATCACCTATCAAATTCTCTCCCAATGACAAACATCTGGCTCTTGCTGTCTAAATCACACAAGTAACATTTCACTAGATCTGTTAGAGAATAACCTTACCCGCTGGGATCACATTTTTTGAGGAGTGATTTATATTCAGTGATTTAAATATCCAGGTTTTGAACCCTTGAGTAGCACATGTGAGGTCTCTTAGAGAACATGGCCTCAAGCTACAAGCTCCCTCTGGGGCACACTATCAACAGCGCAGGACACCTGAAATTAATTAGGGAATTATCCAACTAGACTCTTCAGATGACAAAGACATCAGAGTAGACAGCTGCCTTCCAAACATCCCCTATCACCCATGATCCATTGTTTATTATCAAGTCAGAAACTATCTCATAGTCAAATGCATAAGTAATGGTGGGGATGATTAAAGGCTTGGGTTGACTGCATGCATGCAATCCTCAGGGCCAGTTAACAGCTCCTAGATAAGCTGCCAATGGGCTTCACTCACCTTATGCTGGCGTGGCCAGTCTGCCCAGCCTGCCCTCCACCTTCCAGCAGCTCTGCCCTGGCATGGCGTGAATGACCTACAGTACAGTCTGTGGGAACTGCTAGGGACAGTCAGAGGGGAGAGGAGGGGGGTGGGGGAGACAGGAAAACCACTTGCATAAGCGAGGGCTGCTTGAGGCTGGTCTCCTCCTCACCCTCCCTATAGGCTACAGCACGTCTCTTGGTAACGCTTACAGCAGAGGAGCTCAAATGCAGGGCAAAGCCTGTTGTAGCCCACAGACTTCAAATTAAATGATGTCAGAATACAAATTAGAAGGATATATGATTTAAAATCCAACAGACTCATCCCTTGAAAGAAGCTCCTTGGTAAGTCATCTACCCCATAATGCAAACTCAAATGTCACGTCAGTTTCTGCTCTCTTGAAGATCTATCATGATTTAAATACAGGAGACATTGAGCGTGACTTGCATTTTTTATATAGAATTATAGAATCCACTCATTTTTTATAAAGAACTATTTTATATAGAAAATGAGTGGATCTAATCTTAATAGGTTTTTACAGTAAACAAGTTGCTGGGATGCTGCCATGGTTGGAGCTCTGAACTAAGGCGTTTTCCATCAGATAACCTGTTTTAAAATGGATTTTCCCCATTTACAATTTATATTAATCAATTTGTAATGTTAGCAATTCTATTTTGCTCAAGTAAACAATTTATTGTTGAACTTATTGTTTAATCTTGTAATCTTGTAAGCGCACTAACCACTGTTGACCTAAAGCTAACCTTGAAAGCAGCAGACTGCTATCAAATTGACTAAATGCAATGGTATCCTTTAGTAAAAATCGATACAGGCACTAGCGATGGAACACTACACCACTGTCGATTGCTGACAGTGGTTGTCACCTTTTGCGAGAGAGCATGAGTAAGTCAGTGAGCGAGTCATTGAGTGAAGAAGTTTGAGTGAGACAGCTGAAATGGGGCGGAGGCTAGAAATGGGTGGGTGTTGTACTTAACCGTCTTTCCAGAACCTGTCCTTAACATTGCCCACGGGTACGTGTGAACATATTAACCCACTGTTCAAATGATGATGGGACTGGTCTACCATCACTACTAAAATAAGTAATTTCTTGACATGTGTGATTCCTTGACATTTGTTTGTTTGATTTTGGTCATTTGCTCTGTCTAGACAAATTAAAGATATCATGTTAGGTCAATGGAATAAGCAACGAGCAAACAACTGACACCTCGGACCTTTGATCTTTAGCAAACACTGCACATTTTTGTTTATGTGGCATCCTCAATTCCAGCCCATTCAAACCTTACTTGAAGACATACTTGGTTACATTTAGGAATCCCACTTGGAGCACTTGTACTGATTGATTTACTCTGCTTCCAGGGGGCTCCTAACCATTCAATCCCGATTTGAAGACATACTTGTTTACATTTAGGAATCCCACTTGGAGCACTTGTACTGATTGAGTTACTCTGCTTCCAGGGGGCTCCTAACCATGAGTCATGTGTCAGTTATCCTCTTGCATATCAGATCCCACATTTTCCTATTTATAAGTAAAACAATTTGCCTGGACAACTGAGATGACAAATACTATAACTTTGCTCCCCTAAACACATCTATGTAGATAGTAGAGGAAGCAACCTCTTGAACCCCCTGTAAAAACATCTCACGTAATCACGCCTTACTACATACAAGAAAAGTATAAACAAGCTATATGAAATTAGAGCAATGTGTGTGTGATGGATTCTGTATTGCAAAACACCACTTTTATTATGTTCTGCCTCTGGTCATTTCCATGTAAAAGGACCCATGAGCACCAACATGTGAAGTTCATGGGAGCATGTCAAATTGGGTGTCAAATGAAAGCTAAGAGTTTATATATATATATTTTATATACAATTGAAGTCGGAAGTTTACAAATACATTTAAACTCCGTTTTTCACAATTCCTGACATTTAATCCTAGTAAAAGTTCCCTGTTTTAGGTCAGTTAGGATCACCACTTAATTTTAAGAATGTGAAATGTCAGAATAATAGTAGAGAGAATTATTTATTTCAGCTTTTATTTCTTTAATTCCCAGTGGGTCAGAAGTTTACATACACCCAAATAGTATTGGTAGCATTGCCTTTAAATTGTTTAACTTGGGTCAAACGTTTCAGGTAGCCTTCCACAAGCTTCCACAATAAGTTGGGTGAACTTTGGCCCATTCCTCCTGACAGAGCTGGTGTAACTGAGTCAGGTTTGTAGGCCTCCTTGCTCGCACACGCTTTTTCAGTTCTGCCCACAGATTTTCTATAGTATTGAGGTCAGGGCTTTGTGATGGCCACTCCAATACCTTGACTTTTCTGTCCTTAAGCCATTTTGCCACAACTTTGGAAGTATGCTTGGTGTTTATACTTGCGTACTATTGTTTGTACAGATGAACATGGTACCTTCAGGCGTTTGGAAATTGCCCCCAAGGATGAACCAGACTTGTGGAGGTCTTAGATCTTGGCTGATTTCTTTTGATTTTCCCATGATGTCAAGCAAAGAGGCACTGAGTTTGAAGGTAGGCCTTGAAATACATCCACAGGTACACCTCCAATTGACTCAAATTATGTCAATTAGCCTATCAGAAGCTTCTAAAGCCATGACATCATTTTCTGGAATTTTCCAAGCTGTTTAAAGGCACAGTCAACTTAGTGTATGTACATTTCTGACTCACTGGAATTGTGATACAGTGAATTATAAGTTAAATAATCTGTCTGTAAACAATTGTTGTAAAAATGACTTGTGTCATGCAAAGTCGATGTGCTAACTGACTTGTCAAAACTATAGTTTGTTAACAAGAAATTTGTGGAGTGGTTGAAAAACTAGTTTTAATGACTCCAACCTAAGTGTATGTAGACTTCCGACTTCAACTGTACGTACGTATGTACGTACGTATGTATGTATGTATGTATGTATGTATGTATGTATGTATGTATGTATGTATGTATGTATGTATGTATGTATGTATGTATGTATGTATGGGAAACTATGCAGTATTTTTTTTTTTTATGTGTTATTTCAGAACACTCGCATTAACATCTGCTAACCATGTGTATGTGACAAATACAATTTGATATATATTTGTTTTTTTAATTTTAATTTTAATTAAGGCATATATAAATTAACACAATGTTGAACTAATATCAATATTTAGTTTAGGATCACTTTTTCTGCCTTCTGTAAGTTTAAGAAACATTGCCTTGTGCTTAGAAATTCATATCTTTAAGATATTTTCTAATTTCTCTTTCCCTTGTGAGGAGGGAGGATAATGAAAGTTCACAGAAGTAACAAGGAAAGGTGGACCTATCAGTTAGTTTGTGTTTTCACTGATATACATTTTGTTTATGAATTATTAAGTGATTAAAACTGAAGTCTGGAACCCTCTCTCTCTCTCTCCATCTCTTTCCTTCTACCTCATCCCCATACTATTACTTACCCTCTTGCACCCCAGTATCTCTACTTGCACATCATCATCTGCACATCTACCACTCCAGTATTAATGCTAAATTCTAATTATTTTCACCTCTAGAGCCTATTTATTGCCTACCTCCCTACTCTTCTACATTTGCACACACTGTACATCGATTTTTCTATTGTGTTATTGACTCTGTTTGTTTATGTGTAACTCTGTGTTGTTGTTTTTGGTCACACTGCTTTGCTTTATCTTGGCCAGGTCGCAGTTGTAAATGAGAACTTGTTCTCAACTGGCCTACCTGGTTAAATAAAGGTGAAATAAAATAAAAAATAAAAATGAACGCGACCTCTCCCAACTCTTACAGACACCTACCCATGAGCCCCCTCTATGTAATTTCCTATGTAATTCTATAACCAGCATCCTCCACCAAATCAGAACCATTCATAGATGGCTATGCTTGGACAGCACAGTACAGTAAAGAAAAATAAAGTAGAGCTTAGTACAATACAGTTGAGCACACTATAATGTGCTGTACTGAATCCTATTTAGCATACATCACCATGAAGAGAATGACATTCAACATATCCATAATTATGCATTTCTGTGTAGTATAGATCAGGGACCCATGATGAATATCCGTTACCAAGTGTAAATCCACTTCACTTACTGTAGTTCAATAACCAAAATATATATATTTTTAAAACGCAAGGTGTCATGTCATAGCTGACACCCAATCATTTCTGCAGACATCTTTGAATCTTAATTCGGAGCAGATATTTGGAAAACGTGGTCACATAAAAAACAGAGGGAGATATTCCTGAAATTCTGTCCCAACTTTGCATCTGCACAGCTCTTCCAGTAAATGTGTTTTTGACAAATGTTCATTGTACATTTTTAAAAGTAGTCCTTGATCATAGCGTTATATGGTTTGTTCAACTTTTAAATCATTAGTTTTGGTTTGGCATACATTGTAAGTGAAAAATCTTAGTCTCAGCGCAATTCCGTTTCCATGGAATTGCCCAAATATAGTGGCTGGTATCATGCTCAACCCAGCTTCTACTCAGTAGTTTAACAGGACAAAGAATCCAGGCCACTGGACTGAGGATACATGAAGACAGAGGAGGAGAAGTAGGAGGAGGAGAACTGAACTAACAGGGACATGAAGGACTTTACACATACCCTTCGTCTGCCTGATGCTGTCAAGCACGAACGAGACAGACACAAGCGCCAAGCAATTTAAGTACCAGGAGCCATGTCTCTTGTCTGTACCATAAATGCCTTCAGCAGATGGGGAAAATTATCTCTAGAAATTCACCAAAGACACTTTGGGAGACAGTGAATTCACAGCACATTGTTTATTACGATGACAACTGAGATATGCTCTTCCACACAAAATATATATGCCTATTCTGTTCTGAATGTTGTCATATTTGTAGAAATAAACTAGCCAGAGGATGGTGTAATCAGATCTTGATGTAATCAGAATGTATTGATTGGATTTAATTAGGCTACACATCTTACCTGGGTTATAAATGAAGCACCCCTACAACCATAGCCATAGTTTGGGGGTGGGGGTGGTGCAGCTCAGCTAAACCTAGGGTATGGCAAAGCGGGGTGTGTAGAAATACACCCGCCAGTTGAAGCTCATTTACTCTACTTATACACAATTTTAAAACAATAAAATGCTATTTGGAGAACAGCAAAAACAAACAGAAATGTCCCCCAGGCATTATCACGTCAATATTAGGTTTAAATTTCTGTGAAATGGCGTGTACAATGCACTACTCAACCTCATACATATGCTACACAGACTAATTTAGCCTACTTGGGGAACAGCGCAACATGAAGAAATAGATGCAGAATACACGCTATCAAGGCCGACATTGACACTATGCCAGAAAAATCCTGCACATGTATTGAAATAAAAGGCATACATAAAAGGAATTACTTAGGCCTACAATCGACAAGGTCAAACAACTCGACCAAGGAATGACGAAAAACCTACGCATTAAGGCAGCGTTCGTGATTCAGCACCGCTGAATGGACAGCGCCTCGGTACAGGTAGTGTATCTGTATGTAAATAGTCTGTCTGTAAACAATTGTTGGAAAAATGACTTGTGTCTTGCAAAAAGTAGATGTCCTAACCGACTTGCCAAAACTATAGTTTGTTCTCAAGAATTTTGTGGAGGGGTTGAAAAACAAGTTTCAATGACTCCAACTTAAGTGTATGTAAACTTCCGACTTCAACTGTATATATAATTTTAAAAAGCAGCCAACAAGTGCTCAACATATGTGGGAACTCATTCGAGACTGTTGGAAATGCATTCCAGGTGAAGCTGGTTGAGAGAATGCCAAGAGTTTGCAAAGCTGTCAACAGGGCAAAGGGTGGCTACTTTGAAGAATGTATAAAATACAATATCTTGATTTGTTTAACACTTTTTGTGGGCACCACATGACTCCATATGTTTTATTTCATAGTTGGGATGTCTTCACTTTTATTCTACAATGTAGAATTAGTAAAAATAAAGAAAAACCCTTGAATGAGTAGGTGTGCCCAAACCTTTGACTGGTACTGTGTATATATCTTGGCTGTTGTTTGTTTACGTGGTATTTCTCTCATCATATGGATAGTCTCCCATAGCCTAGGTTGTAGGCATAGCCGTGGGAAGTAGGGGTGCTGCTGCACCCCCTGAAAAATTGGAATAAAAAAAACTATATTATGCACTGGGCCTTAACCAGTTCTGTATTAGCATTTCGATATAGCCGTCTCTAGCGTGCCGAAAAATCTCAGCACCCCCCTCCAGCAGAGGCAACAACAAGAAACGTAGACTAAAATCATACCAATCCATATTTAAAATTGCAATGGCTGTTTACCTGTAAAGGCTGGCTTTAGGACCATGCAAAGCATTGGAGAGCAGCTTCTAGCCTGTGCGCCTTTTTCTGTCACTTTTAGAAAGCAGAGGGCAGAGACAGTGCCATTTCCTTTGCCGATAAGCTGTTTAGGCAGTGTGCTGATTGCTTTGAATTTGATGTTGGCATTTGAACTTGGTCTTGTAAGCCTTGTTGTAATCTGATAGCCAGGGGTTCATTTTAATTGGGAGGAGGGGAGTCCTTTTTTGAAACCAAAAGCTGTTTTATTGCTATTAAAATATAGGTTGTGATAGCTGTAAGCCTAATTTATTATTTTCATTTATTCGTCCAGCAGGCTATCGCAATTTTGGTTTCAAGTAGGCCTATTGGTATGAAAATAAACTACTGAACAAGAGCATTTTCCAAAAATACATGTCTTGTTTTTGGTTTCGAAGACAAAAACAATTGCAGGCTATAACAAATGTGCAGTGACAGAATGATAATTGAGATCATGCAAATAATTAATGATTATCTAGTTGGGCTAACTTTTTTTACTTCTTGCTATACCTGGCAGTACCTACAGTTGAAGTCGGAAGTTTACATACACTTAGGTTGGAGTCATTAAAACTCTTTTTTTCAACCACTCCACAAATGTCTTATTAACAAACTATAGTTTTGGCAAGTCTGTTGTGTCATGCACAAAGTAGATGTCCTAAGTAATTAATCCAACAATTGTTTACAGACATATTATTTCATTTATAAATCACTGTAAAACATGTTTTTTACATACACTAAATTGACTGTGCCTTTAAACAGCTTGGAAAATTCCCGAAAATTTGGTACAAAAGGTACAGGTACAAAAGTATCTATATCCACAGTAAAACGAGTCCTATATCGACATAACCTGAAAGGCCGCTCAGCAAGGAAGAAGCCACTGCACCAAAACCGCCATAAAAAAGCCAGACAACGGTTTGCAACTGCACATGGGGACAAAGATTGTACTTTTTGGAGAAATGTCCTATGGTCTGATGAAACAAAAATAAAACTGTTTGGCCATAATTACCATCGTTATGTTAAGAAGAAAAAAGGGGGAGGCTTGCAAGCAGCTTGCAAAGATCGTACTTTTTGGAGAAATGTCTTCTGGTCTGATGAAACAAAAATAAAACGGTTTGGCCATAATTACCATCGTTATGTTAAAAAGGAAAAAGGGGGGTGCTTGCAAGCCGAAGAACACCATCCCAACCGTGAAGCACGGGTGGCAGCATCATGTTGTGGGGGTGCTTTGCTGCAGGGGGGACTGGTGCACTTCACAAAATAGATGGCATCATGAGGATGGAAAATTATGTGGATATATTGAAGAAACATCTCAAGACATCAGTCAGGAAGTTAAAGCTTGGTTGCAAATGGGTCTTCGAAATGGACAATAACCCCAAGCATACTTCCAAAGTTGTGGCAAAATGGCTTAAGGACAACAAAGTCAAGGTATTGGAGTGGCCATCACAAAGCCCTGACCTCAATCCTATAGAACATTTGTTGGCATAACTGAAAAAGCGTGTGCGAGCTAGGAGGCCTACAAACCTGACTCAGTTACACCAGCTCTGTCAGGGGGAATGAGCCAAAATTCACTGAACTTATTGTGGGAAGCTTGTGTAAGGCTACCCAAAACGTTTGACCCAAGTTAAACAATTTAAAGGCAATACTACCAAATACTATTTGAGTGTATGTAAACTTCTGACCCACTGGGAATATGAAAGAAATAAAAGCTTAAATAAATCATTCTCACTACTATTATTCTGACCTTTCACATTCCTAAAATTAAAGTGGTGATCCTAACTGACCTAAGACAGGGAATTTTTACTAGGATTAAATGTCAGGAATTGTGAAAAACTGAGTTTAAATGTATTTGGCTAAGGTGTATGTAAACTTCCGACTTCAACTGTATGTATGTATGCATGCATGCATGTATGTATATATACACACACACACACACACACACACACACACCCCTTAAAATAAGTGGATTTGGCTATTTCAGCCAGAGCCGTTGCTGACAGGTGCAGAAAAAAAAAGAGCACACCGTCATGCAATCTCCATAGACAAACATTGGCAGTAGAATGGCCTTAATGAAGAGCTCAGTGACTTTAGCGTGGAACCGTCATGTGATGCCACCTTTCCAACAAGTCAGTTCGTCAAATTTCTGCCCTGCTAGAGCCGCCTCGTTAACCGTAAGTGCTGTTATTGTGAAGTGGAAACATCTAGGTGGAAACGTCTCGGAGCAACAATGGCTCAGCCATGAAGTGGTTGGCTACACAAGCTCACGGAACGGGACCGCCGTGTGCTGAAGCGCAAGAAAATCCTCTGTCCTCGGTTGCAACACTCACTACTGAGTTCCAAACGGGCTATTGAAGCAACGTCACCACAAGAACTGCTCATCGGGAGCTTCATGAAATGGGTTTCCATGGCTGAGCAGGTTCACACAAGCCAAAGATCACTATGTGCAATGCCAAGCATCGGCTGTAAAGCTTGCAGCCATTGGACTCTGGAGCAGTGGAAACGCGTTCTCTGGAGTGATGAATCACACTTCAGCATCTGGCAGTCCGATGGACAAATCTGTGTTTGCCAGGAGAATGCTACCTGCCTTAATGCATAGTGCCAACTGTAAAGTTTGGTGAAGGAGGAATAATGGTCTGGGCCTGTTTTTCATGCTGGTGTCCACATATTTTTTGTCATGTAGTGTATAATTAGAAGATCACATAGGCTCCCAATTAATGTCAACAGAATTGGGATTTTGAGTGGTCAGAAATGGAGATCATACATGAGGATAAAATAAACTAGGTGTGGACTCAATTACAGCACCCCCTCCAGCCGCTTGTTTTCAGTGGTCACATGAACAGCCGGTGAAGTATTAAATGCACGTCATTTTGCGCAATGACAAAACCAAGTGGGTAACACTGGAGCCTCATAACATACTAAAATGCAGCGTTTTTCTTCACGATTAAGGCCTACTTAAGTGAACGTAAGATCGGTAGAATGGATTATAATAGTTTCAATTGACAGTTCAATAGGTGGTTATTTGATGCTCTCCAATGGATCTTTATTCTTCCAAGTTATAGCCTAACTCCTTAATCTCTTTAAATAGGCTATTCTAAAAATGCCATAATGTTTTAACTACACAGAAATATCATACATCGAAAATACTTTCTATAAAGATGACAACACTTTTAAACTAATAACATGTTTGCATTATGCTCCAGTAAAAATTCAAAACTTTTTTTTCTTCCATGCTTTGAACATTATACCCTGAGAAATGACAATGTCCTTATTTTATTTCAACGAGTGCCAGCTTTCCACCACCAGCTATGTCAACAGTATGTTATGTTCAACGCGTGAATCAGCAAAACTATGACAATAGGTCAAAAATAAAGACATTTAAAATATCCTTATACCTTTTAAAACTCGATTCACCGCTGTCATCTCCAAATGCATTTCCTTCACTGACCACAAGCTTCCAGACACACAAAAGCATTTCGTGGCATGTTTGAGCTCCACATAAATGAGGTAAATAGCGTTCCAAAATCTTACCAGCTTTACAGGGATCCTTATAGTCGATCACATCTGATG
Source organism: Salmo salar (assembly GCF_965601325.2). Classification (NCBI taxonomy): domain Eukaryota; kingdom Metazoa; phylum Chordata; class Actinopteri; order Salmoniformes; family Salmonidae; genus Salmo; species Salmo salar. The sequence goes on along the minus strand of NC_138314.1, from coordinate 21,825,838 downwards.
TGGCAGTGGGCTCCACATAGTAGCTTGTTTCAATTGCTTCTAAATCGATCGCAGATATCATGCAAAGGCAGGGAAGAAGAAACAAACATCTCGTTGTGAGATCCATGATTCGTGAGTGGGGGGTAGGTTACAGCGAAAGACGAAAAATAAGAGATAAAGAAAAAGGGACAGAAGGAGAGAGAGAAAATGGGAGGTTTTGGGGAAATTAGATCTCTCCGGAGGGCGGGTTTAAAATCAGAGCTCAGCCTCTCCACAAAGTCTTGATTATGGGGCAGTGATTCGCTCCCTAGTCGTGCTCCGGCAAACTTCGGTGATCGTGGCACATCATCACGTTGGGCTCTATGGAGAGGAGCCACAGCGATGGGGGCCCGTACCTACTCGTCTGTAAAATACTTATTTATCTTAGTCTTTAAATACAATCCCTAAACTTAACAAACATGATTGCATTGTGTAAACACATTTCATTTCAACAGCACAAGATCGAAATGTGCATGGTCAATACTGGAAAATGAAGAGCAACCAGTCTTATGTTTTTGGGTACCATGTGTTCCTGTACATATGAGAAATAAACTAGACTTGATTTGTGTAATTTGAAGGTAAGTCGAAAACCTATCATTCCAAAGTTACAAATAACATTTTGTTTCATCATCCCAAATGATCACACCCCTCTGCTCCCATAGTCGATATATAAAGAAAGGCCAATGGAGATGGATTGACACACACAGCACACATACTTTTATTCCTGGCTGGCATTGTCATCACTAAACTACTCAGGTGATTTATAAGTCACACAGTTCATCGTGTATTTTGTCTAGTTGTAAAGAGACATTAAGCTGTTTATCAGAGACAGGCTTCCCCAGACACAAGGCAGAACCCTTCCGTAGATGTGACAAAGATACCACAGCCTTATTATCACTTGATGAAATCTATAAATCAGATATCAAACTAACTATGCAATTAGAGACAAAAATAAAAAGGGAGTTATAACTCATACTGTGTATCATTAAGAACCAGAGTTAAAACAGTAATGGTTTTTACTGAGTTGAGCGCCACCTGTTGCCAACACATGGAATGATCATATTTTACACCAGTTATAGAAATATTTTACCTGACAAGAAAAACACAACTTATTAGTAATCTAAAAGTAAACACGAAGGATGACAAAGATTGATTATTTCATTATTAACTGAATACAAATGACTCGACAGCAAACATGTAAAATATCAAACATTCCTACCTGTTCCACTGATCATGATACTGCACAAAATGATCAATTGTGCAAACTTGAATGTAGACAATTCAAAGTTTGCAAAAACATGTAGATCAGTCTGCAAAGACAAATGAGTTAGCGTTTGATTTGTCATTGCTGAGTTAGCATTTGATTTGTCACGTGTCTCATCCCAGTGATTTGGGAGTGAACAGGATGGAGCTGTGTTGACTAAATACAAGTGACATTTTGACACAAAGATCCTGATCAAATGTGGCCTGAATCATTTCTCAGTAAGTGGGGGTCTCACTCAGTAAGCATGGGAAGCAACCAAGCAAATATGTCCGTTTTGGAGATTTAAAATACACTACATGGCCAAAAGTATGTGGAAACCCCTTTCAAATTAGTGGATTCAGCTATTTTAGCCACACCCGTTGCTGACAGGTGTTTAAAATCGAGCACACAGACATGCAATCTCCATAGACAATCATTGGCAGTAGAATGGCCCGTACTGAAGAGCTCAGTGACTTTCATCGTGGCACCGTCATAGGATGCCCTGCTAGAGCTTCCCCGGTCAACTGTAAGTGATTTTATTGTGAAGTGGAAATGTCTAGAAGCAACAACGGCTCAGACGCGAAGTGGTAGGCCACACAAGCTCATAGAACTGGACCGCCGAGTGCTGAAGAGCATACAAATCGTCTGTCCTCGGTTGCAACACTCACTAAAAAAATCTAATCAAATGTTAATTGATCACATACACGTTTAGCAGATGTTATTGCGGTTGTAGCGAAATGCTTGTGTTCCTAGCTCCAACAGTGCAGTAGTATCTATCTAACAATTTAAACAATACACAAATCTAAAACTGAGTTCCAAACTGCCTCTGGAAGCAACGTCAGCACAAGAACTGTTCATCAAGAGCTTCATGAAATGGATTTCTATGGCCAAGCAGCTGCACACAAGCCTAAGATCACCATGCACAATGCTAAGTGTTGGCTGGAGTGGTGTAAAGCGCGCCGCCATTGGACTCTGGAGCAGTGGAAACATGTTCTCTGGAGTAATGAATCACACTTCACCATCTGGCAGTCCGACGGACGAATCTGGGTATGGCGGATGCCAGGAGAATGCCATCTGCCCAAATGCATAGTGCCAACTGTAAAGTTTGGTGGAGGAATAATGGTCAGGGGCTGTTTTTCATGGTTCGGGCTAGGCCCCTTAGTTCCCGTGAAGGGAAATCTTAACGATACAGCATACAATGACATTCTAGAAGATTCTGTGCTTCTGACTTTGTGGCAAAAGTTTGGGGAAGACCCTCTCCTGTTTCAGCATTACAATGCCCCCTGTGCAGAAAGTGAGGTCCATACAAAAATGGTTGGTCGAGATTGGTGTGGAAGAACTGGTCTGCACAGAGCCCTAATGACTGGTCTGCACAGAGCCTTGATCTCAACCCCATTGAACACCTTTGGGTTGAATTGGAACGCCGACTGCGTGCCAGGCCTAATCGGCAAACATTAGTGCCCGACCTCACTAATGCTCTTGTGGCTGAATGGAAGCAAGTTCCCCCAGCAATGTTCTAACATCTAGTGGAAAGCCTTCCCAGAAGAGTGGAGGCTGTTATAGCAGCAAAGTGGGGACCAACTCCATATTAATACCCATGATTTTGGAATGAGATGTTCGACGAGCAGGTGTCCACATACAAAGCTTAATGTAGAAAGTGTTTGAGACAAACACTTGCAGACCACATTATAGATCACTCTGTGGTAGGAGTGAAACATGGATTGCCTGAAGGAATGGATATTACCATGAACTGTGGGGAGGTTAGTCCAACAGCAGTCTCTGGCTGTCTTCCTGACTGGCATACTTATCCCCTGTTTATCACAGACAAAGCCTGGCTTATATAAGAGCTAAAACATACTCTCTCCTCTATCTTGTCTGACTGTTACCCATGTGTGTAATGAAGACACAGTGCAGAAGAATAAGGTATGAAGATAATGATGTGCTTGTTCAATGCTTCACTACTAGCCAATGATGAGCTATTCAAACTTACATGAAAAGCTCAAAATGATGGTGAACCTCTGTTATAACAATCATGTCCTCTCACCTTGCTCTTGTTCCATTTAAAAGTCAAATGTTTGTGATCTGTAAATACACATTTACAACACAGGAGTAGTCCACCTATTAATAAACACAATCAATGTCACACACATATTTTTGAAACATCTTGCCAGGCCAAAAAGCTTTATAGAATTCCTCTCATGAGATGGAGGTCAAATTATAAATTAATTGACCCAACTGGAGCCAAACAAAGTTACAGAACAAAGCATATAGAAAAAGACTGTTAGGGCTATCCTTTTCAATGATGCTGAGGATTCCAAAATGTGACAAAATACCTTCAATATTGTATGCCCTCAACTGTCAACATATGGCAGTTGGGTTGATGGAGAGTGCCTGTAGCAGAATGGAGACTCATCCACTATACAGCTAGTCATCTCAAACCATGGGGAATGAATCCTTTACGTAATGCAGTGTTCATCTGCTGCATTGGGGTGGGAGTAGACATAAGGGCAGGGGGTACATAAACTAACCCATATCTACATATCTGAATAGTCAGATCATAGCTCCGTTCAGGATGATGGCATCACATTTGGCATCTGGCATGATTCAGTCATCACGGTCATCATTAGGTCATCACTGAAAAAGAGGATATACAGTGTACAAAACATTAAGAACACCTGCTCTTTCCATGACAGACTGACCAGGTGAATCCAGGTGAAAACTATGATCCCTATTTGATGTCACTTGTTAAATCCACTTCTGTGTATGAAGGGGAGGAGACATGTTAAAGAAGGATTTTTAAGCCTTGAGACATGGATTGTGTATGTGCCATTCGCAGGGTGATGGGCAAGACAAAATATTTAAGTGCCTTTGAACAGGGTATGGTATTAGGTACCAGCTGCACCGTTTTGAGTGTGTCAAGAATGACAATGCTGCCAAGTTTCACACTGAACAGTTTTCCTGTGTGTATCAAGAACGGTCCACAACCCAAAGGACATCCAGTCAACTTGACAATTGTGGGAAGCATTGGAGTCACCATGGGCTAGCATCCCTGTGGAACTATTGACACCTTGTAGAGCCCATGCCCTGACAAATTGAGGCTGTTGTGAGGGCAAAAGGGGGTACAACTCAATATTAGGATATGTTTCTAATGTCTGTTCCTATATGTTCCTAACGTTTTGTACACTCAGGATATTTGGTAACAATCCATTGTTTTAGAAAATGTGATAAAAGTTAAGATATGTTTGCTGTTTGTGAGGAGACAGACTTTCATATCAGGATGTTTGGACAGCATTCGTGCCACCCACAGCCTAGCCCAGTGCAGTCATTCTGCTGGGCTGTCCTCGCAGCGTCACAATTATATTTTTGGGGGCTCTCAGCCCTGCTGCCAACACACAGAGATGGCATGGGTTACACACCTACTCAGATCTTTTAACTAGATCTGGGTGTCAAGCTTAGTTCAGACAGAATTTTCCCTCAGACACAGCAAAGCAGGCAACTTTCCAACTGACATTCCTGAACAGCGAGTGTCTAGCAGTGTTAATCCGATGGGGGAAAAAAATATTTAAATCAGATCAAATATTTCTTCAAATGAAACTAAGTTCCCAAGGGCGTATTTGGTGTTTTGGCTGTATTTTCATGTCTGGCTTGCTTTTCTCAATGACAAGAACAGTCCATGTCAAGAGACGCAGTGAGGAAAGATCTCAATTGCATACTCCTCGCGTCCTCTCTCCTTCTCAAAACCCATTGGATGAGAAAGCCAGAGGTCCCTGTCCTCAAATGGGTTTTGTGTAGAGGACACGAGGTGTATGCAATTGAGATCTTCCCGTATATACAGGATTTCTACTGGAGTATGTAGGGATAAAAATAACTTGTTTTAGTCTTAGCGTAAATGATTCATCCAGGTTCGAACTTTACACAGAATTACAGAAATAAGCCTCCAAAGACAACAGCAATCCTGGGGAAGGAGTGGAAGACTTGGATATCTTAACAGCAACATCCATTTCTCAATAAAAAAATAGGAATGAAAACATGGGTTATTTTCCAGTCTTTATTGCAATGATAGAAACAGAGATGGTATGCCGGATGTGAATATTATTGCCTTCAACTCTTCTATTCCCTCCAAAGTGAGTCTGTGGGTCCTTGTGCGCATCTGGAAGTATGGCTGCTGCTTGCAGGTGATTTATATAATATTGTAACATGAAGACTATCTTTACCGAGTGGACGTATGTGGTGAAGAAATTCATTCTGAACAGGGCCATTGACATATTCTGTAGTCATGTGACATTTAGTCATTATTAAAATGCATTCATTTTTGGCCCTCCTGATTCACAATTCTTGTGACATCGATTTTGTATCAAGAGTTCCATGTATTCAAAGCAACATCACGCAAATATGAACATGCCATTGACGGATTCTCATGTCAGCATTTCGAACATTTACATTTGACATACCTGCAGACTTCCATTGATTCAGGAACAATAACTATTAAACTTGACTTCATCAAACCTAATTCTAATGTCACATCCCCCCGGATCATGGTATTCATTGAGGTTTTCTTTATGGCTCTTTCCAAACATGAACATTTGTACAAAAACACATCCCGTACGATACAAATCTATATACTCGATATTACACGGCTGCAAGTCTGGCTTTTCAGATACTGACAACACCTAGGATCTTCATAGATGACTATCTGCATACACATTACTGATCATGCTGTCCACTATCTGTGTCACCCATCTGTAGTGTGGCCAAAGTGAACTGGCAATAGGGCCCGTCCTGCAATTCTAGCTTTCCCGAAACAAGGGGTTAAGGAGTTAACCCCGGGCATTCAGCGTGGCCGCCGTGGTCTGGCAGTTCGAGACGTACCGGCGCTCTGGGTGGAGATGTGTGGCAGGCCGGGGAGGCCACTCGCCAGCTTGGCCAGCCCGCCGTTGTTGAGTAGCTGGTGGATGGCAGTTGTCTTGGTCAGCCCTCCAGTGGAGACCACAGGCACTGCCCGGATCAGAGTGCTGCTGCCAGTACCTTTGGAGTTAAGAACCTGACCCTGGGGCTTCCTACCGAGGGCCTAGGGAGAGAGGAGAGGTAGAGCCTGTCAGTAACAATGAGTCAGCACACACAGACACAAGGATACTTTTAGCAGGTTTTTGAGGCCGGTTGTACCTGAATGCTGCCCATGCTAGCTGTTGTGCTGGGCAGGCTAGGGGATTTGGTCACTATCTCCTGTAGACTGAAACTTAGGCCGTGGAGGAGGCTGCTGGCAGAAGGTGCTGCACACAAACACAGCGAGAATGATTCAGCACAGTTCACATTTAGACACAGTCAATATAGGAAGCTCAACAACACAATTGCTGGTGACGACAGTTGAGAACCACCCCTATTTGTCCATTCAAAATAACGACCTTGAAAAAAACAACCAGAGACATTGCAGGGGTAACGCAAAAAGTAATCAATAACATTGTTTGCGCAGATCGGTTCTCGTGAAGTGCTCAAAATCATGACATAAAACAACTCCACTTTAGTCCCATTCTTTTTACATTGATTCTCTGTTCCTCTGCATAGCAACTAAGACATCTGTGAAAATATACTGTACAACATATTTGGTTGTAGTTCAGTGTTCTGTGAGATAGATCTGCTGCAGTGCCGGGTTAGGACAGTCGTGCAGGCAGGTAGGAGATACCTTGGGCAGTAGCAGGAGCTTGCACCTGGACTTGTGAGGAGGACCCTGACACCATGCAACTCTGCAGATTGTGGAAAGAGCTGGAACCTGAGCTCTGGGCACTAGACACCCCTGTCAGACTACCAGACCTGCATTAACACACACAATCAATCTACTCAAAGTTGCTCCGATAAACAGAGCTGCTGTGGTAGCTACCCTCCCCATAGTTTATTTTCTATACAATAACTTCCAACCAGTTCAGAACTCAATCCGTTTGCAGCACACACCACTGCCCAACGGGAGAGAGTTTGGAAAGTTGGAGATCATGGTGTGTCAGGCCTACCGCGGGGCTGTGAGGAGTCCAGAGACTTCCTTGGCTCCAGACACAGTCTGTCCCACAGTCACAGTCAGGGGCTTCCCAGAGGGTGCCACTGCATTGGAAAACAGACCATGAAGAGAATAAGCCAAATCTGATTGGACAACGCCACAATATAACATTGACAATGGTTTCTAATGAGTTTTGAAATGGTGGAAATGACTATGATCCATATAAGCCCTACAAATATTTAAATTAACTTGGAAACAATTTCTAATTTTTCTTTACTGAATCATTCATTTAGAGGAGCAGAAAACTGCCCAAACTTAAATCTGAGCCAGTTACCTTCCTGTGCTGCAGAGCTGACAGCGCCCCCTGCGGTCTCTCCATGCAGGATGGTCACCTTGATCTTGGCTCTCTTTGAGGCCTTGGTGGGAGTAGGGCTGGGCGTCTGCCTCCTCTTCAGATGGGCCTTCAGCTCGTCTCTCTCCAGGCTCTCAGTCTGCTCACTGGATACAGGCACTGAAACACAGACAGACATCACTGACTGGGATATACAAACCAGACCACTTCAACCCTGATAGAAATTCTCAAAATTGTTATATGACCCTGTAAAAAATGTACATCAATTATCTGGTAACCTAACGTAGAAAGCGTAAAAGAAACATCTAAAACTAGTTCCCCTACATACTGGTCTTGACGAGAAAAAAGAAGTAAAAAAGGGAAGGTTCTCTTCTGCATTGTTCAATAAGTCCAGTAAATGTGGAGGAGTTCAGATGGAGTGTCACCTTGTTAACGTCCAAAAGCGGAAGTCGCGTCATAGGCTCTTTCCATTTCCCCTGAAAACCGGAACATCCAGTAGTTGGGGACTCGGCAGAAGCTAATGATCTGGCAGTAAGAGGGAGATGGCAGACAGAAGAGAAAAAAGGAGATACTTACCAAAGATACAGGAGGGAGCGCCAGGGGGAAGATTTTTCCTCACAAGCATGTTTTGTTTCATAAAAGCAGCAAACTGGGCTGGAATGAATTAAAAAGGTAGAAGGAATAGTAGAAAGAGAAGGGATGAAAATATATCAGTCATGTTCCATTGTGCCCTTCTGTTGTCGTGACTGCTCTAACAAGATTCATGTCTAAGAAAACTATTTTCACCATTCAATATTTCATTCACATTTTCCCAAGCCCACATTGTCAATGGAGGTGACTGACTCATTAGAACAAACTCACACAAACAAATGTGTCAAATGTGAAAACTGTGTGTGTGTGTTCATGCACGCTAGTAAGCCCACAAACCTTGTGCCTGCTTGTGTGTGAGCACCGTCCCAGACCGCTGCATATGGGTCTTGAGGAGTTGTGTGGCGGTGATCAGGCTGGACTTCTGTGCCGGGGACAGTCCCGAGGTCTTTGGCTTTGGGCCGGAGGTGGGACTGCTGCATACACTGGACCGGTCCTGAGGACACAACCAGAAAACACGGCTAATCAAATGAGCAGCAATGTACACTGAGTGTACAAAACATTAGGAACACCTGCTCTTTCAGTGACAGTCTGATCAGGTGAAAGATATTATCCCTTTTTGATGTCACTTGTTAACCCCCTAAGGTCAATGTCTGCACCTCGTGGAAATGGAATTAGCGTAATAATACAAAATCCCCATACGAATCTGTCAGCCTAAGCTACATATGTTTCTTTTATTTGGATGCCGTCTCAAGCCATCCAACACAATCTCACTCAATTCATGCAAATATGTACAAAAAGTATTTCAGCAGATTTTGTGATTTTGTGTGTGAAAAGACCCCAAAAATTTAACGACTTAATTCGTAGGAAAATAATTATTTGTGGGCAAACTTCGGAACAATCTTTTGAAAGTTAGAGCAATGCATGATGGGCAATGATGTTCTACACTGACTTTTCTTTCTGACCCACATTTATTTATATAATAAAAAAATGAAGTGATAACGACCCTTCAGTAATTATTCAGACCCCTTGGCTTTTTTCATATTTTGTTTCGTTACAGCTTTGTTCTAAAATGTATTACATTGTTTTTTTCCCCCCTCAATCTACACTAAATACCCCATAATGACAAAGCAAAAACAGGTTTAGACATTTTTGCTAATTTATAAAGAATAAAACAGAAATATCAAATTTACATATGTATTCAGACCCTTTACTCAGTACTTTATTGAAGCACAAGCCTGGCACACCTGTATTTGGGGAGTTTCTCCCATTCTCTGCAGATCCTCTCAAGCTCTATCAGGTTGGATGGGGAGCGTTGCTACACAGCTATTTTCAGGTCTCTGCAGAGATGTTCAATCGAGGTTCAAGTCCAGGCTCTGGCTGGGCCACTCAAGGACATTCAGACTTATCCCGATGCCACTCCTGTGTTGTCTTGGCTGTGTGCTTAGAGTCGTTGTCCTCTTAGAAGGTGAACCATCGCCCCAGTCTGAGCGCTCTGGAGCAGGTTTTCATCAAGGATCTCTCTGTACTTTTCTCTGTTCATCTTTCCCTCGATCCTGACTAGTCTCCCAGTCCATGCCACTGAAAAACATCCCCACAGCATGATGCTGCCACCACCATGGTTCACCGTAGGGATGGGGCCAGGTTTCCTCCAGATGTGACGCTTGGCATTCAGGCCAAAGAGTTTAATCTTGGTTTCATCAAACCAGAGAATCTTGATTCTTTAGGTGTCTTTTGGCAAACTCCAAGCGGGCTGTCATACGTCTTTTACTGAAGAGTGGCTTCCATCTGGCCATTCTACCACAAAGGCCTGATTGGTGGAGTGCTGCAGAGATGGTTGTCCTTCTGGATGGTTCTCCCATCTCCACAGAGGAACTCTGGAGCTCTGTCAAAGTGACCATCGGGTTCTTGGTCACCTCCCTGACCAAGGCACTTCTCCCCCGATTGCTCAGTTTGGCCAGGTGGCCAGCTCTAGGAAGAGTCTTGGTGGTTCCAAACTTATTCCATTTAAGAATGATGGAGGCCACTGTGTTCTTGGAGACCTTCAATGCTGCAGACATTTATTGGTCCCCTTCCCCAGATCTGTGGCTCGACACAATCCTGTCTCGGAGCTCTATGGAAAATTCCTTCTACCTCATGGCTTGGTTTTTCTCTGGCATGCACTGTCAACTGTGGGACCGTATATACACAGGTGTGTGCCTTTCCAAATCACATCCAATCAAGTCTCATAGCAAAGGGTCTGAATACTTATGTAAATAAGGTATTTCTGTTTTTATTTTGAATACATTTGCAAAAAAATTTAAAACCTCTTTTTTCTTTGTCATTATGGGGTATTGTGTGTAGATTGCTGAGTTGTTATTTTAATTTTATACATTTTAGAATAAGGCTGTAACATAACAAAATATGGAAAAAGTCATGGTGTCTGAATACTTTCCGAAGGCACCGTATGTGCCATCCAGAGGATGAATGGGCAAGACAATATATTTAAGTGCCTTTGAACAGGGTATGGTAGTAGGTGCCAGGCACACCGGTTGGAGTGTGTCAAGGATGGCAATGGGGCAGAGTTTCACGCCCAACAGTTTCCCGTGTGTATCAAGAATGGTCCACCACCCAAAGTACATCCAGCTAACTTAACACAGCTGTGGGAATCTTTGGAGTCAAGATGGGCCAGCATCCCTGTGGAACGCTTTTGACACCTTCTAGAGTCCATGCCCCGGTGGACTTAGGCTGTTCTGAGGGCAAAAGGTGTTCCTAATGTTTTGTACAGTCAGTGTATATAATTCCTAGCATTACCTTGCTAGTTTTCCTAAGCGTGACTGAGTGATGCAGGATGTACCTCGGAGCCTGAGATGGGTACTCTGAGGGCAGGGGAAGAGGGGCGGGCCCTCTCCAGGTCAAAGGGTAACTCCCGCCAGGGCTGCTTCTTCTTCTCTGTGTCCAGGTCCCTCAGCTCTCCGGAGCCGTGGCCGTGGCTCTCCGCCCGCTCCAGCACTCCCGACAGGAAGTCTGCTATCTCATCCTACACACGAGAGACAACAGGCATGTATATCTGCATCAAAAGCATTTCACTGACACTATATGTGAAGAGTTTGATGGCCATGGATTAATTCTCAAAATTCATTGGAGTTTTTGTAGAAACTCCTGCACTTAGCCAACATTGTCTGAATAAAACAAACATGGTTCCTTTCCAAGACAAGGACAAGAAAAATGGACCAACCTGAATGCAGCGATCCACCATGGTCTGTGTTAGTCCCTCTGATTTGATCTTTGTTGAGTTGATTCTGAGGAAAGACACCATTTAATCATGACTGAGAAATAAACTGAAATGCCCTCAAATTCTTCAATTGAATAGCCATGCAGAAAATGACTATGAGCAGTCAACAAGTTTAAAATTGCTTTTTAAAATTCCAATGTCTTCATATATATTTCAATAGCGTGTGAAGACCACTAACCCTCCTCAGAGTAAACCCAGGGTAGGCTTAACCCACCTGAGGTTGTCTTCAGCTCCCCCCACCACCACCATGCTGTTGTCGACTCTAAGTTTCTCTCGGAACTCCTCCATGGCCTCTGTGCCACACTGCAGAGCGTTCTGACCAACCACAAACAGCACTGGGGTCTTCATGTCCAGTAAGGGGTCGTCCACATCCTGCCAGTCAACAATACAAATACAGTCAATACAAGTCTATGACTCACATCCCTGACCGGTGAAAGAATGTTGAAACTGTAAGACAAGTAGAAGCATCATATTCTAATGTCTCCACAAGGCAGAAAACATTTGAGCATATTTCCTTACCCCTCTTGACCCATTGATTGTTAGCAGAGGAAAGCCAAGACACACCACAGCGGTCAGGTACTCCATGAGGGAGACCTGGGTGAGGACAACCACGTCAATATGTGCACCAGTGTCACATCCACCCATCGCACACATCAAACCACGGATTGGTTTTCAATAACCAACAGATGTATATCTTTCTGAGCATCACAGAGAATACTCTTAGAAAATGCGGACACCATATATACTGAACAAAAATATAAACGCAACATGTAAAGTGTTTGTCCCATGTTTCATGAGCTGAAATATAAGATCACAGACATGTTTCATATGCATAAAAAGCGTATTCCTCTCAAATGTTGTGCACACATTTGTTTACATCCGTTAGTGAGCATTTCTCCTTTGCCCAGATAATCCATTCACCTGACAGGTGCGGCATATCAAGAAACTAAACAGCATGATCATTACACATGCATCTTGTGCTGGGGACAATAAAAGCCCACTCTAAAAATGTGCAGATGTCTCAAGTTGAAGGAGCGTGCAATTGGCATGCTGACCTCAGGAATGTCCACCAGAGCTGTTGCCAGAGAATTTCATGTTAATTTCTCTACTATTAGCCGCCTCCAACGTCATTTTAGAAAATTTGGCAGTACGTAATACGGACCTCACAACCGCAGACCACATGTAACCACACCAGCCCAGGACCTCCACATCCCGCTACTTCACCTGCGGGGTCGTCTGAGACCAGCCACCCGGACAGCTGATGAAACTGAGGAGTATCTGTCTGTAATAAAGCCCTTTTGTGGGGAAAAGCGAACTCTGATTGGCTGGGCTTGGCTCCCAAGTGGGTGGGCCTATACCCTCCCAGGCCCACCCATGGCTGCGACCCTGCCCAGTCATGTGAAATTCATAGATTAGGGCCTCATTTCTTATTGACTGATTTCCTTATATGAACTATAACTCCTTGAAATTGTTGCATGTTGCGTTTATAAGTGTTCAGTATAGACATAGACAGTATTCATAAAGCAGCCTTACGTGACAGGCGATGAGAGCTCCCACATTCCAGCCAACCAAGATAATGGGTTTGTGAGGGAAGTGACTGTGGACCTGGTGAATAAATGCATTGAAAAGCAAATGAATAGAAGCAAATGAATAGACAGATCAGTCTGGTACATAATATTCAAACAACAATCTCAAATTAGTAGCAACGGTCAAATCCATTAGGAACATTAATCTGGATACACAACTTCAGATTCATAGAACAGCCTTACCTCCATGACTTTGGCGCGGGCTGTGGCCAACAAGTGCTCCAGACACTGAGTGATGCCCACATTGGCTCCACTGTTTACATGGGTATTTACTGGGATGACCTGGGATAGACACATTATACAGTAATTCAATTACTTGCCCAAAAGCCTATTGGGTGTGAATAAAACACAGAGACGCAGTCACACTTGAGTATGAATAGAATAGATACAAACCTTTCCCAAGCAGGAGAGTTGTGACTGCCAAAATCTAAATCGGCGTGGGGTAGAAAGAGCAGGATTGGTGGGACCTGATGGTACAATTAAGATGAGTGGGGAGCCAGGAAGCTTGCTCTGCAATACAAACAAGCACAAAGATAGGCATCTGGTTATCATCACATCATTTGGGAAATGTAATCAAAGTAGTGCAAATCAAAACAGTGGTCAAAGTAAGACAGTTAGCCGAATAAAACAGTATAAAAATGAAACTACTAAGAGCTTTCTCTTACTGCCACAACTATCACTTTCATCCCTATTATAATTTGGAATGTGTGTTTGTTTCCATTGTCCTATTCATTCTTTGACTGCAGTGAATTCTGATTGCTCCCAGCACCACTGACAGGGATATCAGCATTAGAGACGTACCGGTTTGTTGTGAGACAGAACGCCCACGGCTGGATCCCAGGGCCTCTTCAGGAGCAGAGAGAGGGCTTCTGCACCAGCCGCTCCAGTCTTTACTGACGACGTCAGCAGCATCCTGTCAATCAGCAAGGGCAACTGCACAGACAGAGAGGAATGGTGAATCATCCTGATAGAATGTATCCCTCTTTATAAGAATGCATGTGTCATAACATCAAAGTATAATCACATTTTGAGAGAGAGAGATAATGAGTACCTTGCTCTTGAGTGTCTGCAGTACGTCCAGGTAAGCAGCCAGCATGGCCAGACTGAGAGACTCTATCAGGGTGCTGTGTAGCCACTGGGTCAGTTTGGTGTCCCAGTTGACACTGGCCAGTGCATGGCGCACCTTCCGGGCACATTTGTCCACAGCAATCCTGCGCAATACTGGCTCATTGGATGCCTACGAGTCAGAAGGGATGGTGAGACAACAGGGACAGGAACTTTGATAGTCATTCAAACTGAAACATGTCAATGCAATATTTTCGTGTTGAATCACTTTTAAAACAAAATCGGCACCACATACAAAAGCATTTAGGTGGTGTTTATGAACTCACATTTTCATTGGCAAGCCGGGCCAGTCTTTCAGCTTGCAGAGCTTTCAGCACCTTATTAAATAACTTGTTTTGAGTGACCGACCATCCAGCCCTGTAATACAAGCAGTGTGTACCAGTAATGAAGTTTGAAGATGATCACTATTTGCAATGGAGATTGAGACACATTAATAATTTAGGAAAAAAGTGTATACAAGAGCTGAGCAAACAAGGCAACTGCACCACAGAAAACTCTATAGGGTTATTCAAAGGGATGTTGGGTAGAGGCCACTCACTTGTTGATGCGTTCGTCCCAGTCATCAGGGGGTGGGGGACCATCGGCAACTGTGCGAGCAAATAAAACATGTCGCTCACACTCCTTCATAACACTGCGTGCTTTCTGGTTGTCATAGAGTGGAATAGGTGTAGGCGTGACAGATTCCACATCTATTGACAGATCTGATTCCCTGCAAAAGACACAAACATACTTCAGTCAATGTTATCCAGTTTTAGCAGTCACTTAATTATTGCCTTGATAAAGTTACAAAATTAAATTTGTTCTGAGGCAGAAAGATGGACATGTCTTCAGTGTTGTCATATGTGTGCATAAAATAATTTGGACATTGAGTCATTAGTGAGGAATATGAGGGTTGACACTCACGGAGTGGCATCAGGTTGGCGACGGGGTGTGACGAACAGCATGCGCGTGGGCCGGGCACTGCTGGCGTCCGGGTGGACATTCCATGGCTTGGCATAGCTGTGGTCCAATAACACCAAGTCCTGCTCACGCTCATGAACAGACAACTGGAACATCAAGGATGTACCCATCCTCTGCGCTGAAGTCTGGAAGTCCCTGTCCCCACTACGGTACATCCTCTACTGGAGCCCCAAGGCCCTACAGCTCTGGCAGAGTGGTCCTTTCAACACAAGCCTGAAGGGGGAGGCACCATGATCAATATCATATACGTCAAAACATAATGGGACATCACGTCATGTGAGTTGGACCACTCATCTTTAACCCACAGCTGGTTCGTTACAAGCATCCTTCTTATGCATTGGCTTAATAACCAACTTTGTAACGCTAGCTAGCTGGCTAGTTAGCTAACGGTATTATTTTAGCTAGCTAGATTCTTTAGAGATGTTCTCATAATGTTGATAGCATGCAACATGCGTTTGCTTCATGCATGGCGGAGAGCGAGCTGTGCGCTGTTGACGTTACTTTATTATGTAGCTGGCTAACTTGCTAACGTAAGCTAGCTACATGGCCTAGACAGATGCGCTAACTCTAACTAGCTAGTTAGCTACCTAACAACACGAAATATGCATTACACTAACGTTAGCGCATAGCTTACAGAAGGGGTAACTAACAACCATACCGGGCATTACAACGTGGCTACATAGCTAGCTAACTTGGCAAGCATAGTCGCATTAAAGCTAGCACGCGCTAGTCGTATTGGCTACTCACCTTTTCATACTACTACCATTGATAGCATTATGTGATTGCAATCGAAATATCATTTAGTCCAAATTCAGTCAAATATAAACGTCAAAATCTAAATTCCGTGTAAATGTTCACATTTGAGGACTACTCGGCCTCGGGTTTCTATAAATCATTGATTATAGCCGACTTCCTTTTGTTTTGAGTGGGCGCGTGCCACTGTCAGTACACGGATGCAAAACACCGCCTGGATAGCTATTTCCTACGGGCGGTGCATGTACTGGGGTCTTGGCCCGCGCCTGCTCTGAACCCTGAAAAGCAGTGGCTCTATGTAAACCAGATGGTGAAGAATGTATTAAAAATCTACTCAGTACACAATTGTCAGAAAATGTCATAGAAACTGCATGGTGGATTTCCGTACGACGTTTACCAGTGCGTGCCGTAGTAAAGTGGAGCTGTTTTGTTCAAAGTACATTTTGTCCTATGCCTAATTGTTATGATGATGAGAGTTTAGAACACATTTTATGGAACTGCTACAACACACTGTAAACCATGTTATGTAATAATGAATTGATGTATTGATGTGAATGCTGATGTGTATTTATATGAACTATTATGATTGCAAAATGTAAAAACAGTCGATAAATATGATTTTAAACCAATAACCCCTTACCCTAATTCAAACCCTAATTGTATCCCTAAATCTAACCACTTAGCTTAAAATAGTCTTTGTCCTCATGGGGAAGTGGGAAATGTCCCCACAAGGGATAATTTTCCTTTATTTTACTATCCTTGTGGGGACTTTGGGGTTTTAGGTCCCCACAAGGATAGAAGAACCCCCCCCCCCGCAACACCACCACACACACACACAATTTTTTTAAATCTGAATTATATTTTCTATTGATATTTTACTGGCAGTAAATGAGAGACAACACCAATAACTTCCCCACACCACCAAAGTACAGGCATGGCACAGCTCGATCATTCTTAAATACATCATATTTACACCTCTTCATATCAAGTTCCGTCATGCAGTCATTTGGAACGTTGCAGGGGAATGCAGCCCTACACCAAACAAATCAAATTAGCAAATTATATTGTACAGTTCTTTATTTTCATTAGAACCAACAGTGAACTACTTTTATTCCAACAAACTGAAATGGTAAAGACAACTTGCCATGATTATGACCATTTTTAACAACATGTTTGAATCATGTTTCTTACGCATGGCAGCACATCTCATCCACTGTTCCTCCACCTAGATCCTAGAGAATGCCATGTACCATCCACATGGTCCTGGCAATGGATCATGCCTAAAAAGACACCATGTGATTCATCAGAGTAGGCTTCCTAACACAGCACTAGTTTCTGAAATGTAAAACATAGTTGACATTCTTCTCATTAATTTATGCTCTATAGGCTAATGTAGGCCTATATGTTTTGTCTTGTTTGTTGAGGGGTTGTTGTCTTGTCCTTTGCCTGGTTTCATATTTTGAAAGATGACACGCAGCATGGGACAGTGGAGGCAGAGCAAACAGGATTACAGCTAGAGCTGTACCTATAGGAAATGAGAGAACAATCAATAAGCCCTACAGATAGATTTTCAGTTACATTTTTGTTCCACATTGTGTTAGCAGTTTAGTTTCTCACTCACTATGACTTTGCCTCAATGCCCTTTACTTCTCAGCTTATTATCTGACATACCTAAAATGTAGCTGAATTAGATATTGTCGTATTAATAATATCCCCAGAGTCTATTGACGCACCGGTACGTCAATATAAGTAACATAATAAAACAAATCTGTCAGTTTAAGCTAGATATACAGTATCTGCATTTTTGTTGCATGGGCTGCATCTCAATCAATCGCATCCGCCTATAAGCGTCTACAAGCTCCACTTCATTGATGTGCGTACACGTGGGTGGAGTCGTTTTTTTGTGGCAGCGGACTCTTTAGTTTCGTTCCACCCAGAGAGGAAGTCCATCTTGTGTAGTGTATATCCACTAAAGGGCTTGGTGAGCCAGATTATCTTACCAAGGGGCGGAGGCACTCTTTGGCTCTAGTTAGTAACGACATTTGAACTTCCAATCTGGTGTTATGCCTGTTTACAAATACGAGGAAGCTACCTAGCTACATGTCAGCCTAGTCTGGTGTTATATGCTTTACGACACTACTTTCTTAACCACAGAAGAAACAAACATGTCTCTATTTGAATTGCAATTGCTGCAAAATGGGAAGAAATCCCCAGAGATTTTGGGGATCATTGGAATTATCAGTTTTGTGCAGGAGCTGTCAGTGCCGGGAAAAATATTCGGATCCGAGCTCCGGCAAACTCGGGCAGCGAGTACTACAACTACAAGGGCTTTTAAGCAATGGTCCTGAAGGCAGGCTGCGATCCAAGGTACTGCTTCACCATGATCGACGTGGGCATATATGGTCCGGAGGGAGATGCGGGAATCTTCCCATGACGCAAGTTTGGCTCCCAACTCATTGCAGGCCAGCTGCCGCTACCAAGGCCGGAGTGCTTGCGGGGAACCCAAACATAGAGCCCATATTTCTTCGTGGGATACCAGGCATTCCCTCTGAGGATAAACCTGATGTGACCATATCCAGATAAGATATGCTAACTAAACTCAGCAAAAAAAGAAACGTCCTCTCACTGTCAACTGCGTTTATTTTCTGCAAACTTAACATGTGTAAATATTTGTATGAACATAACAAGATTCAACAACTGAGACATGAACTGAACAAGTTCCACTGACATGTCACAGTTGTCGTATGGATTGGACCAAAACGTAGCGGGAATATTTATACTCATCTTCTTTTTATTTTGAAGAAGGAGAAACAACTAAATACGTATATAAAAAAGAACAAAACGAAACAGTCCTGTCAGGTGCACAAACACTAAACAAGGAACAACTACCCACAAAATCCCACAGAAAAACACCCCTCTTAAATAGGACCTTCAATTAGAAGCAACGAGGAGCAGCTGCTTCCAATTGAAGGTCAACCCAACAACACCACATAGAAATAGATATACTAGAACTAACATAGAAATAGACTAACAAAGAACATAGCCCAACAAACCCTGAAACACTCTAAACAAACACCCCTCTTAAATATGAACATAGCCCAACAAACCCTGAAACACTCTAAACAAACACCCCCTGCCACGTCCTGACCAAACTACAATAACAAATAACCCCTTATACTGGTCAGGACATGACACATGTGACTAACAGAAATTGAATAATGTGTCCCTGAACAAAGGGGGGGTCAAAATCAAAAGTAACAGTCAGTATCTGGTGTGGCCACCAGCTGCATTAAGTACTGCAGTGCATCACCTCTTCATGGACTGCACCAGATTTGCCAGTTCTTGCTGTGAGATATTACCCCACTCTTCTACCAAGGCACCTGCAAGTTCCCAGACGTTTCTGGGGGGAATGGCCCTAGCCCTCACACTCCGATCCAACAGGTCCCAGACGTGCTCAATGGGATTGAGATCCGGGCTCTTCTCTGGCCATGGCAGAACACTGACATTACTGTCTTGCAGGAAATCACGCACAGAACGAGCAGTATGGCTGGTGGCATTGTCATGCTGGAGGGTCATGTCAGGATGAGCCTGCAGGAAGGGTACCACATGAGGGAGGATGTCTTCCCTGTAACGCACAGCGTTGAGATTGCCTGCAATGACAACAAGCTCAGTCCGATGATGCTGTGACACACCGCCCCAGACCATGATGGACCCTTCATCTCCAAATCAATCCCGCTCCAGAGTACAGGCTTCAGTGTAATGCTCATTCCTTCGATGATAAACGTGAATCCGACCATCACCCCTGGTGAGACAAAACCGTGACTCGTCAGTGAAGAGCACTTTTTGCCAGTCCTGTCTGGTCCAGCGATGGTGGGTTTGTGCCCATAGGCAACGTTGTTGCCGGTGATATCTGGTGAGGACCTGCCTTACAACAGGCCTACAAGCCCACAGTCCAGCCTCTCTCAGCCTATTGCGGACAGTCTGAGCACTGATGGAGGGATTGTGTGTTCCTGTTGTAACTCGGGCAGTTGTTGTTGCCATCCTGTACCTGTCCCGCAGGTGTGATGTTCAGATGTGCCGATCCTGTGCAGGTGTTGTTACACATGGTCTGCCACTGCGAGGGCGATCAGCTGTCCATCCTGTCTCCCTGTAATGCTGTCTTAGGCGTCTCACAGTACGGACATTGCAATTTATTGCCCTGGCCACATCTGCAGTCCTCATGCCTCCTTGCAGCATGCCTAAGGTACGTTCACGCAGATGAGCAGGGACCCTGGGCATCTTTCTTTTGGTGTTTTTCATAGTCAGTAGAAAGGCCTCTTTAGTGTCTTAAGTTTTCATAACTGTGACCTTAATTGCCTACCGTCTGTATGCTGTTAGTGTCTTAACGACCGTTCCACAGGTGCATGTTCATTAATTGTTTCTGGTTCAACACGGTGCATCCACCCCACGTTTGTTGACAACTCCAGAAACACTGGGGACCTGCGTCCAGGAGAGTGGAGACAGCTTCCTGGACCCAAGAAACATGTAAATGTTGGAGTGTGGCTTGGAAAACATGCGTACATAGGCTCTCTTCTTCTGGTTGATGTCTGTTCATATGTCATGTTGTGAGCTACACATTTGGTTTTGCTGTTTGGATTTTGCTATTTTTCTTATTCACATTTTACAAATCACAATAAAGACTACTATAATGAAAGTCACTTCATCCTTGTTGTTTAAGTTTTTCATATTTTTTGGAGGCTAGACCCTCAAGACATATACCTAACCTTGTGTCATGGGTGGTGGCCTTTCAATGAGGACTTTCCTGCTATGGTAAATGGGTGAGAATGGCTGTCCAGCTGTAGACAATAAGGCTAGACCCTCGAGTCATTAACCTGATCTACATAACACAAGGTTGTACATGGTCATGTGTAGTGAGTGGCCTTTCAATGGAGACCTTCCTGCTATGGTACATGGGTGAGTATCCAGGTGTAGACAATAAGGGCAGACCCCCGAGACATTAACCTCATCTGCATATCTCATGTACAAAGCAGTACAAGTTTACTTAGTGACTAATTCAAAACAGTAATGTTTTCTGTCACAAGTACAAATAACCAATATGTATTTACTCTCACAAGAGGAAAATAGTGATATGTAAAACAATGTAATACACAGGTGAAAAGTGTGATGAAAGTAACATGTGAATGAGGAAATACAATAAGTTTAAATATATATATATACATACATACATTTGAAGTCGGAAGTTTACATACACCTTTGCCAAATACATTTAAACTCAGTTTTTCACAATTCCTGACATTTAATCCTAGTAAAAATACCCTGTCTTAGGTCAATTAGGATCACCACTTTATTTTATGAATGTGAAATATCAGAATAATAGTGGAGATAATGATTTATTTCAGCTTTTAATTCTTTCATCACATTCCCAGTGGGTCAGAAGTTTACATACACTCAATTAGTATTTGGTAGCATTGCCTTTAAATTGTTTAACTTGGGTCAAACGTTTCAGGTAGCTTTCCACAAGCTTATCACAATAAGTTGGGTGAATTTTGGCCCATTCCTCCTGACAGACCCGATGTAACTGAGTCAGGCTTGTAGGCTCCTTGCTCGCACACGCTTTTTCAGTTCTGCCCACAAATTGTTTATGGGATTGAGGTCAGGGCTTTGTGATGGCCACTCCAATACCTTGACTTTGTTGTCCTTAAGCCATTTTGTCACAACTTTGGAAGTATGCTTTGGGTCATTGTCCATTTGCGATCAAGCTTTAACTTCCTGACTGATGTCTTGAGATGTTGCTTCAATATATCCACATAATTATCCCACCTCATGATGCCATCTATTTTGTGAAGTGCACCAGTCCCTCCTGCAGCAAAGCACCCCCACAACATGATGCTGCCACCCCCGTGCTTCACGGTTGGGATGGTGTTCTTCGGCTTGCATGCATCCCCCTTTTTCCTCCAAACATAATGATGGTCATTATGGCCAAACAGTTATATTTTAGTTTCATCAGACCTGAAGATATTTCTCCAAAAAGTACGATCTTTGTCCCCATGTGCAGTTGCAAACCATAGTCTGGCTTTTTTATGACGGACTTGGAGCAGTGGCTTCTTCCTTGCTGACTGGCCTTTCAAGTTATGTTGATATAGGACTCGTTTTACTGTGGATATAGATACTTTTGTACCTGTTTCCTCCAGCATCTTCACAAGGTTGTTTTACTGTGCTGTTGTTCTGGGATTGATTTGCACTTTTCGAACCAAAGTACGTTCATCTCTAGGAGCCATACTTGCGTACTATTACTATTTATACTTGCGTACTATTGTTTGTACAAATGAGCGTGGTACCTTCAGGCGTTTGGAAATTGCTCCCAACGATGAACCAGACTTGTGGAGGTCTACAATTAGGTTCTTGGCTGATTTCTTTTGATTTTCCCATGATGTCAAGCAAAGAGGCACTGAGTTTGAAGGTAGGCCTTGAAATACATCCACAGGTACACCTCCAATTGACGCAAATTATGTCAGAAGCTTCTAAAGCCATGACATAATTTTCTGGAATTTTCCAAGTTGTTTGAAGGCACAGTCAAATTAGTGTATGTAAACTTCTGACCCACTGGAATTGTGATACAGTGAATTATAAGTGAAATAATCTGTCTTTAAGCAAATGTTGGAAAAATGACTTGTGTCATGCAAAAAGTAGATGTCCTAACCAACTAGCCAAAACTATAGTTTGTTAACAAGAAATTTGTGGAGTGGTTGAAAAACTAGTTTTAATGACTCCACCTTGGCCAAATACATTTAAACTCAGTTTTTCACAATTCCTGACGTTTAGTCCTAGTAAAAATTCCCTGTCTTAGGTCAGTTACGATCAGCACTTTATTTTAAGAATGTGAAATGTCAGAATAATAGTAGAGAGAATGACTTCAACTGTATATAAAAAAGGGGAATAAAACAAAGTAGATTACCCACCACCCTAACATGTGAATAAGACAAATGCACACAACACCAGTTTTTGGGGTGAGACGGAGGGCTCTGTCTCACTCGAGAGCGGACGGAGCGGACAAACAGTACTGATCGATGTTCCTATGAAAGTACATTGTCATGTCCCTGAGAAACAGGAGACATTGATCAGCAGGAGTCATCCATCTGCTGCATAGTGTCCAAAAGACCCACAGCTGTCTTCCTCTTCCGGCCATTGCAGCTGGGTCGGGGAGATGGGGCGGAGGTTAATGGAGTTGCAGGGCAGAGATCAAGGGTGCGCCTGGACGGTACTTTGGGTGTTGGTGAAAAGGGCCTGGGCGTTGGGAAAGGGACCGGGGAGGTGATGAACCAGGCTGGGGAGATGATTAATTAAGGGGCGATGAACCACCTGTAGATGGGCCCTCGGGGCTCTGCTCTGTCTCTGGGCTGTCCAAGACACCAACACCCTCCCACACCTACAAGCAGATGGCGAGTACATTAGAATACAATGCAAACAATCTTAAAACATCTCCATGGTCTCCTTTGAGTTAAAATGTTTAACCAAAAGAACTGACTTTATAAACATATCAATCTAATTATGTTTGAACTAGCCCATGCTAATCATTATGATTTGACAACACAGGCACTGAATATTTCCCAATCCCAATTTCTCCTATCCAGAAAAGAGCTGATTTCACATGTTCTAACTAGGTCTGCTAAACATAAAATCACAAACACATACAAAAGATCTCGGCTTCATGACGAGTACGTTAATGGTGATCTGGCCTACCACTGTTGTGTCGTCAGCAAACTCAATGATGGTGTTGGAGTCGTGCTTGGCCACGCAGTCGTGGGTGAACAGGGAGTACAGGAGGGGACTAAGCACGCACCCCTGAGGGGCCCCCGTGTTGAGGATCAGCATGTGTGTTGTTGCCTACCCATACCACTTGGGGGCGGCCCATCAGGAAGTCCAGGATCCAGTTGCAGAGGGAGGTGTTTAGTCCCAGGGTCCTTAGCTTAGTGATGAGCTTTGTGGGAACTATGGTGTTGAACGCTGAACTGTAGTCAATGAACAGCATTCTCACATAGGTGTTCCATTTGTCCAGGTGTGAAAGGGCAGTGTGGAGTGCGATTGAGATTGCGTAATCTGTCGATCTGTTGGGGTGGTATGCGAATTGGAGTGGGTCTAGGGTTTGATGGATTTGATGTGAGCCATGATCATCCTTTCAAAGCACTTCATGGCTACTGTGGTAGTCATTTAGGCAGGTTACCTTCACTTTTCTTGGGCACAGGGACTATGGTGGTCTGCTTGAAACATGTAGGTATTACAGACTCGGTCAGGGAGCGGTTCAAAATGTCAGTGAAGACACTTGCCAGTTGGTCCGCGCATGCTCTGAGTACACATCCTGGTAATCCATCTGTGAATGTTGACCTGTTTAAAGGTCTTGTTCACATCGGCTACGGAGAGCGTGATCACACAGTCGTCCGGAACAGCTAGTGCTTGCATGCATGCGTCAGTGTTGCTTCCCTCGAGCATAAAAGGCATTTAGCCCATCTGGTAGGCTTGCGTCACTGGGCAGCTCACGGCTGGGTTTCCCTTTGTAGTCTTTAATAGTTTGCATGCCCTGCCACATCCGATGAGCGTCAGAGCCGGTGTAGTAGGAGTCAATCTTAGTCCTGTATTGACGCTTTGCCTGTTTGATGGTTCATCTGATGGCATAGCAGGATTTCTTATAAGTGTCCCGCTCCTTGAAGTGGCAGCTCTAGCCTTTAGCTCGATGCGGATGTTGCCTGTAATTCATGGCTTCTGGTTGGGATATGTACGTACGGTCACTGTTGGGACGACATTGTCGATGCACTTATTGATGAAGCCGGTGACTGAGGTGGTATACTCCTCAATGACATTGAATGAATCCCGGAACATATTCCAGTCTGAGCTAGCAAAACAGTCCTATAGCGTAGCATCCGCGTAATTGACCACTTCCGTATTAAGCGAGTCACTGGTACTTCCTGCTTTAGTTTTAGCTTGTAAGCAGGAATCAGAAGGATAGAATCATGGCCAGATTTGCCAAATGGAGGGCGAGGGAGAGCTTTGTCTCTGTGTGTGGAGTAAAGGTGGTCTAGAGTTTTTTTTTTCATCTGGTTGCACATGACATGCTGGTAGAAATGAGGTAAAACGGATTTAAGTTTGCCTGCATTAAAGTCCCCATGCCATTAGGAGCGCCACTTCTGGATAAGCATTTTCTTGTTTGCTTATGGCCTTATACAGCTCGTTGAGTGCATTCTTAGTGCCAGCGTCGGTTTGTGGTGGTAAATAGGAAGCTACGAAATATATAGATGAAAATTATCTTGGTATATAGTTTGGTCTACAGCTTATCATGAGGTACTCTACCTCAGGAAAGCCATACCTCAAGACTCCCTTAATATTAGACATCGCGCACCAGCTGTTATTGAGAAATAGACACACACCCCCCCAGCCCTCATCTTATCGAACGTAGCTGTTCTGTCCTGCCAATGCACGGAAAGCCAGCCAACTGTATATTATCCGTGTCGTCCTTCAGCCACAACTCGATGAAACATATGATATTACAGTTTTTAATGTCCCATTGGTAGGATAGTCTCGAACGGAGCTCATCCAGTTTATTCTCCAGTGATTGCACGTTGGCCAATAGAACGGATGGTAGAGGCAGGTTACCCACTCGCTGATGAATTCTCACAAGGCACCTTGATCTGCTCCCCCTTTATCTCCTTCTTTTCTTGATGCGAATGCAAGGATTTGGGCCTTGTCCGGGAGCAACATTAAAGGAAAATCTTTGTCCAGTTAGAGGTGAGTAATCGCTGTTCTGATATCCAGAAGCTATTTTTGGTCATAACAGACGGTAGCATCAACATTATGTACAAAATAAGTTACAAACAATGCTGAAAACCCCCCACAAAATAGCACAATTGGTTAGGAGCCTGTAAAACAGCAGCTATCCTCTCTGGTGCCATTTTGAACATACAAATATTTTTTTCTTCACTTGTTTTCCAAGGTGGTGTTATTCTTCCTCACACATGAAATGGCTCCTCCAAACTAGAATAATGTCTTTGTATGGGTGCAGAGGCTCCTGGTTGTGCCCAGCGTTACCAGCTGTCAGCACCACCAGCAACCTTACAGCACCAAGCAGGACTGTTAACCAGGAGCCTCTGCACTTCCTTATTTCTGTGTCTTCATCCAGTATTCTTCAGCATTGAATAGAAGTTATCCGAAAGGGTGCAGTGGCTGCAGTGGAAGCACTAGCGGTTCTGGGGGGGAAGAGTATGAAATAATTTTTACATAACTAATTTTTGCTATCGTTCTTTTTTTTTACATCCTTTATTAGACAGTGGCAACGATGATGATTATGAACATGGTCTTTGCCTGCTAATAGGGATAAAAATGATATGACAACAATAACGTCTAATGTAACTGGCCACTCTAACAGTACAACTGGCCCCAGCTTGGCCCCACCAGTTGAAATGGTCTAGAACCGCCACTGAATGGAAGGCAGAGAGTTCTCTGATGCTATGAATCCAGTCTGTCTCAATTGAGTCAGGAGGCTCTCATCACTGGGTTGGGGACAAGCACAGGCTGCACACACATGCACTGAGCCTCACAGCAGCGCACTTCTCTTATCTTGTTCTTTTCTTTTGCTCTTTCTTACTGTTGGGAAATAGGACAGGGGAAGTGTATTCCAGGCAGCTCCAGAGAAACCTATGTAATTGTGTCTAACTTAAAGTCTCCTTCCACAACTCTGACTTTATTTTCCTTTTTTCACATGGTTGAAGAGGTAATGAAGACAGAGAAATAAAGGCAAACTATTCCCTTCTACTGCCACCTAGTGGTGATAATCAGTGTGACAAGGTTCTATACCAGGAGCTCATAAGATCAGGTCAAATCACATTTTATTTGTCACATGTGCCGAATAAAACAGGTTTAGAATTTACCTGAAATGCTTACTGTAAAGTCTACATTTGTTATATTCGGTGCATGTGAAAAATAAAATTGTATTTAATTTGATATGAGCTCCTGGTATGGAACCTTGTCACACTGATTGTCACCACTAGATGGATAGTTTGTCTTTCTGAAAGTTTCAGTCTGAGGAGTATAATATACCTGAGGAGTATAATATAAAGCAGCATAAAGGTGTTAGCCAGCTAACTTGCGTAAATATACTGAATTAATTTTTATTGTGTAGAAAGATAGGCTTGTAATGGTCTAACTGATTTAACAAACGAAAAGACATATGTACCTTTAGCTTTTTTAATAAATAAAATCAATAGTCATTTCTGGTTGCTTATCAAAGTTAGTTGGCTAACTCATTGATTATGCTTTGTAGTAAATATCTCTGGACTTCAAACCTGTTACGTTCAGTTTCTTCTAAATTGGGAATAGATTAACTAAACATTTCATAACCACAAAACAAATAAGTCAATGACCTGAAACAAACACTGTCAGTACATGGTGTGTGTGGACTTAAGGGGGACATCTGAATTTAAGGTCCTTTATGCAACAATGCAACACTGCAAATAGCCATTTTAAGTCGTTTTTTTACTGGCTTGAACTAGACCTTACAAAAACACTCTCACATCTTTGTGTATTGATATTTTTCTGGCAGTAAATGACAGTTAACATCTATCATGATGTTCTTGAAGTAAATAAAGCACGGACACCCTAAGGTGAGGTGTTGAATAACAGAGGATGATCTATACAAATGAAACAGAAAGTTGCTCACTAACACGCATCTTTCTTTTTCATTTCTATCATGATGTTTTTACCATTTCTATTCAACCAATACAATTAATCAGACACCAAAACCTTCACATTTGACACAAAGTAAGCTGACAACATATTTTATTCATTGTATACTGAGAACACAGTGAAGTAAACAATTCACTTCCCCACAGAGCCGAAAATAGGGCATGAAATTGAGGGATCACTCTTCTTAACCACCTTGAATTCACATGCCTTTTGGTCCCACTCCTTCATGCAATCATCAGGAAAATCATTGGGAGTTGCATACCTGCAATCAAACAATCAACACCAGCAAATCATTTTGTTGTGTAAATCAATTGAATTTCACTCACCCAGTCTATTAATTATCGCCTGAGATTGCTTGTGTGGATATATTGAGAAGATAACAATGGGTTGTATATTTGTGACGTAGAAGTCCGTCACTGGCCGCGGGCAGCATTTGGTACTTTAACGCACGCACACATTCATCACTCCTCCCTGCTCCATTATCAGATAAGTTAACTTCTCTATCTTAGTACATACATTTCACACTTACTTCAGTAACCAGTTAGGGTATAAAGAAATAAAGACAGGTGTTCATATTTAATATTAGCAATATTTAGTATACTTATCGATGTTATGGATGAGCGCGGTTGTTTGTTCTGTTCCTCTCTCTCTCCATCTCTATAGTTTACGGGTATGCTGGATAAGGACCCGAGCTAAGGGAATTGGGCTTACTTTGTAGTGCCTGACCGGAATGGCTCATTAATGTCAATGGAGATATTGGAAGACACTGTCAGTAGTGATGTCATTTTGTAAATGTTATATTGTGATGTTGTTTCATAAACGTGTTGCAATATATATTTTGGTATGTTTAGATAAATGGAAACTGTAGGTTGAATAGGTAATTGCTTAATTAATTAGTGTTAATTGGTCTGAGGGGAGGGGATACCCCTACAAAAGGAGCCTCTCTTTCAGTTCAGAGTGGCATTTTGGATTGAGCTGTGGGTGGGGCAGCTTTGTTGTTAAGCTGTCCCATAAGGTATATGTTTGATGGCAGTGCTGTTGTTTTTGTTCCGGAATCACTATGTAAATAAACACCTTTGCACAGAAGAATTTTTGCGGCTCCGCCATCTTTTTATCTTTTATAGAGGTTAGGTTTTCCAGTTTAGCCTTCTGGCCTACTCTACGTGACAATATTCCTTTAGTGTGACAATACAGACTGGGAAGGCTGAGGGCTACATAGACCATGCATTTGGTGGGTGCTAGAATAAAGCTGTGTTTACTGTCCTTACCCCTGGCAGCATGTTAAACAATCACAGTCCATGCAATCACTGTTCCTCCAGCGGGAACCAACAGGATGCCATGTCTTGTCCTTGTCGTCACGACAATGGGTTCTGCCTAAACAAGAAAACAATTTAAAATATTGTGTAGGTTTGTTGTCTTTTCCAATGTACTAGCGTAATTAAAAAATGTTTGTGTTTATGTGGGTGGTTAGCTGGTTAGCTTAGTCTTTTACTTTACCCGGGTCAGAAGTCATAGCTTTCCTGTAGCAATAAGCATGGAACAGTGGCAGTAGCGCACACAGGATTAAAGCTAGGGCCAAGGACCTCTTCACAGGGAGAAGGGAGGGAAAACGTATGTTATTGAGGGGAATAAACAAGCCATTGGTCTACCGTTGAACCTTCAAAACATTGAAGATAAAGAACTAGAAAAGGGAACTGACACATTTAAACATGTTAAAATAATTGTTAATTGACCCTACTCTAGAAAATAAATACTGGTAACTTTATTTTTCCAATGTCTTTTCTCTATTGCGTCGTTTAAATCCACCATCCATTCAGACTCAAACAAAGGGGATTTTGCAGTATTTATTTTTATGTCCACATTATCATATCAAAATGAAACCCCATTAGGCTACTTGCAGTGCATTTGGAAAGTATTCAGACCCTTTGACATTTACACATTTTGTTACGTTACCACCTTATTCTAAAATGGATAAAATATTTTTTTCCATCATCAATTTACACACAATACCCCATAATTCCTCTTTGGAGATGGGAGAACCTTCCAGAAAGACAACCATCTCTGCATCACTCCACCAATCAGGCCTTTATGGTAGACTGGCCAGATGGAAGCCACTCCTCAGTAAAAGGCACATGACAGCCCGCTTGGAGTTTGTCAAAAGGCTCCTAAAGGACTCTCAGATCATGAGAAACAAGATTCTCTGGTCTGATGAAACCAAGATTGACCTATTTGGCCTGAATGCCAAGCATCACATCTGGAGGAAACCTGGCAACATCCCTAAGGTGAAGCATGGTGGAGGCAGCATCATGCTGTGGGGATATTTTTCAGCGGCAGGGACTGCGAGATCGAACATATCTGAAGAGACCTGAAAATAGCTGTGCAGCAACGCTCGCCATCCAACCGGACAGAGCTTGAGAGGATCTGCAGAGAAGAATGGGACAAACTCCCCAAATTCAGGGGTACCAAGCTTGAAGTCTTGAGGCTATAATCGCTGCCAAAGGTGCTTTAACCTCTACGGGATCGGTGTCCCTAAACCAGGACGGTTGTTGCTAATGTATGCTAATGTGACTAGAATGAAGTAGTATACAACAGCCAACTTTCCAGGATATAGACATGTCTTAACTGGGCAGAAAGCTTAAATTATTGTTAATCTAACTGCAGTGTCCAATTAACAGTAGCTAGTTTAGTTTAAAAAATAACATGGCGTTTAAGGAGAGTGTACAACAACAACAAACTTGTATCACTGCAACTGATTTGATACGTTCACCTCTGAAGGTAAATAATGTACTTAAATTCAGTAATCTTGCTCTGATTTGTCATCCTGAGGGCCCCAGAGATAAAATGTAGCATAGTTTTGTTTGATAAAATCAATTTTTATGTTAAAATGTAGGAACTGATGCCTACAGTTTGACCCCACTGCTGTCTCTGGATCCACACGCACCTCAATCGGCCATCTAGATGTGTGAAAGTTAGTGTATAAGCGAATGATCCATCATGTATGACATTCCTGGGAGCTTGTAAACTTGAATTCTTTATAACCATAGCATTTTTGCATGTTCTCAATAGTTATGTACTTGAAAATGTATCAATTGACCAATTAGGCACATTTGGGCAAACTTCTAGCAGACACGATACAAAATATTGTGCAGTAATGTAATTCTTCACTGGATCAGTCTGAAACATTGCACACACACTGCTGCCTCCTATCTGAAAATATGGCCTTTCTCTTGCATTTCAAAGATGACGGAACAAAACATTTTTGGAAAACGCATGTTTTTTTGTTTGCGCAGTATAATACTTTACTGTGAGGACAGACGCATGGAGACGAGAAGCAAGAACAGGGAGTGAATATTTAATGGGTAAACAGAAATAAAACAAAATAAGGACTGGGTCTGGACAAGGGGAACATAATGACATTAATGCTGACACGGGGATGAAACTGAGGAAGTGACAGATATATGGGAGGCAATCAATAAGGTGATGGAGTCCAGGTGAGTCCAATGAAGCGCTGATGCGCATAACGATGGTGACAGGTGTGCGTAATGATGGGAAGCCTGGTACCCTCGAGCGCCAGAGAGGGGGAGCGGGAGCAGGCGTGACATTTACCAGATCTAATGTGTTATATTCTCCTACATTAATTTCACATTTCCATAAACTTCAAAGTGTTTCCTTTCAAATGGTATCAAGACAAAGGAGATGATTGTGTACTTCAGGAAAAAGAGGACCAAGCACACCCCCATTCTCATTGACGGGGCTGCAGTGGAGCAGGTCGAGAGCTTCAAGGTCCTTGGTGTCCACATCACCAACAAACTAACATGGTCCCAGCACACCAAGACAGTTGTGAAGAGAGCACGACAAAACCTATTCCCCCTCAGGAGACTAAAAAGATTTGGCATGGGTCCTCAGATCCTCAAAAGGTTCTACAGCTGCACCATCGAGAGCATCCTGACTGGTTGCATCACTGCCTGGTATGGCAACTGCTTGGCTTCCGACCGCAAGGCACTACAGAGGGTAAAGCAAACGGCCCCGTACATCACTGGGGCCAAGCTTCCTGCCATCCAGGACCTCCATACCAGGCGGTGTCAGAGGAAGGCCCTAAAAATTGTCAAAGACTCCAGCCACCCTAGTCATAGACTGTTATCTCTGCTACGGCACGGCAAGCAGTACCGGAGCGCCAAGTCTAGGTACAAGAGGCTTCTAAATAGCTTCTACCCCCAAGCAATAAGATTCCTGAACATCTAATCAAAAAGCTACCCAGTGTCACGACTTCCGCCGGACTCGGTCCCTCTCCTTGTTCGAGCGGCGTTCGGAGGTCGACGTCACCGACCAGCTAGCCATCACTGATCCACTTTTCATTTTCCATTTGTTTTGTCTTTGTTTTTTACACACCTGGTTTCAATTCCCTCATTTCATGTTCATTATTTAACCCTCTGGTTTTCCCCATGTTTGTGTGCGTGTTTGTTTTATTTGTAAGGCTGTATTCTGACGGCTGGTATGTTGTTACCGGCTTTTGTATTTATGCCCGTTTATTTCGTGGTACCGGTATTTTTCCAGCACCATAGTATTGTGTTTATACTAGTGTTTTCTTGAATTAAATACCTTGTCCACGCATCTCAGCTCTCCTGCGCCTGACTCCTTTCACCAATTACCCACAGCCTTGACACACAGACTATTTGCATTGCCCACCCCTCTCCCCCTATTTTACACCGCGGCTACTCTATGTTGTTATCATCTATGCATAGTCCCTTTAATAACTCTACCTACATGTACATATTACCTCAACTAACCAGTGCCCTCGCATATTGACTCTGAACCGGTACCCCCCTGTATATAGTCTCGTTATTGTTACTTTACTGCTGCTCTTTAATTACTTGTCACTTTTATTTCTTATTCTTATTTTTAATTTTTAATTTCACCTTTATTTAACCATGTAGGCCTGGCCAAGATAAAGCAAAGCAGTGCGACAAAAACAACAACACAGAGTTACACATGGGATAAAGAAACGTACAGTCAATAACACAATAGACAATCTGTATACATTGTGTGCAAATGAAGTAAGGAGGTAAGGCAAGAAATAGGCCATAGTGGCAAAATAATTACAATTTAGCAATTAACACTGGAGTGATAGATGTGCAGATGAGGATGTGTTATCCGTATTTCTTTAAACTGCATTGTTGGTTAGGGGATTGTAAGAAAGCATTTCATTGTAAGGTCTACACCTGTTGTATTTGGCGCATGTGACTAATAAGATTTGATTTGATTTGAAGAATATGCATTTCCTTCCTTCAAGTCCTTAGCTACAGGCAGTTAGATTTGGGTATGTCAGTTTAGGTGAAAACCAAGCCATGAGGTAGAAGGAATTTTCGATAGAGCTCCGAGACAGGATTGTGTCAAGCCACAGATCTGGGGAAAGGTACTAAAAAACGTCTGCAGCATTGAATGTCTCCAAGAACACAGTGGCCTCCACCATTCTTAAATGGAAGAAGTTTGGAACCACCAAGACTCTTCCTAGAGCTGGCCAAACTGAGCAATCGGGGGAGAAGTGCCTTGGTCAGGGAGATGACCAAGAACCCGATGGTCACTTTGACAGAGCTCCAGAGTTCCTCTGTGGAGATGGGAGAACCATCCAGAAGGACAACCATCTCTGCAGCACTCCACCAATCAGGCCTTTGTGGTAGAATGGCCAGACGGAAGCAACTCTTCAGTAAAAGACGTATGACAGCCCGCTTGGAGTTTGCCAAAAGACACCTAAAGAATCAAGATTCTCTGGTTTGATGAAACCAAGATTAAACTCTTTGGCCTGAATGCCAAGTGTCACGTCTGGAGGAAACCTGGCCCCATCCCTACGGTGAACCATGGTGGTGGCAGCATCATGTTGTGGGGATGTTTTTCAGTGGCATGGACTGGGAGACTAGTCAGGGTCGAGGGAAAGATGAACAGAGCAAAGTACAGAGAGATCCTTGATGAAAACCTGCTCCAGAACGCTCAGACTGGGGTGATGGTTCACCTTCCAACAGGACAACTACCCTAAGCACACAGCCAATACAACACAGGAGTGGCTTCGGGACAAGTCTGAATGTCCTTGAGTGGCCCAGCCAGAGCCTGGACTTGAACCCGATCGAACATCTCTGGAGAGACCTGAAAATAGCTGCGCAGCAATGCTCCCCACCAACCTGAAAGAGCTTGAGAGGATCTGCAGAGAATGGGAGAAACTCCCCAAATACAGGTGTGCCAAGATTGTAGCGTCATACCCAAGAAGACCCATGGCTGTAATCGTTGCCAAAGGTGCTTCAACAAAGTACTGATTAAAGGGTCTGAATACTTATGTAAAAAAAATCTCAAGGGGTCTGAATACTTTCTGAATACACTGTATGTTACTGGAGTTATAGTAAATTACAGTAAATTAGCAGGAACACAGCTTCTGGTGTTGTTACATATCATGGAAAATCAACCAAATATAAGGACTGTTCTATCACCTTCAAAATACTGAAAACATAACATGCAAAATGACCTACCATGATTCACACGAATGTAGACTGGATTGTAATGTAATTCTACTGGAGTTCTTGTAGGGAAGTACATGGTTTTAAGTAGTGGGTCTTTTGGAAGTAGCCTGCCTTTGGAATTAAATAAAGGGGTGGGGATGGGGAAAGAGTAAACAAAAGTGAGAAACATGCTTACTATGTTAGGTTCAGGGCTAGGGTTAGGAGTTAGGTTTAGGGTTAGGGGTTAAGATTAGGGTAAGGGTTAGGTTTAGGATTAGGGGAAATAGGAGTTTGAATGGAAATACATTTTAGGTCCCCATGAGGATAGAAGAACAAAATGTTTGTGTGTGTTTATAAAGTCTGGGTTGAGCCAGTAAACAAGAAACTTCATAGCTTCAAAATATGTCCAATAAATTATATATTTTTATATATTTTTTCTCTGAATTAATTTTACCACTACATATCATACACACTAAGGGCTATTTACAAGTTGCTCTGTTGCGTAGAGGACCTTCAATTCTGATTTACCTAAAGTCCACGTGCACTATTTACTGACAGTGTTTGACCCCAGCCCATGTTTGATTCCAAAGGTAAGCTACTTCCAAAAGACCCACAAGCGTGTGAAGTTCTCTACCCTAGAAGATCCCTAGAATTACCTTAGAATCCAGTCTACATTCTTGTGAATCATGGTAAGTTTCTTAAAATTTGGCATGTTATGTACAAGTTAGTAGGAATTTGGAGGAGCTGGAACCGTCCTTGAATTTGGTTGATGAAGCTGTGTTCTTGTTCTAACTCCTAATGGAAAATTGGTGATGGGGTTTCAGTTGCACGTTTTATTTATCACAACGTGGACATAATAAATACTGCTGGCAAAATGAATCTTTTGAACTCCCCCACATATGTGTTTTAAACCGGAATGGATGGTGGATTTAAATTACATAGTAGAGGAGGGCATTGGACAAATATTACGTTATTTTATAACCTAGGGTAGGGTCAATGATAAGCTCAAAATGTAGAAATGTGTCAGTTCGGTTTTGCTAGTTTATCTAGAATTGTTTTGAAGGTTCAATGGTAGGCCAATGGCTTGTTTATTCCCCTCAATAACATATGTTTTCCCTCTCCTCTCTGTGAAGAAGTCCTTGGCTCTAGCTTTAATCCTGTGTGTGCTGCTTCCACTGTTCCATGCTTCTTGTTACACGAAGCCTATGACCTTGAAGCCAGGTGAAGTAAAAGACTATTAACCCCCCCCCCCTCACTCACACACACACACAACATATAATAGTCTGGTTACCAGTCTTTTTAGCTTTTTAGCACTTCTGTTATTTGTCAAAGAGACTGGCCTTTCGGCAATCTCAACGTTCAATATGCAGCTGGATTTCCGACAGAGTTGCTCATTGGTTGTTGGAAATAACATTCATATATTCCATGACAACATGTGGAGCCTCAAAAAAAGAATTAGAATTATAACAAATTAAAAAACAAACATTTAGAGGTTAGCTAGGCAAGTTGTTTATTTTGAGGCTTAAAATCAAAGCCAGGGCCGACTTTAGCCTTTTACAAGGTTCACCTGTGTAATGATCATGCTGTTTAATCAGCTTCTTGATATGCTACACCTGTCAGGTGATGGATTATCTTGGCAAATGAGAAATGCTCATTAACAGGGATGTAAACAGATTTGTGCACAAAATTTGAGAGAAATAAGCTTTTTGTGCTTATGGAAAATTCCTGGGATCTTTTATTTCAGCTCATGAAACATGGGACCAACACTGTACATGTTGCGTTTATATTTGTGTTCAGTATATTCAGTTTAAGAATTTAGACTTGAGCTAGCAACTGTTGACAGACTGGTTTTTGTCTGGACAACAAAACATGATTGCTTAGCAACCGTACACCAAAGCTGGAACATCCATCTGTGGAGAAAAATAGAGATAGAGTTCCAATTTGCATAACTTTGTGATTGATGATAGCTATGGGGGTTACCAAATCAGAATCAAGTCCCCTGATCTCCTCCAGCTCATTAATGATAGAATGGTGATATTTGAAGATTAAAGAAAGGCCAGTCTCTTTGCAAATAACAGGATTGCTAAGGAGTGGAATGTTGGCTAAAAAGAATGATATGCAGGCTACATCAAATACACAAATACAACAAACATATACAATATGCTATACTATTTTCTTGTTTAGGCATCATTACCCATTGCCGTGATGACAAGGACAAGACATGGCATCCTATTGGTTCCCACTGGAGGAACAGTGACTGCATGGACTGCACTTGTAATTCATGCTGCCAGGGGTACGGCTTTATACTATCACCTACAAAATGCATGGTCTATGTAGCCCTCAGCCTTCCCAGTCTGTATCTATCATTCTAAAAGAATATACAATCCATTGTAATCTTCTCAAAATATCCACACAAGCAATCTCAGGCGTTTATTAATAGACTGGGTGAGTGAAATTCTATCGATTTACACAATATTTACACAATTTACACATTTGTTGATTGTTTGATTGCAGGTATGCAACTCCCGTAGATTTTCCTGATGATTGCATGAAGGAGTGGGACCAAAAGGCATGTGAATTCAAGGTGGTTAAGAAGAGTGATCCCTCAATTTCATGCCCTATCTTCAGCTCTGTGGGGTAGTGATTTGTTTTCTTCACTGTGTTCTCAGTATACAATGAA
Source organism: Salmo salar (assembly GCF_965601325.2). Taxonomy (NCBI): domain Eukaryota; kingdom Metazoa; phylum Chordata; class Actinopteri; order Salmoniformes; family Salmonidae; genus Salmo; species Salmo salar. Next base: position 21,789,058 of record NC_138314.1, on the reverse strand, counting down.
TAAAATATGTTGTCAGCTTACTTTGTGTCAAATGTGAATGTTCTGTTGTCTGATTAATTGTATTGGTTGAATAGAAATGGTAAAAACATCATGATACAAATGAAAAATAAAGATACGTGTTAGTGTGCAACTTTCTGTTTCATTTGTATAGATCATCCTCTGTTATTCAACACCTCACCTTAGGGTGTCCGTGCTTTATTTACTTCAAGAACATCATGATAGATGTTAACTGTCATTTACTGCCAGAAAAATATCAATACCAAAATATGTGAGAGTGTTTTTGTAAGGTCTAGTTTAAGCCAGTAAAAAATACTTCAAATGGCTATTTGCAGGTTGCATTGTTGCATAATACACCTTACATTCAAATTTCCCCAAAAGTTTACACACCCTTTACTGACAGTGTTTGTTTCAGGTCATTGACTTATTTGTTTTGTGGTTATGACATTTTTAGTTAATCTATTCCCAATGCAGAAGAAACTGAATGTAACAGGTTTGAAGTTTAGAGGGGTTTACTATAAAGCAACCATAAATAACTATTGATTTTGTGATGTATTAAATGTCTTTTTGTTTGTTAAATTAATTAGACCATGCCCATTTCAAGGTTATCTTTCTAAACATTAAAAAGTTAAATCAGTATATTTATGCTGGTTTATAGTCTACTCCTCAGGTAAACAGACTGAAACTTTCAGAAAGACAAACTATCCATCTAGTGGTGACAGTCAGTATGACAAGGTTCCATACCAGGAGAAAATCAAATTAAACTGTATTTGTCACATGCACCGAATACAATAGTTGTAGACTTTACACTAGACATTTCATGGTAAAGTCTACACCTGTTGTATTTAGTGCATGTGACAAATACAATTAGATTTTATTTCATCTTATGAGCTCCTGGTAGTGATTGACACCACTAGATGGCAGTAGAAGGGGATAGTTTGTCTTTCACCTCTGTCTTCATTACCTCAACCATGAGAAAAAAGGAAAAGAAAGTCACGGAGTCGTGGAAGGAGGCTTTAAGTTAGACACAATTACATAGGTTTCTCTGGAGCTGCCTGGAATACACTTCCCCTGTCCTACTTCCCAACAGTAAGAAAAGAGCAAAAGAAAAAGGCGAGATAAGAGGAGTGGGCTAATATGAGGCTCAGTGCATGTGTGTGCAGCCTGTGCTTGTCCCCGAGCCAGTGATGAGAGCCTCCTGACTCAATTGAGACAGACTGGATTCATAGCATCAGTGCATTCTCTGCCTTCCACTTCACCCTTTTGGATAAGTTATGTTCAATGCTGAAGAATATTGGATGAAGATACAGAAATAAGGAATCATTTTTTCTCCACTTGTTTTCCAAGGGGGTGTTATTCTTCCTCTCATGTGAAATAGCTCCTCCAAACTGGAATAATGTCTTTGTATGGGTGCAGAGGCTCCTGGTTACCAGTGCTGCTTGGTGCTGTAAGTGCGCTGGTGGTGCTGACAGCTGGTAACGCTGGGCACAACCAGGACAGAGGGCAGGGTGGACCATCCTGCTTCGGGGGCTTTGACCTCTACTTCGTTCTGGACAAGTGAGTTTGTCATTCATCCTTCTCTTTCCACCTCACCTTCGCTGCTTGTCATGTCTATTGGGGGCAGAGTTTAGATGGGGAACTGTTGGTTGTTGAGTGCATCTTGTAAAATCTGTGAACTTCGACTTTAAGACTAGGTAGATAGTGACCATCTTATTTCATATTTCACCAAAGCACAATTCATGTTTAATTTGCAGAAACATCTTGTTGTCACATCTGTCGTTGCCAGTCTCAATGTTTCAAATTTTGTCATGATGTCATACTTAGACACGTTCAGGAATGTTATTGTTATTATCATGCCCCCTGGGGCCATATGAAGCAATTTACATTTTATTTTGCCATATGCTGGTAATAATGCCCATGAAAATATCAAATTGCCAAAATGTCAAAATGAAAGGCTCACAAGCGTTTTCTCAATGGTTATTACACTTATCAAATAAACAATCTGATATTACATAATTGCTATATTTATGTATACTTTATACAATGTTGAATGCAGTCTGACTAGAAATGTAATATAACCTAATGGGGAAAACATATATTTTTGGTTCCTGTATCTTTGACAACCAGTATCTTATACAAGGTGAGTATGATGGTGGGACAATGATCGAGCATTTGGTCCAACTATCTGTAGTTGTCTCTTGTGAATTTATGGTAAGCATGGGTAAAAGGCCAGTGGAATTCCCCTTTGGGCCGGGATGAATGAAGTGAGCAAGATGCTTTCTTGTAAAGTTCTCAGGCCACGCTTTATGGTCCATGATAGATCTGGATTGCTGGTGAACAGTGGCACATTTGATACTCCATCAGTCACATACAGTAAACATGCATAAGTTGTGCAGGCTGAGCTCTTGTTGAATCACAACAGTCAAATCAATATCTTTTTTCTCCATGCTTTACTACAGTTGGGCAAAGAGGCTGAATTTAACTGATCCAACTACAATCCAATACCTCATTTAGGCTACTCTATGAGGTTCTCAAATTCATTTATAAGTAGAGTTTCCCTGTCACTTCTACAGTAGTTCTACAGTAGTGTTAGTTCACCCAAATGACCAAATTACATATTGGTTTCCTTAACCTCCACTAAAAAGGCCTGATTATTGTGAGCAAAGACGAGACAGACCTAATGATTGGGTAAACAAATGGAGCCTCATCTGGTTCTAATAGATGTTGCTACCTTCTGGACTTCAATACTTTAAAACTATAACTTATTGTTTGGATGATTATCTGTCTAATGTGGAAGAGCAGGCTTCATCTTCTTCCTCTTTCATTTGGGCCTGCCTTTCCCTCTCTTCAATTGTTTAAAAAGCATTTTACTCTTGGATGAAGATTGATTTTAAATTTTCCCCTTAAATCAGAATGCCAACTCTAGGCAGACATTTCTGTGGTGGCACAACATTTAGCTAAGTGGAACTTCAGACAGAGATCTGGAATTGTAGGATCCAAAAGACAGATGTGGAGAGAATGATGAACATTTACATACTCTACCTACTGCTGTGTGTGTGTGTGTGTGTGTGTGTGTGTGTGTGTGTGTGTGTGTGTGTGGTGTGTGTGTGTGTGTGTGTGTGTGTGTGTGTGTGTGTGTGTGTGTGTGTGTGTGTGCACATTGTTTTAGCTAACAGAAGAATACATGTGAATACAACAAGAATATTAGACACCCAGCACTGTATTACTCTGTGTATTTGCTTGGATTTGTACTTGCTGTCCCCCTAATTCTGTTATAGTCATTCCTCTGCTGCGCTCTTCTACCTGCTCTTCCTTTGTTTGAATTGATATCCTTCCCCTTTTTACCATAACTGTCCTTCTTCATTCTCTGTCTGTTCATCACTCTCTGTATCTCTGTATCTCCTCCTCTCTGTGTCTGCAGAACCCTTTTTCCATTAGGTCCAGATGTTCCAATGTTTCAGCCTTTTGGCTGCGCTGTCTGTGCTGAGACTCGTATCCTGTTAACAATGGAAAAAGAGAAATGCTTAAAGAGAGAGAGAGAGATAATAGGGCAGTGAAATGAGAAGATGAGAGTAAAGACAGGAATTAAAACAATGACACACACACACACACAGAAAGAAAGAGTATCTAACCTACTGTCTCGCAATTTGATGGTGAGAAACGTTTCGTGAGTTTTCTTCTCTATGGTCATTTGCAGTCAAAAATGTGATTTTCATGTTTTTTATATATACTGCTCAAAAAAATAAAGGGAACACTTAAACAACACATCCTAGATCTGAATGAAAGAAATCATCTTATTAAATACTTTTTTCTTTACATAGTTGAATGTGCTGACAACAAAATCACACAAAAATAATCAATGGAAATCCAATTTATCAACCCATGGAGGTCTGGATTTGGAGTCACACTCAAAATTAAAGTGGAAAACCACACTACAGGCTGATCCAACTTTGATGTAACGTCCTTAAAACAAGTCAAAATGAGGCTCAGTAGTGTGTGTGGCCTCCACGTGCCTGTATGACCTCCCTACAACGCCTAGGCATGCTCCTGATGAGGTGGCGGATGGTCTCCTGAGGGATCTCCTCCCAGACCTGGACTAAAGCATCCGCCAACTCCTGGACAGTCTGTGGTGCAACGTGGCGTTGGTGGATGGAGCGAGACGTGATGTCCCAGATGTGCTCAATTGGATTCAGGTCTGGGGAACGGGCGGGCCAGTCCATAGCATCAATGCCTTCCTCTTGCAGGAACTGCTGACACACTCCAGCCACATGAGGTTTAGCATTGTCTTGCATTAGGAGGAACCCAGGGCCAACCGCACCAGCATATGGTCTCACAAGGGGTCTGAGGATCTCATCTCGGTACCTAATGGCAGTCAGGCTACCTCTGGCGAGCACATGGAGGGCTGTGCGGCCCCCCCAAAAAATGCCACCCCACACCATGACTGACCCACCGCCAAACCGGTCATGCTGGAGGATGTTGCAGGCAGCAGAACGTTCTCCACGGCGTCTCCAGACTCTGTCACGTCTGTCACGTCTGTCACGTGCTCAGTGTGAACCTGCTTTCATCTGTGAAGAGCACAGGGCGCCAGTGGCGAATTTGCCAATCTTGGTGTTCTCTGGCAAATGCCAAACGTCCTGCACGGTGTTGGGCTGTAAGCACAACCCCCACCTGTAGACGTCGGGCCCTCATACCACCCTCATGGAGTCTGTTTCTGACCGTTTGAGCAGACACATGCACATTTGTGGCCTGCTGGAGGTCATTTTGCAGGGCTCTGGCAGTGCTTCTCCTGCTCCTCCTTGCACAAAGGTGGAGGTAGCGGTCCTGCTGCTGGGTTGTTGCCCTCCTACGGCCTCCTCCACGTCTCCTGATGTACTGGCCTGTCTCCTGGTAGCGCCTCCATGCTCTGGACACTACGCTGACACACACAGCAAACCTTCTTGCCACAGCTCGCATTGATGTGCCATCCTGGATGAGCTGCACTACCTGAGCCACTTGTGTGGGTTGTAGACTCCGTCTCATGCTACCACTAGAGTGAAAGCACCGCCAGCATTCAAAAGTGACCAAAACATCAGCCAGGAAGCATAGGAATTGAGAAGTGGTCTGTGGTCCCCACCTGCAGAACCACTCTTTTATTGGGGGTGTCTTGCTAATTGCCTATAATTTCCACCTGTTGTCTATTCCATTTGCACAACAGCATGTGAAATTTATTGTCAATCAGTGTTGCTTCCTAAGTGGACAGTTTGATTTCACAGAAGTGTGATTGACTTGGAGTTACATTGTGTTGTTTAAGTGTTCCCTTTATTTTTTTGAGCAGTGTATATTTCCACACTATGAGTTTAGAAGAACACAGTACTGTGAAATTGTGAAAATTATGATAATTTATTTTTAGTGTAAGAGCTGTTTGAAAAGACTGCCTGAAATTTCAGCCTGTTTTGGTGGGATGGCGTTTTGGCCTGCCTGGTGACATTATCAGGCGGTAAATTACACTAATAGACCAAAAAGAAAGAGAGTTCCAAACCTGTCTGCCAATAACAGCTAGTTTTCAGTTTTCCCCTCCCAACTCAGACCACTACCAGACAGTCCTATCAAAATTCTTGCTTGAGAAATTGCTCTTTGCTAAGAACCCAGCTAGCACATTTAGTTCCTTGGACGTTGTGTGAACACATGTTTTTGGTTTCCTATTGGTTTTGGGAACGGAAGGGAAAATGTAGCCTTTTCTGAGAATTTTTTTTTTAGGTTGCAGGGAGGTTCTGAGAACGTTTTACTCTGGTTCCTTGAACATTTTCCTGGGAGGTTTTATTAACAATCTGAGAACAGAAATTATAGATTATTTGGAAGTTTTTTAATAACTTCCTTAAAACTTTCCCTGAATGTTTCAATAAGACTTTTAATAAAACTGTTATCTTATTTTGGGTTAACCCTTTTAAACTCCAAGCACAGATAAAACACATGGAAATGAATCATGCTTTAATCATGCAAACACATTTCTTTTTTATTGTGATACGGCATCAGTGAGATTCAAACCGATAATCTCTTTTCTATCCATGGAATTAGTACATTGTGCCAACAGGATGGAAACAAGCACTAATTAAGATCAGGTGTGGCCAATTAATGGGGGAGGCCAACACACCTGAACACACTTAACAAAATAGAGGATAGAGAGAGTTTTATTGATGCCGAGAATGGAATGTATACGTTTTTAAATCATAAAAAAAAAAAAAAACATACTCTGAACGTTACTAAAGTTGTCTTAATATCCTCGGAACAATTTGAGAACATGACTTTAAATACAGTCATGAGAAAAAGCAAGTACACTCCCTGGAAAGTTGTATTTTTTTGGACATATTTGGACAGGTGGATATGTAATCTTCACTTCAACACTATTGACAGATAAAGGAAAACTAATTTAACAAATTACACTGAAAGATTATACTTTGCAATCATTTATTCATCAAATCTACAGAAATGCAATTCCATAGTGCGGAAAAAACAAGTGCACCCTTAGCTTCAACAGCTGGTGTTGCCCTCTTTGGCTGAAATAACTCAATGTAGCCATTTCTTACAGTCTATCAGTCTCTTACATCGACTCAGAGGAATTTTTGCCCATTCTTTACTGTACTGCTTCAACTGTGTCATGTTTAAGGGCTTTCTTGCATGCAAGTCTCCCCATAGCATTTTGACAGGATTGAGATCTGGGCTTTGACTTGGCCATTCCATAACCCTCCATTTATTATTTTTGAACAATTCTGTTGTAGGTTTGCTTTTGTGTTTTGGATCATTGTCCTGTTGCAATATCCATGTTCGGTTCAGCTTCATCTATTTGACAGATGGCCTCACCTTTTCCTCAAGAATTCTCTGGTACAATATTGACATTATGGTTGACTCAATAATGGCAAATTGGCACGTCCCTGAGGTAGCAAAGCAGCCCCAAACCATAATGCTACTGCCTCCATGCTTTACGGTTGGTATGAGGTTCTTCTATTCAAAGGCAGTGTTTTGTTTTCGCCAAACATGGCATCTGGCATTGTGGCTAAACAACTCCCCCTTTGAATCATCTGTCCAGAGCACATTGCTCCAGTAGTTTCAGTCTTTACCCAGGTGTTGTCTGGCAAACATCAGTCGTGTCTTGGTATTATTTTTTGAGAGCAGAGGCTTCTTCCTTCCTGACCTCCCATGTAGGCCAAGTCCCTTTCTGACAGTTGACTCATGCACATTGATTGTGGTAAGAGAGGCATGTTGATCCCTTCATGTTACCCTGTTTTTTTTTAAAGTCTTCTATGACATCTTTTGGTCAGCTCTTGGGCTGAATTTGGTGGGATGACCTGTCCTTGGTAGATTGCCAGTGGCCTGGAATTTTCTCCATTTGTAGTTGACTGTTGGACAGTGAAATGATGCACTTGGAATTTCTTGGAAATTGATTTGTAACCCCCTCCCAGACTCCTGATCATCAATTATCTTTACTTTGAGGGCCCCGGATAGGTCTTTTGATCTTGGAATTATGTGTTACCAAACATCCATATGGTTAAGACTAAACCAGACCAAGTTTCTAATCTTAATGGAAGGCTGGACCCTCCCAAACCCGTAGGAAACTTTATGCTGAGGTACTGAAATTCCCACAGAAGAATGTTGTTTCTTAACATTCTTGGACAAATTTGAGAACATTACTTTAAAAAGAACCACGAGGAAACATTATGCTGAAGTATTGAAATTCCCACAGACCGTTGTTTCCCAATGTCAGACAAGTTGGAGAATGTTCCTAGAACATTATCAAAATTGAAATGCAAACATATTGTAACTTTTAGGACCCTTTCTTTTAAAGTAATGAAATACCACCCCCAAAAATGTTTTTTAAGATCCTTAAATGTGCTCAGAATGTTCCAAAGCCAAATAATTATCCTGCACCATTCCCAGAAAGTTGTGGGAAGGTTGTGTCATGGAAATTCTTACACAGGGACACTTGAAGTCAATCTTAAATGAATCATGTTTATTGTCAGCGCACTGGAGAGGTTCCAACCAACTCAATGAGCCATAGTACACATGTCAATCAGGAGCTCTGCCTGGGCAGTCCCAGCAGTTGTCTTATATACGGCTATACACAGACAAGTTATATTTGCATGATTTAGCATAATTAATGAATCATTACCATTTTCTTTCATTCATGTGACTGACCAATACTGGTTCATAACATGTGACAGACCAATACCTCACAAGGCTTCTCTCTAAGCTGAGACCTTATAACTGAGATATCTTTCGTTCTTGTTCTCAAAATAAGGTCTGGGGTACTGTCAAATTGCAGCTACTGATAGTGAGGATTCGTTCAGACAGCCACTTGCATGAACACAGAAATTGGTTTATAGAACAGCACATAAATAGAACACAGAAATTAGTTGTAAGAAAAGCACAAATATTAAAATTCCATTACATTCCATCCTCTTATCACTTGTGTCATAATAATCATTACATTTTTAAGTAAGCATTTAGATTTTAGCTTCTATATAAAAAAAATGATATACTCCTATTAAAGTAAGGGAAATCAACATAGAAAATAATTGAAAACCTTTCATTCTGGGTTGTACAATCTACTTAGTATGGTAATACTGTAATCATAATAAAGGTTATATTTCTATTAATGGGAGGGAGTATCAAAAATAGTTTGAGGTGAATAAATCTCTCAATTGTTTCCATATTTCTTACCACAATCGGGTTGCATTGACTTGTTTTTAACTAACTGTCCCTTGGACATCAACTTAGTTAAAATATAAAACACTGTTGTTTAACAATTCTAATAAGACCTTCAAAAGGTTGGTGCTTGCTCATCAGCTCAGTGTTCCACATAATAATTAAGGGTTTAGATGACCTTACCCTCAACTTAAAAGAAAACATCCTTCAATCATTACCCATCGTCCTTATCTACAGCAGGAAATGGGGGCTCATCCAGAGTTGGCAGCTCATTAGTTTCACCATCCTCTGGAGGAGCAGAAAACATGATAGCTTCTGAAATCTTACCAGCCAGAGAGGCACAGATCACCTTACAGCATTTTAAGAACAATTCACAAGGAAGAGAGAGAGAACATGTTATAACAGTTTCACACCAACCTTGCTACTAAGAAAGACCCTCACTTTCCTCATCACTTGTGGTAATGACAGATTGGTATTTTAACGCATTCTTAGTTTAAATTAGTATATGTTTCACAGTGTGCAGACGTCCACAATCAACCTGATATCCCAAATAAACAATTTTGGATAAGCCTAAATCAATTTGGTATTTTATTAGGATCCCCATTAGCTATTGCAAAAGCATCAGCTACTCTTCCTGGGGTCCACACAAAACATGATATAATACAGAACATCAATAGACAAGAACAGCTCATGGACAGAACTACAATTACAGGCACGGTTGACCAACCCCCTCCATCCCCGGCACTCATCCTTCCTTTCCTGGCATTTTTTCATGTTCTTCTTCAGATAGTGTTTCAGTTTGTCCTTTTAATGGCACATGTTCAAAGTGGATGACCCTTGATAATGGACCTTACAGTCCATTATGTCTTTATCCATTTTCCTACCAGTACACCAGCAGCATGCGAGAAGTTTGAACTGGATCTCTTTCCATGCTCACTCCACATAGACCCATGTTGCACTCCTGAGAGAAAAAGCATGAGAGAAAAGGCAGTTGATAGCTTCTGGATGCTGGGTACAGGTTGCTGGCTCAGACTCAGGTCTCATTGTAGAAGTGGTGAAGGACCATACTGAACGCTATTTTTGTGATTTTCAGCCGATTAGAGGGGGTGTTGAGGTTCACACGGTTCTCGGCCGAATTATCTTCCATGCATCTAGATACCATCTGTAGTCACCTTCGCCATAACCTCGAGAGAGGACAGACCAGAACAACAGTTTAGTTTAGAATAACACCCCCCCCCCCCCCCCCCCTGAATTGGCTTATCTCACTGCAGAGTTACAGGTCAGAGAGTCAGAGGGCTAATCCTTAGGGAGAAATCCCGACCATCCAGCAGACCCAATCTGGTGAGATTTGTTATTGAAGCAAGACAAAAACTAAGAAAATAAAACAACAGCAATACAAATCTATCACTCGAGGTGAGGGAAAACTTCAATTAATTTGGAGTAACTGTCATCCATTACCAACATCTATTTTTTCCTTTTACAGGCAAGCATGTGAAGAAACCAATTTTCATATTTACGAAAGGGCCCCAGGGGACTGGTAATTCCCCCTTTGGACACATGACTCACATCGTGAATCATGCATCCCCAAAAAAACAATACTGCCTGTTAAATCAAAAATAAACAAATTAGAATAACAAATCGAATTCTCTCTTGATATCTTCATAAAGGACATAATTGTGTCCCATAAGGTAATGGTAAAATAGACTAGAGACAGTTCTCTCTCTCTCTCTCTCTCTCTGTGTCCTTCTCATGGTGTGAATCACACATAGGACTATTCTTAATTATTTGTTTTTACAAAGCCCATAAAAAGACAATGTCTCCTGTATTTCAAAAATTATGTTTGAGAGTGATCTGTGTGTTTAAGCAGTAGTGATTGAGGTATTCCTATTGGGAAAGGAGACGAAGTTGAGGGAAACATATATGGAGACTAGTGAAAGTAACAAAGTGAATGGTAATTGGCTTTCATATAGGAATCCAATAATGCAATATCTTAGTAATTTGAAAGAGTAAGACAAAGGGATGAGCATTGGGACTGAAATTAAATTAGAGGCTGCTCACTCTTCAAGGCCTGGTCCACTGCCCTCCTGTTTAAGCCATCTGTTGTTTGGGTTAGAGATAACCTTCCTGTGGAACAATAGATAGCCGCCAGTACACACTGAACTCAAACAGGCTGTGAGAGACACAGTGGAGTGGGGAAATTAGGGACAGTTTGTACATAATTCTATATCAATGCAACAGGTCAAAAAGATTAAGATTACAAGATAGTTGTTTACTTTAGAAGGTGCCGAATTCAGCTTTATGGGACACCGTATCATCTGATGTGTCTGAAGTATAAATGTGTCTGAAGTATAGTTCTGTATACGCATGGGTTTATTGAGAGTTCCTGCTCAAGATGCAGTAAACTCGTTTAACTCTTTAGTGACAGGGGGCAGTATTTGGAAATTCAGATGAATGACATGCCCAAATTAAACTGCCTGCTACTCGGGCCCAGAAGATAGGATATGCATATAATTAGTCGATTTGGATAGAAAACACTCTGAAGTTTCTTAAACTGTTTGAATGATGTCTGTGAGTATAACAGAACTCATATGGCAGGCAGAAACCTGAGACAAATCCAACCAGGAAGTGTGGAAATCTGAGGTTTGTAGTTTTTCAAGTGATTCCCTATCCAGTATACAGTCACTTAGGGTTCATTTTGCACTTCCTACGGCTTCCACTAGATGTCAACAGTCTTTAGAACCTTGTTTCATGCTTCTACTGTTACTGGGGAGAGAATAAGAGCTATGGACTGCCTGAGACCAACGAGTTGTCACACAGGTGCGTCGTTCCTTCTTTTTCCTCTGTAATGAATACGCTATTGTCCGGTTGGAATATTATCGAAGATTTATGTTAAAAAGACCCTAAGGATTGATTGTAAACATCGTTTGACATGTTTCTACGAACGGTAATGGAACTTTTTGACTTTTCGTCTCGAGTTTTGCGCTTGCGCATTATGCATTTGGAATAGTGATCTGAACGCGCGAACAAAACGGAGGTATTTGGACATAAATATGGAGTTTATCGAACAAAACGAACAATTCTTGTGGAAGTGGGAGTCCTGGGAGTGCATTCTGACGAAGATCAGCAAAGGTAAGTGAAGATTTATAATACTATTTCTGAGTTTTGTTGACTCCAGAACTTGGTGGGTAACTGTATAGCTTGCTTTGATGGTTGAGCTCTGTAACCACATTGTCCGATTTCAAAAAGGCGCGAAAGCAAAACATTAGATTATGTTAGGACACCACTTAAACAAGAAAAGCCACACAGCCATTTTCCTAGCAAGGAGAGGCGTCACAAAAACCAGAAATACAGCTACAATTAAGCACTAACCTTTGACGATCTTCATCAGATGACACTCATAGGACATCATGTTACACAATACATGTATGTTTTGTTCGATCAAGTTCATATTTATATCCAAAAACAGCATTTTACTTTGGCGAGTGATGTTCAAAAAATGTTTGCCTCCCAAAACTTCCGGTGAATGTGCACATTAATTTACAGAAATACTCATCATAAACGTTGGCAAAATATATAATAATTCATTAAGAATTATAGATAGACTACTCCTTAATGCAACCGTTGTGTTAGATTTCAAAATAACTTTACAGAGAAAGCACATTGTTCAATATTCTGAGTACAGAGCTCAGCCATCAATGCAAGCTATACAGCTACCCGCCAAGTCATTGCATCAATAAAACTCTAAATTAGTGTTTAAATCTTTCCTTACCTTTGCTGATCTTCGGCGGAATGCACTCGCAGGACTCCCACTTCCACAAGAAATGTTCATTTGTTCGATAAAGTCCATCATTTATGTCCAAATACCTCTGTTTTGTTGGCGCGTCCAGAACACTATTCCAAAGGCACGATGAGGGAGTGCAAATCAATAGACAAAAAGCTCAAAAGTTCCATTACCCTTTGTAGAAACATGTCAAACAATGTTTACAATCAATCCTTTGGGTGTTTTTAACATAAATAATCGATAATATTCCAACCGGACAATAGCGTATTCATTACAGAAGAAAAAAAAAATGCTAGCCATGTGTGAAAGCGCATGAAGTAACTACATGACCTCAGAGGGTCCACTGCTTGAACCAGCTGTTATTCCCTCAAAATTCACCATAGAAGCCTCAAACAACTTTCTAAAGACTGTTGACATCTAGTGGAAGCCTTAGGAAGTGCAACATGACCCCACAGACACTGTAGTCTGAATAGGCAATGGTTTGAAAGACTACAAGTCTCAGATTTCCCACTTCCTGGTTGGATTTTTCTCAGGTTTTTGCCTGCCATATGAGTTCTGTTATACTCACAGACATCATTCAAACAGTTTTAGAAACTTCAGAGTGTTTTCCATCCAAATCTACTAATAACATGCATATCCTAGTTTCTGGGCCAGAGTAGTAGGAAGTTTAATTTGGGTATGTTTTTCATCCGGACGTCAAAATACTGCCCCCTACCCTAGAGAAGTTAACTGACTCCAATAACACACAACGACTGTTCATTTACCTGACTCCAATAACACACAACGACTGTTCATTTACCTGACTCCAATAACACACAACGACTGTTCATTTACCTGACTCCAATAACACACAACGACTGTTCATTTACCTGACTCCAATAACACACAACGACTGTTCATTTACCTGACTCCAATAACACATAATGACTGATAATTCACCTGACTCCAAAAACACTGAGATCATTACAGGGGCTGCATTATAAAACACATTGACATTTAGGCATTATGACTGATCATTTACCTGACTCCAATAAGATCATTACTGGGCCTGATTTACAAAGACATTGACATGTACAGTACCTGTCAAAAGTTTTATTTCTACTATTTTCGACATTGTAGAATAATAGTGACGACATCAAAATTAAGAAATAACACATATGGATTCATGTCGTAACGAAAAAAAGTGTTAAGCAAATCAAAACATATTTTATATTTGAGATTCTTCAAAGTAGCCACCCTTTGCCTTGATGACAGCTTAGCACACTCTTGGCATTCTCTCAACCACCTTCACGTGGAATGCTTTTCCAACAGTCTTGAAGGAGATCCCACATATGCTGAGCACTTGTTGGCTGCTTTTCCTTCACTCTGTGGTCCAACTCATCCCAAACCATCTCAATTGGGTTAGGTCGGGTGATTGTGGAGGCCAGGTCATCTGATGCAGCCCTACATCACTCTCCTTCTTGGTCAAATAGCCCTTACACAGCCTGGAGGTGTGTTGGGTCATTGTTTTGTGGAAAAACAAATGATAGTACCACTAAGCGCAAACCAGATGGGTGGCGTATCGCTGCAGAGGTAGCAATGCTGGTTAAGTATGCCTTGAATATTAAATAAATCATAGACAGTGTCACCAGCAAAGCACCCCTACACATCACACCTCCTCCTCCATGCTTCACGGTAGAAACTACACATGGGGAGATAATCCGTTCACCTACTCTGCGTCTCACAAAGACATGGCAGTTGGAACCAAAAATCTCAAATTTGGACTTAGACCAAAGGACAGATTTCCACCGGTCTAATGTCCATTGCTCGTGTTTCTTGGCCCAAGCAAGTCTCTTCTTCTTATTGGTGTCCTTTAGTGGTATCTTTGCAGCAATTCAACCATAAATCAAATCAAATACATTTATTTATAAAGCCCTTCTTACATCAGCTGATATGTCAAAGTGCTGTGCAGAAACCCAGCCTAAAACCCTAAACAGCAAGCAGTGCAGGTGTAGAAGCACGGTGGCTAGGAAAAACTCCCTAGAAAGGCTAGAACCTACGAAGAAACCTAGAAAGGAACCAGGCTATGAGGGGTGGCCAGTCCTCTTCTGATTGTGCCGGGTGGAGATTATAATAGAACATGGCCAAGATGTTCAAATGTTCATAGATGACCAGCAGGGTCAAATAATAATAATCACAGTGGTTGTCGAGGGTGCAACAGGTCAGCACCTCAGGAGTAAATGTCAGTTGGCTTTTCATAGCCGATCATTCAGAGTATCTCTACAGCTCCTGCTGTCTCTACAGCATTGAAAACAGCAGGTCTGGGACAGGTAGCACGTCCGGTGAACAGGTCAGGGTTCCACAGCCGCAGGCAGAACAGCTGAAACCGGAGCAGCAGTACGGCCAGGTGGATTGGGGACAGCAAGGAGTCATCAAGCCAGGCAGTCCCGAGGCATGGTCCTAGGGCTCAGGTCCTCCGAGAGAGAGAAAGTAAGAAAGAGAGAATTAGAGAGGGCATACTTTAAATCACACAGGACACCGGATAAGACAGGAGAAATACTCCAGATATAACAGACTGACCCTAGCCCCCCGACACAAACTACTACAGCATAAATACTGGAGGCTGAGACAGGAGGGGTCAGGAGACACTGTGGCCCCATCCGACGATACCCCCAGACAGGGCCAAACAGGCAGGATATAACCCCACCCACTTTGCCAAAGCACAGCCCCCACACCACTAGAGGGATATCTTCAACCACCAACTTACAATCCTGAGACAAGGCCGAGTATAGCCCACAAAGATCTCCGCCACAGCACAACCCAAGTGGACTGAAGGCCTGATTCACACAGTCTACTCTGAACAGTTGATGTTGAGATGTGTCTGTTACTTGAACTCTCTGAAACATTTATTTGGGCTGCAATTTCTGAGGCTGGTAACTCTAATGAACGTATCCTCTGCAGCAAATGTAACTCTAGGTCTTCCTTTCATGTGGCGGTCCTCACGAGAGCCAGTTTCATTATAGCGCTTGATGGTTTTTACGACTGCAATTGAAGAAACTTTCAAAGTTATTGAAATTTTCCAGATTGACTGACCTTCATGTCTTAAAGTAATGGACTGTCATTTCTTTTTGCTTATTTGAGCTGTTCTTGCCATAATATGGACTTGGTATTTTACCAAATAGGACTATCTTCTGTATACCACCCTACCTTGTCGCAACTTAACCGATTGGCCCAAACGCATTAAGGAAAGAAATTCCACAAATGAACAAGGCACACCTGTTAATTCACATGCATTCCAGGTGACTACCTCATGAAGCTGGTTGAGAGAATGCCAAGAGTGTGCAAAGCTGTCATCAAGGCAAAGGGTGGTTACTTTGAAGAATCTCAAATATTTTTTCCTTTGTTTAACACTTCTTTTGGTTACTACATGATTCCATATGTGTTATTTCATAGTTTTGATGTCTTTATTTTTCTACACTGTAGAAAATAGTAAAAATAAAGAAAAACTGTTGATTGGAATTGCAGGTATTATGACTGATCATTTACATGACTCAAATAACACTAAGATCATTACTGGGGCTGCATTATAAAAACATGGAAAGTAATCTGAGAAGAATGATGTCACTGCTCTGCATCATATCTTTGGGGCAGTCCAAAGATGGCAACTATCTAATAAATCCAGAGTTATACACTACTGTACACTGTGGCTCTTCAACCAAGGTTACGTGTTCAAATGGAATGTGCTTCCAAAGCTATGTCGTCATTTTCTGGTAGGAAGAGAATACAGGCCGGAGTGTTGCTACAGTAATGGAGCCAGACAGCTTGAGGAACTGTATAACAATTACACACAGGCAGGGAAAGACTGCATGCAGCCAAGATAAACATCACAAACTGTAATAGTTGGATAGGATGAAGCGTGTACACTAGGTGGGGATACAGCATGATGTGCAGAAGAAGTAGCACAAAGTTAAGTAGAAATCTGTTAGTTGATTACAGAAAATATTGTAGGAAGTGCAAAGGTTTGGTGTGCATATTTGATGCACATTCAAGCCTTTGGGTCAAACACTCTTTGACTGTAGAGAAGGATCCACATAACAGTGAAAATGTTTAACGGCAGACGCTGCCTTCCTACAGATAAAGTACAATTCGACCCCCCTGACTCCCTTTCACAATCAGGTACCTTAACCTCTCAATTTCCTCCAGTGTCACGTTCGTTGGAATGATCGGACCAAGGCGCAGCGGTCCACATAATTTATTAGAAAGTGAAACTTAGAAAAAAATACAAAACAATAAACGAACCGTGACAACAATGCAACTACACAAACACATTCTCCCATAACCCACAGGTGGAAAACATGCTACTTAAGTATGATCCCCAAATAGACACAACGATTACCAGCTGCCTCTAATTGGGAATCATACAAATCACCCAAACATAGAAAAACTAAACTAGAACCCCACATAGAAAATATAAACTAGATTAACCTCCCAGTCACGCCCTGACCTACTCTACCATGGTCAGGACGTGACATCCAGACTGTTATGCAAACTCCTCATCAACATGTCATCTCACTTCGCAGATCTGGGAGTGTGCAGCACCACTGGGTTGAAATCTATCACTTTGTGGAACATCTTGTTCACAAGTTCTTAAGGTGAGAATACTTTATCCCACATTGTTTAAAGGCCCTGTAATGAATATAAACTTTAGATAAATTCAATATAAACACAAATATTAACCATTAACCACATGGTGTGGGTATGATGTATTTCATTGCTTGTTGTGATTGTTAGTGTACTGACAACAGAGATAACATTAATATAAATGGTCTGGGTATTGTTCATTTCTCTCCAGTCCACAGCTGCGCATGTCCTTCATTGTGTTCTCTACTGAGGGAAGGATTTTGATGCGGCTTACAGAGGACAGGTAAGGGAACAATCTTTTTTTCTTAGGATAAAGGTATTACGTCTGCCCAAGATGTCAGCTATTTGCTGATTCTGAACTGAGTTGATTATCAAGAACCCAGAAACCAGATAAACATGCAGGATTTGTTTCATTGAATTAGAGACATAAAAAAATCACAATACCCTCACATTGAGCTCAACTGACAATGCTGTCAATCCCTTGGCAAACTGTATGCTTCAGCATGTGGCTTATAATATATCATGTGTTGCATATGTGTCTAATCTTTCTTCAGGCACAGTTTCCACACAGGCACTGAAACTTTTTAAATGTTTATGGTTTTCCTGCTATCTCATTTTACACAAGACTCATTTCCTTACTCTCTGCTGGACAGTGTCCTGTGGCAATAGATCCCCAAATCTCAGCTTGATCTCTTAAAACCTGAAGCACACACAAAGCCCATCACTACTCTCTGAAATGGAATGCCACTTCAGTAAATAAATTGTTTCTGTGCTTATTAAAAACAATTGTCTTTGTCATTTCATATCTGTCTGTGACTGCTTTTAGTTTAGGGAGAAGATTGAATTTCACAAGAAAACAGTAAAAAATAAAATCTGTTAAATATTAATGCACAATTCTATTTTTAGGGTTGAAAGCGACTCACTTGTCATTCAAGATTATGGGCATGCATGCATGCAGTTTAATGCTGTACCCAGTGTTTTAGTTTGACAGTATGATTTAATAGTAGCACACCAACCACATGTATCACTATGATGACTCTATTTACATCAATACCTATAGCTACTTCTTTAATGTCTTGCAATTTACAATTTTCATAGCTTTATAGCTGCAGTTATATCAATGAGACAGGGACTTCTGCAGGGTGAGGGGTGATACATGATGAGTATGTACTGCCCTCTCATCTGTCTTTTGGTCTGCTTGCTCAGGGAGCAGATTCGAAAAGGTCTGGAGGAGCTCCAGAGGGTACTTCCAGGTGGAGACACCTTCATGCACGAAGGCATCCAGAGGGTGAGCTGTCTGCTTTTAGCTGAGCTCTGAGCTGTAATCTATCTCCACTCTGGCTCAAGAACAAAGACCATGGTTCAGAAACAAAATGGCACCTGTATCAGTATGAATAGTTGCTTTATTCACAGGACAGATTTAGCCAGTGTCCTTTTTCAATCCATTCCTCTTCTTTTACAGGCCAGTGAGCAGATATACTATGGAAACTCTGAAGGTGTGTAGTTCAATAATAATATTTCAATTTATTCCTGTTATACGTCTTGCGTCATATATTAGTTTCTCAAGTATATGTTTGTCTATCATTATTATTATTTGAATAGCTCTGTGGCCGCATTTAGATCTGAATCAAAGGTTTTGTGTCTGTTTATAGGATACCGTACCGCAAGTGTCATTATCGCTCTCACAGATGGGGAGCTGCATGAGGACCTCTTCTACTATGCTGAGAGGGAAGTAAGCACAACCTGTCTATTCCATTTGCTTTGGCAATGTAAACATATGTTTCCCCTGCCAATAAAGCTCTTTGAATTGAACTGTATTTAATTGTGTGAAGAGAAAGAGAGAGAAAGAAAGAGAGAGGTCTGAGGGCATCTGCCTTTGGCCTAACGAGCAGGAACCCAGACTTCATCAAATAAATTGAAAATACAGACATTGTAATCCTACAGGAAACATGGTATAGAGGAGACTGACCCATGGGTTGCCCTCTAGGTTACAGAGAGTTGGTAGTCAAATCCACCAAACTACCAGGTGTGAAACAGGGAAGAGACTCAAGGGGTATGCTAATTTGGTATAGAGCAGACCTAACCCACTCTATTAAATTAGTCAAAACAGGAACATTTTACATCTGGCTAGAAATTCATATGGAAATGATCTCAACAGAGAAAAATGGCCTTGTGTGCTACCTACACTACCATTCAAAAGTTTGGGGTCACTTAGAAATGTCCTTGTTTTCCATGAAAACATACATGAAATTCGTTTTTTAGTATGTAAACTTCCGACTTGAGCTGTATGTATTTATTCCATAAAAAATCTGCCGTTTCTAGCAACAATAGTCATTTACAACATTAACAATGTCTACACTGTATTTCTGATCAATTTGATGTTATTTTAATGGATGAAAAGTGGGCTTTTCTTTCAAAAACAAGGACATTTCTAAGTGACCCCAAACCTTTGAACGGTAGTGTATATCCCCCCCTAGTAGAATCCCCATACTTTAACAATAACAGATTCTCCAACCTAGATGGGGAGATCAACCATTTCCAGGCCCAGGGACATGTACTTGTCTGTGACGACCTAAATGCCAGAACTGGACAAGAACCTGACACTCTCAGCACACAGGGGGACAAACACCTACAGTTGAAGTCAGAAGTTTACATACACCTTAGCCAAGTACATTTAAACTCAGCTTTACACAATTCCTGACATTTAATCCTTGTAAATAATTCCCTGTTTTAGATCAGTTAAGATCACCACTTTATTTTAAGAATGTGAAATGTCAGAATAATAGTAGAGAGAATGATTTATTTCAGCTTTTATTTCTTTCATCATATTCCCAGTGGGTCAGAAGTTTACATGCACTCAATTATTAATTGGTAGCATTGTCTTTAAATTGTTTAACTTGGGTCAAACGTGTTGGATAGCTTTACACAAGCTTCCCACAATAAGTTGGGTGAATTTTGGCCCATTCCTCCTGACAGAGCTGGTGTAACTGAGTCAGGTTTGTAGGCCTCCTTGCTCACACATGCTTTTTCAGTTCTGCCAACAGATTTTCTATAGGATTGAGGTCAAGTCTTTGTGATGGCCACTCCAATACCTTGACTTTGTTATCATTAAGCCATTTTGTCACAACTTTGGAAGTATGCTTGGGGTCATTGTCCATTTGGAAGACCCATTTGCGACCAAGCTTTAACTTCCTGACTGATGTCTTGAGATGTTGCTTCAATAAATCCACATAATTTTCCATCCTCATGATGCCATCTATTTTGTGAAGTGCACCAGTCCCTCCTACAGCAAAACACCCCCACAACATGATGCTGCCACCCCCATGCTTCACGGTTGGGATGGAGTTCTTTGGCTTGCAAGCCTCCCCCTTTTTCCTCCAAACATAACGATGGTCATTATGGCCAAACAGTTCTATTTTTGTTTCATCAGACCAGAGGACAGTTCTCCAAAAAGTTCGATCTTTGTCCCCATGTGCAGTTGCAAACCGTAGTCTGGCTATTTTTTATGGCAGTTTTGGAGCAGTGGCTTCTTCCTTGCTGAGCGGCCTTTCAGGTTATGTTGATATAGGACTCATTTTACTGTGGATATAGATACTTTCTACCTGTTTCCTCCAGCATCTTCCCAAGGTCCTTTGCTGTTGTTCTGGGATTGATTTGCACTTTTCGCACCAAAGTACGTTAATCTCTAGGAGACAGAATGCATCTTCTTCCTGAGCAGTATGATGGCTGCGTGGTCCCATGGTGTTTATACTTGCGTACTATTGTTTTTACAGATGAACGTGGTACCTTCAGGTGTTTGGAAATTGCTCCCAAGGATGAACCAGACAAATCTGACCCCAATAACTACCGTGGGATATGCGTCAACAGCAAGCTTGGGAAAATCCTCTGCATTTTCATTATCATACATTCCCTCAGTGAAAACAATGTACTGAGCAAATGTCAAATTGGCTTTTTACCTATTTATGGTACAACAGACCACGTATTCACCCTGCACACCCTAATTAACAAACAAAAAGACCAAAACAAAGGCAAAGTCTTCTCATGCTTTATTGGTTTCAAAAAAGCTTTTGACACAATTTGGAATGAGGGTTTGCTATACAAATTGATGGAAATCTGTGTTGGGGGAAAAACATACCACATTATAAAATCAATGTACACAAACAAGTGTGTGGTTAAAATTGGAAAAAACACATGTCTTTCCACAGGGCCGTGGGGTGAGACAGGGATGCAGCTTGAGCCCCAACAAATTGGCAAGGGCATTAGAAGAGTCTGCAGCACCTGGCCTCACCCTACTAGTATCTGAAGTAAAATGTCAACTGTTTGCTGATGATCTGGTGTTTCTCTCCCCAACCAAGGAGGGATCTTCTGCACAGATTCTGTCAGACCTGGTCCCTGACAGTAAATCTCAGTAAGACAAAAATAATGGTGTTCCAAAAAATTCCATCTAGACTCCATTGCCCTAGAGCACACAAAAAACTGTACATGCCACAGCCTAAGCATCTGCGCCACAGGTTCCACAAAGCTGTGAACGATCTGATAGACAAGGCAAGAAGGGCCTTCTACACCATTGAAAGGAACAAAAAATTCTACATACCAATTAGGATCTGGCTAAATATACTTGAATCAATTATAGAACCCATTGCCCTTTATAGTTGTGAGGTCTGGGGTCCGCTCACCAACCAATAATTCACAAAATGGGACTCTGCATGCATAATTCTGAAAAAACGTACTCAGTGTACAACGTAAAACACCAAATAATGTATGCAGAGCAGAATTAGGCCGATACCCGCTTATTATCAAAATCCAGAAAAGAGCCGTTAAATTCTACAACCACCTAAAAGGAAGTTATTCCCAAACCTTCATAACAAAGCCATCACCTACAGAGAGATGAACCTGGAGAAGAGTTCCCTAAGCAAGCTGGTCCTAGGGCTCTGTTAATAAACACAAACCAAGCCGCAGGACAGCAACACACACAATCAAATCATGAGAAAACAAAAAGATAATTACTTGACACATTGGAATGAATTAACAAAAAAACCTGGCTCTCAAGTGAAGACAGTCTATGTGCACACTGCCCACAAAATGAGTTGGAAACTGAGCTGCTCTTCCTAACCTCCTGCCAAATGTATGACCATATTAGAGACACATATTTCCCTCAGATTACAGACCCACAAAGAACTCGAAAAACAAATCCAATTTTGATAAACTTCCATATCTATTGGGTGAAATACCACAGTGTGCCATCACAGCAGCAATATTTTTGACCTGTTGCCACAAGAAAAGAGCAACCAGTGAAGAACAAACACCATCGTAAATACAACCCATATTTATGTTTATTTATTTTCCCTTTTGTACTTTAACTATTTGTTCATCGTTACAACACAGTATATAGTCATAATATTTGAAATGTCTCTATTCCTTTGGAATTTTTGTGAGTGTAATACTAACTGTTTATGTTTGATTGTTTATTTCACTTTTGTTTATTATCTATTTCACTTGCTTTGGCAATGTAAACATATGTTTCTCATGCCAATAAAGCCCTTTGAATTGTATTTAATTGAGAGAGAGAGAGAGAGAGAGAGAGAGAGAGAGAGAGAGAGAGAGAGGGAGACAAAACCACAAATTGTAAACAGAACTTGCACTCCTGTGGTGTCACAAGGATTAGACCAAGGTGCCGCGGGAACGTATATACTCATTTTCTTTATTTTTATTAAAAGAAGGAAAAACAAAAGAACCACGTATACAAAACAACAAACGACACTAAACAGTCCTGTCAGGTGCACAGACACAAAACAGGAGACAACTACCTACAAATCCCATAGAAAAAACACCACTCTTAAATAAGACCTTCAATTAGAAGCAACGAGGAGTAGCTGCTTCCAATTGAAGGTCAACCCCATTAACTCAACATAGAAATAGAAAGACTAGAACTAACATAGAAATAAACTAACAAGAACATAGCCCAACAAACCCCGAAACACTCTAAACAAACACCCCTCTTACATAGGAACATAGCCCAACAAACCCCGAACCACATAAAACAAACACCCCCTGCCACGTCCTGACCAAACTGCAATAACAAATAACCCCTTATACTGGTCAGGACGTGACATGTGGGCACAGATCAAACACCAGCACCATATACTGTACATCACCTCAGTAACACTTTGATCCCCTCTTTTCAGAGAAGGGAAAGGAGGTCAAAGCGTCTGTGAGATTTATATCTCCCATCTGCCCGGTGAATTAAAAAGGCCCAGACATTCGCCACACATCTGCAAAAGGAACCAATGATTTACCCCCCCCAGATTGGGCTGGGATTGGGAGTGCAGGTGCAGCAGGGGTGCAAAGCTGGGGCTTTTTAATCACTTCCAAACACCCCTGGACACATGCAGACAGCAAGGCCAGACACTCAGACATTGATGAAGTGAGGCTGATATCTCTCTCAGTAGCTTTCAAAATGTGTGGGGAAAGTGTCACTTACCCTGAACAGGGAGCCTTGCAACAATAGTTTGAAACTTCCTGTCACTCATATTGAATAATATTGTCAGCTTAGCTCTGTAGGGCCTTCTTTCAGATGTTCATGAAATGTAACATTTGGCTCATGGGCTCTATTGGCTCTAGTCTACAGGCTATAGCCAATAAAGGGTTTCCTTCAACGTCTAATTCTTTTTAGAAACGATATTGAATATCAGTCAGCCAGAGGTCAATGCTCTTAGCTATTTGTCAAATCTACACATCGGTGTCCAGAGTACACTTTCAGAAAAAAAGTGTCCCAAAAGGGTTCTTCGGCTGGAACCAAAAATAGTTCTTCAAAGGGTTCTCCTATGGGAACAGCCGAATAACCCTTTTAGGTTCTAGATAGCTACAGTCTTAGAAAAAAAGTGCTATCTGGAGTGTTATCAGTGTTTGTGTTTTGATTGATGCACTGCAATGCAGTGCTTTAATAGGTTCCAGGTGTCGACAGTCTTTACTGTTTTTTCTCCTCTGTGAATACCTGTCAGGCCAACCGATCGCGGAGTCTGGGTGCCTCAGTATACTGCGTGGGGGTGAAGGACTTCAATGAGACACAGGTGTGTTGACGCATCTTGCTTCATTGTGCTCTGATTTGACTTGGTCTCAAACTGCATCTCCAACGTAATTTGGAAAAGAGGTTGGTGGGTGTGTAGAACTGTAAGACACTTTTTTTTTTTCAGCTGGCAACGATTGCTGATAGCAAGGACCATGTCTTCCCAGTGAATGACGGCTTTGAAGCACTGCAGGGGGTCATTGATTCGGTAAGAGGTTCAGACTTGACGACTAACACAAGGAACCCACTGGGCAAAAACTCAATGTTGTTTCCACGTCATTTCAACAACAAAAATTATACGTGATAAGGTTGAATCAACGTAAAAACTGATTGAATTTGCAAAAAGTCATTAAGGTAAGGAAATGTCATATTTTTTTTCATCCAACTTGTAATCTAAATAAAATGTTATTGTGACATTTTTGGAAGATAACTTAACCAAAAACTGACATCTGTGCCCAGTGGGAAGGCTAGAATAACAGCATCTTTAATGTACACTGCACCATCCATCCAGAGATTGTGTTCAAAACTTCTCACTGCAGTACATATCTAAATCCATTAACACGTTAATCAAATAGGAAACAAAGGAGAATAGGATTAAAGAAAACAATAAACAGAAATATTCTATCCATCAAAACTCACCAGAAACAGAATTTCAGGAAATCCTGCTGTGACTCTGACTTCCCAGCTTTTGATCCAAGCTAGTGGAGTCTACCCAAACAGGATCAAAGTGTATGCATTCATTCATTATAGCTTCCACCTCAAAGGTATTGACTTATATTTTTGTATCCGCTCAAACTATTTCAATACCGGAGGAATGAAAGAAAAGGAGAGTCGTGGAGAGGCCATTGTCGCCCGGGCACTGAGTTCCTCTAACAGAGCTAGAGGTCAGTCAGACAAGTTGACTGGCATCTGGAGCCCATTAACAGCATGCTGAAAGCTGCTGGCTCAGACTCAATGAAGAAGGACAGCATTCAGTAAATCAAACCGATTTTCAGGGTTACAACACATACTTTCTCTGAACAGTGGGGGTATAGAGAGAGACGTACACCCAGAACACAAGAACAGAGAGGGGCACAGAGAGGAGAACAGGAGACATTAAGCAGACCCTATAAATGAGGTGCACAGGTACACACTGATACTGTAATTCCCAGTAAAAGGAGTATAGGGATTATATTATTAAACCAATACCCTCAATAAAGCAACACACAACGCTCTGTAACAAGCCAGACCTTGGCCCAAAGCCCACATGTCTCTCTTAATCCCACAGATCTTAAAGAAGTCCTGTATTGAGATCCTGGCAGTGGAACCCTCCAGTATCTGTGCAGGAGGTAAGTGTATAGACCTCTGACCCATATTTATCCTCTCTGGCCTCTCAGATAATTTAATCAGACATTTAAAGGCCCCCTCATATTGGAGCGCACAACAGGACGAGAAAACCAATCTGACTAGCAGGGCCAGCAGACTGGTGTGCAGTAATTATCTCCTACACACAGTAGCAACAACTTCTTTTGTCATGAACGATTCAACCTGGACCTTGTCCCAAGAAAACTACTGTACTAAGGACACAAATAATTGCTTTCTCTCTTTTATCTGATGTGTAATGCTGTTGTCATTGTCCATTCTACAGTCTTACAACCCACCACTTTCCTCACTGTAAAAATAAGTATTTACGCTTCATGTTTTCTGCGTTATGTGGTATTGGCTCCAGAGAGCCACTAAATCCCCAAATGTCTGGACAACTGCAGTTAAAGTCTCATTGACTGCAAAATCTCAATTCTTAAGGCATTCAGATAAATCGTTTATCTTCAACAACCACTATGGTCAGGGCATGGTGGTTTAGAGTTTGTTGGCTGAATGTGACCAGAGTGTGAGATGCTGGGATGATAGACTCAGATGTTAGCTTGAACACATGGTGTGACAAATTCAGTTCAGTTCTACACTCTAACTGGCTGTATGCCTCCTCAGTCATTGTGTTTCTCTCTTCCCTCTCTAGAAACGTTCCAGGTGGTGGTGAAAGGAAATGGCTTCCTCCATGCTCGGAATGTCCATAAGGTCCTGTGCAGTTTCCGAATCAACGACACACTCACCAAGAGTAAGTGGAGCACCAACATCAAAACTAATAAACAGTGGACCTGTGTTCTGTTTGTTTTAAAGACATGTTTATAATGCGTAAAGAATTTGCTAATCATGCAATAGGACACACAAAGTCGTATTTACTGCAGCTGTAAGAGTAAAACTGCTCAGGAAATATATGACAGACGTGGTGTTATGAGTTAGACACAGTAAAAGTCTATGTTTTCTTATTGATGTCTCATAATGCTTCCCAAAAGTGACGTTCAGGAGATCAGTAGGGGTTCTCTATGCCCAAATAAGTGCCTATGCCATTTGTTTCTGGTATTACTGTTTTTTGATTTTAAAGGGTACATTTGTACTTTAATGGCCTGGGACTGTGCCAGAGCTAGAAGATAAAGGGAAACAGTAGCACACACAAGGCAGTCTGGGGAAAAGCCCTGGAGGCACATCCAAGTTCCCCCTGTGGTCTTGAAGTGGCTTAATGGATGTGTGAAACCAGCCCCCTCTGATGCATGCCAACATATAGCTGTGGGAGGGCATGCTCTAATTACAAACAAAGAGAAAATATAATCTGGGCCTGAGAGGAAGGGGATGAGGGGATGTTTAGGCCGGAAGTGATTTATACCCTCAACAGCTGAATGTCAGGACAGGGTCTGGAGCAAATAAATAGGCATAAAGTTGATTTCCATTCTAAGTTATTGGCCTTCATTCTAAAGATCTGAATGGCCATGAAGAATTGAATCTATGGAATGTGATAGCAGATCAAAGTACAGTCTTCAGCTGCGTTCAATATTACGGTTTTATACTTTTTACAGTATGGTGCTACTTAGCAGGAATGACCTGAGGACTGCTAGCAAATGTCTTCTATTCTGAATTAGTGTTGAAGAGAACGGTTTACGGTGACCCAGAATGTAAATTGTTTGTATGTAATTTAACATCCAACTCCCCAAGCGGAAGACATGGAAAACATTTAGGAAAAAAGGATACACCACCTCTTTGTTTACTTCCCTCCTCCATCCCTTCTTTCAGATGTAAACCCAAAGATATGTGTACCAACTGTCCAGTAGAATATGTTTACCCTTAAACAGCTCAGCCATTTCAGACACAGCAGGTGCCATCTCTAAATGGCCACTGTTGGCTCATTGTTTCTTGTGGTTGAGTGTCATTGGCTTCATTTGATTGATTCCAATCATTCCACGTTGCGCTCTTCTATAATCTGCAGAACTCCTAATGCACCCCTTGACCATCACCACAGACACCACCACTCCTCTACCGCCTCTCCATATTCTCCAAAGGCTCCAGCCCTCGTAGGAAAGGAGCAATGTGTAGCTACATGTGTTCAGCAACTGAATGTCTGAGTCCATGTCTCCAGGAATAGCAGCAGCAGCAGATACAGGCCCTCCAAGCTTTGGCAGTGAAGAGACGTCGGGAGCATTCCTTCCTCCCTGTGACAGATGCTGCCCTGATGGCTCCAGTGAGCATCATCTTGGAGATACAGTGCCTTCGGAGAGTATTCAGACCCCTTGACCTCCACATTTTGTTGCGTTAGAGCCTTATTCTAAAATTTATGAAATCGTTTATTTTCCTCATCAATCTACACACAATACCCCACAATGACAAATAAAAACAGGTTTTTAGAAAATGTTGCTAATTTATAATAAGTATTCAGACCCTTTACTCAGTGCTTTGTTGAAGCACCTTTGGCAGTGATTACAGCATTGAGTCTTCTTGGGTATGATGCTACTTGCTTGGCACACCTGTAATTGGGGAGTTTCTCTCATTCTTCTCTGAATATCCTCTCAAGCTCTGTCAGGTTGGATGGGGAGCGTCGCTGCACAGCTATTTTCAGATCTCTCCAGAGATGTTTGATTGGGTTCAAGTCCGGGCTCTGGCTGGGCCACTCAAGGACATTCAGAGACTTGTCCCAAAGCCACTCCTGCATTGTCTTGGCTGTGTGGTTAGGGCCGTTGTCCTCTTGGAAGGTGAACCATCGCCTCAGTCTGAGGTCCTGAGCGCTCTGGAGCAGGTTTTCATCAAGGATCTCTCTGTACTTTGCTCCGTTCATCTTTCCCTCGATAGTCTCCCAGTACATGCCGCTGAAAAACATCCCCACAGCATGATGCTGCCACCACCATGCTTCACCGTAAGGATGGTACCAGGTTTCTTCCAGACGTGACGCTTGGCATTCAGGCCAAAGACTTCAATCTTGGTTTCGTCAGACCAGAGAATCTTGTTTCTCATGGTCTGAGAGTCTTCAAGTGCCTTTTGGCAAACTTCAAGCGGGCTGTCATGTGCCTTTTACTGAGGAGTGGGTTCCGTCTGGCCACTCTACCATAAAGGACCATCGGGTTCTTGGTCACCTCCCTGACAAAGGCCCTTCTCCCCTGATTGCTCAGTTTGGCCGGATGGCCAGCTGTCACGTTCGTCATAATAATCGGACCAAGGCGCAGCGTGAGTAGTGTTCCACATAATTTATTAGAAAGTGAAACTTTAGAAAAATACAAAACAAAATAAAGAATAAATGAACTGTGACTACAATGCAACTACACATAAACAATATCCCATAACCCCATAAAACAATATCCCAATATCCCATAAAACAAGCTACTTAAGTATGATCCCCAATTAGAGACAACGATTACCAACTGCCTCTAATTGGGAATCATACAAATCACCCAAACATAGAAAAACTAAACTAGAACCCCACATAGAAAATAATAACTAGAAAAACCCCCTGTCACGCCCTGACCTACTCTACCATAGAAAATAAGATCTTTCTATGGTCAGGACATGACAGTACCCCCCCCCCCAAAGGATCGGACTCCGACCGCAAAACCTGAAACAAAAAAGGGAAGGTTGGGGGGGTGTCTAGTGTCGGTGGCAGCTCTGGTGCAGGACAAAGAATCCTCTCATCCTGCGGATCCGCCAGCATTGGAGGCGGCTCTGGTGTGGGATGAAGAACCCTCTCATCCCGCGGATCCGCCAGCTTTGGTGGCGGCTCTGGTGCGGGCCGAAGAACCCGCTCATCCTACGGGTCCAGCCATGGACCCAGGCTGAACACTGTGCCTGGACTGGGCACCAACGCAGAGGAAGACTCTGGCCTTGGAGCTGGACTGGACGCCGTGCTTAAACTGAGCATCGGCGCAGGGGAAGACTCTGGCCTTGAAGCTGGAGGTCCCGAACCGTTGATGGAAAAATCGAAAGAAATCAGCCAAGACCTCAGAAAAACAATTGTAAACCACCACAAGTCTGGTTCATCCTTGATAGCAATTTCCAAACGCCTGAAGGTACCACGTTCATCTGTACAAACAATAGTACGCAAGTGTAAACACCATGGGACCACGCAGCCATCATACCGCTCAGGAAGGAGACGCATTCTGTCTCCTAGAGATAAACGTACTTTGGTGTGAAAAATGCAAATCAATCCTAGAACAACAACAAAGGACCTTGTGAAGATGCTGGAGGAAACAAGTACAAAGTATCTATATCCACAATAAAACGAGTCCTATATCAATATAACCTGAAAGGCCGCTCAGCAAGGAAGAAGACGCTGCTCCAAAACCTCCATAAAAAAGCCAGACTACGGTTTGCAACTGTACATGAGGACAAAGATCGTACTTTTTGGAGAAATATCTTCTGGTCTGATGAAACAAAAATAGAACTGTTTGGCCATAATGACCATCGTTATGTTTGGAGGAAAAGGGGGGATGCTTGCAAGCCGAAGAACACCATCCCAACCATGAAGTATGGGGGTGGCAGCATCATGTTGTGGGGGTGCTTTGCTGCAGGAGGGACTGGTGCACTTCACAAAATAGATGGCATCATGAGGATGGAAAATTATGTGTATATATTGAAGCAACATCCCAAGACATCAGTCAAAAAGTTAAAGCTTGGTCGCAAATGGGTCTTCCAAATGGACAATGACCCCAAGCATACTTCCAAAGTTGTGGCAAAATGGCTCTTGAGGACCCCTTCGAGATACAATCCCGCTAAAGGGATTGGTTGGGCAACAACCAGTGAGATAGCACGGCGCGAAATTCCCCCCAAAATAATCTCAAAATTAAAATTCAAGTATTATACGGCATTTTAAAGATACTCTACTCGTTAATCCAATCACATTGTCCGATTTCAAAAAGGCTTTACAGTGAAAGCAAAACATTAGATTATTTTAGCATAGCACCTTAGCAAAAAAAAAAGCCATTTTCCAAGCACGGATAGCCGTCACAAAACCAGATATACAGCTAAAATTAAGCACTAACCTTTGACAATCTTCATCAGATGACACTCCTATGACATCATGTTAGACAATACATGCATTTTGTGTTCGATCAAGTTCATATTTATATCCAAAAAAACAATTTCTACATTGGCGCGTGACGTTCAGAAAATGTTTTCTCCCCATAACTTTCGGTGAATATGTTACGGCTTGGTAATCGTGGAGGAGGAATGAGGCGCAGGAAGCAGCGAACACAGGGTAGTGGTGTTTTTAATATACACTCACACAAAAAACAAATGTTCCCACACACAGGGGAGAAAATACATACGGCGTCCAACAACGTCGACACGAACATAAGCCGTCTAACAAGAAACAATCATTAATCCCGCACGAACAGGAGCGGGCCAGCTAAACTAAATAGCCCCTCTAATGGCTAATTGACCACAGGTGTCACAAAATAAAAAAAGGGAAAAGCAAAAGGGAATCGGTGGCAGCTAATAGGCCGGTGACGACGACCGCCGAGCGCCACCCGAGCAGGAGGGGGCGCCACCGTCGGTGGCAATCGTGACAGTACCCCCCTCCTGACGCGCGGCTCCCGCAGCGCGCCGACACCGGCCTCGAGGTCGACCCGGAGGGCGAGGCGCAGGGCAATCCGGACGGAGGTGGTGGAACTCCCTCAACATAGATGGGTCCAGGACGTCTGCCGCCGGCACCCAGCACCTCTCCTCCGGGCCGTACCCCTCCCAGTCCACGAGGTACTGTAGGCCCCTCGCCCGGCGTCTCGAGTCCAGAATGGCCCGTACGCTGTACGCCGGGGACCCCCCGATGTCCAGAGGGGGCGGAGGGACCTCCGGCACCTCATCTTCGTGAAGGGGACCAGCTACCACCGGCCTGAGGAGAGACACATGAACGAGGGGTTAATACGGTAATAGGAAGGGAGTTGCAACCGATAACACACCTCGTTTATCCTCCTCAGGACTTTGAAGGGCCCCACACACTGCGGCCCCAGCTTCCGGCAGGGCACGCGGAGGGGCAGGTTCCGGGTCGAGAGCCAGACCCTGTCTCCCGGTGCGAAGACGGGCGCCTCACATTGGTGGCGGTCAGCACTCCTCTTCTGCCGCGCACTGGCCTCCTTTAGTGAGTCCTGGACGGCTCTCCAGGTCTCCTTGGAGTGCTGGACCCAATCCTCCACCGCAGGAGCCTCGGTCTGACTCCGGTGCCATGGTGCCAGGACCGGCTGGTAACCTAACACACACTGAAAGGGTGATATGTTAGTAGAGGAGTGGCGAAGTGAGTTCTGGGCTAACTCAGCCCAGGGAATATACCTCGCCCACTCCCCTGACCGGTCCTGGCAATACGACCTCAGGAACCTGCCCACCTCCTGGTTCACCCTCTCCGCCTGCCCATTGCTCTCGGGGTGATAACCGGAGGTCAAACTGACCGAGACCCCCAGCCGCTCCATAAACGCTCTCCAGACCCTGGTTGTGAACTGGGAACCTCGATCAGAGACAATGTCCTCCGGCACCCCGTAGTGCCGGAAGACATGGGTAAATAGGGCCTCCGCAGTCTGCAGGGCCGTATGGAGACCGGGCAATGGGAGGAGACGGCAGGACTTAGAGAACCGATCCACAACCACCAGAATCGCCGTGTTCCCCTGAGAGGGGGGAAGATCTGTCAGGAAGTCAATGGACAGGTGCGACCATGGTCGTTGTGGAACGGGGAGGGGCTGTAACTTCCCTCTTGGTAGATGCGTAGGAGCCTTACTCTGGGCACACACCGAACAGGAAGAGACATAGGACCTCACGTCCTTAGCTAAGGTGGGCCACCAGTACTTCCCCCTTAGACTCCCCACTGTCCTTGCCTCACCAGGATGACCCGCAGTAGGTAGCGTGTGCGCCCACCGAATCAAACGATCACGAACACCGAGCGGCACATACATGCGCCCCACGGGCACCTGCGCAGGCGCAGGTTCCAACACCAATGCCCGCTCGATGTCCGCGTCCACCTCCCATACCACAGGTGCCACCAGCCTAGACGCTGGAATGATGGGAGTTGGATCGATGGGCCGGTCCTCCGTGTCATAGAGACGGGACAGCGCATCGGCCTTAGTATTCAGGGAACCCGGTCTATAGGAGATGGTAAACCTAAACCGGGCGAAGAACATGGCCCACCTCGCCTGACGTGGATTCAGTCTCCTCGCTGCCCGGATGTACTCCAGGTTTCGGTGGTCGGTCCAGATGAGAAAGGGGTGTTTAGCCCCCTCAAGCCAGTGCCGCCACACCCTCAAAGCTTTAACCACTGCTAGCAACTCCCTGTCCCCCACATCGTAGTTACGCTCCGCCGAACTGAGCTTCTTCGAAAAGAAAGCGCAGGGGCGGAGTTTCAATGGCGCACCCGAGCGCTGTGATAGCACGGCACCCACCCCAGCCTCGGATGCGTCCACCTCCACTACAAACGCTAAAGACGGGTCCGGGTGCGCCAACACGGGTGCGTCGGTGAACAGCGTCTTCAACTTCTTGAAGGCTCCGTCCGCCTCCGTCGACCATCGCAAACGCACCGGCCCCCCCTTCAGCAGTTAGGTAATGGGAGCCGCTACCTGGCCAAAACCCCGGATAAACCTCCGGTAGTAATTGGCAAAGCCTAAAAACCGCTGCACCTCCTTCACCGTGGTTGGAGTCGGCCAATTACGCACGGCCTTAACGCGGTCACACTCCATCACCACCCCCGTGGTGGAAATGCGATAACCCAGAAAGGAGACGGCTCGTTTGGAAAACTCACACTTCTCAGCCTTAACGTATAGGTCATGCTCCAGCAGTCTACCAAGCACCTTGC
The DNA here is from genome assembly GCF_965601325.2 of Salmo salar. Lineage (NCBI taxonomy): Eukaryota > Metazoa > Chordata > Actinopteri > Salmoniformes > Salmonidae > Salmo > Salmo salar. Next base: position 21,755,794 of record NC_138314.1, on the reverse strand, counting down.
GCACCAGGGACACATGCGCGGAGCGGGTGGCGGATTATATCAGAATGTCATCGATATAGACAATCACGCCCTGCCCGTGCAGGTCCCTGAGAATCTCGTCAACAAAGGATTGAAAAACAGCTGGAGCATTTTTCAACCCATACGGCATGACGAGGTACTCATAATGGCCTGATGTGGTACTAAAGGCGGTTTTCCACTCGTCTCCCTTCTTGATACGCACCAGATTATACGCGCTCCTGAGATCCAGTTTTGTGAAGAACTGTGCTCCGTGAAATGATTCCACCGCCGTAGCGATGAGAGGTAGTGGGTAACTAAACCCCACCGTAATAGCGTTTAGACCTCGGTAATCAATGCACGGACGCAGACCTCCCTCCTTTTTCTTCACAAAAAAGAAACTCGAGGAAGCGGGTGAGATGGAGGGCCGAATGTACCCCTGTCCCAGGGATTCCGTGACATATGTCTCCATAGCCGCCGTCTCCTCCTGTGACAAGGGGTACACGTGACTCCTGGGAAGCGCAGCGTTAACCTGGAGATCTATCACACAATCCCCCGGTCGATGAGGTGGTAATTTAGTCGCCCTCTTATTACAAAAAGCGATCGCCAAATCGGCGTATTCAGGGGGAATGCGCACGGTGGACACCTGGTCTGGACTCTCCACCGACGTGGCACCTATGGAAACTCCTAGACACCTACCTGAACACTCCTCTGACCACCCCTGGGGAACCCCCTGTTTCCACGAAATACGGGGATTGTGACCAGCCAGCCAGGGGACCCCCAGCACCACCGGAAACGCAGGCGAGTCAATAAGGAAAAAACGAATGCATTCCTTATGATTCCCCTGCGTTACCATGTCCAGTGGCACCGTAGACTCCCTGACTAGCCCTGACCCTAATGGTCGGCTATCTAGGGAGTGCACGGGGAAAGGGGAATCTATCGGCACCCGCGGAATGCCCAACTTAATGGCAAGTCCACGGTCCATAAAATTCCCAGCTGCGCCTGAATCGACTAGCACCCTATGCTGGGAAGAGGGAAACAATTTAGTAAACAAAACAGGTAAAAACACATGACCAACAGGGGGTTCTGGGTGAATCTGGTGCTGACTCACCTGAGGTGACCGAGAAGTGTTCTGCCTACCATCTCGACTCCCAGACTGGCTCCTCCAGCACCGGTCGGCCGTGTGTCCTCTCCGACCACAGCTGGTGCAGGAGGAGCCACCTCCTCCGGTGCCCCTTGGCACGGCCCCCCCTACCTCCATAGGGGTAGGGGCGGGGGTGCACGGGGGTGGAACGGGCAGGACCCTCTCCGAACGCCCGCGGGCAGCCAGCAAATTGTCCAGTCGTATGGACATATCTATCAGCTCGTCCAGGGACAGAGCTGTGTCCCGACAGGCCAGCTCCCTGCGGACGTCCGCCCGGAGACTGCAGCGGTAGTGGTCTACGAGGGCCCTGTCGTTCCACCCCGCCCCAGCAGCCAAGGTCCTGAAGTTCAGCGCGAAGTCCTGGGCACTCCTCGTCTCCTGCCTGAGGTGGAACAGCCGTTCACCCGCTGCTCTTCCTTCCGGAGGGTGGTCGAACACGGCCCGAAAGCGGCGGGTGAAATCCGGGTAGTGGTCCCTCGCCGAGTCTGGACCGTTCCAGACCGCATTAGCCCACTCCAGAGCTCGGCCCATCAGGCAGGAAACGAGGGCACTCACGCTCTCCTCCCCCGTGGGAGCAGGTCTGACGGTGGCCAGGTACAGCTCAAGCTGGAGCAAAAACCCCTGGCACCCAGCCACCGCCCCATCGTACTCCCTCGGGAGCGTCAGACGAAGCGCACCAGAGCCAGACGTCATGGGAGGCGAAGATGGCTGTATCGGGGGAGGTGGAGGTGGAGAGAGGATACCACTTCTCTCCCATCTGTCCATCCTCTCCATCATCTGGTCCATTGCCGATCCGATGCGATGGAGGACTGTCGTGTGGTGGAGTACGCGTTCCTCCATCGAGGGCAGAGGAGTGGCCGCTGCTCCCGCTGATTCCATGCCTTCTATCGGGGTGCGGGATTCTGTTACGGCTTGGTAATCGTGGAGGAGGAATGAGGCGCAGGAAGCAGCGAACACAGGGTAGTGGTGTTTTTAATATACACTCACACAAAAAACAAATGTTCCCACACACAGGGGAGAAAATACATACGGCGTCCAACAACGTCGACACGAACATAAGCCGTCTAACAAGAAACAATCATTAATCCCGCACGAACAGGAGCGGGCCAGCTAAACTAAATAGCCCCTCTAATGGCTAATTGACCACAGGTGTCACAAAATAAAAAAAGGGAAAAGCAAAAGGGAATCGGTGGCAGCTAATAGGCCGGTGACGACGACCGCCGAGCGCCACCCGAGCAGGAGGGGGCGCCACCGTCGGTGGGAATCGTGACAGAATAGGCACATTTAATTTACAGAAGAACTCATAAACGTTGACAAAATTTATAACAATTATTTAAAGAATTAGAGATAATCTACTCCTTTATGCAACCACTTTGTCAGATTTCAAAATAACTTCACGGAAAAAGCACATTGTTCAATATTCTGAGTACAGAACTTAGCCTTCAATGCTAAGCTATACAGTTAGCCTACAACCACAGCGTCGACAAATCTCTAAAAATATGTTTGAAATATTTTCTTACCTTTGCTGATCTTCGGCGGAATGCACTCAGAAGGGCACCCCCTTCCACAAGAAATGTTAATTTGTTCTGCAAAGTCCATCATTTATGTCCAAATACGTCCGTTTTGTTGACCCATCCAGAACACTTTACAATGCCATGTGGCGTGGATGCAAATCCATAGACGAAATGGTCAAAAGTTCCATTACCGTTTGTAGAAACACGTCAAACGATGTTTACAATCAATCCTTTAGGGTATTTTTTAATGTAAAATTGCGATAATTTTACAACCGGGCAATAGGTATTCATCCCAGAAGAAAAATAAAAAACAACGAAGTCACATGCACGCGCGCCATAAGACACCTGTCCTCAGACTGGCCAGTGATTGACTGAGACACAATTTTCTGCCCGGTAACAGGTGACGGATGAAACCAGTTCCTAAAGATTGTTGACAGCCAATGGAAGAGTTAGGAGGTGCAACGTAAATCCTATGTCACTGTAGTTTTTCAAGGGATTCAAAAGAAAAACTACATTTCTAATTTCTCCCACTTCCTGATTCAATTTTTCTTAGGTTTTTGCCTGCCATATGAGTTCTGTTATACTCACAGACACCATTCAAACAGTTTTAGAAACGTCAGAGTGTTTTCTATCCAAATCTACTAATAATATGCATATTCTATTTTCTGGACCAGAGTAGTAACCTGTTTAAATTGGGTACGTTTTTCATCCGGCCTTGAAAATACTGCCCCCTAGCCCCAACAGGTTGGACAACAAAGTCAAGGTATTTCAGTGGCCATCACAAAGCCATGACCTCAATCCTATAGAAAATTTGTGGGCAGAACTGAAAAAGTGTGTGCGAGCAAGGAGGCCTACAAACCTGACTCAGTTACACCAGCTCTGACAGGATGAATGGGCCCAACTTATTGTGGGAAGCTTGTGGAAGGCTACCCAACACGTTTGACCCAAGTTATTAAACAATTTAAAGGCAATGCTACCAAGTACTAATTGAGTATATGTACTTCTGACCAACTGGGAATGTGATGAAAGAAATAAAAGCTGAAATAAATCATTCTCTCTACTATTATTCTGACATTTCACATTCATAAAATAAAGTGTTGATCCTAACTGATCTAAGACAGGGAATTTTTACAAGGATTAAATGTCTGTATTTGTGAAAAATTGAGTTTAAATGTATTTGGCTAAGGTGCATGTAAACGTCCGACTTCAACTGTATGTAAATAAGGTATTTCTGTTTTTATTTTTAATACATATGCAAACATTTCTAAAAACCTGTTTCACTTTGTCGTTATGCCATATAGTGTGTGGATTGCAGAGTATTTTTATTTATTTAATCCATTTTAGAATAAGGCAGTAACATAACAAAATGTGGAAAAAGTCAAGGGGCCTGAATACTTTTCGAAGGTGTAACAGTATAGCTTCCGTCCATCTCCTCGCCCCTACCTTGGCTCGAACCAGGGACCCTCTGCACACATCAACAACTGACACCCACGAAGCATCGTTACCCATCGCTCCACAAAAGCAACTAATTCAAGGTCTCAGAGTGAGTGGCGTCACTGATTGAAACGCTATTAGCGCGCACCACCGCTAACTAGCTAGCCATTCGACATCGGTTACACTGGCACTGTTTTAAAGATGAAAATCCACCCCTTGTGAGGAAATGCCCAGTAACCGGAGTAATCATAATTTTATTGGGATTGTATAGTCCTTCACAAATCTTACTTGACAGACAGCAGTACAGCTATGTTATTGTATTCTCTGAAGCAATGTCATGTTAATGTCATGTTGTCTCAGTATTGGTTAAATAGGCTGGTCTGCACTGTTGGAGCTAGGAACACAAGATTTTCGCTACACCTGTAATAACGTCTATTAAATATGTGTATGTGACCAATAACATTTGGCTGTAATTTCTGGTTATTTATTGAGTAAGCTTTAACAGTGGGCACATGTCTGCACTCAGTAGTAAATCTTTACATTACCTTTTATCATGCGCACAGAGTAAACTGTGTAATAAAGTGTTGTGACATGAAGCAAAGCTGTTGGCGGCAGCATCTAGATCCCTATGGTATTAAATGTTAGAACCCTTCACCTGAGAGAGGGACCAGAGAGTCCGTTATAGTCAGCCAGTCAACCAGTCTTTCTGTCTTAAAAGAGGCCCTCAGCTCTCTCGGTCCCCTTTGATAGCTTAGTATAAGGTGGGTGACCGCTGAGTTGAACTCTGAATGAGATATCTGGCTGAGTTTGTGTTGGCTCTGAGCTCAGCTTGGCAGCCTGCAGTATTGATCTCCTCCTGGTCCCAATTCCTCCCCTCCATCCTGCAGGGTGTTACTGGAGAGGAGAGGAGCGGTCATCCGTTTGCTGTGGAGCGCTCATGTTGATTTCCTCAGTGCAGGGGTATGTTAACCCTGAGCCAGGATAAACAGGCAGTCTTGGGCGATGACCATGCTCACTGGATCTGTTTTCCAACGTTTCATAAGTTGGACACAGAAAGAATAGAGGTTCTCTTTAAAAATGAAGGCTTTTAATCATTGTCTTTGTCTCTGCTCTGTCAAATGGGTGTACGTGTCAGGACTAGGCTATTGAACTATGGTCCTTAAGCATCTCTGTATTATATTAGATTGGTATGTTAAATGAGTTACCATCAAGAGAAATTACAACTGCTCTCTGTTGTGATCACTAATCATGTCACAGTCCAATACTGAAAATCCAATAAGATAATGTCATTTCATGATCATTAGTCAATGAACTCCAGACATCAGTTGAAGAGAGATTTGGGACATGATATACAGTGCCTTCAGAAAGTATTCATACCCCAGCTGCGACAAAGCCTGGGCTCAAACCCAGAATCTCTGGTGGCACAGCCAGCACTGCGATGCAGTACCTTAGACAACTGCGCCACCAGACATTCTGGGTTCGAGCCCAGGCTCTGTCGCAGCTGGCCACGACTGGGAGACCCATGGGGAGGCGCACAATTGGCCCAGCGTCGTCCAGGCTGGGGAGGGTTTGGCCGGCAGGGATATCCTTGTCTCATTGCACACTAGTGACTCCTGTGTCGGGCCGGGCGCAGTGCATGCTGACCAGGTGTACTGTGTTTCCTCCGACACATTGGTGTGGCTGGCTTCCGGGTTGGATGTGCATTGTGCATCCTACACACAATACCACATACGACAAAGTGAAAAAATGTTTTTTATTTTATTTGCTAATTTATTGAAAATAAAATACCGAAATATATAATTTACATAAGTATTCACACCCTTGAGTCAATAGTTTGTAGAAGCACCTTTGGCGCCGGTGATTACAGCTGTGAGTCTTTTTAGGTAAGTCTCTAAGAGCTTTGCACACCTGGATTGTACAATATTTGCCCATTATTCTTTTAAAATTCTTCAAGCTCTGTCAAGTTTATTGTTGATCATTGCTAGACAGCCATTTTGATAGACTGCCAAGTCTTGACATATATTTTCAAGCCGATTTAAGTCAAAACTGGAACATTCAATGTCGTCTTGGTAAGCAACTCCAGTGTAGATTAGGCCTTGTGTTTTACGTTATTGTCCTGCTGAAAGGTGAATTTGTCTCCCACCATGGCCTCATGGTGAAATCCCTCAGCAGTGTCCTTCCTCTCCGGAAACTGAGTTAGGAAGGGCGCCTGTATCTTTATAGTAACTGGGTGTATTGATACACCACCCAAAGCCTAGTTAATAAATCACCAAAGGGATATTCAGTGTCTGCTTTTTTTCTTTTTACACATATACCAATCGGTGCCCTTTTGTGCGAGTCATTAAAAAACCTCCCTTGTCTTTGGGGTTTAATCTGTGTTTGAAATTCACTACTCGATTGAGGGACCTTATGGATATTTGTATGTGTACGGTACAGAGATGGGGTAGTCATTCAAAAATCATGTTAACCACTATTGTTGAACACGGAATGAGTCCATGCAAATTATTATGCGATTTGTTAAGCACATTTTTACTCCAGAATGTATTTAGGCTTGCCATAACAAAGGGGTTGAATGCATATTGATCCAAGACATTTCAGCTTTACATTTTGCATTAATTTCTAAAATTCCCTACAAACAAAATTCCACTTTGACAATATTGTATATTTTGTGTAGATCAGTGACACAAAATCTGAATTGAATCCATTTCAAATTCGGCCTATAAAACAATTTGTTTTTGAAAAAGTAAAGGGATGTACATACTTTTTGAAGCCACTGTACATCTAAGCTCCTGATACATGTCTGCATCAGCGCCACTTCTCGAAAGGTCAATGGATTCTGATGACTGAAATGGAAGTTTGATCTGTGCAGTCTGAATTACACTCTGACTACAGCAGAACCATTATGGTTTGTGTATGGGTGACCCTTCGTTCTCCTCTACTCCTCTAGGTGTGAAGCCATTAATAGTGGAAGATACATATCTCCTCTGTCCTGCCCCCATTCTACAGGAAGAGGGAATGTAAGTACCACCATCACTGAATGAATGTCAGGTTTTATCTTTATCTGCTATTCATCTGCTGATATTTCTGTCACCCATCCTCACCACACTCTATCTCTTTACACTCCATCTGTGTTCCAGGGCAGCCAACCTCTATGTCAGCATGAATGAAGGTCTTAGTTTCATCTCCAGTTCAGTCACCATTACAACTGTGAGCTGTGTAAGAACAAAATGCACCACACCACTGTGCAACACATCTATGTGCTATGCAGGACCCCATCAAAGATTCACAGGAAACAATAACTGTCTCAAACTATGCCTTATTATGTTATTCCCCTGTAGTTACACAATAACAGGCACTTGAACTTTCTGATGGTTCTCAGCCTTTGCACTGTTGTGTAGCTCAGTAGAGACTGAGTTTGACCGGTGTCCCTCACTCTCTGTCTGTCCCAGTCTGATGGAACCATCCTTGCCATCGCCCTGCTCATCCTCATGATGCTCTTAGTCTTCATGCTGCTCTGGTGGTTCTGGCCTCTCTGCTGCACTGTGGTGAGTCACATACACTATCTGTCACATTCACACTCATGGACAGTGTCTTACAAGCTTTAACTTTTTTTAATTAAATGCAAATTGCCCTATACGGTAGGTAAACTTATGTGTAGCTTACAGCATTTCCACTAAGTCTTTTCTGAGACAACTCTTTATACTATTTATACACTGTGATCATGGATTTATTTTCCAGAGTTATTTTGTCTGACCTTGGCACACTCAGAGTACCTTACCTACCTGAACAACATTTCCATGGTGAGACGGTTATGAGTTAGTGAAGGATGAGACTCCTTGGCCTTTTTGGCCTCCAATTGATTTTGTTAGTCCATTATGCCCAGAGGTCACCAGAGGTCAAAGCCCAGTGGTAAATGTGTGCTGAAGTAATTAGTCCCTCTGTTGAAGTCATTTGTTCGACTGGAGGTCACAGAACCGCTGCCCCCTCAGCTCATGGAGGTCAAGGGCAATGTAGCTTCTCAGTATTGTTCTAGTATTTAGACAAAAACATTGAGAGAAGAGAAGAAACTTACACCATCATCAAGATATGGGAAGTAGGTTACACAATCACACAGTGTTCATGTTTGCCAAAGCTCCTAAAACAAATTCCATGAGGTCACATCTCTTTCCCAGAATTCATAGGTAAGTCATTCTCAGAATAACTCCATGCCAACTCCAATCTACTGCCTCTCCCTCCCAACCATGCCTAACAAAATGCAACACTTCTGGTCTATGGTGTGTATTGCCCTTTCAATATCTGTTCTACCAGCCTGGAAACAGAAAAGTTGGAAAGACGCAGAAAAATATGCCAGTTTTTACTATGTTACTCTCTCTCTCCTTACCTTTATAGTTCTTGTCAGTTATTTTCGGTGGAAATCCTTGCCCAGCACTGTTTAGGAAAGTGATGTTAGGTTACCATGGGAAATCAGCTAGTATTCCAGCCTTTGGGAAGCACAGAGGAAAATCAGTATCATTTCAAGTCATGTATATTAATTGTCTTGGCCAGGTTATTTTCTAAGTGCTTACAGTTATAGTTGCTCAACGTTTTGTTGGCCATAGACACACCACAAGCATGTCTTTTGCTATATATTGAGAAGTGGATCTGAGGAAAATACAGTTTTATCTATATTTACTAAACATTTAAATGATTCTAATATTCTACTACATCATCACAGGGCTCTGCCTAAATCCAACAGGAGGAGCTGGTAGTCAAAAGCTGTCTGTAAAATGTTTTAAGATGTCCTTTTCCTGCAATTCGCTTTACACAGGTTTCCTTGAATTTCATCACAATTGTAAACAGAAAAACAAGTGCGCATGGAGAATACACTCGCATGCCCTTTACTCTCCCCCACCCCATCCCTCTTCTGCTCCCCACCCAACCAACATCCCAGGTTTAGGAATCTGGATGGCAGATTTCTAGGTCAGTCGCTTGTAAATAGTCGAACAAGGGAGAGAAAAAAACTATTCCTGAGCCATGTGTTTTCATGTAACCCTGTGTATGTGTATTTTGAAGTACATGTATGTTTCCTTACATGCTCATTACATGAATGTAAACTCTTTCTCTTCACCCCCCAACAACAGATGATCCATGAGCCACCACCACCAGTACTGGAAGACAGTTCGGTAAGAAAAAATACATGAAAAAAATAAACCCTTTATTTTGATTAATGTTGGAGTGTGGGTTAGATTTTCCACAGTATGTCTGACTTTATAGTTAGAGATTGTCTCTGGAAGGGTAGAGAAGTCTCTATTCCCTCACTGTGGCACAATGATATGGCTCTAAATGTAATGGCCATTAAGCAGAAGAGAAATACACTTTCAACCATTTCTTTTATAGGTAAAGTAATAATACTTTTGGTGGATAGTTTTAGTGAACTAGAGAGATGCACTACTGTAGGCTACCAGGTTATAGCTGACTGACTGACATGTAGCAAAACCATTTAGAATGTTAATAGGTGTTGCAAACCATTGCTTTTGGTCCATTTTCTTCAATTATCACAAACCTCACTGACCATTTGGAATATTCCCCATGATTTTATAGACTGACATATGACCAAGATATTTCTTCCGCCCATTTGCTGTGGTTTTGTCTTTGAAGTAGTGTCAGATAGATATGTAGTACTGTATCCATCAACCAGAGCATGGTCAGGACAACACCCTCCCACTATGAAGACCTGTCTTTTTCCACGCATCATGTAGTCCTAAACCACCCCTTACTCCCCGCAAATACATTCTGATAAAAAAGGCAGGAGATCGTCCTTGAACAGCCCCCTTCTCTGGTCACTGTACAAATTGATAATCAATTTCTATACCCCCCATGTACAGTATGATAAAAATAAAGCTGAGAATAATTGTCCCTTTACTTCACTGTCTGGGATTTTCTTTTAGTTTAAGGTTTCAACTAAGGCCTTATTTAAGAGCCATCTGTTTGGAGTCCTTTCCTTGAAATCCCTCCAGACCTCTGGAAATTCACTGACTAATCAGATGAAACAAACAATACTTCACAACAATAAAAACTTTCACGGTGAACAACAAACAACACCGCAAAACAACACAAACATTTTCAACTGTCAACAGAATTCTATCAAATTTGACTCATTTGAATGTCAATAAGCTTTTTTACAGCACACACTCTTTTCATAAATGTTGCAATTATTTCCTTTTAGTATAGACCCGTTTTTTTGAGGGGGGTGGGGGGTGCGCGACTATGGTTGTCATCAGGAAAGAATAGAGAGGCAGGTGTATACTGTAGTGACACAATCCAAGTACTTGTCTTCTCAACTGATATTATTATGTTGATACCAGTGCTTCTTTTAGATGTTGATTTTGTAAGATATCGATTGTCGTAAAATCACCTCATTAACCCGGCACATGGACTGTCCACACAAAATTGGTGAAGTAAGCATCTCCCCCACTCCAATTCAATTAGATCATATAGGAGGTATCTCCTCCAGTTTTCTGTGAAGCTCTTTGCCCATTGTCTGTGTCTCTCTGAGGGTCAGTGAGGGTGATGGCGTCAGCCTATTGTTATTGCCACCTCCTCCCTGGCAGGCCCTGATCATAGTCCTGATGGATTCAATTAGTCTGAATCTGGGCTTGTGAAAGAGCTGAAACATGAGGAGGTGGGCTGTGGGCTCTGCCATTTCCTCTGATCTGACGCACGCCACGGAAGGGGACTGGAGGTAATGAGGCGAGGGGGAGAGTGAGTAGATGGAGACTGACTTAGACAATAAAGGAAATCATACCCAGGACCTGAAATATTAGACTGAGAGTAGGGTATATGGAAGATGGAGAGGCAGGGGGCTTGGTGTTTAAACTGTATCACAGAACCAACAGTGTCCGTGTGTGTGAAATGATCAATCATCTCAGACCTATATTTTTATTAACCCTGTCTTAGATACTGTGAACCAAATGTGAGATATTGACACCTGTCTTTACACACTATCTCTATTTCCCCCCACTTCAGGATGAGGAAGAAGATGGGATGCCCAAGAAGAAGTGGCCCACGGTTGATGCTTCCTATTATGGGGGCAGAGGTGTGGGTGGAATCAAAAGGATGGAGGTGAGCTTCCCTGAAGCCCTGTTGTGTTTAAGTTCTGACAATCAGCTTTCATTCCTACTACTGTACTTCATACTACAGTAATGTACCTGCCCTTCCTCACAATCTACAGCTGTCCTCTCCATGCTATTTGACATAGGAAGACTCTGTTTGAAAGAACAGCAATGGCAAACAACCAAGCACACACTTAGTGGTTGAGCCGACTGCTCGAATGTGGTTGAAATGAAGCTAGACCGGTCTGAAAACCTCTTGTTATTTGTCAGGTGCGTTGGGGTGAGAAAGGCTCTACTGAGGAGGGAGCCAAGCTGGAGAAGGCCAAGAACGCCAGGGTGAAGATGCCCGAGCAGGAGTTTATACAGACCCCGACTCGCATCCTCAACAATGGCACGCGCAAGCCTCCTGGCCCTCATAAGTGGTACTCACCAATTAAGGTATTGACCTGGACAATATACACTGCACACACAGTTGTCAAGTTCAATCACATACTCAACATAGGTTCCTGTATATATGGCCATGTATTTGACTGATAGGATGGGTTGAAGCTGGAGTTTATTATGTAGGCATTTCATATTTTAGTGTTGGGGTCCCAGTCCTTACATGACCACGGGTATGGAGCCCCTACACACAGGGCCAGGCGCTAGTTAAAGGCATTGTTCTATATTTACATTTACATTACATTTAAGTCATTTAGCAGATATATGTATATCTATATGTCTTGACAGTCAGCAGGGGATGGCTAATTGAAACCAGATACACACTGGACTGACCTCCAGGGGACAAGGGCTGCAGAACCAGTAGTTTTGTGTAAAAAAAACAGATTATTTTTGTTCTGCCCCCTTCCCCAGCCTCTTAGCAATGGCTGGGTCTATGCAGAATTCACAATGAGCAAATATCATTTGTTCAGGTTCTGGCTTTGATAATAATCTGGGTCAGCTGTTTTATAATGAAATTGAATTTCAATCTACAAAGTGAACACTCTAATTGGTAACAGATAGACATGCATTGAGAAAATTATGAAGTTATGGGTTGAGTTCGAAGATAATCCCTGGAAATTCATGTAAAGTATTAGTATAGTGTGTAAATGTATGTTGCATAGCGACTTATAGTCACACCAACACAAAGCCATACACAAAAAGAATCTTATTGGTATTGTGTACTGCTCTGTGATTGCAGGGCAAGCTGGATGCTCTGTGGGTTTTGTTGAGGAAAGGCTATGACCGTGTGTCTGTGATGCGACCACACCCAGGAGATAAGGTAAGACCTAACAAGCTGGATACATGTAGACAGAGCAAGGTTCATGTGAGGCCCCCTTCTACAATCCAACTCTGCCTGCGTCATATGGAATCCAGGGCTCTATGAAACACGTCATGGTTTCCACTGGAGGAAAATTGAATTATTTTTGCAATTTCCCTGATCAAGCAACCTGTAACTAACCGGCGTATAGTAACACAAGTGTTCTGTACATGAGTCTCTAAAACATACTGTAGCTATACTATTATATTGCCACATGATGTTCATTGACCTGTTTAAATCTATCAGAGGTTGTGACTTTCAACTATTAAACAATAAGATTTTTAAATAAGTTATATTTCAATAGGGAACTATGAAATCCAAGCAAAAAAAATCTTGTGTTAACATTTTTACTTGTAATTTGCTAAGGGGTATAGTCCATTATTCCATTAGAAATAGACTATAATGAACTCCCTCCTCCTCCTCCTCCTCCTCCTCCTCCTCCTCCTCCTCCTCCTCCTCCTCCTCCTCCATAAAGCCAGTCTGTGTTTTTATTTGGTGACGCATGAATCAGGCTCTGCATGATGAGTACATTTTGAAGCAACAGAATATGTAGCAACATAAATGGGCACAGCTGCCAGTAATAAAGCACACATACTGTAGAAAAAGAGGACTGCTGGGAAAACTACAGTAGTAGTGAGCTGGCACCCATAACTTTAGAAACCCCCCGAGAGTTACAGGCTGTGTTGAGAGTTACAGGCTGTGTTGAGAGTTACAGGCTGTGTTGAGAGTTACAGGCTGTGTTGAGAGTAACAGGCTGTGTTGAGAGTAACAGGCTGTGTTGAGAGTAACAGGCTGTGTTGAGAGTTACTGCCTGTGTTGAGAGTTACTGCCTGTGTTGAGAGTTACTGCCTGTGTTGAGAGTTACTGCCTGTGTTGAGAGTTACTGCCTGTGTTGAGAGTTACAGGCTGTGTTGAGAGTTACAGCCTGTGTTGAGAGTTATAGCCTGTGTTGAGAGTTATAGCCTGTGTTGAGAGTTACAGGCTGTGTTGAGAGTTATAGCCTGTGTTGAGAGTTATAGCCTGTGTTGAGAGTTACAGCCTGTGTTGAGAGTTATAGCCTGTGTTGAGAGTTACAGCCTGTGTTGAGAGCTGTGCATACGTAGGTTGTTGGTGGCACCTTAATTGGGTAGGACGGCCTCGTGGTAATGGCTGGAGCGGAATTAGTGGACTGGTATCAAATACATCAAACACATGGTTTCCATGTGTCTGATTCCATTCCTTTTGCTCAGTTCCAGACATTATTATGAGCTGTCCTCCCCTCAGGAGCCTCCACTGGAGCTGTGGTCAGGTTCGACTGGGCTGTGCTGAGGAGAATGAGAACAGGGTGGATGGAGCTAAAGTGCATTGTCAGCAAAGTTCTTCAGTCATGTCATCTGAGGGATGGGCTCAAACAAATAATTCTCCAAAGATTTTAGCATTTTCCAATGTGGCTGATTTATTAGTTTTTTCTTGTACATAAAGCTATGTGGTTAATTGTGTAACTTGTTGATGCGAATGTGAAGATATTACAGTAAAGTACACAGCAGGGCGAGGGGAAGCATTGTGGCCAGCAGGGGGCACATGAAAGGCCTGTTACACTAACTGAACACATAATGACCAATGAGGCTTTTTATACTGTCTTCTTAGGTACAACTGCTTACTGCAGCTCCATTGGTCTGCACACCCCACCGTAAGATGGTGAATAGAGACAGTGGAAATTACAGAGACATCAGAAAACTTGGAACGCTGTCATGAATTTACCTTTGCTAGCACATGAGGGGAAATAAGACTTAAAAAGCAAAAATAAAAACTAGCAGACTCTATTCTAATGCCTATCACACTGTAAATGACTGCTGACATTAATAACAACTAAGCCGTACATAATTAAGAGTAGGAGTGAAACCTCGTCTCCATAAAGCTGTTAGTTCATTAGTACACAGGAAGCTAGGCAGAGACCTCTCTAGTTTTCTTGTTGACTCTCAGTAAACAAGCCTGCTCTGGTTGCAATTAAGATCTCAAGTTAAGGCATTGTTTTTATAGTTTCCTCCAAACCAATGCAGCTGTGGGAGGGAGAGAATCTGGCCAGGATTCCAGCAATACTCCCACTGGACATCACATACTCAGTCCGATTCCCTTTATCCAATGTTCCAGTGCACTGACAGGGCTAGTAGGGAGAGAGCTGAGCCCCTGCTTCCTCTCCTCTGCCCCTGCGTTGGTGCCAGGAGAGAACAACTTGCCCCTCTCACTGAAGCCACAGAAGTTCAAGGCCAAGTGCAGAACTGCATAAAACAGGATCCCCAGTCAATGGAAAAATGTAAATCTTCATGTAAATAACAACATTTTTAGAAGACAATCATGGTACCAATAATTGCGTCTAATATACCAGATGTATGTCCTTGAACCAATAATTTTTTTAATCACACACAGAACAAGTTATAAGGACAAATTAGTTGCTAATGGCAGACTGAGGACCCTGGTTGGCCTTAAACTAGAGTTATTTAATAAGAGGGGGGAGCACTGAGCTAGCCTGCAACATCACTTCCTGGATTAGCTCAAACTGCGCATGTTATGTGTGATTGAGATGCCATCTTAACCAACTTCATTTGGCTTCTATGTGCTATTGAGTCTTCACATAGGAATGAATGGTGTCACATGATCAATGGCTTTGTCCATTCACATACAGTCATTGGTTGGGGCTCCAATGAGGAGCTGTACTGTTTTCAATTTAAGACACAAAGAAAACATCATGCTGTGGTGGCACACAGCAAGGGTTGCATCAGCTGTAGATATTTCATCCACATTTGGTATTCATTGTTTGACGTCTTAGTTTGTGCTTTGAAGTCAGAGAGCTGAACTCAAGAAGTAAAACATATTTGTATTCCTTTCAGGTAGTCTTTCATAAATGTACTATTTTTCAAAGGTCAGGGGGCAGTAAAAAAAAAAACTGCTCTGCTACGTGAGTCAAGGGAATAGGAGTGTTGATTTGAGTTAGTGGTTCAACCTCAGGATTCCCAACAGCAGTCAGTAAAGGTCTCACCAGCCTGCCTCAGTGCTCCTAGAGGATGAGGCTTATCCTCTCACTTCAGTCCTCTCTCAGGCTGCTCCACAGGGACTAAGATAGACCCAGACAACTGGTAACCTATCCACTATAGTTGGATTGTAAGGAGAGAGGTAGGTAGGCACAAAAAAGGGTATACACGCAATATTGTCACTGACAATAATCCTGACAAGAGGAAAGCTCACACAGAAAGCAAAGAATGTACTTAGGGTTATTGTTTAATTTCCAAAACATAAGCCAGTGTTCCAAAACACTGGCTATTGTTTGGAATATAAATGCATAAATACATCCAAACTAAACTGCCTCCTCTTCCTAGTATCCTGATGGCTAATGTCCAATTGCTGGAAAATAAACTTTGTGAACTCACAGCAAGGTTTCAATTGCAGAGGGACATCAGGGAATGCTGTGACTTTGTTTTTACTGAGACGTGGCTTACCAACAATACAATCGGCTCTGCTATTCAACCAGATGGCTTCTCCATATTTTGAATGGATCGAATGGCGGCTTCTAGTAAGAGTCAGAGAGAGAGGGGTATGTTTTCTCATAAACAATTCCTGGTGGACCTAAGTTGAAAACATTGCGAGCTCCTGTTAACCCGACCTGGAGTTTCTGATGCTAAAATGCCGACCCCACTATATGCTGAGGGAATTCATGTGTGTTATTATAACAGCTCTGTACATACCGCCACAAGCAAACACCAAGACGGCACTCAGCGAACTGTAGAAGATCATTTACATTTACATTTTAGTCATTTAGCAGACGCTCTTATCCAGAGCGACTTACAGTAGTGAATACATACATTTCATGCATTTATTAAAAAAATATATATGTTTTTGTACTGACCCTCCGTGGGAATCGAACCCACAACCCTGGCGTTGCACACACCATGCTGGCGTTGCAAACACCATGCTCTACCAACTGAGCCACAGGCTCATTAGCCAACAAGAATCCTCTCACCCGGAAGCAGTCTTTATTGTTGCGGGTGACTTTAGTGCAGCTTTTGACATTATCGATTATAGTCTGCTGCTGGAAAAACGTACGTGTTATGGCTTTACACACCCTGCTATAATGTGGATAAAGAGAGGGTGTTCTTTAATGGAAGCCTCTCAGATATAATCCAACTAGAATCAGGAATTCCCCAGGGTAGCTGTTTAGGCCCCTTGCTTTTTTCAATTTTTACTAATGACATGCCACTGACTTTGAGTAAAGCCATGTCTATGTATGCGGATGACTCAACACTATATACGTCAGCTACTACAGCAACTGAAATGACTGCAACACTCAACAAAGAGCTGCAGTTAGTTTCAGAGTGGGTGGTAAGGAATAAGTTAGCCCTAAATATTGTCACGACTTCTACCAAAGTTGATGCCCCTCCTTGCTCGGGTGGTCGACGTCACCGGTCTTCTAGCCATCATTGATCAGTTTTTCATTATCCATTTGTTTTGTCTTGTCTTCCTACCCACCTGTTTCCAATCCCATTAATCATGTTGTGTATTTAACCCTCTGTTTCCCCTCATGTCCTTGTCGGTGATTGTTTGTGATGTTATGTTACGTGGGTTTATGTATCGGTGTGCGACGGGTATATTTTACCCATGTTATTTTGTACTTCGATTTTGGAGTTTGTTTTTTCATTAAATACTCCAGATTAACCAATTTGATTTCTCCTGCGCCTGACTTCCCTGCCACCTACATACACGAATATGACAAATATTTCTAAAACTAAAAGCATTGTATTTGGAACAAAACACTCACTAAACCCTAAACCCTAAACCTCAACTAAATCTTGTAATAAATAATGTGGAAACTGAGCAAGTTGAGATGACTAAACTGCTTGGAGTAACCCTAGATTGTAAACTGTCATGGTCAAAACATACTGATGCAGTAGTAGCTAAGATGGGGAGAAGTCTGTCTATAATAAAGCAATACTCTGCCTTCTTAACAACACTATCAACAGCATACACATGGATTTAGTACTGTAGATATGTGGTAGTGGTGGAGTAGGGGCCTGAGGGCACATAGTGTGTTGTGAAATCTGTGAATGTGTTGTAATGTTTTTAAAATTGTATAAACTGCCTTAATTTTGCTGGACCCAAGTTTCAGAAGAAAGTTATTCATTTCTGGCAATTTTGAGCCTGTAATTGAACCCACAAATGCTGATGCTCCAGATACTCAACCAGTCTAAATATGGCCAGTTTTATTGCTTCTTTAATCAGAACAACAGTTTTTAGCTGTGCTAACTTAATTGCAAAAGGTTTTTCTAATGATCAATTAGCCTTTTAAAATGATAAACTTGAATTAGCTAACACAACGTGCAATTGGAACACAGGAGTGATGGCTGTTGATAATGGGCCTCTGTACGCCTATGCACAGTAGATATTCCATTAAAAATCAGCCGTTTCCACCTAAAATAGTAATTTACAACATTATCAATGTCTACACTGTACTTCTGATCAATTTGATGTTCTTTTAATGGGCAAAAAATGTGCTTTTCTTTCAAAAACAAGGACATTTCTAACTGACCCCAAAATTTGGAATGGTAGTGTACATATACAGCTGAAGTCGGAAGTTTACATACACCTTAGCCAAATACATTTAAACTCAGTTTTGCACAATTCCTGACATTTAATCCTTGTAAAAATTCCCTGTCTTAGGTCAGTTAGGATCACCACTTTATTTTAAGAATGTGAAATGTCAGATTAATAGTAGAAAGAATGATTTATTTCAGCTTTTATTTCTTTCATCACATTCCCAGTGGGTCAGAAGTTTACATGCACTCAATTAGTATTTGGTAGCATTGTCTTTAAAATGTTTATCTTGGGTCAAATGTTTTGGGCAGCCTTCCACAATCTTCCCACAATAGGTTGGGTGAATTTTGGCCCATTCCTTCTGACAGAGCTGGTGTAACTGACTTAAGTTTGTAGGCCTCCTTGCTCAAATTGTCTATAGGATTAAGGTCAGGGCTTTGTGATGGCCAGTCAAATACCTTGACTTTGTTGTCCTTAAGCCATTTTGCACCAACTTTGGAAGTATGCTTGGGGTCATTGTCCATTTGGAAGACCCATTTGCGACCAACCTTTAACTTCCTGACTGATGTCTTGAGATGTTGCTTCAATATATACACATCCTTTTCCATCCTCATGATGCCATCTATTTTGTGAAGTGCACCAGTCCCTCCTGCAGCAAAGCACCCCCACAACATGATGCTGCCACCCCGTGCTTCACGGTTGGGATGGAGTTCTTCGGCTTGCAAGCTTCCCCCTTTTTCCTCCAAACATAATGATGGTCATTATGGTCAAACAGTTCTATTTTTGTTTCATCAGACCAGAAGACATTTCTCGATCTTTGTCCCCATATGCAATTCCAAAACGTAGTCTGGCTATTTTATGGCGGTTATGGAGCAGTGGCTTCTTCCTTGCTGAGCAGCCTTTCAGGTTATGTCGATATAGGACTCGTTTTACTGTGGATATAAATACTTTCGTACCTGTTTCCTCCAGCATCTTCACAAGGTCCTTTGCTGTTGTTCTGGGATTGATTTGCACTTTTCGCACCAAGTACGTTCATCTCTTCCTGAGCGGTATGATGGCTGCGTGGTCCCATGGTGTTTATACTTGCATACTATTGCTTTTACAGATGAACGTGGTACCTTCAGGCATTTAGAAATTACTATCAAGGATGAACCAGACTTGTGGTGGTCTACAATTGTTTTTCTGAGGTCTTGGCTGATTTCTTTAGATTTTTCCATGATGTCAAGCAGAGGCACTGAGTTTGAAGGTAGGCCTTGAAATACATCTGCAGGTACACCTCCAATTCACTCAAATTATGTCAATTAGCCTATCAGAAGCTTCTAAAGCCATGACATCATTTTCTGGAATTTTCCAAGCTGTTTAAAGGCACAGTCAACTTAGTGTATGTAAACTTCTGACCCACTGGAATTGTGATACAGGGAATTATAAGTGAAATAATCTGTCTGTAAACAATTGTTGGAAAAATTACTTGTCTCATGCACAAAGTACATGTCCTAACTGAATTGCCAAAACTATACTTTGTTTTGCAATGTAAATGGTCTGGGTAGCATTTTTGATTAGATGTTCAGGAGTCTTATGGCTTGGGTGTAGAAGCTGTTAAGAAGCCTTTTGGACCTAGACTTGGCGCTCCGGTACCGCTTGTCGTGCAGTAGCAGAGAGAACAGTTTATGACTAGGGTGGCTGGAGTCTTTGACAATTTTTAGGGCCTTCCTCTAACACCGCCTGGTATAGAGGTCCTGGATGGCCGTAAGCTTGACCCCAGTTATGTACTGGGCCGTTCGCACTATCCTCAATCGTGCCTTGCGGTCGGAGGCCGAGCAGTTGCCATACCAGGCAGTGATGCAACCAGTCAGGATGCTCTCGATGGTGCAGCTGTGGAACATTTTGAGGATGTGAGGACCCATGCCAAATCTTTTCAGTCTCTCGAGGGGCAATAGGCTTTGTCGTACCCTCTTCACATCTGGCTTCTTCACCTGCGGCATGGTCTGAGATCAGCCAGCCACATAGTGGATGAAACGGTGGGTTTGCACATCCGAAGAATTTCTGCACAAACTGTCAGAAACCGTCTCAGAGAAGCTCATCTGCATGCTCGTCATCCTCACCAGGGTCTTGACCTGACTGCAGTTCGGCGTCGTAACTGACTTCAGTCGCAAATGCTCACCTTCGATGGCCACTGTCATGCTGGAAAAGTGTGCTCTTCACAGTTGAATCCCGGTTTCAACTGTACCGGGCAGATGGCAGACAGCATGTATGGCGTCGTGTGGGAGAGTGGTCTGATATCAACATTGTGAACAGAGTGCTTCATGGTGGCAGAGGGGTTATAGTATGGGCAGGCATAAGCTACGAACAATGAACACAATTGCATTTTATCGATGGCAATTTGAATGCACAGAGTTACCTTGATGAGATCCTGAGGCCCATTGTTGTGCCAATGTGCCACCATGTTTCAGCATGATAATGTTTCAGCATGATAATGTTTCAGCATGATAATGTTGTTGATAATGTTGCAAGGATCTGTACACAATTCCTGGAAGCTGAAAATGTCCCAGTTCTTCCGTGGCTTGCATACTCACCAGACATGTCACCCATTGAGCAGTTGGGATGCTCTGGATCGACTTGTACGACAGTGTGTTCCAGTTCCCGCCAATGTCCAGCATAATTTTTGCACAGCCATTGAAGAGGAGTGGGACAACCTTCCACAGGCCACAATCAATAGCCTGATCAACTCTATGCAAAGGAGATGTGTCGCCCTACATTGAGCCAAATGGTGGTCACACCAGATACTGACTGGTTTTCTAATCCACGTCCCTACCTTTTTTAAAGGTATTTGTGACCAACAGATGCGTATCGGTATTTCCAGTCATGTGAAATCCATAGATTAGGCCCTAATGAATTAATTTCAATTGACTGATTTCCTTATATGAACTGTAACTCAGTAATGTCTCTGAAATTGTTGCATGTTGCGTATACATTTTCTTCTTGAATTCATGCTACACACATCACAGCTGTTGCTACCAGACTTTTATTACACTGCTCAATTTATACACTTGCTATGAATTGTGCCTTCATACGTTATACTTATGCTAAAATCTATTATTCTATTCTATTGCAATTTACTTTATGTTTGTATTCTTACCTTTTATTATTTCTTATTGTTGTTGCATTGTTGTGAAGGAACCTGCAAGTAAGCATTTTGTTGGACGCTGTCTACCATGCGTATCCCGTACATATGAATAATACACTTGAAACTACATGAATCTAAAAGCATAGGCCTATGTACTCTCCGTTCTTTGCGTTGATATTGTTTGGGATAGCATTACAAACATCTTCTTTTGACTAAAAGTTTTGCAGCAAGGATTTTTCTTTGGATTTAGCACTGACACTATGCAGACATGAATTATGATGACAAATCACAGCATGTGTGTTGGTCTCCCTAACCCAGTCATTTGAAATAGAAATGTTGATGGTGGACAGTGCACACATGCTCTTAAAAAGGTTGCCATGCTGTAGGAACATGTGTTGTAGCAATCAGTCCATTCAATTTGTGACAGTTCGAAGCAAGAGACATTTTTATGCCTCCAGCTAAGTCAACTGACCAGCATAACTGACAAAGCAATAGAATAGCATAAAATAAAATCTCCTCACTGGTGTCTGTGAAACAGCAATGTGACCAACTTTCCTAATTTTTATCATGAGATCTGTGTCTCTTAAATATGTATAGAGACTGGAGAATGTATACCTTTATTACTTTTTACTTTGAACCACACCACCTCTACAACTGACCAGTGAATTCAGAAATAATACATTGCGTTATTCTAACCTTGTCGCTCTCTTACATTTCAGGGCCGATGCATGAACTTCACCCGGGTCAAGTCCAATCCTCCTCGCTACCCCCACTACAACCATCACTCAGCCCCCATCTACACCCCTCCAAGAGGCTGCAACCCACCACCTCCCCAAGGCAAACTCCCCCTTCCCACCGGCAGCCCCCCAGCCTCCCCCTCTCCATCCTCCACCTCCACACTGACTCCACTGCCCTCAAAACCCCCTCCTTTTTCTACCACTCCTCCTCCTCCCATTACTCCACCTCTTACCATCACACCTCCACCTTACACTCCTCCTCCAACTCCAGCCCTTCCTCCAACCACTCTGCATATACCCCCTCCTCCTATGTGCCCCCCTTCCCCTCCACACCCTGCATCCCCAACCAGCTCCCTGCCCCCACCCCCTCAGGCCCCTCCTCCAGGACAAGGCTCCCTGCCCCCACCCCCTGCCCGCCCACCACCGCGCCCCTCTCTGTAAATCCTCAGCAGTGATTGGGAAGGCAGGGGTTGACTAGTACTAGTACAAGGAAGATCAACAGGAATCACAACTGTCCCCTCCTTCTACTGCCACCCAGAATATCTGTGTGGCTCACTCGCTTGTCAGCTATTTGTTTACAGTGGCCCATGTACACATGTAGGTCAAGAGTACAAAGGGAAGTTGTACTTGAGGTTCCAGGGATATCTCCTGATGGACAGCTTTCCTTATAGACAGATCTATGATGTCCATAGCTGGCCAGGTCTGCACAAAACACTGTTACCTTGCCATGGCAATAAGGGCTAAGCCCATCTGTCCATTCTACAACCAACAGAAAAATGGATGGATATCGTCGTAACAAAGTAAAGTCAAGTGTTGGATGGTTGCCTGTTCTTAAATAATGAACTGAGGCTCTTGAGAGATGGCTGAGGTATTAAGTTCAGATTTTTTTTTTTAGATGTCTCCAAATGACATTCCAATAATGTATCAGTCTGAATTTTCCACATGCAATATTTGTTTTTCACTGACAAACAAGTTATTATGAGCAGCGGAAGGATTCTTAGAATCACAAAAATGTCCCAGTGCCAAATGCCCTGCTGCATTGCACAACTTCTGTCAAGTCGAGGACAATTTTTCTTAATGACAGCATAAAGGATGATTTTACACCTTAAATGTGCCTTTAATTAATAACAGAATGTTATTGGAGAGCAATTACATTCCAGTGGTTTAAGTCATTTGTTCATCCATGTGACAGTGTTTGATTCATATGATGGGTCTTTGTTCATTTATAGCATGTTTTATACATATAGCGTGTATAAATATGTCTTAATTTTTGTCTTTGTATTGTCCATTCAGTATTGGATAACTATTTTGCAGAGTATGATGGTTGTGGTGAAAGAAATAATCATTACGAATAAATGACAATAATCGAGTCCTCACAATTATGCCAAATTCCTCAATCAGCACTATCAATGGTTAATGTTATATAGTTGGGTTTACAATGTTGTATTTCATCTCAAAATGTTATGACGTATATATATCTTTGGCCTTCCCCCAAAAATGTTTTAAAATGTTTTTGTCATTGCTGCTCCTGTGGTTCAATGTAGTTTATTGAATTCACTTTTTTTTTTTTATCGAATTACATATTGTGTAACTGACCAAAGAATATAATAGGGTAATGATGGTTAGACTCTGAACCGGGCCATGACGACTTCAACTATTGATGCTAAGTTTATAGGCAGTCTATGGGTCAAATTATTCCAAGCACAAGTTGGATTATGTAATGCTTTGAGTTGCCCATAAAACAGGATGAGTTTTATGTAAACACACTTGATGAAACTATATGTCTTACTATCACACCCAGACACACATGTAGGCAGGCATCTGCATGTGTGGTTCTGTGCCAGTGACTGGGATCTTGTCCACACAATGGATCAGAATCTCCCCTGCAGCATTAGACACTTTACTATACCTCCAGATGAGGTGTAATATAGGCCAGGCCTTCTGCCTATCCATAAGAGAAAGATTGGAGACAATCATGGAAAGTTGGCTTTGCATTGAGTCAAGTTCATGAAAGTACATATTGATGTACAGATGTCTGATTTTGTATAGTAAAAGGCGCATCCAAATATTTAGCAATCTGAATACGTGTAGCAAAGGAAGGTATTTTAAGTTGGGTCTAGAAAACTTGAAGTGGAGTCACTCTCTGTGTTCCTTTGTGAAGGAATGATATTTTCATTACAGACTTATTGACTTTGCACCTGCCAGGCTCTCAGGTCAAAAGAAGTGTACTGTAACCTGGAAACTGGAAAGCAAGGCAGTATAAGCAAGTACAGATTTAGCTGTCATTGCTATGTAACCAATTGTAATTTAGAATTTATGAAGTAAACGTTGAATCCTTGAAGTAATTTTTTGAAATTGTGTCTTTTTTATGATTTGTTGTTATGCACACATACACTGAGTATACAAAACATGCTCTTTCCATGACATAGACTGACCAGGTGAATCCAAGTGAAAGCTATGCTCCCTTACTGATGTCACTTGTTAAATACACTTTAATCAGTGTAGATGAAAGGGAGGAGACAGATTAAATAAGTATTTCTAAGCCTTGAGACAATTGAGACATGGATTGTGTATGTGTGCCATTCAGAGGGTGAATGGGCAAGACAAAAGATTTAAGTGCCTTGGAACGGAGTATGGTAGTAGGTGCCAGGTACACCGGTTTGTGTCAAGAACTGCAATGCTGCTGGGCTTTTCACACTCAACAGTTTCCTGCATGTATCAAGAATGGTCCACCATCCAAAGGACATCCAGCCAACTTGACACAACTGTGGGAAGCATTGGAGTCAACATGGGCCAGCATCCCTGTGGAACGCTTTCAACACCTTGCTGCTCTGAAGGTAAAAGGGGGGTGCAACTCAATATTAGGAAGGTGTTCCTAATGTTTGATTTGCTCAGTGTAGTAAAATGCTTGTATGTGACATTTAAAGTGGCGAGAGCAATGTCTTGGATTGAAAAACACTGATTTAAAGCAGATTGATACAATTCTTGACCTGTGAAATGTACTATTTCGATGTACTTCATGGTGCTCTTAATGACAAGGTGCAAGCAGGCAATGTCCCATTGTTTAAACACATCACCAGAGACTTGTAAAGAGATTAGTAGACTTACCTCACATTTCATAAAGCCACCCTCTTATCCCCAAACCCCACCCAGCTGGATAATAGGCATGCTCCAAACTCATTCTGGAAGACATCCACATGCCATTTTTAATGAACCTATTTCAGTGCCTCTTTTAAAAATGTTCAATATTAAAAGCATACAAAAGAGAAACATTACATTTACCAGCTGGTTAGATATCACTGAAGCAACATGTTTTTCAGCCCCTTTCGTTTGAAAACCTTGCTCCTACTGTTGTTAAGGATGTTGGAGTCACTGGGTTCACCAACTATGCACCATTTACTAACAGTGCACAGACTGTACCTCCCTGCCTCAATCATAGAAAAAAATTATCAATCTGATTCGTGGCTAACAGCATCCAGATGTTCATATGTTGAATTATGTCACATCTACAAATGGAGTGAGCTATCTAGGAAAATATTAGACATAATTTAATCTGCAGGAAATGTGGAAAGGCTGGAGGAAAGGCGTGCCAGTATTAATTATACATTACATAATTGTGTTTTGGGCATATAGTGGGAGGGATATAGGGGACATTTGGACCAAATAAAACAATTGTTCACTTGAATCCTCAAACTGAGGAATAAATATATACCAAATATTACTATGTATTAATCAAATAACAACAAACAACCTATAGACAAAAGGCTTTGGTTGCTTTAAATGGTCTATAGAATATTATCCTTTTTGTCCCTAGATCCCAGAGAAAGGAAATATAATGCTCAGGTGCTTTCATTGACCCCTTCCATAGCAGCCAAACACAATGCAAGAAATGTCTTGGCAGAAGTTGCACACTTTCCACTCCTCATTTCTTCCAAACCATAGTGTTCAAATTCACTGTGTTGTCCTAAGGAGGCCAGCCCTCATCCATCTATAAAGCACTGTTAACACTGTATCTGGTAGCCCCTCACACTGGATTCAACAGAAGGCAAATAATAACTCAAGAACATTATAGCCCAGTAAATCCAGTAGAAAGCATCTGGTTATTCTTTCTGGGAAGCAAACTGACAGTCAAGTATTCTTCAACTGCGATAAAAGTCAACCGATCACGGCTGTAAGACAAAATGCTCTGTTAAACTCCTTGGTTGAACACACCCAGTCAGTAAACTGATAGGAGTAGGCATCAACAGTAAACACACACAAAAAGCTGTCAATGGACTATATAATAGTCTTCATAATGAGCAGAAGAAATGAGTGCAGATGGATGAAATGAGACAAGGAGAGGAAGCCACTTTAAACTGTTGAGATGCACCCTTGGCAAGGTGTGGCAGCTGCAGCAGCTGTTGATAGTTATTCAAGATCAGAGGTAATTGCACTGTTTGCCACTATATTACAAGCTTTGCCCTTGTGAGTTCATATTGAGGACTGATAAACCCAGAGAACTGAACACTTGAGCAAAAATGATGCTATAACACTGAAACGGTGTGTACCAACAAAGGACTTTTACAAAGCCCGCTGTCGTCTTTTTGACAGTAAAAGATCTTGAAGGACTAAAACATATTTTCAACAATGTTCACTATGGTTAGAGGATTTAGACTTTTTGGCTCTGTGTATAAGGCTATGGTTGCCTTTAGTGATTGCACAACTCCTGCACTTGAGGGCATTTTAGCACTGAGCCAATGCAATGAAACAATTCTGGAGGCTGCTCTTGTTTTTACCAACTGTTGTGCATGTTTTCTTTCAGCCATACTGAAGTTCAACACAGCCTTTAGGGTGATGCTGTTAGTTGTCATTTCTCATCAGGGCATAAATGTGTGTTCAAGTGTCAATGATCGCTGTTATACCTCCAAGGCTATTGGTTCCAAAACTGGCCAAACTGAGAAAGGCTTCAAGACCACCCAATCAATTCTGCAGGCTTGTTCAACTCTTTGTCAGTGCTCCCTGTCAGTTTGTTCAGCCTTCTTAGCTTTCAACAGATTCATTGCACCAGGTGTCTGTGCCATGTTGGTTCTACGGGGGTACGTGAGACCAATGTTCTTCACCATCAGGACTCTCACTGGATACTTTGCAGAGGCACTTGCCTTCATTTGGGACCTGATTCATTGCTGCAAGGAAGTGGTCTTCTCTCAGCAGTTGCTCCTAAAGAAATCACTCCTGTTTCTGAGGTGGCTCTTTGCATCTTTACCTGGCCACTTTGTCTTGGAATGCATATTGTTCTAATGACTTTTCCTCCAGTAAAGTAACTTGAGTAACGCTTTTCTTTTTAAATCTTTTAAAGGAACTGTGCATCCTAGGACTATTGCTTCAACTTCCCTTCAAGTGTTTGTTTTCAATTGCCATATTAACTATTAAAATGTTTCCTTAATTCTTAGTTGAATCATTGTCCAACTGCATATTTAGAAATATTGTCAAGTTAGTGTCTGCCATAATGGCAATTTTTATGGATGATAGGGAAATTGTTAATCCATGGGCATAATTGTGAGTACTTAATCCTACTGTACACTGTCAAAGCCCATTCTAAAAAGACACTGAAAGTATAGTACTATACACTATTGCAACAGTCATAAATAGTGCCCCACAAGTTTCCAACAGATGTTCCAGGGTCTGAGTGTTAGTGCAGTGGCCTTGGCCATACTTCCTGTCAAAGGCCTGCATTTTTACATGAGTTACTAAAGCACTTCCAGTATAAAACAGGGTCTTTGCTAGGCTCTTTCAATGTAGGCAGATACAAGGGCTCAGTAAATGTAATACAATGAAAACACAGACGCAAAGACCGGTAAACCTTCACGTGGGGAAACCCCTTTTTTTTAGTAAATTAAGGCTTGATTGCAAGATCTTAAACCGAAAGGTGAAATACAAATAAGCTAAGAACCTGTCTCGAGTTGTCAGTGACCCTTTTGCAGTCAAACAAGCATACTGCTTTACTCCTTGGCTTATAAAGACACATTTGGGAGAGCCCACAGCAGCTACATAGTCAAACACGCTTACTGCATTGCAAGTGCTCTGCCTATCAAGTGTCTAAAACCACATCTTTGGTTACTCAAAGCAAAATGAACATAGCATGGTGTTTTTTGGGGGGGATTGCATAACCCATATGTTCAAGAGGTCTCTACTCAGTTGCTGTATAAAAAATTCTATAGAAAGGAAAACCATTGTCCCAATATTGCAATCAAATTGGTATGGTGGCAGGGCATTGGTCGACAAAACGTTGGTGCAGATTACGCTCATCAGCAACTCCATTTCTCTTGGAAAAGGAGTTGAGTTATTGTAAAACAGCGACCCAAACTGAGCCCAGGCAACAACAACAAAAAATAGGCTAACAAGAACAGAAGATTTGAATATTGCTAAACTGTCAACAAGTCACAAGGCTAGTAACATGCCTACAGAGTAATGAATGTTGATCATTGGTCCACTAGTACTCATTGTCCATCTTCAGGAAATTGATTGGGTAACTTATTAAATTATCACTTAGAATTTTACTGACGCATGATTATGCCAGGACAGTCAATTATTCAGACAAACTCTTGCCTAAACCAAGTTGAACTCTCCTATACGTCTGCCAAACCACAATGAGTGAATCATTGTCAAGTTGCTTTTGTAACCTCACCAATGATTCAAAACAAATAGGTGCACAATAGTGAACACAAGCAAGTCTGTAGCAAATTTCATATTTCCCTTAACACCTTCAAAACTTGTATAGGAGACAAATTCTATTGATTTGTCATCATGGTATTTTGAGTATAACAATGGAGAGTTCTCAATAGTCTCTGGAACAGGTCAGTAGACTAAAGCATGATTTAATGGAGACTTTCTTCTTGGAAGCACTTCAGATGTACAGTCAGGACTATATGTATTTAATGAAAATCAAATTTTTTATCATTTACGTCCCTGAGGCTCCATTGGCCCTTGAAATGCTGTCTGATCGTGTGGACATTAGGAAACAAATTTGAAGATATTTATATATCTGATCGGCTGGTCTACAGCCCACCCCTTACCCAGATCAACAGTCATTGCTCTATTATCAATCAGATCACATTGTGACATGATGTGGGTAAAAAGTTCCAGCGCACTTGTACAAGCTGAAATTCCAGGTATTATTTCCCAAAAAGGGTGTTATCATTTTCAAAATGTGTGTCATTTCTAACTCACCGTAAGCAAAAAAAAAAGTATATATATATAAAAAAAGAAATGTGACTTAACTGCACTGCCCCTTTAATAATTTACTCAACACACACAAGAGTAACATGAACATTTCAAACAACAGATGTTTCTCTAGCTGCGAAAGAAAACGGATCCCAACAGACCAAATTATTGCACCAATGAAACAGTAACTTCAGCAAGATTTTCATGTGCAGACTCTTGACAACAAACAGCTGAATTAAATGTAAAACCAGCAGCAAGTATCCAACATCTAAGTTATGAGCACTGTTGTGTATCATCCAAAATGGCTACAGCTCAGTCTTTTCTTCAGTTGGATCATTAACTGCCTATAGTCCAGTAACCCATGGCAGCACCCAAATGCCAACATTACTGCCAACCCTTCCCACCACTGACCCCCCCCAAAAAATCATATCTATGATATAACAATGTCTTCAGATGTGTTTTGAGAGAAGAGACAGATACAGTACATGTTTAGCGTACCAGAGTAACAACTGCATTAAAAAGAGCCATGACACACACAAAACAGGAACGTTTCTGGATCTTCAAAGGACACGTTTCACTCTACAGTCACAGACTTGGCCAGGTTCCTTGGGCAATCCACCTGTATTGGGAGAGAAGAGTCAGACATGTCTACATTTACCAAGAAACAACAACCCTAAGAAATTAGCTCCCCATTATGAATGCCTACAGTAAGAACCCAACTCAGTGACAGTGCAGTACTCACGTCAAAGCCCCTGAGCACAGCCAGGTGGAAAGAGAGCAGCTGCAGGGGGATGACACTCAGGATGCCCTGCAGACAGTCCACACAGTGCGGCACTTTGATGGTGCGGCTCGAGCTCTTGGCGGTCTCGTAGTCATCCTTGTCACAGATCACGATGGGTCGGCCCTGTAAACCAAACAAAAGGCATTATGCTTCCAGCACAACATTGTCATAACCTTTAACCTGGAGTTCAGTGTTGAAATGTGAAACTTTGGTCCTTCCCTGAATAATAGCTTTGTTGACTCGTGTCTCAAACCCAAAGCTTAGGTCCACATCTGTGGTAGATTAGTGAGAATGGTGATGTCATGTAGAAAATAACTCCTCCCTTGCACTTTGTGGTGAATGTGAGGCCCATTTGATATTACTGCATTGTGAAAACAAATCTAATGTGTAAAGTATGAAGCACTTAATATCCATGTCTTTGAGTTGTTATATTTCTTTTTAGCCTGGAAGGTAGGTGGTCACTACAACAGCAAGCGGACATATCACTACCAGAAAACAAAATGTTTATTGAAAGTGAGTTTAACAACCAGATAAGGTCATTGGCAATGGTTTACTGTGGTTCCAACCTTTCAACAGTTGATGCGGTGGAAAGCTAAATGGTGTTTGAGATATCATGCGTCAGTTCTTACCGCACGCGCCACCACCTGCTGCAGTGCATTCTGACACTTGGTGTAGGTGTGGTCTCTCATGATGATCATGATGACGGGCATGAGTTTGTCGACTAGGGCCAGAGGCCCGTGCTTCAGCTCCCCGGCCAGGATGCCCTCTGAGTGCATGTACGTGATCTCCTTGATTTTCTGGAGAGAGCGACACACCCAACACCTCATTCAGATAGGAAACCACATTCCCATACACATTCAGGGACACACAACCTCAGAAAAACACCATGCCGACATGACATAAGTTGAGTATGTATATCTTATCTTCTTAAATTCTAAAGGGAACAGTAGACTGGCCAGGGAACACTAGATCAGATCCAGGAGCACAGCAGACTGACCCAGCACTGTGTGCCTCAGATACTGGAGGATTGGCAATCAACAGAACTTGAAGAATCCCTAAATAGTGTGGAGAGACATTTCTAAATCAGTCTAATTAGTTGCTGTGATTAAAAACACTTCAGCAGAAATTCCAGCAGGCTAGACTCCATTAGGGCTTGCGTGAGGCTGAGGCAGAACAGTTATTGTGGGCTATTGGAAAGTGAAACAACTCTGGGCCAATCTTCTCCTGAAGTATCTTAACACAATGATCATAATCTCATTTAGGAGTGGAGATTCCTTTCAGGAGGCGGAGATGGAGGTGGGCGTGCTGACCAGTGCTCCCTCCAGGCAGGTGGCGTAGTGGTAGCCTCGGCCCATGATGAGAACACTCTTCTGCTGGTACAGCTCTGCTGCCAGCCTCTGGATCTCGTCATCCAGACTCAGCACCTCCTTTATCAGGTCTGACACACAAAGAGAGGGAAGAAGGAGGAGCAGCAGGTAAACACAGATAGAGAGACAGGTACAAAGAGGGAAAACAAATGAGTAATCTTAGTCCAAGGTTATGAAATGAGATAGCCCTACAAAATATTCCTCTTCCATTGGCGGTACATTTGGGAGAACATGTCAGAAAATCAATTTCATCTAACCAAACTCCTGGATGAAAGGCAATACAGTAACACCCATCCTATGACAGTCCAGCAGGCCACTGTTAACAGGTCCTGGAGACTGGGGTCAATGGGGGCTTGGGTCAGAAAGGGAGACCGTTTAACATAAGGCTTCGGGTCCAGAGGAGTGTGCCAGGGCAAACAGCCAGGACTGACCCAGCTGCTGAAGCCTCCTCCCTCCCCACTGTACACTCTCGTTCCATCTCCCTCTCTGAGGATACCTCCACAGCACAGTCATTGCATTAGCTCTCTGACAATGCATATTGTTCAAAGAAAAACAGCCCAGTTGGAGAAAGATGACAGATAGACAGACCGAGGAGGCCCGCTACAGGCCTCAGCTTTCCCATCCCTCGCTCTGGCTGTGCTGACTGTGACCATTACTTACTGCGGTCTATACTACAGTAGGTCAGTGTGTCGAATAATCTGCACATCCCTTTGAGCATCACATACACAGAGGTTTATGGTCATTAACAGCACAGTGCAATGTCTTGGTAGATGTGTGTAGGGTCTGGTCTACCTGGCAGAACTCTCAGGCCCTGGATGATCTCACATCGCCGTGGCTGCATGGAGATCCTGTCGTCGCACATCAACAGCGCAAACATGATCAGAGCCACAAACTGACTGGTGTAGGCCTGCAAAACAACAGACACAGCCAGACATAATGCATGCTTAATGCTCCAGCAAGAAGCAGACAGTACCGAACACAGAGGTCCCAGGTGTCTCCTAGATGATCTTCTCTCTTCCGGTTCTAAACAAAAGGAATCATAGTCTTCCCTCTCTCCATCCTGGGCCAGAGACTGCAGAACCCTTCGTTTAGCAAAGGGCCTGGGTTGCCAGATCCCCAGGTTACTTTGCAGTACAGTTATTGGAGAAGTAGAGTCTTGTCTGGCTGCTCTGGTTGCCAGCTCCACAGTAATAATATGCAACAGATGAGAAGTGGATGGAGAGCTGGGCTGCAGGATGGGCTGGACACAGATAGGGCCTCTATTGCAGGACAGGAGAGGGGAGAGCTAGCACAGTCTTATGGGGACACAATCTGGCAACACTACGGATGAACACATCCCCTGACAATAAGACACTAGGGCAGGAGGTAGCCTAGCAGTTAGAGTGTTGGGACAGTCACCGAAAGGTCGCTAGTTTGAGTCCCAGAGCCGACAAGGTGAAACATCTGTCTATGCGCCCTTGAGCAAGGCACTTAACCCTACTTGCTCCAGGGCCACCGTTTATAAAATGGCAGACCTTTGGCGTAATCCCACGCCCGATGGTGTCTAAGGGGGAGTTGGGATCTGCCAAAAAAAAAAAAAAAAAAAAAAAACTTTTCAATTGCACAAGTATAAGCCCCCACCAAATTATTATTACTAGCAAAACAAACAGCACAGAAACAGTCGGCCCCAACTACAGTAGAAGTAGAACCATGATGCGCTTGTTTTTCCTGCTTCTGAAAAGTATCACCACCACTCACACATAGGTTAGAAGGCTCTCCGTACCAGTTTAGGAGATCTAAAATCAACGTTCTTCAAGAGCCCAAGCCATTTGACGGGACCTACTGGACGCGGTTGTGCTAGCTTCTACACCTGCATTGCTTGCCGTTTGGGGTTTTAGGCTGGGTTTCTGTACAGCACTTTGAGATATCAGCTGACGTAAGAACGGCTGTATAAATACATTTGATTGCTCTAAAGCCAAAGGCATGGTTGTAAAACCATCACACAACTATTTTTCTTGACAGTACTGGAACCACAGTCCCTCACAACTCTGACAGTCCTAGCCATCCACTCAGATTTGTGGCAGTGCATTTAATCCGGTTAAAACCCCCATCACTCCATCCAGAATGTCAAAAGAGGACAGAGGCTCACGCTAGCCTGTCAAAACACACTGCCGCAACCATGTCCCCGAGAGGCCTCAAACGTGCCACACGTCCTCCTCAGGCAATACGGCATGATGAGCAGTTAAAAAAAAAATGATGTAAGGCCACAAGCATACTCCAGGTTCTATTCAGACAAAGACCACAGATGGCTCTCATTTGCTTACATTCCCTCCCTCAATATTTATTGTTTGGCTAAGGGGGAGAAGTGTATTCAAGAAGTGGTGCCGTCTCAACTCCAGCTATCCCCTTCATTCTCCCTGACCATGTTTAGCAGGCATAGTTGTGGACAGCCCCAATTCTGAGAACAAGACAGACATCACCAGAGTCATCCAGTTTAATGTTCCCCAGAAGGTTCATCTGAATAATATTATGAAACGATACAAAACGGAGTCAGCAGGAACATGTATTGAGCAGAGGGTGAAATACATAATGTCCTCTGATGTGCTGTGCGTGGGCATGGGCCAGACAAGCAGTAAAGGACAGCGTCTTTGAGGCGTGCTTTCCAGGCTTTCTGCGCTGTGCTGGGACCTTGGAGCTGCCGGAGGGTCCCTGAGCCAAGCCCGAGAGCCAGAGCAGGGAGGGACCGGACTCTCTTTTTCTACCCCCCTCCCCCCTCAGCTGCTGAGTGGAACTCACTCCAGTCATCTGCAACCCCACTCTGGCAATCTGTAGGATCAGTGCTCATAGTAGAAGGAAACCATGGATCCTTACTTTTTACAAGAGTAAAGATTAGAATATCAGGCACTATGTGTTCTGTGTAGAGCAGTGGAATACAGCAGTTTAAATAACCTCTCTTACAAAAGAATCCAGACACTAATTTCAGATGAAGTTCTCTAATTTCAAGGGAGAGAGGGGTTAACCACATGTTCTATGTATTGACATTAGCGCCCAAGTGCTTCAGGGTTTGCCTTAACTATACAGATACCACCAGCGCAGCATATTGGCGTGAACCTCATGTCCTTGCAATAATAAGTATACACGGGTGATTATATAGACCAAGCCAAAGTGAAACTGCCTCTGGACTTCGTAACGCCGCTCCGCCTAATTAGGAAGGAGACCATTCCATTCATTTCCAACAATCCTACTGCAGTCTGACCAACTGAAAACCTCTGGAGAGGGATAGGAGGAATTCCCCCGCCCTAATAGGCTATCCTGAAGGGAATTTTCCCCCCCACCACAGAAGTAAAAGAAGTTGACATAGCGGAGTATGGTGGATGGAAGGTCTCCTGTTCCGACAGCTGAGTGTCTACAGGACAGTACACTACGAGAGTCAGTATGGGAAAGGAATCAGTCAGGAGAAGTGCTACACAGAGCAGCAGCGAGCCGGTCTCCTCACCTTGGTGCTGGCCACTCCTATCTCTGGCCCAGCGTTGATGTGCACCCCACAGTCTGTCTCTCTGGAGATGGAGCTGCCCACTGTGTTGGTGACTCCCACCGTCAGGGCTCCTCTCTCCTTACAGTAGCGCAGGGCCATCAGGCTGTCTGCTGTCTCGCCTGCACACAAAAGGTAGCAATGCAAATCAGCACTCAGGATAGATACTGGAACAGGTTGGACTATGTGTATATACACCGAATACAATATCAGATTCTATAGACCGGAATAACTGATATCATCAGGTCTTTACGTTCAGCATCAATGCATGAAGTAAAGAGTGAAAGAAATTGCTTTGCGTGCATTGTTATTGGGCTGAGCATGTACGAGACATCGCTGAAGCTGTATTGTGTGGGGAAATGAGTAAACAAAGCGGCAATGTTCAGGTCCTTGAGGAGACAGCGATCCTCCCACCTGATTGGCTGATGAAGAAGCAGACGTCGTCACGGAACACTGGTGTGTTTCTATCCAGAAAGTCGCTAGCCAGCTCCACCATAACAGGCAGCTCAGTCAACTCCTCCAGTACCTGGCGAGTCTGTGGGGAAAGATCAGCACTGGATCACACATGACATCCACACTGAAAAACATGTTTCCATGTACAAACCAGAGTAAGAACTCACTTGTGTCTTTGTTTATATAGTTGTTTTTCCTATCTTGGAGCCTTAGGCTCTAGTTGACTCCATTTTATGCTGGTGATATCATTCCTGCCTTATAAAAAAGGTAATCAGTTACTCACTGCCACCCCTGCATGGTAGCTGGTGCCACAGGCGATGAGGATGAGCCGTCGACACCTCTGGATCTCTTTAATGTGATCCTTCAGTCCACCCAGGGTTACTAAGGATACAAACAGAATCAAAATACAGTAATCATGTCCATTGTTTGTATTCAGATAGAAATTGATCATGAGGATACCACCTTGATGGGTATAATGACAGGCATGAGAGGGGCATAGTGTGTATTGTGTAGTAACTTGAGTGTTTTGTGACTTGACTTGTGTATTACACTGGAAAGGTAATCTCACCTGTGTTGTCATTGAAGTTGACCCTTCCCCTCATGGTGTTGACCACAGACTCTGGCTGTTCAAAGATCTCCTTCTGCATAAAGGAGCTGTAGTTCCCTGAAAAATGGTCCAAAAAACACTAGATCAGAGTCCTCAACAACATCACTTCAAGCCTGTTGGCTTTGCTTTTTTATAAAGTGTTAGGCATTTTGTAAAGGTTACTGTTGACGCATGATGACCACTAAAAGGAAGCCAGTCTGGAAAACATGTTGTTTAGTGTTTTATAGCTGTTGGGAGGTAAATAACACAGGAGATAAATGACCGTAATGACCTTGCTCTTTAATACAGACATTTATCAGGCATGTCTTGACTAAATAAAATAAGCAAGAGCCTACAGGGAGATTGTTGTTTCCTCGCACGGCCCTTTGTGACAATGAAATACGAGAGGGTTTTGCAGCCCGCCTCTGCGGAGACAGAAATTTAGGTCATATGAATTAGGTTTATTTCAGCAGAGCTCCTGGAATGGAGGCTGAGGAGAGAGAGATAGAGGCAGAGGCTTTAATGATAGGACCACAAAGGATTGTCTCCTAAAACTGACTGGTAGTGTATTAGCAACCTCTGCTGGAGACATGGGGAGCAGCAAGCTCAATATGAAGTCCTGCTAATGACCCGGGTACAGTACTCTACATTGGTGATTGATGTAATCTCCATGATGGAGCCAGGGTGCCCCTTCAGTACCTTTGATGTCAGCCAGGCAACCCCATAAACACCTGGCTGTGTACGTGTGTGTGTGTGCGCGTACAGAGATTGATATTAAAGGTGTGCCTGTGGCTGCCACTCAGCCGAGGCGGAAAAAATAGGATTGTGCTCCATTTTTCAAGCACTGCCGTCGTTATTGACCAATCACAGTAGAAAACGTAGCCTTCACAGTGATAGGCAACAAGTGCGTCCAACAGCAGGACCAGCTAACATGCCCACTCCAGCTAACTAACATTATCAGTTTACAGAGTCACGTTTAACAACAACAAAAATCATTATTTACTCATCCGTTTTTTTTATTATTAATAATTCCTGTTGCATTATGCCGGCCCCAGTAAATATGACCCTTGTATAGTGAAATGATTCTGACTGTATTGACAATGATAATCAGCAATTCCAGCCATTCTTGGGTTCTCAAAGTCCTCGTAGCACCATCAACATCTTTAGAGGGTTGACCCATGACAGTGCTGTACCCCCAGCCCTTACCCTCCCCTCACCCTTCATGATCTGCTGCAGCTCCATCTGCAGGGTCTGGATGGCGCGGGCAGGGTGGTCTCCGGCTGTACGCTTGATGCGGTGGATGGTGAGCCGTCCGGCCGTCACTGCTGCCACGTCATCATCCTCCAGGAAGATCACACGGTTGGTGTGCTCAATCACCGCGCTGCCAGGACAACAGAGCAACAGTGAATCCAAGTTAATGATGTTGTTAATTCCCACTTTCCTAGGAGAAAACATTCACCAAACAATTGTCTAGACTGATTCTAAAAGTACAGTTCATCCAAAAAAATACATCTAACGTTGCATGAGTGGGATATGAGTAATATAGAGAATAACAGAGTGAGGAGTCTGACCTGGCATCAGAGGCAAAGTAGTACTCCACAGACTTCTTTTCCTCTGCGAAGAGCGTGTGGCAGGTGTCCTGCTCCATCCTGGGCAGAGTGGGGCAGCCCTTCTTGTCCTTACCAGCTGGGGAGATACAGTTGTGTTCTAGACATAAAACAGCTCCCGTCTGCTCATATTCCATTCTGACTCACTGATAGAGAGCAGTTACCTAATAACGTACATGATCGGTACAGGATAGGAATGTGATCTGTGGACAGCTTGTGGTCACTTTTCACCCCAATAAGCAGAGGACCTCCCCTCCTATTTACATACAAACATAAACAAGTACAATCATTACATAAAATTAAAAGATGCATGTTTAATGTATATTATTCCTTTCCAACTCAAGGAGTATGTAGAAATGCAGTAGCAGTGTACCGGGTGCCTACAGCCTCTCCTGGGTAATGGACACTCTTGAAGACCAGGACAAAAGCTCCTTCCTAGGAGAGCAGATAAAACCATGTTTATCACAAGACAGGTCAGAGGGCCTTGTTTCTGGACAGTTCTGCTCTGTAGATGAACAGGCTCCTACCAGCTGCTGGGTCACTCGCTCCACCAGAGTAGCAAAGCTGAGGTCTTCACTCTCACGGTTGTCATACATGTACTTTACCAGCTTGGCAATGGTCTCTGTGTCCGTCTCGGACTCAAACTCATAACCCTTGCTCTCCTGTGGAATGGGAGAGAGTCAGTCATGGAAGTCTGATAATTCTTGCTGATAGCCTTGGCTAATGAAAGAAACCAACTGCCTTGGGAAAAAAATTAAATATGTTGAAATGTTGCTTTGCTCACCAGGAATTTCTGCAGGTCTTTGTAGTTTGTGATAATTCCATTATGAATGACAATGAACTCTAAAAAAAAAATATAAAAAACAAAAATACACATATACACTTTAATAATAAATGTCCCTCGTTACTCTATATAGTCAGTCAACGTGAGACTACTACAACTAGCAGAATGTGATGCCTATACAGGAGAGAGGCCCTAATAGTCCTACAAGTTTAAGAAATGTCTATGGTACTGACCGTTGCTCTTGTCAGACCTTTGTGGGTGGCTGTTGACAGGGCTGGGGGCACCATGGGTAGCCCAGCGAGTGTGGGCGATGCCAAGGTGGACATCAAACTCCACATCCATGTCCATGTCCTGCTGCTCTATGGGGCAAACACAAACACTGTTGAAAGGCAAGCCTCAAATCAACTGACATGTACCCAACAAAGTCGTTTTGAGTCATTGGTATTTTAGGCATTATATTTATCTACTCAGTAAACATCCTTAGTGCTGACAACAAGTCTTACTTGTGAGCTCATCATCAAGAGCCTTCACTTTTCCGGACTGCTTGATCAGCTGAATAGACCGGGCATTGGCCTCCCATTCCTTGCTGTTCCCTCCATCAATTCCAACACCTGGTAAAAAGAGTCTTATTGCTACAGAGTACACAAATATGCCTCTGTTGAGTGATTTTGTAGCGGTTATTTTACACATGCTACAGTTTGATAGCAGACAGAGCATCAATGTAAGCGTGACTAGATTGACAGACCTGCTCAAGACTAAGGCATACAGTGAGGCCAATGGACAATCATTGTTTTTAATGTTAGGTGAGAGAACAAAAACATGACTCCTGTAGATAAGCAGAATAACTGACGCCTGTCGACAGGCCTACAGTGAGAGGGAAAGGCAGCTAATAAACATGCAGACAGACCGACGCAGACAGTGTTGAGACAAGCCGCCTTATCTCCCTCAGCTCACCGGCAGAGTCATAGCCACGGTACTCCAGACGAAGCAGGCCTTTGAGGAGGATCTCCAGGATCTCCCGGCGAGTCCTTGGCACGTGGTAGTTCAGATAGGCAAAGATTCCTGACAGAAGGAAGGAGCAGGGAGACAGATTTCAACTAGGAAGTCAAACAATGATATACGACAAAGGAATTTCACTACAACTCTTTTAAGGGATTAAGTGAACAAATCCTAATAGTGGGTATTACCTTTTGCTTTTGGTGGTCTGTGATTAGGTCAATAGAGACCAAATAAAGCACGCATGCTTTCTGTTCATATATGCCGATTGTGTCAGAAACGCTGAAGGTTCCATTGGCTAGCTAGCCAATCTGATGTAATCTGCAGGCAGTTGAATTATTGGCTCACTACAATTCACAGCAACAACTACACCAAGGATTTCTACACGTGCAAACGCTAACACACGTAAAACATTTTATAATGCTCTGGTGCCATTTATCATCATATAGGAATTGGAAACAATGGTGCTGTGTGTAACTACACAGTAGTTCACACACCTATCTGTTCCTGAGGGCACAGCCTGCCCTGGATGTTATCTGCAGTTTTTACATGAAAGAGAGAAGTCACCTTGAGAAATGGACAGTGGGAGACTCAGTGGAACAGGGTGTTCTAGTGTTGGGGCAATATGTTGACAGAAGGATCAGGTGCTCTAGGCTATGCTTTTGTGCAGTTCAGAACTCATC
This sequence comes from Salmo salar, assembly GCF_965601325.2. Classification (NCBI taxonomy): domain Eukaryota; kingdom Metazoa; phylum Chordata; class Actinopteri; order Salmoniformes; family Salmonidae; genus Salmo; species Salmo salar. Next base: position 21,715,926 of record NC_138314.1, on the reverse strand, counting down.
TGAGAAGAATGATACCAAATGAAAACGGTGCCATTTATTACAGACATGCCTGGCTGAACAGAGGTTGGCCTACATACCATCACCACCTGGTATGGCAACTGCTCGGCCTCCAACCGCAAGGCTCTAGAGGGTAGTGCGGACGGCCCAGTACATCACTGGGGCCAAGCTTCCTGCCATCCAGGATCTATATACCAGGCGGTGTCAGAGGAAGGCCTTAAAAACTGCCAAAGACTCCAGCCACCCTAGTCATAGAATGTTCTCTCGGCTACCACACGGCAAGCGGTACCGGAGCGCCAAGTCTAGGTCCAAAAGGCTTCTACCCCCAAGCAATAAGACTCCTGAACAGCTAACAGCTAACAGCTAACCAGACTATTGCATTGACCCCCCCAGTTTTACACTGCTGCTACTCTCGGTTTATTATCTATGCATAGTCACTTTAACTCTACCTACATATTACCTCAACTAACCTGTGGCCCTGCACATTGACTCTGTACTGGTACCCCCTGTATATAGCGTCGCTACTGTTATTTTATTGTTGCTCTTTAAAAAATGTTATTTTGCCATTTTTTACATTTCAGCTTATTTAGTAAATACTTTCTTCACACTTATTTTTTCTTAACTGCATTGTTGGTTAAGGGCTTGTAAGTAAGCATTTCACTGTAAGATCTACCAACACCTATTGTAGAGGTCAACCGATTATGATTTTTCGACACCGATACCGATTATTCGAGGACCAAAAAAGCCGATACCGATTAATCAGCCGTTTTTTTTATTGTTTTATTTGTAATAATGACAATTACAACAATACTGAATGAACACTTATTTTAACTTAATATAATACATCAATAAAATCAATTTAGCCTCAAATAAATAATGAAACATGTTCAATTTGGTTTAAATAATGCAAAAACAAAGTGTTGAAGAAAGTAAAAGTGCAATATGTGCCATGTAAAAAAGCTAACGTTTAAGTTCCTTGCTCAGAACATGAGAACATATGAAAGCTGGTGGTTCCTTTTAACATGAGTCTTCAATATTCCCAGGTAAGATGTTTTACGTTGTAGTTGTTATAGGAATTATAGGACTATTTCCCTCTATACGATTTGTATTTCATATACCTTTGACTTTTGGATGTTCTTATAGGCACTTTAGTATAGCTTCCGTCCCTCTCCTCGCTCCTACCTGGGTCAAACCAGGAACACATCAACAACAGCCACCCTCGAAGCAGCGTTACCCATGCAGAGCAAGGGTAAACAACTACTCCAAGTCTCAGAGCGAGTGACGTTTGAAACATTTATATTTACGTCATTTTTAGCAGACGCTCTTATCCAGTGCGACTTACAAACGCTGTTAGCGCGCACCCGGCTAACTAGCTAGCCATTTCACATCGGTTACACCAGCCTCATCTTGGGAGTTGACAGGCTTGAAGTCATAAACAGCGCAATGCATTGCGAAAGGCTGTTTGAATGAATGCTTACGAGCCTGCTGCTGCCCACCATCGCTCAGTCAGACTGCTCTATCAAATCATATACTTAATTATAACATAATAACACACAGAAATACGAGCCTTAGGTCATTAATATGGTCGAATCCGGAAACAATAATCTCAAAAACAAAACGTTATTCCTGTTACATTGCACAACCTTCAATGTTATGTCATACTTAAGTCAAATTCTGGCAAATTAGTTTGCAACGAGCCAGGCGGCCCAAACTGTTGCATATACCCTGACTGCGTGCAATGAACGCAAAATGACACAATTTCACCTGGTTAATATTGCCTGCTAACCTGGATTTCTTTTAGCTAAATATGCAGGTTTAAAAATATTTCTGTGTATTGATTTTAAGAAAGGCATTGATGTTTATGGTTAGGTACAGTCGTGCAACGATTGTGCTTTTTTTCGCAAATGCGCTTTTGTTAAATCATCCCGTTTGGCGAAGTCGGCTGTCTTTGTTAGGAAGAAATAGTCTTCACAGTTCGCAACGAGCCAGGCGGCCCAAACTGCTGCATATACCGTGACTCTGTTTGCGAGAGAAGTGACACATTTTCCCTAGTTAAAAGAAATTCATGTTAGCAGGCAATATTAACTAAATATTCAGGTTAAAAAATATATACTTGTGTATTGATTTTAAGAAAGGCATTGATGTTTATGGTTGGAGCAACGTGTACCTAAGCGATTATATGCAATGCAGGATAGGCTAGATAAACTAGTAATATCATCAACCATGTATAGTTAACTAGTGATTATGATTGATTGATTGTTTTTTATAAGATAAGTTTAATGCTAGCTAGCAACTTACATTGGCTTCTTACTGCATTCGCGTAGCAGGGAGGCTCCTCGTGGAGTGCAATGTAAAGCAGGTGGTTAGAGCGTTGGACTAGTTAACCTTAAGGTTGCAAGATTGAATCCCTGAGCTGACAAGGTAAAAATCTGTCGTTCTGCCCCTGAACAAGGCAGTTAACCCACTGTTCCTAGGCCGTCATTGAAAATAAGAATGTGTTCTTAACTGACTTGCCTAGTTAAATAAAGGCCAAAATCGGCGTCCAAAAATACCGATTTCCAATTGTTATGAAAACTTGAAATCGGCCCTAATTAAATCGGCCATTTCGATTAATCGGTCGACCTCTAACCTGTTGTATTCAGCGCATGTGACCAATACAATTTGATAAGCCTATTTGTACCCAATTTCCTGTGCCCTGCCCCATTTTCTTCATGACAACCATCAATCACCCACATAAGCTCACAAATAGAACAATGGCATAAGGTTTCAACAAACTAGTCAAAATAAACAAACCTAAATGATGAAGGCCAAGAGACAATAGCTATTCTTAGGATAACACAATAATCAATGACAAATTCCCAATTAGAGGATATAAAGGGGCGGTGATAAAATACTGACTATGTAGAGGCACTGCAAAAGGAAGCAGTGCAACAGAGCATCAATTGAGAGCAGACTGGCACAGGGGGAAATCGAGGAAGGGAGCGCGGGGGGAGAGAGATCGAGGAGGGGAGCGCGGGGGGGAGATCGAGGAGGGGAGCGCGGGGGGGAGATCGAGGAAGGGAGCGCGGGGGGGAGATCGAGGAAGGGAGCGCGGGGGGGAGATCGAGGAAGGGAGCGCGGGGGGGAGATCGAGGAAGGGAGCGCGGGGGGGAGATCGAGGAAGGGAGCGCGGGGGGGAGATCGAGGAAGGGAGCGCGGGGGGGAGATCGAGGAAGGGAGCGCGGGGGGGAGATCGAGGAAGGGAGCGCGGGGGGGAGATCGAGGAAGGGAGCGCGGGGGGGAGATCGAGGAAGGGAGCGCGGGGGGGAGATCGAGGAAGGGAGCGCGGGGGGGAGATCGAGGAAGGGAGCGCGGGGGGGGAGATCGAGGAAGGGAGCGCGGGGGGGGAGATCGAGGAAGGGAGCGCGGGGGGAGATCGAGGAAGGTGGAGGGGGCAAATGGGCAAGGCAAGGGCAAACAAGGCTCAGCTTTGTTCAGAACGAGGGTTAAACAGAGTAGGAAAAATAAGGCTCTCATAAAAATCTCAGTGCATGTCAGCATTACCACCATTATTTCCTTAGGAATTATCCTGCAGCAGTTCAGTATAAGGAGCATCTATTTGGGGAAATTTTATGACAGAGACGACAGTGTCTGATTGTCTCTTCTACTAATGGATTTCATAGTGCTAAGTTCCCACCACCATTAAAAAGCGAATCATCCACACTATTTATACTGGTTCTGGCTGGCTATTCAAAACATAGCTGGGCGCTTCAGGAACTTGTTGTAGAGTCAGCAGATGAGAGATGATGAGTGGAGAACTAATCCATCACTATTCTAATATTCAGACACTGACAGGTTAAAAAAGTAAACACAGCTTCCCATCATTTTAAATCCCTCTACCTCATTCGAATCAATGTGACAATCACTGTCTGTCTATCATCATCATCATCATCAGTACCAGTAGTGGTCTATATTCTAGCAAGGAATATAACTTTGCGCAGTGCGTGCGTTCTGCCAGTCCTGTAGCAAGCTAGTATGTAACCTGATGAAAAGAAGGGTAGTTAGCCAATGGTCGCTAATGAATCCAAGTATAGAGTATAACGTGACATACGATAACATCAATGACAGGAATTATGGAGCGATAAACTGTCAATCAAGTAGCTAACAACGGCTAGCTGGCTAGTTAACGTTAGCTAACTATGCTAAGTTAGCTAGGTACTTATTGGAAATGGGTGTGTAGCACACGTTTTACACACATCAAAACGCTTAGTCGCCCTCATGACAATTTGTTTGATAACATTGTTAGCTATAAAACATCTGATCCAGACAACTTACAAGTTCACTTAAAAGATATGAACTCAATAATTTGATGTTAGTAGTTTGTTTTGTCTGGCAAACAAACTAAGCTCTTTCTTTAGATGGAAGCTCAGCTGTCTGACTGAAAACATTGACATCTCTCCAAAACCAGTTCTGTGTTAATCTCACAATTTGCATGTGTAAACTGTTGAAAATGTACACCTATTTAATTTATTATATCTAGCTAACGTTACTTACCACACATGTCAGCGCTTCTCTTTCAAACTAGCTAGTTTACACCAGGCTCAGCTCAGTTCAGTGTTGCCAACTAATTTTCAGGGTAAATTGCTAGAGGCAGGTTGATTTGTTGCTAAAAGTTGCTAAATTACGTTGTGATGTCATTGCGTGATTACGTAAAACTGCGTCATTACGTAGAATACACAATAACGTTGCTCAAATTGACTGGCCATCTCGGCGAAAAGTATGATTCGACATTTGTTCAGGTACAGACTCCCACTCTTTTCTGTACAATTTTGATTGAGGCATGTTGATTGATGTTGTAAGTTCTGTTCAAGATCAAACATTCGTGACCAACTATATTCATTGGGTTTGGCTCGTCGAACCCGTACTACTGTTGCTGCAGTCAGCCAACAATGATTTGCAATTTGCTCAAATTGCTGCTGGCCTGCTGCTGACGTCACTCACAATGCACTTTTGCAGCCAGGCACGTGTGTTGTGACTGAGTGTGACAGAGAAAATCGTTTTTGTGTCATTTAGAGGGGAAAATACGTGCATTTTAGCGTTTGAGTCACTTTTCAAAAGTTGCTAAAAGTTCAAAATACATTTTTAAAAGTAGCAACATGTATTGCTAGGTGCTGTTTGACAAAAAAGCTGCCAGGGCAGTCTGAAAAGTTGCTTAATCTAGCAGCTAAATTGGCATCACTGGCTCAGTTTCTCGTCTGACGAGTCAGATGGTCCCGCCCCCTTTAAATTCCATTGAATGGGATCCAAGTAGCCTCAGCAGGCTTCCCTTATTGGTGCAACGGCTGTCAATCCCGATTTTTACCGCCTACGCACTCACCCTGACATAGCAGCAGGATGGAGATAGGATATCCGTGGGCGCGAGTGAGGAGATGGAAAGTAAATTTGTGAAGTGTCAACCAACCAACCAATATTTATTGGTGGCTATATTATCGTAAAAAATCATGAAAAAAAACATTTGCTTTTTTGGTCTTAATATAAGGTTTAGATTAGCAGTGTGGTTAAGGTTAGTTTTAAAATCACATTTAAAAATAAAATAAAACATTTAATAGGCAGGGTTTATGTCTGTGGTTGTGGTAACTAGTGACAACCGTATTTATTCAAAATAACCATATTTATTCCCAGTTTAGTTTGATAAAATGTTTTTGTGTCACCATATTCATTTGTTACTTTACATCTGCCTTATTTTAACAGACTGTGGACTGCACAGAAATGTGTTTGTGGATGATAAATTCCTAACAAAAATGTATAATTTAGAGGTTTTTAATTGCTTATTATACATTCACATAATAGTAACAGACTTATAAACCAACTCAAACTTTCCTCCAGACCACACTATCTGTGCACCATTTCCCCTGTCAGGTTGACAGATTATTTGGTTGCCAATTTCAAATCATATCAAACTGTCACATGTGCCGAATATAACATGTGTAAACCTTACTTGAAATGCTTACTTACCAACAGTGCAGTTCAAGAAAGAACTGCATTCAGGGCATTCAAGAAAATAATTTCATACTTAATTCAATGCATTTTATTTATTTACATTATACAGTGCACATTTGTGTTTTATATGGATGGAGTTGTGCTTTTTTAAAGGTTCAGTGCAGTCAAAATGTATATATTGAACAACAGCTGATGAACCAAAGGAGTGAAACAATTTTATCAGTGTTATTTCCTGATAGCTGCTGGTTGAAAATACAATCTACACAGGACCTTCTAATCAGCAGGTTTGCATGTGTGGGAGTTTCGGCTTTCCATGGTGACATCACCATGCGGTAAATTAATAGACCAATAAAGAGTTCCAAACCTCTCTGACAATGACAGCTAGTTCTCCATTCTCCCCTTTGCAAAATCCTTACTTGAGATGTAGTTTTTTGCTAAAAAGCTATTTTGCCCATGTAACAGTGTAGGTTCCGTCCCTCTCTTCGCTCCAACCCGGGCTCGAACCAGGGACCCTTGCACACATTAACAACTGACACCCACCGAAGCATCGTTACCCATCGCGCCACAAAAGCCGCGGCCCTTGCAACGCAAGGGGAAACCCTACTTCAAGTCTCAGAGCGAGTGACGTCACTGATTGAAATGCTATTAGCGCGCACCACCGCTAACTAACTAGCCATTTCACATCGGTTACATCCATTTGAATGGAAATCTTTTACAGTAAGGTACTTAATTGTTACCCAGAAATGAGTTGATATTGATATGCAAACGGCTGCATTGGGCCTGTAATAACCAATACTTACTGAGTTATATGGTGTGATAATACTAGAAACTGTAATAAATAAATCGTCAGACAAAAGTTGAAGCTGGAATCCTTCACCTTGGAAGCCTTTCAAAGCAAGCAGCAGGACAAAGACACTACTTCTTACCCACTGAAACGCATAGCCAGAATGACTTGACAGCTGACAATCTCTGAGAACTGCTATGAAGTTCAACGAGAAATCTCTCCAAATAACCCTGCAGTTCCTCTTTTACCACTGCTGTGCTTTAGACAGGACTCTACGATGCTCATGAATCTGCTATAGGATGGAGTCAGGAGTGGGTGCTGGAGGGGAGAGGGTAAGAAGAATGTCTGTAGAGTCAGTAATCTCCATTGGACTCAGCCTTGGACAACTTCCTCTTGCTCATCCTTCACCTGGGAAAGAACATGACACGTTAGGATAGTCTTGTGAAATCGAGAACTGGACCAACAGGCAATCATGAATCATCTCAAATTCCGCAAGTTATTTTGTACAGGGTATAAACCTGCTCTACCCCTTCCACTTCAGGGACATAGAACTGCAACATATTCTGAATGCCACTCTTCAGTGTGACCATGGAGCTGGGGCAACTGGTGCAGGAGTCCTGCAGCTTCAGCTTCACAGTGCCATCCTCAAAGCCGCAATACAGGACATCTCCACCATCCTCCTGCACTGTGGGCCTGGAGGAAGCCACATTAGTTAAGACTGATACATACTGATACTGCAATGAGCAAAGAGACACTTCTGACAACAGGGAGATGTCAGAAAAAGGCTAAATACAACAACTAATACCTGATTCGGGTATCCAGAAGCTCTTTGATCATAGTAATCACCTCATCATCACCATCTGAGGGTGCTGTGAAGACAAAGGGAACAGTTCATGCAAACATATACTTACAGAACTTACAGTGTCTTCGGAAAGTATTCAGCCCACTTGAAATTTTTCACATTTTGTTACAGCCGTGTGGCTCAGTTGGTAGAGCATGGTGTTTGCAACGCCAGGGTTGTGGGTTCGATTCCCACGGGGGACCAGTACGGGGGAATTTTTTTAAATTAAATGTATGCATTCACTACTGTAAGTCGCTCTGCATAAGAGCGTCTGCTAAATGACTAAAATGTAAATGTAAAATGTTTTTTTTTTTTAACCTCATCTATCTACACACAATACCCCATAATGACAAACTAAAAACAGGTCAAATGTTAGCGAATTTATTAAATATACATCACATTTACATTAGTAATCAGACCTTTTACTCAGTACTTTGTTGAAGCACCTTAGGCAGCAATTACAGCCTAGAGTCTTCTTGGGTATGACACTACAAGCTTGGCACACCTGTATTTGGGGACTTCCTCACATTCTTCTCTGCAGATCTTCTCAAGCTCTGTCAGGTTGGATGGGAAGCGTCGCTGCGCAGCCATTTTCAGGTCTCTCCAGAGATGTTCGATCAGGTTGAAATCCAGGCTCTGGCTGGGCCACTCAAGGACATTCAGAGACTGGTCCCGAAGCCACTCCTGCATTGTATTTGCTGTATCCTTAGGGTTGTTGTCCTGTTGGAAGGTGAACCATCACCCCAGTCTGAGGTCCTGAGCACCCTGGAGCAAGTTTTCATCAAAGATCTCTGTACTTTGCTCCATTGATCTTTGCCTCAATCCTGACTAGTCTCCCAGTCCCTGCCACCAAATAACATACCTACAGCATGATGCTGCCACCACCATGTTTCACCGTAGGGATGGTGCCAGGATTCCTCCAGATGTGATGCTTCGCATTCAGGCCAAAGAGTTGAATCATGGTTTCATCAGACAAGAGAATCTTGTTTCTCATGGTCTGAGTCTTTAGGTGCCTTTTGGCAAACTGCAAGCAGGCAGTCATGTGCCTTTTACTGAGGAGTGGCTTCCATCTAGCCACGCCCATAAAGGCCTGATTGGTGGAGTGGAGTGCTGCAGAGATGGTGGTTCTCCCATCTCCACAGAGGAACTCTGGAGCTCTGTCAAAGTGACCATCGGGTTCTTGGTCATCTCCATGACCAAGGCACTTCTCCCTCGATTGCTCAGTTTGACCAGGCAGCCAGCTCTAGGAATAACCTTGGTGGTTCCAAACTTCTTCCATTTAAGAATGACGGAGGCCATTGTGTTTTTTGGTACCCTTCTCTAGATCTGTGCCTCGACACAATCCTGTCTCAGATCTCTATAAACAATTACTTTGACCTCATGGCTTGGTCTTTTCTCTGACATGCACCAACTGTGGGACCATCTATAGACAGGTGTGTACCTTTCCAAATCAATGGAAACAGGATGTACCTGAGCTCAATTTGGAGTCTCATAGCAAAGGGTCTGAATACTTACAGTACAAGTCAAAAGTTGACACCTTTTCTTTCTTATTACTATTTTCTACATTGTACAATAATAGTGAAGATATCAAAACTATGAAATAACACCTATGGAATCATGTAGTAACCAAAAATGTGTTGAACAAAATAAAATTTATTATGAGATTCTTCAAAGTAGCCACCCTTTACCTTGACAAATTTGCATACTCTTGGCATTCTCTCAACCAGCTTCACCTGGAATGCTTTTCAAACAGTCTTGAAGGAGTTCCCACATACAGTATGCCGAGCACTTGTTGGCTGCTTTTCCTTCACTCTGCGATCCAACTCATTCCACACCATCTCAATTGGGTTGTTGTCGGGTGATTGTGGAGGCCAAGTCATCCGATGCAGCACTGCCTCTCCATTCTTGGTTAAAAAGCCCTTACACAGCCTGGAGGTGTGTTGGGTCATTGTCCTGTTGAAAAACAAATGATAGTCCCACTAAGCCCAAACCAGATGGGATGGCGTACTGATGCAGAATGCTGTGGTTACCATGCTGGTTAAGTGTGCCTTGAATTCTAAATATACTGCTCAAAAAAATAAAGGGAACACTTAAACAACACATCCTAGATCTGAATGAAAGAAATAATCTTTTTAAATACTTTTTTCTTTACATAGTTGAATGTGCTGACAACAAAATCACACAAAAATAATCAATGGATTTGGAGTCACACTCAAAATTAAAGTGGAAAACCACACTACAGGCTGATCCAACTTTGATGTAATGTCCTTAAAACAAGTCAAAATGAGGCTCAGTAGTGTGTGTGGCCTCCACGTGCCTGTATGACCTCCCTACAACGCCTGGGCATGCTCCTGATGAGGTGGCGGATGGTCTCCTGAGGGATCTCCTCCCAGACCTGGACTAAAGCATCCGCCAACTCCTGGACAGTCTGTGGTGTAACGTGGCGTTGGTGGATGAAGCGAGACATGATGTCCCAGATGTGCTCAATTGGATTCAGGTCTGGGGAACGGGCGGGCCAGTCCATAGCATCAATGCCTTCCTCTTGCAGGAACTGCTGACACACTCCAGCCACATGAGGTCTAGCATTGTCTTGCATTAGGAGGAACCCAGGGCCAACCGCACCAGCATATGGTCTCACAAGGGGTCTGAGGATCTCATCTCGGTACCTAATGGCAGTCAGGCTACCTCTGGCGAGCACATGGAGGGCTGTGCGGCCCCCCAAAGAAATGCCACCCCACACCATGACTGACCCACCGCCAAACCGGTCATGCTGGAGGATGTTGCAGGCAGCAGAATGTTCTCCACGGCGTCTCCAGAGTGTCACATGCTCAGTGTGAACCTGCTTTCATCTGTGAGGAGCACAGGGCACCAGTGGCAAATTTGCCAATCTTGGTGTTCTCTGGCAAATGCCAAACGTCCTGCACGGTGTTGGGCTGTAAGCACAACCCCCACCTGTGGACGTCGGGCCCTCATACCACCCTCATGGAGTCTGTTTCTGACCGTTTGAGCAGACACATGCACATTTGTAGCCCGCTGGAGGTCATTTTGCAGGGCTCTGGCAGTGCTTCTCCTGCTCCTCCTTGCACAAAGGCGGAGGTAGCGGTCCTGCTGCTGGGTTGTTGCCCTCCTACGGCCTCCTCCACGTCTCCTGATGTACTGGCCTGTCTCCTGGTAGCGCCTCCATGCTCTGGACACTACGCTGACAGACACAGCAAACCTTCTTGCCACAGCTCGCATTGATGTGCCATCCTGGATGAGCTGCACTACCTGAGCCACTTGTGTGGGTTGTAGACTCCGTCTCATGCTACCACTAGAGTGAAAGCACCGCCAGCATTCAAAAGTGACCAAAACATCAGCCAGGAAGCATAGGAACTGAGAAGTGGTCTGTGGTCCCCACCTGCAGAACCACTCCCTTATTGGGGGTGTCTTGCTAATTGCCTATAATTTCCACCTGTTGTCTATTCCATTTGCACAACAGCATGTGAAATTTATTGTCAATCAGTGTCGCTTCCTAAGTGGACAGTTTGATTTCACAGAAGTGTGATTGACTTGGAGTTACATTGTGTTGTTTAAGTGTTCCCTTTTTTTTGAGCAGTGTAAATCACAATGTCACCAGCAAAGCACCTCCACACCATCACATTTCCATGCTTCACGGTGGGAACCACACATGCGGAGATCATACGTTCACCTACTCTGCTTCTCACAAAGACACAGCGGTTGGAACCAAAAATATCAAATTTGGACACATCAGACAAAAACAGATTTCCACCCGTCTGTCCATTGATCGTGTTTCTTGGCCCAAGCAAGTCTCTTCTTCTTATTGGTGTCCTTTAGTGGTTTGTTTGCAGCAATTTGACTACGAAGGCCTAATTCACGCAGTCTCCTCTGAACAGTTGACGTTGAGATGTGTATGTTACTTGAACTCTGAAGAATTTATTTGGGCTGCAATTTCTGAGGCTGGTAACTCTAATGAACTTATCCCCTGCAGCAGAGGTAACTCTGTGTCTTCCTTTCCAGTTGCGGTCTTCATGAGAGCTAGTTTCATCATAGCGCTTGATGGTTTTTGTGACTGCACTTGAAGGAACTTTCAAAGTTCTTGACATTTTCCAGATTGACTGACCTTCATGTCATAAATTAAGTATGGACTGTTTCTCTTTTCTTATTTGAGCTGTTCTTGCCATAACATGGACTTGGTCTTTTACCAAATAGGTCATCTTCTGTATACCACCCCTACCTTGTCACAACACAAGTGATTGGCTCAAAATGCATTAAGGAAAAAAAAAATCCACAAATGACCTAACAAGGCACACCTGTTTATTGAAATTGTGGGGTTATTTTTCGGTTTTATGCTTCTGCAGATATTGAATGTGCAACTATAATTATGGTTTATAGTACATCAGAACTTAAACAGGACAGCAAAATGGGTAGACAAAGAGAACATTGTGTAACAAGGTGTAGGCAGCTGACTTAGTGATAGGAGGTTGTGAAACCAATCACAAGGGGAGCATGTGATGAACAGAGTGGAGAAACAACTGTATGAGTGAATAACAGGCAACTGAGTGGTTGCTGACTCTTGAGTATACACTAAGAAGATAAGATCCAACGCCTGGCAACATGTGATTCGCCAGGAGGCTGGGACCAGCCTGTGCGCCTACGATAGGCTGAGTAAGTCTAAACCACACTCAGCCTCTACTCTGACAGGCCCGCTCTGAGCGGGAACTATCTCTGTCAGAGTATTAAAGAAGAATTTTGTGCTTAAACAGTTAGTTCTCTGTTTTGCCCTGCGAGGTGTTACAGTGAACCCGTATATACGAAAATTTAATTTACCATTTATTATGCTTGACTAAATTCTATTAATAAACAGCTGAAAATATATTCAGTAGCCTAGTGTTAAATTCTGTTCTGATACCAGATTCGATTGAAGCAACCTAACAAAATGCATTCCAGGTGATTACCCATGAAGCTGGTTGAAAGAATGCCAAGAGTGTGTAAAGCTGTCAAGGAAAAGGGTGGCTACTTTGAAGAATCTCAAAAATAAAATATATTTAGATTTATTTAACACTTTTTTGGTTAACAATTTGTAAGTCGCTCTGGATAAGAGCGTCTGCTAAATGACTTAAATGTAAATGTTACATGATTCCATGTAGTAACTTGATGTATTCACTTTTATTTTACAATGTAGAAAATAGTAAAAAAATAAAGAAAAACCCTGGAATGAGTAGGTGTCCAAACTTTTGACTGGTACTGTATGTAAATAGTTTAATATTTAGACATTTTCTCAAAACCCGTTTTTGCTTTGTCATTACGGGGTATTGTGCCTAGATTGCTGAGGATTTGTATTTATTTCATCCATTTCAGAATAAGGCTAAAGTTGCAAAATGTGGAAAAAGTCAAGGGATCTGAACACTTTCCAAAGGCACTGTATATACACACTGTGTGTGGGGTACCATTGTTATGGAAAATTCTGAAATAATTAATAATAATGAGTTTGAAAGTTAGAGGGTCTAATATCATAGCCCCAAGACATGCTAACCTCTGCTGTTATTGGTAATGTTGAGAAGTTAGCATGTCTTGGGGGTAGGGTCTTTGACCAGCTGTAACTTTCTCACTATTCATTATTCACATCCGTAATCATGGTAGCATCCACGTTAATGTGGAAGTGTTTAGAGACATTCATGTTTGTCATGAGGGCGGCTAAACATTTTGTTGTGTATAAACTGTGTGCTACACACCCATTTCCAATAAGTACCTAGCTAGCTTAGCGTAGCTAGCTAACATTAACTAACCATTGCTAGCTACCTGATTGACAGTTTAACTCTATAATTCCTGTCATTGATGTTACCACTTGGCACGACGTCACGTTTTACTCCATTCTAGAATTCATTAGCGAACAATGGCCAACTAGCACTCTTTTCATCAGGTTACAAACTAGCTAGCTACAAGACTGGCAGAAGGCACGCACTGCGCAAGTCACACTGTTTTATTCATTGCTTGCTAGAATATATAGACCACTTCTGGTACTGATGATAGACAGTGATCACATTGATTCGAATGAGGTACGACGTCAATAGGGGGACATGCTAACCTCTCACATTACCAATAACAGGGGAGGTTAGCATGTCTTGGGGGTATGATATTTGACCCTCCAACTTTAGGCTTTTCCGTAACCACGGTACCATCCACATTAATGTAGTGTTTAGAAACATTCTATTTTTATTTACTATAATAAAGTTACTCCAAAATGACAATGTATTATTTACCATTGGACACAAAATAGTCAAACAACCAAAAGCAACTGCAAATACATCCAACAAGTTTGTGTGCAAGTCACAAGCTGGATGTAGTCATTGCGTGCCAGGAATATGGGACCAAATTAACTTGACTACTTTGTTTATAAGAATCTTTAGGGGTGTCAATAATTTTGATTCCGTACCTTTTGAGGGAAAAAGTATTACTTGTTTAACAAAATATATTTCTCTGAGCAATTGTTTTAGTATAAAATAACTTCCCTTTTCTTTGAAGCATACAATACAGTTCAGCACTTTATTTACTGTACATTGTCGTTATTGCTAATCTTTATCAAGGGTGTCAATTTCTGACCCCACTGTATATATCCTTGTTATAAAGCCTATCCTATGTTAAGTGCATGTCTTGCACAGCCTTATACAGTGATTGTGTTTGCTCCATGCCTGTATCTGCACGAGGGGTGTCCTCCTCATTGACAACAGGAAGTCCAGAGGTGAAAAAGTCCATAATGGCAGCAAACACATCAGGTTTGATTAACTTCCATTCCAGATCTATATCTGTCTGAATAAGAAGTCAGAAATGGAGCAATCCTCATCCGTTCTAAGCCATGATTGTCATATTCTAAAATATATACAGTGCATTCAGAAAGCTCAGACCCCTTGACTTTTTCCACATTGTTACGTTACAGCCTTACTCTAAAATGGATAAAATCAAATATATTCCTTAATCTACACACAATACTCCATAATGACAAAGCGAAAACAAGTTTAGAAATTTTTGCAAAAGTATTCAAAATAAAAACATGATTAACTTATTTACCTAAGTATTCAGACCTTTTGCTATGAGACTCGAAATTGAGCTCAGATGCATCCTGTTCCTATTTATCATACTTGAGATGTTTCTCTAACTTGGAGTCCACCTGTGGTAAATTCAATTGATTGGACAAGATTTGGAAAGGTACACACACCAGTCTATATAATGTCCCACAGTTGACAGTGCATGTCAGAGCAAAAACCAAGCCATGAGGTCCAAGGAATTGTCCATAGAGCTCAGAGACAGGATTGTGTAGAGGCACAGATCTGGGGAAGGGTACCAAAAATGTCTGAAGCATTGAAGGTCTCCAAAAACACAGTGGCCTCCATCATTCTTAAATGGAAGAAGTTTGGAACCTCCAAGACTCATCCTAGAGCTGGCCGCCCGGACAAACTGAGCAATCGAGGGAGAAGGGCCTTGGTCAGGGAGGTGACCAAGAACCTAATGGTCACTCTGACAGAGCTCCAGAGCTCCTCTGTGGAGATGGGAGAACCTTTCAGAAGGACAACCATCTCTGCAGCACTCCACCAATTGCACCTTTATGGTAGAGTTGCTAGATAGAAGCCACTCCTCAGTAAAAGGTACATGACAGCCTGCTTGGAGTTTGCAGGCACCTAAAGGACTCTCAGACCACAAGAAACAAGATTCTCTGGTCTGACGAAACCAAGATTGAACTCTTTAGACTGAACGCCAAGCATCACGTCTGGAGGAAACCTGGCACCATCCCTGTTACGTTCCCCAGTTTCTGTGTTGTGGGTTTGTATATGTGTGTATTTCAGGAAATGGCTTCCTGAAGTCCTAAGCAGCTGATTGGTCGGCCCCATTGATGATTGGAGCTCTGACCCCGCCCTCTCGTCAGGAGATACAGCTGTTTTCAATTACCGACTCCTGCAGCTTTAAAAGCGAGAGTTTCTTTGTTAGGAGGAGGGAGCTTCTGGGTATGTCCACAAAAAACCCTCTCACCGGACTTTTGAGTTTGCTAGGGACAAAGAGTCTCTGTTTAATCGCTGGTGTTCAGCCAGCAAAGCTAACACCTTTGCTGATATTCGGGAGTTGATGCTGTTGGAGGATTTTAAAAGCAACCTCCCTGATAGAATTGTAGTTAATTTAAATGAACAGAAATTAGCGACATTGGTCCAGGCAGCAGTGTTGGCAGATGAGTATGCTTTGACACACAAGACTGTCTTTGATGCGCCTCGTTTTGAAGGCCGAACGATTACATCATCATTGCCTCGATCGGGTCGCTTTTCCTCCGACGACCCTAAGCCTTTTCACGAAATCCGTGAATGTTTTTACTGTCACCAAAAGGGTCACGTGATTGCGGACTGCCCGGTTTTGAAAAATAAACAAACAGTCCCTGTCACCATCCCCTAAATTGAAAAGCGTGGGTTTAGTCCAGTCTTTGGCTCGTCTGTTGGACCAAGTTATTGATTCAGCATTTAGGAAACCGGATCCTATCTATGCTCCGTTTATCTCTGCCGGTTGCGTTTCCTTAACTGGAGAACAAGCGGATCAAAAGCACATACAAATCTTACGAGACACCGGGGCGGCGCAGTCAGTAATCGTTACTGATGCTTTAGCCTGGTCTCCTGAAACGTATATTTCATATTACAGGGTATAGAGACAAAAACCATACCTGTACCATTAAACTGGGTCCACTTAGTGTCAGACTTGGTATCAGGACTTTCCCGTGTTGGTGTAGTGTCTACACTGCGAGTAAAAGGAGTCACATTGCTACTAGGGAATGATATCGCTGGTGGTAACATCACTCCTGTGTTAGAGGTAGTAGACAACCCAGAAATCAAAACTACAGATGATAAATTGGTTCAAGCATTACCCCATGTTTTTCCTGCTTGTGCGTTAACAAGGGCACAACCTCGCAAGCTAGGAGATGTGGTGGATTTGGCTAGTTCCATTTTTGAGAAGGTTAATTTTCACTGTGGAAGCTAAAACTAAAGAGATCGTGCTCTCACTCGCCCATAACCAGGCGTGGTCCGGACATTTGGGCATCACGAAGACTTATAACCGAGTCCGTCAACATTTCTTTTCAGGCCGGGTTTGAAGTCTGACGTTGTCCACTTTTGTAAAACATGTCATTATGTCAACTCACTGAGAAAGCGAATCAAACAGTTCCTTGTGCGGCGCTCTGCCCAATTCCTGTGGTGGGGGAACCGTTTGAACGAGTGATAATCGATTGTGTAGGTCCGTTGCCGAAAACCAGGTCAGGTAACCAGTTCTTACTAACAATAATGTGCAGTGCTACTCGCTACCCAGAGGCTATCACTCTCCGTACTATAAACGGCTAAGACTGTGGTGATGGCACTAGTGAAGTTCTTCTCTACGTTTGGACTCACTAAAGTAATCCAAATTGATCAGGGAACCAACTTTGTCAAAACTGTTCTCAAATGTGTTCGACTGTATTTCCCATCAGGTCTCCAGTCCATATCATCCAGAGAGTCAAGGGGCCCTCGGACGCTGGCATCAGACGCTAAAGGCGATGCTACGCAAGTATTGCATGGATACCAGTACCAATTGGGATGAGGGGGGTGCCCTTTGTCCTATTTGCTATCAGGGAAACAATACAGGAGTCCTTAGGGTTCAGCCCTGCTGACCTTGTGTTTGGACACACCCCACGGGGTCCGCAAAAAGTTAAGGAGCATATCATATCTCCTACACCCAGTAGCGCCCCTAAAAATGTGTTGGATTATGTCAGTAAGATGCGGGAGACTGCACGCCGCATGTGCGTTAGCCCAAAAGTCTTTCTCCTCGTCTCAAAAACGCATGAAGTTACATGACAAAGATGCTGTTGGCCGTTCTTTTGCACCAGGGGATCAAGTTTTTGTTTTGTTGCCAATCCCTGGCTCATCTCTGTCGGCACGTTTTTCTGGGCCATATCTTGTAGAAAAGAAACTCTGACACCAATTATGTGATAAAGCCCCAGATCGTAGGCATTCTTCCCGTGTGTGTCATTAACATGCTGAAAGCATATTATATACACGTGACTCTCCAGATAGCTCCTCAGGTAAGCAGGTCCAGCTCTCCGTCTCCAGTGTGGCTGCGGTGGTGCTGAAGCCTGGCTGGGACCTAGAAGAGGATAAGGAGGACGGGTTGGAGTTACGCCATACATTACAGCAGTGTGAACGCTTATGTAATTCGGCGATGCTGAAAAAGTTAACCCCTCAAATGGAACATTTGGATAACAATCAAACTAATGATCTTATCCTATTGATAAATAGTTTTCTCAATGCGTTTCAGGACGTTCCAAGTCGCACGTCTATCTTGGAACATGACGTGGATGTGGGGAATAATGCTCCTATACGTCAGCATCCGTACCGGGTTATTGCTAAGCAAAGGGAGGTAATGAAAAGTGAGGTAGCTTATTTATTACAGAATGACATGGCAAAACCCAGTAACAGCTCCTGGAGTTCCCCGTGTATTCTCGTTCCTAAGGCTGACGGTATGTACCGCTTATGTACGGACTATCGTCGCATAAATGCCATTACGAAGTCTGATTATTTCCTCTACCTCGCTTAGATGACCGCATTGATAGAATTGGCTCTGCTGCATAGTTAGTAAGTTAGATTTGCTAAAAGGTTATTGGCAGGTGCCTCTGACCTCTCGAGCTTCTGACATCTTGGCTTTCGTTACGCCTGATAACTTCGTACAATACAATGTGATGCCCTTTGGAATGTGTAATGCACCTGCTACTTTTCAGCGCCTAGTTAACATTGTGTTCACAGATGTTCCAAATTGTACTGCTTACCTTGACGATGTGATGATTCATTTGTCTACTTAGTCTGATCATCTCACCACCTTAAAGTGCGTTTCAGCGGCTGAAGAATGCTTCTTTATCCCTCAATTTGGCCAAGTGTGAGTTTGGGAAGGCTACTGTGAAACTTAGGGAAGCAGGTGGGACGAGGTCAAGTGTGCCCAGTAACTGGCAAAGTGGAAGCAATTGTTGCTTTTCCTGCTCCCATGACTCGCCGCCAGTTGCGCAGATTCCTGGGGATGGTAGGGTACTATCGTACTTTGTAAGAATTTTTCGACAGTAGTAGCTCCCCTTACATCTCTGCTTAGTCCCAAAGTACCATTTAAGTGGTCCCAGGACTGTAACTATGCTTTTGAGTCCGCCAAAGAGCTACTTTGTAGTGCCCCTGTGCTTGCCACCCCAACTTTGACAAGCCTTTTAAGTTGGAGGTTGACGCTAGTATAGTGGGGGTGGGTGCGGTTCTTTTGCAGGAAGATGAAGAGGGAGTGGATCGGCCCGTCAGTTTCTTCTCCCGTAAGTTCAACTCGTGTCAGTCAAGGTACTCCACCATTGAACAAGAGACACTGGCTTCATTGCTAGCCTTACAGTTTTTTGAAGTATATGTGCGCTCCAGTGCCTTGCCTATACTGGTCTTCACGGACCATAATCCTTTAGTGTTTTTGAAGCAAATGTACAAATCAGAACCGCCACCTTATGCGGTGGGCTCTGATTGTATCCTTGTACAATGTACAGATTCAATATGTGAAGGGTTCGGCGAATGTGGTCGCTGATGCTCTATCACGGGTTTAGTAACTAGGGATGCGTGTTGGGTTTTGTTATGTTTTGGGGTGGGGTGGGGTGGGCGTGTTACGTTCCCCAGTTTCTGTGTTGTGGGTTTGTATATGTGTGTATTTCAGGAAATGGCTTCCTGAAGTCCTAAGCAGCTGATTGGTTGGCCCCATTGATGATTGGTGCTCTGACCCCACCCTCTCGTCAGGAGATACAGCTGTTTTCAATTACCGACTCCTGCAGCTTTAAGAGAGAGTTTCTTTGTTAGGAGGAGGGAGCTTCTGGGTATGTCCTGTGTTGGTTGTTGCTCAGAGATAGCTTCTTGGTATGTCCTGTGTTTCGTTGTTGGTCTGTATGAATTTTTGTAAAGTATTTTGTAGCCAGTCCTGCTGACGTTTGTATGCCATAGGACTGTTTTTGATTAGTGAAATTGTTCACTTTAAGTTTGTATTCTGTTTAATTTGTTCCCAGGGGGGGGCACCTTGGGAGTGCTTAGGCAAGAAGCCTGCGGGCATACATATACCCGTAGTATGTACTATGTCATTGCACACTAGGTAAGACCTGGGCGGACCATGCCCTGTATTTTGGTTAGTGCGCCAGTTGGTGCTAGTTAGTTAAGTTGTGGGTGGGTAGGAGAGGGGGCTCTAACTTTTTTACTTTCTTTGCTTCCATCCAGCCCCTTTTCCCCAAATTACTGTGTGAAGGAAAATTCCCTGTTAACGGTAATATATTCTGCCTCTGTCATCCTTACCCGCACCTGCAGTCACATACCTCTTTCACTCCACGGGGAATTGAGTGTAGCAGGGTGTTGCGTTCCCTCTTCCAAAAGGCGTGCTTAACAATCCCTATACTGAAGCATGGTGTTAGCATCCTGTTGTGGGGATGTTTTTCAGCAGCAGGGACTGGGAGACTGGTCAGGACCGAGGGAAAGATGAACGGAGAAAAGTACAGAGATCCTTGATAACCTGCTCCAGAGAGCTCAGGACCTAAAACTGGGGTGAAGGTTCACCTTCCAACAGGACAACAACCTTGAGCGGTCCAGCCAGAGCCTGGTCTTGAACCCGATCAAGCATCTCCTGGAGAGACCTGAAAATAGCTGTGCAGCAACGCACCCCATCTAACATGACAGACCTTGAGAGGATCTGCAGAGAAGAATGGGAGAAACTCCAAATACAGGTGCGCCACGCTTGTAGCATCATACCCAAGAAGACGCGAGGCTATAATCACTGCCTAAGGTGCTTCAACAAAGTCCTGAATACTTATGTAAAATTGATTTTAGTTTTGAATTTAATAAATTCATTAATTTCTAAACCTGTTTTTGCTTTGCCATTATGGGGTATTGTGTGTAGATTGAGGGGGGGAAAAAACTAATCAATTTTAGAATAAGGCTCTAACGTAACAAAATGTGGAAAAAGTCAAGGGGTCTGAACTTTCCGAATGCACATGTCATTTTTCTTACATGCTGACCGCTCGCGATGGTTGCAAAATAAATGTACACATGTTATTCAATCATTGAACCCACACTGCTCACGCGCATCTGCATGGCCAGGCACTAAAATAGAAATTGGATCCATTTGTGACGCTCAACGAGCTGCAAGTCCAGCCTCTCATCGGTTTTAAGGAGCATATACCCACGTGCCATCTCATTGGTTTTTAGGGCATATACCCACATGGGTGATTCTAAGATTAACTGAGGTCCTCACTCCAGTGTTGGTTGTAGTAATGCACAGTAAAGTTAGTTGCCAACCGTCATATAAAGTCCAAAGGAGATGAGAAACAAATTCGGTTTTTCCGAGGATTAATTGTCGGCGTAGTGGACCTTGTGCATTCCAGGTAAAACAAACCAATGTTTATATCCCAGGACAAATTAGCTAGCAACAGCAAGCTAGCTTGCCATAAATGTTTAATGCTTTTTGACTTGTCCCCGAATTAATTATTGGTTCAGAGTTGATATTTCAACCTGCATGTCCTAATCACTTCTGGTGTGGGTTAACAAAATCAACGTGCACGCGTCCGGCTTAGCATGTTACTTTAACTCTGCATTGTCGGGAAAGGGCTCTTAAGTAAGCATTTCACAGTGAAGTCTATACCGGTTGTATTCGGAGCATGTGACATAACATTTGATTTAAATGACTGTAAATCTTACCTTGGTTATGGTAATGAAGTCAGTACCCAAAAAGACACCCTTGACACCATAGATTCTAAATAGTTGCCTGAAGAAATGAAGTTACAATGTTGCCCAAGATAAGATAGGGCTGTAACAAGATGTCTATCAGACTGCTTGTTTCTTTCAAATGTGTAAAATAGTTTTATCCCATATTGGAAGGCATGGTTTCAGTAGCCTAAGTCATTAACCTAGCGAGGGGTGAGCAATAGGCTTCCCGGGGTGCAGTAAAATCCATTGTTCCTTGTTCGAGGACCATGCGACCTGGCAGAAACTTCAAGCTGTTTGGGTTGGGAGTGTCTTGAGTCTGAATGAGCGGCACAATACTGTCAAATCATTTTTGCTATTGTGGTGCTACAACACGTTATATAGCTTGTACAAAATAGAGACATTTACATTAGTGCCTTCAGAAAGTATTCATACCCCTTGACTTATTCCACTTTGTTGCGTTACATCCGAAATTCAAAATGGATTAGATACTTTTTCCTCACTGACACCCCATAATGACAAAGTGAAGATGTTTTGACATTTTTGCAAATGTTAAATGAAATATCAAATTTACATAAAAAAAATTGACTCGGGTGTGAATTCTTTAATTTGACCTTTATTTAACTAGGCATGTCAGTTAACAAATTCTTATTTTCAATGACGGCCTAGGAACAGGGGTAGAACGACAGATGCTTTCAAAATGGTGGCAGTGGCCATCTCCTTGTGACAATGTTGAGTGGAGTCCAATGCAGTCCAATGCAGTCCAGCATACTGATATGCACGCACAGCAAGGCTTAAGAAAAAACATTTTGAGCAGGTTAAATTCGGATAAATGGATCACCAGGATCAACCATGCTAAATAAAAACAACCAGTCACGCAAGATTGTAGATAATCTGATTAGTCACATGTACCACATGCTGACAATGAACAATTCAATTTGATGTAATGTGGACAGAAATGTTACTTCCAAAAACCCATTATGAAAATATTCCTTTGATCAAACTCCCACTGCATCATTAGGCAAGTAGGGATATTGTGCTGACTGGGCTGGTGTATTTCCGCCAGTGAGAGGCAAGCTGAGCAACTAGCTAACTAGTTAGCTATTAATGTTCTATTAAACCAGTTAAAAGGTATAACAGTTGCAATATAATTTAACTTTAGATGGAGCTACAATCACGTTAGCGCACTAGTCTCATATCTGCGTCAGACCTCGGCTTGGGTTATGAAACTGTTAAGAGCTACTATAGCTAGCTGCTTACTTACTAATTAGTTGAGGAACACGAAGTGATAGAAAACGTGAAAACATGCATTCCTACAGCTCATTGATATCTTCAGTACTCAACGAATCCACAGAGAGAAACTTACGGACTTCAAATTCTTAGAGATACCTGACCTGCTTGTAAGTCGCCATGTTTCTAAACAGTGACTCAATTTCCGTAAACTCTGCTGAGGGCGGAAACCGTCCTTGTATTTTTATGTAAGCAAATTGTGTATGCCTTCCTATATGATACACAACCACAAGGTAGATGAAAGGTACATTTTATAACATTCATTACATATGGGTGTGTCTCATGATGATAAACAAATGCAACAAATTAAAACTATTAAATTGACTTGTTTTGCATTCATTTATTGATCTTTACATAAGGAAATACAACAAATGTGTTCAAATATTTTGATATGGGTGCTTTTAGGTTTCAGCAGGTGAGGCTTGCTGTATAAACCAGCCACTTCTTTCCTATACTAGTCAGTCAGTCATAAATCAAAGACTTGATATTTCGTTCAGGAATTGACCTACAAAATAACGATTTTAACTACTAAACTTCACACAATAGCATTGCTGGGAATTAGCTGGCAAACAAATGTTAGTCAGCCGGAAGACAGAAGTTAAATAAAATTCAATTTCAACTTACTCTGTCGATTGTCTGTAGGCTTAGTCTTTATGCAGGGGGAATTAAATAACATTCATTTAACGTATAATTAAAAAGCATTTCCAAACGTGGGTCTTTGTAGACCCGTGCAGTTCCTTGGAGGTCAGTTCCTCTCTGCTTACCTCATGTCAAAATAAAAGTCGCCCACAAGTTCGTGCTTTTTTTGTGTGCAGGTGTGGCGCACTTGCGGGAATTTTATTTTGACATGAGGTAAGCGGGTCTACTACAACATACCCACGTTTGGAAAGTCTTTAAATGCATGTTCTATTAGATGTTTGTTTTTTGTTGTTGCATAATGACCAACCCTATGGACAATTGGCAGAGTAAAGTACAATTTATCTAACTTCTGGCTGACTACTCGTTTTTTTTAAAGCAAATTCCTACCAACGCTACTGTGTAAATACTATAGTTGCTAAAATAAACTATTGTAGAGTAAATTATAATTACTGCTGATGTAGTGTGCATTCTTCATTTGCACTGCAGATTAATTAACATATACAAGTATTGTATTTTTTTAACTATTTTTAAGACAGCGGTTCTTACTTTGGATCAAGTAGTTTAAAACCTCTGTATTGGTCCCCACCATGACCAGGTAAAATGCAGAGTCGTGGATAGCAAACATTGAAAAGTGCTTCAAGATTATTGAATAGTCAGCAGAAGACCATAGCCATATGAAATGCTGATATGGAGAAAAGAAAAACAGAAGGAATACAACATCTGGTGTAGAAGAGCAAAAAGGTAACCCTTACGGGTTTATGATGAAACCATGTGTTGACCATTTACTTGGAAGTGTATTTTTAGCATGTGTAGGTAGGTGTCTGATGCCACAAGTGAAAGTTATGGTTCAACTGTGTGTTTCGCTTGAGGTGCTTGACAAGGGTTGTAGTTATTCTGGCATGTTCTGCTAGGGGGTGCTGATTCTATAAAGGTAGAAATAGTGTGAGGTGCCATCGGTCTAACTAAAGCCTTGTTCACACTGGTAGTTTGAAATGACTCAAATCCTATTTTTTGCCGTATCCAATTCTAATCTTTTATTTTTCCTGCAGTCTGAACAGCCAAAAAGCACATGGAATCATATTTCAAGCCACATTTGTAACCACCTTCGTAGGTGGTTTGAAATCAGATACAAATCTGATTCCTGTCCATGCGAATTAAGTCTGAAGGGTCAAATCTAATTTGCCCTCAAGTGGTATTTACTGTTATTTGGCATATCTTGTTACTTGCTAGCTACTCTTGACATGACAAGAATGTGGTAGCTAACTAGCTTGCTGTTTACAAACAAATGAGTAAATGTACTAGAAAGCTAAACAGCTACCTAGCTGACTGCTGTGGCTAGCCAAAAAGGACTTTTGAAAGTTGGTTCATCTTATATCCTTTGCAGCTCTAAAAGTATTCCTACATTAAGATTAACATTCAAAGCAACGGGAAATATTAATGGCAGGCTTACATGCAGTAAATGAGGTGATTCTACTTGTGTGTATGTACTGACATGTATGTGTAACTGATACACTACATGTTAATGTTTTTAAATGTATGCAAATGTCTTTTTCGTTATGTTATGTGTCGGACCCCAGTAAGACTAGGTGTTGCCATTGGCGTCGGCTAAGGGGGATCCTAATAAATCAAATAAAATGTGGGATCCTTCCCCCACAGCACCCCCCCCACGCGTTTTCCATTGTTTTGGTCGAATTCCATTCATCTATTGTTGTCACCTTAGCTTGCTAAATAACTTCTGAGTGATAGGAAGCACGAGCACCACCAATCACTCTATACCACTGCACACACACACTTGCATACTCATGTCAGGAAATGACTGCCATCTGAACACATGGTCACTTGTAACTTGCTGTTTGGACAGTCAGTATTCCAAAACAGATTTGAAAAACTAAAATGATTTGAGCATTAAGGCCTGCAGTGTGAACAAGACTTAACTACATCACATTTACAAATCTTGAATCGGTGACTCAAGTGCAGGTATAATGTAGAAGTGCGGATTGAGAACATGATTGTGAATGTATAGAGTTCCTGTGAAGGTAGTATTAGAAGTAGATGCTGATTGGGAGTGTAGCGGAGGTGCTGATTGGGAGTGACTTTGCCGACAGTGCTGATTGTGAGAGTGGAGGACTTATAAGGCTTCACTTCTACAGCATTACCAACCTGCTCAGTCCAAAATTAAAGTAAACCAACACAAACTTAAATACAGCAGAGGCAGCCACAAGAAAGGACAAGCGTAAGGAGAAACTCTGACCTTTCACCTCTTAGGTATGTTCTGTACTGTATGCCCTGCATGTAGATACATAAGGCTGACTTTTGCAGCACTGACAGTCACGTGACCATGTAAAACAACTAAGTGACTAAGAAAGCAATCGGTGAAGGACAAAAAAAGGCTAAAACTCATACATTACAGCCTGACACGTGCAACATAATCCAGCATCTGATTAACATTATTATACATGATCAAATATGACAGCACTGCTAGAGGTACATTTAACCTACCTAGTAAGAAGTGTACACCACACAATGGGCTAAAATGGTCATCAGATTACTTCCAAAATATCAGACGTATAAGACACAAAGGAACCACTAAAGGAGGTCTTCCTATGGCCCCTGTAAGTGTATAACCCCTGGATGAGTAGAGGAATGGTAGTGACATCATCACCCTGAGAGACCAGGGCTGTCATGGGAATCCTTACTGGCCCTCACAGAGCAATGGGGAATGGACTAAGTATAAGAGCAGAGGGTCAAATTTGAGCGGTTGAGCCCAGAACGGGATATATAGTATACAGTTGAAGTCGGAAGTTTACATACTTAGGTTGGGGTCATTAAAGCTAGTTTTTCAGCCACTCCACAAATTTCTTGTTAACAAACTATAGATTTGTCTAATCGGTTAGGACATCTACTTTGTGCATGACAAGTAATTTTCCCAACAATTGTTTTCAGACAGATTATTTCACAATCACAATTCCAGTGGGTCAGAAGTTTACATACACCAAGTTGAATGTGCCTTTAAACAGCTTGGAAAATTACGTCATGGCTTTAGAAGCTTCTGATAGGCTAATTGACATCAGTTGAGTCAATTGGAGGTGTACCTGTGGATGCATTTCAAGGCCTACCTTCAAACTCAGTGCCTCTTTGCTTGACATCATGGGAAAATCAGCCAAGACCTCAGAAAAAAAATGGATGACTTCCACAAGTCTGATTCATCCTTGGGAGCAATTTCCAAACGCCTGAAGGTACCACGTTCATCTGTACAAACAATAGTACACAAGTATAAACACCATAGGACCACGCAGCTGTCATATCGCTCAGGAAAGAGACAGGGTCTGTCTCCTAGAGATGAATGTATATTGATGCGAGAAGTGCGAATCAATCCCAGAACAGCGGCAAAGGACCTTGTGAAGATGCTGGAGGAAACAGGTACAAAAGTATCGATATCCACAGTAAAACGAGTCCTATATCGACATAACCTGAAAGGCTGCTCAGCAAGGAAGAAGCCACTGCTCCAAAACCGCCATAAAAAAGCCAGACTACGGTTTGCAAGTGCACATGGGGACAAAGATCATACTTTTTGGAGAAATGTCCTCTGGTCTGATGAAACAAAAATAGAACTGTTTGGCCATAATGACCATCATTATGTTTGGAGGAAAAAGGGGGACGCTTGCAAGCCGAAGAACACCATCCCAACTGTGAAGCACGGGGGTGGCAGCATCATGTTGTGGGGGTGCTTTGAAGCAGGAGGGACTGGTGCATTTCACAAAATAGATGGCATCATGAGGATGGAAAATTATGTGGATATATTTTAGCAACATCTCAAGACATCAGTCAGGAAGTTAAAGCTTGGTCGCAAGTGGGTCTTCCAAATGGACAATGACCCCAAGCATACTTCCAAAGGTGTGGCAAAATGGCTTAAGGACAACAAAGTCAAGGTATTGGAGTGGCCATCAAAAAGCCCTGACCTCAAATCCTATAGAAAATTTGTGGGCCGAACTGAAAAAGCGGGTGCGAGCAAGGAGGCCTACAAACCTGACTCAGTTACACCAGTTGTCAGGAGGAATGGGCCAAAATTCATCCAACTTATTGTGGGAAGCCTGTGGAAGGCTACCCGAAACATTTGACCCAAGTTTAAATTGTTTTTAAGGCAATGCTACCAAATACTAATTGAGTGCATGCATGTCAAATTCTGACCCACTGGGCATGTCATGAAAGAAATAAAGGCTGAAATAAATAATTCTCTACTATTCTGACATTTTACATTTTTAAAATAAAGTGGTGATCCTAACTGACCTAAAACCGGGGATTTTTACTAGGATTAAATGTCAGGAATTGTGTGTAAAACTGAGGTTAAATGTATTTGGCAAAGGTGTATGTAAACTTCTGACTTGAACTGTATGTGTGTGTCCTTTCTGTATCTAATCTTCATCACTGGACCCAGACAAGAAGCTCTCTAAATTAAGCAAGGTTTTCAATCTGATAGAAAAGCTGAGGGCAAACTAAAGTAGGCAGAAAACCTCCCCACTAGACTGCCATATCCTCTGTGCATACCAACGGATTACTTCTGACAAAGAATATGATAGCTACCAGCACAGGGACAACGGATGTACCAGGGGCCTCATTTATAACCTTTGCAGACATTTTATTCAAAAATAGTTCAACTTTGCACCTGCCATACATATGCATATTTCCAGTTATAAAATCAGACCTGTGGTGAAACTGTGCGTCAACAGGCATTATAACACCGCCTGTAAAACCCCAGCATTCACCTTTTATGGTGACAACGCCCTTATTTGCTGTATACTTTGGAAGTATTGGAATTAGACCAAGACAGCATCTAAAGAAAATAGCAATGGGAAACTTCACCAAATGTCTTTGGAGGTGTTGGCAGAATATTTTCTTTTGCAGTGACATTTGCTTTATCTGACCGTGTCTGATAGAAGAAAAAAAAATTCACATTTTTGTGGACCTGTAAACAGATCGTTTTAATTCAATAATGTTTTGTATAAACTTTTTCCTGAACCAAAACATCCTGCACTGCCCGCAAATTCTACTTCAACATTGTCTACTCTGAAAAAAATGTTGAACTTCAGTAGGCCTACTTACAGTGGTAGCCTACACACTTCAATGCAAAAGATCAACTGTTTGTTATTAACTATGCTCCTCTCGAATGAATAGATCAAAAACGTGTAATAGCCTATCTAATAGGCCCAATTAAAAAGAGATGAGTATGGTCATTTATTGTATGGTTATGTCAGAAATATGAACTCAACTCGCACAGAAAAGGTAAGGAATGTATTCTGCAATGGTTATGATAAGCCTATACACCGAGTGTACAAAACATTAAGAACACCTGCTCTTTCCATGACAGACTGACCAGGTGAATTTCAGGTGAAAGCTATGATCCCTTATTGATGTCACTTATTAAATTTACTTCAAAATCAGTGTAGATGCAGGGGAGGAGACATGTTAAAGATGGATTTGAGACATGGTTTGTATGTGTGCCATTCAGAGGGTGAATGGGCAAGACAAAAGCATTAAGTGCCTCAATGGGGTATGGTAGTAGGTGCCAGCCCAGGAGCACCAATGTGTCAAGAACTGCAATGCTTCTGGGTTTCACACTCAAGTTTCCCCGTGTGTATCAAGAATGGTCCACCACCCAAATGACATCCAGCCAACTTGACAACTGTGGGAAGCATTCTTGTGGAATGCTTGTAGAGACCATGCCCCGACGAAATGAGGCTGTTCTGAGGGCAAAAAGGGGGGTGCAACTCAATATTAGGAAGGTGTTCCTAATGTTTGGTGTACGCATGTTTAAATGAAATATTGTCTACCCGAGAAATTTGACATTACAGTATTCAGATGTAGCCTACACAAACGTTAATGGAAAAGGAACCGTCTCTTCTACCGTTAAACTGCCCTTCACGTTGGATCGCATAGAGCAAAATACTTGAAATAGCGCATCTATTTACTATTGTAAAGTGGGTTTCATTAATTGAGAAATGGGATAAATTGTAGCATATACTAACTTGCTGTAGGCCTATAGGCAATTTTGTGAGTATGAAGCCATTAGTCAGAAATGGTGAGGAATTAATTATGAAATGATCATGGAAATGAAATAAATGACTTTAATTATTTTAGAATGCAAATAAAATAAATTGATTTTCGCTCTTCTCACTAA
Organism: Salmo salar; assembly: GCF_965601325.2. Taxonomy (NCBI): domain Eukaryota; kingdom Metazoa; phylum Chordata; class Actinopteri; order Salmoniformes; family Salmonidae; genus Salmo; species Salmo salar. The sequence goes on along the minus strand of NC_138314.1, from coordinate 21,686,473 downwards.
TGACAAATTACTGTATGTTATATTTAGCTACCTGTTTTTGTTATGAATTCGAGTATTATATACAGTGGCTTCAGAATTCAGTATTCACACCCCTTGACTTTTTCCACATTTGGTTATTTTACAGCCTGAATTTAAAATGGATTAAATTGAGATTGTGTCACTGGGCTACACAATACCCCATAATGTGAAAGTTGAATTATGTTTTTAGAAATGTTAACAAATTAATAAAAAAATGAAAAGCTGAAATGTCTTGAGTCATCCCTTTTATGGCAACCTAAATGAACATTGTCTTAAGTCACAAGTTCCATGGTCTCACTCTGTGCAATAATAGTTTAACAGGATTTTTTTTGTGACCATCTCATCTCTGTACCCTACACATACAGATAATTGTAAAGTCCCTCAGTTGAGCAGTGAATTTCAAACACATATTCAACCACAGACCAGGGAGGTTTTAAAATGCCTCGCAAAGCAAGGCACCTATTGGTAGATGGGTAAAAATAAAAAAGCATTGAATATCCCTTTGAGCATGAAGTTATTAATTAGGCTTTGGATGGTGCATCAACACACCCAGTCACTACAAAGACGCAGGCGTCTTTCCTAACTCAGTTGCAGGAGAGGGATTTGTGGTGAGGCCAATGGTGAGTTTAATGGCTGTGATAGGAAAAAAAACTGATGGATCATCAACATTGTAGTTACTCCACAAGACTAACTTAAATGAGAGTGAAAAGCCTGTACAGAATAAAAATATTCCAAAACATTTGGAACAGTTTTGCAAGAAACTGCCAAAAATGTGGCAAAGAAATTAACTTTATACCCTGATGAGGAAAATCCAACAACACATTTGAGTAGCACTATATTTTCAAGCATGGTGGTGGCTGCATCGTTATGGGTATGCTCGTCATTGGCAAGGACTAGGGAGTTTTTTGGGGATAAAAATAAAATAGAGGTAAGCGCAGGCAAAATCCTAGAGGAAAACCTGATTGAGTCTGCTTTCCAACAGACAAATTCACCTTTCAGAAGGCCAAGCATACACTGGAGTTGCTTACCAGGACAACATTGAATGTTCCCTAGTGGCCTAGTTACAGTTGTGACTTAAATCAGCTTGAAAATCTATGGCAAGACTTAAATGTCTTGTCTAGCAATGATCACCAAACAATTTAACAGAGCTTGAATAATTTTAAAAGAATGTCCAAATACTGTACATCTCAGGTGTGCAAAGCACTTAGACTTACCAATAAAGACTCAGCTGTAATCACTGCCAAAGGTGATTATAACATGTATTGACTTAGGGGTGTGAATACTTATGTAAATGAGATTTCTGTATTTCATTTTCAATAAATAAGCAACATTTATATAAACATGTTTGCACTGTCATAGGTTATTGTGTGTAGATGGGTAAACATCCATTCAGGTTTCACATAATTCACTAAATGTGGAATAAGTCAAGGGGTATGAATACTTTCTGAAGGCCACTGTATTCCTGCACAAGGCTACTACGCTACTTTTCCCTTAATTGCAATGCAAACATTCAACCACTTCAAAATGCATATGCATAGTGGCAGGATAATCATTCTCACATCAAGTTCAGTTTTTATAAATGACAACATTTGCTTAAACTGCTGCATGCATGTTTTGGGGCATATTTTGTGTGTACACAGCATTTATAAATGAGGACCCACCTCAATTCTACTGCAGCAAAAAAACATTGATGACCTTGCGCAATATCAAGACTGATCGAAGTTTGTAAAGGACAAGATCTTAAGAGTTCTATGCTGTCCTGCAGTCCAGCCCCAGTGCTGGTGACAGCATGCAGTGTGTATGCCTTAGTGTAGTGTGCACAGGTGTGGGCGCCAATGCTGGTTCCCCTTCTCTGTAGGGAAGGATGGGATCTTTCAGGGCTTTTCTTGTGGGGCCTTGATGTGAAAGGGTGCAGAGACAAAGGGGTCTACTGAGCTCACCTCTGAAGTCCAGGAGTGTAAGGGTCCCACAGGTACTGAGCCCACAGCAGCCTGCCTGCTCACATTGGACAACACCCTCTGAGCTGTCACAGGTTGGTGAGGCAAAGGGCCCTCAAAGTGTCGGGAGTACTTGGCCAGGGCCTGTGGGCGGAAAGGCTGCGTGGCCACCTGGCTCAAGAGGGCTGGTTCAGGGGCCACAGGGTGAACCACAGCTGGGTGAGGGTGCTGGGTCTTGGGCTTCACGAAGGGGGCCTGCAGGAAGACGTCTGGATGCTGTTGAGCCACAACAGAGGGACGTTGGAAGGGGGCATTTGCAAACACGTCACCTGCCTCTTGTTCAATCCTGAAGGGGGATTTGAAGAAGACATCAGACACAACCTCAACCACCCTGGCTTGCTGGGGCATCTGGTGGGAATGAGTCAGGGATGGGGCACAGAGGGATGGGGTAGGTTGGTGGGAGGAATTGGAGAGTTGTGGGTGTGATAGGGATGGCTGGGAGGATGGGAGGGGAAATTCAGACCCCTGCTGCTCCTCTTCATCTGAATCCAGCAGCAATGGTCTGGAGCCACTGCAGTCATGGACCACACCCCTCTCCCTGGCCCTCCTGCCCTGCTCCTCCTTCACTCTCTCGTCTTCCTCATCATCGCTGGAGTGGATACAGCCCTCGTTTGCTCTGTGGCCTTCTCCACGCAGCTCCATTTCAGAACCCCCCTCGTCCAGCACAGCGTAACCGTTACTCACCCCTTTCAGCTCTGCAGAGGAGAGAAGGCACAGAGTAATGGATAAGACTTGAGATGTGTAAATGGAGACAAGATGATACATCAATTGAGTTGAAATTGAGAAACCTCCTGCAGCTCTGAAGACTACGGTCTGTGTTCAAGTAAACACCATGGAAACAGCAATAACAGCACAATGGTCCAACAGCAGAAAGCCAGCACGACTACATCAAAAACACATGTTCTACTCTATACAACACAATGTGACAGACAAGACTATTCAGCACTATCACCACAACAAAATACATTGTTTCCACTAATTGATTTCAGCAGACCTGCAACATTCTCTAAGCATATATACTCAATACCTCAACACAATTCCATGTACCATTACAGAGCAAGTAATACTGTCAGATTTAGGGTTGTAATTAGTAAGTTATATAAAGATATAGGGACTTGATAAGAAGGAAGTGGACCTATGGAAACAAGGAGTGAGAGGACTCACAGGAGCAGAAACAAAGAGAGAGGGGGGCAGAAACAGGGGCAGTCTTACCTTGGTAGTGCAGGTAGCAGGAGTTAGCCGGTAGCTCCAGAGGTATAGGGTTAGTGGCAGCCATTGTAGGGCACAGTTCAAAGTCAGCCAGAGGGCAAAGAGCTGGGCAGGGTGTGAGTAAGAGAAGAGCTAGAACTGTATCTCTAAGCTTCTCAACCTCCCACTGGATTGAAAAGGCAAGAAGCTAGGTGTGTGAGTTCTACAGTCAGTGAGAGCACTCAACCCCATGTAAGAGTGCAGTGTGTTAAGTGTGTTAGTTGCTTAACTGAGTGAGAGCACCGAGGTGTAATAGGATGATTGGGCACTTCCATACTGTAGCGTCAATGAGAACTGTGTTTCGATCAATAGGGCAAAAATATATATTTTTTTGTTTTCAAAACGCGGAGGCCCCTGAAAGCCATTAGCGCATTTATGAGCTGCCATACTGACAGCATTCGCTGTCTGAAGTGTGAGCCTTGGCATTGTTAGGGAAGTGAATTATGTGGGTGTGTGACTAAGCAACAGACTGCGTTAATCAGCCAAAGGATGCATACTGTGCCTATAGCTACTTGCTCTTCCAATCATCTCATAACACTAGGATATATTGAACTACATTTCCTACTGGTGAACTGAAAGACACCAAGGAGACTAGTTACATCCACATTTACATGTTTATTTAATGTTCCTTTGTTTTCTTTTTTTGCTTATTTCATAAAAATAGAAGGTACACACTAGATAACGCTTTGCTTTCACATATTAACATTTGCTGTTTGTTCATTTCAACAGTTTTCATCTAATCAAATTATACTTGTCACCGTTTCCCCTAGCAAACACACTAGGCACATCCATTTCACAGCAACACAATTAAAACTCTACTGGCAAGGCTAGACCTCTACTGAATACAGCACTGTGGTGTCTAAGAACAATATGATCACTACTGTAGAATTGCATAGGTTAGCTACACTAAAACCTGCAGAAGACTGAACTGTACAACGTGTTGATCAGAGAGAAAAATGAATAAAAACCAAACAAGAGTAGCTTTACTGATTATCTGTCCATACACTTCAGATTCCACAGGCCAATTTCTAAAACTTACTGTACAATATATGGTTTGGTGAGGGGTAAAACAATGTTTTCTCAAAGATACTAGCAGTAACATCAACGGAAATGTATCATTTTGCTTTGTATACTTTCAAGTATGGAAACAAAACTTTTTGAGATGCATTATACGGGTTGCATTTCAGTTTCTGAAATATTGTATCATTTTGATATGCCTCAGGAGGTAAATCAAGGGTGGGTACAATGTAGTGCATCACATCCACTGATTATGCTTACTGGGAGGAGGACAAAGATGAGTCAAGACAAACTTTGGTTCTGTTTCCAACAAATTATACTAAATTGCACTGTAACTTGTAAGTAGGTAGGCTAGATAGCTTGTGTGATACATTTAGGGGTTAACAGTAAAGGAGGAGGAAAATAAGGGACAGAGATATCAGGAAGACCCTTCCGTCATAAGCCCTGTTTTCAGAGGGAGGGCTTTAAGAGGTGGAAGAAATCTATTCCCTTCAAGCTACTAAATAAACTACAGCTCAGAGAAAGAAAATCAAACTAGAAATAGGTCAAAACCAGGGATGAGGTGTGATGACAATACCTCAATAAGGTACAGTAGGTAACAAGCACAGAGCTATCCTCAGAACACAACCAAATTAAGATAGGGAAGCAACTAGCCCTATGGTTTTAACTACGCTAAAATAGTCTTCCACAAGACCAAGAATAGACAAAAATACTTTGGACAAAAAGGAGGGACAGGATGGTAGTACTCTTAAATACAGCTTCATAAATAATAAACAAAAATACATTTTTTTCCATTCAAGTATATGTACTTGTTATGAACTTTATATATTCCATATTGACTCACTTCATACATTCATTCTATAGTACTATCAATAGTCACATTTATTCATACCATGATATATATATATATATTTTAAAATTAAAACACTTTCAAAGTAGTAGTTAAAGTACATTTTTAAAGGGAGAATGAGGACATTGAAACAGTGGTTTTATATACATAAGAGTTGGTGGGGAATGGATTTGTCCAGATTTAAGTTGGACATTACATCATAGGCAAGCAACATCAAGAGGTGTGTGTGTGTGTTGTATGGACAGGTAGATCAGACAAAAGGGAGGTGGATATGAATGATTATGAACATGTGCAACAGAGGCACATGGAACAAATAGAGAAACGGATTGCCTGTACTGTATGGCTACACCAGCGCAACACAAGCAGACAGACAAAACCCAAGCTGCACCTAGTTCTCGCTCTGCTGGCTCACTGGTGAATATCAACCGACTCATTAAACAACCACTGCACAGTTCTGTTGTACCTGCGAGTCTTATTCTCATGCTTATTTCCATGCTCAATATGGCACTCTTTTCTATCGCACACACTGAATTTACAGCTGCCAATGGGCCGATGATAGAAACAAACAAACCCAAATAAACCCAATACTAATTGGTGTATTCCAATTCTTATTGGAATACACATGACCAAAGGACAAGGGCATTCAAATGAATCACACACATTTAGAATAATACCACGATTGTGTCAACCTTTCCAGACAATTCTTAGACTTAAGGGCATAGTGGGAGGAAAGAAATGCACCAGCTCAATATAATCTTAAAGGAGGACTACAGGAAATTCATAGCATAGGAACAATAATCCCAGGAAACCTTGAGATAAACAGATTGTAGCTCTTACGTAAAGAACAGCCAGGATAAACATGGTTGCACAGTAAAGGAGATTGTTGTTGTAGTAGACCTGAATATCAGCGCCAGTTTGAGGGTAGCTGGCGACGCCTGTAGAGATCAGATGTTTACCGTAACCGTGGACATTGCACAAACACTTATGAGCTTACAATGGCAGACATCTTACAACATTTGCAACAGACAGCCAAACATTCCCAGGGGGCAGCAGTGGATCACAGCAGTTTGATAACAGTTAAACACACAGCAGAAGACCAAGGACTGACAGCTTATCGTCATTATTTGTCCCCCCCGTAATGCCCAATGCAAGCAGCTCTGGATAGTTCAGTCAGCATATGCTTTTCTAAAGGGCAACTGCTTTGCTCTATAGACTATACATGATCATAGCTGCTACAGGAAGAGTGCCTACAGATAACCAGGAGAGATAGAAGCACTGTACTGTTGTGTTACATGGTCAGACCTGTGACAAATAGCCAGGGGTGGATTGTATAAGTGATCAAACATTGTAGAACCAAGCAAAGACAAATCGGGTTATGGGCAAGCCAGGCAGTATGTGCATGAGGTGGGGTTGAATCTGCATGGAAGGACAATTAGGAATGTTGACAGATTGATGAAAGCGCGATAATGCCCATAGTGCAGCCAAGACAGAAGCAGACAATGTGTCAGGGCGGGGGGTTAATGCAAAGTTGTTACACCAACATGGGAATGCCAACGGCCACCATTGTATCACGCAAGCAAGAGATGGAGGCGGGGGCAAGGAGGCACACCGGAGAAAGTTTTCACTAGTCTATTTCACCTCGCAAGGTGCTACAGAAGTGCCTCTGCTGCCCCCTCTCCATCCCCTACGTGTTACGATTGCACGCTGCCCCTTCGACCTCTCTCTCCCAACCCCCCTAGAGGTCGATGAGCTGATCCACCAGCAGAAGGGAGCGGGCCATGTTGGGGATGCTGGACTCTGAACTGCCACTGTTGCTGCGCGAGTGACCACCTGAAACGTGCCAGAGAGAGAGAGAGGGAGACAAGGACATAAGGGGAGCAAGGAAGAGAGAAGAGGGAGAAAGGCGAACAAGCGGGTGTGAGAGTAATGTTTAGAGAGAGAATTTGACAGAACAGAGATCAGAACATAAAATGGCAAATAATTGAGAATCGGTGAAAGAGGGCGGAGAAGAGAGCAGAATGACAGGAGCAGACAGGGGTGAATGAGGGACGGGGGAAGAGAAGAAAGATACAGAAAGTAAGCTGAGGTTATCTATATGCAGCCGCAGCATTTCAGGGAAAGCGTGCTGGGAGGACATACTGTAAGTCGTCCTACCCTCTGGAAGAACTACTCCTTCAAGCTCTGCCTTTGGTGCTTCTGTTCTGACAGACTGTACAAAACAACTGCAGAACAGTGCCTCCTTTTGATCGGAACTGCCAATTCTTATTACCAATGAAAAGTGAATGAGAGAAAGCTAAGAGAAACCCACCGATGTGAGAGCATGCTAGGACGAGGGCTAGCTAAGGTTACAGCACAATCCAGCTATAAGTTGCTCTCATCAGGTGTAAGTGATTAACTAAGGTGTTAGCTAGGGTCTTCTCAGCAATGGCTGTGCTCATTCATGGTCACCTTGGGTTATATGGGTTAAGGAAGACAGCTCATACAGAACAGTACTCTGGTCTTCAGAAGATCTGTGTGGACCAACGAGACACATGGATCCAAACCCTATCTACATTCTGCTGGTCTACCTTACATACCTTGGTTGTTGGAGTTTTTGGAGATGAGCACAGGGATGGGGTCAAACTCGTCCTCAGTGCCCTTCTCCCCAGCCTCAGGTGGCTGGAAGCCCGACATGAGGTAAGCAGAGTCTGCAGGTGGAGGAGAGGAGGTGAAGGGATGATGGAGGGAGAAGGTTAGCACAGCCCAGGAGAGTGCGAGTGGGGGGAGGGTGCAGGGAGTAGAGACAGATGCAGCCAGAGCAGTCACAACGTTAGTACTAAGCCATGCATCTGATGTGGCTTTTGTAAATGAGTCAAGGGTCTGCAGAAGATCCCACAATGCTGTGGCTGCTGTATAGCGCTACAAATTAATACCTCACTGTTTGAACTATGAAGGGCGGTTGATACGGGCTGCCGACAGGTCTGTATCAATATCTAATTACCTTCTGAAATTATATAGTTCATCTTGATATTACTAATATGACAGTTTAACATCATACATTCAAAGGTCACTTGCCTTTGAACATGTATTTTAGTGTTTTGACTGAGCATTAAAGCTGAGAGATATTGCAGGCGTGTGGTTTAGTTTGGGCTGAACAGAAGTTGGAAGTCAGACTAGCTGAGGGGCGTTTACACAGGTAACACACTGAGTGTACAAAACATGACAGACTGACCAGGTGAATCCAGGTGATGTCACTTGTTAAATCCACTTCAAATCAGTGTAGATGAAAGGGAGGAGAAAGGTTAAAGAAGGATTTTTAAGCCGCGAGACAATTGAGACATGGATTGTGTATGTTTGCCATTCAGAGGGTGAATGGGGAAGACCAGGATTCATACAGACAGTACAAGTCAAATTCAAGTACTTTTTCAAGCACAAATATTTATTTTCAAGGATCATCAATTTGTAATAGCTCCTATTATGCAATTGTTTCTAGTCGCAGTCATCACTACCTTACAAGTTCAACTCAATAATACGGGTTTCACTTTATTTACTATGAGTGGTAAGTCAGTACTGATGATGTTGACTGATTTCCTTATATGAACTCTAACTCAGTAAAATCTTTGAAATTGTTGCACTTATATTTTTGTTCAGTATACATATTATTAAATGGTCTTTATATTTCACTAAATGACATGAAAGTGAATTCTGACGGTGTAAAAAGCCATTCGTAGACTCAAAAATATTGTCTTCTATACCCATTAGAAGAAAATTAAGTTGTGTTTGACACAATTTACATTTCTGGGGAACCCACATGGGTCCCAGACCCCAAGTTTGGGAACCACTGTACTACTAACCTCTCTCCCTGCTTGCTTCAATGCTTCCTCTCTCTGTGTATCACCTTTGCAGCCTGACTCACCACTGTCTGTCTCACTACTCTATGCCGAAAAGGTATTTTGTTATAAGAATTTATAGTAGCCCATGTTTGGATTACAGCTAGTTTAATTTCAGTCAACTGGTCCTGCTGAGGTCAGGTTTCGTTCAACATTAGCGTCTAACTTAATCCTTCTAGCCAGCTAGTTATAGCTAGCTACCTGGCTAATAGCCAGAGCCTTTGAACTACCTAGCTAGACACCTGACTGAAATATAAGCGACTATTTACCAGTTGTACACTGGGGGGGGGGGGGGGGGGGGGGGGGTCTGACACGGCAGGAGTCAAGGGATGTTAAAAGAATTCCCACTGTCAGCGGTGTTCCTTTGCTACTTGCAACTGTAGGTCTGGGCTGAGGTAGCTCGTTTCACCTCTCGACCCTACGTCGTAGGCGGAGTTTCCCGTTGGACAGAGTAGTGAATGAACGCGCTGCTAACAAGGCAAATCCGGGAGATTAAACGCCATTTCCCAAATAGAAAGGTACTTTGGAAGTACCAACTTGAGAAAATGTCTGATTTTGAAGGTATTCCAGTAGTTGAATTTCAGAGCGCCAAATTCATGTTCTAAGCACCTTGTGCAAACCCTGCAAAATATTTTTTTAAAGTGCCTTTGAATGGGGTATGGTAGTATTATGGTAGCTAGGCGCACAGGTTGCAACACTGCAACACTGCTGGGATTTTCACGCTCAACAGTTTCCATGTGTATCAAGAACGGTCCACCACCCAAAGGACATCCAGCCAACTTGACAACTGTGAGAAGCATTGGAGTCAACATGGGCCAGCATCCCTGTGGAACGCTTGACACCTTGTAGAGTCCATGCCCCGACATATTGAGGCTGTTCGTTCTGAGGGCAAAAGGGGGTGCAACTCAATATTATGAAGGTGTTCCTAATGTTTTGTACACTCAGTGTACAGTACATGACAGCTGGTGAGAGGGTCTTACCAGCAGGTGCTTGGGCAGTGCCAAATGAGACAGGAGACAGCTCATCCAGACAGGAGGCAGAGCCTGCAGGGGCAGAGGAGCAGGAGGATGGAGGTACACAGACAGTTTGAGCCCCAGGTGTGGAGGTGTGAGACAGCAGAGAGCAGCCCAGCAGAGAATCCTCCCCAGCTAGAGGGTCTGAGGGAGGAGGGGCCAGGGCACAGGATGTAGGGTGGAAGAAGGAAAGAAAGTGAACACAGGCCATTAACCCAAACAGGGAGAAAAAAGCTTGCTCACCCTCTTCCCACAGAAGAAAGTTCAGACTAAAAGTAAATGTGAGCTTCCTCTTATAAACGGAGTATACAAAACATTAAGAACACCTGCTCTTTCCATGACAGACTGACCAGGTGAATGCTATGATCCCTTATTGATGTCACTTGTTAAATCCACTTCAAAATCAGATCAGTGTATATGAAGGGGAGGAGACATGTTAAAGAAGGACTTTTAAGCCTTGAGACATGGATTGTGTATGTGTGCCATTCAGAGGGTGAATGGGCAAGCCAGAATATTTAAGTGCCTTGGAACATTGTTTGATAGTAGGTGCCAGGTACACCGGTTTGTGTCAAGAACTGCAACGCTGCTGGGTTTTTCACAATCAACAGTTTCCTGTGTGTATCAAGCATGATCCACCACCCAGAGGACATCCAGCCAACTTGACGCAACTGTGGAAAGCATTGACAGCAACATGGGCCAGCATATCCTGTAGAACGCTTTCGATACTTTGTAGAGTCCATGCCCCGACAAATTGAGGCAGTTCTGAGGACAAAGGGGGTCTGCAACTCAATATTAGGTGTTCCTAATATTTGGTATACTCAGTGTAAATTTATCCTCCAAGTAGTACCCTGCTCAAACCCCAGACTAGTAATGGTACTGTGCTGTATGTAGTAGTTGGACCAATGACAGGACCATGGTCCATTAGTGTCCTCTAGCGGAGCAGACCAAAAGCTGAGAAGAAAAAAACTGCCCCTTGAATGATGTGGAGAGGTCAAACCCAGAGGCAGCACACACGCTCTATTGCTCAGCAGTAGCTGCCTTGTTCCCAGCTCCAGCCTATTTTCACTGGCTGCAGGGAATGTCAGCCATTAAACATTCACACTTTGCACATGTTCATCTGGAGCAGAATCAGCACTGCTAATCAACAGTGCACTGCAAATGTTTTCCTGTTCACCTTTAAGAGTACGTCATAGTAACGGATCACTGCGATAAACCGAGACGCTCGCTGTCACAACCATTCCAGACAGTCTCGTTAACAGCAATAAAAGAAATGGTGACAGGGAATAATATTTTGCTGCAGGCAAACCTGTCAGCAAAGCCTGGCAGGGCATGTTTGAGCAGGCTACTGATAAATGACCTGATCCTTTCAACACCAAGCAATAGTTAAAACAAAGGACACCACAACTAAGCTCCTGAATCAAGACTGATATGCCTGTATGACGTTGATGGCAGAAATAACACCCAATCTTAGTGAAGGCAAATCCCTCTGTGTTATCCCAATGCATTGTGGCCTCACACACAGAGCTATGCTGTGTGTTCACTCATGCACGCCAACTGATGTATGGCAATAATGCAATAACACTACTTATAATTCAAGGCTGATACAGAGGAGCGGTAAAAACAGTAAGGTATAGGGCACTAACCTGGCAGGCTGGCTGAGGCTGTCTCCAGACCAAGGATCAGAGAGTCCACATACATATCAGCCTTAGCCGCTGCTGAAAATGAAACAGGAGAGATGGTTGGATAAAGAAATGAACGAGAAGGACAGAAGGAATAAAAAAAGCTCCAGGTAATAAAGTATATGAGAGTGATTTGAGTTCATTAACAACCAGAAGCATCTCTCATATCTGGAGAGGATACAGGAAGGGGAGAGACAGGCATGCAGACAGGCAGTCAGGCAGTCAGAATAGCCTGATACCATTGCTGTTGCCCTCTCCACAGCTGCTGAAGGGGTCAGCCAGGGGCAAGAGGTCAGGGAGCAGCAGACAAGTCTCAGGGGACTTCAGTCCCTCAATCAGCTTCTCTGTGAGCCATCCAAACAGAGGGACAGGAAGAGGGAGGACCGGGAGGGAGAAAGGCATAGAAAGAGAGGAAAGGAAGGGAGAATTTGCATAAGCAAAGTAGGAGTAGAGGGAGAAAAGAGATGAAGGCTCATTTAGGTACCACTGAGAACATGGCAATTAATTATGCTATCAAGATGAGCATTAGTTGGTAAAGGGTAACGCTCACAAGGGGTAGTAACGGTTAGTTCTTGGATTTGTCATTATCCTACTGGCTGCGTCATGTTTTTCCATTAGGCAGCCCTGTCCCTCTTGCTTTCCTTTTCAGCAGAGGGGCATAAAAAAAGATTAGGAAAAAATAAAATCAATCCTAGTGTGATAGAGATCACAGACCATGCTTGAGTAGAGGACAGGTTAATTTCAGCTGGGCCCACTGTATTAATACCATTCATGTCAAACTGGTAGTGGAGCGAAACAGCATGCCTTCAAAAAGGGACTGTGTACGCTGATCGTCTTAAACCATCAACACATAAATCCATCCAATCAAACTGAGACAAAGACAAACAACTAGCAGCTAGTGTCAGTATCTCATCTGTATTTGGTCATTAGTTGACAGATTCATTTCAATATGGCAGACAAGCATTGCCAAATAGTCTAAAAGAGCAAAATGTCAGCCTATACAAAAAACATACCAGGGGTTAGCTACCATAGCGCCATTCCACACACTAGGCCAACATCACTGACTGACCTTACATGACTCTTCTCCACTTTCATCACTGAAAAAGTGTTGGATCACCCAGCACTACCGGACTGATGGCATCCTTGTTAAGTCAGCTTTGCTGGGTGTGCCAGGTGTGCCACAGACAAAACAGGAGAACTGTCTTCAGGATATGTGCCTCTCCAGCAGGTTAGTACATCCAAACAGCCTGAGTGCAAACCAGGTGCATGCGTGTGAGTATCTTCTGGGTCAAAAACCTCCTCTCCATACATACTTACAGGTGACTGGCTGCTATGGGGGGACAGAGGACCTTGGGCAGGGGCTCAGAATATGACACAGCACAGCTGCCCATTTGCCCCCTTCACTAAGGGATAAAGGTCATAGGTCGTAGGTCAATGCTAACAAACTGCTATGATACAACGGCTGTGCATTCCAGAGCCATATTTAGATATATGGCTCTGGTGTACTCCTCGTTTGGCACCATATGACAGCAGCATGCACTGATCTGTGAGGAAACAGATTCTCTTTCCAATCGCCTTTATGACATATTATGAAAATGGAATAACTAGACTAGATAGTAGGACCATCCCTTCTGAAATATGCTGTGGCGTAACAGGTTTGGTGGGCCTTACATCTGGCCTGTGGTTATGTGAACTTCTGCAGACACTGTGCAGAGCTCTCCCAACAGACATTTGGGCTCCCGAGTGGCGCAGGGGTCTAAGGCACTGCATCTCAGTGCTAGAGGCGTCACTGCAGACACCCTGGTTTGAATCCAGGCTGTATCACAACCGGACGTGATTGGGAGTCCCAAAGGGCGGCACACAATTGGCCCAGCGTCATCCGGGTTTGGCCGGTGTTGGCCGTCATTGTAAATAAGAATTTGTTCTTAACTGAATTGTCTAGTCAAATACATAAAAGGTTACAACAGCAGTGATGCAGTTACTGTTGTCGACTCTACCTGTGCTGTGCAGCAAGTAAATCCTTAGGGCACTGATGGATAGAGAACACTGTGTAGAAGAATGTGTGAGTGGGGAGAGGACAGAGAAGATTAACCACACCCTGCTTATGTAACAGCCAGAGGCTGCCTTTTATCCCCTCAGTCCCCACTGACTGTTCGACTGTCTCTGGAGCCACTCTGTGGGCCTTTACACAGACCAGACTGAGCTAAGACAGTGTATTGCTCCTGTGCCATTTGGAAAAGCAGTCAACTACCAACTGAAGGAAGAGCTCAGATGTGATGGTAAACTTTCCCACTTTTCTCAGTGACAAGGGCATTCTGAAGCAGGCACCTCCAGAGGTAGGCTACAGTACAGCAATCCAATTAATAAAGTAGAATGTGTCCTTCTGGTAAGCAGGCAAGAGTGCAGTTAGAGGCACGGGTCCACAAGTGTGAGGCGATCCAGCTAAGGTCTGTATTCATAGGAGCTGAAAGGGAATCAATGAGTGCGTTGACTGCGCTAACAGGACAGGGACAATAGCACAACAGAGCAAAGCCATGTAATCTCAGAGTCATTATATAAACAATGGCTTTAAAAGGACATGAGCTAAAGGACATACAATACATGGCCAAAAGTATGTGGACATCCCTTGAAAATAGTGATTCGGCTATTTCAGTTGCTGACAGGTGTACAAAATAAAGCACACAGCCATGCAATCTCCACACACAAACATACTGCAAATGGTCTTGTTTTATTTTACCTTTATTTAACTAGGCAAGTCAGTTAAGAACAAATTCTTATTTTCAATGACGGCCTAGGAACAGTGCCTTGTTCAGGGACAGAACATATTTTTGACCTTGTCAGCTAGGGGATTCGATCTTGCAACCTTTCGGTTACTAGTCCAACGCTCTAACCACTAGGCTACCTGCCGCCCCAACTGAAGAAGAGCTGTGACTTTCAATGATGTCACCTTTCCAACAAGTCAGTTCGTCAAATTTCTGCCTTGCTAGAGCTGCCACGATCAACTGTAAGTGTTGTTATTGTGAAGTGGAAACGTCTAGGGGTAACAACAGCTCAGCCACGAAGTGGTAGGCCACACAAGCTCATAGAAAGGGACTGCAGAGTGCTGAAGCACGTAGCGCAAAAATCGGTTGCAACACTCAGTACTGAGTTCCAAATTGCCTCCGGAAGCAACGTCAGCACAAGAACGGTTCGTCGGGAGCTTCATGAAATGGTTTTCCATGGCCAAGCAGCCGCACACAAGCCTAAGATCACCATGCGCAATGCCAAGCGTCAGCTGGAGTGGTGTAATGCTTGCCGCCATTGGACCCTGGAGCAGTGGAAATGCGTTATCTGGAGTGATGAATCACGCTTCACCACCTGGCAATCCGACAGACAAGTCTGGGTTTGGAGGATGCCAGGAGAACACTACCTGCCCGACTGTAAACTGTAAAGTTTGGTGGAGGAGGAATAATGGTCTGGGTCTGTTTTTCATGGTTTGGTCTAGGCCCCCTAGTTCCAGTGAAGGGAAATCTTAATGCTACGGTATACAATGACATTCTAGACGATTCTGTGCTTCCAACTTTGTGGTAATAGTTCGGGGAAGGCCCTTTCCTGTTTCAGCATGACAATGCCCCCCATGCACAAAGTGAGGTCTATACATAAATGGTTTGTCGACTGGCCTGCACAGAGCCCTGACCTCAACTCCATCAAACACCTTTGGGATGAATTGGAAAACTGACTGCGTGCCAGGCATAATTGCCCAACATCAGTGCCTGACCTCACTTATGCTCGTGACTGAATAGAAGCAAGTCCCCGCAAAAATTTTCCAACATCTAATGGAAAGCCTTTCCAGAAGAGTGGAGGATGTTATAGAAGCAAAGAGGGGGAACAAATCCATATTAATGCCCATTATTTTGTAATGAGATGTTCGATGAGCAGATGTCCATACTTTAGGCCATGTAGTGTATACAATCCACCAACATGAGTGTCTCAGGAACATCTATGTGCAAGAATTGAAAAACACGATGGAGGATTGATGTTGGCAGGACAGACAACTGGAACCTGCCACTTCATTCCACAACAATGTTGCATGCTGGGAAAGAGCATTACCTGGAGTGTCAGAGAGGGAGAGTGTGTTAAAGGGGTCCGGGCCACTCAACATCTCTGAGCCTGCATCCAAACTCAGGATGTCAGCAGATCTCTCAGCTTAACATCACACAGGGAGAAAGAGAGAAAGAATGAGAGCTATCAGGAGAATAGGGGGAGGAAGGATGTTGAGGTTTATTACAGTTATTGATCTAATTGAAGTCAACAAGATGTCATTGAGGACAACAGAGCTGAGGATAACACAATAAACAACACTATTGAATACTAGTTTCTGATTGGCTAGAAGGGCTTTCTAGAACGCGGGACAGTTGGATGTCTCTGGGAAACCTAATCATGATGCAACAAAGCACTGCACATGCATACCGTACTTGCTACAAAGTTACAGAAGCTAACAGCTACACAAACCAATATTAATACATTGTAAATGAGGAAAAACGGAGGAAACATTTGTCTTAATGATTTAGAGAAGAAGCCAACACCTAAAAACACATGAGGACACCACATGGGAAATATGTAGAGATGAGGGAGGGATAATAACGTAGGTATGACACAGGGAGAGGGAGGAGAGCAGTTGAAAACATGGACAGCCTTACCTGGGAAAGCCTTGCCTGTAGCACCAGCAGCAGAGACAGGCTGCAGACCTGGAATGAGGTTCTCTGTGGAGAGGCTGGCCCTCTCCCCTGTTGTAGCTGTCATAAAGACATACACAATTAGGTAATTGAACAGAAGTGACGCTTTTTTTCTATCTACCACCTATCCATTGCACTTGCAGATGTGTATACACAGATTGGGCATTGTGGTCTTACTCTCGACCAGCTTGGTAAAATCCTTGTTGAGTAGCTCCTCAGCAGTGAGCTTGGAGAAGTTGTCGTCACCAAACGGGTTCCAGCTGCCAGACGGTGCAAAGAGAGCTGTTTGGGCAACGCCCTCACCTGGCTGGTTCACACTCTGCTGGGAGGAGCAGGGGGAGCCAGAGGGGGTAGTGCTGGCTGACCTATAACACACATACGGAAACACAAAGGTTACAGTGGAAATCATCCATCTCATTCATCTTATGTACAAACGAGTCTGTGCAAATATAGAGCATGTAAGCAAATAGGGGTGAATTAAAAGTCTGAGTTAATTGTTGATTGAATAGACTGTTTATTCCTGTGTTAAACTGGGCTATAAAAGGGGGTGTTTATACGGTTGTCTGTTGTATATTCATTGGCCTGAATCTCTCTGTGTTAGTAGAATAATTGGACAGTTGATTGTTAGTTCATTGAGATTAGTTAATTCAGCTTACTTGGACTTGTTGAGGCTGGCCTCGGCTGCAGCCGCCTGCAGTAGCTGGGTGGACCTGCTGACTGGGACCCCAAACACAGCACTGTGGGTGACGTCGCTCAATATGCGCCTGTGGCCACCCCGGGGGCCCATCTTTGGGGAGGAGGGGGGCGTCAGGGAGCCAACCTTGTGGAGCCCACGGCCAGATGCCAGAGGCTGGGGAGGAAAGGCAGTCATGAAGATTAGGAAAAAATATCACAGGGAATATGAAAAATCAGGGAGAGAAGGAAGGAAATTACAGGTTGATTAGCCATTCTCTAAGAGGATATTATTTTCATTGTATCCCAAAATACAGAATCATTGCAAAACCACATTCTACTGGTTAGTGAAAAGACATGGTTGGTTAGTGACAAAGCGCCAGTGTGGGGTCTTGAGGATGATCAGTTATTGATTATATTTTTGTTGTTGAGAGAGAGATTTGGAAGATACAGAAAAATAAATAAAACACAGGAATCAAGAGACAGAACTGAGTGGTGACAGGTTGCAGGAACAGAGATGTTTCATGACAACCTTAGACATTAACCATAGTGAAAGGAAAAGCAGCCAGACAGTTTCTAAATCTCATCTTTTTGGTTTGATATCTTTGAACACTACGCAAAGCATGAAATATGTCTTTGAAGTTAGAAAAAACTACTAAAAAGATTAAAAGATGACTGTCTTTACATTGTTTGTTTGCACCTTATTGCAGACCTGATGTTTACAGGACAAATCCAAGAGCAAGTATTTCATTTTTTTTTTTTTTTTTAATACATAGATCAATAAAACATGTAGTTATTTTAAAGGGAAATAATCAAATTCAAATGTAGAATGCATACAAAGTCAGTGTTAGGTGATTAGCTAGATTCGAAGGCCCCAGACAGAAGGAGGTTAGCCCCCCTGCCCCCTGTCCCAAAGAGCAGCAGGCTGCCTGAGGGGAGGGTGGTTACCGTGGGCTCAGAGTCACAGTCAGAGTCGGAATCAGGTGCAGCAGGTCCTGTGGCTGCAGGCTTAGGGGGAGCTGCTGTTTGGGGGGAGGGGGGCACAGGGCCGGCTGGTGGCTGCAGAGGAGCAACAGGACTAGCTTTGGGCTGCACAGCCACAGAGCTATGGGGGGCCGGCATGGGAGGCTGCTGCCGTTTGTAGAGGCTCTGCACCAGCTGATGCTGCTAAGGGATAGGATAGTGGGAAAAACACAACCAGTGCTCAGGAAAACCTCTCCCTACTGTCTCATTTGGCCAAGTTTGGGATGAGTTATTGCTCTGAGAAATGCAAACCAGTTCGCCACATGTAAATACCCTTCTGAGCCCTGTGTTTTTCATGAAACTTGTCATTTACATGTGGTGAACTGGTTTAACAGATCAGAGGGGAGTTTCTGCTGAGTCAAAAGTTATTCAGTTTGATTCAATTTAATTCAAAACCACAAGGTCATTCAGAGGTCCTGATAAAAGTGCACTCTGCATAGAAACAAAAGTTGGAAGACAATAAATGGATACAAAACAAACAATGGCGTCCTTACATACACAGCATGAGCATAGAGTGGACCATGGTCATGACCAAGGAGTCTCCAACTAAAACTATTTAGAGAAAGTAAATGGAATATTGCAGTGAAATGACTTCATATTATTGCCAAATGGCAACAAGACTGTCAACACAATGTAATATATAGTGCCTTTAGCAGACTGATATGAGATCTGCCCACCTGGTTGACTTGCTGATGTGGAATGAAAAAGGCTGCTGCCTGCTGCTTCATGAAGAGACCCTGCTGATGCTGGGGCGTGGCCATGGGTTGCGAAGAGGTGGTCTGAGCCAGTGGGGATGTGGCCTGTGCAGCAGGTGCCTGCTGAACTGATTGGACAGCAGCAGCAGGCTGGGCAGCGGCTAAAACACCTGTAATACAGTGAAGATGGTTGTCTTGTAACAGCCCTGCTAAACTACAACCATTGAGGGAATGCTTCTTTTGAAATCAATGAAAGCTGCTATACAGCCCATGTCACGCTCGAGTTGCGTCACATCCAATGGCAGCGTCCAAGCTCAAGAATCGCTGCGGTTCAATTCTCTGATGCACGTGTTCATTCCATCTTGTGAATTGAAATAAAGTTGATTGTGGTTGTATATGGCCTTGACTATACACATTTGCTTATTTTACTAAGATTTACATTTTAGTCATTTAGCAGCTAGCTACAATGATTATGTTCACAGTGTAAACAAAAGCAACTTGTAAAATTAAAGGATCATTCAGTACAACCCCACTAGCAACAATTGAATGAGTACTTGCGAAAAAACTGGACTAAAGTTATTGTACTTATGCATAATCAATGAATATGGTACAGTAGGGGAAAATAGAATAAGATGCCCTTCCCCTCTGCTCCTCTCCGCTCTCAAAACATGGCCCTGTGTAGTAGGTAATACGTCACATTGAACCGACGCTGATGGCAAAGCCACGCGTAGTGGAGCTCAAGTATAAGGGTGACTTCATAACAATGGACTGAAACAGACATGCTTGAAGCTCCTATCCGTCTCTATACAAGCATATGGACAGACAATGTCACCAAGGGCTCATTAATTCAAGCCTTGTACTGCTGGACAAATTGAACCACTGGGATTACAAGGCCATGTTATGTCAGCCAAAGACGTGGAACATTTCAATACAGGATGCCCATCTTGGTGAGTGCTTTGTTACAGGATAAGATACTTTCACTGCTAGCAGGCCTCAGCTCACACATCATCAGATCCTTACGGTTCAAGCTTTGAGAAGCAGAGGTGGTATAGAGGGTAGTGTACTGTATGCGTACCTATGGGCTGGGGCCCTCCTGCAGCCACGTTGGGTCTCTTGCGTGGGGTGAGGGCCGGCTGGATGGGCAGGATGCCTATGGGCTGGGTCCCTCCAGCTTTGGGGCGTGAACGGGGTGCGATGGAGGTCTCCATTGTGGGGACGGGGTCTGTGAGCCTTGGAGGGGGAAAGGCAAGGCAGGTTATCATTGCTGGAGCTTGACATATTTAACTATAAAAAAAAGGTCAGATACTCATGCTCTTCACTCACCTGGCTTTGGATTGACTTTTTTTGGCCACAGCTTCGCTGGCTCTGATTGGTTCGGGGAGTTTTGTAAGAATAGGGGAGTTCTGAGAAGGTGAAAAGAGTTTGAGTACTATGCTTAGATATACTACCCAACTAAAATCAATAAGCTTCACTCAGATTTCTAGTTTAAAAGTTTTCCTTCGGTCACAGAGCGGGAACAAGGACCCTTTATCATTATAAACGTCTGCATGACACATGATTGCAGCAATTCAATGATCAGTTACAGATTTCATGAATCGGCTTTGAGTGTCTACTTTGATGCCTCTCTGGGAATGTGGTCTGAAATGTGCCGTGTCAGATGATTGAGTGCTGACATTGCACCATCAATGCAAAGCAAAGGGGCCTAGGGGATGGAGGGCAGCCAACTGGCAACAATCACAAAGCTCCCTGCTCCCCCATCTTCTGGCATTTTACACAACACTTATGTTGCTGTCCAAAACAATAAGACATGAATAAAACATCTTAAAATGTGAAAGCTTCTTACGTTGAAAAATAAATAACATCTAGTACAGTGCCTTTACATACCATCTCTTACTTTCAATGATGTATGTACACCTGGCATTAGGAACAGGCAAGATAACAATTCAGATAAAGTTAAAAAGGTCCTCTACATTATGACCCTTTGAAATATATTTGGTTGTAACCTTTGTCTCCAGGGAGATTTTCTAGTACGGTTGTTATTACTGATGGTGAGGTGACTTACATGTACGTTCTGGATGGGGCATTCTATCCCAGCCAGCCTGAAGGCGAAGTAGGACACTTGGTAGATATCTGGTCTCTTCTCAGGGTCAGGCTCCAGCATGTATCCTGATGAATGGAAAAACATTTGTTGGTAATGATGATACGAATACATTTCACTCATTGAACTAAAATACTTGGGACTGTGTAAGACAGAAATGGCACAGAGAAAAACAGAGACAGAAAACAAAGGCAGAGCCTTGACTCTCTCACACACAAACACATGGACCAGTGAGTATAATGTGATGGGGAGGATGGCTACTCACTGATGAGGCAGTGCATGTCCGGGGAATAGCGGGAGTTGTCTGGAATAGTGAAGCTGCCGTCACAGATGGCCACCTGGCTCTCCCCAAACGGCAGGGTGAAGTAGCACAGCTTATACAGCAGGCAGCCCATAGCCTGCAGAACCACAGCACAGTGAGCATCAGCACACCTTGTATTAACTTGGCCTCAAGCCAACTGTGTAGTGTAGGGTGTTCACCCATAAAATTATTCATTCATTGGTTTATACAAATATGTCCATTCAATAGAGAATTGCATCAAAAACAAATTGTCCAAACCCCATGTCTCTTGTCATTTGGACACACCTACTCATTCAAGTTTTTTTTTTACTTTTCTACATTGTAAACTGAAAACTGTACTTTGACATTCATTTCGCAGTACCCTCTTGAATTGCCCCGTTTCTCCACACATTCTAGAGCAGTGAGTGAATGCCCTATATAGTGGAGAGAAACCAGTCAATCTCTCATGGTGATATAGCAGCATGCCAACTCACCCAGATGTCAGCCTTTGTAGTGATGACCGTGCCATTATAGAGGTTGATCATCTCTGGGGCTCGGTATGACAGAGTAGTGTACCTTACATGGGAAGGAAGGGAGCACACCAATTTAGGAAGGACTTCAATCACAGATAAATGTCCTCAACAGGGTTCACTTGGCACAGTTAAACCCACAACATCCCAACCTGTTGTACTTGTTGGTTCACTAGACTAAAACTATCAAACCACTTTCATGTGTTCAGTATTCCAGTTGAGGTGAAGCTCTTCAGAATCACTCACTTCTTGATTTCCTCCTCCACCAGTGGAACGCCCTCTGTCTGAGGGTTCTGGAAGCGGTTGGTGGCACTGCCAAAGTCACACAACACATAGTGTCCCCGGTCATGGAGCAGGATATTCTCCACCTGCAGAGGAGACAGACACACAGATGACTCCTGAGACGATCTTCGAACAGCGTTTAACATATTTATACACTTCATGGCTCACTTCTCATGCTGACACACATATGCAGCTAGGACAAGTATTAAAGAAAAACTTAAAAGGCCATGATAATGCCAATGAGGCCATTAAAGTGTAAGTAAAGTGTAGACTGAGGGTGTGTGTGTGAAGCTAGGTGCTCGTGCCTTGAGATCTCGATGGATGATTGGCGTCTTGCACTGGTGGAGGCGGGCCACGGCCTCGCAGGTGTCACAGAAGATCTGCAGCACCTCTGCCTCAGTGAAGCCTGTCTGCAGACGCTGGTTCATCAGGTTCACCACCTGCCCACCTGCAACAAACCAGGAAGGACTTACAACGGATTTGGATAAAATGAGGTATGAGGTTTGTGCCCTAATGAAACCACTAAAGCGCTTGAGAAGGAAAGAGGGGCAGAATTACCACGACAGAAGTCCATGAGGATGAGGACCTCCCAGACATCTCCTGCTCCAACTGCAGTTATACTGGAGTCCAGGAAACCCACAATGTTCCTGTGGCCCACGAGGTCCCTCTGAACACACACACACACACACAATTGGTTCATATTTTAGAGAATATAAAGAACCTCATACATCTCTGGTTGGCTTTCCAGTTCCAAACAGGCTGCCATAACAATGGTGTTCTTTGTTTGTTTTTTGGACTGACAGAGAGTGTACTGTTCTGCTCTAGCTTACTGCCTATGAGGAACTGCCAAAAGGTTGGAAGTAATAATGATAGCCATTCTGTACCAATTATGCCCCCCAGGGTGTGGCTGCAGGGCTAGTTATCTTACAGCATGGCCTCCAGTAAGGCAATTGACGCCCAAGGGGGCGGGGGAGTTTAGCTGCATTAATGCCAATTCAACATATTCAGCAGCAGGCTCCAACTGGGCTAAGAGTGAAACACTTACTACCCACCCTCCTGCCCCTTCCCTCCATCTTCTCTCTGTATATGTTTCAGTTAGTCTTGTCAACCAACCGCTTCAATATTCAGCAATTCACACACACTCCCATATCACCTCTTCCAGAACAAAAACAACCCTCTTCTTTGATTTGTGTAATGTTGCTCTATGGTTCTACATCCGCTTCACTATAGCAGAAACACAGTGATCCAGTGGTTTCCAAACGAGTCAGTGACCTCACACAATCATTTGCCCCCTTTGTCTAAGAGCCTCACCATATAGCTATTAGCTAGGTGTGTATTCTACGTTGGACTGAGTGACAGACCAAGCAGGGCTCCAGCCCAGAGCCTGTTCTCACCATGATCTGGATCTCCAGCTCGCAGATCTGCAGGTCGTGCTCGTTGTTGACATACATCCTCTTCAGAGCACAGCGCACCCCCTGGTTGGTCCGCACCAGGAACACAATGGCAAAGCCTCCTGTGGAGGGAAGGAGTGAGAGCGCAAGAAAGAATGCAGAGGATGCTTAATTTTTAGCATTGACCTGTGACTGGGTCACCACTGAAGTCAGCTGCAATGTCAGCCAACTTAACAGGAACGGAATACAATAAACAACATGAAAATGGCTAAATATGGAGCGACAAATGTTCGCTTCGTTACACTGGTTCACCCCTTAAGCCAAATGATGATCTTTGACCTTCAAATGTCAGCGACAGTGACTGAATCAGCCCAGAGTCATAGACAGTCAGCCTCCTCCAGTCTCTCTGCTCAGCCTCAATGAATGAGTCAAAGCTGCTGATGCTGCTGAGAGGCTGACTGAGCAGAGCAGAGAGGGCATCCTCCAGTCTGTCCATTACCTCATCATGACAGCAGCACACCACACAACCCTGGAAACGTGCCCCCTCACACACACCTCATATAAACACACACTTTATGACCCTGTATAAACAGTGGGGGTGGCAAAGTTAGCTGGGAAGATACGTTATGATGTGTTCAGTCAGAGGGAGCTGTGATAAAGGGCGGCTCAAAATAGCATTGGGTGAGTCAGCAGTAGAGCCGAGACATAGAAAGACTGCAGGTATTGGAGCAGCAGCACTGACTGGAGACAGTGAAGAGTGCGAGATTCCATCATCCGGCTACTAGAAGAACATTGTACTGACACAGGGCAACTGGCAAGGCTCCAAAAGGGCCCTTAAGTCGGTCTCTCTGTCTCGCTCACCTGCTAATTCAGACACACAACACCACTAGTGATTGCGTATGTGGCTGGCTGTGCCCACTATTTGTTTCTGTTGAACAAGGAGGCAGTGCTGGCATGCTTTGCTCCATGCGTGATACATCACTGGGCTCTTTCATCTACACACCTTTCACACACAGCAAGGGGGCTGGCCTTTACCTCAATAAAGAATAATTCCATCAGATGGGCAGGGTTCAGTAGAAGCACTGTCTGGAACTTAACATACGGTGCATGTATCTCAGCTAGACTTCTCACATTGTCCAAAGAGAGGTAACAGTAGTGCATTTATGTCAGTGATGCAGAGCTGGTGTTTTGAAGGATTGGTGGCTCTGCAGTGTTGTAGCAGCACAATGCTGTAAGGTGTGAGTAGTATGTGTGTCTGTGATTAAGAATTATAGGCTAGTAGTAGCTGAGCTAATGCTCGGAGGGGTTGGTTGAGAGCTCTGCCGTGCTGCTGCATTGACATGCACTACGCTAAATAAGCACCTCCAGGTTCTGATCAGAGCAGAAACATATGGGCCAGGACCAAGTTTCACTAATCTGAATAAGAGATTGACTTTGTATTGGTTCATCTCTCTGCTGCACGCACACACAAGCACCATCAACACACAGACACTTCCCAGTGCAGGTGGCTTGGTACTGCAGTGGCATTTCAGCACCTCACCTTAAACCACAGAAACAAGGCTCGTCTGTCCTCCTGAATCTTGTAGATTATTTTTTAGAGGGGCCTGCTGCATGCTCTGGGAAGAATCAATACAAACTGGGAGGTGGCTGTACATTTGAATGCAGAAGATAAGGCACTACAGAGCACCTGCAGCCTGTACAACAAGTGAGGTCTAAATCAAGCCTTTGAGAGCATTAGGCTACTGGACAACTGCTTCCTTGTCTATTTTCACTGCTGACACAGCTAGGCCTAAAGCATTTCAACCCTGCAGTGAACTCACTAGGACAAACACACAGTCAGTCCTATTAGAGGAGCCTGCTTCTGCTGCTCAGAGAGGCCTGTTGGTAGCCAGCCCTGTGCTCTCCCAGCATGCTGTCTATAGCTGCCTGCGCTGAGCCATGCCCTGGGCTGAGTCATCCAGCCTGCCTCACATCACTAAGCCAAGGACAGCTCCCCTCCACGTGATCTGTCTGTTTGGGGTTTGATCAGAGGCTTTGCACCACAGCCTTCAGTTCCATAGGAGCTACTGCTGTACAATGAGTATCAGTTCAAATAATCAGTGTGGCCTATACACTCAGTAGAATGGTAAATGTACGACCAGTGGAGGGCCAAGCTAAATCTGTTAACATCAACTCATATATTCATACAAATGTATGCAAAATAGAGTGTATCCAGCAAAGCCTATCTTGTCCCCGTTTCAAAGTTAATATCAGAATACCTTGTGGGAGCAAGCACAAACATGTAGACCTACACACAACATGGAGTGTGTGTGTGTGGGTGGTCCTGTCTGAGCTGACGTAGGGTTTGTCCTGCCAAGCCACTGCTAGTTTGCGCCATCTAATCTCAGGCACCTACGTGAAATTAGAGGGATTAGCCACCTTCTTAAGTAACATGCCACAAGCAGCACATTGACTTTCACCAGACTGGACAGGCCAACAACAAGTACATTATAAACATTCCCCCTTAACACTGATGACAGCCATTATAATACCCCGCTGTCCACTCAACCAAACACAAATAAAAAAATGTAAGTGTTTTGGCATACAGTTCAGGAAACAATGATAGACAAGCTCCATTGCAGTGATGACAAACAGCAAACTATAAATAAACATGACTACTACATGGTTTATAATCATGCTCACTGAGGCGTCTGCATTATGCTGCATCCTGCTTGGAGAAGACAATTCTTCTGGCACTGTCGAGTCTCCAGTCGGCATTAATATTATATTAACCCAGCTTGCACCAGCTGATACTCGTTGATAATTCGAAAAATGAAAGACAGTTGGTTTTCCCAGCATGCCCCAGTGGTTTGTGTGTGCGCTCTCTGACAGTGGAGTGAGAGGGGCAGGCAGGCTTCTGCCATGACAATGTCAGTAGTAGAGGGCTAGTGTTACCATACCAGCAGTAACGTTACACGCCTGTAAACTGGAGTAAATGACCCACCTTGTTGATACTGTAAAGAGAACGTGTTGCAGCTAAATGCTTTCTGGTTTTGGGATTGCTGAGAGAACAGGGGCAAAACTGCTTTGACATTTCCTGCAAATGTGACCCAGCAATACCTCAAAACCAGCTGAACAAAAATAGCCTGAAGGAAAGCAAATCTACAGCCAGAAAAATGTATCCATGGAAAAACATTCTAACTAACATTCATCAAAATGTGTGATCTAATGGAGGGCAAGAGTTGTTTGAGGGAGAGGGTCATCTCAGCTGGTTCTACCACTGGTCCCAGACCAGTGAACCACATAAGCAGCCTCTTCATGCATGGTTTGAGAATATTCAGAAAGTTATCCAGTTAGTTATACTGAGTGATTTTACTGTGCTTGACTGTATCATCCAACCCCCATGTGTCACTGTCTCCTCTGAATGACACACTCACTTTCATAGAGGAGTAGTCCTAAGCCTGCTGAGAACTGAAAGTGAAGATATCCAGGCATTCAACCAGGGGTGGTACAGACTGAAACATGGTGTCCATCTATTATTCAGCAACAGGCCCTCAGTTGACAGAATGGCACATTCACTTTGACCATGGTCATGTGGATCAGCGTAGCATTGTCTCTAAAGCAGAGCTTTAGTGTTTGGGACACACAGCGTCAGGCTCAGCAGACTAGACTGTGGGTGTAGATGGCTCATTGACGGGACAGTACTGCGTAGAGCATAGGGATATGGTGTGGGGAGCAGCAGCCTAATGGGTTAACGGTGTAGACAAGTAAACAATGCAGACAGCAGCACACTGAGCCAATAGCATCAATCAAGAAGAATGGTAGGCGGGCCGAACAGGCCCCCATTAACATTGACAGGGCTGTAGTGGTGCGGGTTGAGAGTTAAGTTCCTTGGTGTCCACATCACCAATGAACTATTATGGTCCAAACACCAAGACAATCATGAAGAGGGCACGACAAAACCTATTCCCCCTCAGGAGACCGAAAAGATTTGGCATGGTTCCCCAGAACCTCAAGTTCTACAGCTGCACCATCGAGAGCATCCTGACCTGTTACATCACCACCTGGTATGGCAACTGCTCAGCATCTGACCATAAGGCGCTACAAAGTCATGTGTACGGCACAGTACATCACTGGGGCCAAGCTTCCTGCCATCCAGGAACTATATAATAGGTGGTGTCAGAGGAAAGCCCATAAAATTGTCAGAGACTCCAGTCACCCAAGTCATAGACTGTTCTCTCTGCTACCGCACGGCAAGCAGTACCGGAGCGCCAAGTCTAGAACCAAAAGGCTCCTCAACAGCTTCTATCTCCAAGCCGTAAGACTGATGAACAATTAATAAAATAGCCACCGGACTATTTACATTGACTGACCACCCCTCCCTTTTGTACACTGCTGCTACTCACTGTTTATTATCTATGCAGTCATTTCACCCCTACCTACATGTACAAATTACCTCATCTAACCTGTACCCCCGCACACTAATTCGGTACCAGTACCCCTTGTGTATAGCCTCGTTATTGTGTTACTTTTTATTATTATTTTTGACTTTAGTCTTTTTGTTAAATAATTTCTTAACTTTTCTTGAACAGCACTGTTGGTTAAGAGCTTGTAAGTAAGCATTTCACGGTAAGGTCTGCACTTGTTGAAAGCAGATGAACAGGCTACAGAGAAACCAACATGGGAAACGTGAGAGCAGTACTCGGCAATTCCACAGTAACGGGATTATGCTTTGACTCTTTCACTTTAAATGTACAGTCGTGGCCAAAAGTTGAGAATGACAAATATTAATTTCCACAAAGTTTGCTGCTTCAGTGTCTTTAGATATTTTTGTCAGATGTTACTATGAAATACTGAAGTATAATTACAAGCATTTCATAAGTGTCAAAGGCTTTTGACAATTACATGAAGTTGACGCAAAAGAGTCAATATTTGCAGTGTTGACCCTTCTTTTTCAAGACCTCTGCAATTCGCCCTGGCATGCTGTCAATTAACTTCTGGGCCACATTCTGACTGATTGCAGCCCATTCTTGCATAATCAATGCTTGGAGTTTGTCAGAATTTGTGGGGTTTTGTTTGTCCACCCGCCTCGAGGACTGACCACAAGTTCAATGGGATTAAGGTCTGGGAAGTTCTGGCCATGGACCCAAAATATCAATGTTTTGTTCCCCGAGCCACTTAGTTATCACTTTTGCCTTGTGGCAAGATGCTCCATCATGCTGGAAAAGGTATTGTTCATCACCAAACTGTTCCTGGATGGGAGAAGTTGCTCTCGGAGGATGTGTTGGTACCATTCTTTATTCATGGCTGTGTTCTTAGGCAAAATTGTGATTGAGCCCACTCCCTTAGCTGAGAAGCAACCCCACACATGAATGGTCTCAAGATACTTTACTGTTGGCATGACACAGGACTGATGGTAGCGCTCACCTTGTCTTCTCCGGACAAGCTTTTTTCCCCAGATGCCCCAAACAATCGGAAAGGGGATTCAGAGAAAATGACTTTACCCCAGTCCTCAGCAGTCCAATCCCTGTACCTTTTGCAGAATATCATTCTGTCCGTGATGTTTTTCCTGGAGAGAAGTGGCTTCTTTGCTGCCCTTCTTGACACCAGGCCATCCTCCAAAAGTCTTCGCCTTACTGTGCATGCAGATGCACTCACACCTGCCTGCTGCCATTCCTGAGCAAGCTCTGTACTTGTGGTGCCCCGATCCCGCAGCTTACTCAACTTTAGGAGACGGTCCTGGCGCTTGCTGGACTTTCTTGGGCGCCCTGAAGCCTTATGCACAACAATTGAACCGCTCTCCTTGAAGTTCTTGATGATCCGATAAATGGTTGATTTAGGTGCGATCTTACTGGCAGCAATATCCTTGCCTGTGAAGCCCTTTTTGTGCAAAGCAATGATGACGGCACGTGTTTCCTTGCAGGCACCCATGATTGACAGAGGAAGAACAGTGATTCCAAGCACCACCTCCTATTGAAGCTTCCAGTCTGTTATTCGAACTCAATCAGCATGTCAGAGTGATCTCTAGCCTTGTCCTCGTCAACACTCACACCTGTGTTAACGAGAGAATCACTGACATGTCAGCTGGTCCTTTTGTGGCAGGGCTGAAATGCAGTGGAAATGTTTTTTGGGGATTCTTTGCATGGCAAAGAGGGACTTTGCAATTAATTGCAATTCATCTGATCACTCTTCATAACATTCTGGAGTATATGCAAATTACCATCATACAAACTGAGGCAGCAGACTGTGAAAATTAATATTTGTGTCATTCAAAACTTTTGGCCACGACTGTATGCCAAACAAAAAAAAAACAACATTGATTTCAAAGTTTAATAAACCATAAAAACTCTATGCACAGACTACTTAATTTCCGAAAACGAATTTAGTGGAAGAATTGTGCAGATGCAAACTTCGGTAATGGAATTATGGTAATATCTCCCTCATGTTTTATTCAACCACATTTTTCAAAAATCTATAAATATCTGCTCTGAATTAAGATTCAAAGAGGTTTGCAGAAGTAATGGGGTGTCAGCTATGACATGGCACCTTGAGTTTGAAAAAATATATTTTGGTTACTGAACTACATTAAGTGAAGTGGATTTACACCCGGTAACAGAATTACATCATGGGTCCCTGATCTGTACTACACAGAAATGCATCATTATGGATATGAGTGTCATTCTCATCTTGTTTCACAAGTTTGGACATCACAGCACAGTAGAGTACAGTGCAATACAGCACAGTTCAGTTCTGTACAGTAAAATATACTGTACTTTTCTTTACTGTATAGGACATATTCTACTGTGCTCTAATCACTACTGAACTGTATTTTATTGAAGTGTAATCTACTGTGCTCTACTCAATGTACTGTGCTATCCAAACTTGTGAAAATACATATGATAGGTTTTGATTTGGTCCAGCGGGGTCTGTCTGTGGAAGTT
The DNA here is from genome assembly GCF_965601325.2 of Salmo salar. Lineage (NCBI taxonomy): Eukaryota > Metazoa > Chordata > Actinopteri > Salmoniformes > Salmonidae > Salmo > Salmo salar. The sequence goes on along the minus strand of NC_138314.1, from coordinate 21,656,176 downwards.
AAAATCAAGGACGGGGTGGACTGTCCAAATAATTTGTACTACTTTTCAACATCCATGGATGTCCGGAGTGGGTCTGTGCTCAGTGGGTGAGGATGCTGGTTAGTGAATGGAAAGAGTGGGCTCATGGGTACGTGTCAGTAAGAGCTGAGAGAGGTGACATTAACTGGAGAGAGAGAGAGGGAGGGCTTGTCCAGATGCACTGTTTTAGCACTCTTGGTTTGACCACCAGACACAGAAGTCAGGGGCTGAACATAACAATATGCCAGTGGAAGGGAGGACAGTAGCAGGTGGCCCAACTGTTTGTGACTATGATTTCCCATTGTAGCCAATTCAGTTGCAGTAATTCCGTTACAGATTTTTTGGTAATTCTGTTAATAATTGGTACGAGTTTTAATCACTTAATAATTCATAAACAAAATTGATATCAGTAAAATCACTACTAAGACACCAATGTCGATGAAAATTTGTGAATCAATTTATAGGTACAACACAATCCCGCCTCTCCTCATGAGCTGTCTGGCCCTTACCGAGAACCACATACTGTATTTTTAACAGGGTCGTTAGCAATTGAGTTTTCAGAATATTTTTCCACCCACCTAGCTCAAATTCTAGACGTTGGAATAAAACAAAACTACAGCATCCATAAAAGAACCATTGTACTTAAAAATATGCTGGAGATTTTTGTAGGGTCAACAGTTTTTATAAAGGTTTAAAAAAAATAAAGTCAAAATATATATAAAAATAAATAGCTCTCACGTGCCCATTAAGAACCAACGATGTGCTACCTTATTCAGCTGAGGCGCAGACGTTCTACGGAACCCAAACCGGCGCACTCGTGTGCCATCGTGCATAAATGCATTTTGTCCCCCCACACCAAACGTGATCACGACACGCAGGTTAAAATATCAAAACAAACTCTGAACCAATGACATTAATTTGGGGACAGGTCGAAAAGCATTAAACATGTATGGCAATTTAGCCAGCTAGCTTGCACTTGCTAGCTAATTTGTCCTACTTAGCTAGCTTGCTGTCGCTAGCTAATTTGTCCTGGGATATAAACATTGAGTTGTTATTTTACCTGAAATGCACAAGGTCCTCTACTCCGACAAGTAATTCACACATAAAACGGTCAACCGAATTGTTTCTAGTCACCTCTCCTCCTTCAAGGATTTTTTCTTTGGACTTTACATGGCAATTGGAATCTAAATTTCATAGTATTACCACGACGACCGACCGAACTCAGTTCATCTTTCAATCACCCACGTGGGTATATAACCAATGAGGAGATGGCACGTGGGTATCTGCTTCTATAAACCAATGTGGAGATGGGAGAGGCAGGACTTGCATCGCGTTCAGCGTCACAAATAGAACTGACTTCTATTTTAGCGCTTGGCAAGGCAGATGCTCGTTGGTATAAATGTATTTTGCAACGCACGCGACACGAGCGGTGTGGTAAGCATGCAATGCACCTTTAACAGAAAGCCACCATCTTACAGTTGAAGTCGGAAGTTTACATACACCTTAGCCAAATACATTTAAACTAATTTTCACAATTCCTGACTTTTAATCCTAGTAAAAATTCCCAGCTCCCAGGCTCATGGGGGTGTGGCCACTGACTAGAAATTCCTGACTGATGTCTTGAGATGTTGCTTCAATACATCCACAATTTCTCTGCCTCATGATGCCATCTATTTTGTGAAGTGCACCAGTCCCTCCTGCAGCAAAGCACCCCCACAACATGATGCTGCCACCACCGTGCTTCACGGTTGGGATGGTGTTCTTCGGCTTGCAAGCATCCCCCTTTTTCCTCCAAACATAATGATGGTCATTATGGCCAAACAGTTCTATATTTGTTTCATCAGACCAGAGGACATTTCTCCAAAAAGTATGATCTTCGTCCCCATGTGCAGTTGTAAACCGTAGTCTGGCTATTTTATGGCGGTTTTGGAGCAGTGGCTTCTTCCTTGCTGAATGGCTTTTCAGGTTATGTCGATATACGACTCGTTTTACTGTGGATATAGATACTTTTGTACCCGTTTCCTCCATCATCTTCACAAGGTCCTTTGCTGTTGTTCTGGGATTGATTTGCACTTTTCGCACAAAAGTACGTTCATCTCTAGGAGACAGAATGCGTCTCCTTCCTGAGCGTTATGACAGCTGCGTGGTCCCATGGTGTTTACACTTGCGTACTATTGTTTTTACAGATGAACGTGGTACCTTCAGACGTTTGGAAATTGCTCCCAAGGATGAACCAGACTTGTGGAGGTCTACAATTTTGTTTGAGGTCTTGGCTGATTTCTTTTGATTTTCCCTTGATGTCAAGAAAAGAGGCACTGAGTGAAGGTAGGCCTTGAAATACATCCACAGGTACACCTCCAATTGACTCAAATGATGTCAATTAGCCTATCAGAAGCTTCTAAAGCCATGACAATTTTCTGGAAATTTACAAGCAGTTTAAAGGCACAGTCAACTTTGTGTATGTAAACTTCTGACCCACTGGAATTGTGATACAGTGAATAATAAGTGAAATAATCCGTCTGTAAACAATTGTTGGAATAATTCCTTGTGTCATGCACAAAGTAGATGTCCTAACCGACTTGCCAAAACTATAGTTTGTTAACAAGAAATTTGTGGAGTGGTTGAAAAAGAGTTAATGACTCCAACCTAAGTATGTAAACTTCCGACTTCAACTGTAAATAACAACTAACTTTTTGATCAATGTGTGTTTCAACTATTTAACTGTACTAGAACGCTTAAGGCCGCAAAAAATTTACATTTTGGTTATCGGTATTAGGTTTTTTGTCAAGAAAAATATCAAATATTGGTATCGGCCAAAAATGTCATATAGGTGCATCCCTACTATTTATGTTGTTTACAACTTTTACCTTTACTCCACTGCATTCCTAAAGAAAATGTACTTTACTCTCACACGGTTTCCCTGACACCCAAAAGTAGTCGTTACATTTCGAATGCTCAGGCAGGACTGCAATATGGTCCGATTCACACATCTATCAATATAGCTCATCATGTCCCCATCTGCCCGTAATAAAAAAACAAGAAAATCATGCCGTTTGCTTAATATAATGAATTTACTTATGACAATTTAGTACTTTTTCCACCACTGTACTTAAGTACAATTTAAACCATATTTTACCTATGTTACCGGAGATGCCTTTTTCTTTCTTTGTATCGGTATTCGCGCGCATTTGATATTTCAAACTATGTCAAGGAACATTTTTAAACTAATACCGGGTCGCTGATTATTGTTTTGATAACAAACATTCAGTCATGTTACCGAGCTAGCTAACAACCTGGTAACTTGACAGTAGGTTCAGGCCAATTTTATTGGCACAGGAAGAAAAGGTAAAGGGTCTGCTAGTCATGAGATGTGCTTCAAAAGGTAGGATTTCTATTGGTCTAATGTAAGCCTAAAGTAAATAAATCTATTTCTTTCTGGTGCTCCTTAAATTCTGTTTGGTGTCTAACGTTTTAAAATTGGGAGCAGTGTGTATAGGAGTGTTTGTGGGAGAGAGAGTGGTGTGTGTGTGTGTGTGTGTGTGTGTGTGTGAGACGGAGTGTGTGTGTGTGTGTGTATTAACTGAAGAGTAAAGGGTTCATGCAGTGTTTTCCACTGACACAATGACATGCAGATCCTTACGCATGTATATTCGTTCCTCCCATTCCTCCAGCCAAATCACAGGTAGGCCTTTGCAAATGTGAGCAAATCAGCCATACAGTGCCATATTCTATTATACACTGAACAATGTGAAGTTCAACTCAATGTGTTGTATTGAGTAAGTGTGAATTTCAGTGACAGGTTTTTGGAGAATGTTTAGAAAACGTGGACAAGCCTCTGGGGGACGGGGCAAACAGGATGCTAGGCCACTTATTTTTACACCGTGGTATCGCGACACTACTAGGTATCGTAATATTTAGCCTGGTATCTTTTGTAACATTTTTGGTACCGTGACAACACCATTTCTGATACCTTTTAATATTATTTCTAGTCAGTGGCCACACCCCCGTGAGCCCAGACATCCCATTAGGCGTCATATAACCGCCGCGTCTTCGACAGAGGATAAAACCCACTCCTGAAGAAATTCACACCAGACTAGAAAACATGCAGCTGACGCAACATGTTAAAATAGTTTGCACTACAACTCTACGAAAGGACAAGACCATACCACGTGGAGCATTGGCTACAAGGCTGGAAATGGTTAAACTGAGACCATCAATCCCTACAGAGTAAGAGCAAATCTTAGATATGTAATTTCTAGCTGCAGACTAGTAATTATACAAGTCTAGAAAGAGAATACCGACAACCGCTGAAGCATCTATCCTATGAGAAGATTTCCGAATGGTACTCTGAAATATCCATTCTAACCACCTACAACCGCAAAAGACATTGTGACTTCTGGGAAAGTTAACCAGAGACTCTGATGAACCCTACAGGACGATTGAATATTCCACCAGAGAAGACAACGGCATACGGCGTAAATATATAAATTACAATTATCCTCGAATGAGCGGCCATTCACGTGCAAAGGATTAGCATTTCAATTAATATAATTCTAGACTGTGTGTAGTGAATCCATTTGGTCTTACCCACTCTTTCCCAGTCCCCAACCCTTTCCTTTTGTCTTCCAAGCAGTCATATCGGATTAGCCCACTAGGGACTTTCCTATCATTGTTAGTAACCAATATCTACTGTCATGTATTTCTGTGATTATTTAGTTAGTTACAAATTGGCTTAATTATTTATTATATTGCTGAATCCTTATGGAAACTAGGGTTTGTGCAGATAACCAAGAATTTTACAACGTTTGGAATGAGACTAATGAGCTAACAATAAATAATCATTAATGGAAGACTAATTGAAAATATCTTAAGAGTCGATTCGGGAAATCGAGACTAAACATTTTTTTTCTGTGGTGCCCCGACTTACTAGTTAAAGTTTACATGATAATTGTAATAATAATTACAGAGAATTGATTTGATAAAATAACAGTGTTGACATTTAATGATAGTCACAGACACGACAAAGGGAATATATTTCTTAAACGCTGTTGAATATTCCGATAATATGGGGGTGGTAATAGCATTTCTTTCACATGATCCATCAATTTATAAAAGTGCGCCTGGGTAAGCGTCATCTAATAATTATAAAATACTTTATCTGGACACCGTTTTTGATATTGCTACTACACAAGTAACCATTTCACTGTACCCTTTACACCTTCTGTATACTGTGCATGTGACAAACTTAGATTTAATTTGATATAGTGCGTGTTTAACAGAGACGGTAATGTGAACAACAACATGACCAGCACCAAAGTCAGATTAGGATACAGGCCAAGGACTAGATAGTATATTTTTACCTGGAGTTCACACTTATTGTAGGCTACTACTTTTACCATTTTTAGTCTTGATGTCTTTGGTTGTTTACTACACTACTCACTCAGTTTAGTACATGGCCTCACATGTGAATCCTTAAAGAGATGTGGGGCTAAGGCTTAAGAGGGTGTGAATGATGCTGAATGGGTGTAGACAACATGCTCTCCAGTAGGTGTAACAAAATATTCAAGGGCCATTTTCTCAAAAGTGGGGTTACAAGTTTATCAACTCTCAAAGCAGAATTACTTTCCCATTGATATACCATTTTCCAGCTTAGTCTACTTTTATCCAATGTAAAAAAACACAATTCCAAATGTTACATAGGACCAAATCCAGATGGTGGGTAACACATTAAAAACTGCAAACATTCTCTACAGCCCAAGGCAAAATGTGTAGAATTGCTTGAGATGAACTGAAACGTACAAAAAAGTATCTCCGCTGTAAAGAGGGGGGCCACTAAAATGTACGCATACCCGCAAGCAACTGTGGCCCCTCATGATGACTTCAGATTCTGGTCTACCAAACATATTAAGAAATGACAATGACAAAGCCAGATAATCATCAACATCACGTGAAGGAGAACATAGCTCAAGAGGTAAGGTGTGTCAATGTTCCAACCAACCCTGTGAAGCAAATGCACACACCCACAAAAGTCAGTGACCAAAGACAAGCCGCGAGGCCAAACCAACACAACTCTCCCAATCTAAAAGATAATGTATTGTGTGGAGCATGTGCTAATTTATTGCCTTAAGTGACAGGCCTCCCCACTGTGTGCTGCCATTCCAGTCACTCCCAGTAGGCCTTGGAGCATCTATGCCTTTTAAGTGTATTCTCCATCCTCCATTGACAGGAGATTAATGGTGAACACATATACAACAGAAATTAATTGGGAACAATATGACCCGTTTGCCTCCTACAGTCCTCATGTAGCAAATTGTACTGATACCCTGATCTAAAATCGCACATTTTTTTATCCCCTCCATTTGTCATCAAGAGTTGTGACTCAAGTCAGAAGATAATGTCTGAGCAGACTTAAATGAATACCTTGTTCCTCCATTCTTGAGGAATGGGGGCTAGAAATGTTAGCCTATAATGTATGTCAGTTATGATGAGGTGAGATTCCAATTCCAGGGCCATGTTCCTCCTGTGAAAGACCAACCAGATGGACAATCCTGAATGATAGAAATGCTTGATACAACCTTGCCCATGTCCTAGATGCCCCATCTGCTTCAGGATGCAGACTGTCCAGTTTTTAGATTCCTATCACCATCCGTCTGGTGGTCATATTCCAAATGAATCCTGACACTACCAGTGACACCACAGCTGTTTTAGGGCGCTCACAGCTGTTACAGCAGTTGCATACCATACCAGAGCTTCCAAGGCCCCCAGGCATAGGCTAGCCTAAGTCCTTATTATTGACCATGATGACAGAATTCTTGATAACACCAACAATTAAAATCAAAGCCAATCTGTTATTCCGAATTAAAATCAAAGCCAATCTGTTATTCCACTATTTGCAAACAAAAGCAGCTAATGTTAGTTTATGTTAGATTGAGATCATGGCATGGAGGCCAAATCACAGCTTGGTCTCATAGACATTTTAAATCTGGGACACTGAAATTCGTATATGTTACATTGTGTATAAGACAGAAGGTTACTTATGACCGTTTGATTGGGGTGGATAGGTGGGCGTATAACGCGAACGTCTAGCAACCCAAATGTTGCGTGTTCGAATCTCATTAGACAATTTTAGCAACTTTTTACTACTACTTATTATTTTTTTAACTAAATTTGCAACTACTTAGGATGTTAGCTAACCCTTCCCCTAACCTAAACTTAACCCACAGTGGAATTCGTAAGATATATACGTTTTGCACATTCACAACATATTGTAAGTTTTGCAAATTCGTAATATATCATGCGAAATGGATGGACATCTGTAATTTAATGCATACCATACGAAACGCTACATATCGTAAATGAGGTATCTCGATTTACGTACAGAATTTTTTTATAAATGTATTGAAACCAGGTTGCACGTCATCAGGGTAAACTTGCTTCGAACCCAAACTCGCTTCCAACTTGGCACTAGTGATATCAGGCAATGTTTGAATAGCAGATCAATTACTCTAACGTTAACTCACCTTCAGCAACAGTTTCATCAACGGTCACTTGATACCGTCCAATGGTGAAAACCCGTCCAATAAAACTGCCACCGCTGCTGATCGACCCAATGCCACCTCCACCTGCTCCAGAACCAGGCCCGGAACTCGCAAGTTCCCGGCGTGAATCGAAGAACTTCTTCATTTTCCGGTGGTGAAAGCCAAGTGCCGATTGGTTTGCAATCAATACCTATCCACAAGAACGCCTAGCTAGCTATTCGATTTGGATAATTGAATGACCGTAGCCAATTTAGGTTAGTTAACAAGCTAGCTATCTTATTGATGAGCCCCCTCGTTCGATTTCCAGGCGCTAGCTAGCTAGCTACCAAGGTGTCGACTGTCATAATAGCTAGCTAGCTAAATAGCCAACTAGCTAGCTAACTCACTATCAGCATATGCGTTAACACGGGTTAGCTATTAACTAAGGTTATTGCTATAACATTAGCAATGGATAATCAGTTAGCTAGTGGTAGCAAATAAATCCTTTCTAGCTGGCTTTGACAGTTGTGTTGGCAAACTGCTAAGCTAGCTAGCTACTCTGGCCAGCTTGTTCTAGTTATTTACAAACATCATCACCCATTTTCAGCGTAAAGGCATTTAGCTAGCTATTTCACCCGTTTCTCCAGAGCACTTGGTGTAAACACCTGAATACTCACTGGTTTATCTTCGAGCATTAGCTAACTAGCTGCCTAACGTTAGCTACGTTGGTGTCCTAGTAGCTAGTAATTCATAGCCAGCTTTACTCCCGTGGACAACAACTGATCTGCCTGGGCGCAACGTCGATGACAAACTGTGCAGATCGGCGCTACTGTCAGTTAGATTCCGTAGGGCTTTAGATCAGGCAAGTTACACCGTAGATAATGTTTGCACCTTCGAACAATCTAAGAAAACCTTTCTAGCTTTACAAGGTTCTTCGTCGCGAAGGACCGTGTACTGTGCTAAATTTTGAAAATAAAAATAAATACACTAATATGAGTGACGTTGACCTAAATGAGACCGGGGAATTGTAGTCCCTACAAGGTATGTTGTGGAATCGGCGGGTCGCCTTCAAAATAAAGGCCCCCCCTTTGAAACTGATGCAAACAGTTAAACATTCTGGAATCATGACCCAATTTGACTAGATAATGCTAAACTATTTTGGAATGATGTTATATAAATTCAACAAAAGACAATTAGTTAATTTGACCAACAAAAAATATTTTTAAATCGTACTGTGGATGTCCTTATGAAAAAGATTGCAGCATTCTGAAGTTATACTACACAATGACTGCAAATACTGCATCCAAAATAACACCGTTTTTTTACTGCAGTAATTTTGCAGTACACTAGTGCAGTACGCTGCAGTTACTCTGCAATTACTGCATCCAAAATACCAGTCGACTGCAGTTACTGCACTTTTACTCCAGTTTTAAAACTGAAATCTTTTTTGTAAGGGTGTATTATACTTCAGAATTGCGTTGGGGGCATACTAACAGTGCAATGTATAGTCTTACCTATGGATCTTGGGTCCATTAATAGGAAATCACATCACAATTTAATATATTGTGCATATTGGACATTCATATTGCAATGTAAGGCCTTACCCCATTTCATGGACCCAAAATCTATAGGTATCAGCCTACTCAGTGACACTCACAGAACACAACTGTGAAGAGTTTTCACAAATGGGGTATTGTTTGTAGATGTAACATAACAAAATGCGGAATAAGTCAAGGTGTATGAATACTTTCTGAAGGCACTGTATAAGGCCAACTTAAGCTGGAGACAGCAATGCTAGAATGGGTGAGGTCTGGGAGCATAGTGCTGATAACATTGGACCTATCATGGAAAGCAACTCTGGACCTGCCAGGAAAACCGACTCTGCACATGCCAGGGAAACTGACTCTAGATGTGACAGGGAAACTGGCTCTGAACCGTACAGGGAAACTGGCTCTGGACCTGACAAGAAAAAGGATTCTGGACCTCACACTGGCAGAGAGCTAGGAGATCGGTAGAGCTCTGGGCCTACTAGAGGAACTGGTAACTGAGCCTAGTCGGGTAAGAGCCTGATGGCCCACCGGAGCTAGGGACTGAGGGCCGAATAGTGCCGGAGACAGCAGACCCAGTATAACTGGAGACCGAGGACCTAGTGCTAGGGACTGAGGGCTGAAGAGGGCTGAGAACCTAGGGAGCTATGGGCTGACTGTCTGGAGACAGCAAGCCTAATGCAGCAAACTTTGGGCCGAGTAAGGCAGGATGCTCTAATCCTGGCGTGCTAGGCAACTGTCTACCAACTAAGGCAGGGGGCTGCGATCTGTGCAGGGCCAGAGACTGCAGACCTACAGACAGGGCACCTAACTTACAGCCTGGCAGGGCAAGGGGCTGTAAGCCCGGCAGGCTAGGACGCCACTTACCCAATAAGAAATGGGTCTGCAATCCAAGCAGGGCAGGAGACTGCAGACCTACAGACGGCGTAGCTAATTTAGGGCCTAGCATGGCAGGGGGCTCTAAGCCTGGCGGGATAGGACAATGCATACCCAATAAGGTGGGGGTCTGCTGATCACACCAGGCTGTGACTGGAGGGGAACCAACGTCTGGGCTGTACTTGACATCTGCAGGAGCAGCAGGCTGTGGCTTCATCCTAGGAGCGGGCAAAGAATCCACAACAGCTGGCTGAGGTGGGTGCAGACCTTGGTGTGGTGGACTGTGCACTCTGGAGTTGTGTCAATATGCTGAGGAGCTTGGCTGCTTTGGGGAGCAGAAGCGGACGCAGCGCTTTCGTGGCTCCCCGAGTCAGCCGGGCTGAGAGAATACGTCTTCCTGAGCTCTTCCTGCTCATGACGCAGGTCCTTGTATTCCCTCTGCAGCTCCCAACTGGAGAGGGTGTGGTTACTCAATGACCACAGACAGGACCTGGAGCAGGGCTGGTAGTCTCTTAGATGAGAGAGGTGTGTAGCGCCTTGCAGCTCATCTTCCACAGGTGCATGACAGCTTCGTGTGGTGGTGTGGGCTGGTATCTCTTTGGGGCACCCCAACATCTCAACTACAGCAGGTTCAATTCCATCTCGAAGGATCATGTAAAAATGGCTAGCTGGAGCCGTCTGAGTGGTTGGCTCTTCTGAGCCCTCACCCGCTAGTGACTTAAACTAGTGGTCTGACCCCACTAGAGGGGTTCCGGAAAGAGCCAGGCAGATGTGCCCACATCGAGTTTTATTATCTTAGTCACCACCACAGTTACACACACATCTACATCAGAAGTTATCTTGTGGTTCTATGAAAGAAAGGAAATAATGCATATTAACACCGGTAATGCAGCTATATAAATGAAGTCTGTACATAGCCTAGATAGCATACCATTACACACACACACACGGTAACACAGTAGGCCTACTACAGATACATCTCAGCTGAGAGGGGCTAATCACTGATGAGTCTAGCTGACAGTCAGGATTTATGGCCCCATCTCCCCAAACAGCTAGAGATCTTATCTGATCATAGGAGGCATCTTTGCTAATTACTAGGCCAAGGCCGTAAATCAAGTGTGGATGTTTGAGCTCACCAGACCATTAAGAATCTTCTACAACTTACAGGGATGCAAACTAGTCACCTTTCGGCGAAGTTCGCGGTTTTGAATCCAAAATAAATCAAATCAAATGTATTTATTTGTCACATACACATGGTTAGCAGGTGTTAATGCAAGTGTAGCAAAATGCTTGTGCTTCTAGTTCCGACCATGCAGTAATATCTAACAAGTAATCTAACAATTTCACAACAACTACCTTACACACACAAGTATAAAGGAATGAGTATGAATATGTACATAAAAATATATAAATGAGTGATGGTCGAACGGCATAGGCAAGATGCAGTAGATGGTATAGAGTACAGTATATACATATGAGATGAGCAATGCAGGGTATGAAAACATATGAAGTGACATTGTTTAATGTGGCTAGTGATACATTACATCAAGATGGCAAGATGCAGCAGATGGTATGGCGTACAGTATATACATATGAGATGAGCAATGTACGGTATGAGAACATTATATAAAGTGGCATTGTTTAAAGTGGCTTGTGATAGATTTAATTACATCAGATGGCAAGATGCAGTAGACGGTATAGCATACAGTATATACATAATATAAAGTGGCTAGTGATAAATTGATTACATCAATTTTACCATTAATAAAGTGGTTGGAGTTGAGTCAGTATGTTGGCAGCAGCCGCTCAATGTTAGTGATGTCTCTTTAACACTGATGGCCTTGAGATAGAAGCTGTTTTTCAGTCTCTCGGTCCCCGCTTTGATGCACCTGTACTGACCTCGCCTTCTGGATGATTGCGGGGTGAACAGGCAGTGGCTCGGGTGGTTGTTGTCCTTGATGATCTTTTTGGCCCTCCTGTGACATCGGGTGGTGTAGGTGTCCTGGAGGGCAGGTAGTTTGCACCCGGTGATGCGTTGTGCAGACCTCACTACCCTCTGGGGAGCCTTCCGGTTATGGGCGGAGCAGCTGCGGTACCAGGCGGTGATACAGCCCGACAGGATGCTCTCGATTGTGCATCTAGATGACCTACGTGATTCGTGTAGATCCGATGAGAAAAGTGGTGGGGGGGTTGGATCACTACTGGCTGTAAGCAAACAAGTGATGCTCGTTTGGAGCAATACTGGCTGTATCCAAGGCTCAGCCAATCGTTTACATAACAGAATGCTGCGCAGCACGCGACTGAAGAAAGAAGAGACAACCAATTTACTAGTTACAGCATCAGCACGCCCTCTGGAAAGTCAGCTTGTCAGTAACAGCAGCGTGTCCCCTGAACGATAATGAAGAGGTAACGTTGGGTGAGAAGCCTGACCACGGAGACGGGGGTGAGAAGGTGAAGAAGCATACTTCATGAGCTGTAACTAAAAAACTACTGGCATTTGGAAAGTTTGAGGTGAGGGAGAAAGTGTGGTGGAACAAGTATTAGCATTAAGTATCTTGCTAGCTGGATCGAATTCTCCATTAGCTAGCCAGCGAAATGTTGAGCAACATTGGCCAACTTACTGGACCCTGGCAATCTGCGTGAAATGTTAACTAGCTAACGAACTAACCACAATCTGTTAACTAATGTTTTCCCTCTACAGTATGTGGTTAATTTTCAGAATGAGAGAATTAGGTGAAAAGGAGGCATTGCTTGTTAATCAAGTGGATTCAGGGATCAAGTGTATCTGGAGCTGGGCCTGGTTTAAGCTGGATGCCACTATAGAAGTGAAAGGAACACCACACACTTTCCCTTTTTCTCACTTTTGCTGGCACATTGTAGAACAGATGTCCACAGGCAGAAAGTGTACAATGTAATAATGTGCAGTGCAGTGCAGCCCAAAGATAGTTTTGGTTGTGTTGAATTTGACAGTAACAGGTGTGTGTGAGTGAAGGGGATTATACATTTTTTTACTCAGTGAATGTTATTTTTGTACACATGTAGCCTTGTGCACTTAATTGATGTCTATAGTGGCCACTATAATAGAGCAAAAATAGAAAGCCTGTTTCTTTCATTCTATTTCTACTTTAAGATGTTTTTCTCACAATTGCAATATTTATGTGTGTGGTCACAAGCGTTCTATTATAAAGGCTGTCATGGCTAACTGCAATATTAGTGTACTGTTTTTTCTGAAGACGTAGTGTCATTTGCAGTAAAGTCTAGGCAATAAATAACATTGGATTGCATTCTTTACATTTTTAGCTGTGAGTTAGGATCATGTTCTTTGTTGTTTAATTAGTTAAAACCTGTATTTCCCCCTAGCAGGGATTCTTTTTGCATGTTTCAATGCAACTTAAAAAAAGTGTCACCTTTTTGGGCCCTCAGCCATTTGCATCCCTGAACTTAACTGACTTTAGCTTGAATATAACACACTCTTTTTCAGTAGTTGAAACATGCACTTAGTACTTGTGATATTAGCTACAAGCATACAGTAGGTAGGCCTTGAAATACATCCACAGGTACACCTCCAATTGACGTCAATTAGCCTATCAGAAGCTTCTAAAGCCATGACATAATTTTCTGGAATTTTTTAAGTTGTTTAAAGGCACAGTCGACTTAGTGTATGTAAACGTCTGACCCACTGGAATTGTGATACTGTGAATTATAAGTGAAATAATCTGTAAACAATTGTTAGAAAAATGACATGTGTCATGCACAATGCAGATGTCCTAACCGACTTGCCAAAACTATAGTTTGTTAACAAGAAATTTGTGGAGTGGTTGAAACACTTAGGTTGGAGTCATTAAATCTTGTTTATGTAAACTTCCGACTTCAACTGTACATAGACACACTTTACTCAGAGCCAGTGGCAGGTCATTAGTAAAGATTGAAAAAGTAATTGCCCTAGACAGCTGCCCTGGGGAATGCTTGACTCTAGCTGGATTATGTTGGAGAGGCTTCCATTAAAGAACACCCTCTTTGTTCTGTTAGACAGGTGACTCTCAATCAAAAATATAGCAGAGAATGTAAAGCCATAACATACGTTTTTCCTGCAACAGATTATGATCCATAATGTCAAAACTTTACTGAAGTCTATCAAAACAGCTCCCACAATCATTTTATTATACATTTCTCAGCCAATCAGTAATTTGTGTAAGTACCGTACATGTTGATTGCCCTTACCTATAAGTGTGCTGAAAATGTGTTGTTAATTTGTTTACTGTGAAATAGCATTGTATCTGGTCAAACACAATTTTTTCCAAAAGTTTACGAAGGGTTGCTAATAGACTGATTGATCGGCTGTTTGAGCTAGTAAAGGGTACTTTGCTATTCTTGGGTAGCAGAATGACTTTTGCTTCCCTTCAGGCCTGAGGGCACATACTTTCCTATAGGCTTAGATTGAAGTGATGGCAAATAGGAGTGCCAATATTGTCCGCTATCATCCACAGTAATTTTTCATCCAAGTTGTCAGAACCAGGTGGCTTGTCATTGTTGATAGACAGCAATAATGTTTTCACCTCTTCGACAATTACTTCAAAATTACAGTACTCATCTTTCATTACAATGCTTGCCTTTCATAGTTTGGTCAGTTATGAATGGATGTGTAGGTTCAGAATTTGTTGTTGTCATGTCAAATTTTTCTAATCTTGCCCATACATTTTTTTTTTTTAAATGTAGTTTGCAATATCAGTGGGTTTTGTGATGAAACTTCATTTAAGGTGCTCCAAAGCTTTTTACTACCATTCTTTATATCCTTTATCTTTGTTTCATAGTACAGTTTATTCTTCTTTTTGTTCAGTTTAGTCATGAAATTTCTCAATTTACAGTACGTTTACCAATCGGCTGTGCAGCCAGACTTATTTGCCATTCCTTTTGCCTCATCACTCTAATTTACAATTTTCCAATTAACAGTATTTACAGTCATTTTCTTAATGAGTGCATGCTTATTAGTAACTAGAATAAGCAATTTCATAAATGCGTCAAGTGCATTGTCTGGTTGCTTCTACACACCACAGACCATCAAATATTATTTACATCTTCAACATAGGAATCAGTACAAAACATCTTGTATGACCTCTTATACACTTTGGAACTTTGGTGTTCCTTGATATGGCTATTATATTATGATCACTACATCCGATGGATTTGGGTACTGATTTAGAGCAGATTTCTGCATCATTAGTAAAGATATGATCAATACACGCGGATGATTTCATTCCTGTGCTGTTTGTAAATACCCAGACTGAACCAGGTTGCAGGCACTGGTTACAATTTGAAGCTTTTTCTTGAGTGGACAGCTAGATGAAAGCCAGTCAATATTTAGGTTACCCAGAAAATATACCTCTGTTGATATCAAATATTATCAAGCATTTCAGTGTCATTTCACTTGTGACAGAAGTGTGCAATGTTTGCAGTGCCACACATTGATTCCTATGCAACCAGTTTATCCCCAAGTGATGTCACAGAGCAATTGACATAAATTCAACTGTTTTTTAGAAAGGAGTGGCTCCTAATCAATGATTGGAGATTTTATTTCTGAGGCTCCATATTGGTCATCACTAGTTACCACAGCCACAAAGTCATAAACCCTGCCTATTTCTACCCTTTCTCTTCTTAAAATCAGATGTCAAACCTAACCTTAACCACACTGCTAACCTTATGCTTAACTCGTACCTTAAATTAAGCCCAAAAAAAGCAACATTTATTTTCATACATTTTTACGATATAGCTTTGTGGCTGTGGTAACTAGTGAAAACCCTCTGTATCCGTGAGTGCACAAATTCTCATAGCCTCTCCCAGGAATGTGGGACCTCATTTTCTCATGCCGAAACCCGATTAGATAGATACCAGTAGTTAAATCAGAGTTAAATGTCAGGGCTGAGGAAGATGGCGGATGCAGATGTTTTGTTTGAAACGGCTGGCATATCGAGTGGAGATGAGTGAGAAGGAATGGATTACAGTGGCAAACAAGAAGGGAAATAAGAGAAGTAAAGTGGTCGTGGAATCTAGTAAATCCAAGCCTTGTTCTGACAATTGTTTAGTTGGAGTGAGGGTTTTGGACTGATGGTGTTATCTGGGAGATCTATTTGACATCTCAATGAAAATCATAGATCCGTTGGATGAGTTTGCGTCAGTGGGGATAGCAAGAAGTGGGTTTATTATTATTGTGTGTCCAAGGAGCAGAAGGAGTGTGCTTTGCACTTGAATTTTTTTTAATCAGATTGGAATGGGTCGTGTGGATCTGCGAAGCAGGGTGCCTATCAAAGTTTATTGCTGGAGTTGCACTAGAAGTGAGTGTAAAGGAAGTAACTGAAGAAGTAGATGCAGTGGTTGGTGCACGCAGACTGACCTGTATGGTTGATGAGTGAGGAATCTCACTCCATCCATTCTTTTGTTCTTGGAAGAAGAGTCTCTCCATTCGCATGTATTTTTGGGTTATGTGAGATACCCTGTAAGAGCCTTTGTGCCCCAACCCATGCAGTGTGATAAATGTAAACTATGTGGACATGTGTCAAGTGTATGTAGTTGGGAGTATCTTATGCCAGTTGAGACGAAATGCTGCAACTGTGGTGGAGGGCATGCGCCTGAATTCATGAAGTGCCCTGTTGGGGTGAAAGAGGATGGGTTTTGTATTTGTCACGTCCTGGCCAGTATAAGGGTTAATTGGTATTGTAGTTTGGTCAGGACGTGGCAGAGGGTATTTGTTTTATGTGGTTCGGGGTGGTGTTTTGGTAAAAGGGTGTTTGATTTAGTATTTCCGGGTTTTTGGTTTATGGTCTATGTTTATGTATTTCTATGTGTAGTCTAGTAAGTGTGTTTCTATGTAGAGTTAATTGGGGTGGACTTCCAATTGAAGGCAGCTGTGTGGTGTTGCCTTTGATTGGAAGTCCTATATTAGTTGGGTGTGTTTGTCTGTGTGTTTGTGGGGAATTGATTGTGAGCACTGCTGTTCTGTGGTTAGCCTTGTGCCTTGCCAGACTCTGTATATCGTTCGTTCACTTGTTTTGTTATTTTGGAAAGTTAATAAACGTCAAGATGAGCGTACCTGCTGCGTTTTGGTCCTCCATAACCGACGAAAATCGTGACAATATTTTTACATTGTATCTGATGTTTTTTTCCCCCCGTTTCCCGCAATGGATTTCTGTTTTTTGTTCACCACCCGTACAGTAGGTGGAAGCATGCACGTTTAACGTTTGTTTGCGGACCGTCATAATACCAGAGAAGAAGAATTAAATAGCAAAAATATTATATTTGCAATGTCACTAAGCAAAAAAAATAAAACATCAATATCCACTACAATGTCAAAACATGATTTGTCAGGAGTTCAGAACCATTTATTTATACGACTATCGTGTATCAACATTAGCTAGCTAGCTAACGTTATCATGTTAGCGACGCTAGTCAGCATAGGCTGCTAGATGATAATCAGCTTGCGTTAGCTAGCTAGCGTTAGCTACCTAGTTAGCAAGCTCTAGTCCAATGAAAACCGAAGCAAACCTGATGATTAACATCTAGCTAGATGACCAGTGGTGACAGTGAGGTCCTATGAGATTCAAGGCTTTAATAAGTGCCATCATGAAGAAATAGCAAAGAAAATACTGGTTGATGAGCAAACTAAATTAGCTGGCAAGGTAGCTATGACAGTTACCAGTGTGCATGCACAAATGCAGAACGGACTGCGTCTGGGACTGGATTTCCCCATCTAGCTAGTAGAGGGGTAAAACAAATGCCATTACACAGATGCAATTATATACTGCTCAAAAAAATAAAGGGAACACTAAAATAACACATCCTAGATCTGAATGAATGAAATAATCTTATTAAATACTTTTTTCTTTACATAGTTGAATGTGCTGACAACAAAATTACACAAACATAATAAATGGAAATCCAATTTATCAACCCATGGAGGTCTGGATTTGGAGTCACACTCAAAATTAAAGTGGAAATCACACTACAGGCTGATCCAACTTTGATGTAATGTCCTTAAAACAAGTCAAAATGAGGCTCAGTCGTGTGTGTGGCCTCCACGTGCCTGTATGACCTCCCTACAACACCTGGGCATGCTCCTGATGAGGTGGCGGATGGTCTCCTGAGGGATCTCCTCCCAGACCTGGACTAAAGCATCCGCCAACTCCTGGACAGTCTGTGGTGCAACGTGGCGTTGGTGGATGGAGCGAGACATGATGTCTCAGATGTGCTCAATTGGATTCAGGTCTGGGGAACGGGCGGGCCAGTCCATAGCATCAATGCCTTCCTCTTGCAGGAACTGCTGACACACTCCAACCACATGAGGTCTAGCATTGTCTTGCATTAGGAGGAACCCAGGGCCAACCGCACCAGCATATGGTCTCACAAGGGGTCTGAGGATCTCATCTCGGTACCTAATGGCAGTCAGGCTACCTCTGGCGAGCACATGGAGGGCTGTGCGGCCCCCCAAAGAAATGCCACCCCACACCATGACTGACCCACCGCCAAACCGGTCATGCTGGAGGATGTTGCAGGCAGCAGAACGTTCTCCACGGCGTCTCCAGACTCTGTCACGTCTGTCACGTGCTCAGTGTGAACCTGCTTTCATCTGTGAAGAGCACAGGGCGCCAGTGGCGAATTTGCCAATCTTGGTGTTCTCTGGCAAATGCCAAACGTCCTGCACGGTGTTGGGCTGTAAGCACAACCCCCACCTGTGGACGTCGGGCCCTCATACCACCCTCATGGAGTCTGTTTCTGACCGTTTGAGCAGATACATGCACATTTGTGGCCTGCTGGAGGTCATTTTGCAGGGCTCTGGCAGTGCTTCTTCTGCTCCTCCTTGCACAAAGGCGGAGGTAGCGGTCCTGCTGCTGGGTTGTTGCCCTCCTACGGCCTCCTCCACGTCTCCTGATGTACTGGCCTGTCTCCTGGTAGCGCCTCCATGCTCTGGACACTACGCTGACAGACACAGCAAACCTTCTTGCCACAGCTCGCATTGATGTGCCATCCTGGATGAGCTGCACTACCTGAGCCACTTGTGTGGGTTGTAGACTCCGTCTCATGCTACCACTAGAGTGAAAGCACCACCAGCATTCAAAAGTGACCAAAACATCAGCCAGGAAGCATAGGAACTGAGAAGTGGTCTGTGGTCCCCACCTGCAGAACCACTCCTTTATTGGGGGTGTCTTGCTAATTGCCTATAATTTCCACCTGTTGTCTATTCCATTTGCACAACAGCATGTGAAATTTATTGTCAATCAGTGTTGCTTCCAAAGTGGACAGTTTGATTTCACAGAAGTGTGATTGACTTGGAGTTACATTGTGTTGTTTAAGTGTTCCCTTTATTTTTTTGAGCAGTGTATATTTAATTAGTTTACTCCAGTTAGGGGAGGTAGGTTTTGGGGAAAATAATAAGGAAGAAAAATACAATAAAAAAAAAAATTACATTTTTAAATATATATGGGGGATTGGAAATGATGCAGACAATTACATTGTTGTTAGAAGCCACAATATATCTGCAATATTAAAGCTGATCAACCACCTAAATAAAAAAAGTATTTTGCACCCCTCAAATTTTTACAGCCTGAATTGAACATTTATTAACTTGATTGTCACTGGCCTGCGCACAATAGCCCTTAATGTCAAAGTGGAATTATGTTTTTTGAAATGTTTACAAATTAATACAAAATGTAAACCTGAAATGACTTGAGTCATTAAGTATTCAAGCCTTTTGTGATGGCAAGCATAAATAAGTTAATGAGTAAAATGTGTGCTTAACAAGTCACACTAAGTTGCATCGACTCACTGTGTGAAATAATAGTTTTTACATTATTTCTGAATGACTACCTTCTCTGTACCCCACATACCATTGTCTGTAAGGTCCCTCATTCGAGCAGTGAATTTTCAAGTATGGTGGTGGCTACATCATGTTATGGGTATGCTTGTCATCGGCAAGAACCAGGACGGTTTTTTTTTATAAAAAGAAAGAGCTAAGCACAGGAAAAATCCTAGAGGATAACCTGGTTCAGTGTGCTTTCCAACAGACACTGGGAGACAAATTTACTTTTCAGCAGAACAGTAACCTAAAAAGGCCAAACATACACTGGAGTTGTTTACCAAGACATCATTGAATGTTCCTGAGTGGCCTAGTTATAATTTTTAATTAAAATCAGCTTAAAATCTATGGCAAGACTTGAAAATGGCTGTCTAGCAATGATCAACAACCAATTTGACAGAGCTTGAAGAATGTAAAAAATAATAATGTTCAAATATTGTACAATCCAGGTGTGCAAAGCTCTTGGAGACTTACCCAGAAAGACTCACAGCTGTAATCGCTGCCAAAGGTGATTCTAACATGTATTGACTCAGGGATGTGAATAATTATGTCAATTAGATATTTATGTATTTAATTATCAATACGTTTGCAAATATTTATGGGGTATTGTGTGTAGATGGGTGAGAATTATAATTTAATCAATTTTGAATTCAGGCTGTAACAACCAAATCTGTAATAAGTCAAGGGGTGTGAATACATTCTGAAGGCACTGTACCTCCTCCCTATAAGCTGACTCGTCATTGTTCATTATCAGGCTTGCAGCCATGGTGACGTCAGCAAACTTGATGGAGTTGGTGTCGTGCAAAGCCATGCAGTCGTGGGTGAACAGGGAGCACAGCAGAGGACTGAAGACAAACACCTGGGTTCCCATGTGTTAACAGTCAGTGTGGAGGAGATCCTGTTGCCAATCCTCACAGTCTGTGGTCTGCCCATTAGGAAGTCCAGGATGCAGTTGCACAGGGTGGTATCCAGACCCAGGTCTCTGATCTTGGTGTTGAGCTTGGAGGGAATAATAGTGTTGAACACTGAACTGTGGTAAATAAACAACATTCTCACATAGGTGTTTCTCTTGTCTAGATGTGTTACGGCCACGTGAATAGCGATGGAAGTGGCATCTTCCGTGGATCTGTTGGAGCGGTAGGCAAATTGGAGTGGGTCTGGTGTGCCTGGCATGCTGGCCTTGAAGTGGGCCATGACCAGCCTCTCAAAGCACTTCATGATGACAGAGGTGAGTGTGACGGGGCGATAGCCATTTGGGCATGTCACCTTGTTTTTCTTGGGCACTGGGATGATGGTGGTCTCCTTTAATTAAAACCTCTACAGGATCGGTGGGTCCCCCGCAGGACGGTTGAGCATAGGCTAATGTGATTAGCATGAGATTGTAAGTAACAACAACATTTCCCAGGACATAGACATCTCTGATATTGGCAGAAAGCTTAAGTTCTTGTTAATCTAACTACACTGTCCAATTTACAGTAGCTGTTACAGTGAAATAATAACCAGGATATTGTTTGAGGAGAGTGCACAGTTATGAATTTGAAAATGTATTAATAAACGAATTAGGCACATTTGGGCAGTCTTGATACAAAATCTTGAACATAAATGCAATGGTTCATTGGATCAGTCAAAAACGTTGCACATACTCTGCTGCCATCTAGTGGCCAAAATCTAAAGTGCGCCTGGGCTGGCATGATACATTATGGCCTTTCTCTTCAAAGATGATGATACAAAAAAACGCATGTTTTTTCTTTGTATTATCTTTTACCAGATCTAATGTGTTATTCTCCTACATTAATTTAACATTTCCATAAACTTCAAATTGTATTCTTTAGAATGGTATCAAGAACATGCATATCCTTGCTTCAGGTCCTGACCTACAGGCATTTAGATTTGGGGATGTAATTTTAGGCAAAAATGTAAAAAAAGGAGTGGATCCTTAAAAGCAGGTGGGTACTACAGCTTGGGACAGGAACAGCTTGAAGATGTCAGCTAAGACGTCCACCAGCTGGTCAGCACACACTGAGTACGCGGCCAGGGATGCCATCTGGGCCAGCAACTTTGTAAATATTCACTCTTTTGTGAGTCCTTCTGGGTGAGAAGATTGCATGGAGAAGATTCTTGCTGGCTAATGATCTTGTACAGTTCGCTGAGTGCCGCCTTAGTGTTTGCTTGTGGCGGTATGTACAAAGCTGTTATAATAACACACATGAATTCCCTCAGCATATAGTGGGGTCGGCATTTTAGCATCAGAAACTCCAGGTTGGGTTAACAGGAGCTCGCAATGTTTTCAACTTCGGTACACAAGGATTTGTTTGAGGAAATATACCCCTGCCCCCGACTCTTAATCGTAGCCGCCGTGCGATCCATTCGGAATATGGAGCCTTTTGGTTGAATAGCAGAGTCGAGTGTATTGTCCTTAAGCCACGTCTCAGTAAACACAAAGACACTGCATTCCCTGATGTCCCTCTGCGATTGAAGCCTTGCTCTGAATTCAAAGTTTATCTGAGTTCAAAGTTTACAATGGAAACCGATGCAACCCTGCTGGCTATGTGGCTAGCTACATGACCAGTGGTGCCAGTGAGGTCCATATGAGATTCAAGGCTCTAATAAGTGCCATCATACAGAAATAGCAAAGAAAATAATGTTTCATGAGCTAGCTAAGTTAGCTAGCAAGGTATACCGGTTAACAAAGAGGATGCTAGCTAGCTTAATTTGAATGCATGGCAGGACCAGTTTTGTCAAAGATCGATGGTAGACCGTCGTCTTTGGTGTTGTGTCAACATTCAACCAGGATGAACTGTTGGCAAAAACGCCGGCACATACACATATGCAGCGCTCATGCAATGCAATGATCTTTATTATCTGTAGTTAGTACACAAACTCACATAGCTATGAGCGAGCATGTTGAAAACAGTAAAGTAGCTAGCTATATGTGTTATCTCCATTAGCTATACATCTTGCAATTGCATAAAAAAATACATATGACAAAATACACTATATATACACAAAAGTATGCGGACACCCTTTCAAATTAGTAGATTCGGCTATTTGACAGAACCATGTATAAAATCGAGCATATAGCCATGCAATCGCCATAGACAAACATTGGCAATAGAATGGCCTTACCCGAAAAGCTCAGTGACTTTCAGCGTGGCACCGTCATAGGATGCCACCTTTCCAATAAGTCAGTTCTTCAAATTTCTGCCCAGCTATAGCTGCCCCGGTCAACTGTAAGTGTTGTTATTGTGAAGTGGAAACATCTAGGAGCAACAACGTCTCAGCCGGGAAGTGGTAGGCCATCCAAACTCACAGAACAGGACTTCAGAGTGCTAAAGCGCGTAGCGAGCAAAAAATTGTCTGCAACACTCAGTTGTAACTCTCCCTACCGAGTTCCAAACTACCTCTGGAAGCAAAATCAGCACAAGAACTGTTCGTCAGGAGCTTCATGAAATGGGTTTCCATGGCCGAGCAGCCGCACACAAGCCTAAGATCACCATGCGCAATGCCAAGCATCGGCTGGAGTGGTGTAAAGCTTGCCGCCATTGGACTCTGGAGCAGTGGAAAGGCGTTCTCTGGCATGATCAATCTTCACCATCTGGCAGTCCGATGGATGAATTTGGGTTTGGCGGATGCCAGGAGAACGCTACCTGCCCGAATGCATGTAAAGTTTGTTGGAGGAGGAAAGTTTGTTGGAGGAGGAATAATGATCTGGGGCTGTATTTCATGGTCCAGGCTAGGCCCCTTAGTTCTAGTGAAGGGAAATCTTAACGCTACAGCATACAATGGCATTCTAGACGATTCTATGCTCCCAACTTTGTGGCAACAGTTTGGGAAAGGCCCTTGTTTCAGCATGACAATACCCTGTGCACAAAGCGAGGTCCATACAGGAATGGTTTGTCGAGATCGGTGTGGAGGTCTGACTTCAAACACCTTTAGGATCAATTGTAACGCCGAATACGAGCTAGGCCGAATCGCCCAACATCAGTGCCCGACCTCACTAATGCTCTTGTGGCTGAATGGAAAAAAAGTCCCTACAGCAATGTTCCAAAATCTAGTGGAAAGCCTTCCCAGAAGAGTCGACACTGTTATAGCAACAAAGGAGGGACCAACTCCATATTAATGACCATGATTTTGGAATGAGATGTTCGACGAGCAGGTGTCCACATACTTTTGGTCATGTAGTGTATCCCTCAATACATTGCGTATTAGTCCATAACATCTGACATTTTGGCTCGTAGTTCTTGCACAGGAAAGAAGTGGAGACCGTTTTCAGGGACCTACCAAATCACAATAAACTGTGAACAGCGAGGGGGATGAAACAACCATACGACCGACCACTAGGTGTCATTGAATACCCACAGATCAAATCAAATTGATTTCAACAGTACTTGGAGTCCACTAGTTTTCTACACTGGTGTAAAATGTCACTATTCCATATCATTTTTATATTAACATATCTGGGACATTTTGGAGAACACTTATGGATCCATTAGACACATACATCTATGTATTTTCTCTCTAAACTGATTTGACAACTGATTTGTATTTCTGGATTGAGGTGGGGTTAACTAAATGAGAAATGGCAATCAAGGGGAAATGGAAATACAACATACATTGTGATATCAAATGCCTTCTTACACTTTAAGATGGGGGACGCAACCAAGCCCACATGAAACCATTCATGAAAACAAATGATCTGAAGTACATAGGCCCTTACCAGCTGACTATAAAAAAACAACAATTATTATAGATACCCCAAAGTAGATTGAATGGGCTTGTCATTCACACAGTATTGAAGAAACACCAAGTGCATTTTTATCTAAATATGGGTATACGAGGACATCTTGTGGTCATAGGGTTTTTCTTCAGTCACTAGCTATCATAAAAGTGTATCCCCCTTCACAAGCTCGATGTTGAGCGTGTCCCCTTTCCTATGCAAAAATGTGTATGCACTTGCATGAAATGCAATGAGATATATTTGACGCAGGTATTTACTCTGCGACATGTATTTTGATTGAGTAGATCGAACAAATATTACTGTACTTGCGTTTTTGTACTCCTCTACTAGCTAGCTACTGTAGATGGGTCAGTCCAGTCCCAGAGGCAGTCCGTTCTGCATGCCTTCTTGACTTCGATACAATGTGTTGTCATGCATTTGTGCATGCACACTACACTAGTAACTGTCATAGCTACCTTGCCAGCTAATTTAGCTAGCTCATCAACCAGTATTTTATTTACCATTTCTGTACGATGGCACTTAGCCTTAGAGCACCACTGGTCATCTAGCTAGCCGTTAGCCAGCAGGTTTATCGGTTTCCATTGGACTAGGAGAACATTTGACATGCTGTAATGGTGCGATGACATGCCCTCAGTTGATGAGATCATAAAAAATGTCCCTCTTAGGTACCCCTCGAAAAACCTAATTTAATTACAGCTAAGTGTTCAACACAGTTCAGTCTGTTATCTTAGCTAGCTAGCTAATGCCGATACACCATAGTCATGGGTCTGCAAAATCAAGCAAATAGTATAGTACGGAACTCATGACAAAAATCATGTTTTGACATTATAGTGGCTATTGATATTTTGCTTTGTACTTTGCAAATAGGTCAATAATCCAGAGAGGGTGTAAGGCACCGGAACGGCAGGTGGGCTCAGGGTCAGGCAGAGGTCGGTAATCCAGAGTAGTGGGGCAAAGGTACAGGAGGGGTCAAGGCAGGCAGAACGGTCAGAACCTGGAAACTAGAAAACAGGAGCAAGGAACAGGCCGGAGCAGGGAAACAAAACACTGGTAGGTTCTACAAACAAAACGAACTGGCAACAGACAAACAGAGAACACAGGTAATGGGGAAGATGGGCGACACCTGGAGGGGGTGGAGACAAGCACAAGACAGGTGAAACAGATCAGGGCATGACAGTTTGCCCTGTTAAAATGTTTCATATACACCCTTTAATCTGGTAAACTATAACATGGAGAG
This sequence comes from Salmo salar, assembly GCF_965601325.2. Taxonomy (NCBI): domain Eukaryota; kingdom Metazoa; phylum Chordata; class Actinopteri; order Salmoniformes; family Salmonidae; genus Salmo; species Salmo salar. Next base: position 21,630,399 of record NC_138314.1, on the reverse strand, counting down.
AGGATGTTTGTTTCATCACTACTCATTGACTACAGCTCAGCGTTCTACACCATAGTGCCCTCAAAGCTCATCAATAAGCTAAGGACCTTGGGACTAAACACCTCCCTCTGCAACTGGATCCTGGACTTCCGGACTGGCCGCCCCCAGGTGGTAAGGGTAGGTAACAACACATCAGCCATGCTGATCCTCAACACAGGGGCCCCTCAGGGGTGCGTGCTCAGTCCCCTCCTGTACTCCCTGTTCACTCATGACTGCACGGCCAGGCACGACTCCAACACCATAAGTTTGCAGATGACACAAGTGGTAGGCCTGATCACCGACAACGACGAGACAGCCTCTAGGGAGGAGACCAGAGACATCGCCGTGTGGTGCCAGGACAACAACCTCTCCCTCAATGTGATCAAGACAAAGGAGATGATTGTGGACTACAGGAAAAAGATGACCGAGCACGCTTCCGTTCTCATCGACGGGGCTGCAGTGGAGCAGGTTGAGAGCTTCAAGTTCATTGGTGTCCACATAACCTACATGGTCCAAGCACACCAAGACAGTCGTGTAGAGGGCATGACAAAACCTATTCCCCCTCAGGAGACTGAAAAGATTTGGCATGGGTCCTCAGATCGTCAAAAGGTTCTACAGCTTCACCATCGAGAGCATCATGACTGGTTGCGTCGCTGCCTGGTATGGCAACTGCTCGGCCTCCGACTGCAAGGCACTACAGAGGGTAGTGTTGTTATCATCTATGCATAGTCACTTTAATAACTACCTACATGTACATATTACCTCAACTAACCGGTGGCCTCGCACATTGACTCTGTACCGGTACCACCCCTGTATATAGTCTCGCTATTGTTATTTTACTGCTGCTCTGTAATTACTTGTTACTTTTATTTCTTATCTGTATTTTTTTTTTTTTACTGCATTGTTGGTTAGGGGCTTGTAAGTAAGCGTTTCACTGTAAGGTCTACAGCTGTTGTATTCGGCGCACATGACTAATAACATTTTATTTGATATCATTTACGGATTTATTCCCTGTCAGGAAATCAGAATGCTTTCCTCTACACCTGTATTTATACAAGTATACAAGAAATGCAATGCTTCTAAAACAGGGCCAATCAGCACATACTTGAGCAGATGCATGACTTGTTGAGCTTCACCTGCAAGAGGTTCAAGCTCTAATGACTGTGTAGCCATTTTTCAGAAGCTAATGATTTACACAGGAACAGCCCATGACCTGACATTTCTTTAGAGTCTAGAGAATCTGAAATCTAAGGGAGAGGGGAAACAGCATGGCTAATAGCAGCTGGTTTCTAACTTGGTGACAGATACACTGCATAAAGTGCCTTTTGAGTGACATTGTGCTTGAGGCTAAAGGAGAACATTTGACATGCTGTAATAATGCGATGACATGCTCTAAGTTGACAAGATCCCCTCAAAAAACCTAATGTAAGTGTACAACACAGTTCAGTCTCTTCCAAAGCCGTGAACACACACCTCAGAAAAAGGAAACAGAAATCAACAGAGCAGAAAATCGAATGCAGATTTCCCTGCTGCATAGGCTATTATCCAAGAAAGACCATGATGTTTAAGTGTTCTGTTCTGCATACTTTAATCCTCAGTAGTCAACACAAGCTCATTTCTCAATTTTCCTCTGTTCCTCTGAGTGCTAATCCCACAGAAATGACATGTTAGGACACTAGAATTGACACATTATTTCAGCTGTTTTCCTTTACAGCAGAGTAGGCCTGTCTTCAGTTTTCTGGCCTAATGTAAATAAACAGCAAGGTGCATAATGGGAATACACTGCATCCAAAAATAGATGTACAGCTCTGTGCTTGCACAAATATTTATACTCTGAGTTGTGGTTTATATATTTGTGTAATAATTTTATATGTGAATGGAATATGTCAGTGCATGTTTATCGGTCCAAGCTATGGGATGTGCTCTCTGTCACAGGAGTCCAGTAAAAACTGGAGTCAAGCTGTTAGACCCACACAATGCTTCCTCAACTGGTGGGCTGCTTCTGACAGCATTGACTAGGAAGGTGAAGGTGTAGATGGGCTCTGTGACAAAGCCAGCACAGGTGACGAGAACAGCGATTCTATCTATTGTAAGCACTTATAGCAGCCATTTAATTTAGATGATTCTTCCTGATAGAATTGATTGGATATCCCTGATAACACTTTTCAATTTCTTTATCAATGCTGATGCAATAACCTCTAATTTGCTTAACAATATAGACACAGATTATTTTGGTGCATTGATTCAATGATGTTTCTAGAGACAATATCTCTCTCATCATCACTAAATGCCTAGGTTTACCTCCTCTGTATTCACATCCCACCATACCTTTGTCTGTACATTATACCTTGAAGCTATTTTATCGCCCCCAGAAACCTGCTCCTTTTTCTCTCTATTCTGGACGTCACAGACGACCAATTCTTATAGCTTTTAGCCGTACCCTCATACTCATTCTTCTCTGCTCCTCTGGGGATGTAGAGGTGAATCCAGGCCCTGCAGTGCCTGGCTCCACTCCTACTCCCCAGGCGCTCTCTTTTGATGACTTCTGTAACCGTAATAGCCTTGGTTTCATGCATGTTAACATTAGAAGCCTCCTCTCTAAGTTTGTTTTATTCACTGCTTTAGCACACTCTGCCAACCCGGATGTCCTAGCTGTGTCTGAATCTTGGCTTAGGAAGTCCACCAAAAACTCTGAAATCTTCATCCCTAACTACAACGTTTTCAGACAAGATAGAACGACCAAAGGGGGCGGTGTTGCAATCTACTGCAGAGATAGCCTGCAGAGCTCTGTCCTGCTATCCAGGTCTGTACTCAAACAATTTGAACTTCTACTTTTAAAAATCCACCTCTCCAAAAACAAGTCTCTCACCATCGCCGCCTGCTATAGACCCCCCTCGGCCCCTAGCTGTGCTCTGGACACCATATGTGAATTGATTGCCCCCCATCTATCTTCAGAGCTCGTGCTACTAGGTGACCTAAACTGGGACATGCTTAACACCCCAGCCATCCTACAATCCAAGCTTGATGCCCTCAATCTCACACAAATTATTAATGAACCCACCAGGTACAACCCCAAAGCCGCAAACACTGGCACCCTCATAGATATCATCCTAACCAACATGCCCTCTAAATACACCTCTGCTGTTTTCAATCAAGATCTCAGCGATCACTGCCTCATTGCCTGCACCCGTAATGGGTCAGCGGTCAAACGACCTCCACTCATCACTGTCAAACGCTCCCTGAAACATTTCAATGAGCAAGCCTTTCTAATCGACCTGGCCCTGGTATCCTGGAAGGATACTGACCTCATCCCTTCAGTAGAGGATGCCTGGTTATTTAAAAAAAAAAAGCCTTCCTAACCATCTTAAATTAGTCATGCCCCTTTCAAGAAATTTAGAACCAGGAACAGATATAGCCCTTGGTTCTCCCCAGACCTGACTGCCCTTAACCAACACAAAAATATCCTGTGGCATTCTGCATTAGCATCGAACTGCCCCCGCGATATGCAACTTTTCAGGGAAGTTAGAAACCAATACACACAGGCAGTTAGAAACGCCAAGGCTAGCTTTTTCAAACAGAAATTTGCTTCCTGCAACTCAAACTCTAAAAAGTTCTGGGACACTGTAAAGTCCATGGAGAATAAGAACACTTCCTCCCAACTGCCCACTGCACTGAGGATAGGAAACTCTGTCACCACCAATAAGCCCACTATAATTGAGAATTTCAATAAGCGTTTTTCTACGGCTGGCCATGCTTTCCACCTAACTACCCCTACTGCATTCAACAGCACTGCACCCCCCACAGCTACTCGCCCAAGCCTCCCCCATTTCTCCTTCTCCCAAATCCATTCAGCTGATGTTCTGAAAGAGCTGCAAAATCTGGACCCCTACAAAACAGCTGGGCTTGACAATCTGGACCCTTTATTTCTAAAATTATCTGCCGAAATTATTGCAACCCCTATTACTAGCCTGTTCAACCTCTCTTTCGTGTCGTCTGAGATTCCCATAGATTGGAAAGCAGCTGCTGTCATCCCCCTCTTCAAAGGAGGTGACACTCTTGACCCAAATTGCTACAAACCTATATCCATCCTACCCTGCCTTTCTAAGGTCTTCGAAAGCCAAGTCAACAAACAGATTACCGACCATTTCGAATCCCACCGCACCCTCTCCGCTATGCAATCTGGTTTCAGAGCTGGTCATGGGTGCACCTCAGCCATGCTGAAGGTCCTAAACGACATCGTAACCGCCATCGATAAGAAACAATACTGTGCTGCCGTATTCATTGACCTGGCCAAAGCTTTTGACTCTGTTAATCACCACATCCTCATCGGCAGACTCAGTAGCCTTGGTTTCTCAAACGATTGCGTCGCCTGGTTCACCAACTACTTCTCTGATAGAGTTCAGTGTGTCAAATCGGAGGGCCTGCTGTCCGGACCTCTGGCAGTCTCTATGGGGGTACCACAGGGTTCAATTCTTGGGCCAACTCTTTTCTCTGTATACATCAATGATGTCTCTCTTGCTGCTGGTGAATCTCTGATCCACCTCTACGCAGACGACACCATTCTGTATACTTCTGGCCCTTCTTTGGACACTGTGTTAACAACCCTCCAGACGAGCTTCAATGCCATACAACTCTCCTTCCGTGGTCTCCAACTGCTCCTAAATACAAGTAAAACTAAATGCATGCTCTTCAACCGATCGCTGCCTGCACCTGCCCGCCTGTCCAGCATCACTTCTCTGGACGGTTCTGACTTTGTGGACAACTACAAATACCTAGGTGTCTGGTTAGACTGTAAACTCTCCTTCCAGACTCACATCAATCATCTCCAATCCAAAGTTAAATCTAGAATTGGCTTCCTATTTCACAACAAAGCATCCTTCACTCATGCTGCCAAACATACCCTCGTAAAACTGACCATCCTACCAATCCTCGACTTCGGCGATGTCATTTACAAAATAGCCTCCAATACCCTACTCAACAAGCTGGATGCAGTCTATCACAGTGCCATCCGTTTTGTCACCAAAGCCCCATATACTACCCACCACTGCAACCTGTACGCTCTCGTTGGCTTTCCTTCGCTTCATACTCGTCGCCAAACACATTGGCTCCAGGTCATCTACAAGACCCTGCTAGGTAAAGTCCCCCCTTATCTCCGCTCACTGGTCACCATAGCAGCACCCACCTGTAGCACGCGCTCCAGCAGGTATATCTCTCTGGTCACCCCTAAAGCCAACTCCTCCTTTGGTCGTCTCTCCTTCCAGTTCTCTGCTGCCAATGACTGGAACGAACTACAAAAATCTCTGAAACTGGAAACACTTATCTCCCTCACTAGCTTTAAGCACCAGCTATCAGAGCAGCTCCCAGATCACTGCACCTGTACATAGCCCATCTATAATTTAGCCCAAACTACTACCTCTTCCCCTACTGTATTTATTTATTTTATTTATTATTTTGCTCCTTTGCACCATATTATTTATATTTTAACTTTGAACTTTCTTCAAATTATAAATCTACCATTCCAGTGTTTTACTTGCTATACTTTATTTACTTTGCCACCATGCCCTTTTTTGCCTTTACCTCCCTTATCTCACATCATTTGCTCACATTGTATATAGTCTTATTTTTGTCTACTGTATCATTGATTGTATGTTGTTTTACTCCATGTGTAACTCTGTGTTTTTGTATGTTGTCGAACTGCTTTGCTTTATCTTGGCCAGGTCGCAATTGTAAATGAGAACTTGTTCTCAACTTGCCTACCTGGTTAAATAAAGGTGAAATAAATAAATAAAACATAAAATTGTGGCTTACTTCAGAACAGTGTACAGTTGGTTCACACCATTACTGTATGTGTGCAGGCCAGGCCAGGGGTCTCCCCGACTCATTCTCTTATCAGCCCACAACATTCAGCCCAAATCTGAAAGGGTGGACAGGAAGAGAGAGGGAAGAAGGGAAGAGTAAACTTCCTTTGGAATGTGCCTCTCCTCAAGCACAGGGTGGAGCGCTCTGAACAGACTGCCCACAGAAGGAAGCGCAACCGAGTGTAAAATAATGACCTCTTCTCCACAGGACTGTTGAGCTCATGTAATCTCATGTCTCCACCTGAGCCTTCAGAAACGTTGGATATAGACACCAGCATACAGCCTTCTGTAAGACAGTGAGGTGAGGAGCTCTCAAATCGGCCTATACCAAGACGATCTGCCTTCGATTGCCCTCCGCCATGCACAGAGAACAAATAGAGCAGGTGCCCTGGTTCTCCATCTGCAGCCCAACCACAGGTTCTGTTAGTGATTAATATGTAGACCACCCCTGGCCCCCCAGCTCCACAATCACAGCTACCTACCTAGCTGCTGATCAATATCAGCCCTGGCTCACATAACAAAGCCCTTTTTAGTCTTCGTTAGGTCGCAATCACAAGCACAGATAACGAAGACTTTCTACTCTGTGCCAACATCATGAGGGTCAGATCTTGTCCCATTTGAGAGCAGCCTCATTAGAAAATGTCTATATTTGGTGAAATCGCTACATAAATGGAAGCAAAGATTTGAGAGGCGGTTTAAGGTACTGTAGATAGAATTAAACTTTGCAAGCACCAGACTGCAAGTTCCTAAAATTGCAAAAAAGTGGCACAATCGCTAACCTTAAAAATAAAACCTAATTCGCTGCACATCACCCTAACCTTAAAGATATAAATTAATTTTCACATCATTCATAACTGTAAAAAAACAAGTTCATTGCACATCATCCCCATCTCTAACAAAATACAACCTGATCAGCAGTAGCAGCAACACAAGGAGGCGACACCACAAGGGGCAGTGGAGTGGTTTCTCTTAGTTGACAACCTCATCCAAATGAAAAACTTTGCGTTTCTATTATTCATTTGCTTGATCTCTGAGGGGAGGCTATTCCATAGACAAATGGCTGTATAGAAAAATGTGCTCCTCGCAGTACTGTTTACGCTTGAAATTGTACAAGACGTATCACTAACTCTGGTATTATAAGAAATTACATTATCATTATGGAGAAAATCAAGATTACAAAAAAAAATCAGTCCCACAAACGTGTTTTCATTAATAGCAGTCACTTGACTTGATAAAGGAGTGAAATGATAGAAAGACTAAAAATTAAACATTTTCAGAACTTAACCATATCATAGCCTTTCTAGTAAGCACATTATACACAGCTCACGTCCTATAAACAATTCTAATCACTTAGCTGGAGGCGGAATGATTTTTCTTATGTTTGTCTGTCTGTTTGAAGATGGATCAGAGGGAGATTTAGAGTAAACAGCAGAGGAAACTGAAGCTTAGGTGATAGCAGATTGTTTCAAAGATGACCTCGACAACAGAGCTCCTTTGGGATCATGGTCAAGCCTCAGAGTGTAATAGAGATGAATACAGATTATTAACACCTTACACAATTATCAAATTTTATTTGTCACATGCGCTGAATACAACAGGTGTAGACCTTACCATTAAATGCTTACAAGCCCTTAACCAACAATGCAGTTAAGAAAATATTTACTAAATAAATGAAAGTTAAAAAAAAACGTAACAATAAAATAACAATAATAGTGGGTACCGGTACCGAGTCAGTGTGCGGGGGTACAGGTTAGTCGAGGTAATTTGTACATGTAGGTAGGGGTAAAGTGACTATGCATAGATAATAAACAGTGAGTAGCAGCAGTGTAAAAACAAAGGGGGGTGGGGGGTTTGTGGTCAATGCAAATAGTCCAGGTGGCCATTTGATTAATTGTTCAGCAGTCTTATGGCTTGGGAGTAGAAGCTGTTAAGGAGCCTATGGAGTCTATAACTTGGGTGACTGGAGTCTGACAATTTTTGGGGCCTTCCTCAGACACCACCTAGTATATAGGTCCTGGATGTCAGGAAGCTCTGTAGCGCCTTACGGTTGGATACCGAGCAGTTACCAGGCGGTAATGCAACTGGTCAGGATGCTCTCGATGGTGCAGCTGTAGAACTTTGAGGATCTGGGGTCCCATGCAAATCTTTTCAGTCTCCTGAGGGGAAAAGGTGTTGTCGTGCCCTCTTCACGACTTTCTGTAGCAATGGACGTGTTTAGATCATGATAGTTTGTTGATGTGGACACCTGCTCCACTACAGCCCCGTCGACGTGAATGGGGGTGTGTTCGGTCCTGTAGTCCACGATCTTCCCCCCAGTCTTGCTCATGTTGAGGGAGAGGTTGTTGTCCTGGCACCACACTGCCAGGTCTTTGATCTCCTCCCTATAGGCTGTCTCATCATTGTCGGTGATCAGGCCTACCACCGTTGTGTTGTCAGCAAACTTAAAGATGGTGTTGGAGTCGTGCTTGGGCACGCAGTCGTGGGTGAACAGGGAGTACAGAACGGGACTAAGCACGTACCCCCGAGGGGCCCCCGTGTTGAGGATCAGCGAGGCAGATGTGTTGTTGCCTACTCTTACCACCTGGGGGCAGCCCGTCAGGAAGTCCAGGATCCAGTTGCAGAGGGGAGGTGTTTAGTCCCAGGGTTCTTAGCTTAGTGATGAGCTTTGTGGGCACTATGGTGTTGAATGCTGAGCTGTAGTCAATGAACAGCATTCTTACATGGGTGTTCCTTTTGACCAGGTGGGAAAGAGCAGTGTGGAGTGCGATTGAGATTGTGTCATCTGGGCCTCCCGGGTGGCGCAGTGGTCTAAGGCACTGCATAGCTGTGCCACCAGAGATTCTGGGTTCGAGTCCAGTCTCTGTTGCGACCAGGAGGCACACAATTGGTCCAGCGTCGTCCGGGTTAGGGAGGGTTTGGCCGGCAGGGATATCCTTGTCTCATCGCGCACTAGCGACTCCTGTGTCGGGCCGGGCACAGTGCATGCTGACCTGGTCGCCAGGTGTACGGTGTTTCCTCCGACACATTGGTGCGGCTGACTTCCGGGTTGGATGGGCATTGTGTCAAGAAGCAGTGCAGCTTGGTTGGGTTGTGTTTCGGAGGACGCATGGCTCTCGACCTTCGCCTCTCCCGAGTCCGTACGGGAGTTGCAGCGATGAGACGAGACTGTCACTACTACCAATTGTATACCACGAAATTGGGGAGAAAAAAGGGGTGAAAAAGAGATTGCGTCATCTGTGGAGCTGTTGTGGCGGTATACGAATTGGAGTGGGTCTAGGGTTTCTGGGATGATGGTGTTGATGTGAGCCATGACTAGCCATTCAAAGCACTTCATGGCTAACATTGTATCTGTGCTATGTTAAGTTTCTGTTCTCATACATCTTGCTGTCATAAATGTTTCAAAGCGAATACTAAAATGTTAATGTGATTTAACTTATGGCTGTGCTCCCTGCTTAAGGAAGGGTTGGTGGTGGTATCTAGAACATGCTCCTGATTTAAAAATGTGGTTGGATGGTTGTGTTGTAAAGGGCAGAGCACGATCTATTTATGTTGAGTCAAGTTAAAAACAGATGGTATTCTGTGATGGAAGATCACTAACAAGAGTCAGCCATATCACTTAATCATTAATGGTGAGACTGCATTAGTTAGCTTTGCTCATGGAGTCAAATCCCACTGGGCACAACCTGGTTGAATCAATGTTGTTTCAATGTAATTTGTCAATGTATTGTGACATGGAATCTATGTTTAAAATACATTGGATTCGCAAAAAGTCACCAACATAAGCTGTTGTTTTGAGGGTGAAATTGCAACCACAGGATTATGCCATCTTGCTAACCAATTTTCAACATAGACAAACCTTATATAAAATGTTGAATTTGTACTTTTGATACAACGTCAGATCTTCAACATTAGGCTGGGGCCCAGCACCTCCTACGTGATACTCTATGTACAGCTGAACTTTGTTCTCCCATCCAGGGTTTTAGCCGAGCCCAGCTTAGTTTTGATATGTCACTGACTTCTACCAATGTGTTATCGTGGAAATTATTATTGAGAATCCTCCACTTAAAAATGATATACCACCAATAACACTATTTAGGCATACAGTTGAAGTCGGAAGTTTACATACACCTTAGCCAAATACATTTAAACTCAGGAATTGTAAAAAACTATCATTCAATCCGAGTAAGAATTCCCTGTCTTAGGTCAGTTAGGATCACCACTTTATTTTAAGAATTTGAAATGTCAGAATAATAGTAGAGAGAATGATTTATTTCAGCTTTTATTTCTTTCATCACATTCCCAGTGGGTCAGAAGTTTACATACACTCAATTAGTATTTGGTAGCATTGCCTTGAAATTGTTTAACTTGGGTCAAACGTTTTGGGTAGCCTTCCACAAGCTTCCCACAATATGTTGGATGAATTTTGGCCCATTCCTCCTGACAGAGCTTGTGTAAATGAGTCAGGTTTGTAGGCCTTCTTGCTCTCACACGCTTTTTCAGTTCTGCCCACACATTTTCTATAGGATTGAGGTCAGGGCTTTGTGATGGCCACTCCAATACCTTGACTTTGTTGTCCTTAAGCCATTTTGCCACAATTTTGGACGTATGCTTGGGGTCATTGTCCATTTGAGGCCAAGCTTTAACTTCCTGACTGATGTCTTGGGATGTTGCTTCAATATATCCACACTTTTCCTTCCTCATGATGCCATCTATTTTTGAAGTGCACCAGTCCCTCCTGCAGCAAAGCACCCCCACAACATAATGCGTGCTTCACGGTTGGAATGGTGTTCTTCGGCTTGCAAGCCTCCCCCTTTTTCCTCCAAACATAATGATGGTCATTATGGCCAAACAGTTCTATTTTTGTTTCATCAGACCAGAGGACATTTCTCCAAAAAGTATGATCTTTGTCCCCATGTGCAGTTGCAAACCGTAGTCTGGCTTTTCTATGGCGGTTTTGGAGCAGTGGCTTCCTCCTTGCTGAGCGGCCTTTCAGGTTATTTATTTATTTATTTAACCTTTATTTAACCAGGTAGGCAAGTTGAGAACAAGTTCTCATTTACAATTGCGACCTGGCCAAGATAAAGCAAAGCAGTTCGACAACATACAACAACAGAGTTACACATGGAGTAAAACAAATATACAGTCAATAATACAGTAGAAAAATAAGTCTATGTACAATGTGAGCAAATGAGGTGAGATAAGGGAGGTAAAGGCAAAAAAAAGTAAATACAATATAGCAAGTAAAACACTAGAATGGTAGATTTGTAGTAGAAGAAAGTGCAAAGTAGAAATAGAGAATGGGTTCCAAAGGAGCAAAATAAAATAAATAAATATGTCGATATAGGACTTCTTTTACTGTGGATATAGATACTTTTGTACCTGTTTCCTCCAGCATCTTCACAAGGTCCTTTGCTGTTGTTCTGGGATTGATTCGCACTTTTCGCACCAAAGTATGGTAATCTCTAGGAGACAGAATGTGTCTCCTTCCTGAGCGGTATGACGGCTGCGTGGTCCCATGGTGTTTGTACTTGATTACTATTGTTTGTACAGATGATCGTGGTACCTTCAGGCGTTTGGAAATTGCTCCCAAGGATGAACCAGACTCGAAGGTCAACAATGTTTTTTCTGAGGTCTTGGCTGATTTCTTTTGATTTTCCCATGATGTCAAGCAAAAAGGCACTGAGTTTGAAGGTAGGCCTTGAAATGCCTCCAATTGACTCAAATGATGTAAATTAGCCTATCAGAAGCTTCTAAAGCCATGACACAATTTTCTGGAATTTTACAAGCTGTTTAAAGGCACAGTCAACTTAGTGTATGTTCACCCACACAGACAGCGTGGTGAAGCTGCGCCTCTTCAAAATCAGGAGGCTGAAGAAATTTGGCTTGTCACCAAAAACAAAGTTTTACAGATGCACAATCGAGAGCATCCTGTCGGGCTGCATCACCGCCTGGTACGGCAGCTGCTCCGCCCATAACCGTAAGGCTCTCCAGAGGGTAGTGAGGTCTGCACAACGCATCACCGGGTGCAAACTACCTGCCCTCCAGGACACCTACACCACCCGATGTCACAGGAGGGCCAAAAAGATCAAGGACAACAACCACCCGAGCCACTGCTTGTTCACCCCGCTATCATCCAGAAGGCAAGGTCAGTACAGGTGCATCAAAGCGGGGACCGAGAGACTGAAAAACAGCTTCTATCTCAAGGCCATCAGACTGTTAAAGAGCCATCACTAACATTGAGTGGCTGCTGCCAACATACTGACTCAACTCCAACCACTTTATTAATGGTAAAATTGATGTAATCAATTTATCACTAGCCACTTTATATTACATAATGTTTACTTACCCTACATTACTCATCTCTTATGTATATACTGTACTCTATACCATCTACTGCATCTTGCCGTCTTGATGTAATGTATCACTAGCCACTTTAAACAATGCCACTTTATATAATGTTCTCATACCCTACATTACTCATCTCATATGTATATACTGTACTCGATACCATCTACTGCATCTTGCCTATGCCGTTCGGCCACCACTCATATTTTTATGTACATATTCGTACTCATTCCTTTAAACTTGTGTGTATAAGGTAGTTGTGAAATTGTTAGATATTACTGTATGGTCGGAACTAGAAGCACAAGCATTCCGCTACACTTGCATTAACACCTGCTAACCATGTGTACGTGACAAATACAATTGATTTGAAACTTCTGGAATTATAAGTGAAATAATCTGTCTGTAAACAATTGTTGAAAAAATTGCTTGTGTCATGCAAAGTAGATGTCATAACCGACTTGCCAAAACTATAGTTTGTTAACAAGAAAATTGTGGAGTGGTTGAAAAACGAGTTATTAATGACTCCAACCTAAGTGTATGTAAATTTCCGACTTCAACTGTATATAGCAATTTCGAAGTAATCAACATTTATTGTTTCAATTCAACAAAAAATAGACAATACATATAGGCCTAGGGTTTCAAGCTTTGGTTGATTTAAAATGTAATCTACAAGTTAATAATTAATATGTTGGATTCACATCTCAACCAAAAATCTAAGTTAAAGATTAGGACTAAATCCAACATATCAGTTATTCATTTGTAGACTGGAATTAAAGGCAGATTAAGTCAGTGGCACAGATGGAACTATCCAAACAGAAGATTCATCTCCTTTAAATGTTGATATTTGGTTGAGTTGACAACAAAACAATTCAATATAACTTTTGCAATAGAGTAAATAGCCTGTTAACTTGTCGATAAATTATATGTTGGATTCACATCTCCAACTCAACCCAAAAAATGTAATTCAATAAGAGTGAGTGGCTCAGATTAAACTATCCAAGCAGTAGAGACAGTGCCTTCAGAATTGTTCATAACCCTGGACTTATAATTCCACATTTTGTTGTTACAGCCTGAATTCAAAAAGTATTAAATATATTTTCTCACTCATCTACACGAAATACACCATAATGAAGTGAAAACGTTTTCGATTTTTTTGCAAATGTCTTCAATGAAATACAGAAATATCTAATTTACATAAGTATTCACACCCCTGAGTCAATACATGCTAGAATCACCTTTGGAAGTAATTACAACTGTGAGTCTTTCTGGGTAAGGAGCTTTGCACACATGGATTATATAATATTTGCACATTATTCTTAAAAAAATTATTCAAGCTCTGTCAAGTTGGTTGTTGATCATTGCTAGACAGCCATTTTCAAGTCTTGTCATAGACTTTAAAGCAAATTTGTGTATACTTGGCCTTGTGTTTAGGTTATTGGCCTTCTGAAAGGTGAATTTGTCTCCTAGTGTCTGTTGGAAAGCAGACTGAACCAGGTTTTCCTCTAGGATTTTGCCTGTGCTAATCTCTATTGTGTTTATTTTATCCTGAAAAAAAACTCTAGTCTTGCCGATGAGAAGCATACCCAGAACATGATGCAGCCACCACCATGCTTGAAAATATGACGAGTGGTATTCAGTGATGTGTTGGATTTGCCACAAACACTTTTTGTATTCAAGACAAAGTGAATTTATTTGCCCAATTTGTTTTGCAGTTTTACTTTAGTATTTTACTAAAATCAGGATGCATGTTTTGGAATAATTGTATTCTGTCTTTTCACTCTGTCATTTAGGTAAGTATTGTGGAGTAACTACAATGTTGTTGATCCATCCTCAGTTCTCTCATCACAGCCATTAAACTCTAACTGTTTTAAAGTCACCATTGGTGAAATCCCTGAGTGGTTTCCTTCCTCTCTGGCACCTGAGTTAGGAAGGATGCCTGTATCTTTGTAGTGACTGGGTGTATTGATACCATGCTCAACGGGATATTTAATGTCAGCTTTTTTTTTTTTTTTTTTTTTTTACACCTACCAATAGGCGCCCTTCTTTGCGAGGCAAACCTCCCTGGTCTTTGTGGTTGAATCTGTGTTCGAAATTCACTGCTCGACCTCACAGATAATGTCATAGTTGTCGTCGGTGAATGAGGACCAAAACGCAGCAGGTACGTGAATGCTCATCTTGATTTTTAATTACTCTCAAAATGAACATACAAAAATAACAAACACGAAAAACGAACGAACGACAATAACAGTCTGACTAGGCACACGGCTAAGCACAGAACAATCACCCACAAATAACACATACAAACACACCCTAATATATGGGACTCTCAATCAAAGGCAGATAGACAACACCTGCCTTCAACTGAGAGTCCCAACCCCAATCAACCAAACATAGAAACACACACACTAGACTAACCATAGAATTAACTAAACATAAACCAAAACCCGGAAATACTAAATCAAACACCCTTTACACAAACACACCACCCACGAACCACATAAAACAAATACCCCCTGCCACGCCCTGACCAAACTACAAAACAATTAACCTTATATACTGGCCAGGACGTGACAGATAATTGAATGTGTGTGGTACAGAGATGAGTTAGTCATTCAAAAAACATGTTAAATGTCGATATTTGATTGCATTGTCAACCAAAGATAAATTCCATATTACTTTTGTAATACAGTAAATGGCCAAAAGAGTAACACATCCATTGCCACAGAGGTTTCTGTAACTATAATGTCCTCTTATGTAATCATATAAAGCGTGCATGTTCAAGATAGCATTCAAAGGTTGCAGATATCAAATCAATCACTTCCCAACAATGCAGAATACAATTTGAAAAAATAAATAATAATAAAGTCTGTGGAGATCTTCACAATTGCTATAATAAAGAATCTCAAACCGCATTGATCACTTGCACTATGCATACAGTAGAGTACATACTTTTAATGCAATATCAACTGCAATCAAGGTCATTTGGTTGTGCTCTAGAAGATGAATTGCATTGATAACACAATACGTTGTATAAACAAAATGTGACATTGTATTCCCATTTGAACTGTGTTGTGCTTGTAGATGGTGGAAAGCACAGCGATAGCACATTTAGATGACAACTAAACCAAAAATCTGTCATTGTTTTTCCAGTGGAATTTGTTTGCTTTTAGATCGTTGAAAGCATAGTGACAACACATTGGGAATTCATCAAACTTTTGGCTGTCTTTTTGAGTGAGTGAATGTAGGTTGAAATCTCAGTGATTAACCCCTGTGCGGCCTCCGTCCCGTATGCGGGACGGACATCCAGCAAAAAATCATATCGCCATTAGCATAACAACATTTAATATATCTTTTTTTTCAAATTTTTTTTTCAAATTATATCGTTTTATAGATACACCTCTCCTGAATCGAACGTTGTCAGATTTCAAAAAGGCTTTACAGCAAAAGAAAAACATTAGATTATGTTAGAGGAGTATATCGTAAAAGTAGCCACATAGCCATTTTCCGACCAACCACATGCATCACAAATAACCAAAAAACAGCTAAATGCAGCACTAACCTTTGACAATCTTCATCAGATGACACACCTAGGACATCATGTTACACAATACATGCATTCTTTTGTTCGATAAAGTTCATATTTATATATAAAAACAGCATTTTACATCGGTGCGTAACGTTGACTAACTATTTTCCCTCAAATGCATCCGATGAAACAGAGCTACAATTTACTAAATTACTATTCGAAAACATTTTTAAAATGTAATATTGTCATTCTAAGATTTATAGATGAATATCTCTTGAAAGTACCTGTAATGCCAGATTTAAAAATAACTTTACTGGGTAATCACACTTTGCGATAAAAGGGGATGCGATACTCAGAACAATAGGCTAGCAATAGCAATAGGCTAGCCATCTTGGAACAATCGCATATCACATCTAGTCTTGTATACTATTGTCAATAATCCCTTACCTTTGGTTGTCTTCATCAGAAAGCACTTCCAGGAATCCCAGGTCCACAACAAATGTATTTTCGTTCGAAAAAATTACTCCTTTATGTTCCAAGAGCTTGTTCTTGTTAGCACGTATGAAGGCTGCTCCAAAACTTCCGTCGGCCACGGGACAGCCATTTCGAGAAAATGCTTTTTTTTCCCATTTAGGTTCGTTCAAACATGTCAAACGTTGTATAACATAAATCTTCAGGGCGTTTTTCAACAAGAGAGCCAATAAGATTCGAGGGGGACGATTGCATTGTGTTTCAAAACGTTTCGAAAGGGGAGGGTAACCAGGGGCGCCGGCGTCATAATGGTGATGGCCCTCTCCGTGTGACTACGTTCCACAGCGTCGCATTCATTCAGTTTTAACAGTAGAAGGCTCAAACCAATTTGTGAAGACTGGGGACATCTAGTGGAAGCAATAGGAAGTGCTCAATGAACCATAGCTCACGGTGTGATTAATAGGCAACGTGATGAAGTTGAGTTCGCAATTCAGAATTCCACTTCCTGTTTCCATCTGTCTCGGGGTTTTGACTGCCATATGAGTTCTGTTATACTCACAGACACCATTCAAACAGTTTTAGAAACTTTAGGGTGTTTTCTATCCACAAGTATTAATTATATGCATATCCTAGCTTCTGAGTTTGAGTAGGATGCCGTTTAAAATGGGCACGAATTCTTTTCAAAAATCGCTTTAGCGCCCCCTATCCTAGGGGAACGCCAAGAGGTTTTAACATCAACCAAATATGACCCAATTGTCCACATTGAATTATGTTATTTTGTTTTTTACCTTTATTTAACTAGGCATGGTGTGCCCATTTGGATGTTGCCTTTGACAGTGACAAATTTGAAAAGCAAAAGGCTCACTCGCTCACCATTAAATTAATTAAGCAAGGTTAAAAGATAAGTTGTCCTTCAATGGCCTTCATATTTTCATAATGACACTTTATTCTCCATTTTGTCTTATGACTCCCCAAATGCATAATTACTCATAATTTAGTACCAGTTTCAGTATTCCCCTTCAAACATGTATGACAACAAGATGTTGTCTGAGGACAGTAAATCTGAGTACAATGAAAATGACACCTTAAGGTCACATGAAGTTCACGCAGGTGTAACGTAGTTAAAAACGTGCCGTAAGATCACTTCACAGCTACAGTTGAAGTCGGAAGTTTACATACACTTAGGTTAGAGTCATTAAAACTCGTTTTTCAACCATTCCACAAATTTCTTGTTAACAAACTATAGTTTTGGTAAGTCAGTTAGGACATCTACTTTGTGCATGATACAAGTAATTTTTCCATCAATTGTTTACAGACTGATTATTTCGCTTAAAATTCACTGTTTCACAATTCCAGCGGGTCAGAAGTTTACATACACTAAGTTGACTGTGCCTTTAAACAGCTTGGAATATTCCAGAAAATTATGTCGTGGCTTTAGAAGCTTCTGATAGGCTAATTGATATCATATGAGTCAATTGGAGGTGTATTTCAAGGCCTACCTATAAACTCAGTGCCTCTGCTTAGCATCATGGGAAAATCAAAAGAAAAATCAGCCAAGACCTCAGAAAAATCTATTGTAGACCTCCACAAGTCTGGTTCATCCTTGCGAGCAATTTCCAAATGCCTGAAGGTACCACGTTCATCTGTACAAACAATAGTATGCAAGTATAAACACCATGGGACCACGCAGCCGTCATACCGCTCAGGAAGGAGATGCGTTCTGTCTCCTAGAGATGAACGTACTTTGGTGCGAAAAGTGCAAATCATTCCCAGAACAACAGCAAAGGACCTTGTGAAGATGCTGGAGGAAACAGGTACAAAAGTATCTATATCCACAGTAAAACGAGTCCTATATCGACATAACCTGAAAGGCTGCTCAGCAAGGAAGAAGCCACTGCTCCAAAACCGCCATAAAATAGCCAGACTACGGTTTGCAACTACACATGGGGACAAAGATCATACTTTTTGGAGAAATGTCCTCTGGTCTGATGAAACAAAAATAGAACTGTTTGGCCATAATGACCATCATTATGTTTGGAGGAAAAAGGGGGAGGCTTGCAAGCCGAAGAACACCATTCCAACCGTGAAGCACGCATTATGTTGTGGGGGTGCTTTGCTGCAGGAGGGACTGGTGCACTTCAAAAATAGATGGCATCATGAGGATGGAAAATTATGTGGATATATTGAAGCAACATCTCAAGACATCAGTCAGGAAGTTAAAGCTTGATCGCAAATGGGTCCAAATGGACAATGACGCCAAGCATACTTCCAAAGTAGTGGCAAAATGGCTTCAATCCTATAGAAAATTTGTGGGCAGAACTGAAAAAGTGTGTGCGAGGAAGGAGGCCTACAAACCTGACTCAGTTACACTAGCTCTGTCAGGAGGAATGAGCCAAAATTCACCCAACATATTGTGGGAAGCTTGTGGAAGGCTACCCAAAACGTTTAACTCAAGTTAAACAATTTCAAGGCAATGCTACCAAATACTAATTGAGTGCATGTAAACTTCTGACCCACTGGGAATGTGATGAAAGAAATAAAAGCTGAAATAAAGCATTCTCTCTACTATTATTCTGACAATTCACATTCTTAAAATAAAGTGATCCTAACTGACCTAAGACAGGGAATTTTTACTAGGATTAAATGTCAGGAATTGTGAAAACTGAGTTTAAAATGTATTTAGCTAAGGTGTATGTAAACTTCTGACTTCAACTGTAGCTTAAAATGTTGCTAATGGAGCTACCAAATTTGATTATTTTCTATAGATCAATTGGTTTGTCAAGGAGGGCAGTCACGTGTATTTGCAATCAGATGACCACTGGTTCGAGCCCGGTATGGGACATAGACAAAGTTTCCACTCTCCTTAGAGTAAAGCTGCCTGTTCCCCTGTGTGACTTATACAGATATTCCTGCTGCTTTCATTCCATCCTTTGGCATGTCGCACTTTGGCATGTCACCAAATATACATCATCCTCAGTGGACCCTAATACCACAATATTGTGTGGAGCGGGAAAGACGCCGGATGGATCTGACTAGTGGCTCCCTCAGGGCTGAAGAGCAGCATAAACCGGGACATGATGAGGTGACATGACCACAACGGATGGCTTCATTAAGTACATGGTTACAAGCCTCTCCCAAGAAATCAACTAGAATAGGCTAGCAATAAAACACTGTGGAAACCAGCATTGTTGATATTCTTCTGTGTAGTTTTATCAACAGTTATGTGATTTTATCCTAATCCCATGTGTCTAAGTAATGTTCAGAGGAGGAACAGATTCGGTGTACGAGCCCCTTGTGGGTTACATAAACATCTTTCCCCAGAATTAAATGATTCACACCTGTAATCCCCAGCTAGAGTGGAATAGAATGTAGTCTATAGAGGCACAGGAAGTAACCTAATACTCAAACAGGCTGTTAACCGTGTGGATAAGTCGTTCATGAGAGTCCTCACCTCTGGAGGTCACAGACGAAGCTTAAACTTTTATCATCACCAAAGAGGTTCATGGAAGGCGTCCAACTGCACAGAGGCACCATGAATGCATGCAGGAACACACTGTATGCCTGGCTGAGAACCATACGTTGACAAACAAATGACCAGCTACCGCGAGCAGAGCAGAGAAGTGTGAACTAAAGACGCCATAAGAAGGGGTGTCATACACGTCGGCACTGCGGCTCCTATACTGTGAGCCCAGCAACTTAGAACTTCATTAATTGTACACACAAAAATAAGACAAAAGATACTGGCAGACAAAACAGAGCTCCGACTTGAAATAACAAGCTGTAGGAGGGTGTGCTTTCTCCCTCGGATTCTATTTCAGAGACTGTGCCTTCTTTCCCCAGATCATTAGTCATATAGAAACTTTTCATTGCACACAATACATTTCAAGCTCACTGCTTTTTTTTATGGCAGTATCTGTCAATCACTTGTGTGACCCCAAGATGGAAGAAGCGCTAAAATATTTGTGTATTCCTATAAAGCTAAAAAGCTATTTTCTTTCTGTTCTTCCCGTCTGTCTCATATTGTCTGTCCCACACACCTTAGAAACAATTAAACTCATTCAAGGGTATAATAAAAATGCTTCTTCACGTTCACACAATGTGCATTTGCCTAATAGCCTACTAATTAAAAACCTTTTTAGCACCATTCTTAACACTTAATATTGTGCACAAAACACATTCAGATTTGAATATTTTATTGACTGATTAAGTCTAGTCTGTGTGATCAGTGACATGGTGAGATTAATTTCCCTCATGCCTATTTTTTATTTTAATTCATTGCTTTCTGACTGAAATACAATTTGAAAAGGTAATATTGTTTTTGTTGCTCAGGGCCAGTATTACATTTGATGCATTAGAGAGGGCTTTTTCCATTATGTTTCTTTTGTTTTCCTTGAACTGAGGAAGAGTTCAATACCAACATCAAGCTGTGAGTGTTTTTGACAAGCTGAATACTTGCATACTGAATACTGTTCAGCATGTGCTGTCAGGAATCGTATCTTACACTATAATCGTATTTTAGATGATAGTCTATCATTTGAAACCACCGATGGCTGAATTTACAGCCATTGGCCCTTGGCCTCAGGGAGGTCACCTAGGATACTAGGTTCTGCTTTATGATGACTCTTAACTTCTTGGAAGTCACTCAGGGGCTGAGTTCAGATTTAAGGGGGCCAAGAGTTTAGATCTTAACAGTGTGCACGCTGTGTCAGTATTTGCAGTATACTTCAAGAGCAGGGCCAGATGTTGACCATCATTCCTATCCCAGTGCCTAATCCCATTAGGCATACCTGGACCAAATGGTAGCTGATTTATGATCTATTACATTGTTATGATTGTCTTTTAGGAACAGTCAGTCACCTACCAATTGTGTCCTGCAGACAGGAGTCTGGTCTACTGACCCTATATCTGCTCTCTAGACCAGAGGATTCAGCTGAGCTGCCCAGAGATGAGTAATGAGCCTCAGATTCACTCACTGGCAGTGTGTCCCAATCAGCAGAGCCAGCCTCTGAAAGACTACTGGCTGACTATCTCACTCACTGGCTAAACCTGGTCTGCACGAGCCCCAGACAGTAAAAGGATAATTTCTATGCTATATTGGAGATGGTTCAATTTACTCAGACCGTGTCTTGTATGTTTCTTTCCACACATAATGCTGATCAAATTGTAAGGAAGTGGCCAGGCATGTCTAGAAATGTCTATGATAAAGCTCTGGGCCCAGACTAGTACAAATTAGGTTAATCTAAGATCTTGTGCTTTTGAGGAAAATCTTCCTTACAATTTGATCAGGTTTATGTAGAATCATACAACAAACCAACCTGCAGATCATAATGCCTTGTCATGGTGTCAAAGCATAGATACTTACTACTAAAGGATTGGTTACTAAAGAGGAAGGAAACAAATTATTATGTCGTAATGAGATTAATGTATGGCATGAACTGGAGAAATGATTATCTATCTCCACCATACTGGCTCTTATATGACACTAATTCCTAAGGATGATATATGGTTTTGTCAGCCAGCCTGTGTCTCCAAACTTTGGTGGAGATATTTGCCAATTATCTCCTCTTCCTTTTCAGGGAAGATGGGTATGATCCAGGAGAGATATGGATTACAAGCATTGGCTCTGATCATCAGATAGAGGGAGAGGTGATGTTTCAGATACTTCTTACAGGTGGGAAAGGGATATGTGATTTTGTTAGTATCTGTCAATCAATGCAATGAAAGACTGAATCAAACTATCAACACATTGTGGCCGAATGGAGTTGTTATTTGGGCGTTAATTAGTCAACAAGGTACTCTAAACTTAACTGCATGGAAGAAATTTCCCTGTGCTTTTCTTTGGTTCTGGTGGATTATTAATCACAATTCTGCTCAGATGGGTGGGTGGTGACTGTTTGAAATTGCCCTCCCAATACATAGTGGGTAGAGGCAGGCTGGGAAAGGATTAACGAGGTATGAGATTGGGCAGTGGGCCCAAGGTTATTGCCCCTGGCTCCCTATAACACAGCCCCGCAGTGGTCCAGACACCAAGGAAACATCTCTGCCTCACTCCATCCTCTAGTCTCGAATCTCAATGGGAGACAAAGAGTCATAATTAGCATTGATGATTTATAATCTTATAGACAGCTGTAGTCAAACATTTGTGGCTTAAACTTGACAAAGTTCATTAAAAGATTATCTGATGCTTCTGGGTCAAAACAACGGCAGCAACAGTCACTATTAAATGTATCTATCTAATCACAAAGCAATCATGAGGCTTTAACCAAAACAAGAAGTTGACATATTGCTCAGTCTACATTTAGCAATCTTGATGGCAACAGCATGAGTGTGATCACAGAGCATTTTTTAAATGCCTCAAATAAACGACTGCCAGTACAGAACGTCTAAATGTCTAGTAATTACCACAATTAGCATGGGGAAGTGCTAGCCCCTGGGAGCGGAGAGCAGAGAAGTACTAGTGCCAAGATAATGGCACAGAACATTATGTAATCACATTATCTCTGCTGATAATGGCATAGAGCATTATGTAATCACATTATCTCTGCTGATAATGGCATAGAGCATTATGTAATCACATTATCTCTGCTGATAATGGCATAGAGCATTATGTAATCACATTATCTCTGCTGATAATGGCATAGAGCATTATGTAATCACATTATCTCTGCTGATAATGGCATAGAGCATTATGTAATCCCAGGGAGTTTCTGCTTGGCCCACAAGTTTGTGCAACACTATAAAATTAAATGAAGAAAATATTGTATTGAGTATGTACTGTATATAGCTACAGCATGATGCACAGCAAGTAATATTGGTATGCAAAATAATACTTGCACTGACCAGTATAAGTCATCAGACACGATCTTTCTCAAATTTCTGCAGTTGTCTGATCAGAAGAAACAGTATGGTCACTTTGGTGGATTTGTTGTGAAGTGCTTGACAGTTGCCTGTTATTACCAGATCAAACTGACAGCAGATTTTGATATACTGTGTTACCTTTCGACTTGCATGGAGTATTTGTGGTATTTGGTTAGGAAACAGTCATTACAGTACAATGAAGAGCTAATTTTATATCAATTAAAAACACACACACACACACACACACACACACACACACACACACACACACACACACACACACACACACACACACACACACACACACACACACACACAGTAACACCTGCTTGTACAATTATACATTTGACATGAGGTAGCACCTGCTCATCCTCACAGCATGCCCTCTGACCTGGGGAGGCACAGTACCTTCAGAAAGTATTCATACCCCTTGATTTATTCCGCATTTTGTTGTGCTACAGCCTGAATTCAAAATGGATTTAAAAAAGTAATAATTTTCACCCATGAACACACAACACTCACATATTGACAATGTGAAAACATGTTTTAAGAAATGTGTGAATTTTTGTTTTAAATGAAATGCATAAATATCTAATTTACATAAGTATTCACACCCCTGAGTCGATACTTTGTAGAAGCGCCTTTGGCAGTGATTTTAACCGTGAGTCTTTCTGGGTAAGTCTTCTATCCACACCTGTATAGTGCAACATTTGCCCATGATTCTTTTCAACATTCTTCAAGCTGTCAAATTGGTTGTTGATTATTGCTAGACAACCATTTCAGGTCTTGCCAAAAAAAAATGTGTTGTAAATATCGAAACGTAATCAATTTTATATTCCGGCTGTAACATACAAAATGTGGGAAAAGTCACCGGGTTTGAATACAGTACTTTCTGAAGGCACTGTAGTTCTAGTTTCAAGCTTTATTGTCGCGTTCACGAGTACAGTGAAATGTCGTCTTTCTTGCAAACTCTTTTCCAAACAATGCAGTAATAAATATCAATATATAGTACTGTAAAATAAGGTAAAGTAGAACAAAAACACACAAGAAATCTCTGATCCACACTGTTCCTCTACTTGAAAAGTACTCATCTATTCCTTATGTGTGACTAGTGCAGAACTGCTCAGCGGCTGAGACCTCTCAATTTCTCCAACAACTGGCTCCAATTCCTTTAAGTTGGTTCAGCACTCAGTGTATTTGAATTGGATTCAACTGTGCCTTGTTCTGTGGCAGGAGCAGACCCATGGGGACAGTGGGGGGGACTAGATGCAGGGCCTGAGAAAAAGAATGGAATGTCTGTCCCAATACCATTATACTAGTGATGTATACTGCACAGTTGAACCCAAAATAAAATCAGCACAGGAATTATAAATAATTGTATAGGTTAAAGTCAAATATCTTGTTTTTCTGTTTAGAAAGCATAACTTGTATCTCTCAAGGGAATGGGGGCTTTTAACTTGAATCACATACAGACATCTCCTATTGGCTAGGGCCAGGTTCCCACAGGCTGCCATTGGTCACGGCCGCACATGGCCGCAATCATGTTGACAAAACGAAACCCAGACCTCTCCAAGTTCACAATTGCCTCATGCATCCCCACCCCCACTTTCCATTGTCTCCTGTAATAAAAACAACATGTGATATCTCTTGAATTGCTGATAATGCTAGAGGAATAAGTGCAGTATTGTTTGTTCAGCCATTATGAACCAATTTCACCAGAAAACCCCCCGTTCAGACACTATCTCACTGAGCCCTGTTACTTCAGTCTGGAAACAGAACAATTAGCATAAGCACAGCCGTCCCTTCTCAAGCTGTATCAATCACTGACCCACAGCACATCATTTTGTGAAACTTCACATTCTGTTGCTGCCTACTGCTACCTCATGATTACCCTACTGCATGCAGACAGTTGTGTACTGTCTGCATGCAGTCTCATCTCTTGATGTGCAGTTTTTCCAACAGTCAATAAATAAATGTTATCCCTAGCTCTGATCCTAGACTTACCTATGCATATCTGTATGTTGAATATTTAAAACATGTGCAGTGTGTACATTAACCATGCCTGCAGTCAGACGGGGAGTGGGTGAATGGGTGAGTGTGGAGGGGGCATGTGGAGTTGAGGCGCAGGTACATGTTTACAGCATTAACTTAATTCATAATATTAATTACTGTATTGTGTGGGTGGGTTTGAGGGTTGTCCATTGTTGAAGATAAGGTTCCTGTTGTGGAGAAGAGAGCAGCTCTGGTGGTTTGTTCAAGGACTGTAGGGAAAGGATCCCTGTTCTTGGGCAGCTTAGTTTAGCCCATTCCCCTGTGCCAGTCTCCGTGCCCCACAAACTTTTCCTGTACACTATCTGCTCCCTGCCCATCCTCGCTCTCCTAGCAAGCTAAAACACAAAGAAAACAATCAATAAATCAATTTGTACACCTCCACTGTTGATCACTGAGTATGTAGACTAGAGATAGGAAATGGATGTAGCCAGGCCCGGCGCCACAAGGGGGCAAAAGGGGGCAATGTCCCCTTAGTTGGAATATTGTGCCCCCTCAGTTTTGTATCCCTATTCTGTCCCACAATCTGCCCCCTCCGTCATGCCCAAACGATTTGTTGTGTATGCTTCATTCATGCAACTCCCTTGCACGCATCATACATACGTCATACACATTTTACCAGTTGAAAAAAACACATTTTAATTGGCCTTCACAGTAGAAAGGCAGGGTCAATTTGACCGTTTAGGTTTATTTTCAAAGTTACGTACAACAAATAAAAAGTTTCACCGCCCAGCTGAATGGAATGTAGCTAAAGTTAACAGTTAGGTAGGTAGCTGATAGCATGATGGATATTAGAAATTGGCTTTGCCAGGGAACAATGGCAGCATCGGATCAAAGCGGCGGGGAGGGGGAGGCCTGCCAGAGGCCAAGGCCGCTGAGCCGACGCTAATCACCGAGGCCAAGGCAGTTGAGCCCAGCAGCAAAGGCACCTGCGCAACTGTCTTGCAGCCTGGTGACATAGGAGGTAACCAACACGAGGAGGGGCCTGCAGCCGCCAAGACTGAACCTAACAGTAGCACCACCAGGATATTACAAGCACTGATGCCTCTGTTAGTGCCCAACGACCTCAGTGATGAGGAGCCAGCGCAGGTTTGTCTGGGGAAATATCCAACCCGCCTGTACTGTGGGAGAAAACTGACATTTTGTAGCGCGTGGCTGGAATATTCCTGCAAGGCAGATGCAGATTTCTGCTATCCTTGTCGAAAATGTAACAATTCGGCTTCAATTCTAACGCTGAAAAGGCTTTCACCCAAACTGGACATGATAACTGGTGACATGCCATTGATAGCAACAAGGGACTGTAGAGGCACGCATCAAGCAAATAACATTTAAAATGCATGGTACTTTGGACAGAAAGACAAGCAAGGAATGCACAAGGTGCGGAGATTAACACTTGCGTATTCTGCAAAGCTTGCATGAAATCGTATATTTGTCAAAGATTGTGGACATTGGAATTTATTGCTGTCAATGAGCTTCCTCTATTCCTGGCGATTTGTTAGATTTTATGCTCAGGAAAGACAAGGAACTTGCTAGAGCCTTTTAAGCACAATTCCCCGCAATACCACATACACATCTCATGACCTAGAACTAAATAATTGGGCTCATGAGTAAGGTAGTCACAGAGGAAATTGTGAAGGAAGTAGGTGATTCATGGTACGCACTTAAAGTGGATAGGACTAAAGACCCAACCGGGTGCGAGAACATTTCAATTGTACTCCGTTACGTGAGCGAAATCAACCGTGTTTGTGAGCGGCAACTATCAATGGCAACGAGTAAAGAATGTGATGCTTTATCGCTGACTAACTTGGTCCTGTCAGAGCGGCAGTGTAGCCTAGTGGTTAGAGCATTGGACTAGTAACCAAAAGGTTGCAAGATCAAATCCCTGAGCTGACAAGTTACAAATCTGTTGTTCTGCCCCTGAACAAGGCAGTTAACCCACTGTTCCTAGGCTGTCATTGAAAATAAGAATTTGTTCTTAACTGACTTGCCTAGTTAAATAAAGGTAAAATAAATAAATGTTGGCCTTAGCACCGAGAAGATTCTTAGTCAATGTTATGATGGGGCCAGTGTGATGTCTGGTTAACATGGGGGTATGCAAAAGGTAGTGCAGGACAAGCTGAATCGGGAAGTGCCGTATGTGCATTGCTTTAACCACCAGCTGCATTTAGTCGTAGTACACGCTATGTCCTCTGAGGGTGCATTGGATGACTTTTTTTTATGTGTGTAATTCCCTTTACAAGTTTCTCAGGAAACCAACTGTGGCTGCGCAATATACGGGAGAGAAACTGAAACGGCTGCTTGAGCAGCGATGGATTGGTCATCTGGCCATGGTGAGTGTCATTATAAAATATTTGGACAGCATCATCCACCTGCTCAGAGAAATTGAGAGTACCCGCACCTATGGTACAGAGGTGCGACTTGAGACTGTGGGCCTATTGAAAGCTGTTTCTGAGCCGAGCTTCAGATTCATTGCCTTCATGGTTCACAAAGTCCTCAGTCTTCAACTAGCATTTGAGAGGAATCTTACAAGCAAATTTCGTGGGGAGTGGAATGAGAGACTGCTGAGGAGGTTCAACACAGCATCAAGGCGGCTGCAACTCTTGAATCTGGGTAAGAACAGGCACCCTGATCTGCTTCACCTGTCTTTGTGATTGACTCCACCCCTCTCCAGGTGTTGCCCATCTTCCCCATTATCCCCTGTGTATTTATACCTGTGTTCTCTGTTTGTCTGTTGCCAGTTCGTCTTGTTTGTTCAAGTCAACCAGCGTTTTGTGTCTCAGCTCCTGCTTTTTCCAGTCTCTTTTCTCGCCCTCCTGGTTTTGACCCTTGCCTGTCCTGACTCCGAGCCCGCCTGCCTGACCACTGCCTGCTCCTGTTTGACATGTTCCTGCACGACGTCTCGGAGGAGGTTAAGGACGAGCTTGCGGCTCTCGGGAGTTACCCACAGATTGAGTCCCTCATCGCTTTGACCATCCGCATCGATGGCCGATTGCGGGAAATTCGATTTCACGAGCACGTCCAGGGATTCCACCTCGTCTCCGAGTCATCCTGGAAGTCCGACGGTCCCGTGGCCAAGAGCACCCGAGATTTCCCGACCTTCCTCGAGAGTCACCGAGGAGGGCCGAGGCACTGTTTCCCAAGCTCATACAACTAGGCAGGACTGGGCTGTCACCAGCGGAACGGAAACACCGGATCAGCGCAATGAGCTGTCTGTATTGTGGGACTTTTGGGCATTTTGTGTCCTCATGCCCGGTAAAAGACCAGGCTCACCGGTAGGAGCGAATACTCTGGTGAGCCATATGAGGAACTTTTCTGCTTCCCTTATTCACACCCCTTTCATGTCATTCCGCTGTGGGGAAACCAGTCCAAATCACTCCGGGTCCTCATTGACTCTGGGGCCGATGAGAGCTTTTTGGACGCCACACTGGCTTCCGAGCTGAACAGCCCCTCTCCATTATTGTGCCTGAGAGTGTTGGACGGGTGCTCTATAGGTCACCCATAACACCACTCCCATCAACCTACGGGTGTCAGGGAATCACAGCGAGACCAGTCAGTTCCTGCTCATCAAGTCCCCCCAGATCCCTGTGGTTTTGGGATTCTCCTGGCTCCAGCAACACAACCCACTCATCATCTAGTCTACAGGTGCCATCATGGGCTGGAGTCCGTTCTGCCACGCCCGTTGTCTGAAGTGGGCGCAACCTGCCCCGCGACGTCTTCCTGGGTCCTCAGAGGTAGTTTCGGATCTCTCCGCCATTCCCGCGGAGTACCAGGATCTCCGGGAGGTGTTCAGCAAGTCCCAGGCCACTTCCCTTCCACCGCCCTGCCCCTATGACTGCGGGATTGACCTTCTCCCTAGCACCACACTGCCCCGGGGGCATCTGTACTTGCTGTCGGGACCTGAAACCAAGGCTATGGAGGGCTACATTGGGGACTCCCTAGCTACTGGATTTATCTGCCCCACTTCCTCTCCCGCAGGGTTAGTCTTTGTGGAGAAGAAGGAGTGGACCCTGCGCCCGTGCATTGACTACCGGGGACTCAATGACATCACTGTTAAGAACCGTTATCCACTACCACTCATCTCCTCGGCCTTCGAGCCGTTCCAGGGGGCCACTGTGTTCTCCAAGCTGGATCTACGTAACGCCTACCACCTGGTGCGGATACGAGCGGGGGACAAGTGGAAGACCGCCTTCAACACGGCCAGCGGCCTCTACCCTGACCCTGCCTGTCGCCCGGGACCGTTGCCCCACCTCTGGTTACTGACCCCTGCCTGCCTTGACCTGTCTATTGCCTGCCCCGTTGGTATATTAAACTATTGTTTATTCGATGTGATCTGCATCTGGGTCTTACCTTCATACCTGATACAGCCTGCCTGGGCATGTATTATTTTTGCTATTTTCTACCTTTTGGAAATGCGTGGCAAATGTCAGAAATAAGCATAGACGTGATTTTCTTTATTGGCATTGCTGCCAAGTCTACTGCTTGTTTTCTGCGATGTGATTGGATTGGAAATGTTTGGTTTATAGTATAATCGGATTGATGTTGTTCTATATGGTAGAAGAGGTGCTTTGCATTACATTGATGAGGGTGGGCAAACCTTGACCAATGGTTGAGTAACGATGTATCTATAGTGTTGCCATAAACAAATCGTTGCTATGGAATACTAATTTCTCTGTTATCATACGCAACGTAGTATGGCACTCTTGTGGGAAGACAGGTTGGTAACTGCGTCCAAGCTACATTGTACTGATAACTCGTGGTAGTGCATTGTACATTATTGTTTGCTTTCCGCGATTGGAAATGCATTGTATTGGCATGGGGAAGTGTATTACGGTACTTAGCAACTGTTTTGCATTGCATTGTTGTGCATGTAGCTATGTAGCGTTGTCATAACTTGCAATTTCTCGAGCTGGTTATGAATTGTCCATGTTTGTAAAGCGGTGCAGTAGCCTGTATTCTTGTGTCAAGACAGCCGTGCATGGCTGCAAATACAATGTGTGTAATTGTACTATTAATTTTTATCCATCCTGTGTTGTCAGCAAGCGAAGATAGTTGTACCCCCTTAGTCATTTCTGATGCCCCCTTGCGGAGTTAATCCTGCCGCCTGGCCTGGATGCAGCTACTGGTCCATTTCCTGAATATAGAAATATTGTATTTGTGATCATTTCAAAGTATTTCAAAGCCACTTAAAACCGTGTTTATCTTTGCACAACTACAATCCCTGTTTGTTTGTGTCCTGTTCAAACGGCCGTTAAAATAATTTTTCTATACATTGAAAAATGAATCACCCAAAAAATAAAAGCTCTAAAAGCAACCAGGTACAGTGCACAACATGACCAATGCTCAAATTGTTTTGTGAGGTATGTGGAAGGGAGATGACACCCAATATATGATTGGATCAACTGTCACAAACACACCTGTAGAACAATGGAAAACATGCTGGAGTCAGCAGACAGACCAAGGTGAAGTCAGCAACAGCCTGACTCACAGTCCAGCCGTGGCCTGATGTCCTGATGGCTTAGATTCCTCACATGACTGATAGACCTGGAGCTCCAGACCTGCTGATGACCATCATACACGCTTCTCCAAGCACATAGCCAGTCCATTAATCATAGTCTCTAGAGAGCTCTTCCTGACAGACATTGGATTATACACCCACTAGTGTTAGCACCCAGATAGTGAGAAACCACTGTAGTTCCATGATTGAATGCTGGATAACATTAAACCCTATCTCCACCACCTCATGGCTGCAGCCCAAGCCTGGACCTGTTGTACCTGGCAGAGGAGAGGGGGCTGGGATTGGGCCATGCAGGATAAGGGAATGCTGGAAAAGGCCAAACATTAAGTTTCCAGGAGCCTCCGGGAGGCAGCAGAAAGTGTGATTCTGTATTCAGATAAAAGAGAAATCCAATTAAGGGACAGTGCGAGGGGCATTGACAGAGACTGATAACACAACCGGCCCAGCACAGAACCAAAATAGCAACACGATCATTTGACAAGAGCCAAAAAGATAACATGACCTCTTGCCAAAAGGAACCCACACAATAAATGCTAAGCGGTGTTAAAAGACCACAGATCTGACTCACCACCACATTCTCCCAGGCTAGACTGAGACAAGGCCCTGCAGGGGAAAAGTGATAAATTCAGAGAATTACTTCACACGATGGTACCCTGCGTGAGATGAACTACATTCCCTGTACAGTCCTTCCATGCCATTGCAGACATACAGTATGAATATGTCTCTTCATTAAGGGGTTGTATAATATAAGGCTAGCATTGGCACTGTGTTCTAGCCTGTAACTGAGACCCTACTTCAACAGATCTCATAACACTGAACTAAGATTTCAGTATGAATGGTGGTTGGCTAGATCTTTTTTCTAACGTATGGGGGAATGTTCTGTTCATGTTGAGGAATTCATAGGGTGAAGTGTCCCTCACTACTCTAGGTTAAGGAAACCGTAAAAGAGTGACATTTACATAATTGTGTTATTGATGGAATGATAATTACATGCAGCTGCAGCAAGACAAAGTGTTTTGAAGGGATTTGGCATTTAAATCAAATCTAATTTTATTTGTCACATGCTTCGTAAACAACAGGTGTAGACTAACAGTGAAATGCTTACGGGCCTTTCCCAACAATTCAGAGCGATTAAAAAATATATAATAACGAGGACTAAATACACAATGAGTAACAATAACTTGGCTACATGCACGGGGTAGTCAATATGCTCTGTGGTACAGCTGTAGAACATTGAGGATCTGACGGCCCATTCTAAATCTATTCAGCCTCCTGAGAGGGGAGAGACGTTGTTGTGCCTTCTTCACAACTGTGTTGGTGTGTGGACCATTTTAAATCCTTAGTGATATGGACACCGAGGAACTTGCCGCTCTCAACCCGCTCCACTACAGCCCCGTCGATGTGGATGGGGCATGCTTGGCCCTCCGTTTCCTGTAGTCCACCATCACACTGCCAGGTCACTGACCTCTCTGTAGGCAGTCTCATTGTTGTTGGTGATCAGGCCTACCACCGACGTGTTGTCAGCAAACTTAATGATGGCGTGGAGTCTTGCGGAGTCGTGGGTGAACAGTGGGTGAACAGGGAGTACAGGATATGACTAACACAACCCTGATGGGCCCCTGTGTTGAGGGTCAGTGTGACAGATGTGTTGTTGCCTACCCTCACCACTTGGGGGCAGCCCATCAGGAAGTCCAGGATCCAGTTGCAGAGGGAGGTGTTCAGTCCCAGTGTCCTGAGCTTAGTGATGAGCTTGGAGGGCACTATGGTGTTGAACGCTGAGCTGTAGTCAATGAACAGTATTCTCACATACTCCTGAGCTCCCGAGTGGCACAGCGGTCTAAGGCACTGCATCTCAGTGTAAGAGGCATCACTACAGTCTCTGGTTCGAATCCAGGCTGTATCACATCCGACCGTGATTGGGAGTCCCATAGGGCGGTGCACAATTGGCCCAGCGTCGTCCGTGGTAGGCCGTCATTGTAAATAAGAATTTGTTCTTAACTGACTTGCCAGGTTAAATAAATAAAACACAATTAAAAAATTGAAATGCTTACTTATGGACCCAACAATGCAGAGAGAAAAATAGAGAAATAACACAACGAATAAATACACAATAAGTGACGATAACTTGGCTATATACACAGTCAATGTAGGTACGAAGTAGTAGATACTGTATGTAAAGTGCATTCGGAAAGTATTCAGACCACTTTACTTTTACCACTTTGTTACATTAGCCTTAATCTAAAATGTTTTTTTTTTTTTTTTAAATGTCCCT
The DNA here is from genome assembly GCF_965601325.2 of Salmo salar. NCBI lineage: Eukaryota > Metazoa > Chordata > Actinopteri > Salmoniformes > Salmonidae > Salmo > Salmo salar. Next base: position 21,597,487 of record NC_138314.1, on the reverse strand, counting down.
CAATCTACACACAATACCCCATAATGGCAAAGCAAAAACAGGTTTAGACATGTGCACATTTATAAAAATAAAATAATATAATTTACAGAAGAATTCAGACCCTTTACTCTGTACTTTGTTGTACCTTTGACAGCGATTACAGCCCTGTGTCTTCTTGGGTATGATGCTACAGGCTTGGCACACCTGTATTTGGAGAGTTTCTCCCAATCTTCTCTGCAGATCCTCTCAAGCTCAGGTTGGATGGGGAGCGTTGCTGCACAGCTATTTTCAAGTCTCTCCGGAGATGGTCGATAGGGTTCAAGTCCGGGCTCTGGCTGGGCCACTCAAGGACATTTAGAGACTTGAAAAGCCACTCCTGCGTTGTCTTGGCTGTGTGCTTAGGGTCATTGTCCTGTTGGAAGGTGAATCGTCGCCCAGTCTGAGATCCTGAGTTCTCTGGTTTTCATCAAGGATCTCTATGTACTTTGCTCCGTTCATCTTCCCCTCGATCCTGACTAGTCTCTGCCACTGAAAAACATCCCCACAGCATGATGCTGCCACCACCATGTTTCACCATAGGGATGGTGCCAGATGGTATTCTTGCTTGGTATTCAGGCCAAAGAGTTCAATCTTGGTTTCATCAGACCAGAGAATCTTGTTTCTCATGATCTGAGAGTCCTTTTAGGTGCCTTTTGGCAAACTCCAAGTGGGCTGTCGTGCCTTTTACTGAGGAGTGGCTTCTGTCTGGCCACTACCATAAAGGCCTGATTGGTGGAGTGCTGCAGAGATGGCTGTCCTTCTGGAAGGTTCTCCCATCTCCACAAAGGAACTCTGGAGCTCTGTCAGAGTGACCATCGGGTTCTTGGTCACCTCTCTCAAGGCCCTTCTCCCCTATTGCTCAGTTTGGCCGGGCGGCCAGCTCTAGGAAGAGTCTTGGTGGTTCCAAACTTCTTCCATTTAAGAATGTGGAGGCCACTGTGTTCTTGGGGACCTTCAATTCTGCAGAAATGTTTTGGTACCCTTTCCCAGATCTGTGCCTCAACACAATCCTGTCTCGGAACTCTACGGACAATTATTTCGACCTGATGACATGGTTTTTGCACTGTCAACTGTGGAACCTTATATAGACAGGTGTGTGCCTTTCCAAATCATGTACAATCAAAAAGGGTCAATGCAGATATTCCGGGTAGCTATTTGGTTTAACTATTTAGAAATCTTATGGCTTGGGAGTAGAAGTTGTTCAGGTTCCTGTTGGTTCCAGATTTGGTGCATCAGTACCGCTTGCCATAAGGTAGAAGAGAGAACAGCCTATGAGTTGGGTGGCCAGAGTCTGACAATTTTGGTGGGAGAGAGCAGTATGGAGTGCAATAGAGATTGCGTCATCTGTGGATCTGTTGGGGCGGTATCTGAATTGGAGTGGGTCCAGGGAGTCTGGGATGATGGTGTTGATGTGAGCCATGACCAGCCTTTCATAGAATTTCATGGCTACAGATCTGAGTGCTACGGGGCAATAGTCATTTAGACAGGTTACCTTGCTTTCTTGGGCACAGGGACTATAGTGGTCTGCCTGAAACATGTAGGTATTACAGACTGGGTCAGGGAGAGGTTGAAAATGTCAGTGAAGACACCCGCCAACTGGTCAGTGTATGCTCTGAGTAAGGTTCCTGGTAATCCGTCTGGCCCTGCAGCCTTGTCAATGTTAACCTGTTTAACCCAATTAGTCCCACTATCACGCTGGCGTGAATTAGGATTGTTAAACATGGTGTGTTTGAGCTACAGACTTCTTGGTTGTACCATTGGATTCGTCTATTTAGTCTGTGTGATTAACAGGGGTGGGCTAGAGCAGTGTTTGAGACAAGGGCGGATCCCAAAGGGGCCCAGGGCCGGGTTTTGTTTTTACAAAAATGTCTGTAGAGCTACAAACTATTCAAAGCTATCTATGAAAAGCTGAGACTCACACACAGTAACATGTTTTTGCTTTGTTAGAAGGTAAGGGGTTCTTCTATATACTGTAGAAGACCATAGGAAATCCCAGGACATAATGTTTACTGTAATAAGATCACATAGTTGCTATCACAAACTCCACACAGTTGTTACTGACTAGTTAGATATTAAATTGTTTGCTCAGTGGGAAATTATGTACAGTATTCATATGAATTCATTTTTTTATCAGACTTTAAAAACATGTACATTTGTCAATAAAACTCATAAAGGCAATTGTTTATGTCAAATTGTTTTGTGTTCTACTTGTAGCCCTGGTTATCCTGAAAAGAAAATGGTTAAAAAAAACTTCATTGTGAGGCTAAATATAAGGGCTGGACATGAAGATAAATGAGTCCGGATTAGTGTCCTGCTCCTTGAAAGAAGCAGCTCTAGTCTTTAGATCAGTGCAGATGTTACCTGTAATCCATGGCTTTTGGTTGGGATATGTACGTAAGGTCACTGTGGGGACCACTTCGTCGATGCACTTATTAATGAAGCCGGTGACTAATTTGGTGAACTACTCAATGTTATCGGATGAATCCCGGTACATATTCCAGTCTGTGCTAGCGAAGCATCGGACCACTTCTGTATTGAGCGCATCACTTTTACTTCCTGTTTGAGTTTTTGCTTGTAAGCATGAATCTGGAGGATCGAGTTATGGTCAGATTTGCCAAAGGGAGGGCGAGACAGAGCCTTGTATGCATTTCTGTGCATGGAGTAAAGGTGATCTAGAGTTTTGTTGCCTCTAGTTGCACAGGTGACCTGCTTGGTAAAAATGAGGTAAAACGGATTTCAGTTTCCCTATATTAAAGTCACTGGCCATGAGAAGCACCACCTCTGGATGTGCATTTTCTTGTTTGCTTATGGCCCTATACAGCTTGTTGAGTGAGGTCTAAGTACCAGCATCGGTTTGTGATGGTAAATAGATAGCTACGAAAAATATAGTTGAAAACTCTTGGTAAATAGTATGGTCTGCAGCTTAATGAGGTATTCTAACTCAGGTTCCTTAACATTAGAGATGGCGCACCGGCTGTTGTTAACAAAGATACACACCCCTCCCCCTCTCAGATTACCTGAAGCTGCAGTCCGATGATGACGATGCATGGAAAAGCCAGCGAGGTGTATATTATCCATGTCCTTGTTCAGCCACGACTCCAAAAAACATAGGGTCCTTTTGATAGGATTGTCTTGACTGGAACTTGTCCAGTTTGTTCTCTAGTGATTGTATGTTTGCCAACAAAATAGAGGGCAATGGTGGTCTAGATGCTCGCCGACGTAGTCTATTCATGACGCTGCCTTACTTGCCTCTTTCGCCGCTGCTTCCTCTTTCGGATCCTGGGGATTAGGGCCTTGTCCTGGGTAAGTATAACATTGTCCAAATGCACGGCCGCTTTCCCACTCTATATTGCTATAGAATTTTCATAAATGCCTTACTATACATCGTTGAAATATAAATCTTCACCCAAATCGACATCGGTGATTGCTGTCCTGATGTCCAGAAGCTGTTTTAGGTCATAGAAAATGATGGCTGTTAAAAACACACACACAAAATAGCAGAATTGGTCAGGAGCCTGTAAAATTGCAGCTCTCCCCTGCAGCTATCCACTACATGGAATGAATAGAGGAGGACATTATATAACTGTCTGGTACAGAGAATGGGAAACCAATACTCTCCATCTAACATGCATCTAAGTCACAGTGTTTGCTTAAAGTGAACTGACAACCTTTTAGCAACATGACATCTTATTCAAATCTGTTCATATACACCCCAGGAAGAATATTACACCTTTTAAATAAAAATAAAAAAATCAGACAAGAAAGCACTTAGATATGGTCCTTTTCACATTTTCATAAATTCATAGAATGTTTGGGAATGATGTATAGTAAGGCATTTGTGAAAATTCTATAGCAGTATAGTGGGAAAGCGGCCGTGCGTTTGGACAATTAATATACACTGCAGTAAATAAAACCTAATAAAAACATCTGAGTTGTCCAGGACCGGAGACTACACAGACAGGAACGCCATAGCCTATCAGAGTTACAGTAGGCCTATATGCAAATAAGCCATTTGTCACATGGGCTTGCCATCATTCACTTTGAACTGGAATGTGTGTTTATAAGCAGTAGCAAAAGTACAACTTTAGATCATTAGAAGGCTTTCAAAAGCCACAAAATACACCTGAAAAGATTTCTGCAAATACAATTGGAGTCCTCTTACATTTGGGAACTTTATTGTCCTATTGATCAAATAACCTTGAAAAGGTACGCTTGTTCTCCCTCAGTTGCCTATGCACATCAACAACTAATGATAGCTAGAGCGAGATAAGCTAAAATCTAATGAGGGAAAATTAGATAAACCCTCAAGCTTTTTAAGCTAGTTGGCAGTCAAAAATTGCACTGAAACAATGGGCAATAGTAGCCTGCTCATCCTTCTGCAGCTTGCCTGACAATGGATGCTTGTCCCAACCCACGTTTTGACAACAGACTGGGAACTTGCCGGCCTGCCCCACCCATTTGATCGATGCTAAATACATTTGATTGACAACTAGGAGATATGCTAACTGTGGATAACTGTCGCCGCTAGCTAGAAAAGCGATTCACATTTCTTGGTAGCTAACCAAATGACACCTGCATCTCTAGCTGTAGTCGCCGAAAAACGATATGAGGGTAAAAAGTCGGTCACTCATCTACTCCTCCAATGACATTACATCCTCCCAGCAGATAGCTAACGTTAGGCTCCGTGTTCTTAGCTAGCTAATTAAATAGCTAGCTACATAAATAGATACGCTAGCCCAGGGGTTTCAAACGCAATCAGATCACGGGCCATATTGAAAAAACACAAGAAATTCAGTCCAGACATAGCCTATTTCTTTTTATAAAAAGAAAACATGCAACTGCTACCCAAACTGGCTATTGTTGTATTATAAAAAAATATGGCTCTTTATAATATATGTGATGTTGTCTATAGCATTTTAACATGGGTCAGACTGATAAAGAGCTGTGTGTAAAATCATGTTGTTAACCTGCAAGCACTGAAAAATCTGGCCTGGCCAGTTAATGCTTGAGTTGAACCGAGGAGACAGAGTAAAATGGAGACAGGAGAGAGGAGGGTGTCGTAAGGTTGGGTTGTCTGGGGGTGGGGAGTTAGCCAGGGTTATAGCCTACTGTATGTTGAGACAGGAGGGGGTGAGAGAGAGTGGAGCGAAAACATGAGATCTTGGCCTGTGATAGCGTCTCTGCAGCCCGCTTCCCTTTGGAACATTACTCACATTGCTAATGGTATATAAAGGCTGGCGGCGAGCTTAGACCTGTTCTTCTGACTTCTAAAATAGAACAGCTAGTCTCTGTGCCTGTGCTTGGTCCAGCCCTTATAGAGGCTAGCAAAGCAGGGCAGACAGCATGCCAGCCCAAAAATGCAAACAGGACATCTCAGTGCAGCACAGGGGAAAGGTCCTCATTATCTGGAAACAACAGCACTAGAGAAACATGCCACTCCATTCATCAGTCATTACTACATACAGTACAGAGAGGTTCACTGAACCACACAGAATGCAAAGTGTCCACTTCTAAAAAGAAACCTTTATAGAGAGTATTTCTTTATGAATACAGAGTGACACAGAAACAGTGAGCTGGTCCTCTATGCAGATCAAGTCCAAATACCAGCCGGGAGAGAATGGGGTTGGAATCCCAAGGTTGAATTGCCAGTAATCACATTTCAGGATGAGTTGATTTGATTGATTCCTTGACATTGTTCTGTCATTCAGACCCTCATATGCAGATTGAGCAAACAATATGTAATTTGTCCAGCTAAACAATTTTCCTTCCTATCCAATTGGGGTGACGCAAGTGATGACATTGGAGCCCGGCACAAATTGGTGCACTGGGATTTGGAACTGGCTTCATGGAACAATCTAGGATTACCCAATGTTCATTAGGGGTAAGAACACCAATGGTTGCAAAGTAGTAATTCAATTTTATGTCACTAAAACCTTTAATCACTTTGTCTAATCAAGGTCTTATCAGCAACAGACTAATGACAATGCAGACAGGTGGGCTTAATACAGGTCAACTGGTTGCCTGGGGTATTGAATGAACCAGAGATAGAAATGTGAGTGCTCATAATATGCACCAAGGTTGATAATTAAGATAACTCTGATAAGGGTCTTACCATTATGTCCTCTCATTACCAAGTGAGAAGAAACATTCGTACACAGCTCATTTTTGTAATGCTGTCGACCTACATTGTCCTTAATCGTTGTCATACTAGCTGTGGCATAATATCAGAGAGAGAGAGAGAGAGTGTCAGAAATCTTTAGCAGACTGTTTTTTCTCATGGCTCCATCCTCTGTGGGCTTGATGCCCAGTCAGTCCTTCTGTCTGTACGCTGCAGCCAGACACACATCCTAGTCCATTTCCCATTGCTGCACCGGTTGTGTGATGATAGATTACACAGAGGGTCACCAGGAAGCTGGTCCCTTTAAATGCATATCGTAATGATGCCAAATAGCACAGCAAAATTGAATGGGTTCATTGGAGCAAAGGGGAAGTTGTTCATTGAGATACGAGAGCAATTGCTTTTACTTTTGCTAGTCTGACAACTCCCGCTGTGTTCCTTACGCTTATCAGTCTGCAGTAGAAGTTTCTGTAAAAAGGGTCTCCCGCTTTGACTCCACAAAAATAGAAGTGTTGTAAGAATGATAGTCTAAGTGATACAGTATGTTTATGATGTTGGCAATTTCCCATTCCTGTGATGTGGGCCATGTCCTGTTTTGCCTGATTTACAGTTATTGTTATTGTTTTTGTTGCATGCCATCAGAAAATTGTTTTGGTTCCACGGTTGGCCGTTGAAAATAGACACAACAGGCTGCTCAATACATCCACTCGATTAGATCTATTCAGGCAATCTGAAAGAGCTGGAAAGACTCAGATACCTGAAACTTTAGATTGAGTTTGGTGCTTTCCCATGTCCATCTCACTCACCTTGTTCTGGCCTGCCTACGCGCTACCAGGGAAGAATGGTAGGAAATTCAACATGTGGAATTGAACTGTGGGGTTTCTGCTTCTGGCCAGTTGAGATTGGACAGTCGCACAGTTCTCTTTCACACTTGACATAGGGGCTTGAACAGCTCATTTAGGTTAATATATCAGTCTGCATTCTGGGCAGGGCTTAAGCTCACCTTCTTGGCCTCAGCCGAACATAAGAGTGCAACCATGCACGTGGGTCTGTATGTGTGTGTACATGTCTGAGTATGCATAGGTGTGTGTGCAAAAAGCCACATCTGCAGGATTGGTTTTGTAGTGAGGACTTATGCAGTGTGATTTCATGTGTGGGGGATACACAGAGAAAGTGAAAACCAATATTTGTCCACAACAGCCGCCAGTTGCCTAGCCATGAATTGGAAAACTTGAGACGTGCATGGAGATGAGGAGGAAGAGGGAGTGATGGGGAGGAATGTCTCAGGGACTAATCTCCAGGTTTAGTATGCCATTGTGTGAGTTTCCAAGCCAATACCTCCCACCCAGGGACAGAGGCACTGCAAATTAAATTAAAATGATTCTATTATGCTGCACTTTTGTTGTAGACCACTTAGCCACAATGAGGTGATGAGACCAGTGCACCAACCATTACAGTGTACTGAAGGAGCCCAGCTAGCACATTTGGTTCCTTAGAAGGTGTGGGAATGTATGTTTTTGGTTTCCCATTGGTTCTGAGAACATTTTACTATGGTTCCCTGAAAGTTTTCCTGGGAGGTTTTATTAACAGAAATTCTAGGTTATTTGAAGGTAATTAAATAATGTTCTGAGAACTTTTGATAACACTGCTGGTAGCTTAGGTTAAAAATTTTTTTAACTCCAACCACAGATAGGACACATGGAAATTAATTTGCTTAGGCATTAATCACATTAAACAATGTGTGTGTGTGACACCAGTTAAATTCAAACCTATAATCTTCTGATTCTGTTGTCTATCCATGGAATTAGTCCAATGCGCCACCAGGATGGAGCTAGCATGCCATGCTGTTCATTTCAGTCTATTCAAACAAACCGAATTTCAAAGGAAACAAGCACTCATTAAGATGAGGTGTGGCCAATTACTCGACACCGCCAACACACTTAACAAGATAGAGGATAGAAAGCGTTTTGTTGATACTGAGAACGGAATGTATGTATATATTTTAAAATGCATTCATAGAATGTTCTTTAGACATTACTAATGTTCTCTTGTGTTTATGGAAAGTTTTCATAACGTTCTCGGAACAATGAGAACATGACTTTAAATAGAACTATTAAGAAATGTTATGCTGAAGTACTGAAGAACTTTGTTTCTTAATGTTCTCTGAACTATTTGAGAACATTCCCAATGTCAAACTAGTTGGAGAACGTTCCTAGAACATTACAGACATTTTTATTAAATGTAACCATGTTTGAACTAAGGAAACGTTCTGTTAAAGTAATGAAATACCAAGAATAATGTTTTTTTGTCATGTTCCTTAAATGTTCTGAGAATGTTCCAAAGTCAAGCAACTATCCGGCACCATTTCCAGAACTTTGTGGGAAGGTTGTATGCAAAATAACCATAGGATAACCACGCTCTCACCAGGCTCTAAAAAACACAAGGTTCTCAGAACGTTATGTATTAGCTGGGAGGACTATATATTGTCTTGGGAGTTTGGCTGCAGGAGACTGGCATCATGATGGCTCAGGAGACAGGCATCGGGATGGCTCAGGAGACAAACTGTTATTGTTGTTCAAGGCAAATAAGTCAAAATCAGAACTAAAATACCTACCAGACAAACAGAAAAATCGAGGAGAGCTAATTGATAAAATATCAATATCACAACATCTAGCGATTGAATGTCAATCTTTTCATGTTTTAGGTTTGTATAGTTTTTGTGGACTGTAATTTGAAATAATTAAAGTTGAACTGACAGCGTTTTAACTACTTTGCGGATATGAAACATACAATATCAGTCAAAATATAAAATTCCCAGTTTATGCTTCAAAACCAACTTAGAGGTTTTAAAAATAGGTTATATTTTACTCAAAATTCCATGAAGTACAGTAAGACGTTGGCAGAGTCGATGGATGCAGTTCAATGCATGATTAATATAATTCATCAACACATTTCTTGGTAGTCCCAAAACTATTGCTATCAGGTTGTATGTAAATCATAGCTGGCCTGGTACATTGTTTGCTGCCTCCACCCATTCCGGATGCACTGTTTCAGTTTCTATGACTCAATTGAAAAGAAACAGATGACTATAACTAAGGCTGGGAATGTCAATACAATCAAACTAGCAAAGGGCAATGATCACAACTCAGTCATAACGTGGCTAATAAGCTAGCCCACGTGTCAAACAAGGCCGGCGGGCCGAATAGGATACACAAGCAAGTATAAATGAGTCAACAGTTGAGTCAGCTACTTTATGAAAATTTCAGCTTGATGCGTTCACATTGGTGAATTCAACTTCAATTGCGCTGCTTTCGTGTGTCCCGTTTACAGCACGCAGCGGAGGGAAAGTGTACTGACACTTGCCACAGTCCTAGCTAGGCTACTACAATGTTGCAGTCTGGCTTCGGTTTTTAAAGCTTGACAATGAATAACCCAAAAAACTAAACCTGCAACAAAACACTGCAAAGGAGAAACATGTAGAACTATTACAGCACAGTGGCTACTCAACTACAATACATTTTGAGTGCACCATACAGCAATGCTGCATTCAACCGCAACGGTTTTTTACGTTTTAAGTTTGTTACAACAAGCCTATAGCTACGTTTTTGTTATTTGGAATTATTAAATACTTTTTGATTAGGGTCGCAGCATATTATGCACATCTGCAAGCATAGCAGCAAAGGCTGGACAAATATTATTTAGCTCTTTTGTTTTAATATGTTAAAAGAAGGTGAGTATGTTCAGGGACTTGCGTGTAGTGAAAGCATTCAGCAACAAAAGAAGGCAGATGTCTGGAATTCTTCCAGTCCCTCTCCTCTCCCGTTATCTCTAAGCCCTCCTTGGATCACCATGAGCACCACCAGAGGCATTGTTGCTGTGAGAGGAGAGGCCTGACAGTGTCTCAGACGGCCTGATAATCCGAGTGCACACAGTGTGGAGAGATAAGGCCCCCTCTGAGCCCCTGCCTAGCCACATGGCCTCAAGTTCTACTACAGCAGAAACATACAGCATCAGTAAAGGACATTTTGAACAACAACCCAAGTGTTACCTGTAGTAATAATATGCAAACATTTGTAGCATTCTTACGAAAACAGTACATACAAAAGGACACATCAATCAAATGTATTTATAAAGCTCTTTTTACATTGGCAGATGTCACAAAGTGCTTATACACTGTAAAAAATATTGTGCTAGTTCCAATAAAAAAAAAAAAAAATGGTCAAACTATTTGCTTCAGTTTGAGTATTTCCAACATGATGTATTTTTACTTATAATATAAATCCAGCTTAAAAACATTTCTAAACATGGCTTTATATATATTTAATCTCTTGACATTTTGATACACTTTAGCAGGAATTGTTGAGCGCAGTGCTCATTTCACTAACTGGAAATAAAGCAAGCATTGTAGCTTGATGTATTTGTCTCTGTCAAGAGTGCACGCATGATCTTACTAATGGTGAAAGTGGCTGGTCTCATTGAACGGCAATTTGCCTGACAGTTTTGCTATTTGTATTTATTATGGATCCCCATTAGCTGCTGCCAAGGCAGCAAAATTAAGGCAGTTATACATTTTAAAAACATTACAATACATTCATAACGGATTTCACAACATATTAAGTGTGTGCCCTCAGGCTTCTACTCTACTACCACTTATCTATAACACAACATCCATGTGTATGTTATCGTGTGTTTGTATGCATGTGTCCATGTTTGTGTTGCTTTACAGTCACCGCTGTTCCATAAGGTGTATTTTTATCTGTTTTTTAAATCAAATTTTACTTGGTGTGGTATAGAGTTCCATGTAGTCATGGCACTATATGTAGTACTGTGCACTTCCCATAGTCTGTTCTGGACTTGGGGACTGCGAAGAGACCTCTGGTGGCATGTCTTGTGGGGTATGCGTGGGTGTCCAAGCTGTGTGCCGGTAGTTCAAACAGACAGCTCGGTGTATTCAACATGTCAATACCTCTCACAAATACAAGTGGTGAAGTAGTCAATCTCTCCTCCACTTTGAGCCAGGAGAGATTGACATGCATATCATTAATGTTAGCTCTCTGTGTACATCCAAGGGCCAGCCGCGCTGCCCTGTTCTGAGCCAATTGCAATTTTCCTAAGTCCCTCTTTGTGGCACTTGACCACACGACTGAACAGTAGTCCAGGTGCAACAAAACTAGGGCCTGTAGGATCTGCCTTTTTGATAGTGCTGGAATGCAGAGCAGCGCTTTATTCTCCCCATCCTAGCTACCATGACAGGTTACAATCCAGGATTACTCCAAGCGATTTAGTCACCTCAACTTGCTCAATTTCCACATTATTCATTACAAGATTTAGTTGAGGTTTAGGGTTTAGTGAATGATTTGTCACAAATACAATGCTTTCAGTTTTTGAAATATTTCGGTCTAACTTGTTCCTTGCCACCCATTCTGAAACTAACTGTTGCTGTCATTTCAGTCACTGTGGTAGCTGATGTGTATAGTGTTGAGTCATCCACATACATGGACACTGGCTTTACTCAGAGCCAGTGGCATGTTTTTTTAATTTATTTCACCTTTATTTAACCAGGTAGGCCAGTTGAGAACAAGTTCTCATTTACAACTGCAACCTGACCAAAATAAAGCAAAGCAGTGCGACAAAAACAAGAACACAGAGTTACACATGGGATAAACAAATGTACAGTCAATAACACAATATAAAAATCTGTATACAGTGTTTGCAAATGAAGTAAGGAGGTAAGGAAATAAATAGGCCATAGTGGCAAAGTAATTGCAATTTAGCAATTAACACTGGAGTGTGCAGATGAGGATGTGCAAGTAGAAATACTGGTGTACAAAAGAGAAAAACAAAAACGGGGATGAGGTAGGTAGTTGGTTGGATGGGCTATGTACAGATGGGCTGTGCAATTCGTTCCAGTCATTGGCAGCAGAGAACTGGAAGGAAAGGCGGCCAAAGTAGGTGTTGACTTTGGGGGTGACCAGTGAAATATACCTGCTGGAGCGTGTGCTATGGGTGGGTGTTGCTATGGTGACCAGTGAGCTGAGATAAGGCAGAGCTTTACCTAGCAAAGACTTATAGATGACCTGGAGCCAGTGGGTTTGGCGACGAATATGTAGCGAGGACCAGCCAACGAGAGCATACAGGTCGCAGTGGTGGGTAGTATATGAGGCTTTGGTGACAAAACAGATGGCACTGTGATAGACTGCATCCAATTTGCTGAGTAGAGTGTTGGAGGCTATTTTGTAAATGACATTGCCGAAGTCCAGGATTGGTACGATAATATGTTTGGCAGAATGAGTGAAGGAGGCTTTGTTGCGAAATAGGAAGCCGATTCTAGATTTAGTTTTGGATTGTACATGCTTTATATGAGTCTACAGTCAAGCCAGACATCTAGGTATTTATAGTTGTCCACATATTCGAACTCAGAACCGTCCAGAGTAGTGATGCTAGTCGGGCTGGCGGGTACGGGCAGCGATCGGTTGAAGAGCATGCATTTCGCTTTACTTGCATTTAAGAGCAGTTGGAGGCCGCGGAAGGAGTGTTGTATGGCATTGAAGCTCGTTTGGAGGTTAGTTAACACAGTGTCCAAAGAAGGGCCAGATGTATACAGAATGGTGTCGTCTGCGTAGAGGTGGATCAAAGAATCACCCGCAGCAAGAGCGACATCATTGATATATATACAGAGAAAAGAGTCGGCCCGAGAATTGGACCCTGTGGCACCCCCATAGAGACTGCCAGAGGTCCGGACAACAGGCCTTCCGATTTGACTCACTGAACTCTGAGAAGTAGTTAGTGAACCAGGTGAGGCAGTCATTAGAGAAGCCAAGGCTGTTGAGTCTGCCGATAAGAATACGGTGATTGACAGAGTCAAAAGCCTTGGCCAGGTCGATGAAGATGGCTGCACAGTACTGTCTTTTGTCGATGGTGGTTATGATATCGTTTAGGACCTTGAGTGTGGCTGAGGTGCACCCGTGACCAGCTCGGAAACCGGATTGCATAGCGGAGAATGTAGGGTGGGATTCGAAATGGTCGGTGATCTGTTTTGTTCACTTGGCTTTCGAAGACTTTAGAAAGGCATGGCAGGATGAATATAGGTCGGTAACAGTTTGGGTCTAGAGTGTCTCCCCCTTTGAAGAGGGGATTGATCACTGCCGCTTTCCAATCTTTGGAAATCTCAGACGATATGAAAGAGAGGTTGAACAGACTAGTAATAGAGGTTGAACAGACTAGTAATAGAGGTTGCAACAATGGCGGTGGATCATTTTAGGAAGAGAGGGTCCAGATTGTTGTAGGGATCCAGATTTTGCAGTTCAATCAGAACATCAGCTGTCTGGAAGGAGAAGTGGGGGAGGGGGCTTGGGCCAGTTACTGCGGGGGGTGCAGAGCTGTTGGCCAGGGTTGGGGTAGCCAGGTGGAAAGCATGGCCAGCCGTAGAGAAATGCTTCTTGAAATTCTCGATTATCGTGGATTTATTGGTGGTGACAGTGTCTCCTAGCCTCAGTGCAGTGGGCAGCTGGGAGGTGGTGCTCTTTTTCTACATGGACTTTACAGTGTCCCAAAACTTTTTGGAATTAGTGCTGCAGGATGCAAATTTCTGTTCGAAAAAGCTAGCCTTTGCTTTCCTAACTGACTGTGTATACTGGTTCCTGACTTGTTAATAACAGCCGGTGCGCCATCTCTAATGTTAAGGAACCTGAGTTAGAATACCTCATTAAGCTGCAGACCATACTATTTACATTACATTACATTACATTACATTTAAGTCATTTAGCAGACGCTCTTATCCAGAGCGACTTACAAATTGGTGGATTCACCTTATGATATCCAGTGGAACAACCACTTTACAATAGTGCATCTAAATATTTTAAGGGGGGGGGGGGGGGTTTAGAAGGATTACTTTATCCTATCCTAGGTATTCCTTAAAGAGGTGGGGTTTCAGGTGTCTCCGGAAGGTGGTGATTGACTCCGCTGTCCTGGCGTCGTGAGGGAGCTTGTTCCACCATTGGGGTGCAAGAGCAGCGAACAGTTTTGACTGGGCTGAGCGGGAACTGTGCTTCCTCAGAGGTAGGGAGGCGAGCAGGCCAGAGGTGGATGAACGCAGTGCCCTTGTTTGGGTGTAGGGCCTGATCAGAGCCTGAAGGTACGGAGGTGCCGTTCCCCTCACAGCTCCGTAGGCAAGCACCATGGTCTTGTAGCGGATGCGAGCTTCAACTGGAAGCCAGATGGGAGATGACAAGTGCCTGGATTAGGACCTGCGCCGCTTCCTGTGTGAGGCAGGGTCGTACTCTGCGAATGTTGTAGAGCATGTACCTACAGGATCGGGTCACCGCCTTGATGTTAGTAGAGAACGACAGGGTGTTGTCCAGGGTCACGCCAAGGTTCTTAGCACTCTGGGAGGAGGACACAATGGAGTTGTCAACCGTGATGGCGAGATCATGGAACGGGCAGTCCTTCCCCGGGAGGAAGAGCAGCTCCGTCTTGCCGAGGTTCAGCTTGAGGTGGTGATCCGTCATCCACACTGATATGTCTGCCAGACATGCAGAGATGCGATTCGCCACCTGGTTATCAGAAGGGGGAAAGGAGAATATTAATTGTGTGTCGTCTGCATAGCAATGATAGGAGAGATTGAGGGCATCTTCAGTTTAGGTCACCTAACAGTACAAACTCTGAAGATAGATGGGGGGCGATCAATTCACATATGGTGTCCAGGGCACAGCTGGGAGCTGAGGGGGGTCTATAACAAGCGGCATCAGTGAGAGACTTATTTCTGGAGAGATGGATTTTTAAAAGTAGAAGCTCAAACTGTTTGGGCATAGACCTGAATAGTATGACAGAACTCTGCAGGCTATATCTACAGTAGATTGCAACTCCGCCCCCTTTAGCAGATCTATCTTGATGGAAAATGTTGTAATTGGGGATGGAAATTTCTGCATTTTTGGTGGCCTTCCTAAGCCAGGATTCAGACATGGCTAGGACATCAGGGTTGGCAGAGTGTGCTAAAGCAGTGAATTAAGCAAACTTAGGAAGGAGGCTTCTAATGTTAACATGCATGAACCAAAGGCTTTTACGGTTTACGGTTCAATCTTGTTAGTAAATATTTTAAAAAGTAAGAAGCCTAAACAGCTGCCCTGGGGAAATCCTGATTCTACTCGGATTTTGTTGGAGAGACTACCATTAAAGAACACCCTCTGTTCTGTTAGACAGGTAACTCTTTATCCACAACATAGCAGGGGGTGTAAAGCCATAACACATGTTTTTCAAGCAACAGTCTGATCTATAATGTCACACTGAAGTCTAACAAAACAGCCCCCACAATCTTTTTATCAATTTCTCTCAGCCAGTCATTTGTGTAAGTGCTGTGCTTGTTGAACGTCTTCCCTATAAGAATGCTGGAAGTCTGTTGTCATTTTGTTTACTGTAAAATAGCATTGTAACTGGTCAAACACAAATTTTTCTGGAAGTTTACTAAACGGTTGATAACAGGCTGATTGGTCATCTATGGGGGATAACTTTTGCTTCCCTTCAGGCCTGAGAGCACACTCTTTTTAGTTGGCTTAAATTGAAGATATGGCAAATAGGAGTGGCAATATCAGCCGCTATTATCCTCAGTCATTTTCCATCCAACTTGTCAGACCCCGGTGGCTTGTCATTGTTGGTAGACAATAATTCACTTCTTCCACACTTTACAGAATTAAATTACAATGCTTGTCTTTCCTAATTTTGTCAGATATACTTGGATGTGTAGTGTCAGCAAGTTTGCCAATGAAAAATCATTAAAAGTGTGTTTTGTGATGAATGAGCCATCTGTTTCAATGAATGATGGAGCTGAGTTTGCCTTTTCACCCAAAATGTAATTTAAGGTGTTCCAAAGCTTTTTACTATCATTCTTTAGGTAATTTATCGTTGTTTCATAGTGTAGTCTCTTCTTTTTATTCAGTTTAGTCACAATTTGCAGTATGTTTGCTAATCGGTTGTACAGCCAGACCTATTTGCCATTCCTTTTGCCTCATCCCTCTCAATCATAAAATTTTTCAGTTCATCAATCCATGGGGATTTAACAGTTTTTACAGTCATTTTCTAAATGGGTGCATGCTTATTAGTAACTAAGTTAAGCAATTTCATAAATGTGTCAAGCGCAGCATCTGGTTGCTCGTCATTACACACCATGGACCAAGAAATATTCTTCACATCAACGACATAGGAATCACTACAAAACTTATTGTGTGACCGCTTCTACAAAATATTGTTTCTTACAGTTGAAGTCGGAAGTTTACATGCACTTAGGTTTTTTCAACCACTCATTTTTCAACCACTCCACAAATTTCTTGTTAACAAACTACCGCGGACCACGTGTAAGCACACCAGCCCAGGACCTCTACATCCGGCTTCTTCATCTGCGTGATTGTCTCAGACCAGCCACCCGGACAGCTAATGAAACTTAGGAGTATTTCTGTCTGTAACAAAGCCCTTGTGTGGAAAAACGAATTCTGATTGGCTGGGCCTGGATCCCCAAAGGGTGGGCCAATGCCCTCCCAAGCCACCCATGGCTGCGCTCCTGCCCAGTCGTGAAAAATCAATAGATTAGGGCCTAATGAATCTATTTCAATTGACTGATTTCCTTATATGAACTGCAACTCAGTAAAATAATTGAAATTGTCACGTTACATTTATATTTTGGTTTAAGTAAAGATGACAACTACATTTTTTATGTCAAAATAATATTTTCAAGTATAATTTACTAACCAGCTTTTTACAGTGTACAGAAACCCAGCCTAAAACACAAACAGAAAGCAATGCTGTGCCCCTGGCCTGAGAGGATGGAAGTTCAGTATGTACATTAGCTAGATGTGGGGGAAAAGAGAGAGAGAGAGCAAGAGAAATCATGAACAGATGGGCTCCTGCATTTTCCACATGTTTTTACAAAAAGATAGATAAACTTGGATTTTTCCACAAGGACATATACAGGATTCTACCCTCCACAACATAACCTTCACTCCAAATCAAAACTCTAAACATACAACCTGATTTTGGACAAAGTCCTAAAGCAATGGGACTCCCTACATCTTTTTCAGATTATTACCAATCCCACAAGGTATGGCTCCAAACACCCAGAAAAGGCTACTCTCCTTGATGTTATCCTCACAAATAATCCTGATGGGTATCAGTCTGGTGTTTTCTGTAATGACATTAGTGATCACTGTTTTACAGCCTGTGTTCGTAATGGCTTTTCAGTGAAATACCTGTCCTGATTTGTCATAGACGCTTGCTAAAAAACTTTCATGAGCAAGCCTTCCTTCATGATCTGGCCTCTGTAAATTGGTATAGAATCAGCTTGATCCCCACTGTCGAAGACACTTGGCTCTTCTTTTTTTGATATTTTCAGTGGTATTGTTAACAAACCCAACCCCATAATAAGAATTAAACTGGTTCAGCCTCTGGTTCGACCGTGATCTGGCAAAGTTACTCCACCCCAAGAACTCCATTTGGTGAAAGGCTCGGTACACACAAACTCAGGCTGACTGACTCTCGTTCAGGCAATGGAGAAATAAGTGCACTCAGGCTATCCGGAAGGCCAAAGTTAGTTACTTTAAGGAGCAGTTCTCTCTAACCCCAAGAAGTTCTGGAAAACGGTTAAAGACCTGGAGAATAAACCCTCCTCCTCACAGCTGCCCATGTCCCTTAATGTTGATGATATGGTTGTAACTGACAAAGAACACATGACTGAGCTCTTTAAGGTTGCTGCCCCTATCGTTGCCAAGCATATCTCTGACCTGTTTAACCTGTCTCCCCTCTCTGGGGAGGTTCCCATTGCTTGGAAGGCAGCCAAAGTGCATCCTTTATTTAAAAAGGGGAGATCAAGTGGATCTTAATTGTCATAGGCCAATTTCTATTTCACCCTGTTTATCAAAAGTGTTGGAAAAACTTGACAAAAATCAACTGACTGGCTTTCTTGATGTTTATGGTATTCTCTTTGGTATGCAATCTGGTTTCCACTCAGGTTATGGATGTGTCACTGCAACCTAAAATGTCCTAAATTATGGCACTATTGCCCTTGATTCTAAGAAATGTTGTGCTGCTATTTTTATTGATTTGAGGTAGTGACCTCATACAAGTACTTGGCTGTATGGTTTGACAGCACACTGTCCTCTCAGCTGCAGGCTAAGGTTAAATCTAGACTTGGTTTCCTTTATCGTAATCGCTCCTCTTTCACCCCAGCTGCCAAACTAACCCTGATTATCCTACACATGCTAGATTATGGATACGTCATTTATAGATCGGCAGGTAAGGGTTCTCTCGTGCCGCTAGAGGTTCTTTACCATTCGACCATCGGATTTGCCAACAATGCTCCTTATAGGACACATCACTGCACTCTATACTCCTCTGTAAAATCTCTGTATACCTGTTGCAAGACCAACTGGTTGATACTTATAAAACCCACTTAGGCCTCACTCATCTGTATCTTAGATACCTACTGCAGCCCTCATCCTCCACATACAACACCCGTTCTGCCAGTCACATTCTGTTAAAGGTCCCCAAAGCACACACATCCCTGGTTCGCTCCATCTAGCGACTGGAATGAGCTGTAAAAATCCTCAAACTGGACAGTTTTCTCCATCTCTTCATTCAAAGACATGGACACTCTTACTGACAGTTGTGGCTGCTTCGCATGATGTATTGTCGTTACTACCGTCTTGCCCTTTGTGCTGTTGTCTGTGCCCAATAATGTTTATACCATGTTTTGTGCTGCTACCATGTTATGCTGCTGCCATGTTGTGTTGCTACCATGCTGTGTTATCTAAGGTCTCTATGTAGTGTTGTGGTGTCTCTTGTCGTGATGTGTTTTGTCTTATTTTTAATCCCAGCCCCCGTCCCCGCGGGAGGCCTTTTGGTAGTCCGTCATTGTAAATAAGAATTTGTTCTTGAGTGACTTGCCTAGTTAAATAAAAGGTTAAATAAAATAAATACAAAGGATGTAGAAGGCTAATGTTAACTAGCTAACGTGGCCATGAATGGAAGTTTGGCTAAAATGCTTGCTCGCTAGCCTGGTAGCCCCAAGATGACAAAAAATACATGTGTTTACTGTATGACAGTGATAGACTGTTTCGTTAACATGAAATCGAGGATGGCATTGGCGTTTCTCTACAAGTAGGGTGAGTCAACATTTTCTACTTGCACGAACGCTCACGCAAACGCACACAGAAATCAGAACCATGGACAGCCACATATTTAGCTCAAGTTGATTGGACTAAATTGTTTTGTTATCTTTGAGTTGTCACTGGATTAGAATAAGCAGAGGTGATTTGATGATGTTGCTGGAATAGTAAAGGCAGCTGCTGTTTTCTTTGTGATTTGAGGTAACTCTCCGTGGTTCTAAACCAATAGTTGTTTAGTGGGGGACACTGTCCAATGACAGGGCCAACCAGGCAGGATATAACCCCACCCACTTTGCCTAAACACAGCCCTAGATGGATATATCAACAAACCACCAACTTACTACCGTATAGCCCACAAAGATGTCCTCGACCGTATGAGCCCGAGGGGGTGCAAAACCCGACAGGAAGATCACGTCAGTGACTCAACCCGCTCAAGTCGAGTATAGCTAAAAAAGCCTGGCACGACGTGACGCACCCCTCCTAGGGACGGCATGGAAGAGCACTAGTAAGCCAGTGACTCAGCCCCCGTAATAGGGTCAGAGGCCACGCCAGAGCCTCCAGTATCTCCATATCTGATACACATAACTACTACGCAACCCACAAACTATATACACCTCACACAAACACATCCACACACTACCTACACCCACTTTCACAGAAACTATGTCGTAAACACACACTATTGACTGTCTGAACTAGTTTTTGTGAGAAGCCGCCCTGTGAATTTCCTATCCCTGGAGTGGAATGAGCCCAAGGGGGCAGACAGAGACAGGGCATTCAGGAAGGCTCTGGCGTGGCGATGGAGAGGTAGATAGGACCGGGTGGGTGGAGGAGGCCGACTAAGGACAAGCATGCGCCAGTGGCTGGACAGGGTTTACTGCCAGATTTGGGTTACAGGCGGTTAAGAATGGTGCCCAGATGAGGTACACAGTGGTTATACTATGCTAGTTGCTTATCTCCACCACGATATCTATAGCAATACACAGAGATCTGTGCTGTGGTTCATTAATTTTACCTGCTGTCAGGTTAACCTATGTAGAACTGTAATTCATATGACTATGTATGGAGAACAAGTGTAATTTATATGACTCTTACATAGTCCCTGTATCAACCACACATGATCCCTCCTTTCATATGACCTGGCATCCCATCTGAGTTGGTTATTTGTAGTTACTCTGAATTGGCCTCTTTCAATACAATGATTATAAATAACTTGCTGGGCCACTTAATGGGGGAGGTGTGTTGCTCTGCTGGGTAAAGAAACTACAATGCCCCACCTTGGTGATCCCCATGACATGCACGCAGGGTAGGGGAGTAACTAATTACATGTAATCGCTTATATGTACTCTGATTACCAAAAAACTGTAATCAGTTACGTTACCAGCAAAAATATTGTAACCAGATTATAGATACTTTTGAAAGATTACATGATTACTTCTTGGATTACTTTTACATTTATGTTTGCGAGAAAAAAAAAATACATTATGGCACCTTTTTGTTTTCTCAATAACATTCAATTCAACGTTGAAAAAAGGTGCAGGTTTAAGTTTGTTCAACCTGAGAGAGTCTGACCACAAGTCAGAGACCACTATGATGACACACCAAATGTGTTTGATGGATCCTTTTTGTCTTCTTCTAATGCCTCTTAAGGGAAAAGTAATCCAAAAGTGACTGAAAGTAATCTGATCTACACAATTACAGTTGTTGTTTACACAATCCAAAAACAGTCCATTACACAGTAAATCACAATCTGGATCAGGTGGGCATAATTTGAATGCCAACATGACTAGATAAAATGATAAAATACGATCTTACAGTGTTAAGATTTCACAAGGCAATTCAGAGAAAAGAGAATGTTGGTGCACATAGAATTAAGTCTTGAGTGCATTTAGATGCGTGGTCAGCTGCAATGTTTTTTCACAATACAACAAAAATAGGCTCATTCTGTTCAGGACAACCCAGGGTATAACGCCATGTCATTTTGGAACTGTACATCAAACAGTGATCATAAACGTTGACACTATATTACACGAGTTTTATGATATGGAAATGTGAAGTACACATTTGGACTCACTGGCATTTGGCTTGCATGTATATCAAAGCGGTATTTATTATAATCCTCAACGTCTCATCTTCCAAAATACATAGTCCTCGTAATTTACAGCATTTCCCTCACTCAGACAACAATTTTTTTTTAATGTTTCCCAGTCAGCCGGCGGGATGGGGGCAGCCTCTTGTCGTGCGTGGTACTCAAGTTCAGAACGGCTGTCAGTTAAAACCCATACAGCGCTGTGAAGCGGTGGCCCAGACATCATGTATAAACATGGTACTGTACAGCTACTGTGTTCCAATTTAAGCGCTTATCAGTGTCCAAATCTGCCATTTTCAACCCAAATACGGGTACAAGTGTAAAGGGCTATGGGTTGCCCTATTGCCTGGGGCAAGTGAACTAGGCAGTCGGGCCTGCTCTGTGGATGTCCAATTGGGCAGGGGATAAAAAAATTACTGAAAACAACCAAACTACAAAGAATTCCAGTGCTGTGGCAAATGACTGCTCGCCACACGTTTGTCGGCGGCCCTGACACACACACACACACACACACACACACACACACACACACACACACACACACACACACCCCCCCCCGGAGAGTATGGTCAATAAGGACCAAGGCCAGTTAAAAGGATCTTTGTAGGCTTGAATAAAGGGACTTTATGTTGCTGTTGTACAAACATCTAGGGGCTTCCCACATATTACTTCAGCTGAAAGTGAAGGGGGGGGGGGGTCATTGAAACAGAAAGGGGTGGGGGTGGATTTAAAGGTACGGCCAGTCTTAATAGGAATCAGTGAATAATTGTGATTTCAGACTAAGGTACTGTAGGCTTTGACGATATTGAGGACTGACATTGGACTGGAAAATACATTGTCTAAGTCTCTCTCACTGCATTTTGTAGAGGAGCATGTCAACACATCAGATTTAATTTTTAGAGAGCTAGAAATACATGAATTGGGTGTGGTTCCCTGCTTAAGTCAGTAAAACATTGAACTGGTCTAGAACTGAACAGCATGATAGAGTAAGATACACACCTGATAATGAACAACTGCAGTTGAACACAATATGACGGCTATCTGGAGATCTGGAACACTGGAGGAGGAAGAATGAATTGTTTACAAGACAATTCCCAGAACTTTCCACTTATCTGGACATCTTGAACATGTCTGTTTGAACCTGTCTAAGATTCTTAAACTGTCACTTCACTGCTCTGGCATATCTGATCACTTTGTGACTAAATACCCAATGGATTGATCATCTCAGTTCAATTGATTTACAGATGTGTTCTAAGAGGAATACCATTTAAACTGCTATAGTATAGGGAAGTAGCTATTTGTGAACAAGGACACTGTAGTGATGTTTTGAGCAAACTGTCAGGCCTTTGGGAATATGGACAAAATCCATTCCACCCTTCTCATGCAAGAACCAGAAAACCCTCTAGTCTGTCCACACCACCATGATCCCCCGAGTTTCCTTTCAGTGACCACTGTGTTAAACAATAAACCAAGTTGGATCTCATGTAGAAGAGAACACTGAGCTTTCTCTTCTGCAATGCATTGAATTCTCAATACCGTAACCTCAACTGAACCCAACTAACCTCTTCATAGTCTTGATCATATCAACTGTCTGTTACACCAGTGAGTTGTGAAATACTGTTGAAAACACTGACATTGTAGAGCACTGTCCTCATACGTTAACTCCCACATACAACACTGCCAGCATTACTTTAATGCCATTATTGTTGCCTATTTTAGGCTATTCCCCACTCAATTAAAAATGTTTTTCTTCAGCTCAGCCCCTCCTTACTTCATGTTGACATTAGAATTCTCCTCACGTGTACATTGCAGTCATCTTGTGTCATGGTAACGTCATTTTCCAAATTGACACTTTTACTTGCTTTATTAGGTTGTCATCTTCCCCTGATGCAAATGTATTGCTCCTGGATCTCACCTTGACTCAGATTGCTTGCAATAATTCAGCTAGATCATGGATGTTAATAAGCAATTACAATGATGAACATGTTCTAAAGTCAGTGTGACTGCAGCGGGGCAGCAAGGTACTGACACTATCCCCACTGATCTATCCCAGAGGACACAATGATGAACTGAAGCGCCTCTCTCGCTTCTCTGCTGCTATTTTGCTGGCGCCAGAACAAGCGAACCCTGGCCTCCTAGACTTTCCTCTGTTCTATGACACATTCACTTGTTCAGCGGAAGTGCAGGGGGGACATGACTCTCAAAGTGCTGGTGCCATATCCCACCTTTGAGCCAGCTTTTCTACTGCCTTCAACCAGGCCCTAGAATAGATAAGGACAAAAAAATATTTACTGTACAGGTGATTTACAATCAGGGGTGAAAGCAAGCCGGTACAGTCCGGTATGGAGTACTGGCAAAATAAATAGTGGGGGTACGGAGTACCGGTAAAACATGAGCCGGGTGGTACATGCACAATTGGCCCAGCGTCGTCCGGGTTAGGGGAGGGTTTGGTCGGGGTAGGCCGTCATTGTAAATAAGTATTTGTTCTTAACTGACTTGCCTAGTTAAATAAAAATTTCTCTCCAAATTGCAGTGTGGTTCGACATGAACACTGACATTTTGCCAAGGCAGGGTCCTAGATGTACGTGGACAGCAAGACAAATTGAAGTCTTTCCGCGTGGGATGCAAAAGGCACTCTTTTTGATATTTAAGTAAAAATTATGCACCAATATTGAATTTTTTAAAGTATTTTATATTAAATTAAGTGCCCATTTTCTAGTGTTTTGTGGTGGAAAACTGAGCAGGTCAAGTGTAACACGTTGACCCTGTTACCCATATATAGACAGGTTAAAAAAAAAAAAAAAATTTTTATTAATTGTTTTTGTGAAGCTTGCATTCCATTGCCACTCCCTGCTCCACACAACAAGTTTCCATTCCCCCTGTCACAAAGGGATTTATGGCATATTTAAGAGGAAATTGTCATCCCCAATTTCATCAACCCTGTTACTTTATTTGTCACTTGCTACGGTATTTAAAATATATACTTATTTAACCTCTTGAGATGGGAAAACATGTTTATGAAGTTGAGCATGTGCTCTTTATGACAGAATGTGAATTACAGTTGAAGTCGGAAGTTTACATACACTTAGGTTGGAGTCATTAAAACTTGTTTTTCAACCACTCCACAAATTTCTTGTAAACAAACTATAGTTTCGGCAAGTCGGTTAGGACATATACTTTGTGCATGACACAAGTAATTCTTCCAACAATTGTTTACAGACAGATTATTTCACTTATAATTCACTGTATCACAATTCCAATGGGTCAGAAGTTTAAGTTTAACTTTAAATAGCCTGGAAAATTGCAGAAAATGATGTTGTGGCTTTAGAAGCTTCTGATAGGCTAATTGACATCATTTGATTCAATTGGAGGTGTACCTGTGGATGTATTTCAAGGCCTACCTTCAAACTCAGTGCCTCTTTGCTTGACATCATGGGAAAACCAAAAGAAATCAGCCAACCTCAGAAGAAAAAAATTGTAGACCTCCACAAGTCTGGTTCATCCTTGGGATCAATTTCCAAACGCCTGAAGGTACCATGTTCATCTGTACAAATAATAGTATGCAAGTATAAACACCATGGGACCACGCAGTCGTCATACCGCTTAGGAAGGAGACGTGTTCTGTCTCCTAGAGATTAACGTATTTTGGTGCGAAAAGTGCAAAACAATCCCAGACCAACAGCAATTGGACCTTGTGAAGATGCTGGAGGAAACAGGTACAAAAGTATCTATATTCACAGTAAAACGAGTCCTATATCGACATAAATTATGTCAATTAGCCTATCAGAAGCTTCTAAAGCCATGACATAATTTTCTGGAATTTTCCAAGCTGTTTAAATGCACAGTCAACTTAGTGTATGTAATCTTCTGACCCACTGGAATTGTGATACAGTGAATTATAAGTGAAATAATCTGTCTGTAAACAATTGTTGGAAAATTACTTGTGTCATGCACAAAGTAGATGTCCTAACCGACTTGCCAAAACTATAGTTTGTTAACAATACATTTGTGGAGTGGTTGAAAAACGAGTTTTAATGACTCCAACCTAAGAGTATGTAAACTTCCTACTTCAACTGTGTATATATATATTTGCTTTGTTTTCATAACTATTTTTTTAAAACTTTTATTTAATGCACTTAGATTGTTGTGGAAATTCTTACACAGGGCCACTCAATCTTAAATTAATAATTGTTTATTGTCAGCGCACTGGAGATGTTCCAACAAACTTGATGCACCATAGTGAACGTCTGTCAGGAGCCCTCACGGGGCAGTTCCCTTAGTTCTCTTATATACTCAGCAAAAAAAGAAACGTCCTCTCACTGTCAACTGCGATAAACACGAATCCCACCATCACCCCTGGTGAGACAAAACCGTGACTCATCAGTAAAGAGCACTTTTTGCCAGTCCTGTCTGGTCCAGCGATGGTGGGTTTGTGCCCATAGGCGACGTTGTTGCCGGTGATGTCTGGTGAGGACCTGCCTTACAACAGGCCTACAAGCCTTCAGTACAGCCTCTCTCAGCCTATTGCGGACAGTCTGAGCACTGATGGAGGGATTGTGCGTTCCTGGTGTATCACGGGCAGTTGTTGTTGCCATCCTGTACCTGTCCCGCATGTGTGATGTTCAGATGTACCGATCCTGTGCAGGTGTTGTTACACGTGGTCTGCCACTGCGAGGACATTCAGCTGTCCATCCTGTCTCCCTGTAGCGCTGTCTTAGGCGTCTCACAGTACAGACATTGCAATTTATTGCCCTGGCCACATCTGCAGTCCTCATGCCTCCTTGAAGCATGCCTAAGGCACGTTCACGCAGATGAGCAGGGACCCTGGGCATCTTTCTTTTGGTCTTTTTCAGAGTCAGTAGAAAGGCCTCTTTAGTGTCCTAAGTTTTCATAACCGTGATCTTAATTGCCTACCGTCTGTAAGCTGTTAGTGTCTTAATGACCATTCCACAGGTGCATGTTCATTAATTATTTATGGTTCATTGAACAAGCATGGGAAGCAGTGTTTAAACCCTTTACAATGAAGATCTGTGAAGTTATTTGGATTTTTACGAATTATCTTTGAAAGACAGGGACCTGAAAAAGGGACTTTCCTTTTTTTGCTGAGTTTTTATTGCAGACAAGTCATATTTGCATGACTTTATTTATAATTAATGAATCATTAACGTTTGCTTCATTCATGTGACCAACCTATACTGGATCATGCATGTGACAGACCAAAATCTTCACAAGGCTTCTTCTCTCTAAGCTGAGACCTTGAAACTGAGATATCTTTCATTCTCAAAACAAGGGCCTGGGCATACTGCCAAATTGCAGATACTGATAGTGAGGGTTTGTTCTGTCACTTGCATGAACACAGAAAACAGTTATTAGAAAAGCACAAACATCGAACACCAGAATTGGTAAATAGAAAAGCACCAACATAACATTTACCATCACAAGATTTCTTGTATAATGAAAAGCGTTTTATAAATGTAACACATTATTATTATTACTGGGAATAATGAAATCTACGTTCACCCTTGTTTACAATAACATTTTAATAACCACAGTTAACGGTAGTATCTTTACAGTTTTAGCGACCTATGTAATAGCCTTTGAAGCTGTCCTTGAGTTAGTTTTGGGGTAAATGCTTGTATTGGATGGGGGGAATTAAAACATGTAGCATACACATACAGTGGGGGAAAAAAGTATTTAGTCAGCCACCAATTGTGCAAGTTCTCCCACTTAAAAAGATGAGAGGCCTGTAATTTTCATCATAGGTACACTTCAATGATGACAGACAAAATGAGAAAAAAAAATCCAGAAAATCACATTGTAGGATTTTTAATGAATTTATTTGCAAATTATGGTGGAAAATAAGTATTTGGTCAATAACAAAAGTTTACCTCAATACTTTGTTATATACCCTTTGTTGGCAATGACACAGGTCAAATGTTTTCTGTAAGTCTTCACAAGGTTTTCACACACTGTTGCTGGTATTTTGGCCCATTCCGCCATGCAGATCTCCTCTAGAGCAGTGATGTTTTGGGGCTGTCGCTGGGCAACACTGACTTTCAACTCCCTCCAAAGATTTTCTATGGGTTGAGATCTAGAGACTTGCTAGGCCACTCCAGGACCTTGAAATGCTTCTTACGAAGCCACTCCTTCGTTGCCCGGGCGGTGTGTTTGGGATCATTGTCATGCTGAAAGACCCAGCCATGTTTCATCTTCAATGCCCTTGCTGATGGAAGGAGGTTTTCACTCAAAATCTCACGATACATGGCCCCATTCATTCTTTCCTTTACACGGATCAGTCGTCCTGGTCCCTTTGCAGAAAAACAGCCACAAAGCATGATGTTTCCACCCCCATGCTTCACAGTAGGAATGGTGTTCTTTGGATGCAACTCAGCATTCTTTGTCCTCCAAACACGACGAGTTGAGTTTTTACCAAAAAGTTATATTTTGGTTTCATCTGACCATATGACATTCTCCCAATCCTCTTCTGGATCATCCAAATGCTCTCTAGCAAACTTCAGACGGGCCTGGACATGTACTGGCTTAAGCAGGGGGACATGTCTGGCACTGCAGGATTTGAGTCCCTGGCGGCGTAGTGTGTTACTGATGGTAGGCTTTGTTACTTTGGTCCCAGCTCTCTGCAGGTCATTCACTAGGTCCCCCCGTGTGGTTCTGGGATTTTTGCTCACCGTTCTTGTGATAATTTTGACCCCACGGGGTGAGATCTTGCGTGGAGCCCCAGATCGAGGGAGATTATCAGTGGTCTTGTATGTCTTCCATTTCCTAATAATTGCTCCCACAGTTGATTTCTTCAAACCAAGCTGCTTACCTATTGCAGATTCAGTCTTCCCAGCCTGGTGCAGGTCTACAATTTTGTTTCTGGTGTCCTTTGACAGCTCTTTGGTCTTGGCCATAGTGGAGTTTGGAGTGTGACTGTTTGAGGTTGTGAACAGGTGTCTTTTATACTGATAATAAGTTCAAACAGGTGCCATTAATACAGGTAACGAGTGGAGGACAGAGGAGCCTCTTAAAGAAGAAGTTACAGGTCTGTGAGAGCCAGAAATCTTGCTTGTTTGTAGGTGACCAAATACTTATTTTCCACCATAATTTGCAAATAAATTCATTAAAAATCCTACAAAGTGATTTTCAGGAATTTTTTTTCTCATTTTGTCTGTCATAGCTGACGTGTACCTATGATGAAAATGACAGGCCTCTCTCATCTTTTTAAGTGGGAGAACTTGCACAATTGGTGGCAGACTAAATACTTCCCCCCCCCCCACTGTATCAATAAATTATATCACAGTGCATTACAGGTCAATGTTGCATTGTTTTCCAAATAATATTGCCCACATTGGGTGTTTTTAATGACGTGACAATGAGTTTTCTTTTGAAACTAGAGTAGAAGCATTCTCTTATTTCCTCCTGATGATGACTGTGTTTACTGGCTCTATGTCTAATATGCACTGCCCATGGGCCTCTTTTGGACTTGGAAGCTGTGGAAGCCTGTCATACCTTGTTACTTCCAACAAAAATATAAGCTCAGCTCCCCACGTATTATAGATCTAATTACAAGGTAAGGGAGTCAAACTGTGGAGGAGGGCTTTCTAGAGTAGATTACAACTTGATTGACAGCAACTTCCCAGCTCATTAGCAGGTGGTTAGTCCTCCTCCACATACATACTGTGCAGAAACATGCAGTCCATGCATGCACATAAATACATGCATGCACAGAAACACACATGCACAGTCCAACACAAGCATACACTGTGGTCAACTGATGTTTGTCTTATTCGATTCTTCTTTAAAATAACGGGAACACCCTACTTCAACATGTAATTGGATCACTCTTTTGTTACTGAGAATTTTCCTGCACAGCAGGAAATACAAACTTGTAACGCATTTGAGTTTAAAAAAAGGCTTGTAAAGTTTGTAATTTACACTTTGAAATTTTAGACTTGATTTGCCCTAACGAAACATTTATCAACCCCTACAAAATGTCCATGAATTATAATCCACATAATAATTCACATTTCCTGTTGCTGCAGGATAATTTTCCTACTGTAGCAAACTGTCTCAACTAAGATCCTACATCTGTATGATCCAGAGAGAAACTAGGGCTCTCGAATGGCGCAGCAGTATAAGGCACTGCATCTCAGTGCTAGAGCCATCACTACAGACCCTGCTTGATTCCAGGCTGTATCACAACCGGCTGTGATTGGGAGTCCCATAGGGCGGCGCACAATTGGCCCAGCGTCATCCTCCGGGTTAGGGTTTGGCCAGGGTAGGTTGTCATTGTAAATAAGAATTTGTTCTTAACTGACGTACCTAGTTAAATAAAGAATAAATAAACATGAAAACATATGTATGCATTTTGGTGGTTATCAGAACTCCATGGTCCAATGAACCCAACAATAACCATGCTGTTTAACCCCCTAGAGTCAAATCTAAGTTACGTAAGTAGTCAGCATTTATGAAACATTTTCTTCACAGAATCGTCTGGTTAAACGAGACCATACAGACATATGTCACAGATAAGTATTGTTGTATCTCTGTTGGTGGTGCAAAGACCGTGTTATTATGCTCTGATCATGGCAGATAAATGGTGAGGCCTCCGATGTGGTAGTCAGATCAGGGTGGGAGGGTCAGACTGTTTTGCAGTAGCAGTTTCCTCTTTCCCCCCTGTTGTCTTGATTAGCTTCTCATGCTAATGGAGAATTTCCTGTTAAGAAAAAAAATATCAAACAAACTTGTAAACTTCAGATAAACAGCAAAGTCACGACATTCGAGAATTGCTGAAGGATTGTCCTGGATAAATCAAGCCTGTCTTTGAACCAATGGGAATCCCTATAGTCAAGCAGGGGTGGGGATTCCAGTCCTCGAGGGCCTGGTTGGTGTCATAGTTTTCCCCAGCCGCAGCTAACACAGCTGACTCCAATAATCACCTAATCATGATCTTCAGTTTAGAATGCAATTTGATTAATCATCTGTGTTTGCTAGGGATGGAGAAGAAGTGTGACACCAATCAGGTCCTCAAGGACTGGAGTTGCCCACCCCTGCTAGTGGGATTACATGAATCCCTACAGTGGGATTACTTTTTAATTTATGGTGAACTGCTGGAATTTGTTATAATAAATTGGACATATGAAGAATAACAAACTTTACCCCCTATTGGCCAATTTGTTCATACTGAATCCGTTATATGACGTGATTTCAATTTCATTTTTGTTTGACTGAGTTAAAGCCTAAAGCCTCCCTGTAGGCCTTTGGGGTGGTGTCTCCTTGAGAAATAAGCACAACTGGAAACGTCAGTTTCATGTTTTAGGACACCTGCATTGCCTGATATACACCCCAGCATACCATAACTAAATTTACATCAGATTATTCATGTATGAAAATACCCGTTTTTATTTTCTTTGGCTTCTCCAGCTGTATGACGAAATATCCTTTTCAGTAAAAGACAACAACATGCTGACAAGCACATGTCTCGTTAATCTAGCTGCAACATAAGACTCACTCAAACTTGAGTCAAGCACATGGAAGCCTAGAAAATGGAAGCCTAGAAAATGTCTTATTCATGAATTCATGAAAATCTCTTTTCTTCCCAGATTTCTAATCTGCTTTACAATATTTTTTTATCCATTGCCATAGGTCACTTTAGTAAGTCTTCTAAGAACAGACACACACCAGTTGTGTGAGAGCACAAACTAATTTGATCATGGTAAAAGTTTCCATAGTAATGAAGAAAAAATTCCCATGACGTGGGCAGGGCGTGTGATAAACAGGCTCTCTAACGCTCAGCGACAGCTCCCATGATTTACTGGCTGACACACTGTATTGAGCAGTTCCTGTAGAGCCTCTGAATTATGTAAACTGGGTTTCCTTCCTGTGAAATATGGAGTTGCTGCTCTTAAACCTCTCAAAGGATGCAGAGTGTGTTCATCATAAAGGGCCAGAGTACAGTCAAAGTGAAAAAGGACTGAACAGATATGGATCTGTGTAGCGAGAGCACTTTTATTTCACCTTTATTTATAAAGTTAAGTCAATTAAGAACAAATTGTTATTTACAATGATGACCTGTAAAGCATCAATAAACAGCACATCAATTTAACTATACATACAGTGCCTTCAGAAAGTATTCACAACCTTTACCACATCTTGTTGTGTTACAGTCTGCATTTAAAATTGATTACATTTATGACTACCTCATCTCTCTACTCCATACCAGTGGCGACCCATCATTCAGAGCAATTTTTGCTGTTTTGCATGTTATTTTGACATTAATACGTGTCACATATCAGTTTGCCAACAATGTAAAAATAAATCTACAAAATTCTTTGAGTCAATAAAGCCGCATACAAACATGGCCTATTTTTTGCTTTCTTGAGTAAGGCAGCTCCAAAATGCAGGTGTTTCAGCCTAGCTCAGTGCTTTCTGTGGTGGTGGGGCAGTCAGCGAAAAATACAGAGTGTAGCGGTTATGTAATCTCTAGTTGCGCCATGATTGGTCCCCCTGCTCAAGAATACATATACATGCACGTCTGAAGTTTGCCAATGAACATCTGAGTGACTCAGAGGACAACTGGTGAAAGTGTTGTGGTCAGATGAGACCAAAATGGAGGTCTTTGATATCAACTCAACTCGCCGTGTTTGGAGGAGGAGGAATGCTGCCTATGACCCCAAGAACACCATCTCCACCGTCAAACATGGAGGTGGAAACATTATGCTTTGGGAGTGTTTTTCTGCTAAGGGGACAGGACAACTTCACTGCATCAAAGGGACGATCGATGGACGGGGCCATGTACCGTCAAATCTTGGGTGAGAACCTCCTCCCCTCAGCCAGGGCATTGAAAATGGGTCGTGGACAGGTATTCCAGCATGACAATGACCCAAAACACACGGCCAAGGCAACAAAGGAGTGGCTCAAGAAGAAGCACATTAAGGTCCTGGAGTGGCCTAGCCAGTCTCCAGACCTTAATCCCATAGAAAATCTGGGGAGGGAGCTGAAGGTTCGAGTTGCCAAACACCAGCCTCGAAACCTTAATGACTTGGAGAAGATCTGCAAAGAGGAGTGGGACAAAATCCCTCCTGAGATGTGTGCAAACCTGGTGGCCAACTACAAGAAACGTCTGACCTCTGTGATTGCCAACACGGGTTTTGCCACCAAGTACTAAGTCATGTTGTGCAGAGGGGTCAAATACTTACTTCCCTCATTAAAATGAAAATAATTTTATAACATTTTTGACATACGTTTTTCTGGATTTTTTTGTTGTTATTCTGTCTCTCACTGTTCAATTAAACTTACTATTAAAACCTGTTGGGGCTAGGGGGCAGTATTGAGAAATTTTGAAAAAAATATGTGCCCATTTTTAACTGCCTCCTACACCAACTCAGAAGCTAGGATATGCATATTATTAACACATTCGGATAGAAAACACTCTGAATTTTCTAAAACAGTTTGAATGGTGTCTGTAAGTATAACAAAACTCATATTGCAGGCAAAAACCTGTGAAAAATAGATAAAAAATAATGAATTTTGTGACTGTACTATTTAGTGTCATTGTTTTATAGATACCATAGTGAGAAAGGATTCATTTCGCAACTCCTACGGCTTCCACTAGATGTCAACGATCTTTATAAAGTTGTTTGAAGCGTCTATGATAAACAGAGAGCAAATTAGAATGCAGGGAAGTTGACATGTCGTCACTTCATTTTTTTGCGCCTGCGCATAAATCTGAGAAGCGTGAGTTTGTCATAATTGTTTATCTAGACATAGGATAGGTTGTGTGAAAATATTACTGATGTTTACTGATGTTTCACGTTAAAAATGGACCAAAAGATTAATGCTAAACAACGTTTGACATGTTTGAACGAACGTAAATAGATTATTTACTAGGTTTTTTTTGCTTTTCGGCGTGATTTTACACCCCCCCACCACGTTTTGTGGGAGCATACTGAACGCTAACTACTTGGTGTTATTTGGACATAAATTATGAACTTTGTCAAAAGAAACCACATTTGTTCTGGACCTGGGATTCCTGGCAGTGCCTTCTGATGGAGATAATCAAAGGTAAGGGGATATTTACAATGTTATTATCAATATTAGATGATGCTAACTGTATAGCATAGCCTATTGTTCTTAGCATAGCACCCCGTTTATTGCAAAATGTGATTTCCCAGTAAAGTTATTTTGAGATCTGGCCATTCGGTAGCAATTACGAGATGATAATATATTATTCTTTGAATGACAATATTATAATTTACCAATGTTTTCGAATAGTAATTTTGTTATGTTCACCGGAAGCATTTCAGAGAAGAAAAAAATCTGAATTTCACGCTACTGTAAAATGCTGTTTTTGGATATAAATATGAACTTGATGGAACAAAAAATGCATTTATTGTATAACATAATGTCCTAGGAGTGTCATCTGATGGAGATTGTCAAAGGTTGGTGCATAATTTTAGCTGGTTTCTGCTTTTGGTGACGCCTGACCTTGAATTGAAACTGGATGTTTGTACTTTTGTGGCTATGTACTGTCCTAACATAATCTAACTTTATGCTTTTGCCGTAAAGCCTCTTTGAAAATCGAACAATGTGGTTAGATTAAGGAGATGTTTATCTTTTAAATTGTGTAAAATAGTTGATTGTTTGAGAAATTGAAATTATTAGATTTTTGATGTTTTGAATTTCCAGCCTTGTTAGCAATCCCGTCTCGGGGTTCATTGCTAACCTGTAGCCCCAACAGGTTAAAATTATAGACTGATTATCTCTTTGTAAGTGGGCAAACGTACAAAATCAGCAGGGGATCAAATACTTTTTTCCAACACTGTATATTGACTACGCCCGTCCTAGCTCGCTCACAGATTGCCTCTTATCGTCCCCATATTTTGTACATCTCAATTATCAGCTATGTTTTTTTAAAAGGCAGTAAATGAGGCTGAATTAACTGTTTCACTTCCGGACAAGGCTCTGCTGATAGCCAGGTGTAGCAGGGGTAAGGTGTTGGGACTGCTGTACGCCCTAACAGTTTGTGGACACCATTTGTCACCGTTATAGTGCAATAATGTATTGTTTAGTGTTGTGTAGTGTAGTGTCTTTGCTCGTATGCATCCCCAACATTTTTTTGCTTGTTTGCCCCACCAAGATTTACATTCTAAAATCGTCACTGCTCCACCCATACAATTATCTGTAAGGTCCCTCAGTCGAGCAGTGAATTTCAAATACAGATTCAACCTCAAAGGTTTTTCAATGCCCCATGAGGCCAATAGTGACTTTAAGACAGTTAGATTTTAATGGCTGTGATAGGAGAAAACTCCACAATACTAACCTAATTAATAGATTGAAAAGAAGGAAGCCTGTACAGAATACAAATATTCCAAAACATGCAACCTTGTAACGCGTGTCGTGTGTGGAGGACCAAGATGCAACAGGGAAGTGTATACTCATCTTCCTTTTAATATTGAGGAAGGAGAAACAAATGAAACACGTATACAATTAACGGAAACGACACTAACAGTTCTGTCAGGTGATAAGCACAAAACAGAATACAACTACCCACAATACAAACAAACCCCTAATTATAGGACCTTCAATCAGAAGCAAAGAGGAGCTGCTGCTAGGGGCAAGAGTAGGACGAGTTGGGCTGGGCTGCCGCACTGGGAGCCTGGTGCTGGCTTCGGGGGAGTCAGACTAGAGACACGCACCTGTAGGCTTGTGCGGGGAGCAGGGATAGGTCGAGCTGGACTAGGCTGCCGCTCAGGAAGCCTGGTGCGCGGTGCTGGCTTCGGAGGAGCCAGACTGGATACACGCACCTGTAGGCTTGTGCGTGGCGCAGGAATAGGTCGAGCTGGACTGAGCTGCCGCTCGGGAAGCCTGGTGCGCGGTGCTGGCTTCGGAGGAGCCAGACTAGAGACACGCACCTGTAGGCTTGTGCGGGGAGCCGGAATAGGTCGAGCTGGACTGGGCTGCTGTCCTGGAAGCCTGGTGCGCGGTGCTGGCTTTGGAGGAGCCAGACTGGATACATGCACCTGAGGGCTTCTACGAGGAGCAGGAGTAGGATACACCGGGCCTTGGGTGAGTACTGGAAGTCTCGAGCTCACCTCCTGCACAACCCGTCCTGGCTGGATGGCAGTAGTAGCCCTGTATGTTCGGGGTGCTGGTACAGGGCGGACTGGGCTATGCAGGGGCCTGATGGTCACCGTGCATAGAGGAGGTGTCCTGTAGCCTGGACTTCGGAGGCGTACCGGTGGCCAGACGTATTGGGCTGGCATCCTCCTTTCAGGCTGGATGCCCATTCTAGCACGGCCTTTGCTTGGGGCTGAGATCACACGCACCGGACTGAGCGTGCGCATGGGCGAGATCTTGCGTACCTCTTCGTACTTCGGCGCTCTCCACTCCATGTGCTCCCCATAATAAGCACGAGGTGTTGGCTTCAGGGGCATCCTTTGCCCAGCCACCCACCCCGTGTGCCCCCCCCCAAAAAATGATTGGGGCTGCCTCTCAGGCTTCCTTGCTAGCCGTGTCCCAACGTACTTCTCCCGGTCCTCACCGTTCCTTCGTCACGGACCTTCTCCCGCCAGGATTTCCTCCCATGACCACAATTCCATGTAATCCTCCTGCTTCCTTGGCTGCTCCCTCTTCTGTTGCTTGGTCCGGGTCTGGTGGGTAGTTCGGTAACGCATGTCGTGTATGGAGGACCAAGACGCAACAGGGAAGTGTATACTCATCTTCCTTTTAATATTGAGGAAGGAGAAACAAATGAAACACATATACAATTAACGGAAACGACACTAACAGTTCTGTCAGGTGATAAGCACAAAACAGAATACAACTACCCACAATCCACAATACAAACAAACCCCTAATTAAAGGACCTTCAATAAGAATCAATGAGGAGCCGCTGCTTCCAATTGAAGGTCAAGAACAAAACTGCACATAGAAACAGAGTGACTACAATAAACATAGAAAATGCCCTAACATAGAATATATACCAAAACTCTAGACCACTCTAATCAAACACCCCATGTCTATACACATAGAGTAACAATCCCCGAAACATATAAACAAAATACCCCCTGCCACATCCTGACCATACTAAACACTAACAAACAACACCTTTACAGGTCAGAACGTGACAAACCTGTTTGCAACAAGGCACTAAAGTAATGCTTCCCTGTAGCTCAGTTGGTAGAGCATGGTGTTTGCAACGCCATGGTTGTCGGTTCGATTCCCACGGGGGGCCAGTACAAAAAAAAAAAAAAAAAAAAAAAAAAAAATGTATGAAATGTAAGTCGCTCTGGATAAGAGCGTCTGCTAAATGACTAAAATGTAAAAAAAAAAAAATGTAAAAATGTAATGCAAAAATGTGGCAAAGCAATTAACATTTTGTCCTGAAAAAAGTGTTATGTCTGGAGCAAATCCAATTCAACACATTACTGACTACCACTCTCCATATTTTCAAGCATAGTGGTCGCTGCATCATGTTTTGGGTATGCTTGCAATCGTTAAGGACAGAGGAGTTTTTCAGGATAAAAAATAAATGGAATGGAGCTAAGCACAGGCAAAATCCTAGAGGAAAACCTGGTTCAGTCTGCTTTCCACTAGACACTGGGAGAAGAATTCACCTTTCAGCAGGACAATAACCTAAAACTCAAGGACAAATCTACACTGGAGTTGCGTACCAAGAAGACAGTGAATGTTCCTTGGTGGCCAAGTTACAGTTTTACTTAACTCTACTTGAAAATCTATGCAAGACCTGAAAATGGTTGTCTAGCAATGATCAACAACCAATTTGACAGAGCTTGAAGAATTTTGAAAAGCTCATAGATACTTACCCAGAAAGACTCACAGCTGTAATCGCTGCAAAAGCTGCTTTTACAAAGTATTGATTCAGGGGGGTGAATACTTAAGTAAATGAGATATTTCTGAATTAAATTTTTCAATACATTTGCAAACATTTCTAAAAACATGTTTTCACTTTGTCAATATGGGGTATTGTGTGTAGATGGGTGAGGGGAAAAAAGTATTTGATCCATTTTGAATTCAGGCTGTAACACAAAAAAGTGTGGAATAAGTCAAGGGATAGGAATATTTTCTGAAGGCACTGTACAGTATGTACACATAAATTACACCATACATGAAAGCAAACACGAAAAGCAAAACTCGATCATATGATCCCATGTGGCTCAGTTAGTAGAGCATGGCACTTGCAACACCAGGGTTGTGGTTTTGATACCCACAGGGGACCAGTACAAATTAAAATGTATGCCCTAGCTACTGTAAGTCACCTGGATAAGATGACAGTAAAATAAAATATGAAACAAACACATTCTTCAGTAAAAAAGCTTGAACAATATGTTACTAGTTGGTTGGAAAGGTTATGTTTATGTGAAGGCCTTAATTCAGAATAATGACTCTGGAATTACCCAATTAAAAATAAGTTCACTGCAAAGAGGGGGGAAGTCAACACAATAAAACAGTTACATTTAAGTAATTTAGGAGACAATGTTCCGTTATTTATCTTTGGCTTAGGCTACATGCCACAAGTTGCCCAAGTGGCATTTGTTTGAAATGCATCACAGCCATGATAGGGGCATGCAGTCTCTAGAAATGTAAACAGCCTGTCCAGTGTGGAAGGGTGAGAAAGCTGTACCCATATCAGGCCCATTCCTCAATCAACACCTCAGACTGTGCCAGTCACCATG
This sequence comes from Salmo salar, assembly GCF_965601325.2. NCBI lineage: Eukaryota > Metazoa > Chordata > Actinopteri > Salmoniformes > Salmonidae > Salmo > Salmo salar. Next base: position 21,559,417 of record NC_138314.1, on the reverse strand, counting down.
CCCCACTGGACTAGCACCAGCTCTGGATTCATCCATGGCATCTTCTCACGCAAAGACAAACGAGTGGCTGTCAAGCTGTCATCTCGGTGTCACTGAGTCTCTCTCCTGATGCCTTTGAAACCGGCCTCTCTGCCAAAACCATGGTTAAGCACTGTGTTCAGTGCTCTGTCTCCTCTTGCCTTTCCACCTCTGCCCTCCCCACTACCCTGCTTCCTCTCTGAGCCGTACAGCACCACAGAGCCTTGGACAAAGAATTACATTAGAGGGAACGGGGGAAGAGGGAGGGACTCACTCCTGAGAGGGCACTGAGAGAGTTAGTGGTAATGCATCATAGTGACAGGGAGCAGTACATGCTTTAACTACAATTCAATTACCGGTAAGCATCTAAAACAGTGGTCACCAACCGGTCGATCGTGATCTCCAAGCCATTCCTAGTCGATCACCAAACATTTCTGTAAAAAATGATTAAAAAAATGATAAAGCCTTGCATTCCAATTTTTATTTGTTTTTAGCACCAGGAAGGCAAAGTGTTCCCATTTTTAACCATTTCCTGTGTCTGAAGCTAGAACGCTTACCCGGCAGGCCCAGAGAGCAAATCAAGTGCACATATAGGTCTACCGCTGGACTCAACAAGTAGAGCAAAGAGCTGCTGTTTTTATGAGTAAGTTCATGTTAGTTGCAGCACTGTCAACTCTTTGTTCAACAGTTTTATAAACCATAAAATGCACGTTTGCTACTTCCACACACGCTACAACCAGCACTGCAGCTGCAATGAATGTATAGAAAAATGTTTTGATAAACTTATGTTGTAATTATTTGCAGCTTGTGTCTTTTTTAATATCAAGGAATATTTCACTTTCTCTGGTTATAGGAGTAACAACATGAATTGGTGCATGAGTCAGAAATAATGCAGTGAACCTTAAGTTAAGTTTTGCCAATCAGCTGGAGGACATCGTCCCCCTTTCTTAGAGGAGGGCGGGAGAGAGGAGGGACGGTGAGTCGGGTGAGAGGCAGCCTCACCGCTGTTCCCTTCCTCCCCTCAGACTGATCATCAGATGCAGGCATCAATCCAGTAAAAAAAAGAAATCCTATTATGCTCACTCAGCTGTGCCTCAAGTAATACAACAAATGATCTATTACCAGTGCCAAAATGTTGTATTTTGACATGTCTCCCCATCAACCCTGTGTCACCTCTAGGAAGATTTTAATCCATTTAACCCCCTTAATTTCTCCAAGTTTGACCTTCATTGTAAAACTCTATTTATTTTGTTGCTCTGACAAAGTCATTCCTGAAGATTATTATTTACTTCTGACCCTCATTTTAACGTCAACCCTGTTACGTGAACTGAATTGTCATTTTAATATGGTGTAACTACTCCTTTTTAAATATTTATTTCAAAATTAACATTGAACATCTAACAGTCAAATGATAGTAATAAAGCATATGAGCTCGTTGTACTGTTTTTGGCCGTTTTCTGGTGTTTTGTGGTGGAAAACTGAGCAGGTCAAGCATAATACGTTACCCAGAGACAGGCTAAAAATGTTTTAACAATAAAAACTATTTTGTGAAGCTTGAATGTAATTGCCACTCCCCGTTGCACACAACAAGCTTCCATTCCCCCTGTCACAAGGGGATTTATGGCTGATTTAAGCTTAAATGGTAAACCCTATTACGGTCAATACTGTTACTTTATTTGGCACTTGGAATGACCCTAATGGAACATTTACTTTAGAGAGAGCATTTATTACCCATATAACAAATGAGTACATATGCTGACAGCCATACACTCTACATATTTAATTCACCTTTTTTTTTCTTAAACTATGGTTAATAAAGGCAACTCAATAAACATACAATACTGCTATACCGGTATGGAATCCATAAAGGACGTAATATCCCAAAAGAAGAGATGCCAGTCATCTGATCTCTGGTTTGATACATCTTCTATTTAAACCACCAATTATCCCTGCAGCCAGTAAAGGAGTTACTGCATCAGCAACGGATTGATCATACAGCCATGTCCTTGACCAAGGTACCTCAACTAAGCTGCTGTGTCAGTGAAGATCGTGATCTATGAAAGTCAGAAGTAAATAGTTAATGTTTCTTATCATTAATTACCATTTTAGCAGAGGAGTCCCTCATGTTCTGTTTTGTATTCCTCTGAATGTTTGAATAATTCAAACATAAATCAAAATGTTTATCCAAGATAAATAACAGTCAGAAGCCGGTTTTCATTTCCTAGAAACAAGTTCCTAATTAGCAATGGATTATGTAAACATTATTTTGTTTTGGAGTACAAAAAGGCAAGGGGCAGTACTGTTCTCACCCCAATGAATCAGAGAAACAGAAATGACATTATCATTGTGACAGATGCACACTAAGTTAGTAAAAGGCATTTGGAAACTTCTGTTAGAGAACTGTCCATAGAAGGAACTACGATGACAACACCCCATAGCACCCCCACAGCTATCTGAGGTGGATGGCATGCCAGGCATTTGCTTGATTGTTCTTCCTCAATGTACTAGCTGGCGTGAGTCATGTCAAGATAACAATCTATTATTTTTAGTGCTGGTGTACTAAGTCAGAGGGAGGGCACTGGTTTCCTTTTCAGCTGGGGGTGTCCTGACTTGCGGTCTACACTTGTTAGAGAAACGTTACCACAAATTGTGTTAGTGTGCCAACAAACAACTGAAGCACATGCCCAGTCAAGAAACCTATCAATTTTACAGCGAATGAGGAAGGACTGAAAGTGTGACAAACAATATGTGAACTTTTGTACGTTTTTTGTGCAATTCCAATACCATCTGTAACGATATATAGACCAACTCAAAAAGCCTGTACAGCATGCAAGTGACAGTGATTCATCGGTTACATCATTTAAAGGCCACAGAATAAAAGGGAGCTGTCTATCTTAATGGGGCCAGCAACGAATAAGTCAGTCAAGTCGTGGGCACCATCAGGTGATGTCAGCAAAGTCATGGGTTAACCTACAGTAAAATCACAATGCTCCATCAAGACTAAAAGTGAACACCAGAAGCTGCAGCACTTGATCACACTGAATGAAGCCTTACCTCATACAATAATGGTCTACTAACTAATAGTTACCTGCTAAGTTTTGAAAGTGAGTATCTTAGAGTGTTTTCCAAGCATTTATCGCCTGTGATTGGTTTAATTCAAACTCTACCCCCTGGGCACAGACGTCAATTCAACATCTATTTCACATTGGTTCAACGTTATTTCGTTGAAATGACGTGGAAACAATGTTGATTCAACCAGTGTGTGCACAGAGGGGATTGAGTATGGGGTAGTGACTGTACAGTATAAGCAGATTGCTCCCTGACTAGCAGTGTCTTAGTACACACAGGCAGGCACACTTCATAGCTCCTCCCTCAGCTAGGGTGTGATTAAAACCAGTGCAGGCTGAGGGCGACTTGCACTCTGGGTTACAGCCCTGAGAGAGAGAGAGAGAGAGAGAGAGAGAGAGCGCGCACGCGAGAGAGGGAGAGAGAAGGGTGGAGAGATAGGGAGGGAGAAACACTCAGAGGGAGGGGCAGCTACTTGGTGGACTTTTGTGGTTCTTGCAGCAGCGTCACAGCTGCTTGCTCTCGACAGTGTGGCATCACTCTCATATTACACACAGCGAAAAGCGCTCCAGCCAAATACTACAGTATGTATGATTGGATTTATTTCACAGGTATAAGGGTTGGCCTTCTTTTTGAAAAGTTTTTCTTTACTTCTTGAATTGGTTGTTTGTTTCACTATCCTCTCCATGGATGTATAACACTAAGGCAAAATAAGCAAAAAGGATTGTAAAGTATTTTTTATTTTAATTTGTACATTTTGGATGCATTGCACTGACAAGACAACATGTTGTTGTCAGCGACATTAGAGGAACTTCTCATCAACCTTTTTTGGTCTTTGGAGACAGACATCCATAAACCACTGGTAGTGTTTGGAGGATCTGGACACTGACCAGTGATACATGAAAGCTGTTTTACGTTTGCTTTGAATGAATAGAAGCGAGAGGATGTGACATAGAGAGACCAAATTCTTGTGAGTTTGACTTTAAAAATGCTAGTACAAAATGTAATTTTTTACCCGTAATACATGAAAAATATATTTTCACTTTGTGTATCTCTCTGCTTATGAAGATGGATTTCAACTTGAGTAGCACAGTGCTCTATGCGGTCAACAGCACTGTGACCCCCTTCCTCAACAATACAGGACCCTACCATCCTGCAGCGGGACCCTGGAGTTTACTCCTGCTGGTGATCATCATCATGACCATCGTGGTGGGCAACCTGCTGGTCATCATCGCTATAGCACGCACATCCCAGTTACAGACTATAACTAACATCTTCATCATGTCCCTGGCCTGTGCTGACCTCATCATGGGGGTCCTGGTGGTCCCTCTGGGGGCCACCATAGTGCTGACGGGGAACTGGCAGCTGAGTGACACCTCTTGTGAGCTCTGGACCTCCGTAGATATGCTCTGTGTCACGGCTAGCATTGAGACTCTTTGCGTGATTGCAGTGGACCGCTATATTGCTATTACAAGGCCCCTCAGGCACAAGGTTCTGCTCAATAAGTGGCGTGCCCGGCTAATAGTGTGTGTGGTTTGGATTGTGTCTGCTCTGATATCCTTTGTGCCTATCATGAACCAGTATTGGCGAGCAGAGGATGACCCGAAGGCCATGTTGTGCTATCAGGACCCTGCCTGCTGTGACTTTTTGATCAACCGGACCTTTGCCATTATATCCTCTGTAGTGTCATTCTACATCCCTTTGCTCATAATGATATTTGTCTATGCCAAAGTCTTCCTTATAGCCACACGACAGGTACAGCTCATAGACAAGATCCGTCTGCGCTTCCAGAGTGAGTGCCCAGTGCCACAGACGCAACAGCTGAGCCACAACAGTAACAACAGCCTGCCCTTGGGCTATGGAGGCTCCTGCAGCAGAAGCAGCACCAGCTCAGCTCGCAAGAGGAGCTCCAGACGAAGGCCTTCACGGCTAACGGTTATCAAGGAGCACAAGGCCCTCAAGACCTTGGGCATTATCATGGGCACCTTCACCCTCTGCTGGCTGCCTTTCTTTGTGGCTAACATAATCAACGTGTTTGACAGGAACGTGCCCCCTGGAGAGATCTTCCGCCTGCTCAACTGGCTGGGCTACATCAATTCTGGCCTCAACCCCATCATCTACTGCAGGAGCCCTGAGTTCCGCACTGCTTTCAAGAACCTACTGGGCTGCCCCTGGTTTTCCACCCCACGATTTAACATCTTCTACAAGGAGCTGCGGACACGATGCCCCTGCTTCCTGGGTTCGGCTGAGGCAGGGGCGGCCTCTTTCCAGAAGCCCCCTGCTGCTGCCACGCCTGAAGGTGATGAGAGCATGGCCAGCAGTCAGAGCAGCTATAAGAGTTTGGAACCTTCCCCAGGACCCCCACACTCCAACGGCATCACACAGTTCAGTGACTTCTCAGAACCAGAAAATTAATTGTAAGTTTCTTCTTGTTATGATTTCAAATGTTGCACACTACATTTTCTCATTCCATGCAGTAAAATACTATAAACAATACATAAAAAAAAAAATTTGCACAGATAACTGGGTCTTTCCACCAATTCAGTGGCTTTTGAGATACAGTGCCTTCAGAAAGTATTCACACCCTTTGACTTGTTCCAAATGTTCTTGTGTTAGAGCCTGAATCTAAAATAGATTAAATGTAGTTGTTGTATCACTATACCTACACACAATACCCCATAATGTCAAAGAGGAATGATGTTTAGAAATGTTTACAAATTAATAAAAATGAAAAGCTTAAATGTCAATAAGTATTAAACCCCTTTGTTACGGCATGCCTAAATAAGTTCAGGAGTAAACGTTTGCTTAACAAGTAGCATATAATAAGTTGCATGGACTCACTCTTTGTGCAATAATAGTGTTTAACATGATTTTTGAATGACTACCTCATCTCTTTACCACACACATACAATTATCTGTACGGTCCCTCAGTCGAGCAGTGAATTTCAAACACATATTCAACCACAACGACTAGGCCGGTTTTCCAATGCCTCGTGAAGAAGGGCACTTACAGTATTGGTAGATGGATAAAAACAAAGAAAATAAGACATTGAATATCCCTTTGAGCCTGGTGAAGTTATTCATTAAACTTGGAAGGAAACCGCTCAGGAACTTCACCATGGGGCCAACGGTGACTTTAAAACAGTTACAGAGTTTAATGGCTGTGACAGGAGAAAACTGAGGATGGATCAACAACATTGTACTTAATCCACAATACTAACTTAATTGACTGAGTGAAAAGCAGTGGCGTAAAGTACTTAAGTAGAAATACTTTAAAGTACTATTTAAGTAGTTTTTTGGGGTATTTGTATTTTACTTTACTATTTATATTTTTGACAACTTTTACTTTTACTTCCCTACATTCCTAAAAAAAATGTACTTTTTACTCCCTACATTTTCCTTGACACCCAAAAGTACTCGTTACATTTTAAATGCTTAGCAGGACAGGAAAATTGTCCAATTCACTCACTTATCAAGAGAATACGTGGTCATCCCTACAGTACTGCCTCTGATCTGACGCACTCACTAAACACAAATGCATCGTTTGTTAATTATGTCTGAGTGATGGAGTGTGCCCCTGGCTATGCGTATATTTTAAAAGCAATTAAATGGTGCCGTCTGCTTTGCTTAATATAAGGAATTTGAAAAGATGTATACATTTTACTGTTGATACTTAAGTATATTTACAACCAAATACTTTTAGACTTTTACTCAAATATTATTTTACTCGGTAATTTTCACTTTTACTTGAGCAACTTTCTATTAAGGTATCTATACTTTTACTCAAGTATGACAATTGAGTACTTTTTCCACTATTGGTGAAAAGGAGGAAGCCTGTATAGAATACAAATATTCCAAAACATGCAACCTGTTTGCAATAAGGCACTAAAGTAACACTGCCAAAAAATGTGGCAAAGCAATTCATGTTTTGTCCTGAATACAAAGTGTTATGTTTGGTGCAAATCCAATACAACACATTACTGAGCGCCAATCTTCAAACAGCTCTTACACTAAATTCCAACCTCAGTGTGGAAATATAACAAATCTAGTTTTTGACTGTACTGGGCCTTTAAAGGGAACTTTATTGAATATAAAATTCAATATTGGTGCACAATGTCTGCTTCAAAGATCAAAGAGATGCAAAAGTCCCTCATTTTGTGGAACGACCCAACTCACATTTTCACGTTTCAGCATTTGCACTATTAGATTTGGTAAGGATAATCTTGAAGACACTATGGTCCATGTGCTAAAGTCATGTAAGGTGCTCAGTGTGGTCAAAATTAAATGCTTGTGCACATTTTAGCTCTGATGAAAGTTTTGGTCTATTGCCCACAGCACAGTTCAGGCACAGTTAAGACAGGCAGTATGTTTGGGAATCTGTGTAAATTTGTAATGTCTGTGGTAGTAGGAGAAAAATATTACATCAGTGGTCTGACATGTGAGCATTAAATTGTTTTCTTAAACTTTAGGGCTCATTTTATCTTTAGCGGTCTACAGCTGTGAAGAATGATCTGAGAAATCACAACACATCTTTTGTTAAGTAGGACACTCTGAACTTCAAATGTCCCTATTTCTCTGCTAATACCATCAAATACTGTCAGAGGAACCTTTTTAATGTTTAGAAATCCCCAAAACTGTGAAAGACAAGCTTTCTGTTGTCATGCAAGGCGACTAATTCTCCACCCTCCCGTATCAAAATGAGGAAAAAAAAGTTAAGTGACACAATATTATTTCAGTTAAGTATTAAAGAAAAAATCACTTTAAAAGTGAATTAAAGATGACAGTTTTATGACAAACAAATGCAAGCATACTGTAAACCAACGCAAGCTCTGAACTGAAAAGTTTTGCTTGTAAAATAAAGACAGACCAAATAGTATGGGCAATGCAATGAAATCAACCAAAGTACAGGAATAGAAATGATGTAGATGCTATACATTCTCAGTTTAGTCCTAATTGTCTTTTCAATGTAGGCCTATTGATATCTGATATTTTCCTGTCACATTGTTGCAATACACTACCATAAGTTAAATAAGCATTTTACAAGTGTGTGTGTGTGTGTGTGTGTGTGTGTGTGTGTGTGTGTGTGTGTGTGTGTGTGTGTGTGTGTGTGTGTGTGTGTGTGTGTGTGTCTGTGTGTGTGTGTACTGTCAATCATTCAATACATCTCTATTTAAGAATGAAAATAAAAATGGAACAATACAATCACATCAGGAGGGGGTTGAACAGCTGCAATCCAGAGGGCATGTTTAGGATCGTATCTGTAGTTTTAGCGGTATTCCTTTGGGAGACGGGAGACGTTTTTGGTAAATCAAACAATCTCTTTGAATCTTTCACTCACATGTTTCGTAGAGCTCACTGGGCATGCATGTTGAATAACAGGGAGAATCCATATTTGGATATGTTCTGAATACATCAAGGTGCTGTGTCCGACTAAAATAGATTTGGCAGAACCATGTACAATAACTAAATACACTCAATGCTTACATATTCAAAGATAAGCTGATGTGGGAATATAACATTGTAACATAATGTGAAATGTAATATGCATATTTCCATTATCTTGATCCATAAATATCAAAGTAGTTTGTTTAAACACTGTAGAGTAACTAATTGCTGGTACCATATTATGTTACCTGTAATCCATCTTTGAATCCAGCTCATGTCAACCTTATACAAATTACTATCAGATGTCCATGGTTTTTCTCTAAGAAAGAAATATCAAATCCACATCAGTAATTTTGTGCTTCTGTCGTTGTATATGTAGCTGTATATGTAGCTGTATATGTAGCCATATATGTAGCCGTATATGTAGCTGTATATGTAGCTGTATACGTAGCTGTATATGTAGCCATGTTTATCCAATGGCATTGAAGAGTATACCACCTCAGACATCGGCTTCATCAATAATTGCATCGACGACGTCGTCCCCACAGTGACTGTACATATCCCAACCAGAAGCCATGTATTTCAGGCAACATCCGCATCGAGCTAAAGGCCAGAGCTGCCTCTTTCAAGGAGAGGGACACTAATCTGGACACTTATAAGAAATCCCGCTATGCCCTCAGACGAACCATCAAACAAGCAAAGTGTCAATACAGGATTAAGATTGAATCCTACTACACCGGCTCTGATACTTGTCGGATGTGGCAGGGCTCGAAAACTATTATGGACTACAAACGGAAACCCAGACGCGAGCTGCCCAGTGATGCGAGCCTACCAGATGAGCTAAATGCCTTTTATGCTCGCTTTGAGGCAAGCAACACTGAAGCATGCACAAGAGCATCAGCTGTTCTGGATGACGGTAGCCGATGTGAGCAAGACCTTTAAACAGGTCAACATTCACAAAGCCGCGGGGCCAGACGGATTACCAGGACGTGTACTGAAAGCATGCGCAGACCAACTGGCAAGTGTCTTCACTAACATTTTCAACATCTCCCTGACCAAGTCTGTAATACCTACATGTTTCAAGCAGACCCCCATAGTCCCTGTGCCCAAGTAAGCGAAGGTAACCTGCCTAAATGATTACCGCCCCGTAGCATGTCGGTAGCCATGAAGTGCTTTGAAAGGCTGGTCATGGCTCACATCAACAGCATCCTCCCGGATACCCTAGACCCACTCCAATTCGCATACTGCCCCAACAGATCCACAGATGACACAATCTCAATCGCACTCCACACTGCCCTTTCCCACCTGGACAAAAGGAACACCTATGTGAGAATGCTGTTCATTGACTACAGCTCAGCATTCAACACTATAGTGCCCACGAAGCTCATCACTAAGCTAAGGACCATGGGACTAAACACCTTCCTCTGCAACTGGATCCTGGACTTCCTGACTGGCCGCCCTAGGTGGTAAGAGTAGGCAACAATACGTCTGCCATGCTGATCCTCAACACTGGGGCCCCTCAGGGGGGTGTACTTAGTTCCTTCCTGTACTCCCTGTTCACCCACGACTGCGTGGCCAAACACGTCTCCAACACCATCATTAAGTTTGCTGACGACAACAGTAGTAGGCCTGATCAATGACAACGATGAGACAGCCTATAGGGAGGAGGTCAGAGAACTGGCAGTGTGGTGCCAGGATAACAACCTCTCCATCAATGCAAGACAAAGGAGCTGATCGTGGAAAACAGGAAAAGGAAGGCCGAACATGCCCCCATTCTCATTGACGGGGCTGTAGAGCGGGTCGAGAGTTTCAAGTTCCTTGGTGTCCACATCACTAATGAACTATCATGGTCCAAACACCAAGACAGTCGTGAAGAGGGCACGACAAAACCTATTCCCCCTCAGGAGACTGAAAAGATTTGGCATGGGTCCCCAGATCCTCAAAAAGTTCTACAGCTGCACCATCGGGAGCATCCTAACCGGTTGCATCACCGCCTGGTATGGCAACTGCTCGGCATCTGACCGTAAGGCACTACAGAGGGTAATGCGTACGCCAAGCTTCCTGCCATCCAGGACCTATATAATAGGTGGTGTCAGAGGAAAGCCCATAAAATTGTCAGAGACTCCAGTCACCCAAGTCACAGACTGTTTTCTCTTGCTACCGCACGGCAAGCGGTACCAAGTCTAGGACCAAAATGCTCCTTAACAGCTTCTACCCCCAAGCCATAAGACTGCTGAACAATTAATCAAATGGCCACCAGATTGTTTACATTGACACCCCCCCTCCATTTGTTTTGTACACTGCTGCTACTCGCTGATTATTATCTATGCATAGTCATTTCACCACTACCTACATGTACAAATTACCTCAACTAGCCTGTACCCCCACACGCTGACTCTGTACCGGTACCCCCTCTATATAGCCTCGTTATTGTTATTTTGTGTTACTTTTTATTATCTTTTACTTTATTTGGTAAATATTTTCTTCTTGAACTGCACTGTTGGTTAAGGGCTTGTAAGTAAGCATTTCATGGTAAGGTCTACACTTGTATTCAGCGCATGTGACAAATAAAGTTTGATTTGATTTGTATATGTAGCTGTACGCTACCATGCTCTGTACGCTACCATGCACCAGATTTTACTGTGTTGTGGGACCTTAACTACCAGTTGATTATCAGTTTAGAACCTGAAGGTTAATACAGCTACGAAAACATGAATATAACAACTTTGATGAAAAAAGGACTGCATTTTAAAAATACACGACAGTAAAGTATGTCCAAACTTTAGCAAATTAAAGTGTGAATGTCTCATGCAGAGCAACATGAGCTGATCAATGTTTAGCCTGTATAGAGGAGCTTCCCAATAGTTTAGTGGTTTTTATGCCTCTGCTGGGGCCCCTCTGCAGCCTGTCCAACACCACCCGCAGCTGATAAAGCTTTATCACTGGGCCACAAGACTTCCACTCACTGGGAGACGCTATTTACAAGACAAATAGGCGAAGGGAGCACATGGTCTGGTTACAGTTGGACTGCTTAACATGTCTTACTAAACCAATCCAATTTACAGTCACCCCATACACTATACAGATGCTGGGATCAGGTTTCCTTTTTAATGACTACCAATTCCCTCTAACAACTTCAACCATACGTCACAACCTGGCTCTTAGATGGTGACAAGCAAGGGAGTCCACACATTGGCAGTTGAGTAACAAAAAATATTTATTAAATAACGTATAAAACTACAAAGGAAAACTAACTTCTGAAGTGTGAAAGTAGGCATGTGATGGAGATGCATGGATGAAGGTAAAATGTGTGTAAGTGTTGAAGGGTGCACCTAATCCAAAAACATAATCAACCAGATCACAAAACAAAATGGTGCTTGTGGAGAGAGAGAGAGCCAAGACTGGGCACCAGGAACTTTTATCTCCTAGTTGATCCCAAACCCAGGTGCAACTTGTCACCTTAACGACCCAATCAGCTCCACCTGTCCCCAATCTGCAAATAAAAGCACAAACACAGAGAAGGAGACAGGGAGAGTGAGGTGGGTGTAACGCATAGCAAGTGTGGGCACTCATGGCTGTCTGCATCAGTTGAAGGGTAGTGGGCTATATTATCTTTACTGATCTCCAGTGGGGGTTTGGAGGCAGTTAGGACTTGTTATGAATGCACTTTTTTCTCACACGTGCACTACTGGATCTAAAGATGACTTCAAAAGCTCTGGAGCTGACGATTGTCTACTAGTATGTATCGGCTGGTGACATGCAATTACAATTTTCTTTATCCAAACAGTTCATTTGCATTGTCACATTTGTTTCTAGATACATGTTATTTAGCAGACGCTTTTTTTATGCTGCCGTCTGAGGTCTTTTACAGATAGACCCAATCAATTGGGCAGGAACATGGGAGACATTTTAAGAGCATATAAAGTATTCCTTAAAAATGAGCAGAGCCTGTCCAGTTCAGCCTGAGAAAGAAGGCTATAACTCAGTGTAATACTACTCACACCGGCACTGCAATGCTTTGAGGTAGATTTGATAATGTTAGTAAGATCGATGTTTCTCAGACAAACCGGGCCGTGGCTTTGACAGTATATCGAATGTGGATGATAAAGCGTGTGCTCCATACTACCTCGGCAGGCAGGGCGGCTAGGCTAAGACACGGCATGAATCAGGGATCTGTGGTTAGGACAGTGATTCCCAACCAGGGTACTGGAACCCCTGAGGGTACCTGTCCTATCCACAGGGGGTACAAGACTCATGAGACCATAGGCTTACTGGTAAAATGAACATGGAGGGGTACTCCAGGCAGAGCAGAATTCAGTTGGTGGTACAGTAACTGAAAAAGGTTGGGAACCACTGGGCTAGGACACGGCATGAATCAGGGGTCTGTGTCTGCTGCAGGCTGTGATCAGCCAGGGCTATCTCTGGACACTCTCACAGATCAGAAGTAGGTTGAGAGGATATTATTCATGATTAGGACTTGATTTGGCAGGATAGTCAGACACCATGTGCTCCTCGTTCATTTCAGTCTGTCTCGTGTGTGTGTGATGGTCACAGAAGTGTCAAGCACTGCAGACAGAATAGAAACTATGAGACTGCTAGGACTGTATGTATACGTGTGTGTGTGTGAGAGAGAGGGGAAATGAGCAGGAAGAGTTAGGCTGCGTTATTCCCCAACCCCTTGGAACACAGGCAGGGGACAACAGCGGGGATCAAAGAGTGATGTCAGCACAAACTTTAGAAGAATAGAGGACATGTTAGATATGGCTGGCCCTGACTCGGAGCCGGGTGATAGTTTGTCTGGGCTTGTACTGACCTCAGACTGTCTCATAATGGTTGAGAGGTCTTTGAAATGTCAGTGGGACAATACTAACAATTAATAACTATTCTTATTAAAGTGCATGACAAACAGCCCTAAATAGGGAATAGTCTGAGCTTTGTACAAATGACTGCTTATACATTGTTCTTGACAAAGTCGATGCCACATGGGCATTTCATGGTAATTATTTTTTCTCTGAAATGTGATACTGATAGTGCTGAGCATGGGGTAGAGAGAGATAAGCAACCAACACAGAGCAACAGATAGCAGTGCAGCGTTGTGTAGGTTAGCTGTCATCAACAGATGTTTTATTTACATGACAGACCTCTAGGCATGCGATCGGCTGCCCATATAAGTAGGCCCAGTGGCTTACTTTGAGTTTCTGTCACGTATGCACCATGTTGTCTGGGTGGATGTTTTCTACATTTTCCGTTAGGCTTACCCCATTTCATGAATTCCATGTACTGTATGAACAGGACATGTCCTATTCCATACATGTCCTATTCATATACTACATGTGAAATAGGACATGTAGTATATATGAATAAGACATGTACGGAATAGTACATGTAGTGTATGAATAGTACATGTGGTATATAAATAGGACATGTGGTATATAAATAGGACATGTACAGAATAGGACCTGTAGTATAGGAATAGGACATCATGTGGAATAGGGCATTTACGGAATAGGACATGGAAATTGTTAATTCCATACAGTAGTCTTTTAACTAGCACGCATAGCAGCAAAATAAACAAATTAGTTAATGTCCTCAGAATTTCTCATAACAAACAGTAATGTTTGGAGATCTATAGAGTGACAGCTGCTACTGCATTAGTCCTCATGATGTGGCAGCGCTACATATAGCCTCTTATAATAGTTATCACACACTCATTCTCTTTCATAAGCAGTGGCCTGCTCAGTATGGGTCAGGGGGAATGTGATAAGACTGTAATGAGAGAGGAAAACACTTAGTGATAGAACCCACATTCCTCTGTGTCAATCTTATCTTAAGCACGGGAGTGGGGTATTTGTTTTCAGAAAAAAATAAAGATTCATTTTTAGTCAACACTTCTCCCAACATACAGATTATTAAAAAGCAACATAGGCAGCCCAATGCTGATCTTTTGCCCAATGATTGGCAAAAGATATGATTTGTCAAAAGACCAATTAGTGGCAAAAGAACAGAATTGGGTTGCAGGTGTAAATGCAGCCATAGTTGTCAACTCCTGGAAGCTAAATGCCATGAAGAACTTTATAGTTCTAGAGCAGGGTTTGCTTTTATTTCCATTTGAGAAAAGGCTTAGGCCTGAAATTAATTTAAAAAAAGAAAGATACTTTTAATTTGAATGTGCCCTAATATTGTTTGATTATACAAGGCCAACACAATCAATATTGCAAGTTTGATTTCTGGAGCACCATTTCATTGTTATCTTCAATTGAGCCATTCAGCAAAGAGTGCATAGCTGTTTTGTTAACACTGGAGCCAAACTGAGATAGAATAGCACAGTTCAGCCATGGGACAAAAGGAGGAAGACTGTATAATTGAAAGAAGCCATTATCACAAAAAATGTAATGTTTGATTATCATACTAATTAAGCATCAATAATTCAGGGCCTCTAAACGCATGTTAGAAGAGAGGTTGGTTTTATAATGGCTTTGCAATCATTAGCTAAATGGCACTGACTTTTGTGTTTGCCCTGGCACTAAAAGGTTATGGCTTAAATTGCCAACTGACAGAGTCATACCAGGGCTTTAGAAAGGGGAGCCTATTGCAGCTTTCTGTGGAAATTCTTTGTGGGCTGTGTCTGGAACAGTAATGTCCACCTGATGGCTGATGGACTAAACTCTCTTTCTGTATGCTACCATGCAACTGAGACTGAGGCATTATCCAAACACCACGTCCCTCAACAGAAACATGTAGTGTGTCAGGCATGGCTCCCAAAATCCCGCAGATGAAAGATTCCTAGAATTCACATCGCATGGATATCACATGAAATCCTAGGTTAAGACGTTTCTGTGCAGCACCTATGTTCAGTAATGGCTTTAGTGAAATAGCACTCACGAGGCATCACAACAAGTAATGAAGGCCAACATGTTGTGGCAGTGTGAACTTAGACAACTCTCAAATGCTTATGTTCAAAGCAAATTGAATTGCTCAGACACATTACACTTTTCCCCCTCTGAACTTCTGTTGTTGTTTCAGCTTCCATTTGTTTGGCATAGCAACTATATCAGGCAAGAAATAGCTTTTGGATTGAATCCACCAAGAGTAGAGGCGGTGGAAATATGTCCATCTGCAGGCCTGCCTAATATACTGAGTGACTCAGAGCACCTGCCAAAATTGGCTTATTACTCCAAATGACTGAGTAAAACATTTATACACACTTTAGGTGCCACCAGAACTATTTTTAACAGACATTGGTGATGCATGAGTCCTATAATAGAACTGCATGCCGAGTGTGTAATGCCACACAGCTAGGTGTGAAATCTACATCCCTGCTCCTGGAGACTGGAATGTAGCACTGTATTAATATGAATAAACAAATACATTGTACTCTGTTTCAGATCATTTGTCAGGTAAAAAGCCATTGTAAGTACAGTAAATATTTAGAAAGGCTAGTCATAACAGTTAATCTATTAATTGATTTTTCTCATGACAGTATCAATGCTGCATGAAATACACTGTACATACATTCCAGTTATACTACAGGCATGCAGGATAGTCACAAAATAACTAGTGAAACAGGAAATTGATCTTCTGACAGATGAATGCACTAAGGCTAAGCCTTTCCATTCTGTCTCAAATAAATCACATTGTACAATCTTTAACACAATGGTCACTTTTTCAGACTACAGCGAGTGACAAGTATTGTATATCAAAAGTTTGGTCAGGATTCTATACAAAGAACAACTGCAAAATGAATACCAGCAGCAGTGACTTACCCAGGAGATTACCTGAACTGGCAGAAATGTATGGAAGCTTATATACATTATTTCAAAGCTATCCATTTCCAATCTAAGCTGTTGAGTTAAGGCTATGGCACTGTGCATGTTTTTTACCACATATCACTAAAAGTGTTAATGTTGTTCTAAGAGAGGCCATTGCAAAATAGCTCTTTTAATGTGCAGTCGACCAAGCATTACCCTTTTAATATGTGAGCACTGACAATAACTGAGACCTGCTCAATATAGATTAGGAGTCTCTTGTTGGATTAGGATGAGATCAAACCTCGGTGAGCATAAAATGAGGAACAGGATAAGAGGAGCATGGTAATGTGAGTATCTGATCAAATCCTACATCTAAAGCATCAAGAAGAAAATGGGAGTTGGGTAAGCAGTTCACTATGGGACAAATCCAAATGTTAAGCCAACGTTTTACTTCACTGTCTACAGCTGAGTAAAGTTAAAAAACATTGGCAAGTAACTTAAATCAACTTTATCTCATCAATTGTTTCTTTCCAACTTACTGTACCATTGATAGTAATGCCCGGAGAGAAAGATCTACGCGTTCTAAGGTTCTTAACGGTAAGGAACCCTATGTGCTCCAGGTGGTTCATAAGAAACTGCAAACAACTTGATTTAAATATTTTAATGCCATCAATCATTGGAATCAACATATTTGGCACTTCCACTATAGTGGACAGGACGACAAAATAAACCCTTTGGCCCCAAACCTCCCAAGGGCCATACCTCACTTTCTGACCACAAAGTACACTTTACCCTGTTGACAGGTACTGTAAAAGAAAATACACTTCACTCAAATGATGGATGTCTCTGCATGAGACTTTGGGATGGAGCGAAAGCTACATTTTAACGTTTTAAACTACACAGGCAATTCTTTCCCTCAGAAGTCCAAGTGAAAGTACAATACTTGCTGTATAAGGGATGAGGGTACTTCTCTAGATTTCTCCAACAAAGCAATGGTGGGCATTGTTTATATTTTCCTGTGTAGACATGTAATGTAAGGTTGATAGGATCAGAATCTCTGGCATTTTGAAAAAAGGATTGGTTGAGCAGGGAGTATGTTTGTGGGAAAGGGAAACCTTAGAGTACACGCTACCATGAAGTGATTGATGGGAATAGGAAGGGCATTAATCAATCAGGATAGACGCATTCAAAAGCTCAAAATCAAATAA
This sequence comes from Salmo salar, assembly GCF_965601325.2. Lineage (NCBI taxonomy): Eukaryota > Metazoa > Chordata > Actinopteri > Salmoniformes > Salmonidae > Salmo > Salmo salar. The sequence continues at coordinate 21,541,992 of NC_138314.1, read as the reverse complement.
GCAGTAAAACGAACTGTTATTGTTCCCCAAATCACATAATGTTCAATATGGTAATGTCGGTTACACATTTCAACCTCCTTCCACCATGTTAGAGTCATCTCTCCCAATGTGCATTTGCCAAGTCAAACAAACACATCTCCTGATGAGACAGTTGGCCTTCTTGTCTAGATGCTTTAATAGTAAAGAACATGTACTTGGTATTTCATGGGAAGATGGGATAAACAACAAGTCTGATATTGCAAAGCAAATTTAAATGACAAGTGACACAATCACATCAGACGGTTGGATCGATTTCAGGGTTGGATCTCAATGTTATGAATTCCAATTCCATTATTTAAAAAATATATATACATTTCCCAAAAGTGATGTCATATCAATGTAAAAATGTTTTCATCTTCCCCAAGGCAGGAAAAACAAAACCAATTGTATTATTTTAGGGAGTCAGTGTAAATCAGTCATATTTAAATTAAACTTTGACATGTAATTTATTTTGGAATGTAGTTTGAGGTATAGCCAATATTTCACCATTGCTTACAAGAACCACTTTCTGATGGTTCTGAATTGCTCTTTTTTTATAACGATTACAGTAAATTGTGCTTAGTATATTTTGGCTAATAGGGCATCAACATTCCTCTAAATAAATTCTCATTAACCAAAATGACATTCTTAGTTCTCAGTGAATCATAGGCTTTAACAAAGTCTGGAATATGACAGTGTCTCAGAATATGAAAAATGACAGGAATATGACTCAATACAGTAAGCCCAAAAATTCTAATTTATCCTCATTCACATTACAGGAAAAGGATGGGTGAAAGATTTGGAAACGAATCTCAAGAAATTAAAAACTACAAAAGGCCGACCCCAACAGTGATTTTCACAACTGACTGAGCAGAGATTGGAATGGCTGAGATGAGACTGCACAAAGAACAACCTAATAATGCAGATGCACTGGCCCTGGTGAATATGGGCAAGAAAGATTTACAAAACCCTGAGGAGGAGAACTGGACTGGGCAGTTTCGGTTGGCTGGCCTGGATGTTTGGGAGTGGCACCAGTTTAAAGGTCCAGATCACAAGACTTGAAAACTAACTGTGTCAACACAGCACCCTGAGGAAGACTGTTCACTGCAACCCAGCATTAAATCATCATCATGAACTGAGGTATCCTGGCCTTGTCTGCCACCAACACCAACACGCTCACAGCACACCGCATACAATAGGATAGACTCTTTCTTTACAACCAGAAATGATTGCAGATGTGTAACAGTAATACACCGGAGACATTCATGCACAATGTGTGTGGCCTCTGGTCTAAAGTGGGCAATCAGAATAAATGGTGTACATTATCTAATGCAAAGTTATTTATTTATTATATCCTCACTATCTGTACATGCAAAACTTGTCAACTTAACACAGGAATATCATGTTATATGTCTTTACGCTCCAGTAATGTCCATAGTGTAGCAACACATTTTCTATTCAGTGTTCATGTCATTAACCTCTTCACTGCCAAATCAACCTAATTTACTGCACTTGAAATATAAGTGTTCTTATCAAGTGATCAGCCTAAATAACACTGGTAATCACCAGATACATTAACATACAGTACCAGTCAAGAGTTTGGACACACCTACTCATGTAAAAGTTTCTTTATTTTTACTATTGTCTACATTGTAGAATAATAGTGAAGACATCATAACTATGAAATAACACATATGGAATCATGTAGTAACCAAAAAAGTGTTAAACAAATCAAAATAAATTCATAATAGCCACCCTTTGCATTGATGACAGCTTTGCACACTCTTGGCATTCTCTCAACCAGCTTCACGTGGAATGCTTTTTTTTTTTCAACAGTCATGATGGAGTTCCCACATGCTGAGCACTTGTTGGCTGCTTTTCCTTCACTCTGCGGTTTAACTCATGCCAAACCATCTCAATTGGGTTGAGGTCGGGTGATTGTGGAGGCCAGGTCATCGGATGCAACACTCCATCACTCTCCTTCTTGGCCAAATAGCCCTTACATAGCCTGGAGATGTGTTGGGTCATTGTTCTGTTGAAAAATAAATGATAGTCCCACTAACTGCAAGCCAGATGGGATGGTGTTTCACTGCAGAATGCTTTGGTAGCCATGCTGGTTAAGTGTGCCTTGAATTCTAAATACATCACTGACAGTGTCACCAGTAAAGCACCCCCACACCATCACACCTCCTCCTCCATGCTTCACGGTGGGAACCACACATGCAGAGATCATCCGTTCACCTACTCTGCGTCTCACAAAGACACGGCAGTTGGAACCAAAAATCTCAAATTTGGACTCATCAGACCAAATGACAGATTTCAACCGGTCTAATGTCCATTGCTCGTGTTTCTTGGCCCAAACAAGTCTCTTCTTTTTATTGGTGTCCTTTAGTAGTGGTTTCTTTGCAGCAATTCGACCATGAAGGCCTGATTCACACACTCCTCTGAACAGTTGATGTTGAGATGTGTCTGTTGCTTGAACTCTGTGAAGCATTTATTTTTGGCTGCAATTTCCGAGGCCACAGCAGAGGTAACTCTGGGTCTTCATTTCCTGTGGCGGTCCTCATGAGAGCCAGTTTCATCATAGCACTTGATGGTTTTTGCGACTGCACTTGAAGAAACTTTCGAAGTTCTTCAAATGTTCCGCATTGACTGACCTTCATGTCTTAAAGTAATGATGGACTGTCATTTCCCTTTGCTTATTTGAGCTGTTCTTGCCGTATTATGGACTTGGTCTTTTACCAAATAGGGCTATCTTCTGTATACCCTCCCTACATTGTCACAACACAACTGATTGGCTCAAATGCATTAAAAAGGAAAGAAATTCTACAAATTTACTTTTAACAAGGCACACCTATTAATTGAAATGCATTCCCTGTGACTACCTCATGAAGCTGGTTGAGAGAATGCCAGCAGTGTGCAAAGCTGTCATCAAGGGTGGCTACTTTGAAGAATTTCAAATATAAAATATATTTTGATTTGTTTAACCTTTTTTTGGTTACAACATGATTCCATATGTGTTATTTCATAGTTTTGATGTCTTCACTATTATTCTACAATGCAGAAAATAGTAAAAATAAAGAAAAACCCTTGAATGAGTAGGTGTGTCCAAACTTTTGACTGGTACTGTACAAATTTTATAAAAAGTGATATGTAACTAAAGATATTGTTTGCAATAAACAGTCAATTATGAATATAAGTCAAGGACTACCAATGTCAACCTATGAAAAGCTAAGACCATTTGGAGCATCAGCCACACAAAATGTACCAACATCAGGTGTACTGATATACAGCCAAATACATCCTCATTGTACTTCGTACACACAGCAGAGCAATCTGCATCTCTTCCCTAAGTCACTGATGACAGACATTGCTTTGACCTATAAGATCTAGTAACAATTCCTTGCATCTCATGCAGCTCATAACTTATTTATTGTGTGATGACGAAGCAGTGAATGAGAGTGATGTGATTCCAAAAAAGAACCTTGAATATTGTCATGAACTAAGTCATTATGAATTCTGACAATGTGTACCTCTACAAACCTTTCACTAAACATATGACTGTACAACTTAAATAAATGACAAGGCTTCCATGATCCTTCTCACTTTTGTCAATGTGTGAAAAAGAGGGGGGCAGAGAGGGGGACAGACTGAGAGACAGAGAAAAAGAGTGAGTGAGACAGACAGTGACAGAGATTTAGAAACATAATAGAGCGAGAGAGACAGACAGACAGACAGACAGACAGACAGACAGACAGACAGACATATGGAGGGGGGGCAGACAGAGAAGATGGGCTGAGAGAGGGACAAAGAAATAGTGAGTGAGAGACAGAATCTTGACTATAAAGAGAGACATTTAGATGTAGAGAATCTCTCTCGCTCTAGGGGAATAAACCCTGGACTCTCTATCGCTCTAGGAGAATAAACCCTGGACTCTCTCTCGCTCTAGGGGAATAAACCCTGGACTCTCTCTCGCTCTAGGGGAATAAACCCTGGACTCTCTATCGCTCTAGGGGAATAAACCCTGGACTCTCTCTCGCTCTAGGAGAATGAACCCTGGACTCTCTCTCGCTCTAGGAGAATAAACCCTGGACTCTCTATCGCTCTAGGAGAATAAACCCTGGACTCTCTCTCGCTCTAGGGGAATAAACCCTGGACTCTCTCTCGCTCTAGGAGAATAAACCCTGGACTCTCTCTCGCTCTAGGGGAATAAACCCTGGACTCTCTCTCGCTCTAGGGGAATAAACCCTGGACTCTCTCTCGCTCTAGGGGAATAAACCCTGGACTCTCTCTCGCTCTAGGGGAATAAACCCTGGACTCTCTCTCGCTATAGGGGAATAAACCCTGGACTCTCTCTCGCTATAGGGGAATAAACCCTGGACTCTCTCTCGCTATAGGGGAATAAACCCTGGACTCTCTCTCACTATAGGGGAATAAATCCTGGACCGCATAATGCTCACGGTAACTGCGTGGGGTTGGAAACAGTCATGCTACAAAAACATCCTTATCTCCTCAACCTCAACTCTTTGGGATGGAAACAATTATCCGGACTGGAGTTCAACTCGATGCCTATCAGGTAATTCCTGTTACAATTGGGTTTTTTAAAAGTGGCAGGCCGGTAAAGTATTCATTAATCACAACACAACCTACTGTGCTTTATAACACTACAACTATACAGGCCATAGTATATCAAAGGTGGCCAAAGCCAAGCAAGGCGCTGTGGTGTGGACGACAGATTAACCCAATGACAAAGCCAGGATTGAGCCATTTGTTTTTTTTTAAGTCAGGGTGTCTAGCCAATATGATTATATTTACCAATGAAGAAGTACAAACAAAATACAGTTTGGTATGTTCTGCAAGGACAATTATGATGCTATGATCACATAACCACTGATGAAATAAATCATCAGACACTTAGCAGATAGTCATTCTGTACAGAAAGGGATGCCTATCTGATAAACCTAAAGGACAGGCAGCTTCTCTACAACGATTAGCTTGCATAACACACAAACAAGAATGTATTCACACAGTGGAATGCAGTCAAACAGTAGGTCAGGGGGAGTATTCAAGAGGCCATCTGATAATTACAACAGTGATGCGTACTAGATGACCAATGAATTATGTTCTCTAATCAAAAATGGGTACAAATATGCAATGGGATCTTGTGACTCTATTGGTATGAGAAGAATATTAAATTAGGTCAATTGTTAAGAGAGAACAAACATGAGTTTCATCATTCACATTGCCCACCAATATCAAAAGTGTGCACATTTGTTATATTCAGTGAATAAGGGCTCTAACAAGAATCAGGGGCTCAAGTAAGTATACCTTCTGCAAATGGAGAGCAACTATTAACCTAAACATGCAGTGCCACCTAGTGTAACAGCTGAGTCTGAACAATCTGCCTTGAATGTTGTAAGTGACCACCGATATAAGCTTTTTAATTGCTTTGTGGTGATGGGCACAATGTTCACACTTGTGCAGTGAGAAATGTGTGCGGGAAAAAAAGAAATGGAAAATTTTACAGATTTTCGCTATAGTCCTTGCAAATACTTTTTAGTAATTATAACACAGGAATGGATTAGCCACAGAAATTGGGTAGCCTATGCTGGATGCAACACTCTGGCCAAGGGCAGTGTTAATGCAGTGGTTACAATGTATAAATCAAACGTTTGCCTGAACATTCTCATAAAAGGTCTGCGGTGAAGCCACGGGAGCAAACGAGTTTGGTACAGGGACAGACAACATATTCAAATTTGATTGGATTCAGCATTTGAATTTTGAAATATAACAGTGACGGAAAAAAGTATTTGATCCCCTGCTGATTTTGTACATTTGCCCACTGACAAAGAAATGATCAGTCTATAATTTTAATGGTAGGTTTATTTGAACAGTGAGAGACAGAATAACAACATAAAAATCCAGAAAAACGCATGTCAAAAATGTTATAAATTGATTTCAATTTTAACGAGGGAAATAAGTATTGAGACCCCTCTGCAAAACATGACTTAGTACTTGGTGGTAAAACCCTTGTTGGCAATCACAGAGGTCAGATGTTTCTTGTAGTTGGCCACCAAGTTTGCACACATCTCAGGAGGGATTTTGTCCCACTCCTCTTTGCAGATCTTCTCCAAGTCATTAAGATTTCGAGGCTGACGTTTGGCAACTCGAACCTTCAGCTCCCTCCACAGATTTTCTATGGGATTAAGTTCTGGAGACTGGCTAGGCCACTCCAGGACCTTAATGTGCTTCTTCTTGAGCCACTCCTTTGTTGCCTTGGCCGTGTGTTTTGGGTCATTGTCATGCTGGAATACCCATCCACGACCCATTTTCAATGCCCTGGCTGAGGGGAGGAGGTTCTCACCCAAGATTTGACGGTACATGGCCCCGTCCATCGATCGTCCCTTTGATGCAGTGAAGTTGTCCTGTCCCCTTAGCAGAAAAACACCCCCAAAGCATAATGTTTCCACCTCCATGTTTGACGGTGGGGATGGTGTTCTTGGGGTCATAGGCAGCATTCCTCCTCCTCCAAACACGGCGAGTTGAGTTGATGCCAAATAGCTTCATTTTGGTCTCATCTGACCACAACACTTTCACCCAGTTGTCCTCTGAATCATTCAGATGTTCATTGGCAAACTTCAGACGGGCATGTATATGTGCTTTCTTGAGCATGGGGACCTTGCGGGCGCTGCAGGATTTCAGTCCTTCACGGTGTAGTGTGTTACCAATTGTTTTCTTGGTGACTATGGTCCCAGCTGCCTTGAGATCATTGACAAGATCCTCCCGTGTAGTTCTGGGCTGATTCCTCACCGTTCTCATGATCATTGCAACTCCACGAGGTGAGATCTTGCATGGAGCCCCAGGCCGAGGGAGATTGAGAGTTCTTTTGTGTTTCTTCTATTTGCGAATAATCGTACCAACTGTTGTCACCTTCTCACCAAGCTGCTTGGCGTTGGTCTTGTAGCCCATTCCAGCCTTGTGTAGGTCTACAATCTTGTCCCTGAAATCCTTGGAGAGCTCTTTGGTCTTGGCCATGGTGGAGAGTTTGGAATCTGATTGATTGATTGTTTCTGTGGACAGGTGTCTTTTATACAGGTAACAAGCTGAGATTAGGAGCACTCCCTTTAAGAGTGTGCTCCTAATCTCAGCTCGTTACCTATATAAAAGACACCTGGGAGCCAGAAATCTTTCTGATTGAGAGGGGGCCAAATACTTATTTCCCTCATTAAAATGCAAATCAATTTATAACATTTTTGACATGCGTTTCTCTGGATTTTTTTGTTGTTATTCTGTCTCTCACTGTTCAAATAAACCTACCATTAAAATTATAGACTGATCATTTCTTTGTCAGTGGGCAAACGTACAAAATCAGCAGGGGATCAAATACTTTTTTCCCCTCACTGTATACTAAATTGAACTCCAGAGATGCTTTTTTCATTCTGAGTGCTAATCGGGGACATTTCCGGGCACAGCTCTAACTGGGGACAGGCAACCAAAATCAGGGACTGTCCCTGTAAATCGGGAAAAAATTGAAAAAATGGTCACGGTTCCGGTCTGTTTATGGGGTGGCTCTCCCATAGGCACCAATGCATTAGCAGAGTCTGGACTGCTTAGTTCAATGACTGTATATGAAGCAAAAAATGGAGTGAGTGAGATGTTTCGCTTCCTCTTCTGTCTCAGGTAAAACAAGTATTTTTAAGCCTTGAGACAATTGAGATACGGATTGTGTCTGTGTTCCATTCAGAGGGTGAATGGGCAAGACAACATATTTAAGTGCCTTTGAACGCGGTGTGGTAGTAGGTGCCAGGCGCACCGGTTTGAGTGTGTCAAGAACTGCAACGCTGCTGGGTTTTTCATGCTCAACAGTTTCCCATGTGTATCAAGAATGGTCCACCACCCAAAGGACATCCAGGCATCTTGACATAACTGTGGGAAGCATTCGAGTCAACATAGGCCAGCATCCCTGTGGAACACTTTTGACACCTTGTAGAGTCCATGCCCCGACGAATTGAGATTGGTCTGAGAGCAAAAGCGGGTGCAAATCAATATTAGGAATGTTTTCCTAATATTACACTCAGTGTATACAGTACATACAGAAAGTATTCAGAACCCTTGACTTTTCCCACATTTTGTTACGTTACAGCCTTATTGTAAAACTGATGAAATAGTTTTTTTCCATCTATCTACACACAATACCCCATAATGACAAAGCAAAAACAGGTTTTTGCAAATGTATTAAAAATAAAAAAAACGTAAATATCACATTTACATAAGTATTCAGATCCTATACACAGTACTTTGTTGAAGCACCTTAGACAGCGATTACAGCCTCGAGTCTTCTTGGGTATGACGCTACAACACATTTGGTGAGAACGGGCTCGTTCTGATGACTGGAGCAGAATAGGTGGAATGGTATCTAAAACATCAAAAAAAGGGTTTTCAGGTGTACTCCAATCAAGTTGTAGAAACATCTCAATGATGATCAATGGAAACAGGATGCACATGAGCTCAAATTCAAGTCTCATAGCAAAGGGTTTGAATACTTATGTAAATAAGGTATTTCTGTTTTCTATTTTTCATACATTTTCCAAAATGTTAAACCTGTTTTTGCTTTGTCATTATGGGGTATCGTGTGTAGATTGTAGAAATAATTTAATACATTTTAGAATAAGGCTGTAACAAAATGTGGAAAAAGTCAAGGGGTCTGAATACTTTAGAAGAGATTTCCCAAATTAAAATCACTTGGGCTGATTTGCTGGTGTTTTTACAATCTTTTATGTCCCACAATTAATAAAAAAATGCAAAAAATGCAAAATAAATATATATAGTTTTGCTCAGAAAACGTAATAACCAAGACCAAATAAAATCACCCGCTGGCCGCCAGTTGGGGAACCCAGTGTAACTTTGTCCACAACTAGGCATTTATATTAACATTTATATTAACAATTTTGACTTTTGCTGTTTACTGATGCCTAGTTGAGGAAAAAAACGTAGCATGGTGTCCTTGATCAACCAAACCTAAACTATTCGGTTTCACCCAAAAAGCGTTTCCCATAAACAAAAGCATATCCATAATCTCTAGGAACAATATTTATGATACGTCGGGTTGAATGCGTCCCTCGCTATCAAACAAGCGTTAAAAACATGTGGATTAAAACCGGAACATGGAAGATCCTGGATAAAAACGTGTTTTTAAAGCTTATTTTATAGCGAGGGACATATTCAACCCGACGTATTGTAAGTATTGTTCCTAGAGAATACGGTTATGGGTCATTCCACCAATTCTGTGCCTTTTGAGAAGTGCAACTTGGACAAAAAAAGTTTTCACCTAATTTTAACATTCTGTCATAAGGACCACATATTCAACTTCATAAAAACACATGTCCCATCTCATGAGGTTAAACTCTTGAGATGGCAATCAGCAGTTGAAACAAGAACAAAGTTCTCCCTGCCACTGTTTCGCTAAAAAGCTTAGGGATGGGGATGGAGAAATGTAACCACTTTCAAATTCATAGACAGAGGACTGACCATCCATGCTACTTATCAAAAGTGTAGTGTCAACCTTGTTTTGATGCTATTCAGTGTTTGTAAACAAAGTAAATATAAACAAACATTGGAGTAAAACAAGCTTATATATTGGGTTCTGATGGGGTATGACAGTTCATGAAGCGTTTATAAGTTATATTCTTCAAGAATCAATGGGTGGTACATATACAGTATATCATTAATTTAGTCCAACAATGGATGTAGCCCCTGCAGATTGCCCCTTTAAATAAAAAAATACTATTGTAAGTGCCCTTTAAGTGCCAAATAAAGTAACAGGGTTGACAATTTCATGTGAAATCAGCCATAAATCTACTTGTGACAGGGGGAATGCAAGCTTGTTGTGTACAACAGGGCATCAAAATTGAATGCAGGCTTCACAAAAAAAGAAATGTAAAAAAATTATTCTAGCCTGTCTATGGGTAACAGGGTTGAAGTTTTATGATCAACCCACTCAGTTTTCCATAACAAAACACCAGAAGAATTGGCAAAAACAGTAGAACCAGCTCACCTGCTTGTACAATATGATTTCACTATTAGATTTCAATGTTTCTTTTGAAAAAAATATTTACAAGGAATATTTTCCCCATATTAAAATGAGAGCTCAGATCACATAACAAGGATGAAATTACTTTGTCAAAGCAATCAAATAACCAGGGCTGTACAATGATGGTGAAAAGTCACAGAGGGTGCACGGAGGGACACTTAAGCAAGTCGTATTCATATTTACATAACGGGTGGGTTTAATCTTGAATGCTAATTGGTTAAAAGCAAATTCCAGCTGGTGTCTATTCCACAAGTTACCACCGGCTTTATTTACTCTGTTCCATCTGACTGTGCAATCCACTGTCTCATCAGCCCAGCCAGGCAAATTACGAACTTGATCTCCACTATAAAAAGCATCTAGACATTATCTCACATTTCTTTTAGACTAACATTTCGTTTTCAACAGCGGAGATTTGTATAAACCTTGCTGTCTGTATCTCCAACATTTGCAACATTGTTTCAATATTTAAATTCAATCTCCAGCTGTCCCGTAGTAATGAACATGTCGGGAATCGGGACGAGACAGACAGGCAGGCAGCGTTTCTCAACCAGTCTAAATCATGAATCAGCTGGCATAATTTTTATGGATATATACAAAGGCATGTCAATTGAGAAAAAGTAAAATGAATGAAGTGCAGCTAGTTTGAGGTCTTTACAGCTTCAGTGTTTGAATTGATTGGGTTTGTGTTAGCTGTGTTGTTGGCTAGCTCCTCTGAACAACAGTGTCCTGACGAGAGAGCACATTTTCTATGCCAGGCGAAATCGCGCCTCATTAGCATGGATGTATCCAAATAAATGTCACTAGAAAACAGCTTAACCTCCCTGGGCAAGGTGAGACGCTTGCATCCCACCCTAGTCAACAGCCAGTGGAATCGCGTGGCGCGGAATACAAATACCTCATAAATGCTATAACTTCAATTTCTCAAACATATGACTATTTTACACCATTTTAAAGACAAGACTCTCGTTAATCTAACCACATTGTCCGATTTCAAAAAGGCTTTACAGCGAAAGCAAAACATTAGATTATGTCAGGAGAGTACCCTGCCAAAAATAATCACACAGCCATTTTCAAAGCAAGCGTATATGTCACAAAAACCAAAACCACAGCTAAATGCAGCACTAACTTTGATGATCTTCATCAGATGACACTCCTAGGACATTATGTTATACAATACATGCATGTTTTGTTCAATCAAGTTCATATTTATATCAAAACCAGCTTTTTACATTAGCATGTGATGTTTAGAACTAGCATACCCACCGCAAACTTCCGGTGAATTTACTAAATTACTTACGATTAACGTTCACAAAATACATAACAATTATTTTAAGAATTATAGATACAGAACTCCTTTATGCAATCGCGGTGTCAGATTTTAAAATAGCTTTTCGGCGAAAGCACATTATGCAATATTTTGAGTACATAGCCCGGCCATCACGGCTAGCTATTTTGACACCCACCAAGTTTGGCCCTCACCAAACTCAGATTTACTATAAGTCAAATTGGATTACCTTTGCTGTTCTTCGTCAGAATGCACTCCCAGGACTTCAACTTCAATAACAAATGTTGTTGTTTTGGTTCCAAATAATCCATAGTTATATCCAAATACTGCCGTTTTGTTCATGCGCTCAGGTAACTATCCAAACGGTGACGCGTGAGCGCATTTCGTGACAAAACATTTCTAAATATTCCATTACCGTACTTCGAAGCATGTCAAACGCTGTTTAAAATCAATTTTTATGCTATTTTTCTCATAAAATAGCGATAATATTCCAACCGGGCGACGTTGTATTCATTCAAAGGCTGAAAGAAAAAAATTGAGAATTCTCATGAACGCGCATCTCCAGTGTCACTGTCCCCAGCCTGACCACTCACAAACAGAGCTGCTGTACTTCGCCCAGAGACTGGAGATATCTCATTCCACTTTCTGGCGGCTTTAGAGAGCCAATGGAAGCCTTAGAAAATGTCACGTTACAGCAGAGATGCTGTATTTTCGATAGAGATGCAACAGAAGGAAAACAAATTGTCAGACAGGGCACTTCCTGTATGGAATCTTCTCAGGTTTTGGCCTGCCACATGAGTTCTGTTATACTCACAGACACCATTCAAACAGTTTAGAGTGTTTTCTATCCAAATCTACTAATTATATGCATATTCTCGTTTCTGGGCAAGAGTAGTAACCAGTTTAAATCGGGTACGTTTTTTATCCGGCCGTGCAAATACTGCCCCCTAGCCCCAACAGGTTAAACAAATGCAAATGCAGCTGCTGTTGTTATTCTTTTTTACATTTGACGTGACTGTAAGTTAGCCATAGTTGGCTAGCTAGCAAGCAAGGAATAAGAATGTTGCCAGCCAGTATGGCAATGGAACATTTAGAACGAATGGCTGGGTCACGTCGATAGATACAGAACAAAAAAACTGAACGACTGGGTTGCGTCTCTGGCAACCAAACTAATAGAACGAATGACAAGCCGGTGGCAACCTTAGATTTGTGTTGGGACTATATCTTGTGGAAGGATGAAATAGTATGAATAAATTAATCAAAATAAAGTTAATGAAAATATGTCCATCATTATTTGATTATGTTGGTAACCCGTTGTATAACAGTGATAATACCCTTGAAGCTGGTGTTTGGAGGATATATTGGCACACCTGTGCCAATATATCCTCCAAACACCAGCTTCAAGGGCATTATCACTTTAAAAAAATTTGATTGATTGAATTCTCCCTGTGGTCTATTTTAAAGGGCATTTAAATTTAATATAACAGGCTTTTAAAATACAATATTGGCAATTTCTACTTAATGCAAAAGGCACTCTTTTCATGACACTTTTTTGGTGAAACCAAATAGTTTAGGTTAGGTTGAACAAAGACACCACGCTACTGTTCTTAAAAGTCCAAATTGTTAATATAAATGTTAATATAAATGCCCAGCTGTGGATGAAGCTACCTAAAGTGGGAACCCTCTCCATTGGGTCACAACAGGTAAGTAGGATACATACATATTATAAATAGTCCTTCACAAATATGTCATTTAGTAGGCCTATTTATTATATAGCCTTAAAGTAAAACCAGCTACACACAAGCAGGAGGAGTCAGGCGCAGGACAGCAGAAATGAGTAAGGAACGTAATTTACTCAAGGACTCAATAAATACAACACAATACACTAGCCCACAAATAACGGACCGTATACATACAAACAATCACTCACAAAAAAACATGGGGGAACAGAGGGTTAAATAATGAACAAGTAATTGGGGGATTGAAACCAGGTGTCGCGTCCTGACCAGTTAAGGGTTATTTGTTGTTGGAGTTTGGTCAGGATGTGGCAGAGGGTATTTGTTTTATATGGTTTGGGGTGGTGGTGTAGGTAGTAGGTCGTTTTCTTTATGTATTCCGGGGGTTTTGGGCACTGCTCTGTGTTTATGTATTTCTATGTTTAGTTAGTTAGTTGTGGGTATAGGTTCTAGGTTCGTTTTCTATGTATAGTTAATTGGGATGGGACTCCCAATTGAAGGCAGGTGTGTTGAGTTGCCTTTGATTGGGAGTCCTATATAATAGGGTGTGTTTGTCTTTGTGGGTAGTTGTTCTTGCATTGCGTTTTGTGTGCCTACAAGACTGGTCCTGTCGTGAGTATCAGTTATTGTTTTTCCCTGTGGATGCTTTACTTTTGTTGATTAAAAAACTATGAGTATCCACATACCCGCTGCGCCTTGGTCTTCTCTCCACTACGACATTTTCTGTGACACCAGGTGTATAAAACAACACTTCATTGAGAAATTTGGCCATTATTTGGAAATTATTGACCAAAAAAGACATCCTGTCAATGTCTGTAAATGGTGTCTTTTCAACTTTAATTTAGAACCGAAAAGGAACCTGATTTCATCTGGAAAATATACATTTTAACATCCGGAAAATACTTATTTTAAACATCAGGAACATACACAGGATCACTATACAGTGTCATTGTTCTGTCTACTTCTTCTCACTGCCCTACTGGTTCAGACCTTTCCCAGAAGCACTGGAGACTTAGTCCACAGAGCTTATGGTGGGTACTGCTCCATAACCCAACTGTCTTTACAGTCTTTAGTAATGATGGCTGTTATCAATGGGGTTTTTTTTTCTTTGGAGGTTGTTGTTCTAGTAGTCCTGTTCAGTCTCCTCGTGCTCTCTTCTTTCTCTCTTCTACACTCCCAGAGGAGTAGGTTTTTCGCTGTCTTCCTTCTGTCTGCACAGGGCCCATGCCACAGGGTCTTCGAATAAGACTCCTGGCCAGTGCGTCAGTGTGCCTCACTGGGGATGGAGCTTCTGTCCTTCTCCTACAGCTTTGGGCTTTACGGTGAGTCACTTCAATGGTTCACTTGCCTCTCAGTGTATCTTTCATCGACTGTGACGATTGCAAGATCCCAGGACATACAGTAGACTGACAGTTAATCTCTGTAGGGAAATGCATTGTCTTATAGGGTAGGCCTCCTCAATTTGTCCTTACTGCAGGCGAGTGGGTTGGGCACCTCTTATGTGGCCTAAAGCATAGCTCCAAACTGCTAGCCATTCAGTCCCAGGCCTAATCATTCATGATAAGCTAAATAGACAACTGTGTAAATCCCTTTCCTAAGCAGTAGGGAGTGAAGACCATGGTGGAGAGAGGCATGCTGGTCAGAGAGGTTGAGTGAGAAGCTAAGGCTTCTGGGATGTCCTGGCAGCTGGGATCACCTGATCCAGCATGGTGGACTGTACTGCTGCACTTGGCTGAATGGTGAGCAAACCGTCTTAGTCAAGCTCAGAATTTGTCATCTTTTGACCAATTCAAACAGAACAATGTAGCTACTCCATTTAGGCATTGCAACTTCCGGTCTACATTGATCGTGGAATTGGTGGAAAGTCTAAGAGCATTTGAAAACATCAAGACAGGTTGCTTTTAAAGAACCAGCATTCTCTACCTAGCCTTTGTTGTCAGCACTTTTGTCCATGTCTAGTTTGCTTTCATCCACTTCATTCTCAAATATATTCATTATACCATTATCACTGATGTTGTACAGTTTTCTTGAACTGAATTTAACCCCTTTTAGCCGAGCTGAGTTGAAGCAGTCATGCTTTGTAAAAGCGTATGATAAAAGCCATAATATACAGTATTATGTCCATGTCCACAATACTCAATATAATAATTGCCAGTTCTTTTGTACTAGTACACTACCTGGTACCAGTAAATTATGTAAAATAAAATAAGTGCTATGTTCCATGTTGAAAATGTATTTTCTTCGATTATGACCTCTTCCCCTGTCTCCTTTAGTCCAACAAGTGGAATTAATGGAAAATAGTAGACATATCTACCTGCTTCCCAATGGCTGTCTGAGTGTGAGTGCTATCAACAGCCGTAACCTAGACTACGTAACTGAGTCCATCCACCTTGCAGTGACCTCTGTCTTCTGAAGTCCGGGGCCTCGTTACATTATAGTGACAGCCTCTATAAAACTCTTATTCAGCTTGACTAAATCCTGTGAAGGAAGCATCTTTATGTCACATAGAGTGCCAAACGAATGAGGGCTGGACGCATATGGAAAATGGTTTTTAGTTATAATTTGAAACAAAGTGTAATGTCAAGCTTTCAAATAGAGATAGGGAATATGAATTATCTGCATAGCTGGAGAAATATGGTGGGCATGTAGTTGTGGTGTGATGGTCCAGTAAGGAGCACTCTTTCCTCTGGTCCCAACCTGGTCTCAGAGCATTTTGTATTATTCTGTATGTAAATCCGAGACACCCCATTTAGTATGATATGTTACATTTCGTATGAAATGTATTAATTTGTGGATGTCCATCACCCATTTCATATGATATGTTATGAATTACAGTTCTTATTATATGTTACGAATTTGTAAAACGTATGATACTGTACGTGACCGACCGGCTATATTCGGTCTTATGTAGCAAAATTTGAAATTTAGTTTTTTATATTAGATAAAAGTAGAGACTCAGAGCTAGAAAACGGTATATCATACACGACTGTTGAGGAACAATGGGAAAGTAATTATCCTTTGAAAGTTGATAAACTTATTACCTCACTTTTTGAGAAAATGGCCCTGGGAATGTTTTGGTACACCTACTGGAGAGCTCTTTGTCAACAAACATTCAGCATCATTCACACCCTCTAAAGCCTTATCCCCACCCATTAGTTTGAAGATGTAATCCGGAGAAAGGTGTTTTATATAACAGACTTCAGTGTGTTCTCTTTTTGACTCCGTCTGCATAATTTGCAATCAAACGCAATAATTTTCTCCATCTCCTTAGCTATCGTACTCTAATTCCATGGTGCATTCCAAAGATTTCAAAACTCGGTCCTCCAGAAAGTGGAGAGCAACACTTATGCAGTTCCACTACGTGATATCTTTCAAAAAAGCTGTGTTAGAAAGGATTACCTACACATACTGACCAGCGCATGTTATAGACAGAAGCCAGCAACATGGCAGACCAATCAGAACTCATCTCTCAGCATGTCCAGCCCACTCATTATTGTCAGCCACATACGGCTAAACCAATTACCCAACTAGGAATGAGGAATCGGCCCAGAAGCGGCCCACTTCCGGGGGGCCGGAACTGATTGAATCGTCCCGGAATCGGGTGTCGGACTCAACCCGGAATCAAAATGATTGACTGCCCAGAATTGGCCCAAGTACATCGAGCCCTTTCTGTCTACCGTAATTCAGCCCACTTTGCTGACATCTTACCAGAATCCCCCAGAAGTGGCCTGATGCCAATTTAAATAAATGTATACAAAATTACCCAATTTAGTAATTAGAAATATTACTGTTATACATTGTATACATACAAATTATACCCATCCACAAAAAACATTTTGTTGGCGGAAACACCATACACCTGGTGACCGTGTCAGTGTGCATGAGCCTGGCCCACCACAGGAGTCGCTACAGCGCGATGGACATCCCAGCCGTCAAACCCTCCCCTAACACGGACGACGCTGGGCCAATTGTGCGTCGCCTAATGGGTCTCCTGGTCACGGCCGGCACGGTTCTCGAACCAGCATCTGTAGCAATGCAGTTTGTACTGCAGTCTTAGACCGCTGCGCCACTCGGGAGGCTCCATCCACAAAGTTTTAATGCTTATCAATTGCCTTGCACAAAGTATCAAAATACTAAAATACTACACAGGACTCTTAAAGAATTTCATTTAAATGTTAAATTGTATTTTTTTTATCACAGAAACAATGAGAAAATATAGAAAAATAAATAATGAAATGTTAATTAAATAAATCAGCCTGTGTAATCATCTGCCAGAGAGTAGCCCCAATCGGCCCGACCCTAAGTAATTCATTTGGGCCAGATAACTCACACTGGAATCGGCCCGAGCCCCAAGTAATATATACATTTGGCCCAGACAACTCTCACCGGAATCGGCCTGAGCCCCAAGTAATACATTTGGGCCAGTTAACTCACACCGGAATCGGCCCGAACTCAATCCCTGCATCCTAGCCATAAGTAATACTGCCAAAGACAGCCCAGACTCAGGCCACATGGCGTCATCTGAGTCTGACTCTCAGCCAAGTGCCCCGACTCGCAGATGGAATCGGCCCAGATCCACTGTGCTAGCTGGGTAGGCTCGTAATTTAACAATTTTATCTGTATTTACAGATGGCATACAAGTTTGTTATTAAGGCACATGAAAGTTCACATATTCCAGAAGGCATTTCTGCGAAATAACACATTTTTATATAAAAACAAGTTTACGTTCAAATGGCTATCCTGTGAAGTAGTGACACACGACATACACCTAGTTTCCTGAAACGAGTCACGTATGTTATGAATTCTGGCTATGTGGCTAACATTAGCTAAGCCAGGGGTTAGGGGTTAGGATTAAGATTAAGTTCAGGAGTTAGGTTAAAGGGTTAAGGTTAGGCTTTGTTGTTAGGGGAAGGGTTAGCTAAAAGGGTTAAGGTTAAGATTAAGGGAAGGGTTGGCTAACATCTTAGGTAGCTGAAAAGTAGTAAGTAGTTGAAAAGTTGCTAATATGCTAAAGTTGTCCATGATGAGATTTGAACTCACAACCTTTGACTTGCTAGACATTTGCGTTAAACGCCCACCCATCCACCCTACTTTTGTTTCTGCCTTAAGTAACCATCTGTCTTAATAACCATACCAAACGTAACATCAAACTAATTTGAGTGTCCCGAATTTACATTTACTATGTTACGTCTAGGCTGCTGGTCCAAGTTAATCCTAATACCCTAGTATGGTAAGATGGTTCTCTTGTGTAGTCAAGGCAAGCATTCATATTTTGGATGAGATGTTAAAACCTGTTGGGGCTAGGTGGCAGCATTTGCACGGCCGGATAAAAAACGTACCCGATTTAAACTGGTTACTACTCTTGCCCAGAAACGAGAATATGCATATAGTTAGTAGATTTGGATAGAAAACACTCTACAGTTTCTAAAACTGTTTGAATGGTGTCTGTGAGTATAACAGAACTCATATGACAGGCCAAAACCTGAGAAGATTCCATACAGGAAGTGCCCTGTCTGACAATTTGTTCTCCTTCATTGGCATCTCTATCAAAAATACAGCATCTCTGCTGTAACGTGACATTTTCTAAGGATTCCATTGGCTCTCAGAAGGCGCCAGAAAGTGGAATGATGTCTCTCCAGTTTCTGGGCTAAAAACAGCAGGAGATTTTGTGAGTGGTCAGGCTGAGAACAGTGACACTGGAGATGCGCGTTCATGTGAATTCTCTGTTTTTCTTTCTCTCTTTGAACGAATACAACGTTGCCCGGTTGGAATATTATCGCTATTTTATGAGAAAAATGGCATAAAAATAGATTTTAAACAGCGTTTGACATGCTTCGAAGTACGGTAATGGAATATTTTGAATTTTTTTGTCACGAAATGCGCTCGCGCGTCACCCTTCGGATAGTGACCTGAATGCACAAACAAAACGGAGCTATTTGAATATAACTATGGATTATTTGGAACCAAAACAACATTTGTTGTTGAAGTAGAAGTCCTGGGTGTGCATTCTGACGAAGAACAGCAAAGTTAATCCAATTTTTCGAATTGTAATTCTGAGTTTGGTGAGCCCCAAACTTGGTGGGTGTCAAAATAGCCTGCCGAGCTATGTACTCAGAATATTGCAAAATGTGCTTTCGCCGAAAAGCTATTTTAAAATCTGACACCGCGATTGCATAAAGGAGTTCTGTATCTATAATTCTTAAGGTATTTGTATTTCGCGCCACGCGATTCCACTGACTGTTGACTAGTGTGGGACGCAAGCGTCCCACCTCGCCCAAGGAGGTTAAACAGAGGTCCTGACTTATAGATACAACTATTATGACACATACTATATGGAGGGAGTAGAGGGATTGTCTTGGCCAAATTCCCAGTTGGACACTAGCCTATCTAGCCTATTGGTCTGCCATTTAATACTTGTGGAAGTCTTCATCCTCATCACTGCAATAACTGTTTGTGCTGAACACTCACAGAACACTGCCCAATTGGATAGTTTCACGCTTTCATAATTTATGACGTTATTTTAACTGTAGTGATAACATAACCATGAATGTATTTATTTGATTTTACACAATCACGTCAACCTTTTTGTATTTTATTTACCAATTTATTAAATACTGTAGCCTATTGTTTGTAGTACGTTGAAATATATTACTTTTCTTTCAAGTGGGATTATTATAATTCTTTGATAGAAATGACACAATACATGTTTTGCCCCTTTGCCACAGTGAAGTATAAATGCTGTGACGTAATGCCGCATTTTATTTGTATGGCCTTTTAGCTTGCAGGGATGAAACTTGGAGACACAACCCAAACACTGCAGTTTAGTAAATGTGATCACAGGGCAACGACGTCTTTTTCTTATCTATATTGAATACACTATTTAAACATTCACAGTGTAGGTTGGAAAAAGTATGTGAACCCCTAGGCTAATGACTTCTCCTAAATCTAATTGGAGTCAGCAGTCAGCTAACCTGGAGTCCAATCAATGAGACGAGATTAGAGATTTTGGTTAGAGCTGCCTAGCCCTATAAAAAACACTCACAAAATGTGAGTTTGCTATTCACAAGAAGCATTGCCTGGTGTGAACCATGCCTCAAATAAAAGAGATCTCAGAAGATTTAAGATTAAGAATTGTTGACTTGCATAAAGCTGGAAACAGTTACAAAAGTATCTCTAAAAGCCTTGATGTTCATCAGTCCACGGTAAGACAAATTGTCTGTAAATGGCGAAAGTTCAGCACTGTTGCTACTCTCCCTAGGAGTGGCCGTCCTGCAAAGATGACTACAAGAGCACAGCCAGAATGCTCAATGAGGTTAAGAAGAATCCTAGAGTGTCAGCTAAAGACTTACAGAAATCTTTGGAACATGCAAACATCTCTGTTGACGAGTCTACAATACGTAAAAAACACTAAACAAGAATGGTGTTCATGGGAGGACACTACGGAAGAAGCCACTGTTGTCCATAAAAAAACATTGCTGCACGTCTGAAGTTTGCAGAAGTGCACCTGGATGTTCCACAGCGCTACTAGCAAAATATTCTGTGGACAGATGAAACTACAGTTGAGTTGTTTGGAAGGATCTAGAAAAAAGAAAGGCACACCTATAAAGGCGAGGTGCTGGCTAGCGGAGTAGAACACTAGAAAATAAAGGAAAGCCGCACACTCTAAGAGCTACTGCTATGGGATCCCCCATGGCTCCTAACTATGCTAATTTGTATGTGGGTTACATGGAGAAACAATCCATTTTCAACCCTCTCAAAAATGTTTTCTTGCCTAACATCATTATTTGGAAACGGTATATTGACGATATTTTTGTTCTATGGAGGGGTGATTCAGAACAGCTCCAGGCATTCCATGCTTTTCTTAACTCCTGTTCTGAACATTTGAGATTTACTATGCAATCTGATACACGTCAAATCAGTTTTCTTGATCTTCTGATCTTGTGTGAAAATAATGTTTTATACACTGATCTTTACAGGAAACCTACTGATTGTAACAGTTTGTTGAGGGCCGATAGTTGTCACCCACTTCCCTTGAAAAATAGTTTGCCCTACAGCCAATTCTGTCGAATCAAAAGAATTTGTATTAAACAATCAGATTTCGACAGAAATATGGCTGAGACTCAGGATAAGTTCAAGGAGAGGGGGTACAACAATGATCAGATTAATATTGCCATTGAGAAAATTCAAAACAAAACGAGACATGACCTTTTTCAAGGTCAGTCTCGCAAAAAGGCGCATTCTTGCGTTCTCACTACCCGCTATTCAAAGTGCTCTGAACAAATTAAAGGAATCGTTCACAAACATTGGCACATTCTGAAATATGATGATAGTCTCGGTAATGTGTTTTCTGATCTTCCCCTGGTCGTATTCTCACGGGGCAGAAATCTGAGACCAATTGGTACACTCTGATTTACCACCCCAAGATATTCCTGAACAACGCCTATTTGCGCCCATACAGGATGGAAATTACAAGTGTAATGGCTGTGCTCAATGCAATGGCACTTATAAATGTAGATCCTTCAAACACCCCCAAACAGGGAAATCTATCCCAATTAAAGGTGTTATTACGTGTTCCACTAAGGCAGTTATTTATCTTATAACTTGTCCCTGTGGTAAAAATTATTTGGGTAAAACAAAGCGTGAATTAAAAGTACGTATCTCAGAGCACCGTAGCACCATTAGGTGCAAAAACTTGACTTACCCAGTTGCGGCCCACTTTTTGGAAGCAAACCATTCGATTTCGTCTCTGCGTTATATTGGCATCGAACATGTCACCCTCCCGAGGAGAGGGGGTGACCTTGATAATTTATTGTTAAAACGAGAGGCTGCCTGGATCTTTAATTTAAAGACCCTTGCTCCCTTCGGTCTCAACATAGACTTTGATCTGAAGCCATTCTTGTGATTATTGTGATTTTGCCATTGTAATTGTTTGTTAGATACACTTTAGACTACAAATGCTATGATCGTATGCTATCCATTTGTTTGTCCTTTTGTATGTTCTTTGTATGCCATTTTTTTTTAAATATTTGAGTTAACCAATGATATTAGGCCATACTTGGCCATGATTACAAACACCTGTGTGTCTTGACACTATATAAATGACTCATCTCGCAGTGTTTGTGATGATACCCTGATGAAGACAGCTTCGCTGTCGAAACGTTGGTTATTACATTTTTGCATCTGAGCTCTTAGTGTGCGGCTTTCCTTTATTTTCTAGAGTTGTTTGGAAGGAACACACAACACTATGTGTGGAGAAAAGAGGCACAGCACACCAACATCAAAACCTCATCCCAACTGTAAAGTATGGTGAAGGGAGCATCATGGTTTGGGCTGCTTTGCTGCCTCAGGGCCTGGACAGCTTGCTATCATTGACGGAAAAATGAATTCCCAAGTTTATCAATACATTTTGCAGGAGAATGTTAGGCTATCTGTCCGCCAATTGAAGCTGAACAGAATTTAGGTGACGCAACAGGACAACGACCCAAAACACAGAAATAAATCAACAACTGAATGGCTTCAACAGAAGAAAATACACCTTCTGGAGTGGCCCAGTCAGAGTCCTGACCTCAACCCAATTGAGATGCTGTGGCATGACCTCGAGAGCGGTTCACACCAGACATCCCAAGAATATTGCTGAACTGAAACAGTTTTGTGAAGAGGAAGGGTCCAAAATTCCTCCTGACCGTTGTGCAGGTCTGATCCGCAACTACAGAAAACGTTTGGTTGAGGTTATTGCTGCCAAAGGAGGGTCAACCAGTTATTAAATCCAAGGGTTCACATACTTTTCCCACCCTGCCCTGTGAATGTTTACACGGGTATTCAATAAAGACATGAAAACGTATAATTGTTTGTGTTATTAGTTTAAATCTTTTGTCTTGCCCATTCACCCTCTGAATTGCACAAATACACAATCCATGTCTCAATTGTCTCAATGCTTAAAAACCCTTCTTTAACCTGTCTCCTCCCATACATCTACACTGATGGAAGTGAATTTAACAAGTGACATCAATAAGGGATCGTAGCTTTCACCTGGATTAAGTCTATGTCATGGAAAGAGCAAGTGTTTTACATTTTTTGTATACTCAGTGTATTTTATTATGTATTCTATTAAATTAACAGTAGGCTATCCTTCTTGTGAAAGTGTTGAAGGCTTTTCCTGATATTATATATTTATGTTCTCACAAAAGTAGGCTCTCTAGAGCTCATTCTGTTTGATCCTGTCCTCTCACAGAAGCCTAATGTCTATGTTTTACTGTTGCTTAATATTGAACCTGACATGTCTGTGCTTCCATCCGTTGTTGTCTAAATTCAGTTTGACAATGTGAGCAGGAAGGACACTGCGTCACTTCCAAAAAATCCAACCAAGACGGCACACACCTGCGCCTCACATAACACACATAGTTTTAACCCAGTGTCAGCCCAGGGCCAATTTTCCCAGGCAACCTTTTGTGGCTTTTGTTTATTTATGTGGAATGGTAGCATAAACTAGGTACAAATTTATATTAGCTGAAGACCCCACAGTATGTTCATAAAGCATACATTACACCTCTAAATACATTTGGGGCGGTAGGTAGCCTAGTGGTTAGACCCCACAGTATGTTGAATTGGGCCAGTAACCGGAAGGTTGCTGGATCAAATCCTGGTAAAGGTAAAAAATCTGTTGTTCTGCTCCTGAACAAGGCAGTTAACCCACTGTTTCCCGGTAGGCTGTCATTGTAAATAAGAATTTGTTCTTAACTGACTTGCCTAGTTAAATAAAGGTTAAATATGTTTTCGATTTCATAAATGTGACATAGCCACATCATTATGAATAAGAGAATAATCACAGATGTCAGAGCTTAACCCATAATACAACATTTAAATGTATTATGTGAAGACAGCTGATGTCATAACCATACACAATCCCTAATATCACAGAGAAGACAGTCTAATTGAACGGTATTGTGCTTGGTCATGTAATTTGTATGCCTGCAAACATCAGTCTGTGCCTCTAGACACTGGGACTTACCAAACACAATCTATCATATGTTAAATCAAAAGGATAAAAACAACCTGAGGAAAACAATAGGAGCTGATAAGCCCCAGGCAAGCACCCATCAATCTTTTACTGAAACACGCAAAGATGCACTCCAGCCATGGCAGCCTCTCTGCTGCCATTAATATCACCCACGTATATAAAACCAAGATATATGTCCACAACAAAAGACTCTGTGTACATAGCAGATCACAGCTCCCAGTTACAAGAAAACAAGGTTTACTGAGTAAATGACCTCCACAGGAACATCGTCATACCTGTTGGTGCTTCCTGACACTGACAATACTTATGTACAGGCAGATCTAATGAAGGATAGTGCAGTTAAAAACATGCTTATCCAGTTTAAAAAAAAATCATATTTCCAAACTGAGGTAGAAATATCATTCTAAATTGTGAAAATTATGATGATGCCCTTTTTGAAAAGAAAATGCTGGAATTTCAGCCTGTTCAGGAGGTACTTTTGGCCCATATCATGACATCGCAATATGATCTGATTATAAAAGACCAATGACTGTTCATCTGAGTAAGGGGGTGGGCTCTAGACCATCCTATCAACCAATTAGTGCTATGTATGTAAATATCTTCAAATTTGTTTCCTAACGCCCACACAATCAGATAACATTTCAAGGGCAACAGGAGGCTCAGGGAAATAAATTATATAAAATATATTTTTGAGTTATTTTCATTCAATAAATATACACAGGGATTTATTAGACATACAGTGATGATTTAAACATTTTATAATTGCAAAGACTGAATTGGGGTTTTAAAAGAGCCTTATATATTTCATATGCATTGGAGTCTACAAAACATTAAGAACACCAGCTCTTTCCTTGACATAGCTTTCACCTGGTCAGTCTATGATCCCTTATTGATGTCACTTGTTAAATCCACTTCAATCAGTGTAGATGAAGGGGAGGAGACAGGTTAAAGAAGGATTTTTAAGCCTTGAAACAATTGAGCCATGGATTGTGTATGTGAATCGGAAAGGCAAAATATCTTTGTGCCATTGAACGGGGTATGATAGCAGGTGCCAGACTCACCAGTTTGAGTGTGTCAAGAACTGCACCCCTGCTGGGTTTTTCACGCTCAACAGTTTCCCATGTGTATCAAGAATGGTCCACTACCCAAAGTACACCCAGCCAACTTGACACAACTGTGGGAAGCATTGGAGTCAACATGGACCAGCATCCCTGTGGAACGCTTTTGACACCTTGTAGAGTTCATGCCCTGACAAATTGAGGCTGTTCTGAGGGCAAAAGGGTGTGCAACTCAATATTAGGAAGGTGTTCCTAATGTTTAAACACTCAGTGTATGTTACCCATTAGTGGGAGGATAAACCCACTAGTACACAACCACAGAGTGCATGTACTATCAATGTAAGTACGACGTAATTACTAGGCGTTACACAGGATTTAGCTAGCTAACCCTTTGACACAAACGAGCACATGGTTGTGATCACTCTACAGTGGTCCCTGCAGCATACACTCAAAGTGGTGTGATTAGAACACTTCATTAGAACGTCTAGTTAAAATAGACGCATCAGTCAGCATTTGAGCTGGCCACACTGTGTTTTCCCAGAAACATTTTTGCACAAACACAGTCTTTACAACATTATGTTCTCAATGTGAGCACTTTATTTTTGTATGAAGATGTTAAGACATTCACAGAAGTAGCAACAGCATAACACAAATGTCATCCAAATCAGAAAATGTGAGCTACATTAGTCCTAGCACTGACTGGGGAAAGAGTAAGCTAACACAAGCGGTCATGTTTAGCTAACTCTTGGCTGACAGAAACCATAAAATGAATTAGCTAATAACAATTGCTATTTACAATTGATGACATGATGGGCTCATCAGCGTTCAAAATAATTGAGTAAAACACTTTCTAATAGTAATCCGACGGTGGGTAGAGTTTGTGTATACCGCCATGTTTGTTCTTCCATGTCAACCAGAAATAAGACGAGGTGAAAAAATGAGTTGGGTCTGTTTGCAGTATGCATGCCGAAGGCAAAGGGGTGTGTTGTCTACCATCATTCACTTTTCATCATTCACTTCCGGATGTTTACTCAAAAGACAAGTGAACCATCCCTTCACCTCATTTTGCAATAACATCCTATATCTGACAGACATTTACGTGACACCCAGAATGCTTTGAATGATGTCAACAAACAGGGCTCCATACATAGCTGGCAAATAGCTTAGCCTTCGTTCATCATAATCAGTACAACCTTCAAAAAAGTATTTTACACAAATCATATGTGTCCATTAAAATCTATGCAAGAATCGGAATGCATGATTTGCCACCAGTACTTGAACATGTGAATAGAACACTGAATAAAAAAATGACTACCACACAAACCATTTTCTGATAGTGATTTATTTATACCAGTGGCCCATGCCGGTGTTATGATACTGATGATTTGTCGCCACAGATGGTTTGTTTATGTTTCTACCATTGTGGCTAGATGGAGTAGCTAGGCCTACAACAGCTCTATCTAGTGGTCACGTCGGGGACAGCAGTTGTTGACAACTGTAGCATGGGAGCTAAGCCTAACTCTTTTCCTGACCTTAACCTCCTACATGAATTCATCTAACCTGCTATGTTAGTTATCCTAATCTGCCACATTACTTATCCAAACCTGCTATGTAAACTAACCATCTGTGGAGACAAATCCTCAGTATCTGACCTTATTAGCATTGTTTTACAGAACTAATAAAAAATAATGTAGCTATATAAGCACAATTGAGTATAATGCCACGTTCACGTGCTAGTTGGAATTAGGAAACTCAGAAATGTATGGCTTGCTAACTGGTTGTAGTTATACACATACCGTGTTCAACCAGTTAGCAAGTCAGACATTTCTGAGTCCGACTAGCATGTGAACGCAGCATCACACCATCAAGGTTATGAAATTAGTACCTCACGGTTATAAAGGAATACACACAGAATACATTATGTGAAATACATACATACATATATGATGTGCTACAGTGAAATTACATAACACAATATACAGAAACTGTGATATGTGACCGACCGGCTCAAATCAGTCTTATGTAGCAACATTTTAAATTGTGTTTTTACAGTGGAAAAAGTAGAGCTCAGAGCTACAAAATGGTATATCATACACTACAGTTGATAAACTTGTAAACTCACTTTTGAGAAAATGGCATTTTAATGTTTTTGTAGTACTATTGGAGAGCCCTTCTTTGTCTACACCCTTTCAGCATCCTTCCCACCCTCTTAAGCTTTAGCCCCACCCATCCCTTTAAGGGTTGATCTGAATGTACTAACAGCAGTCAAGCACCCAAGATAACTTGCTAGCTACTGTCAGAGATCTAAGTGAGAGATAACAGCTCACTGAACATTACTCGCCCTAGCAGAGCTGGTTAGGCTGTTATGTTATCCAGAGCATTGGTGACTGCAACTCTGCTGTCAGATTGTCTGTTCATAAATTCAGAGCGTTTCGCGTTCAGAGCTCACACCGGACACTCTGGCGAGTTTACTGACATTTGCTGACACCAGATATTCATCAGTTATTCTGCGCTCTCTGAGGAGAGTGCTCTGAAGTCGGAGTAGATGGCCAGACTGAATTTACGAATGCACCCAAAATGGTTATTTGCATAGTGAAGTATTTTAAGACATGTAGCTAGCTAGGTAAACAATGAACCATAATCACAACTCATGATGTTACTACCCTGAATGACTGCAGGTAGCTAACCAACCAGGTTCAATGTTAGCTAGCTAACATTAGGCTATAGCAAGCGAAGCAAATGGCTCTGTCAAAATTAGAAATGTGTAATATATGAAATTATATTTTACCCAAAAATATGACCTTCCTAGTCCTGTCCCTCAAGTCAATGAGCCAACACAGGAAGGAGTAATGGATGGATAGTTAATTTATTTCCAAACTGCAATCGTAGGACACACAGTATGGATGAATGATAAGTAGTCAATGGGATATAAATAGCACTCTCACAGCAATAATATACTAACAAAAGAACAATTGAAATGTCTATCAAAGTCATTGTGATCATATAGTGGATTTAACAATTTCTAATAATTCTTCATTTACTATAGTAAAAATATATTGTTTCCATGTGTAATCTCATATTCACACCAGAATAAACTATCATCCATTTTAATATTCAAAATATATCAAATGAACCTCGTGGCAAAGAAATATACACCTAGAATGTACCACAAATTTGCCTAAGCTAACAAAACCAGGTGTAACCGATGTGAAATGGCTAGTAGTTAGCGGTGGTGCGCGCTAATAGCGTTTCAATCGGTGACGTCACTCGCTCTGAGACCTGAAGTAGGGTTTCCCCTTGCGTTGCAAGGGTTGCGGCTTTTGTGGCGCGATGGGTAACGATGCTTCGTGGGTGTCAGTTGTTGATGTGTGCAAGGGTCCCTGGTTCGAGCGAAGAGAGGGACTGAACCTACACTGTTACATTGGTGACGTGATCCGTATCATTGGTTGCTGCGGAAAAGGAGGAGGTCAAAAGGGGGGTGAGTGTAACCGATGTGAAATGGCTAGTAGTTAGCGGTGGTGCGCGCTAATAGCGTTTCAATCGGTGACGTCACTCGCTCTGAGACCTGAAGTAGGGTTTCCCCTTGCGTTGCAAGGGCCATGGCTTTTGTGGCGCGATGGGTAACGATGCTTCGTGGGTGTCAGTTGTGTGCAAGGGTCCCTGGTTCGAGCCCAGGTTGGGGCGAAGAGAGGGACAGAACCTACACTGTTACACAGGCTAATATGCTACTAGCTGGTGCTTATAAATGTATAAAACATATACATGTCATAAATTAACTGCAATCATGGGACACACACGGTATGGATGAATGAGTAGTGACGGGATATAAATAGCACTCCTAAAGAAGATGCATTTTCAAGTTAGCTACCAACTTCAGAGGGAACTTTAGCTAGCATAAAACCCACATGGCAAACTTAGATTCGGCAAATAACATATAAAGAGTGGCTTATTTGATGGCAAACCAACATTAGTTACTAATAACATAAATTGCTAATGTACAATGTAAAAGGTGGATTTTATGATGTAATGTCAACTTTACATATTTCTATCCTGGGACCATTCAATTTAACTCAACCACAGCAATTCTCCATAGAGTTGCTGTGGATTTCCCAGAATCCCATACCTTTACATTATCTAATACACTCAGTGATAAACACACTAATCCACCAGGAGGTGGCATAATACCATTTATGCAGGAATTTAACAACTTAAATACACTAACGCGGGTCGTATAAAGGGGACCAAGGCGGCATGTGAAGTGCTCATATTTCCTTTTAATGAATATACTTAAACAAAACGACCGACAACAGTTCCGTCAGGTGACATACACTAAACAGAAAACAACTACCCACCAAACCCAGGAAGAAAAACCCCTACTTAAATATGATCTCCAATCAGAAGCAACGAGGATCAGCTGCCTCCAATTGGAGATCAACCCAAACAACCCCAACATAGAAATAGAAAACATAGAACAACCCAAAACACCCCCTGTCACGCTCTGACCTACTCTACTATAGAAAATGACATCTTACTAGGGTCAGGACGTGACAGTACCCCCCCCCCCCCAAAAGGTGCAGACTCCGAATGCAACATAATCAAAACCCCACAAAACACAAAGGGAGGTTGGAAAGGTGACAAAAGTCTAGGGCAGCTCAAATGCAGTCCACATAACCTCCAGCATAGGAGGCGGCTCCGGTTCGGGGCATACTCCCCGCTCCACCTGCTGATCCTTCTGCTTTATTACCACCTGACCGTGGATCGTCAAAGGAACCGGACTGTAGATCATTGCTGGAGGTTCTGGGCTGCGGGCCGCCGCTGGAGGTTCTGGATCCGGACTGGGGAGCGTCGCTGGAGGCTCCGGACTGGGGAGCGTCGCTGGAGGCTCCGGACTGGGGACTCTCATAGGTGACGCCAGACTGGTAACACGCACCTCAGGTCGAGTGCTGCGAGGAGGCACAGGACGTACTGGGCTGTGGAAGCGCACTGGAGGGAGAGTGCGAGGAGCAGGCACAGGACATACTGGGCTGTGGAGGCGCACCGGAGGTCTGATGCGTGGGACCGGTACAGGTGACACCGGGCTGATGACACGCACCTCAGGTCGAGTGTGGGGAGGAGGCACAGGATGTACTGGGCTGTGGAAGCGTACTGGAGGGAGAGTGCGAGGAGCAGGCACAGGACATACTGGGCTTTGGAGGCGCACTGGAGAGAGAGTGCGAAGAGCAGGTACAGGACATACCGGGCTGTTGAGACTTACTGGAGACCTGGTGTGTATCGCCGGTATCACTTGTTCCGGAACTTCCACACACTTCTCAGGATGAGTACGGGGAGCTGACTCAGGTGGCATCAAACTGACGACACGTTCCTTTGGGAAAAACTTGTGCGTCCTCCACCAACTCAATAACTCTCCCATTTCTCCCTCTTCTCCCGGATTGGCTCTGGTTTGCTCCTCGGCTCCGCCGACTGCTTCATGTGCCCCCCCCCCAAAAAAAATGATTTGGGTTTCTGTAGCCTCTCATGCTTCCCAGGTAGGCTTCGATATCGCTCGATTACCTGGCCCCAAGTCCAGTCTCTCCTTTCAATCCACTCCTGATGTGACCAGGTGTCGATTTCTGCCCGGGCACACCGCTTGAGCCAATCATGGTGGGTAGTTCTGTAACGCGGGCCATATAAAGGGGACCAAGACGCGGCGTGTGAAGTGCTCATATTTCCTTTTAATGAATACACTTAAACAAAACGACCGACAACAGTTCCGTCAGGTGACATACACTAAACAGAAAACAACTACCCACCAAACCCAGGAAGAAAAACCCCTACTTAAATATGATCTCCAATCAGAAGCAACGAGGATCAGCTGCCTCCAATTGGAGATCAACCCCAACATAGAAATAGAAAAACTAGAACTTAAACATAGAAATAGAAAACATAGAACAACCCAAAACACCCCCTGTCACGCCCTGACCTACTCTACTATAGAAAATGACATCTTACTAGGGTCAGGACGTGACACATACACCCTCCTTAAATTCTTCTAAATTGGGGAAGCACATCACTAAATCCTCAGACCACAGAGGATAGAAAAAAAACTCTATGTGTATCTCACAGAGCACTCTTGTACATGTGAATTGTAAAATTCTCTTCTAGGAAGTGTGTGATAATGGGGAGGTACCAAGCTCCAAACCTAACGCAGACTTAAGAGATGACTTGTACACCTCTCACACTATTTTTTTATTTATTTTATTTCACCTTTATTTAACCAGGTAGGCAAGTTGAGAACAAGTTCTCATTTACAATTGCAACGTGCCAAGATAAAGCAAAGCAGTTCGACACATACAACAACACAGAGTTACACAGTCAATAATACAGTAGAAAAATAAGTCTATATACAATGTGAGCAAATGAGGTGAGATAAGGGAGATAAAGGCAAAAAAGGCCATGGTGGCAAAGTAAATACAATATAGCAAGTAAAACACTGGAATGGTAGATTTGCAGTGGAAGAAAGTGCAAAGTAGAAATATAAATAATGGGGTGCAAAGGAGCAAAATAAATTAAATAAATAAATACAGTAGGGGAAGAGGGGAAGAGGTAGTTGTATGCGCTAAATTATAGATGGGCTATGTACAGGTGCAGTGATCTGTGAGCTGCTCTGACAGCTGGTGCATAAATCTAGTGAGGGAGATAAGTGTTTCCAGTTTCAGAGATGTTTGTAGTTCGTTACAGTCATTGGCAGCAGAGAACTGGAAGGAGAGACGGCCAAAGGAGGAATTGGCTTTGGGGGAGACTAGAGCGATATACCTGCTGGAGCGCGTGCTACAGGTGGGTGCTGCTATGGTGACCAGTGAGCGGAGATAAGAGGAGACTTTACCTAGCAGGGTCTTGTAGATGACCTGGAGCCAGTGGGTTTGGCGACGAGTATGAAGCGAGGGCCAGCCAATGAGAGCGTACAGGTCGCAGTGGTGGGTAGTATATGGGGCTTTGGTGACAAAATGGATGGCACTGTGATAGACTGCATCCAGTTTATTGAGTAGGGTGTTGGAGGCTATTTTGTAAATGACATCGTCGAAGTCGAGGATCAGTAGCATGGTCAGTTTTACGAGGGTATGTTTGGCAGCATGAGTGAAGGATGCTTTGTTGCGAAATAGGAAGCCAATTCTAGATGTAACTTTGGATTGGAGATGTTTGATGTGAGTCTGGAAGGAGAGTTTACAGTCTAACCAAACACCTAGGTATTTGTAGTTGTCCACATATTCTAAGTCAGAACCGTCCAGAGTAGTGATGCTGGAGCGGTGCAGGCAGCGATCGGTTGAAGAGCATGCATTTAGTTTTACTTGTATTTAAGAGCAATTGGAGGCCATGGAAGGAGAGTTGTATGGCATTGAAGCTCGTCTGTAGGGTTGTTAACACAGTGTCCAAAGAAGGGCCAGAAGTTTACAGAATGGTGTCATCTGCGTAGAGGTGGATCAGAGACTCACCAGCAGCAAGAGTGACATCATTGATGTGGACAGAGAAAAGGGTTGGCCCAAGAATTGAACCCTGTGGCACGCCCATAGAGACTACCAGAGGCCCGGACAACAGGCCATCCGATTTGACACATTGAACTCTATCAGAGATGTAGTTGGTGAACCAGGCGAGGCAATCATTTGAGAAACCAAGGCTATTGAGTCTGCCGATGAGGATGTGGTGATTGGCAGAGTCGAAAGCCTTGGCCAGGTCAACGAATACAGCAGCACAGTATTGTTTCTTATCGATGGCGGTTACGATATCGTTTAGGACATTGAGCGTGGCTGAGGTGCACCCCTGACCAGCTCTGAAACCAGATTGCATAGCGGAGAAGGTGCGGTGGGATTCGAAATGGTCGGAAATCTGTTTGTTGACTTGGCTTTCGAAAACCTTAGAAAGGCAGGGTAGGATAGATATAGGTCTGTAGCAGTTTGGGTCAAGAGTGTCCCCTCCTTTGAAGAGGGGGATGACAGCAGCTGCTTTCCAATCTTTTGGAATCTCAGACAACACGAAAGAGAGGTTGAACAGGCTAGTAATAGGGGTTGCAACAATTTCGGCAGATAATTTTAGAAAGAAAGGGTCCAGATTTGCCAGCCCGGCTGATTTGTAGGGGTCCAGATTTTGCAGCTCTTTCAGAACATCAGCTGACTGGATTTGGGAGAAGGAGAAATGGGGAAGTCGTGGGCGAGTAGCTGTGGGGGGTGCAGTGCTGTTGACCACGGTAGGGGTAGCCAGGTGGAAAGCATGGCCAGCCGTAGAAAAATGCTTATTGAAATTCTCAATTGTAGTGGATTTATCAGAGGTGACAGAGTTTCCTATCTTCAGTGCAGTGGGCAGCTGGGAGGAGGTGTTCTTATTCTCCATGGACTTTACAGTGTCCCAGAAATTTTTAGAGTTTGTGTTGCAGGAAGCAAATTTCTGCTTGAAAAAGCTAGACTTGGCTTTTCTAACTGCCTGTGTATATTGGTTTCTAACTTCCCTGAAAAGTTGCATATCACGGGGGCTGTTCGATGCTAATGCAGAACGCCACAGGATGTTTTTGTGTTGGTTGAGGGCAGTCAGGTCTGGAGAGAACCAAGGGCTATATCTGTTCCTGGTTCTAAATTTCTTGAACGGGGCATGCTTATTTAAGATGGCGAAGAAGGCATTTAAAAAAAATAACCAGGCATCCTCTACTGATGGGATGAGGTCAATATCCTTCCAGGATACCCGGGCCAGGTCGATTAGAAAGGCTTGCTCACTGAAATGTTTCAGGGAGCGTTTGACAGTGATGAGTGGAGGTCGTTTGACCACTGACCCATTACGGATGCAGGCAATGAGGCAGTGATCGCTGAGATCTTGTTTGAAAACAGCAGAGGTGTATTTAGAGGGCAAGTTCGTTAGGATGATATCTATGAGGGTGCCCGTGTTTACGGCTTTGGGGTGGTACCTGGTAGGTTCATTATATATACACTGCTCAAAACAATAAAGGGAACACTGAAATAACACATCCTAGATCTGAATGAATGAAATAATCTTATTAAATACTTTTTTCTTTACATAGTTGAATGTGCTGACAACAAAATCACACAAAAATAATCAATGGAAATCCAATTTATCAACCCATGGAGGTCTGGATTTGGAGTCACACTCAAAATTAAAGTGGAAAACCACACTACAGGCTGATCCAACTTTGATGTAATGTGCTTAAAATGAGTCAAAATGAGGCTCAGTAGTGTGTGTGGCCTCCACGTGCCTGTATGACCTCCCTACAACGCCTGGGCATGCTCCTGATGAGGTGGTGGATGGTCTCCTGAGGGATCTCCTCCCAGACCTGGACTAAAGCATCCGCCAACTCCTAGACAGTCTGTGGTGCAATGTGGCGTTTGTGGATGGAGCGAGACATGATGTCCCAGATGTGCTCAATTGGATTCAGGTCTGGGGAACGGGCGGACCAGTCCATAGCATCAATGCCTTCCTCTTGCAGGAACTGCTGACACACTCCAGCCACACTCCAGCCACATGCATTGTCTTGCATTAGGAGGAACCCAGGGCCAACCACACCAGCATATGGTCTCACGAGGGGTCTGAGGATCTCATCTCGGTACCTAATGGCAGTCAGGCTACCTCTGGCGAGCACATGGAGGGCTGTGCGGCCCCCCAAAGAAATGCCACCCCACACCATGAACGACCCACCGCCAAACCGGTCATGCTGGAGGATGTTGCAGGCAGCAGAACGTTCTCCACGGCGTCTCCAGACTCTGTCACGTCTGTCACATGTGCTCAGTGTGAACCTGCTTTCATCTGTGAAGAGCACAGGGCGCCAGTGGCGAATTTGCCAATCTTGATGTTCTCTGGCAAATGCCAAACGTCCTAAGCACAACCCCCACCTGTGGACGTCGGGCCCTCATACCACCCTCATGGAGTCTGTTTCTGACTGTTTGAGCAGACACATGCACATTTGTGGCCTGCTGGAGGTCATTTTGCAGGGCTCTGGCAGTGCTCCTCCTGCTCCTCCTTGCACAAAGGCGGAGGTAGCGGTCCTGCTGCTGGGTTGTTGCCCTCCTACGGCCTCCTCCACGTCTCCTGATGTACTGGCCTGTCTCCTGGTAGCGCCTCCATGCTCTGGAGACTACGCTGACAGACACAGCAAACCTTCTTGCCACAGCTCGCATTGATGTGCCATCCTGGATGAGCTGCACTACCTGAGCCACTTGTGTGGGTTGTAGACTCCGTCTCATGCTACCATTAGAGTGAAAGTATCGCCAGCATTCAAAAGTGACCAAAACATCAGCCAGGAAGCATAGGAACTGAGAAGTGGTCTGTGGTCACCACCTGCAGAACCACTCCTTTATTGGGGGTGTCTTGTTAATTGCCCATAATTTCCACCTGTTGTCTATTCCATTTGCACAACAGCATGTGAAATTTATTGTCAATCAGTGTCGCTTCCTAAGTGGACAGTTTGATTTCACAGAAGTGTGATTGACTTGGAGTTACATTGTGTTGTTTAAGTGTTCCCTTTATTCTTTTTAGCAGTATGTATGTATGTATGTATGTATGTATGTATGTATGTATGTATGTATGTATGTATGTATGTATGTGTGTGTGTGTGTGTGTGTGTGTGTGTGTGTGTGTATATATATATATAATATATATGTATATATGTATATATATATATATATATATATATATATATATAATATTCACTATAACGTAGCTCTATACTTTAAGTACTATTGTAAAACACTTGCTTTGCTTCTGATTATCCTCTTGACACATTGTCTGCTCTTCTACACTGAAAACACGCTTCTCACGAAGGAAAGAAAAGTGCTAAACCGAATCTGAATCATCGATGGCTTGGTCATTGATTTCACAGATAAGCCTTTTTGGAGGTCTAATAGATCTACCAAGTCTTGTTTTGGCTGAAGCGGACTGAATGCAAACTACAGGCTCTGGTTTGTCAATGGATGCTTCTGAGTGGTTATTTCTTGGGCAGGCTCAAAGATGTGAAAGTCAATCTTACTGTCCACAGAACAGTGGGTGATGTCACTACTGGGGTCATCACTATCTTGGTAAAGCACTACATCACTGAGGTGGCTGGCTGGTTCTTCATCTGGATGAGGAGTATTCTCAACTGCATCAGTTAAGTCATCAGGTAAGTCTCATTCATCGCTTTCAGCAGTTTGCATGAGCCAGTTCACTGTCCGTCTATCACAGTCCTCTTCTTCATCAGGTACACTTTCACAGATAGCTTCATTGTCCTCAGAGTTTTTCGTCCATTCCCCTGTCCAGTGGAAGGAACATTACAGAGAGGAGGAGATTCCTGTGAACAACTTTCTCTTTTGCTGTCTGTAGATCCCTGATCTTGTACACATTGATGTCTGGTTTCACTGATGTCACTTCATACCATCAATGGTGATCCTTTTACCTTGTGGTTGTAGAGCTTTGCATGGCGTGTCTGTTCATGAAGGCTGTGCTTCTGAGCTATTTGAGCTGCTTCATTCAGGTCTTTCTTCAAGTGTGACACAAACTCCAGATGGTTGATTACACTGTTGTCTACGAGGACATTCTGAAACATGACGTCAACGGGAAGTCGTGGGATCCTCCCAAACATGAGATAAAACGGTGCGAAGCCAGTTGTCTCATGCTCTGTACAGTTGTAGCAGAAGGTCAACATTTGTAGCATTTGGGGCCACTTAGCTTTGGACTTTGGAGGCAGAGCTCTGATCATACCACCAAGGGTTCTATTGAAGTGTTCTGTAATCCTGTTCCCCATAGGATGGTAGGGAGTAGTGTGTGATTTCTCCACACCAGCTAACTCCAACACTTCTTTTATCAGCTTGCTTTTAAAATTGGCTCCTTGGTCAGAGTGAATACGCCTCGGAAATCCATATATGCAGAAGAAGTCATTCTTCAGGCGACGAGCTACTTGCTTTGCAGATTGATTCTTGCATGGGAATGCATGGGCCATTTTTGTGAAGTGGTCGGTTATAACTAAAACATCTATGGACTTGTTGTCACTCTGTTCTGCAGTCCAAAAGTCAATACAAACCAATTCCATTGCTTCTGAGGTGCGAATGTTCTCAAGTGGAGCTTGAGAATGGGGCTCCAGAGTCTTTCCAACAATGCATTGATGGCAGTTCTTCACATGATTCTTAATGTCATGCTCCATCCCAGTCCAAAATAATCGCTGTCTTGCAAGAGATAGTGTTCGAGAGCGCCCTTGGTGGCCCGCTTTATCATGAAGGCCATGGAGAACTTGCTGCTTCAGGGAATCAGGTACAACATGTTGGAAGAGCTTTTTATTCATGTGATGGTCTCTCTTCTCCTTGTACAGTGTACCATCGTGAATGGGGAGCTTGTTCAGGTGCTTCAGTAGTTTGAATCCCATATCTTTATCATTGAGTGTATTAGACAATGTAAACACAACAATCCACCAGGAGGTGGTATAACACCCATTTTATGCAGGAATTTAACAACTTAATTACACCGTTACATATACATCATTCATGGTTGGACGCGTCTCCTGTCGAATGCTATGGTTGCCCTTAGTTTGAAGATGTAATCCGGAGACGTGTTTTCTCCATCTCCTTAGCTATCATATTCGAATTCCACTGATTTCAAAACTCAGTCCTCCAGAAAGTGGAGAGCAACACTTGTGCAGTTTTAATACACATACATTTTTAAATAGCCACGTTAAACAGGATTACCTAGACATTTTTTTATTTTTTTATTTCACCTTTATTTAACCAGGTAGGCTAGTTGAGAACAAGTTCTCATTTACAACTGCGACCTGGCCAAGATAAAGCAAAGCAGTGTAACACAGACAACAACACAGAGTTACACATGGAATAACATGGAATAAACAATAAACAAGCCAATAACACAATAAACAAGTCAATGACACAGTAGGAAAAAGAAAGTCTATATACAGTGTGTGCAAAAGGCATGAGGAGGTAGGCAATAAATAGGCCATAGTAGCGAAGAATTACAATTTAGCAGATTAACCTTTCTGGGCTAGGGGGCAGTATTTTCACGGTCGGATGAAAAACGTACCCAATTTAAACAGGTTACTACTCTGGCCCAGAAACTAGAAACTTTACGGAGAAAGCACATTTTTCAATATTCTGAGTACATAGCTCAGCCATCACGGTGAGCTATACAGTTACCCGCCAAGTTCTGGAGTCAACTAAACTCCAAATTAGTATTATAAATCTTCCACAAGAAATGTTCTTTTTGTTAGAAATACTCCATATTTATCTCCAAATACCTCCGTTTTGTTCGCGCGTTCAGGTAACTAATCCAAAGGCATAACGCGAGAGCGCAGAACCAGGGCGCGCCAACGTGCCCGCGCAGTAAACAACTCACTGGTCCCAGGCATTCCACTGATTGACTGAGCTCCTATTCTCTGCCCAGTAACAGGAGAAGGATGAAACAAGTTTCTAAAGGCTGTTGACAACCAATGGAAGCCTTAGGAAGTGCAAAATGACCCCACAGACACTGTAGTTTGAATAGGGATTAGATAGAAGAACTACAACTCACTTCCTGGTTGGATTTTTTCTCAGGTTTTTGCCTGCCATATGAGTTCTGTTATACTCACAGACACCATTCAAACAGTTTTAGAAACTTCCGAGTGTTTTCTATCCAAATCTACTAATAATATGCATATCCTACGTTCTGAGCCCGAGTAGTAGGCAGTTTAATTTGGGCACGTTATTCATCCAAATTTCTGAATACTGCCCCCTGTCACTAAAAAGTTAAAGAAACCAAGGCTATTGAGTCTGCCGATAAGAATACGGTGATTGACAGAGTCAAAAGCCTTGGCCAGGTCAATGAAGACGGCTGCACAGTACTGTCTTTTATTGATGGCGGTTATGATACCGTTTAGTACCTTGAGCGTGGCTGAGGTGCACCCGTGACCGTCTCGGTAACCGGATTGCACAGCGGAGAAGGTATGGTGGGATTCGAAATGGTCAGTGATCTGTTTATTAACGTGGCTTTCGTAGACTAGAGAGGCAGGGCAGGATAGATATAGGTCTACAGCAGTTTGGGTCTAGAGTGTCACCCCCTTTGAAGAGGGGGATGACCACAGCAGCTTCTCAATCTTAAGGGATCTCGGACGATACAAAAGAATGGTTGAACAGGCTGGTAATAGGGGTTTCAACAATGGTGGCGGATAGTTTTAGAATGAAAGGGTCCAGATTGTCTAGCCCAGCTGATTTGTACGGGTCCAGGTTTTGCCGCTCTTTCAAGACATCTGCTATGGGTGAAGGAGAAGCTGGGTAGGCTCGGGGGGGGGGGGGGGGGGGGGGGTGGAGCTGTTGGCCGTGGTTGGAGTAGCCATGAGGAAAGCATGGCCAGCCGTAGAGAAATGCTTATTGAAATTTTAGATTATCATGTATTTATCGGTGGTGACCGTGTTACCTAGCCTCAGTGCAGTGGGCAGCTGGGTGGAGGTGCTCTTGTTCTCCATGGACTTTACAGTGTCCCAAAACTTTTTGGAGTTAGAGCTACAGGATGCAAATTTCTGCTTGAAAAAGCTAGCCTTTGCTTCCCTGACTGACTGCGTGTATTGGTTCCTGACTTCCCTGAACAGTTGCATATCGCGGAGACTATTTGATGCTATTGCAGTCCGCCACAAGATGTTTTTGTGCTGGTCAAGGGCAGTCAGGTCTGGAGTGAACCAAGGGCTATATCTGTTCTTAGTTCTGCATTTTTTGAAAGGGGCATGCTTATCTAAGATGGTGAGGAAATTACTTTTAAAGAACGACCAGGCATCCTTGACTGACGGGATGAGGTCAATATCCATCCAGGATACCCGGGCCAGGTCGATTATAAAGGCCTGCTCGCAGAAGTGTTTTAGGGAGCGTTTGACAGTGATGAGGGTTGGTCGTTTGACCGCGGATCCATAGTGGATACAGGCAATGAGGCAGTGATTGCTGAGATCCTGACTGAAAACAGCAGAGGTGTATTTGGAGGGCAAGTTGGTCAGGATAATGTCTATGAGGGTGCTTATGTTTACAGATGGGGGGGCGATCAATTCATATATGGTGTCCAGGGCACTGCTGGGAGCGGAGGGGGGTTGATAACAGGCGGCAACAGTGAGAGACTTATTTCTGGAGAGATTAATGTTTTTAATTAGAAGTTCGAACTGTTTGGGCATAGACCTGGAAAGTATGACAGAACTTTGCAGGCTATCTCTGCAGTAGATTGCAACTCCTCCCCCTTTGGCAGTTCTATCTTAACAGAAAATGTTGTAGTTGGGTATGGAAATCTCCAAATTTTTGGTGGCCTTCCTAAGCCAGGATTCAGACACGGCAAGAACATCAGGGTTGGCGGATTGTGCTGAAGCAGTCAGTAAAACCAACTTAGGGAGGAGGCTTCTGATGTTAACATGCATGAAACCAAGGCTTTTTCGATCACAGAAGTCAACAAATGAGGGTGTCTGGGAACGCGCAGGGCCTGGGTTTACCTCCACATCACCCGAGGAACAGAGGAGGAGTAGGATGAAGGTACGGCTAAAGGCTATCAAACTGGTCGTCTAGAGCGTTGGGGACAAAGAATAAAAGGAGCAGATTTCTGGGTGTGGTAGAATAGATTCAGGGCATAATGTGCAGACAGGGGTATGGTGGGGTGCGGGTACAGTGGAGGTAAGCCCAGGCACTGAGTGATGATAAGAAAGGTTGCATCTCTAGACATGCTGGTTATAATGGGTGAGGTCACCGCATGTGTGGGAGGTGGAACAAAGGAGGTATCAGAGGTATGATGAGTGGAACTAGGGGCTCCATTGTAAACTAAAACAATGATAACTAACCTAAACAACAGTATACAAGGCATATTGAAATTGGAGAGAGACATAAAGCGAGGCATAAAGCAATCACAGGTGTTGATTGGGAGAGCTAGCTAAGACAACAACGGGCAAGACAACAACAGCTAATCAGCTAAGACAACAACAACAGGTAAAATGGCAATGAATGGGCAGAGAGGGTAGGTTAACTACACACAGAGCCTGAGTTCGCGGCTGGGGCCGACAGATAAACAAAAATAAACAGAATGAAGTACCGTGATTAATGGACAGTCCAGCAGGCATCAGCTCTGTAGCCAAGTGATCATAGGGTCCAGGGGACAGCGATAGATGGAACAGGGAAGCCACGGAGTAGTTGCTACTACGCTAGCATGCGGGCGACACGGCGTTTAAAGTTAGCAGGCCGGGGCTAGTAGAAGCGTCTGCTCCGACGTCCGACAGAGGCCGGTTGAAGGCACAGCGGATGGAGTATTCGTCGGCAGACCAGTCGTGATGGTGCGGCGGGGCGCCGTGTCGACAAAGGATCCAAGCCAGATGGCGAAAGAGGTATTGTAGTTGTAGTAATTTTGTTTGCTAGCCGGGAGATGCGCCTGGCTCACGGCTAACTGGTGCTAGCTTCGGGGCAGGGGCATTAGCCACTCGATAGCAGCGGTTATCCGGTGCCAAGGTCCAGCGCTTACGGCAAGGATCCGGTGGAGTAGTGGATTCTAGCCATGTTTGGGTGGAGTCCGGTTGAACAACGCTCCAGAGGGGGTAAGCAAGGTTCTTGGGACACCGGGGTAGGCTGGGAAGAAGTGCCGCTGGTGTTGGGGTTGCTGAGAGTCTGGGGGATTACTGTTGTGGCTTGCTGCCTAGTAGGGAATCTACAGAATTGCTCTAGACATGTATTAAATGCATGGCCATGGCATTCTGCCAGGGTATGGAGTCGCTCCATATCGCTTTGCAGTAACTCCTCTTTGCAAAAAATGCCAAAAACCTGTTTTTGCTTTGTCATTATGGGGTATTGTGTGTAAATTGATGAAGGGAAAAAACAATTTAATCCATTTTAGAATAAGGCTGTAACGGCACAAAATGTGGAAAAAGTCAATGGGTCTGAATACTTTCTGAATGCATTGTACATAGGCATATTAGCCAGTACATATGAAATAACCTACACATATAGCATACCTTGCAATACAATCTTCTTTAAAAACAGTTGTACAATGTGCTCTGTAATAAGATAACCAGAGTTTGATTTCTAAACCAAATGAGTTCTCAAATAGCTGTTGCCCAGTGGTGGGCATGCATAATGTTGAATGCGTTGGAATATCAGGTATGGAGAATGATAAAGAGCCTTTATGATACAGAGACAATTATTTTAGAGTTTCAAATACTACATTAAATTATTAACTTTCCTACTAACCTTCTGAATGTTGACGGTGCCAAAATCTTGCCAATCCATTTATTATTCTATTAACTACGACTGAGTGTGAGACATGTTTTCCATAATGTACGTTTCATGTATATACAGTCGTGGCCAAAAGTTGAGAATGACACAAATATTAATTTCCAGAAAGTTTGCTGCTTCAGTGACTTTAGATATTTTTGTCAGATGTTACTATGGAATACTGAAGTATAATTACAAGCATTTCATAAGTGTCAAAGGCTTTTATTGACAATTACATGAAGTTGATGCAAAGAGTCAATATTTGCAGTGTTGACCCTTCTTTTTCAAGACCTCTGCAATCCGCCCTGGCATGCTGTCAATTAACTTCTGGGCCACATCCTGACTGATGGCAGCCCATTCTTGCATAATCAATGCTTGGAATTTGTCAGAATTTGTGGGTTTTTGTTTGTCCACCCGCCTCGAGGACTGACCACAAGTTCTCAATGGGATTAAGGTCTGGGGAGTTTCCTGGCCATGGACCCAAAATATTGATGTTTTGTTCCCCGAGCCACTTAGTTATCACTTTTGCCTTGTGGCAAGGTGCTCCATCATGCTGGAAAAGGCATTGTTCGTCACCAAACTGTTCCTGGATGGTTGGGAGAAGTTGCTCTGGGAGGATGTGTTGGTACCATTCTTTATTCATGGCTGTGTTCTTAGGCAAAATTGTGAGTGAGCCCAGCAAGCTCAGGAATGATAAATGGTTGATTTAGGTGCAATCTTACTGGCAGCAATATCCTTGCCTGTGAAGCCCTTTTTGTGCAAAGCAATGATGACGACACGTGTTTCCTTGCAGGTAACCATGGTTGACAGAGGAAGAACAATGATTCCAAGCATCACCCTCCTTTTGAAGCTTCCAGTCTGTTATTCGAACTCAATCAGCATGACAGAGTGATCTCCAGCCTTGTCCTTGTCAACACTCACACCTGTGTTAACGAGAGAATCACTGACATGATGTCAGCTGGTCCTTTTGTGGCAGGGCTGAAATGCAGTGGAAATGTTTTTTGGGGGGATTCAGTTAATTTGCATGGCAAAGAGGGACTTTGCAATTCATCTGATCACTCTTCATAACATTCTGGAGTATTTGCAAATTACCATCATACAAACTGAGGCAGCAGACTGTGAAAATTA
This sequence comes from Salmo salar, assembly GCF_965601325.2. Taxonomy (NCBI): domain Eukaryota; kingdom Metazoa; phylum Chordata; class Actinopteri; order Salmoniformes; family Salmonidae; genus Salmo; species Salmo salar. The sequence goes on along the minus strand of NC_138314.1, from coordinate 21,498,453 downwards.
ATATTTGTGTCATTCTCAAAACATTTGGCCACGACTGTACATTCAAACAAAGAACACCGTCACAAATAGTTTTTCAGCATTCATTGAGTACAGAGACAATGGCAAAGGTGTCTCAGGAAGTATAGGAAGTATCTAAGTAGAGTGTAACCTACCAATCAATTTATGTCAAGTGCCGTAGATGGCACAATCTTAAAATGAGAGCTTTACCATCTATGCCAAAAGTCTGGGCCTCTGATGGAGAATGAAAAAACTGTCATCAACGCATGCTTTAGTATTCCCCTTCTCTCTTGGGAGCATTTGTGTGTCCAGGCCCCATAGGCGCATTGAAAGGATCACACTCTGGTCACCAATGTAGCTGACTGATCTAGAGAAAGACACGTGCCTTAGCAGAATGCAATCTAAAGCTCGTGTGGTCTAGAGACAAGAACTCTACCATCTATGGCAAAAGCCTGGGCTCCTGATAGGGACAATATAATTCTCACCCCTGCTTGTTACAATAATTAAATAATCTGTTTGACATCTGTCAAACTGATTCTACATTGAATTTCATCTTTGAGATCAAATTGGATTAGTCACGTGCGCCGAATACAACAGGCGTAGAACTTACAATGCTTACTTATGAGCCCCTAACCAACATTGCAGTTTAAAGAAAATAAGGATAAGAATAAGAAATAAAAGTAACAAGTAATTACAGAGCAGCAGTAAAATAACAATAGTGAGACTATATACATTGGGGTACCGGTACAGAGTCAATGTGCCCCCCGCACCAGTTAGTTGAGGTAATATGTACATGAAGGTAGAGTTATTAAAGTGACTATGCATAGATGATAATGGAAAGTAGCAGCGGTGTAAAAGAGGGGAAAGGGGGAGGCAATGCAAATAGTCTGGGTAGCCATTTGATTAGATGTTCAGGAGTCATATGGCTTGGGGGTAGAAGCTGTTTAGAAGCCTCTTGGACCTAGACTTGGCGCTCCGGTACCGCTTTCCATGCGGATGCAGAGAGAATAGTCTATGACTAGGGTGGCTGGAGTCTTTGACAATTTATAGGGCCTTCCTCTGACACCGCCTGGTATAGAGGTCCTGGATGGCAGGAAGCTTGGCCCCAGTGATGTACTGGGCCTACAGAGGGTAGTGTGAGCAGTTGCCATACCAGGCAGTGATGCAACCAGTCAGGATTCTCTCGATGGTGCAGCTGTAGAAACTTTTGAGGATCTGAGGACACATGCCATATCTTTTCAGTCTCCTTAAGGGGGAATAGGTTTTGTCGTGTCCTCTTCACGACTGTCTTGGTGTGCTTGGACCATGTTAGTTTGTTGGTGATGTGGACACCAAGGAACTTGAAACTCTCAACCTGCTCCACCGCAGCCCCGTCGATGAGAATGGAGGCGTGCTCGGTCCTCCTTTTCCTGTAGTCCACAATCATCTCCTTTGTCTTGATCTCGATGAAAGAGAGGTTGTTGTCCTGGCACCACACGGCCAGGTCTCTGACCTCCTCCCTAGAAGCTGTCTCGTTGTTATCGGTGATCATGCCTACCACTGTTGTGTCATCGACAAACTTAATGATGGTGTTGGAGTCGTGCCTGGCCTTGCAGTCATGAGTGAACATGGAGTACAGCAGGGGAGTGAGCACGCACCCCTGAGGGGGCCCTGTGTTGAGGATCAGCATGGCGCACGTGTTGTTACCTACCCTTACCATCAGGGGGCGGCCCGTCAGGAAGTCCAGGATCCAGTTGCAGAGGGCGGTGTTTAGTCCCAGGGTCCTTAGCTTATTAATGAGCTTTGAAGGCACTATGGTGTTGAATGCTGAGCTGTAGTCAATGAATACATTCTCACATAGGTGTTCCTTTTGTCCATACAGATTGCATCATCTGTGGATCTGTTGGAGCGGTATGCAAATTGGAGTGGTTCTAGGGTTTCTGGGATACTGGTGTTGATGTGAGCCATGACCAGCCTTTCAAAGCACTTCATGGCTACAGACGTGAGTGCTACGGGTCGGTAGTCATTTAGGCAGGTTACCTTAGTGTTCTTGGGCACAGGCACTATGGTGGTCTGCTTAAAACATGTTGGTATTACAGACTCGGACACGGAGAGGTTGAAAATGTCAGTTAAGACCCTTGCCAGTTGGTCAGCGCATGCTCGCAGTACATGTCCTGGTAATCCGTCTGGCCCGGCGGCCTTGGTGTAACTGAGTCAGGTTTGTAGGCCTCCTTGCTCGCACACACTTCTTCAGTTCTGCTCACAAATGTTCTATAGGATTGAGATCAGGGCTTTGTGATGGCCACTCCAATACCTTGACTTTGTTGTCCTTAAGCCATTTTGCCACAACTTTGAAAGTATGCTTGGGGTCATTGTACATTTGGAAGACCCATTTGCGACCAAGCTTTAACTTCCTGACTGATATCTTGAGATGTTGCTTCAATATATCCACATAATTTTCCATCCTCATGATGCCATCTATTTTGTGAAGTACACCAGTCCCTCCTGCAGCAAAGCACCCCCACAACATGATGCTGCCACCCTCGTCTTCATGGTTGGGATGGTGTTCTTCGGCTTGCAAGCCTCCCCCTTTTTCCTCCAAACATAACGATGGTCATTATGGCCAAACAGTTCTATTTTTGTTTCATCAGACCAGAGGACATTTCTCCAAAAAATACGATCTTTGTCCCCATGTGCAGTTGCAAACCGTAGTCTGGCTATTTTTTGGCGGTTTTGGAGCAGTGTCTTCTTCCTTGTTGAATGACCTTTCAGGTTATGTCAATATAGGACTCATTTTACTGTGGATATATATACTTTTGTACCTGTTTCCTCCAGCATCTTCACAAGGTCCTTTGCTGTTCTGGGATTGATTTGCACTTTTCGCACCATGTATGTTCATCTCTAGGAGACAGAACGCGTCTCCTTCCAGAGCGATATGACGGCTGCGTGGTCCCATGGTGTATACTTGCGTACTATTGTTTGTACAGATGAACGTGGTACCTTCAGGCGTTTGTAAATTTCTCCCAAGGATGAACCAGACTTGTGGAGGTCTACAATTTTTTTTCTGAGGTCTTGGTTGATTTCTTTTGATTTTCCAATGATGTCAAGCAGAGGCACTGAGTTTGAAGGTCGGCCTTGAAATACATCCACAGGTACACCTCCAATTGACTCAAATGATGTCAATTACCCTATCAGAAGCTTCTAAAGCCATGACATCATTTTCTGGAATTTTCCAAGCTGTTTAAAGGCACAGTAAACTTAGTGCATGTAATCTTCTGACCCACTGGAATTGTGATACAGTGAATAATTACTGAAATAATCTGTCTGTAAACAATTGTTGGAAAAATGACTTGTGTCATGCACAAAGTAGATGTTCTAACCGACTTGCCAAAATTATAGTTTCTTAACAAGAAAGTTGTGGAGTGGTTGAAAAACGAGTTTTAATGACTCCTACCTAAGTGTATGTAAACTTCCTACTTCAACTGTACGTACTGTCACTGTGGGGACGATGCTCAAACAAGCATGTTTATCTGTAGTTGGTGTTCTTCAACTCTAAAATGCACTAGACAGTCTAAGACAAAACCCACAAAGAAAAGACATCAGGCAAATGCATATTTTGTCTAAATGGTGATGGCAGGGGTAATTCAAACTGCTGTAGGATGGTTCTCCTCACAGGTGAGTAAATCAGCCCATGCATGGTGAATAGCACTTGATTGATCTCTGGGAGCAGAACACAAGAGAGCTGATTAGATCATGTGAGACAAAAGAAAAAGACAATAATGAATAATATAAATCATCACAGCTAAGGAATGCAGTTTGTGAGCTAAAAATGTATATCCTGACAGTCTGAGGCAGGGTGATCTGCATTCGTCCTAATCCAACTATTGACAGGAATAATGTGACATGTCTTATTTGTCTGTATGAATGAAATTAGTGGGTCTGCCTTGATGACTGTATTAGATATACACTACTTGTCCTATAGAATTTTGTAGTCTTAAATTATTACTTTGAATAAACTGATACCTAAAATGCTCCTTGTCCCGGAATGACATGCAAGCTAGTGATAAAGCTATCTGCTCATGCTTGCTAGCAACTTGCTAGTAACTTGCTAGTAACTTGTAGTAACTAGCTAGCAAGCTAACTACATTACTAAGGTTGCTGTGTTCTAAGTTTGGAGTCATTTTCCAGCTTGCATTGGTATCAAGTTTCTATAACTAAATAGTTAGATTACAAATAAATACAACTTTATTTACCTGATAGAAGTTTGTCGGACGGAGAGCTCTCTCGAGCTGTCACCAGTTGTCTACTACCTTAAGTATGGCTAATGTGATTGGCAGGTGTGATCAGCAGCGATAGTACCATAGATAGTGCACACGTTTTGATTGGTTTACAGTTTAGTACTTGGCGGCATTTGCCTGTCCAGCTAGCTAACATAAAAGTAAGTATTTAGAAAAAAAATGCGAGATTTGACATATCAAATGTAATTGTGTTAAGAATAAATAAATATTCACAATATGTGTAGCCAGCTCCACATTCGACAGAGATCAATCATGTCAAAAAACTAATGCAGATCAAATTAAATCCAATTTTATTGGTCACATAAACATATTTAGCAGATGTTATTGCGGGTGTAGTGAAATGCTTGGGCAAGATAGCTTGCCTATTATCGAGTGTAATTGCCACCAATTACATATTGTTTGTACGGTGTAACTATTAATTATTATGAAATAATTACAATACTTGTTAGAGTGTAATTACATATATAATCTCACTGTAATAAGGAACCCTTCAAATGTAGTGTTAGCAAGAGGTTTTACTGACAATGCTAAATTAATGGACATTATGTACAGTTTATATGACAGACAACGAGGGATTGCATTGACCATCTGATATCTGGTATCACTGTTAAAATTCCTTGAGACAAACACCACTGCAACAAGCATACAGCAGACTTGGGTTCAAATACATGAGAATTTGAACAAACTTTTCTGTGTACACAGCCCAAAACAACTATCCTACTTTTATTTAAAGTATTTGAATGTGCAATTGTAAAACCAAATATTCTACCAGGATATTTTAAGACAGTACAAATAGTATTTTGGGAAAGTATTTGAATGTAAAAGTATATTTATTTGCTGTATGGCAAACATAGTCCGTATACGTATCCTCTTGTCTAATAAAAAGTGTGACACAAATAATGATTCCATGCTATCTAATAAAAAGTGTGACAGAAATAATAATGATTCCATGCTATTTTCTCCACTACGGTGTAGTCTTCTCCTCCACACTTGTTGCTATGGTTTGAAAATTATTCTTCACACACCTGAGATTCCTGTGCCTGCAGTGTTCATTATGTTTCATGCATATGGGGACATGTTTGAGACATCACAGCTAGAACAACGTTTAAAATCAATTAACAGCACCTCACAGCTGCCAACTGGAAACTACATCTGTCAGATCATCTAACAGACTACAATATCAACATAATTTCAAGAACATACTTATTTACAATGACGGCCTACCAGAAGTCAAAAGGCCTCTTGCAGGGACGGGGGCTGGGATTAAAAATTAAAAATGTAATAAAGATATAGGACAAAACACACATCACGACAATAGAGACACCACAACACTGCGTAAAGAGAGACATAAGATAATAACATAGCATGGCAACAACACATGAAAACACAGCATGGTAGAAACATGACAACAACATGGCAGCAATACAACATGGCAGCAATACAACATGGTAGTAGTACAACATGGTAGCAGCACAAAACATGGTACAAACATTATTGGGCACAGACAACAGCACAAAGGGCAAGAAGGTAGAGACAACAATACATCAGGCGAAGCAGCCACAACTGTCAGTAAGAGGGTCCATGATTTAGGTTTTGAATGTAGAGATGGAGATAAAACAGTCCAGTTTGAGTGTTTTTTGCAGCTCGTTCCAATCGCTAGCTGTAGCAAATTGAAAAGAGGAGTAACCCAGGGATGTGTGTGCTTTGGGGACCTTTAACAGAATGTGACTGGCAGAACAGGTGTTGTATGTAGAGGATGAGGGCTGCAGTAGGTATCACAGATAGGGGAGAGTGAGGCCTAAGAGGGTTTTATAAATACGCATCAACCAGTGGGTCTTGTGACGGGTATACAGAGATGACCAGTTTACAGAGGAGTATAGAGTGCAGTGATGTGTCCTATAAGGAGCATTGGTGGCAAATCTCATGGCCGAATGGTAAAGAATATATAGCCGCTCAAGAGCACCCTTACCTGCCGATCTATAAATTACGTATCCGTAATCTAGCATGGGCATCTGAATTAGAGTAAGTTTAGCATGGTCATCTGAATCAGGGTTAGTTTAGCAGCTGTGGTGAAAGAGGAGCGATTATGATAGAGGAAACCAAGTCTAGATTTAACCTTAGCCTGCAGCTTTGCTATATGCAGACAGAAGGACAGTGTACCATCTAGCCATATTCCCAAGTACTTGTATGATGTGATTACCTCAAGCTCTAAACCCTCAGAGGTAGTAATCACAGCGGTGGGGAGAGGGGCATTCTTCTTAACAAACCACATTACCTTTGTTTTGGAGGTGTTCAGAACAAGGTTAAGGGCAGAGCAGGCTTGTTGGACACTAAGAAAGCTTTGTTGTAGAGCATTTAACACAAAATCCGGGAAGTGGCCAGCTGAGTATAAGATTGTATCATCTGCATATAAATGGATGAGCTACTGCTTGAGCTATGCTTAATTTTGCTTGAGCTATGCTCATTGAGCTATGCTCAATGTAAATTGAGAAGAGTATGGGGCCTGGGATCAAGCCTTGGGGTACTCCCTTGGTGACAGGCAATGGCTGAGACAGCAGATGTTCTGACTTTATACACCGCACTCTTTGAGAGAGGTAGTTAGCAAACCAGGCCAAAGACCCCTCAGATACACCTTCGCCGGCCCACAAGAATGGAATGGTCTACCGTATCAAAAGCTTTGGCCAAGTCATTAAAAATAGCAGCACAACATTGCTTAGAATCAAGGGCATAGGTTAAAATCATTTTGGACCATGTCCATAACCTGAGCAGAAACTAGATTGCATACCAGAGAGAATACTATAGACATCAAGGTAGCCATTCAGTTGATTATTGACAAGTTTTTCCAACACTTTTGATAAACAGTGCAAAATAGAAATTGGCCTATAACAGTTTATATAACAGATTGGATCAGCTTGATATCCCCCTTTCAATACAGGATGCACTGTGGCTGCCTTCCAAACAATGGGAACCTCCCCAGAGAGGAGAGACAGGTTAAAAAGGTCAGAGATAGGCTTGGCGATGGTAGGGGCAGCAACCTTAACCTGTTATGGCTAGGGGGCAGTATTTTCACGGCTGGATAAAAAATTTACCCGATTTAATCTGATTATTATTCCTGCCCAGAAACTAGAATATGCATATAATTATTAGCTTTGGATAGAAAATACTCCAAAGTTTCTAAAACTGTTTGAATGGTGTCTGTGAATATAACAGAACTCATTTGGCAGGCCAAAACGTGAGAAGATTCTGTACAGGAAGTACCCTGGCTGACCATTTCTTGAACTTCTTTGCCATCTCTATCCATTACAAAGGATCTCTGCTCTAACGTGACACTTCCTACGTCTTCCATGGGCGCTCAGAGCCCGGGAAAAAGCTGAATGACTTAATTCAAAGCCCTGGCTGAAACACATGAGCGCTTTCGCTAAGTGGTCTATCAGAGGACAAAGGGCTTAGGCTCGTGCACTGGCCGCCCCCGTCTTTGTGTTTTTCCCTCTATTTGCCGAAACACAGATTCCCGGTCGGAATATTATGGCATAAAAATTGATTTAAAACAGCGGTTGACATGCTTCGAAGTACGGTAATGAAATATTTAGAAATCTTTTGTCACGAAATGCGCCATGCGCGCGACTCTTATTTACCATACGGATAGTGTCTAGAACGCACGAACAAAACGCCGCTATTTGGATATAACGATGGATTATTTTGGACCAAACCAACATTTGTTATTGAAGTAGAAGTCCTGGGAGTGCATTCTGACGAAGAATAGGAAAGGTAATCAAACTTTTCTAATAGTAAATCTGATATTGGTGAGTGCTAAACTTGGTGGGTGTCTAAATAGCTAGCCCTGTGATGCCGGGCTATCTACTGAGAATATTGTAAAATGTGCTTTCACCGAAAAGCTATTTTAAAATTGGACATATCGAGTGCATAGAGGAGTTCTGTATCTATAATTCTTAAAATAATTGTTATGTTTTTTGTGAACGTTTATCGTGAGTAATTTAGTAAATTCACCGGAGGTTTGCTGGGGGTATGCTAGTTCTGAACGTCAGATGCTAATGTAAAAAAGCTGGTTTTTGATATAAATATGAATTTGATTGAACAAAACATGCATGTATTGTATAACATCATGTCCTAGGGTTGTCATCTGATGAAGATCATCAAAGGTTAGTGCTGCATTTAGCTGTGGTTTTGTTTTTGTGACATTATATGCTAGCTTGAAAAATGGGTAGTCTGATTATTTCTGGCTGGGTACTCTGCTGACATAATCTAATGTTTTGCTTTCGCTGTAAAGCCTTTTTGAAATCGGACAGTGTGGTTAGATTAACGAGAGTCTTGTCTTTAAAATGCTGTAAAATAGTCATATGTTTGAAAAATGGAAGTTTTCGGATTTTAGAGGAATTTGTATTTCGCGCCACGCCCATCATTGGATATTGGAGCAGGTGTTCCGCTAGCGGAACATCTAGATGTAAGAGGTTAAAGAAGAAAGGGTCTAAACCATCTGAATCAGATGTTTTTGAGGGTCAAGTTTAAGGTGCTCCTTTAATACATCAGACTCAGTGACCGCCTGCAGGGAGAAACTTTGTAGCGGGGCAGGGGAGAAAGAGGGAGGAGCATCAGGGATAGTCGCATTAGAAGGGGTGGGAGATGAAGAATTGTTGAATGGGCAAGGAGGCATGGCAGAGCCAAATAGGAATCCTGACTTGATGTGGTGATTAAAGAGCTCAGCCATGTGCTCCTTGTCAGTAACAACCACATCGTCAACATTAAGGGACATGGGCAGCTGTGAGGAGGAGGCTTTATTCTCCAGGGGCCTCATTTATAAAAATGTTCTTAGATTTATACTTGAACTTGGTCGTAAGATCATTTCCGACAGTGTGCTTACGTTCGATTCATAAAAAATGCTGAGCATAAAAAATCTTGCTTACGCAGGTTCGAAGAAGCCCATTTGTAACTTACGCACCTGTGATCTATACATCTCAAATTAACTTAAAATTGACGGCACCTGAACGGCACCTGCCTTTACAATCAGCGATTTCCCCTTATAGAATGCTAGCACAAATGAGGGTTTAGTCAGGAATAGCCATGGACCAAAAGAGAAAAGCAAACTTTTTGGAAGACGAGATCACGGCGATGGTAGAGGAGATTGAAGACAGGCAACACGTTTATTCGGTGGATTAAATAGTGGGTTGACTAGCAAAGCCAAACAGGTAGCTTGGGAGTGTGTCACCGCTGCATTGAATGAGGTGGGGCAGCAAGACAGAAATGTGGCTGATGTGAAAAAGAAATGGTATGACCTTTAACTGCAAGGGAAAAAAATAATAGTCATATATATAACCGCAGCATTTTTTATTTAACTAGGCAAGTCAGTTAAGAACAAATTCTTATTTTCAATGACGGCCTAGGAACAGTGGGTTAACTGCCTTGTTCAGGGGCAGAATGACAGATTTGTACCTTGTCAGCTCGGGGATTCAATCTTGCAACCTTTCGGTTGCTAGTCCAATGCTCTAACCACTAGGCTACGCTGCCACCCCGCATTAAGGCAACGGGAGGGGGGCCTGGCACACCGGAGCTCTCCCAAATGACCAGCGTATCGGGGCAATCATTGTGGAAAGCGCATACACTGGCACATGCTCCGACGGCAACAGTGAATGTTTCAAAAAAGGTGAGTTTCTTCTATTTTGCTTAATTTAAATTATTCATATGGTTTATCCCAACTTTTACATCGTTTAGCAGTAACATCGGAAACTGTGAAGTCTGCGCACGAAACCCCCACGATTATATCACTGGATAACGGTAAGTAATTAAGAGAATGTGAAACTTGGTTGTCAGTCATTGTAATATACAATATACAAGACATGCACTGATTTATTTTATTATTTTATTCACATGGAAATGGGTGGAGCTTCGTTGCAGCCCGTGTGCCGGGAAAGGGTGCCCCCTCCACCAAGGGAGGTTTGCAGCCCGTGCGCCCTCCACCCAGGGATAAAGTGCGTGAGGCTCCCAAATCAGCAGGTGCCAGGAGTGAGGGGGAAGGTTTGGCCACAGGTGTCGAGGGTCCGTCCACGTCTGTGTCCGTGCGCCGGGATGAAGTCCCAAGCGTCGCAGACCCGCAGGTGCCAGGAGTGAGGGGGAATGTTTGGCCACCAGTGTCGAGGGTGCATCCATGTCTGCGTCCACGTCTACAGTTCGCGTGTTGACTGCCTCAGTCCTGCAAACCCAGAACAAGTTGAACACATTAGTTGGGCAGATTGTGACTGAACTTGGAAGAATACGCAGGCTTTTGAATCATTTACATAATGCAATTGTTGAACAATTTCCACAACATGAATAATAAACCTATGCTTTGTATATTGTCTGGCATTCTGTTTCTTACCACCAATCTCTGCATGAGCTGCCACCTCCTTCTCACTGCATCAGGTGGGGCAGGTGCTCCATTGGGTGGTAGGTTAGGAGGCTCTTGGGGGTCCATTCTAATACCATGCCTCAGGGCTATGTTGTGGCGCACATCATATGCCATTATTATGCCTCTCACCTTTGATTGGGGAGGGAAACCATGAATTCTTAAAACTGGCCAACATTTTATACTTAGGTGTTATTGTCAAACAAACTTGCACTACTAATGGGCACTACAGTTACTGAGATGTCCCCTTGAAATCTGTTCGCATTTTGTTGCAATGCTAGTGGAAATGATAGGAATCAGCTGATTCCATTAGTTTACACTAGCGTTGCTTCAAAATGCACAAGCTTCAAGGGGACATCTCAGTAACCGCAGGGCCAAATTAAAAACTGTTTTCAGCTATTTGGCCAGAACCTTTCGGTGTGCAATTTCAATAAAATGCTAATTAGAAAATGTTGATATCTGTTGCTTTAAGTTGACCCATTTTAAAACTAAATTAAAGTTTTGCATTTTTATTAAATGAAGTTACCTTTTCTGGCTTGTAGAGGAGTTTTCCACCTGATGCATCAAGGCAAAGCCACCTGCCCTTCAGCAGTCCGATGATGCGGTCCACAACCGGCCTTGTTCTGCAGTGCGTCAAGTTGTAGCGCATTTCCTCTGCTGTTCAGGGATCGGCAAAGGGAGTGAGAAGCCACGTTTTCAGTAGAGAGCCCTGTCACCTAATAGGGTAAAACCGTTGTGTTACATTATTTTGCACGGTTAATAGGCTATTATACACTGAAAAGAAAAGAACTCACCGAGAAGCCACTCGCCTCCACTCTCACCAGCTTCTAGATGCAGGCCTACTCTGCTGTGGCACAGAATGAATTAGTCGTGCGTAGACCCTGGCCACTTGGAGCATATATTGAGAAGTTGCATACTCATCACAGATGATCTGAATATTTAATTAATGGAAATTCTTCCTGTTAACATATTCATGTCCATCTATAGTCGGTGCACGTAAGGCAATATGCGTGCAGTCAACTGCACCTATGACCCTTGGGAAATTAAATGAGCGCACAAACTCGGCTTTGACGCGCGCTTGTTTGTCGGCTGTAAATGGGAAACTAATGTATCTCCTGGACAATACGTGTAGTATCGCCTCGGTCACTTGTGGCAGGATGCGGTTGAATGATGGCTGTGATATAGAACATTGCATCCTTTTGTTAATTCAAAACATGTTGCGTCTGGCAATTAATTCCTCACACCTTTAATTGATAATTCCTAACAAATTATTCATAAAGCTAATGCACAGTTCACCACAGGCTTGGACGCATTTGCGTCCCAAACTGCAATACCCCTACATAACCAGCAGGAAAATCACTTGCGTCAAGTCTAGACTGCGTAGAGATAAGATAATTTCCACATCAAAGTAAGGTTTTATAAATAACTACTTATACGTGGTTTTCTGCATATGTCATACTTAAGATCAAAATTGATCGTAAGTCCGTTTTATAAATGAGGCCCCAGGTTTTTAACCATTTTCCAGAACTTCTTGGGGTTAGACCAAGAGGGAGAACTGCTCCTTAAAGTAACTAACTTTGACCTTCCTGAGTGCACTTATTTCTCATTTGCCTGAACGAGAGCCAGTCAGCCTGAGTATGCGTGTGCCGAGCGATTTTCTAAATGGAATTCTTTAGGTGGAGTAACTTTGCCAGATCACGATCAAACCAGTGGCTGAACCTCTTTTTAATTCAAATTTTCTTTATGGGCGCGTATTTGTTAGTAATACTTCTGACAATATCAAAAAAGAAGGTCCAAGCGTTTTCGACACAGGGGATCAAGCTGATTCTATACCAATTTACAGAGGCCAGATCATGAAGGAAGGCTTGCTCATTAAAGTTTTTTAGCAAGCGTCAATGACATGTCAGGACAGGTCGTTTCACTGAGCAGTCATTATGAACACAGGCTGAAAAACAGTGATCACTAAGGTCATTACAGAAAACACCAGACTGATACCTATCAGGATTATTTGTAAGGATAACATCCAGGACATGCCTTTAATGAATCAAATACCAGTGCCCGTTTGAAAATAACATCTATTTATCATCATTAGGTTTGCTTGGTGAAGCTGTAACAAAATAATTAATTATATGGAGAGAGGAACAACTGAACCCAGTGCAAGTACATTACTTTACTATCCATCCCTTCCGATCTGTAAAATTGTAAGAAAGCAGACAAAATAGGACCAACAAAAGCATTTTTGCTGTTGTAGTTGAGCTTACAGCACCCAACAATCACAGTGAGTCATGAATATGCAATTGCAGCTGTCAAAACTGCCACCGGCTACATTGTGCATACTGTAGCACTGCATAGACACCTGCCGACTGCCTACAGACTGCCTTCACACCACTCCAATTTAACACCACACTGTCACTATGGCTCACTTCCCAGGTAGCTGACACAGCCAGAAGCAGTGTTTTGTACGAGTAGGTGAGGGAGGTTAACATCTATTGATCTCACTACTATGTGGTCTATGATGAACAGCCCCATGCTTTAATGAATGCAACTGTCAGAGCGAATGAAACACCTGGTCGCCCCCGGCCTGGCACGTAGCCCTGGTCTTCTTAAATCACAGTCAATGATTTAGAATGAATAGGCATTCAATGAATAGCCAATGATTTAGAATCGATAGTCATTCCCTCCAACATGGACAGCCATTAATTAAAACCTAGCGATACTGGAAGACGAAGGCTTTTCTCTACATTCATTGGTCATGAAAACAGGGATCATGTAATCAACCCAGTCTAACTGACAAATAAATAAGGATGCTTGAGGGGATCCATTTGAATAGTTAGTGTTGCGTTTCCACTACATGATACCCCTATAAATTCAATTTGAAACCCTATGCCTAACCTTAACCCTTACCTTAACCCACCCGCTCTGCCGTTCCAATATCCACTTCCAAAAATAAAACAATTTAATCTACAGTGATGTAGACATGTATAGATTGATAAAGCCATCACAAATTGCCAACTGTTACATTCAAATATACTACTGTATAGGATGCGACAGACCCTCTGTCCAGTACCTGTTGCATACAAGCAGGTGGTCATCAGAGGCAGCTGTGCACACTGCAGGCAGCCCACTGAGGATTTGGTGCACATTTTCACAAATTACTTTACTGTAATGAAGGCTATGCTGTAAAACAGCTGAATAACTTTGAGAGCGTTCAAGGGTTATTTATTTCACTCTGCTCCTCTCTGTGGAGTGGGAAACGTGGGGACCGTTGATGCGCTCAGTTTGGTGATTCTCCAATGTGGATAAGTTGACAGTCACAGTCAGATTCACTGTCAGTCTCCGCTGATATTGGAGGAGTTGAAACGTGGACACCTGCTCCTCTTGCCGAATAGGTAAGGTTTAAAATGTGAATTTTCATGTTTTCTAGCCTTGATAGGCTATAGGAAATAATTTGACAATCGTTTTTCTGAAAAGATTAAATTAGTAACGTCACTTTTCCTATAGCCTCTGTCATTTGCATTCTACAATCATTTCAATCAGAGCCAGTTTTGTGCCACTGCAAACTTAGAATAGGTTTTATTTCCTGGGAATATATATTTCTAGGATTCATTTGGGTAGAACATTTTACAATGTTTTCCAAATAAGGGAATACAGGACATTATTTGGCAGAAAATATATATAACCTAAGTTTTAGTATGCTATATGTTTACGAAATAAGATGTATTTGGATGTGGTTATGAGGTAAAATGACAAATACTTTATAGTAGAACTTATATGGTCTTTAATAACCAGTGATTCTATCTAGACAGGGTGTCTAACAGGCTGACATCCATCAGCACTACCAAGATAAAGACCTGCATTAGTTGCCATTCAAATGCATTCTCAGAAAGAGGTGAATAACACGTTAGGGAAATGTTTGCGTGCCTGGGGGCATCCCCTGGCATTATTAGACTAAAATGTTCCAAGCTAATGTGTTGCAGCACTTTGCAGAGAGTGAAACCCATGTGCACAATGTGCCTCTATTATACTGAGTCCTGTGTTTTTCATCTATTGAGATATCATATTGAATCAGATATTCCCTTTGTTAATATGTTCTGTCCTTGGTTGGGTTATGAGGCCAGCGGAACAGATATTGACTGATAGGGAGATTGTTTAGTGTTCCAGCCCTGTCTGTCTCCCAGTAGGAGAGTGGGTGAATATTTAGACAACCTGTCCCACTGGGCAAAAACTGGTTGAATCAATATGTTTCCGTGTAATTTCAAACAAAGAAAATGTGGAAAACTGATTGGATTTGCAAAAAAAAAGGCATTTCATATTTTTTTCACCCAACTTTTAAACTAAATCTAATGACATGGTGACATTTGTTGTTAATTTCAGGTTGAATTCACGTTAGTTGAGAACTCAACCAAATGTAAATCAAAACTAGATGTTGAAACTGACATCTGTGCCCAGTGGGGTGGGTTCTCTGACTAAACATTCACATTCACAGCTCTGTTCCACCTATTTTCCTGACCAGCGGGAGTCATGAGTACATTTTATTTTGTTGGTGCACAGCCATCGCTTTGCAATCTGAAGAGGACCTCAAAAGTCCATTACCCTATTTTGCTGCATAATGTGGCTGAATTCAAAATAGAGAAAGACACATACTACCCACTGGGCACAGATGTAAATTCAACATCTATTCCACAATGGTTCAATGTCATTTCATTGAAATGATGTGGAAACAATGTTGATTCAACCATTGTGTGCCCAGTAAGTGTAAGTGCTAAAATAGGATCCATCTGTCCATCAACTGCACTGTGTGCTTCCTGTTTAAGCATGACTAATCCATGTTTCAAAAGCGTTTGAGAGACAGTCAGAGACAGTCAAGATTGTAAATGTGATTGGGTAAAACCGTTTTGGCTCTGATGGTTTGCCCTCCCTACTGGCACAGTGTCACTCATGAACATGGTTCAACTTCTCAACTCATACCATCTGTGTACCTGTTCACAACATGTTCTCAACATGAGTTTCTGTTGAACCACTGCTAACAGTAAGATGCTGAATGTATGCAGTCATCTATAGACTATATAGAGTCATACCCTAATGATCCTGTGACTCTTTTAGCAAAACATGTTGAAATTAGGTCACAATAACAAATCTGTTGTTGTCAAGCAAAGCATGATTACACAAGGCTTGTTGAACTAAAGAGCATATTTCTGTGTCATTCATGTGTCACTGTCTGAGTGCTGCTCATTTGCAGCACAATTCATAGTATAAAGTGAATAGATTTCTGAATGATTTACTATAATTTCACTGATTAAAGACATTGCCCCAGCTAGCACAACATGCTCTGAGAACCATGTTTCTAAGAGCTTGGTGAGAGCGTGGTTGTCCTATGGATATTTTGCATACAACCTTCCCACAACTTCCTGGGAATGATGCAGGACAGTTACTTGGCTTTGGAGCATTCTCAGTAGATTTAAGGTACTTGACAAAGAAATTGTATTTTCTTGGTATTTCATTACTTTACCAGAACTTTTCCTAAAAGCTCAAACATGGTTACATTTCATTTAACTTTTGGTAATGTTCTAGGAATGTTAGGAATGTTCTCAAATAGTTCAGAGAACACTAAGAAACAATGTTCTTCTGTGTAAATTTCACTACTTCAGCGTTTTCTACAGGTTTCCCCATGGTTCTATTTAAAGTCATGTTCTCAAATTGTTCCGAGAACGTTAAGAAAACTTTCCATAACAACCACAAGAAAACCTTAGTAACGATCAGAGAATGTTCTAAGAATGTTATTTAAAAACATGTACATTCCGTCCTCAGCATCAACAAAACTCTTTCTACCCTCTATCTTGTTAAATGTGTTCAGGTGCGTTGGCCTCGCCCACTAATTGGCCACACCTGATCTTATTAATGAGTGCTTGTTTCCTTTGAAATGGGATCTGTTTGAATAGATTAAATTAGCACAGTGGACTAATTCCATGGACAGAGAACATAAGATTATAGGTTTGAATCTCACTGATGCTGTGTCACAATAAAAAAAGAAATGTGTTTGCATAATTAATGCAAACATTAATGCAAACACGTGTCCTATCTGTGCTTAAATAGTTAACCCAAAATACGGTGTTATTAAAAGTCTTGAAACATTCAGTGAAAGTTTTAAAGACATTTTCACATTTTCACATTTCACTTCTGTTCTCAGAACATAAAAAAAATGTCCAGTTTTACAGGTCAGGAAACATATGGTTTCGTTCCCACAACCAATGTGAAACCAAAAATACATGTTCCCAGAACTTCCAAGGAACCAAACGTGCTAGCTGGTTGATGTGCTGTGTAAATATACTTTATGCATGTTTTATTCACTCTAGGCGCCAAAGGGAATTATTAGATTCCAACCCAACTGTTTTGTTAATAGAAATGTTAATGAGAGGAGTTTTGCTGAAGGGTTATTCAGTGGATGCTAGTGTCATCCAGAACAATCAGTCCAATCAAGGGATACAGGTAGCACAGGCCTCTCAGAGATATGCTCACTGTCACCACAGTGCTATAGTAGAAACAGGCTTTTAGGTTAAGTTATTTAGTTTGGATATGAAGAATTTCAATAGACTTGACACAACCTCATCAGAATCCATTGAGCCCAACAAAAACAAGTGGACTGATAAGCTAAGTCTTCCTTTTTCTATCTTCCCTCTAGGCACCTCTGGCCCTTTGTATACAGTGTGACGTGCTTGACCTGCTAAGATGGAGGGCAGTGGCAGTGAGTGGGCTGTAGATCTGGTCTCCCCTGAGCCGTGTGTGGCTGGCATGGAGGGGAACGCCAGCGGTCAGGTTTTTGAGGTGGCACTGCAGAACTCCTCCTCGTCCAAACGGAGCCCTCAGTTTGTAGGGGTGGAGCTGCCGCAGTCCTTCAAGCTGCTCATCATCCCCTGCTATGCCCTGGTGGTGCTGATCGGGGTATTCGGCAACTACCTGTTGCTCTACGTCATCTGCCGCACCCGCAAGATGCACAATGTCACCAACTTCTTCATAGGGAACCTGGCCTTCTCCGACATGCTGATGTGTGCCACATGTGTCCCCTTCACCTTGGCCTATGCCTTCAACCCCCGCGGCTGGGTGTTTGGGAGGTTCATGTGCTACCTGGTTTACCTCATCCAGCCAGTAACTGTCTATGTGTCTGTTTTTACTCTCACTGCTATTGGTGTTGACAGGTAAGCCTTGGTCGAGGTAGCTTTAACTATCATTCAATCTAAGTCAGACTAGACAAAACGTTTTGATTTTGGGTAGAATGAACACATTGCTATTACATTTCTATGTAAGCTTCTATCGCATTACGTAATTTCATTTCTGCCACAGGTTTGATAATTTATCCTCTATTGACATTTCCTCCATGGTGTTTCAGTATTTGTGGCTGTAACAGAATGATGATTAGGTATACATTCAAGGTCTGTAACATAAAATACTCTTAACAGCCCTATTCAGCACCATAATATGACTCTTCTATAAGCTCAAGTCAGTTGAAGATGATTTTATTTCCACTTCACGTCAATAACAATAAATCCAATAATCTACAGCAACAGTACAAGCATGTGATATCAGCGCGACACAGTGCAACAGTGCAATCTGACAGTGCAATTACTGTCAGATCAAAAAGCAAAAAAACATACCAAATCACACTTTTTTCATGCTTGTAAATGAGCTGTTATGTAGAACTATCTTTTCCCGCCTGTTCCTAGGTACTATGCTACAGTTCACCCTCTGAAGAAGCGGATCTCAGTGCTGGCGTGTACCTACCTCTTATCTGGGATCTGGCTGCTCTCCTGTGGGCTTGTGGCCCCGGCTGTAGCCCACACTTACCATGTGGAGTTCAAAAATGAGGGCTTCACCATCTGTGAGGAGTTCTGGATGGGCAAAGAGAAAGAGAGGTTGGCCTACGCCTACAGCACGCTCTTCATGACCTACGTCCTGCCTCTCTCTGCCCTCTGCATCTCTTACCTCTGTATCTCTGTCAAGCTCCGTAACTGTGTGGCGCCTGGCCACCGCACCAAGAGCCAGGCCGAGGCCCAGCGAACCCGCAAGCGTAAGACCTTCCGTCTGGTCACCTTGGTGGTGGCGGCCTTCGGCGTGTGTTGGATGCCCATCAGTGTATTCAACGTGCTGCGGGACATTGACATTGACCTGATTGACAAGCGCTTCTTCCTGCTCATCCAACTGCTGTGCCACCTGTGTGCTATGAGCTCCTCCTGCTGTAACCCTTTCCTGTACGCCTGGCTACATGACCGCTTTCGCGCCGAACTGCGCAAGATGTTCACCTGCCACCGCCGCATCGGCATCCCTGCCAACAACTGTGCCACAAACAGCGTGGTGCTGTGAACCACTTCATCCCACGCTGCCACCTTTCACTGGATGTGTTCAGAGAATGTCCTGAGGTATTTGGTCCTGGAACTAGCTGGACGATTCTGTACTGCACAAGTACTGCATAAGATAAGAATGTCAAATGAATACATTCATTTACAATTAAGCTTAAAAAATATTTTGTGAATAATACGTTGTTGTGCATATTATGTACATTTCTACATGATGAAGTGGTTGTTCATTGCAAAAAACTGTGCCACAAACAAGACTGCTGCAAAAATGCGTACTGCATTAGAAGTTTTCATAGACATGTTGAAATATCAGAAGTTGGTTGAGCAAGATATGGACATCTTCTCTATGTACATATATATGCTGTTTAAATAAGAATGTTCTTTATTGTTCAGGTTATTCCCATGATACAAACACAGTGATGGTTTAATAATATATGTTCTTTGTTTGGTGTTTACTTGAATTCTACAACCTCAAGGCTGTGACTGACAGGCGATGCTACCAACCTCAGAAGCGGTCCTGGCTTGGTGACAAAGATGATAGCTTTCATCTCTCAACCACTAACACAAAATGAAACACATTATTTGGTCATTTCGAGAAAGATTGTAATTTATTCCATTTAACATGGTTTCCATTTTTGATCAATTGCATGGTTAAAACACTCCTCAGTGTAGTAGTTTTCATTTCTGGGTTAATGTGACTGCATTGATGATGTTGCATCATGCATGTTACATCTTTGTAAATGTAATGTGAAGTATGGATTCTTTATTTCCCATGTTGATGTGATGATTTTTGTATTTAAATATATAAAGAAAAGAATAGGTTAGGATTCATCACCCAAATCAAGTTATTAAAATGCAGATGATTGTCTGGTAAAGCAAGTCTAAAGTTGGTATGAAAGAGCAGTCAAACATAATTAATTTATTATGATATTAATTAAATTTTTTGGTTCATCAAACTGTTTCAATAATAAATGGGCATTTGAGTTGAGTCCTGAAGAACATTTGAAAAAGAGAGGATTGAAGAGGAGAATAATTCTTGCCATGGTCACATACACATTCAAGACTCCTGTTTTTCTCTTAGGTTGGTTATTACGTTTTCAATGGTGTACACTGTATATGCAAAAGTACGTGGACACCCCTACAAATTACTGGATACAGCTATTTCAGCCACACCCGTTGCTGTAAGGTATATAAAATCGAGCACACAGCCATGCAATCTCCATAGGAAAACATTGAGGGTAGAATGGTCAGTAATGAGGAGCTCAGTGACTTTCAACCACCTTTCCAACAAGTCAGTTTGTAAAATGTCTGCCCTGTTAGAGCTGCTCCGGTCAACTGTAAGTGATGTTATTGTGAAGTGGAAACGTCTAGGAGCAACAACAGCTTAGCCGCGAAGTGGTAGGCCACACAAGCTCACAGAATGAGACCGCCGAGTGCTGAAGTGCATAAAAATCATTTGTCCTAGGTTGCAACACTCACTACCGAGTTCCAAACTGCAGCTGGAAGCAACGTCAGCACAAAAACTGTTCGTCAGGAGCTTCATGAAATGGGTCTTAGATCAGCCTAAGATCACAGCCTAAGATCACCATGAGCAATGCCAAGCGTCAGTTGGAGTGGTGCAAAGCTCGCCTCCATTGTACTCTGGAGCAGTGGAAACGCATTCTCTGGAATGATGAATCACGCTTCACCATCTTGCAATCCGATGGACAAATCTGGGTTTGGCAGATGCCAGGAGAGCGCTACCTGCCCCAATGCATAGCGCCAACTGTAAAGTTTGGTGTAGGAGGAATAATGGTCTGGGGCTGTTTTTCATGGTTCGGGCTCCTCAGTTCCAGTGAAGGGAAATCTTAACGCTACAGCATACAATTACATTTTAGACAATTCTGTGCTTTCAACTTTGTGGCAACAGTTCGGTGAAGGCCCTTTCCTGTTTCAGCATGACAATGTTCCCATGCACAAAGGGAGGTCCATACAGAAATGGTTTGTCGAGATTGGTGTGGAAGAACTTGACTGGCCTGCACAGAACCCTGACCTCAACTCCATCTAACACTTTTGGGATGAATTGGAATGCCGACTGCGAGCCAGGCCTAACCCCCGAACATCAGTGCCCAACCTCACTAACGCAATTGTGGCTGAATGAAAGCAAGTCTCTACAGCAATGTTGCTGTTACAGCATCAAAGGAGGGACCAACTCCATATTAAGGCCCTTAATTTTGGAATGAGATGTTTAATGAGGTGTCCACATACTTTTGAAGGTAAATGTTCTGTCAGTGTCTGCAGTCTGGTTTGTACAATTTCAACATTTAATGAGAAAGCTTGCACTGCATGTATTGCTCCCGAGATGGTGAGGGACTCTGTATTCACAGGTTGTGGTTGTTATTTGTGAATTATTGTCTGTGGGTCAGAGACCTCATTACCATGGTTTCTCACCTATTCGTAGATTTTTTTGTGTGTCTGAAAGTACACTACAATATCAATACACTCGAGAGCAGGGCAACATCCCGTGTGCACCACATATATTTCTATGGGCACAAGCGCTGTTCATGACACAAACTATTCACACCCCCCTTGTTGGCGGATTAAACATTTTGCAGGTTTAAAGCTTATTTCCTGTAATTCTACACATTTTGTCATGGGGTGCAGAGAAAATGTTGCCATTTTAAAGCAAATGTTCTTTCAATTCTATACATTTTGCCATGTATAATGTGTCTTCATGTGAAATGAGTGAGTGAAACAAAATCTATTGGTTAAGAAACCTAGCAAAAAATGTTACCTGACATAGGCTAGTTGATCTGAACATTTCTGACAAGTTATAAATAGCACTAAGGTATGCAATGACTGACATGACAAAAACAGATGATGCACTACCCAATTTCAAAATTCGATGATTACAACTTTCAAGAGTAAGTTGAAGGCAAGACAATGTTATCACAGATTAAGTTTTACCTAATTCTTCAGAATGTTTATTCCAAATATTATATTTTTACTAATAACCTGTGAGAAATGTAAAGGTAGTGATGCATTTATTGACCAGAACCCAAACATATTCCTTGCACATACACTAGTCATTTCTCAGTTAATTAAAAATGTGTAGGTCAGTGACCGCTATTATAATATGTTTTCAAGCTGTCTTAATAGTATACATGACAAAACATTAAGATTTATTATACTTTATTTCAATTGGAAAGATCAAAGTGTATACAATACTCTGAATTTAAAAGCAGTATAAACAAAAAGCTCTTAAGGAATCCAGACTTACAGTAATCACAAAAAGTAAATTCTTAGGTGTAAAACCCTTGAAGGCACAATCATAGATGTGAATATTTCACAAGATTTCTTATTGCTATGACATTACACAAAGGCATAGTTGCAGAAGATGCATTGAGTAGATTACATTGAGACTTACACAAGTTGTAAGGCCATTGTCAGTGTCAAAGCCTACCGCTTAATAAGCACTTAAGTGCCAAAGGCATTACATCTAACATGGACAAGGTTCATTTTTAAACATTCATAATGCTTAAAAAGGGAAATTTCACAATTTTTCAACTTCATATTCCTCATTTCCAGCAGCTCCCCAACATATGTGAAAATGGCACGTTTCTATGTTTTCTAGTAACGATAGAGGAAGATGGGTTTCCAATGACATCATCATTGTGCACCAATTGTTTGGCATTGCTTACTAATTGTTTGACGTAATTGGAAACACTTAGTTCTCAATTTTTTACTACAAAACATAGAAACACGATTTTCACATACTGTTTGTTGATGTTGGGGTTGTGCTGGAAATGAATATGAAGTTGTACATTTTTTAAATTTCCCTTTAAAATGTAATTATATTGGAAGCTCTCTCAAAGTTAAACTCTTAGTTACTCTTGCATAAATATTTGACATGGTTTGTGCACTTATATTTGCATAAATATTTTACAATAGAAAGAAAAGACTGCACAGTGGGTACATCAGTGATTCAACAGCAGTAGATAAAAATAAATACATTAAAAAAAGTGAATATCAGGTCTCTCCTTACTTATGAACATGATCAGTTCTTTCCACCTTGCCGGCTGAGGGATTTGAACCAGTGACCTTTCGGTTACTGGCCAAATGCTCTTAACCACTAGGACACACTTATCCATGAACTCAAAATGTAACAAGGGGATGGAAGGAAAAACAACTAATAATAAGTAATAAGGTAACTAATGCAAGAAACTGAAGTAAGGAATGTTGACTGATAAGTGTTTCTAATCAAACCACGAGAATCTGATCACAGGTTCAATAATGCTTCAACGAACTAACTACACTAAGACCATTGTTTATCCGACATGTTCCTACCACACATGGACTTTCTGATTAAGGTTGATGTACTTGTACCTAGCTCCACAATAATTATTATCCATTTTATTTGGTATTAGATTAACTCCTGTGATTACACCAAGAAGTATAGCGGCAGCACCAAGGCAAGTCATGATAATGTAAAAAAAAGGATGACAAACATAACCCTAGAAAACAATGAAAGAAGATCAAGGTTTAAGAATGAAACAAAATAAAACACTAGCATCTTATTATTGAAGCGCTGTGTTAAGGCTTTGGGATGAGCAGATATCAAAGTATAACTAGCTAATTAAAGTCCACTGAATTTTAGGCACCATGGAGTCACTGTGCAAAGGCCTGGACAGATACATTTCATCAGTGACATGGACATCAACATACCTAGGGCATCCAGTTCTATTCTGCGTAAAGAGGAGAACGATTTAAAAAGTTTATTAAAAAAAGTACCAACCCAATGACAAGAAATGTGCGCATACGGTAAATTAGTATAAAAAGGAATTCCAGTAGCGTAGTGTTACAACAAGCGCAAAAGCAGGTCAAATAATAGTAGCCTCATGATTCATTAATTAGTTCTAGAAAAAAAGCATTCCAGCATGCATCCCATGCTGGATTCCAGCATGCATCCCGGTTTCTGAAAGAAACCTGGAAATTGAATCTCAGCCTGATTCCTCATGGAGACAAAAGTGCATACGCGCAAAGGAAATAAGACCTTCATAGAGATTGCTTGATCCAAAGCAGTGACAGCAATATAAAAAAATACCCAAATTAAACGGAATGTTGGAGTAGAAGCCTAAATCTTTCCCTCCATCCTACAGTTCCCTGGTCCACTCCTCACACCTTACAGGGCCTGCTTGGGAGAGTTGAGGCCTTGCAGGATGCTGGGCTTCTCCTCAATGACACGCACCAGCAGGTTGTCTATGTACTCCTCCAACTCAACAATCTTGGAGTCCTTCTTAGAGAGCTCCGTTTGCTGCTTCACCACCAGGGTAATCAGCTCCTCCTGGGTCAGCTGGGTGAAGGGCCCACTCTCCACCTTACCTGGTGTCTGAGGATGATGGAGCAAACGGAGTCACAGATATTAGCGTTCTATCACTGCTTTCAAAAGGTAAATAGACATATGAACATGTAGTACCTTCATATTTCCCAGTGAGCTGTCATAGGTCTTCATCTCTCTCACCACTGGGGTGTTGATGAGAGCATGGCTCTCCATGGAGCTCATGGGCTTCACTGGGTGAGGCCTGGAAAGACAAGATTACAAAGAAAACACTAAGAGGGTGGAGCATAACAATTGTTCACAGTAGTCAAGGGATTAGTTGGAAATGGAATGAAGGTCTATTTCAGTTAGACTCCAGTTACAGAAACCAGGGAAAACAACAAACAAAAATTGTCCCAATGTGCCATCATGAATCAGAATAGGTGCACTGACAACCAAGACTTTTCCCAAGTTGAAAAAAACCCAGAACGCAACAGCATATCCCATGCTCACACCAAAACCAAAAATACGAACAAAATTCCCTTTGATCCAACGTACCCAGCTATTCAGCAATTTGTTGGACATTTCTGACACTTAAAATCTCTTTAAATACACAATTGTTAGACTAGACTTGAGGCTTATTGCCCATTACATAGACATAAGTTGATTGATTGAACAGAACAGAAGAAAATCCCCCATGCCGTGAAATGCATACAATCATTGAAGGGCTAAGGGCTGGTTATGACCTCAGAGGGGTTCAGGCTCACCTGAGTGGTGTTAAGGCTGGCCGATCTCCATTGCTACTCAGAACAGTGAGTGGCTGCACCTCAGAGGTTGAGACCCAGGCCCGTAGCAGGGTCTTACCCTCAGTCCCTGCCTGGGGGTTGGGCTCACCTACTGACTGGGGAGGCTCAGGAGAAGTCAGGTCAGAAGACATGCGGGACAAGGTAAAAGGGTCTGCTGTCCACTTCTCTTTCCTGGCTTGGGTTTCTACCTTTTCTCTACCATAGAGATTTCTCTGTCTAGTACTTTTGGCTTGAGGCTCAAGTTTGACAGATCCTGTAGTGGCTAACCTGATTGTCTCGTTTTCTCTGGGTGAAGGGTCTTGTTTAACCAGCTCACCCTTTCCCATGACTCCTTTATTGCTCGATTTAGCTGGAGGCTGAGGTGCTGCTCGTTTATTTTTCCTTTGAAAAGCAGGACTGGGATCTTCTGGTTTTTCTTCCTCTGGATGTTTTTCTGAGTCACTGTCATTACAACTGGAGAACAGATCGGTTGGATTGTTTGGCACAAAAAGCTTAACAAAGTCATCAGTTGTCAGTCTCTGTTCAAGCTTGTTGTCTTTCTGTGGTCCTCCAGAGAACAAGTCATCGCCACTGTGGCTCTGCTCTGGTTGGGCCCATGGGTCTTTAGGCAGGATCTCAGCAATGGGGAAAGGGTCATCAAATGTCTCTTTCATAATGAGTTCCAGGTGTTTTTTGTTAATGTCGCTTTCTACAGAGTCAGTAGCTTTAGCCATCGTTGGACTACTTTCCATGATGTCCGGGGTTGAGACTGCCCTAATCTCAGATCTTTTCTCCTGCTGTACCGTGTTATGCTCTGCTGATGTTGGCTCAGGATCTGCTTGCTCTTTGCTGACTAAACTTTGTCTGGGTTTGGCTGAGGGGATCTCTTTGGGAGTGTTTGGCAGTCCTTTAGGTTCATCTGTAGAACTTGACACCAAAACTTGTGTAGGTCTATTAGGCTTTTCTATTGGGAGAACAGATTTGCCATCATTGGCTGACGAAACAGATGTGTTAAGCACCTTCCTTACATCTTCCCGAGGTTTCACTGAGGGTACGTCTCTGCTCTGAGCCATAGGATTTGTAGAGACTAAGACTTTGGAGATGAAGGTGTTGTGTCTTTCAACAGATGGATTATTCTGTGCAGTGCTCTGGCTTTGCTTTTTGTTTGAGTCTGCCTCTAGTCTACGGGGTTTGGGTGGGGGGATAAGCGCTGGCAAACTGTTGGGCACCACTCTCCTCCAAGATTGAACTTCCTGAACTTGTGTCTGTTGCTGGATTAGGCATTCTGCTGCCCTCTCCTGCAAGTAGGAATATTTGTCATTAAGTGGAAGTGCTGGGGGGTAAAAGTCTGTGCGTTCCTTTTTCCTTTCCAAAAATCCCCTTTGAAAAGTAGAACTGGGCTCTTCTGGTTTTTCCTCCCCTGGATGCTTTTCTGAGTCACTGTCATTACAACTGGAGGATGGATCTGTTGAATTGTTTGGCGTAAAATGTTTATCCAAGTCATCAGTTTTCATTCCCGGTTGTTCAAGCGTGTCCTCTTTCTGTGGTCCTCCAGAGAACAGGTCATCTCCACTGTGGCTCTGCTCTGGTTGAGCCCATGAGTATTTAGGCAGGACCTCCGCAATGGGAAAAGGGTCAGGTTCAGAAAATGTCTCTTTCATAATGCGTTCCAGTTGTTTTTTGTTGTTGTCGCTTTCTACAGTGTCAGATGAGGGTTGCTTTTCACTGTTAGCAGTTACCTCAGTGTTCTTTGTCATAACTGGACTACTCACTCTCATGTCTATGAAGTCCGGTGTGGAGGCTGCCTTCATTTCTGATCTGTTCTCCTGCTGTACATTGGTAGTAGACTCTGCTGCTTTTGGTTCAGGATCCACTCGTCTCACTGGCTCTTTGCTGGTTAACCTTTGTCTGGGTTTGGTTGCAGGGATCTCTTTAAGAGTGTTTGGCAGTCCTTTAGGTTCATCTGTACAACTTGACACCAAAACTTCTCTTGATGTAAGTCGAGTAGGCTTTTCTATTGGGAGAACAGAATGGCCTTCACTGGCTAAAGCAACTGATGTTTTAGGCACCTTCCTTGCATCCTCCCAAGGTTCCACTGAGGGTACGTCACTGCTTTGAGCCATAGGATTTGTAGAGCCCAAGACTTTGGAGACGAAGGCGTTGTGTCTTTCAATAGATGGATTAGCCTGTGCAGTGTTCTGGCCTTGCTTTTTGTTTGAGTCTATCACTAGTCTAGGGGGGGCTGCACCACCAGGTTTGGGAGGGGGGATGAGCGCTGGCGAACTGTTGGGCCCCACTCTCCTGAAAGACGAAGAATGAACTTCTTGAACTTGTGTCTGTTGCTGGTTAAGGTGTTCTGCTGCCCTCTCCTTCAAGTATGAATATTTGTCATTGTGTGGAGGTGCTGGGGAGTCGAGGCCTGGGCCATCCACGCTCATCTCTTCTACAATGAGCTGAGATGTGTATTCCTGCTGTCTCTGATTCACTTCTGCAATGATATGGTCCCATTGAGTCTGTCCTTGTACTCCATGCCTCTTCTGTGGGAACAGGCGATCATAGTCAGGAAGAGGTAGAGGAGGTCTTTTGGCCTCAACCTCCTTAATTGTCACAAGAGAGCCACATTTAGCAGACACGCTTCTGGAGCCTGCATTGGGATTTCCATGGCTATGCAGTTCCATTGGGCTGGGGGGCAGAGGAGCTTGCCGCTTCCTCTCAGATCCGCTGGGGGAAGATCCTATGGCAGCCAGGTTCTCAGTGCTGCTGCAGGGGGACTCAGAGGTGCTCCTCCGTGTCTTAGGTGGAGCCAGGGAGGAGTGAAGGTTGGAGAACATATCAGGAGACTCAGAAGGGACACTAGAGAGAGGGGATTCGGCACAGGACAGGGAGGGAGATTGTTGCCTATGGGAGTCTGAGTTGGGGGTTTCAGGCTGCTTCAGAGACTCCACCAATCTGCCAAGGAGTGAAAACAATGCTCGGAGGTCAGTGTCTGACCGTCACAATATACCAGAGTTATGAGCATGCCCAGCACAGCTGAAATAGCCAACACACCTCTCATGAGTTAGCCTAACCTTTGTGTGGTGTTTCATTCCATCAAGATCTTATCTTCACACGTGAAGATGCACCCCAAATGCTTCCAAGAAAAGAATGTCAGAGAAATGTGTGTTCTTTCCAGGCTGTCTCTGCTCTTTTCTATTCTTTGTTCATCATTTGGAGCCCTAATGATGATACTTGTGTATACCCAGAACCTTTTCTGTCTGATATTTCAAATGTTCGTATTCGTTTGTTTCAAAATTAAAGAACAATCCAGTTATGAGAAAAATATGCTGTCCTATCCTGTCTGAAACTGCAAAAATGGTCTCGCTCAAACATCCTCTGACATTCTTTTCTTGTAAAGACATGGTTACGTCGTCACACCTGGTAAGATCTTGATGGAATTAAACATAATTTGGAAATATTGGAATGCCCACAATTGCCTTTCTTTTAAAAACATTTAAAAAAGGTAGTTATAAAAACATTACATTTACTTTAGGATGGACCATTTCATAATTAATTGTAAAAAGCTCAAAAACGTAGGCTAATAAACAAATCCAGATTTAGAATGTCTGAATTTCAGCACTAAAATAAGAGTAGGCTATAGTGAAACTAATTATTTTCTCCTTTAAAGGAAATGGGCTATATTGATTGGACAACTCACCATTAGGAAAGAATGGTTCAAATAAATCCAGAAAACAGAAATAGATGAGTGGAAAAACAAAGCCTTGTTTTCCCCAGCAGACATTTTCAATGTAGTTAGTCACCCTGTGCGAGCGCACGTCATCACTTCCAACCTGTTCTGCACCATACCACCCCGTTTCAGACACACACACAGGTTCTACACCGCAGACCAATCAGCACACCGGCCAAACAGGTCCATCACGTGCCAGATTGAATTCCTGATTCTGATGATCCACACTCATGTTTGTCAAGGCTTTTAAGAGCCTTAAAACAATCAAGAGGAACAAAGAGATGAAACTAATTGCAGCCAGTATAGATTGGAGACATGATCTGGTGTACAGATTAGTTCATCCTAATCCAAACCACCATCTGATTACTAAATCGCCAGACAACCAATTGCAACTGAGAATAATAAACTACTAACTTCAGTTGTACATCATATCAAGCGAGGAAAACATCACCACAGCTATTCAATCCGGACAATATACAGTAATTTCTGTGGGAAAAAAATATTTTAAGAGAGTTATAAATATGCAGTAGTTCAGTAGTGACAGTTTGGAAAATGGGTGATAAAGGCTACCAAGGCAGTCAATGTGATCATTTGCATGTGCTGGCTGGCTCTGAGGTCAAAAATTCCACCACTAAATATTTCAAAATAATATGGAAACTACAGAGACAGAAAAAGGTTATTGGTTAGTGTTACCAGATCAGTAGTGAAATACAATGTGTATATAGTAGCTCCACTTACCATTGTAAATGTAACTTTAGTCAGAACATCAGGTAGGCCTACATTACATTAGTAGGCTGACATCAAAATTCACAGCAGATAGAAGGCCAAATCCTTACTTGAGATATGCACTATTAAAATCATGCATCGGTGGGAGATTTGAGCAATGTTTGGACTTAACTATGCAGATCAAGTTAGAAAAGAGCTGTAAGTGCATGAGAACAAGACTGACACCTACCTGGGCTTGACTGCAGACACCTTGGCAGTACGGTTGGAGTTGAAGACTGCAGCGCTCTGGGTGTTGGTGCCGCCAACACCCTTCTGGTGGTCCACCGGGCTCTCCTCAAACGGGATTGGAGGGTCTGGACTGAGAACATCCTTGAATGGGTTGGCAGCATGGCGAGGGGCAGGGACAGGGACCTCCAAATCTCTGGTGCTGCGACTGGGAGATGGATTGGGCCTCGCCTCATTGGCGACACTCTGCTGCAGCTCTTCCTTCTTCTCCTCCTTCTTCCTGATTATACCAAACAGAGAGGACAGCCTCTCAGTCACAGAGGCCTCCTCCTGTTGTTTCTGCTCCTCTGCCTTCTTGGCCTCCTCCTGCTTCCTCTGTTCCTCCCCCAACCTCTGATGCTCATCCGCCTTCAGCCTCCGCTTCCGGTCCTCTTCCTCTTGCTTCTTCCTCCTTGCCTCATCCTCCTGGAACCTTCTATTCTCCTGCTCCTCCCGTTGCTTGCGTTCCTCCTCCTGCAGTACCTTGAGCTGCACTCTTTGCTTCTCCTCATTATGTCTCTTCTCCTCAGCCTGCCTCTTCTCTCCCTCTTCCTGAAGGCGCCTTTGCTCCAGCAGAGCCCTATCCCTATCTGCAGACTCCTTTCTGTAGGTGTTGACAGGGGCATCCTTGAGGGAGTCTACGGCGGCATCAGATGGTTGCCTGTGGCTTCGTACATCCTCCACTGAGCCCTGACCAGAGCTGTTAAGGCTGAGGGTAGACCCAGACATGGGTTCTACCTCCTCTGCATACACATGATTGCCGTTGATGCACGTGCTGTTCGGGTCTTCTTTCTGCTTGGATCTGCCCAGAAGAGAAAAAGGTCCTGTAGACACTTTGCTGTCATTGCTGCCTGTGCGCTTGTGGCCCAGGAACTTGAACTTCTTTTTAACTGTAGATAGAAAGAGGTTACTGCATATGCCAATTATCATTACTCAAATATGAAAAGGTCAGCAGATAGTCAAAATGTTTAACTGAATAGAAGGAGCTCACCATCAGGAGAATCCACATTGAGACCAGAAGAGCGACTGCCACTGAGGGATGCGTTCTTCTCAGGAAGAGTGCCCAGTGTGGACATGGACTGGGAGACATTGCGCTGCAGGTTGGATTTAGGAGCAAAGAGGGACTTGAGCTTGGATTTCTTCTTGGCCCCAGGGGACTCTGGGCACACTGAGTGGGAGTCAGCCTCTCCCTCACTGTCAGTGGCTACCTCGCTGAAAGAGGGCACTATTGCAGAGGCTGAGTCAGAGAAGCTGTCCTTTTTCTTTCCACGCACTTTGTCCTTGAGCTTTCCGATGCGGGAGCGTGGTTTGTCTTTCATGGAAAGGTCAAACATGCTGGCTGTCAAGTTGTTTCTCATGAACTGGATGTCCAACATCACTTCCCCTCTGACCTTGTCCTCCTTCCCATTCTTATCCAGCAGTTTGTGCCAACTGAAAATGACAGTCAGAGAAAGAACAAGATTAGATCCTCCTGTTCAATTAATTAAAACTACTGAAGGTCAAATATGACTGGAATTGTTTATTACGCAACCAATGACATTTGAATTAGCCTAGCCCCTAGGTAAAACCTTTTCAACAACATCATGATTTGTCAGGAAAGCAGATGTACAGAAATTGTGGTCAAACATGACTTGATAAAAACTATTATTGCGGAACTATAAAGGGCAGAACTATGACATTTCTAACAGTTTGAGATCCGGACCTAGAATAGATCCAGCTCCTCTAGTGTTGACATAAATAGGCTGTAAACTAATTGCAGTTCAACTAAGTGTCCTTTGCTTTGTGTATACATGTCTCTTAAGTGAAGACCAGACACATACATGCCATTGACTGGCATGCACCCTGTTCCAGCAACCACTGGGACAAACAGATAAAGCAGACAATTATTCCTTTGTTCTGCCTCATCTCCTCCCTGTTGAGCACAGTGTTTATGCCTACTCAGAACAAGGGAAAGGCAGAAGTGTTTGAGAGCCTTTACCATAACCATGACAAAACAAGCAATTAGTATGCCCTGTCACACTGAGTCTCTCTGTGATTGTAGAGACTGCACTGCTAAATTTGTTTGTAAATTAGTAGACAGGTAACGCAAAGTACAGCTTCACAGACTGTCCCCCAGGTGAGTTCTCACCTTCAAGACCAGAGAAACACATCCAATCTATCCTGGAGCAAGTTTAGTGCAAGTCTCTTGCAATATGCTTTTTTTTTTTTTTTTTTTGCATATTCAGTGACTTGAAGTATGCTCTTAGTCTTTTTGCATATTTAACTGAGTTAACATCATATAAATGGAAGTAAACATTTTTTTGACAGGCTTATAAAAGGAAGCCAAGAGGCTAAAACACCCTGGTTAAATTCAGTGTCATCACTGAACCTCCAGGTTAAGGTCAGCTGAGACAAGGAAAGCATTCACAGGGTCAGAGTTGTGATAGATAAGTTAGGACTCTAGTGAGCAGTACACACATTCTTCCCTGATGACATCATCCATCCATCAGCAGGAAAAGGTTCAAGGAAAACAAAAGACAGCAGCTGGTCACATTTTACTCATGGTAGATCATTAGCCTATATGCCTACATTTAGGATGCATTCAGCTGAAGTGCTCTGTACTCTGCTGGGCAGTGATCAAATCAATTTTATTTGTCACATGCACCGAATACAACAGTTTTAGACCTTAGCGTGAAATGCTTACTTACAAGCCCTTAACTCTATTTCTTGAACTGCATTGTTGGTTAAGAAAATATTTACTAAATAAAATAATGTTTTTTTAAATATGGGAGAAAACCTTCCATAAAGCCCAGCAGAGCAATACAGGAATTCTGTAGACTAATGAAAGCTGTGCTAAAACTTCTCCAAGCATTCCTAATCTTCTTCCCAAAATGGGCCATGCCAAGTAAAACAGCAACTACCAACTTCTGGAGTACTAGTCGGACTGAACACATCAGTGAAGGGATGTTATAAGTTTAAAAGGAACAACGAGTTGACTAGGTACATGTGATAACGTTTACAGAAAAATAGAAAACCCTGGCCCTAATAGAGGAGTGGTGGTCTGTCCTGTTGGACCAGTTCTCTCTCTGAGATAAAAAGTGGTAGAGGCACAAACTTCCCTCTGAAGTATAATGATTAACATGTCCCATCCAGCTAATGATTAGGGTTGGGTAGTATCCAGATTGATACCGTCCTTCTCTCATCCCGTGATTTACGGTATTACCGGGTTAGTACACAAGGGGGCGCCAAAGAACTCAGAAATGCCCATTGGGCATCTATACCAGAATAGTAACAAAATTAGCACAAGTAATTGCGCATTTCCAAAAAGGATGGTAGCTAAATATGCTAAAAAATGCAAACCAAAATAAAAATAAAAATGGCAAAGACATGCAATCCAGCTCATCAAGTTATACACACATTCAGTACCAGTCAAAAGTTTGGACACAGGGTTTGTCTTTATTTTTACTATTTTCTACATTGTAGAATAATAGTGAAGACATCAAAACTATGAAATAACACATATGGAATCATGTAAACAAAAAAAAGTGTAATAAATTCAACTATATTTTATATTTGAGATTCTTCAAAGTAGCCACTCGGCACACTCTTGGCATTCTCTCAACCAGCTTCACCTGGAATGCTTTTCCAACAGTCTTGAATGAGTTCCCACATATGCTGAGCACTTGTTGGCTGCTTTTCCTTCACTCTGCGGTCCAACTGATCCCAAACCATCTCAATTAGGTTGAGGTCAGATGATTGTGGAGGCCGGGTCATCTGATGCAGCACTCCATCACTCTCCTTCTTGGTCAAATAGCCCTTACACAGCCTGGAGGCGTGATTGATCATTGTCCTGTTGAAAAACAAATGATAGTCCCACTAAGCGCAAACCAGATGGGATGGCGTATCGCTGCAGAACACTGGGAAGCATTTATTTGGGCTGCAATACCTGAGGCTGGTAACTCGAATGAACTTATCCTCTGCAGCAGAGGTAACTCTGGGTCCTCCTTTCCTGTGGCAGGCCTCATGAGAGCCAGTTTCATCATAGCGCTTGATGGTTTTTACAACAGAAGAAACTTTAAGTTCTTGACATTTTCCAGATTGACTGACCATGTCTTAAAGTAATTATGTACTGTTGTTTATCTTTGCTAATTGGAGCGGTTCTTTCCATAATATGGACTTGGTATTTTACCAAATAGGGCTATTTTCTGTATACCACCCCTACCTTGTCACAACTGATTGGCTCAAAACACATTAAGGAAAGAAATTCCACAAATTAACTTTGAACAAGGCACACCTGTTAATTGAAATACATTCCAGGTGACTTCCTCATGAAGCTGGTTGAGAGAATGCCAAGAGTGTGCAAAGCTGTCATCAAGGCACTTACTACATGATTCCATGTGTTATTTCATTGTTCAGATGTCGTCGCTATTATTCTACAATGTAGAAAACAGTAAAAAATAAACCCTTGAATGAGTAGGTATGTCCACATTTTTGACTGGTACTGTACATACACACGAGCTACCGAATATCATTGTTGGTGAGTTACAAGCGAATGTGAACGAGAGACATTGTGCAAATAAGCAAAGTTGATAGATGCTTGTCTGAAAAAATAACAGTATTGGCTCTGGAGCAGCATGTTTATACCCTGTGTGGAGTCTGGAGTCACTAGGGTAATGGGCCTGCCTGCTCTAAGTAGAGGGGGGAGGAGCAAACAAGCCAATGGAGAGTCACCTTAACTAATCCACTTAGATTAGTAACAAGTTAAACTTAAGGGTTGCATTAACCTCTATGGGCTAGGTGGGACGCTAGCGTGCCACCCGTGGTGCACTCCATCAACAGCAGGTGCATTTCAAGAGCGGCAAATTTGAATCCAAATAAATGTCAAAATTCAAATTTTTCAAACATACAACTATTTTACACCCTTTGAAAGATAAACATCTCCTTAATCTAACCACGTTTTACGATTTCAAAAAGGTTTTACGGCGAAAGCATAAATTTAGAGTATGTTAGGACAGTACATTTACAAGAGTTGTGTGTAATGTTTTGTCAAGTCAAAGACAGGGTCACCAAAACCATAAAACCAGCTAAAATGATGCACTAACCTTTTACAATCTCCATCAGATGACACTCCTAGGACATTATGTTAGACAATGCATGCATTTTTAGTTCTATCAAGTTCATATTTATATCCAAAAACAGCGTTTTACTATGGCATTGATGTTGAGGAAATCGTTTCCCTCCAATAACCGGCAGTCAAGTCAGCGTCACAAATTAAATAATTAAAATTAGAAAACATTGGTAAAATATTATATTGTCATTTAAAGAATTATAGATTTACATCTCTTGAACGCAATCAACTTGCCAGATTTAAAAATAACCTTACTGGGAAATCACACTTTGCAATAATCTGAGCACTGCGCCCAGAAAAATACGCGTTGCGATACAGACTAGACGTCATGTTGGGGAGATCTAAAATCGAAATACTATGTAAATAATCCATTACCTTTGATTCTCTTCATCAGATGTCACTTCCAGGTATCACAGGTCCATAACGAATGTAGTTTTGTTCAAAAAAGCTCATCATTTATGTCCAAAAATCTCCGTCTTGTTAGCACATGATCTAAGCCAGCCGGACTTCTCGTCATGAACGAGGGGAAAAAATATATTTCCGTTCGTTCAAACATGTCAAACGTTGTATAGCATAAATCATTAGGGCCTTTTTTAACCAGAACATGAATAATATTCAAGGTGGACGAATGCATACTCTTTTATAACGTATTGGAACGAGGGTACCCAACATGAACTCGCGCGCCAGGTGTCTAATGGGACATCATCGTTCCATGGCTCTTGTTCGGTCAGATCTCCCTCCAGAAGACTCAAAACACTTTGTAAAGGCTGGTGACATCTAGTGGAAGCAATAGGAAGTGCCAAAATATTCCTAAGCCCCTGTGTTTTTCAATGGGATAGGTTTAAAGTCAATACAACACATCAGGTATCCACTTCCTGTCAGAAAATGTCTCAGGGTTTTGCCTGCCAAATGAGTTCTGTTATAGTCACAGACACCATTCAAACAGTTTTAGAAACTTTAGAGTGTTTTCTATCCATATATAATAAGTATATGCATATTCTAGTTACTGGGTAGGATTAGTAACCAGATTAAATCGGGTACATTTTTTTTATCGAGACGTGCAAATGCTGCCCCCTAGCCCTAACAGGCTAAATGCTGAATTCTGCATCACCCCAAAAAACGCATAAGAAATATATATCTTGCTGCGTTTTGCAAACGCAGACCTAAAAATACTTCTCATTGGCATTCCTGCTCATCAGACTAATATTCTCAGGTGAGAATTTACGAACAGGCATTCTATCAGCAGACAGCGCTCTGACTGATTTGTAACTACTTTTCCTCGGTGTAGCCGCATACTTCTCTTTGGTAAAATGCGATAAAAACTAAGCAAGACATTATGAAATGTAGCTGGCTACATTCTTCTATGATAAACATTAGAAATATGATGGCCATGCATAGTTTTTGTAAAAAGACCTTGCTGTTTCTTTGTAAGCTCATTTACTTGTGTGGCTGCCAACCAAATGGCATTGCTCTTCGTTGTCATCTGATTAAAATGAAGCCATTTTCTGCCTAATGTGTTGCACCAATGTATTTTTTGTGAAGGAAAACTTGACTTTCAATATAAAAAGCGACCCCTGTCTACACAGCTGGATTCACCTGGTCCCGCTTTCTCCTGTTGTGCCATTTACAAACATGTGACTGGCTCAAATGTTCTAGGGAACTGTGGTAAGCTTCAAAATGTAAAATAATGTGACAGATCAAATGAAGACGCATTCCTAACGTATTGCACAAGTTAACTGCAGGTATTTACTTAAAAAGTAACTACAAATATGAAAATGTATTGAAAAACTGCAAAGAAAGTTTCAATGGTATTGACCGTATTGAAAAACATCCCATGGCTATTTCCAAATACCTCAGTATACTTCCCAAGACTACTAATGACTAACATGACAGACTAAACAGTATGGATTTGTTTATTGACAGAAGATCGGTTTGTGCCTTTGAGAGAAATATAGCAAACATAAAAAAGAAGAGTAAACCTCTTGATTCATGCACATATAATTACATAGGCCCATTTCATGATGAATTTGGTGTTGATAAATAGCCTAGTTATAATTTAGACATCTCATGAACATGAAACAGGCCTACAGCTAAGCCAATTTCCAATGTGGATAAGGACATACCAAACATAGGCCGAAGTCAGTAGTGCCTCATTTGTTGGAGCAAGTTGGAACTTGCTCTTTCAACTAATAGGCCTAAGAACAGTGATGACATGTTCAGAGCCATACCCGGAACATGATCAGTAACATGGTGTGTTATTTGGTGTCATATCATTTAACTTTGTCTCATGCTGAGAAAATATTCTGCTATTTGTGAGAGAGGACAAAGAGGATGCAGGAGATCCTAGTGCCTTACTTCAATGTCAAACCCTGACCTATCAGCATTACACTAAAGTAAGTCAGTAATATAACACCATACACTGCTAGGGGAAACAAACAGCAACATCCAATACCCTTTTCGTGTGAGAGAAGGAGCAAGAAGAGGCAAGTGAGAAGGAAAGGGGAGAGGGTAAAGAGTAGTAGAGAGAACTTCGTCATCAAAAGCTATACAAACCGATTTAGTAAAATCTAGATAAGGTTCCAGATATGAGTGTATAATAAGCAAGTGAATTAGGTCATTTAAGTACTGTACAAATGCTGCCCTTGTGGCAGCCTATACTGAGAGAACATTTTACACAGGAGGATACAACCATATGACTAGTAGTCACACTTCCCTCAACAGCAGTCTTAAATATCAAAATCAAAGCGTCCTTCGGTCTAGAAAACAGTGGCTGTTAAATAAACACTATTACATAAGGCAAGGGTGTGTACATTTTTCGTGAATTATTCATGGTTTGCCATGTTTTGTTATGAAGCTTGTTACACCCTTTATGATGGGCCTATCCCGTCATTGTTGTGAATGTCATCCATGGATCCCAGCTCAACAACATGTCAGTGTGATGGTGTGATTAACCCTCTGCTTTAAATAACCTTGTAGGAACATGGGGAATGTAGACACTGGTCAATATTCCTCTTAATGAGATATGGCCCGACCATCAGCATTACCTGATCCAGCTGTGAATGCCAGAGATACAGTAGGCTTCACAGTTAACACTAATGAGCTGGAATTTCCCAACTACTTCCACTCTTTTCAGAGGGAGTTCTTCAAACAGCTAAGTTAATAGTTAGGCTGGGTTCGGATATCAACTCAAGTAGGCTATTCACAGTCTTGACCCAACATAATCAGATTGCTTTCCCACCAGCTCCATGACTCCACACACTCAGATCCTTTATCTTCAATCAACATGAGAGTTACTTACTCGGTATTTTTGCGGGCGCTGTTATCGTGTAGATCAAGTAGGTTGATCACAGCTCGTCCCAGGAGCTTGTCCAGTCCCACCAGAGCTCTGTGCATTACTATGATATACAGTGTGCAGCGTTCAGCATTGCCATGGTGGAACAGTGGCAGGTCAAACGTTGCCTCTTCCTTCCATACCGGTGCGACACATTTTTCTGCAACCGAGGTAGAAAACTTGTCTTTGGCCACCTGCATGATGGCATAGGCATCGTTGGTTCCATTCTTTCCTTTGATCCTCAAATTCCTGGCTTGGAAAACGGTCACCTGTACGCTTGTGGGATACCACTGCTGACTTTGGTCTGCCAAAGACATTTTCAAAGCTTTAAGCTTTTACAAAAATACTAGTTTGGCAGGTTTTAGGATATCACAACGACTTTGTTCTCACTTCAAGAGACTGACTCACCAAACGGTAGCTCGTCGTCCTCTATAATGTCGACTCGAGCTGATTATGTCGTAACACTTGACACTCCTCCCCAGTTCACTGTACAACACCGTACACGTACGTAGGCCACACGGTGACTATGCCAAGGATAGTCTGAGTAATGTAGCCAACCTTATATAGCTTTCAGGCTCAATTAATGCAACGCATGCGTTTGTCCGTACTAACCCACTGGGTATCTGGCTACTATAACTAGTTAATGATTAAATGTCGCCAAGAACTTGCTAACGTACCCCCAAAATAAACTCAGACGTTTCGCAAGGGCCATCGTATAATATTTTATTCTACAAGAAAATTATACTCTGCTATCTTATAGAAAGGTAAAATACTAACACAACGGCTATCCACTGACTGCAATACTTGCTTTTCACAGCATCTCTCTTCTTGTTTTGACTTGTTTCATTGTTGAACAATAAACTTCCTCATCAACCATTCCTACCGCCCATACTCACCCACAACCTATCTGATTGGTAAGGATTTGCGTCAATAAGTGAAAGACCTACCGTGATTGGACAGTGGTGCTGGTGCCATTGTAACGTGAATTACGCAGTCTTTTAATCGACACTAGGCACAGGTCTAGGATCAGTTTACAATCTCTGAATCCCCAGGACTATGATGACCTTCCTACACCCTCAGGCTTCCTGAATTTCTGTCGTGTGCTCTGTTTCTTTGTAAACTAAACTGAACAAATTGTTATAAAAACAATTTTTAGTGACAAAGGTTTCAGCGTTGTTGAACAGACAGGGTAAAGATGTCACAATTTATACCCGAACGATATTAACGGAGTCCTCATAGACAGCTGATGCTCAGATAGTCTGCAGACAGCAATCACTGAGTTTGTCTCAGACCTCTTCATTCGCATTCATCTCATGCTCATATCAGAGAAGCATAATTGCCCCATCAGTATGAGAACAATGACAAGTTATGAAGTTGTATTTTTATTTTATTTTGCATCAGTTTTTTTCTATAAGGCACAGTCTGAATTTCTTGAACAATATATTATTGAATTAAAAACCGTTATTTGTCACAATCGTTTCATTCTGATGTCACTGTGACAAATTAAAATATAAATATACATACATTTTGAAATCTCCCTTTTTCATTTTGAGATGAGAGTGGACACAAAACTTGGAAATCATTTAGGGACCTATCACCAATGTGATGAATGTTAGTAAATGGATGAAATGTAAATCTGGGTAACCATGAGTGAAAAGATGACACATTCTATCATTGTGTTCTTGCACATTTTGACATTTAATACCTAATGTAAATAAGTGTAATAAGAAGGATGTTTTTTCCAGTGACAAAGTGTTGTAGAAGGTAAACTCATGAATATCAGACACAGGTTATATAAACATGTTGTGACCAGCCACTACCGCAGGTTTAGCAGTTTGACATCCCCTTAACAATTAAATACAATACATGTATTGACGTATATGATACCACTGCTTTGTACTTATCACAAATCTGAGCTTTGTGAGTTTGAGTTTTTAACATTAACCCAAAGGGAGATTTCAGGACCTAGAATAAGGATACAATCTATGAAATGCATCCAATTTGCTAAACACTGACGTTGAGGTAAGCTCTGCTATTCTACACAATTCTTTGGCATAATAATTTCCATGAAGACATTGTAGTTGTTTAGAGGAGCTTATCTAAGATGCACTGAGTTGTTGCATTCTTACACACTCTTAAAGAATACTCAAGATCAAAATAGCATAATATGGTTTTACACAATATTGGATGATAAAGTGTGTGAAGAAACATGAGGCAATTATGTAGATAACATGAACCAGTTCTGTCATAATTTATTTTGCCTTTACTCTGAGCTTTATACATTAACAGAAAAAAATGGTGTAGAAGTAGTTGATTTTTAATGTAACAAGCTTCTAAGCCATTAGTTTATGAGGTAAATGTGTGTGTGTGTGTGTGTGTGTGGGGGGGGGGGGGGGGGGGGGGGTCAGTAAGCACTTACTGTATCTTGATTAATGTGTTATAAACCAGAGCCATTTACCACATAATTTAACAACCGTTAACATAGTCTCCTGATGCAGATGGCAAACTGAACATGGTTTAAAATGATGCATCCCTTTGATTTGTCAGCGCATGAACAATGATGTTTGAAATCCTGGAGGGGGCAGTGTTTAGATAATTGTAAATCCAGAGATTTGAAACTCCAAGAGGGTATGAGAGCACAGGGGTGCGTTCAGTTCGATTGAACATTTGGTACATTGTGTAACCATTTGTACTGAATGACACATTTCCCCAAATTTTTCTTCAACATTCTTGAACAGACTTTGAGGTACGTTTTCTCCGTTTGGTGGGTGTGGTGGGGTGTGGCTTGAAGCAGTGAGTGACATATTTAAAGGGTAGCGGTCATGCTGACAGCGTTCCACAGCCCACAACCCAATCCCTCCCTGTTTTGAACAGGTCATTCAGAACAGCACTGTTTCCGTTTAATTGAATGTTACAGTACGTTTTTTCCCCGAACTGAACACAGGCCAGTAAAGGAAAATGGAAAAAGGAAGAAGGAAGGGGATAGTTCATATGAAAAATAACCAGGAACATTTCAGAGTACATGCCAGGGTCAAAGAAAGGTCACTCTTAGTTCATTTCATCCAAACACTGATACTTGTCCAACCTGTTCATGAAGGGGAGAAGTTCCCTCTCAGTGCTGATGTGTATTTGAATCCGAGTCAATACGTTTTAATAAAAACATTTTTTTTTAGAAACTGCATTCTCTCATCCTAGATTAAGGATCTCACACACAAACACACATTCACGGAAGCACACGCACACACACACACACACACACACACACACACACACACACACACACACACACACACACACACACACACACACACACACACACACACACACACACACACACACACACACACACACACACACACACACACACACACACACACATGCCCACAGACCCACAATAATACAAGTCAACATAATAAGAGCAAAAGGATTCTTCACAGAGGAAATGCACAGCCGTACTGTAGAAATTGACAATCTCAGATTCCATTCATGCTATAGTTGATATCCACAGAATAAGAATACAATCGCAAATTGCCCCTTTAAGGTATCCAAAATCAACATCTTATGTCAATTTTAGACTTAGCTTGTAAAACTTTCTGTGAATAAATGAGTATTTTAGGTGCACAAAAGACAGGCCTTGAATTCCTGGCAAACCCAACAAACAGTTCATAAGTGACAGAGATGAAAGTACACATCCCATACCATCACTGTGATGGAAGCAAAAGTAAGAAGCAACACAACCCCATGATCTATCTCCTTTACACATTTAAAATAAAAACCTCATCATGAGCTGATTCCCAATTTGAGATCCACATGTGCAACTTGAAGTTCTTTGCAATTATTTAAATGAAATGTCCATGAAAGTCTGACCCAGCGCTCTGAGAACAGAAATTATAGGTGATCTGGAGGTTTTTGAATTACTTTAACTGAATGTTTCAATAAGACTTTTAGCAACACAACCAGCTTATTTTGAGTCAACTTTATTGAACTCCAAGCACAGATAGGACACATGGAAATTCATTTCCTTAGGCATTAATCATGCAAACACATTTATTTTTTATTGTGACGGCATCAGTGAGATTCAAACCTATAATCTTATGTTTTCTATTCATGGAATTCATCCACTGCGCCACCCGGATGGAGCTAGCATGCCATGTTTTTTTACAAATACAAAGCTTTTCATTTTTGTCTATTCAAACGGACTCCATTTTACAGGGAAAGAAGCACTCGGGTATGGCCAATTAGTGGGCAAGGCCAACACACCTGAACACACTTAACAAGATAAAAGATAGAAAGAGTTTCATTGATGCGGAAGAATGGAAATATATGTTTTTAAATAACATTCTTAGAACTTCCTCTGAACGTTACTAAAGTTTTCTTGTGTTTTTTTTAATGGAAAGTTTACTTAATGTTCTTGGAACAATTTGAGAACATGACACTATTTAGATTTTTTTATCTTTATCTTTAACTCTGTATTGTTGGAAAAGGACCCTTAAGTAAGCATTTCACTGTTAGTCTACACCTGCTGTTTACGAAGCATGTGACAAATACATTTAGATTTGATTATGTTTTATTCGAAACCTGTAGGAAATGTTATGCTGAAGTACTGAAATTCCCACAGAAGAACGTTGTTT
Source organism: Salmo salar (assembly GCF_965601325.2). Classification (NCBI taxonomy): domain Eukaryota; kingdom Metazoa; phylum Chordata; class Actinopteri; order Salmoniformes; family Salmonidae; genus Salmo; species Salmo salar. The sequence goes on along the minus strand of NC_138314.1, from coordinate 21,455,570 downwards.
CTTAAAGTTCTCTGAACTATTTGAGAACATTCCAAATGTAAAACCAGTTGGAGAATGTTTCTAGAACATTACCAACATTTTTATTAAATGTAACCATGTTTGAACGTTCTCTTAAAGTAATGAAATACCAAGAAAATACGTTTTTTTTGGTCAAGCTCCTTAAATTTGCTGAGAATGTTCCAAAGACAAGCAACTATTCTGCATCATTTGCAGAAAGTTGTGGGAAGGTTTTATACAAAATAACCATAGGACAACCACGCTCTCACCAAGCTCTATAAGAAACATATGGTTCTCAGAACGTTATATGCTAGCTGGGGAGTTACACACATGGATCTCAGATCAGGATTTGTCTCTATAGGTGTCGGACACTACAACAACAGCAGTGATATCAAATATTGCCAGGGTCCACTGTGGACATTTGCTGGGAGAGAGTGAGGGTCACACTGTAGTTTCACTCTTCCACATACTTTTCATGCCCACAGAGCTCTGGGAATGGTCTGTACAACTTGTGTCCAATTCCAGCTCTATCACAGAGCTCTTGATGGTGCCGTTAGGGGCAGCCCCTGGTACAGTGGTAGTGATACTGTTCAGAGGGTAGGAGCAGCGCTTAGTTTCCCGCTCTGCAGCCGCTGCCAGTTTCAGATTGTCTCGGCTGGCGCTGCACCTATTACCTTGCATGGCCACCCTGCTGGCCACAGAGGGGAGCAGAGGGAAGGGCTTACGGCTGCCGCTGCTGCCCCCGTCGCTACCCTCTGAGGGGCTGGTGGTCACTGTCCCCCCCACTCTCCTACCGTTACCGTTGGTTAGTGGGCTGGCCGGGCTTTCAGAGTGGCTGTGATGGAGACTGCCATTCTCACTAGTGGCCTGTTTGTGGGATGGATGGGCAGTGTTGTGCTGTTCTATACCTGTAGGTCCCAGTGCTCCCATACTGCCCCCTCCCCCACCAGTCCTCATGGCTTTGAGACGGTAGTGACCTCTGCCTTCACCTCGGTGGTGATACTGGCTGCTCCCTTGTTTAGTTCTGCCACTGACCTTCCTCCTCTGAGGCTGGACAGGGGCTACAGAGCCTAGTGTGGGCAGCAGGTTGTTAGCTAGCTTGTTGTTATTGTCTGTACTGGTGCTGGTGTTGATGCCTGCTGGGGCACGAGTGGCATTGTTGATATTTTCTTGTGCCACCTGCAGCAGGTTGGTAAGTTTGCAGGGCCCAGGGCCCACACTGCTGATCCCACTGGGGGTGGAGGAGGACCTGGCTGATGAGGTGTTGTGGGGATCCCCTGGAGGATGGCAGCCAATGAAGATCTGGGATCCCTGTTCAGAGGTGGTCTGCACCCCACTCACAGTGGTGCAGGTGTGCGTGTAGACTGGTATGGGCTGGGAGCGCCGATTTCCTGGACAGCAGCTTAGCCAGGAGGTCTGCACATCCAGGCGTCGGATGCAGTGGTGGACCACCAGGAACACCCCCAACACGATGGCAGCTACTCCATAGAGACAGCTGAACAATAGGCTGCTGCGCCCTGTCAGCCACATGGCCATGGCTCCACAGCTCCACAGGGCCAGGAACAGGAAGTGGGTGGCTACCAGCACCAGGAACTGCACCTTCAGGGTGTACTGGTCCTCTGGGGTCAACACAGCATGTATGGTCCCCACCACAGAGTCTGTGGACAGGAGGCTGGTGCTGCCACCCAGGGCTGGCTGGCTCTCAGGCACAGGGGAGGACAGGGAGAATCTTGGGCACTCTTTGGCCACCCGGTGCCTCAGGCGAAACACAGTGCACAGGAAATAGATCCAGGTCACCAATACCGCCAAGCCTGCGGGGACAAAGAAGGCCCCCAAACTGGGCCGCCACACCAACCAGCAGCTGGAATATGCAATAAAAAAGTCAGTAAGGTCATAGCAAAACAAGGACACCTCTATGTATTCAAAATCTCATAAAAATGTCAACTTTTGCTCTTGAATAAGCACTAAACCAAAATATACTGTGTGAAGGGCCAATGGGTCAATAGTAAAATGTGAAGCACTCACTAAGGGTTGTTGTCCCCATAGTTGTTGACGTTGACAGCTGCAGTGATGCCACATATGATGAGAGGAACACCACCAGCTATTAGATAGAACCTGTATTCAGGAAAAACACAAATTAGATGGATCAAAGAAATGTGTATGAAAAAGGAAGTAACAGTGAATAACAGTGAACTTATTTAGGAGTGAAGTATCATGTGAGAGATACAAGTCTATAATATTGGAAACAACAACCAAAACCCAAGCACTGTATGACAAATAGTTTCTGTGTATTCTATATGATATTTAGGGTCTTTGCTCCTTTGTTTTTTCTTTCAGCAAGCATACACTTCACACAGCTGTGGTGATCCCTAGGCTAGCTGTCTGTGATCTCCTGAGCTGAACTGAGCTGTTGGGCAGCTAGCTGATACAGTGTAACAATGGGCAGTAGGCTGCAGCGGGGTTGTGATTTATCAAAGGGCCAGGTGTCATTGGAGGGCTGACCACATGCGGTGGTGGTCGACAAAGGGGTTTGGGAAAGTCAGAGAGGTCAGCAGTACAGTGCATGATCCCAGCCAGGGAGCACTAGGGCAGAACGGAACATGGGGAGGAGGGGAGTGGCGCAGTAATGAGGGGACAGTACGCCCCCTCCATCACCCTGGCCAGATTTACAACATTCTCCTCAACCTCTGTTATCCCTCGCTCGTATATTCCTCCCCTCCCCCGCTCTGGGCTCAGCTCTCTGCATCTGTCTCTACCGCTCTTTTGTGGCTTAGCATTAGTCTACTGTTTTTCCCTCCAAGGTTTTCTAAAACAGAAGAGCCTTGCTTCTAAACACAATGGTGGTCTTTGATATGACACAGTTTTGGTGTCTGTTCACATGAATACAGTCATTTAAAATACCGCACCACAATGAGCTCCCAATTCAACCATAGACCTGTTTGACAATGACTCACAACCTTCTCATATAAAAGTCGACTCTGTCTCACCCTGATGGCATCACTGACCTGAGCATAGGCCGCTGAGTAGGTGGAACAGTAGACTCTCCCTCTGGTTGCCGTGGCATCCTCCAGACAGCCTCTTTGTAGAGGACTCTGGCGCTGACACCGATCCACAGCAGAGTAGACAAGGAGGAGTAGTGTAGAGCGATGCCCACCTGACACAAATCACACCGGGTCAGCCGTCACACACCACACGTAGAGAGCATAAGCTGGGTCTGAGAGGAGAGGTACTTACTGCCTGGCACACCATTGGGTAGCTGGTCAGGGTGATACCTCCTGCGTAGACAGCTGTGGCCATAGCGATGTGGAAGCAGGTATTGAGTAACGTGTGCCAGCTCTTTCTGGATATATTTATAGAACTACAGGAGTAAAACAAAACTGAACATTAGCAGAGAAGAAAAGACAGTGGGTTATGTCAGATAATAACGCATGCACGCGCAGACACACAGTACCTGTAGTGTAGTATGTGTGTGATGATGACGGTGAAGAGGCAGAGGAGGAGGATTGCAGTACAGGTGTAAACCACAGGGTGGAGCACCCTCACTAACATGGGTGGGGAGTGGGGGAAGTCAGGAACATCCTAGGAAAAAAATAAAAATACTAATGCAACGACCACGCTGTGGGGCTTGGTATAAAATCCTGAGATCGTGAGAAGAGAACATTCATCCAGTGCAGTCATCATTACATTACATCCACCATGTACATCTGAGAGTGAGTGATCCCAGGATGCCCTACCTGCAGCACAGCGTAGTTGCTGAGCACAGAGCAGCGCAGGGTGGAGGTGGCAGAGTCAGTGTGGGCCAGTTGGCAGCCCTCCTGGCTCCACCCCCCCTGCTTCTGCAGCAGTGCCTGTAAGCTCCAGTGGGCCGCCACCGGCTCGCTGCCCGGGGTCAAGTGGCGCAGGGACACCAGGATAGCCTCCGAGTGGTTCCACAAACTGCACCCGTCTGCCAAACAAAGGAGGAGATAACCATTACCAGCAATTTTTTTATTATAAAAAAATGGACATGTTTTGACCCGTCTCTGTGAATGAGATGAATTGTGTAATAATAGTATAATAACTGCTCCAAACAGCCAGTTCCCTCACCCAGGCCTACGTAGACCACTGGGCTGTTGATACTGTGTCTGCGGACGTGCTCTCCAGGACCGTTGGAGTTCCCAGAGAAAGGGAAGAACCTCCCTGTACGGAACGCCACAAACTGGAGCTTACAGTCTGACGGGGCGTCCGGGGGGAACAGAGAGGCAGGAAGAACCACAGAGGCCAAGGCTACAGCATTCTAGAAGAAGGGAGGGAGGGAGATCCTTTACTTTCCTACTTCCAAATATATTTGGCCATATTATCTCAATGGAATAGGAGACAGAAAGTTAAAACACTAAATTACAAAATCTAAAACCTTAGAATTTTCTCCCTCTTTCATGTCAGCTGTTGTAAATGACTGTGCTAAATGCGGTTCCACGCCATCTCCAGTAGGTCACGAACAAAGGTGTGCTCCCTCTAATGACAACCGTATGCACTGTCTGCCATTGTACCACAGACACACAACCACAGTCCTGTTAGTGGGTGAGGTTAGGTTCAGGTCTGGGTGAGGGAGACGGAGACAATGCTCACCTTCATGGGGAAGTTGTTTAGGGAGGTGTTGTGGGTGCCAGTGGTGCAGCGGAAGCGGAGCTGCTGTTCGTGGGTGGGCTCTGCCCCCTCCATGCCCAGGTTGCCTAACAAGGTCTCCCGGCGTTGGTAGGCTGTGCAGCTCATGCCAGTGAAGTGGGCCGGACGGATAAGGTGGGCCTCCATCACAATGTTCCTGGAGATCTTTGTGGGGAAAAAACAACTTTGATTATAATTCAACCTTTAATAAATCAAAATTCTAGTACATAAAAACATGCTCAACTTTGACAGTACCATGGAGAGATCCTGGGCATGGCTGTGTAGCTGGGGCCAGGCCAGGGTCTCCAGAGAGTGGACTATGGAGCTGCAGGCTCTCTTCTCTCTCTGGGCAACGGCTAGGATCTGATCATCCACCTGCATCAGGTTACTGCCCATGTCCACCAGCATCTCTGACAGCTGACACATACATACACATGTAAAGACATGAGGACAGAGTCAGACGCATACAAAAACAGGCATTCACATAAAAACAGGCATTCACATAAAAACAGGCATTCACATAAAAACAGGCATTCACATAAAAACAGGGGGCAGAAAGAAACAAGGGAATCAAGTCAAAAGACACAACATAAAACCACAAAGACATGCATTGAGGGTATAGAGATCTCATCGCCCTACCTCTCGCAGTGGTCGGATATATCCCATGAATTTCTCCATCATCTGGGCCACGTACATCACGTCCATGGTGTCAGTGAAACCGGATGCCTCCACAGTGTAGGTACGCACCTGATGTGCCAGAGTGGCCGCATTAGAGGCATTGATGGGCATCTGGAAAAAGAGGGAGCGAGAGTATCATTATTTGTTTAGTAACAAAACATAACTCATATGTTTTGTTACTTTTACACATTTACCTTTCAGGCTATTTACATATTACTACCATAAGACATGCATCATACTTTGATTTTATATGTACTGGACAAAATTAATTTGGGACAGCCCAAGCACAGCCTCTGGCACTGACCAGGATGAAGGTGTGTAGGACCCGTGTGATGTCGTTAGTGTAGAGACAGTTGTCATAGTCTCCCTCCTCCCAGCTCCCTGAGCGGTCACAGTAGCGTGATGCCTGCTTCTGCACCACACCACCCCCCATGGACAGGGAGGGGTAGTGTAGCTGCAGACAGTACTGGTAGGAGGTGATACCTGCCAGGGTCTTCTGCCACCTAGGAACAACACCCAGAAATAATGAGGAAGCATGTTTAATCAGAAAGTCTGTTTTTATTGTGGATTTTGTTTCTGGAGAAGGGAATTATTGTTTTCTTCCTTACTTGAACTCCCCCCGGTTGTTAGTGACTCTCTCCTCCGGACAGAAGGAGGCACTGTTCTCCAGCACCACTATCTCCACACTGCGGGAAGTGTTGCCTCGCCCAGTGGCCACCACACACTCCCACTCACCACTGGCCTCCACATGCACGTTGGACAGGATGAGCTCACTGCACCGAGGAGACAGCACATCATTCACTGCCATCACCACATATACATACACTAAACCGCATGTCCTGTCAGCAAAAACTAAGCAAACAGTGTCATATTTCACTTAAACCTTTATAATAAATAAGTGAAAATAAAACAACTGAGGATGGCAATAAACTGAAAAAGTTGAGTGCTGGGAGCGGACCCCTCAGTACTGTACTGTTACCTGGTGATGAAGGTGCAGTCATGCACAACGCTGGCCTCCAGACTGACGCCCTGTCCAGGGTCAGAGGTCACCAGCTGGCCATTGTGCCGCCAGTGCATCACAGTGATTTTGTCCACCAGGGCAGCAGTGCAGTGGAAGGGCATTCGGTCCCCCTTGAAGACCACCTGGCGCTGGGACGGCAGGAGAGACAGGGTGTGCAGCTCCAGAGGCCCATCTGAGTGAGGAAAGTAACACAGCACAGTCAGGGGAAGGGGAGGCAGATGAGACCATAACAAATCACTCTGGTTATTTCTGCTGCTCTCTCATTACTCAACCTCAGCTTAATGCTTATGAGGAAGGCATTATGAGTCCGTTTTTTTAGGAATATTGGACGCAGACAGCCCCAGTTCATAAAGGCAGACCGCAGAGGAGTTGTCAACACAGGCACATGCACTTGGAAATACAACCCACTGAGTGGAAGAGGAAATACAACCCACTGAGTAGAAGAGGAAATACAACCAACTGAGTAGAAGAGGAAATACAACCCACTGAGTAGAGAAAATAAATCCACTGAGTAGAAGAGGAAATAAACCCACTGAGTAGAAGAGGAAATAAACCCACTGAGTAGAAGAGGAAATAAACCCACTGAGTGGAAGAGGAAATAAACCCACTGAGTAGAAGAGGAAATAAACCCACTGAGTAGAAGAGGAAATACACCCACTGAGTAGAAGAGGAAATAAACCCACTGAGTAGAAGAGGAAATAAACCCACTGAGTAGAAGAGGAAATACAACCCACTGAGTAGAAGAGGAAATAAACCCACTGAGTAGAAGAGGAAATACATCCCACTGAGTGGAAGAGGAAATACAACCCACTGAGTGGAAGAGGAAATACACCCACTGAGTAGAAGGGGAAATACAACCCACTGAGTAGAAGAGGAAATACAACCCACTGAGTAGAAAAGGAAATACATCCCACTGAGTGGAAGAGGAAATACAACCCACTGAGTAGAAGAGGAAATACAACCCACTGAGTAGAAGAGGAAATAAACCCACTGAGTAGAAGAGGAAATAAACCCACTGAGTAGAAGTGGAAATAAACCCATTGAGTAGAAGAGGAAATACAACCCACTGAGTAGAGTAGGAAATAAACCCACTGAGTAGAAGAGGAAATACAACCCACTGAGTAGAAGAGGAAATAAACCCACTGAGTAGAAGATGAAATACAACCCACTGAGTAGAAGAGGAAATACACCCACTGAGTAGAAGAGAAAATAAACCCACTGAGTAGAAGAGGAAATACAACCCACTGAGTAGAAGAGGAAATACAACCCACTGAGTAGAAGAGGAAATACATCCCACTGAGTGGAAGAGGAAATACAACCCACTGAGTGGAAGAGGAAATAAACCCACTGAGTAGAAGAGGAAATACAACCCACTGAGTAGAAGAGGAAATACAACCCACTGAGTAGAAGAGGAAATACAACCCACTGAGTAGAAGAGGAAATACAACCCACTGAGTAGAAGAGGAAATAAACCCACTGAGTAGAAGAGGAAATACAACCCACTGAGTAGAAGAGGAAATAAATCCACTGAGTAGAAGAGGAAATACAACCCACTGAGTAGAAGAGGAAATACATCCCACCGAGTAGAAGAGGAAATAAACCCACTGAGTAGAAGAGGAAATACATCCCACTGAGTGGAAGAGGAAATACAACCCACTGAGTGGAAGAGGAAATACAACCCACTGAGTAGAAGAGGAAATACAACCCACTGAGTAGAAGAGGAAATAAACCCACTGAGTAGAAGAGGAAATACAACCCACTGAGTAGAAGAGGAAATAAATCCACTGAGTAGAAGAGGAAATAAACCCACTGAGTAGAAGAGGAAATAAACCCACTGAGTGGAAGAGGAAATACACCCACTGAGTAGAAGGGGAAATACAACCCACTGAGTAGAAGAGGAAATACAACCCACTGAGTAGAAAAGGAAATACATCCCACTGAGTGGAAGAGGAAATACAACCCACTGAGTAGAAGAGGAAATACAACCCACTGAGTAGAAGAGGAAATACAACCCACTGAGTAGAAGAGGAAATAAACCCACTGAGTAGAAGAGGAAATACAACCCACTGAGTAGAAGAGGAAATAAATCCACTGAGTAGAAGAGGAAATACAACCCACTGAGTAGAAGAGGAAATAAACCCACTGAGTGGAAGAGGAAATACACCCACTGAGTAGAAGGGGAAATACAACCCACTGAGTAGAAGAGGAAATACAACCCACTGAGTAGAAAAGGAAATACATCCCACTGAGTGGAAGAGGAAATACAACCCACTGAGTAGAAGAGGAAATACAACCCACTGAGTAGAAGAGGAAATACAACCCACTGAGTAGAAGAGGAAATAAACCCACTGAGTGGAAGAGGAAATACAACCCACTGAGTGGAAGAGGAAATACACCCACTGAGTAGAAGGGGAAATACAACCCACTGAGTAGAAGAGGAAATACAACCCACTGAGTAGAAAAGGAAATACATCCCACTGAGTGGAAGAGGAAATACAACCCACTGAGTAGAAGAGGAAATACAACCCACTGAGTAGAAGAGGAAATAAACCCACTGAGTAGAAGAGGAAATAAACCCACTGAGTAGAAGTGGAAATAAACCCATTGAGTAGAAGAGGAAATACAACCCACTGAGTAGAGTAGGAAATAAACGCACTGAGTAGAAGAGGAAATACAACCCACTGAGTAGAAGAGGAAATAAACCCACTGAGTAGAAGATGAAATACAACCCACTGAGTAGAAGAGGAAATACACCCACTGAGTAGAAGAGAAAATAAACCCACTGAGTAGAAGAGGAAATACAACCCACTGAGTAGAAGAGGAAATACAACCCACTGAGTAGAAGAGGAAATACATCCCACCGAGTAGAAGAGGAAATAAACCCACTGAGTAGAAGAGGAAATACATCCCACTGAGTGGAAGAGGAAATACAACCCACTGAGTGGAAGAGGAAATAAACCCACTGAGTAGAAGAGGAAATACAACCCACTGAGTAGAAGAGGAAATACAACCCACTGAGTAGAAGAGGAAATACAACCCACTGAGTAGAAGAGGAAATACAACCCACTGAGTAGAAGAGGAAATAAACCCACTGAGTAGAAGAGGAAATACAACCCACTGAGTAGAAGAGGAAATAAATCCACTGAGTAGAAGAGGAAATACAACCCACTGAGTAGAAGAGGAAATACATCCCACCGAGTAGAAGAGGAAATAAACCCACTGAGTAGAAGAGGAAATACATCCCACTGAGTGGAAGAGGAAATACAACCCACTGAGTGGAAGAGGAAATACAACCCACTGAGTAGAAGAGGAAATACAACCCACTGAGTAGAAGAGGAAATAAACCCACTGAGTAGAAGAGGAAATACAACCCACTGAGTAGAAGAGGAAATAAATCCACTGAGTAGAAGAGGAAATAAACCCACTGAGTAGAAGAGGAAATAAACCCACTGAGTGGAAGAGGAAATACACCCACTGAGTAGAAGGGGAAATACAACCCACTGAGTAGAAGAGGAAATACAACCCACTGAGTAGAAAAGGAAATACATCCCACTGAGTGGAAGAGGAAATACAACCCACTGAGTAGAAGAGGAAATACAACCCACTGAGTAGAAGAGGAAATACAACCCACTGAGTAGAAGAGGAAATAAACCCACTGAGTAGAAGAGGAAATACAACCCACTGAGTAGAAGAGGAAATAAATCCACTGAGTAGAAGAGGAAATACAACCCACTGAGTAGAAGAGGAAATACATCCCACCGAGTAGAAGAGGAAATAAACCCACTGAGTAGAAGAGGAAATACATCCCACTGAGTGGAAGAGGAAATACAACCCACTGAGTGGAAGAGGAAATACAACCCACTGAGTAGAAGAGGAAATACAACCCACTGAGTAGAAGAGGAAATAAACCCACTGAGTAGAAGAGGAAATACAACCCACTGAGTAGAAGAGGAAATAAATCCACTGAGTAGAAGAGGAAATAAACCCACTGAGTAGAAGAGGAAATAAACCCACTGAGTGGAAGAGGAAATACACCCACTGAGTAGAAGGGGAAATACAACCCACTGAGTAGAAGAGGAAATACAACCCACTGAGTAGAAAAGGAAATACATCCCACTGAGTGGAAGAGGAAATACAACCCACTGAGTAGAAGAGGAAATACAACCCACTGAGTAGAAGAGGAAATACAACCCACTGAGTAGAAGAGGAAATAAACCCACTGAGTAGAAGAGGAAATACAACCCACTGAGTAGAAGAGGAAATAAATCCACTGAGTAGAAGAGGAAATAAACCCACTGAGTAGAAGAGGAAATAAACCCACTGAGTGGAAGAGGAAATACACCCACTGAGTAGAAGAGGAAATAAACCCACTGAGTGGAAGAGGAAATACACCCACTGAGTAGAAGGGGAAATACAACCCACTGAGTAGAAGAGGAAATACAACCCACTGAGTAGAAAAGGAAATACATCCCACTGAGTGGAAGAGGAAATACAACCCACTGAGTAGAAGAGGAAATACAACCCACTGAGTAGAAGAGGAAATACAACCCACTGAGTAGAAGAGGAAATAAACCCACTGAGTAGAAGAGGAAATACAACCCACTGAGTAGAAGAGGAAATAAATCCACTGAGTAGAAGAGGAAATAAACCCACTGAGTAGAAGAGGAAATAAACCCACTGAATGGAAGAGGAAATACACCTACTGAGTAGAAGGGGAAATACAACCCACTGAGTAGAAGAGGAAATACAACCCACTGAGTAGAAAAGGAAATACATCCCACTGAGTGGAAGAGGAAATACAACCCACTGAGTAGAAGAGGAAATACAACCCACTGAGTAGAAGAGGAAATACACCCACTGAGTAGAAGAGGAAATAAACCCACTGAGTAGAAGTGGAAATAAACCCATTGAGTAGAAGAGGAAATACATCCCACTGAGTGGAAGAGGAAATACAACCCACTGAGTGGAAGAGGAAATAAACCCACTGAGTAGAAGAGGAAATACAACCCACTGAGTAGAAGAGGAAATACAACCCACTGAGTAGAAGAGGAAATACAACCCACTGAGTAGAAGAGGAAATAAACCCATTGAGTAGAAGAGGAAATACAACCCACTGAGTAGAAGAGGAAATACAACCCACTGAGTAGAAGAGGAAATACAACCCACTGAGTAGAAGAGGAAATACAACCCACTGAGTAGAAGAGGAAATAAACCCACTGAGTAGAAGAGGAAATACAACCCACTGAGTAGCAGAGGAAATACAACCCACTGAGTAGAAGAGGAAATACACCCACTGAGTAGAAGAGGAAATACAACCCACTGAGTAGAAGAGGAAATAAACCCACTGAGTAGAAGAGGAAATACAACCCACTGAGCAGAAGAGGAAATACAACCCACTGAGTAGAAGAGGAAATACAACCCACTGAGTAGAAGAAGAAATACAACCCACTGAGTAGAAGAGGAAATACAACCCACTGAGTAGAAGAGGAAATAAACCCACTGAGTAGAAGAGGTATTACAACCCACTGAGTAGAAGAGGAAATACATCCCACTGAGTAGAAGGGGAAATACAACCCACTGAGCAGAAGAGGAAATAAACCCACTGAGTAGAAGAGGAAATACAACCCACTGAGTAGAAGAGGAAATAAAACCCACTGAGTAGAAGATGAAAGGGAACTAGATTTTCCTGTAGGAATATTATAGACAGCAGACCATTGGAGATATCAAAACAATGGTATTTTGCTTTTTTTATTTAATTGTCACTCACAGCTTCTTATTTTTCACATACTGTACACCTACCTAATAGATTTGGGACATCTACAAACAATATCATGATGAGAAAACAATGACTCTGTCATTCACATACTCAAGTTTTCATACTATTTGAGGGGGGATAGTGGCGAACCACCTCATTCATATGCATTACATTTCCTGTGAGACACTCACCACAGCTCAGCTGACTTTCCCTCAGTCCACGCAGAGGCTTTCCATGGAGGCTCTTGGGATAGGCACAGACGGTCTCGTCCCCCAGCCGCACTGCACTGGTGTGAAAGTAACCAGGCACCCAGCGCAGCCCACAGTCACATGACAGGAAGTCAGAGTTGAAGTTCCTGGTGAGAAAAAGCTGGGTGTTTTACAATACCATTCACCATGGGAGATTACACTGAGGAGCGGGTGCACTTTCCCTCTAATGGCACTGATGCCCTCTGATGTTGCCCATCAGTTAATATCTACAGTATTCTCTGGTGGTACATTCTAGGATCAACATGTCAGATGTGACAAATGGCTATCCATTGCTTGAATTAAGCCTATAGGGAGAATAATGTGATCGGATTGCCTAGATTTCTTTCATATTGTTTACTAAGTTTATACAAACATCTGTCTGGAGCAAACAGGGACAAAGGTGATGACTGTTAAAAGCAGAGAACTGTACTCACACTAGCTTAAGAGAGGGGAGCTCCTGAAAGACCCCCGAGTCCAAGGTAGATAATATGTTTCCAGAGAGGTTCCTAACAGCAGAAAACAGACAGATGCTCAATCACAATCACTGTACTAGGTACAGTACCCACAATACTACACTAGGATGTGTTCAACGTGACATGCTTAACGAACAGTAATTTAGCCTGCTTACAGTTTGGTGAGGTTGGTGAGTCCCTGGAACATGTCTGGAGTCAAGCAGCCGATGCGGTTGTTGGACAGGTCACTAGGAGAGATAACACAGAGAGTGAGGGCACAGCGGTGAATAATGGTAATTTCTTAAGCTTATAGGTTTATCAAGATAGTTTAGAAAGTACAGACTGGGCTATCTTGACACTGCATGTTGTTTTTGTGATTTCATTGGGAAAGACTGCCTTCTCCAGCACATTGGCCAATAGACTTTTGCTTCTTATTTTCATTTGTTTACAATAACAAAGTATTATCCAAAGAGGCTATCTTGGTCTGTAGGCCTATCTTTCACAATTTCCATTCATACAGCTAGCCAGAGTGTAACACAGCAGGATTTGCAACACTAATGACTTGTGAATGTTCCTTATCGACAGACCATGAAGCTTCCTGTAAAGCCTTATCACCAAAGACGGAGCAAAAGCACTCTGTAGCCCCTGCATGCTGTGTCTGCATGGTATAAGGACAGTGTCAGAGAGGGCCTTGTTCCACTGTCCCCCTGACTCAACCCAGCCGAGAGCGTGTGTTTATCTCTCCCTGTTTGTTTTGAAAAGCCCCAGACCTTGCAGGGAAAACACAAGCAGTACAGGGAGGGGAAAAGAGTCATGCGGCGCAGGGCAGAGGACCGGAGCCGACCGCGACGTAACCAGACCTCACGGTCCAAACACACAATGAGTGAGCAACAAGCGGTTGCAAACTGCTGCCCTGTCACATCCAATGATGTGTGAGGAGCCTCTGCGCGGTCCTGAGGTTTCCATGGCGGCAGAGCAGGGCACCAGACATGTCATCCCAGGCCCCACAGAGATTAGCACAGCCCAGCATATACACTGAACACAGTTATCCACAACATATAGCTGAGCCAGCCAGGCTTTTATGATGACACTAAAACTGAGAAGATATGGTATGGTATGACCTGTATCATAAAAGGTTATGACTATGTGTGCTGCTTACGAAAAAAATAGAGAAACAGTGGCAACTAAAACCGTTTTTTTATGCAATATCACTGTTTACGACACACATAATGAAAACAGAGCCGATAAGCACTTACAGCTTCACATAATGAAAACAGAGCTGATAAGCACTTACAGCTTCCGAAGATCAGATAAACTTTGGAAGGCTCCAGGCATGATGGTGCTGATGAGGTTGCTCCTGAGGTCTCTGGGGGGAGAGAGAAATATATATTTTACATAAGACATTAGACTGCATGGCAATGAAACAGACATTTGCATTAGGCTACATGGCAATGAAGAGACCTAGGGCCTTGCACAGAACTAGTTGATACATTGGCCCATAACATCCCCAAACTAAGGCTACAGGCAGGGCAATCACCAGGGGTTCATTAGAAATTGTTAGTAAATATGAACGGTGAATAGCTGGACACAATATTCAGCCTGGATCCCCAATACAGTGGTTTCTTTAAAATGACTGGGAGTGGATACCTATGCCCCAAACATGACCCCGCCAGTCAGACACAGAAGGATATATCTGCATTCAGAGGGTTTGGAAATCTTACCCCAACAGCCACCTGGGCTTGGGTCAAGCAAGGATGCAAATACTTCACCAAAGAAAACATAGCAGGAATCGAATAGTTTGAAAGCAACTCTTCCCCCGATAAAGTTACTCTGGCTATTGCCAAACCATAAATATGAATTTCTTTGACTGGCTTTGAAGATCTAATTTCATACTACCCACCACATTTCACCCCACACTCTTCCCTCTGAAACTCAGGGAGACTCTTTATTGGTCAGGTGGGAATAGCAATGTTGGAGAAGGTCATCAGACAAAGGGTTGCAGGCAGGACAAGGCTGACGTGTGGGGGCAATGTGATCCTTCTACAGCATGAAAAACAGTTGCTCCCAAAGGAACAGTCACAGAGGAGGATTTCCTTACAGAAGCTCCCAGACATTAACCCCCCCCCCCCATTCCAATCCTTCCCAGCATGCCATTGTGGTAGCCAGAACCTTCAGGGTCTTTCTGTTCCACTATCCCACAATGCATTATCTCAGATCTATTTTCCTAACCGCACCGCCTCACACCATTTAATAAAATGAGAGCCACCTCAAACCGCAGACATCTCCTCTCCCACTCTTGTCCCCCGTCCAAGAGATGAGCTATTTTGACCAAATCAGGGAAGATTCATTCTGAGAATGGGTTCCAGTAAATACGAGAGAGAGAGAGTGAGTGAGAGAGAGAGAGAGAGAGAGAGAGAGAGAGAGAGAGAGAGATGATGTATGGCTAGAACAAAGTGAGATACAGGCAGGGGTTTTACTGGTCAGGATCTGTTTTGGTCATTACTCATATCAGAATGATCTAAGCCAGCACCTAATGATGGACCTGGTCTGGTGGAGTGTTGTTCTGGCTGTGACTGAGTGGACCAGAGACAGATGTGTCTATCTGAAAGGAATAAGACAGACAGCCTTAGACAGAGCAGACCAGATCTTTAAGCACAGTATGCCAGCCCACTGATGCAACAACTTCACTGCTTTTTACAGATGTGGAATTTACCCCTGACCAAAGCGCTTACAGAACTATGTTAACTTGTCATATCTGTTTGGCATGTGCTTCAACGCTGACCTACAAACAGTAGTCAGCATGTGTAGAGAGAGAGAGAGAGAGAGGGCAAGACATCCCTTGCATTGAGAAAACAGTGAATGAGAGTGAAAATTACAACGTGTTGGTCTGTGTGTGTGAGAGAGAGTGAGTGAGTGAGTGAGTGAGTGAGTGAGTGAGTGAGTGAGTGAGTGAGTGAGTGAGTGAGTGAGTGAGTGAGTGAGTGAGTGAGTGAGTGAGTGAGTGAGTGAGTGAGTGAGTGAGTGAGTGAGTGAGTGAGTGAGTGAGTGAGTGAGAGAGTCAGAAGCCTAGCTGGAGCTCTTAACCAGGGCGGGGAGAACA
Organism: Salmo salar; assembly: GCF_965601325.2. Classification (NCBI taxonomy): domain Eukaryota; kingdom Metazoa; phylum Chordata; class Actinopteri; order Salmoniformes; family Salmonidae; genus Salmo; species Salmo salar. The sequence goes on along the minus strand of NC_138314.1, from coordinate 21,439,675 downwards.
ATGATAATGTTTCCGGCCTGGCGTGTCCCGGGTCTCATTAACACCGTGATGAAAGACGGGGCACTGCCCACAACTTCCTCCCTTATCGTGACTACTGTGTCTCAGACACACACTTACTGTACCACACACGCACACATTGTGCCATAGAGACATATTAGCTCTGTGCTACATACTGCACAATAGACACACTACCGTGCTAAAGACACACACTCTGTACCACACAGACACACACTCTGTACCTCATAGGCACACACTCTGTACCACATAGACGCACACTCTGTACCACACAGACACACACTCTGTACCACACAGACACACACTCTGTACCACACAGACACACACTCTGTACCACATAGACACACTCTCTGTACCACATAGGCACACACTCTGTACCACATAGACGCACACTCTGTACCACACAGACGCACACTCTGTACCTCATAGGCGCACACTCTGTACCTCATAGACACACACTCTGTACCACACAGACACTCACTCTGTACCACACAGACACACACTCTGTACAACACAGACACACACTCTGTACCACACAGACACACTCTCTGTACCACACAGACACACTCTCTGTACCACACAGACACACACTCTGTACCACACAGACACACACTCTGTACCACACAGACACACAGGCAGTCAAGTACTTGGGTCCTCTTAAAGGAAAACTCCACCCAAAAAGTATCTGTTGGTATTTGTTTCATTAGTCCATTGTTAATATAGTTCCAAAATGTTTTGCATGTCAGTAATCAAGTTTTCAAGATATATAACTTTCAAAATAGAGCCGGTATGATGCATTTAAAACGCAGCATCATATGATGCAAAATGCATCATCACGTATTTATGTATTTTGAAAGTTATATATCTTGAAAACTTGATTACTGACATGCAAAACATTTTGGGACTATATTAACAATGGACTAATGAAACAAATACCAAAAGATAGTTTTTGGGTGGAGTTTTCCTTTAAGCCTCAACACACGTCCCCTCTCAGAAGATGAATCTGATGCCCAATATGTCAACAAAAGTCTTGAGATAAAATCAATTCCATATGCACCCACATATCTGTACTCTCCACAATCTGCCCTTTCATTCACATCTCCAGAAGGGGCAGAGCAATGTGTGCTTTAGGCCTATGAATATCAACAGTTGGGCACTCCGATACACTCTCTTATCACTGAGCTGGGGAATGTGGAGGAGAGCACCAGAGTCAACAGAGCCAGCAGCCCCTGCCCCATGCAGCCCCATGCAGGCCACACACCCAGGCAATGACTCCCCTCTGCCCTCTGAGGCAGCACTCTCCCAGACTACGACTTCACAACTCACTGGCCCTCACACTGATGACAGCAGCTGTCAACAGAGAAGAGGAGCAGCATACACAATGTCTGAAGGTATTTCAAATGCATATCCTCAAGGTACTGTATTTCACCTTGAAACATAATGGCATGGAATTGCAGCCTTAGGTCCTGTATGAATCTGACATTTGATGGTGGGTATGTTCTTATCATTGGCATCTCAACAACAAAAACAATAAATTCTGTAGTAAATTCTCTCCCTTATACTAACTCTTATCCACTCTCTCACACTCCCACTTATCATCCCTCATAGTTGCAGCACAAACATATTTGAAATGAATGTAAAATCTAACTTCTAAATGACGTATGGCAGTAGTACCCTGGCCAGACAGCATTACAATGTTTTTTTACTGTTTGAAATAAATAACTGGTCCTCAAATTGATTTGTAACCAACATCCCTCTGAGCCCAGTGCTTTATCCCCTGCACCACATGTGACCCATATGATTGGGCCCTGACAGCATCTGCCAGTCTAAAAAGAGCCATTGTGTTCTTCAGCTGGGCCTGACACCAGGGTCTGCCATTAAAGACTATATTTGTTTCTCCAAGTCTTCTCCCAATCAATGTGGCACATCTATTGCTGCTCTGAAGAGTCAGTCCTGTCTGGGATGGGACGGGGCACAAGCACCTGGGGCCCAGGCAGGAAAGGAGAGGAGGGGAAATGAGAGGAGGAGAGAGGAGCAACGTGCTCACAGGGCAGCAAGAGGGTCATAATTAAGACAACTGCTGTATAGCGCTCCAGACTGTGGAGTGCTCCATTATCAGGCCCACAGTGGCAGGGGATGGAGTGCTCCATTATCAGGCCCACAGTGTCAGGGGATGCAGTGCTCCATTATCAGGCCCACAGTGTCAGGGGATGCAGTGCTCCATTATCAGGCCCACTGTGGCAGGAGATGGAGTGCTCCATTATCAGGCCCACAGTGGCAGGGGATGGAGTGCTCCATTATCAGGCCCAAAGTGGCAGGGGATGGAGTGCTCCATTATCAGGCCCACAGTGGCAGGGGATGGAGTGCTCCATTATCAGGCCCACAGTGGCAGGGGATGGAGTGCTCCATTATCAGGCCCACAGTGGCAGGGGTTGGAGTGCTCTATTGACATTGTTCAGGCCATAGCCCTGGGGAATGCTGGGAGAAGGACTGAAGCCAGGGAACGGCCACTTATTATCGCCAGACTGGAATCAAGAATTTCCTGTTTCACTCGATTAGGGATAGGGTTTTTTATAAGTAGAGAAAAAGGACATTCCATTTCCCATGTTCTATACTGTACCTAGCTGCGATGCACAACACAGTTCACACAATCAAAAACCACGGTATGAAACAAGCGTTTGTTTGGGTGTGCGGAGTGAGACAGAGAGAAAAAAGAGAAATGGACTGAATGGTTAACTGGCACCAGAGGTCAGTGGAGACCATTTTTGTGCCGCGTGTCATTTCCTGTCTCGTTGGCGTCTCCAGAACCGAGGCCCTTGCTCGTTTATTTTTACAGTTTCTCTTTTTTTTACGAGCTGCTTTTCCCCTGTAGGGAGGGGCAGGTGGGGATGGGGGGGTTGAGGGGTTCGGCATTGAGTAGAATCGGCCCTGTGAAACGCCCCCCCTATACCCCCCCACTCCTCAACACACTTGCTCACAATGGGGGCTCTGTAACACAGCCCCCAAAACCTACTCCTGCCTTCCCCCCAAAACAGGAAACCAGGATCTGCCGAGGTCTTGTTTTTCTACTAATTTCCTGCTTTCCTGCCCCTTCCACAGATTATTTTCTTTAAAAAAAATTCTGGTTCCCCTCAGATTGGATCTCTAATCTACGTTAGCTTGTGTGCATCTGGAAACCACTTGCTTTAGCCCTGTCGGTTGATTCTCCATTCCAGAGCTACAGTTATTAACCACTGCATGCAGCCTATTCTTTCATAGCAATAATGACCAACAATGACCTAATAATAATGCTAAATTAGGAACAAGCCAATCATTACTCTGGAAAATTCAATCAAAAGAGGCCACACACACAACCCTCAGTTAGAAATACCATTAAAAAACATCCAGGTGATTGAAAATCCTCATGGTAAATAGTGCTTCACCTGAAGGTACATATGGGCACATCAGATGTTGGGTGCAACTAAGAAGGAGCCTCTTCCAACACTGGGTATTTTCAACCATGTCATGCCACAGAGCTCTAGAGTGAACTGTCTTGAAGGAAAATGGCCACAGCTCTGGCCAAGACTGGCACTAATTTAAACTGTGGAACCAACTGCACGCTAGTTGGGGAAAGGATGAAAAGACTGAAATAGCCATGTTATACTTTTATTTGAAGTGTAACATTTCCTAGGTTGATTATATGTTTCCACAGTCTGCTGCTAGGGGTACTGGAGATAACTGTAGCAACACTGTTATACACAACTTCAACCAGGAAAGACTCAGGAATTGACCACAATTCACTTTACGTCACCAATGTAGAGGCCATTCATTTTTAATGTAAGGGTGATTTAATTTGCTGTTTGTTCATGAACAACTGTCCCTCTGTGTAGGACTATCATAACAGTATGGAGATATTCGTCCTAAAAACCAGCCAGCTCATATTCTATAGTTTTCAGCAGTAAATTAACTGAAGGCCCCCCCCCCCACAAAAAAGATAATGAAAGTGTAGTAAATCCATAAACTTATTTAAAAAGCCAACAAAAACAAAGCCAGCAACAGGCCACCTCCTCTATCGCTCTTCCAATGAGTTTGCATACAGTAGTTTGGAAATACTCCATTCAGGGTTGGGAGTGGGCCAACTCTACCAGCGAACTGGCAAACAATGCTGTTCATACAAAATATCAATGGAAAGGAGGGCAATAATGGGTGATGTGTGAATATGCATCCAGTGGGCGGACTACAGCGAATAGAGGAGTAGTGAGAGAAAGGGGGGGTGGGACCGTCCGGTAGATGCAAAGAGGAAAGCAGAAAAGGAGTGAGAATGGAAGTGGGGGGAAGGGAACAGGGAGAAACCTCAAGAACTTGTGAAGGAAAAAGCCATTGAAATCATGTCAGGTTTGCTGCATGTGCATTCAAGAACCACTGGTATATAAGGAATTCTGTTAAGTAATGAGCTTATGAGAGGGCTTGCTCGCCATTTCAATAAACGCCTAGAGCCACGATTGAGTTAAGCTTGCAATACAAACACTCCCCGTTCCTTCAGTTTATCTCCCAGACACATCTGGAGTCTATCAACTCCAACTGCCCCCCCCCCCCCTTCTGTTTCCACTCTCTAGCACGCTTAACCCCTTCCTCACTCGACCCCTCATGTCACACACACTCATTAAGTGACCGTTGCCTCACAGGGGCCATTCAAAACCGTATGCAGGAGAAAGTACAACACAAACGCTCATTTGTTTGGATAGTGCGAAATGAGAGTCCCATGTCCAGCCATCTCTAGATGCTCCAGCCAGGAGTTCAGGTTGTTTTTGGGAGGACAGATTAAATTAGAGTGTTCCTGCAGCCTGGATATGGATTCTGTTTTGTTGTGTCCAGAGGGGTTTAGACAGCAGGGCTCCTGGCCACGGCCACAGCCACAGCCACCACTGGATTTACATAGCAAAGGAGAGCCCACCTCTGCACTGCTCCCACTTTCAAGGTCATTTGCTTAGCCTCTGTGGAAATAATGTTCACCTCCCCCACTAAAGAAAACAACTTTATACACTGAACAAAAATATAAATGCAACATGAAACAATTTCTAAGATTTTACTTAGTTACAGTTCATATAAGGAAATCAGTCAATTGAAATAAATTCATTAAGCCCTAATCTATGGATTTTACATGACTGGGAATACAGATAGGCATCTGTTGGTCACAGATCCCTTAAAAGAAAGGTAGGGGCGTGGATCAGAAAAAACTGTCAATATCTGGTGTGACCACCATTTGCCTCATGCAGCACAACACATCTCCTTCGCATAGAGTTGATCAGGCTGTTTATTGTGACCTGTGGAATGTTGTCCCACTCCTCTTCAATAGCTGTGCGAAGTTTCTGGATATAACTGGGAATTGGAACACTCTGTGATCCAGAGCATCCCAAACATGGTCAATGGGTGACATGTCTGGTGAGTATGCAGGCCATGGAAGAACTGGGACATTTTCAGCTTCCACGAATTGTGTACAGATCCTTGCGACATGGGGTTGTGCATTATCATGCTGAAGTATGAGGTGATGGTGGCGGATGAATGGCACAACAATGGGCCTCTGGACCTCGTCACGCTATCTTTGTGCATTCAAATTGCCATCGATAAAATGCAGTTGTGTTTGTTGTCCGTCGCTTATGCCTGCCCATACCATAACCCCACTGCCACCATGGGGCACTCTGTTCACAACGTTGACATTAGCAAACCACTCGCCCACACAACGCCATACACGTGGTCTGGGGTTGTGAGGCCGGTTGGGATTACTGCCAAAACTCTCTAAAACAATATTGGAGGTGGCTTATGGTAGAGAAATTAACATTCAATATCTGGCAACAGCTCTGGTGGACATTCTTGGCAATTGCAGGCTCCATCAAAACTTGAGACATCTGTGGCATTGTGTTGTGTAACATTTTAGAGTGGCCTTTTATTGTCCCCAGGACAAGGTGCACCTGAGTAATGATCATGCTGTTTAATCAGCTTCTTGATATGCCACACCTGTCAGGTGGATGGATTGTCTTGGCAAATGAGAAATGCTTACTAACAGGGATGTAAACATATTTGTGCACAACATTTGAGGGAAATAACCTTTTTGTGCATCAGGAACATTTCTGGGATCTTTTATTTCAGCTTATGAAACATGGGACAAACACTTAACATGTTGGGTTTATATTTTTGTTCAGTATATAAGGGAAACTGCTGGTGCACTCACTCTCTTTCACCAACAGCCTTCATACTATCTTTAGCCATCTCGTCTCCTCCCCTGCATCGTATGGTAAAATTGTTTAAGTTGGCCTAGTTCCTAACCCTAACTTCTCAGAATGGCAGAGACGATTTCAAGGTCTGTTTCAGCAGGGCTCAAGCACAGCTTGAGGAGCTCCTGTCTCTACTTTACATAACTGATGTTATCGGGGTAAATATGAATGAATAGGACACAGTATTTCAGAGACACAGTAGACTTATTTCAATGTTATCAAGGACTTTAACCCTCTGCTAAACTCTCCCTCTCCACATCTGCAAATTCCCATGCCTTTCTTGACTTATGATGACCAGGAGTTTCAATGCAAACGTCCCCTCATTCTTAGCCTTCTATATACATCACAAACAAGTGTGTATTTCCTGTTCTTAGCTTAAGTGGCTTTAACTATGCAGGAAGTGAAGGGAAAAGGAGGTAAAACAGGCCTACTGCAAACCAAACATGTCTTACACACAAGCCATCCATATATTTATATGTACATATTCTTATTCATTCCTTTACACTTGTGTGTATAAGGTAGTTGTTATGAAATTGTTAGGTTACTTGTTAGATATTACTGCACGGTCGGAACTAGAAGCACAAGCATTTCGCTACACTTGCATTAACATCTGCTAACCATGTGTATGTGACCAATAAAATTAGATTTGATTTGATTTGAACCATGGTTAGAATAGCTATAAATGGCTATGAAGGAAATGTATAGGTTCCGGAAGAATCACGTCCAAAAGTGTTTGTTTTTTTGACAACTTTCAAGTGTGTGAACTGGCCCCATCCTGTTTGGCAGAACCAATCCCATGCAGCTAACTTAGCTCTTCCTTACCTGTCCACGACAGTGCTCCTGCTCCTTCACCTATCCACTCTATCTCTCCCCTCTGTTCTCCCTCTCCACTTTGGGCTCCATCTCTCCCTGTAGGGTGAGCAGCCTGGTAATGAGGGACCCTTATGCCCTGGCTGTCCTGTGTCCCATGGTGCAATGGGGCCCGGTTGGACAGGAGCCAGACCCCCTCTCTGCTCATTATTCTCATTACCTCGCCTCAAATCAGTGCAGGACAGGCCACTGGGATCTGTCCACAACTCATAAAGGTCCCTGCTCGTTAGTGGACCCGCCTCGTTAGGGCCTGCGTCAGCTCCCATCAGAGACGGTGTGCTGCGAGGAGGTGGAGGTACCAGGAAAGGTGTGTGAGAATGTGTGTGTGAGGGTGTGTGTATGTGTGTATGTGTGTACACTAGAACGCTAAGTGTCATACACTTGAAAGCTGAAGATGTCCTGTAAGAGGGCAAAACAAACATAACTAAATTGCTCTCTGCTCTTGGGTGGCATGACAGTTTACGAAGGCAACAGCTTTGAGGAGGTTTAGCCCAATGAAAGGGCTAACTGTGTGGAGGAATCCACAGTGTGGCCTGCTCTGCTCTGGTTGGAGGAGGGGTTCCTGTCCTGTAGCTGCGCTTTTATACTTAGAACAGCAAAGCTCTGATTATACTCAGCTCTGCCTCTGCTTGGACTACTGCTTGAAACATGGCTGAGTAGGCTGGGAGGGACAGCATTTCTGTTTAGACATCTACTTCTTACAATTATGCATGGAGGAGTTTGGGATGCCCATAATAGGACACACACAGAGACAGACATTGAAGTTGAGACTGAGATACACTGAAAGTGTGGGTGCAGTTGACTGTCTGGTTGCCCTCCTGACTTTGGGGAGGGGCTGCTGTGGTGTTATTCCCTGGTGTGTGTTCACCCGGCCCTCGTGGGCTCCTAGCTAGCACACAAGATGGCATAGCAGTCAGACGTCCTTTGTCCTCGTCTTGTCGTGTCCCGTGTATATATATATTTACATATTTTCTTCGCATATCTTTTTATATATTTTTTTCTTCTAAAAACTCTACTTCAAAACATTCTCCTGCAACCCGCCTCACCAATTGTTTTAAAAAAAAGTATTATTCACCTCAAATCTGAAATCCACAACAGAAGCTAGCCAGAAGTTAGCCAGTTAACGTTAGTATTCAGCTAACCACAGTTGGCGGTCATCAGCTATCCTTTAGCTCGAAAAGCTATCGCCAGTTTTTGTACAACACGACTCAGACGAGTGCATACCGGACCTATTTTCTCTCCATATCCCCGGATTTCTACCACAAGCTCTGGACATTTACACCTGGATCTTGCAGCTAGCTAGCTGCTATCCGAGTGACTATTGGCTAACGTCGGGCCCGGAGCAAACATCAATTATTCCGGAGCTAGCCAGCTGAAGAGCTCCATCAGCCACTCCTGGGCTACAATCACCTATCCGTACCCGTTTTACTGCCGATGCGGAGCCTCACCGGGCCTTCACGACTGGACTACCGACGTTATCTGCTCGAGGGAGTTATCCAACTGGCCCCTCTGTCGCGACGTAACCTGAACGCCCATCTGCGGCCCGCTAATTGTTAGCTGTCTTATCGGCTGCTATCTGAATAGGTCTATCGGACAATTTTCTTGGGCCACTATAACTATAACGATTTTGCCAATTGGATTGGTCCCCTCTACCACACGGAACCCCACTAATCTACCGACGGAAACGCACAAGGTGGCTAAAAACAGCATCTTCTGCCAGCTTGCTACCCATGGCCCGGCTAGCTGTCTGAATTGCCGTGACCCCAACCAACCTCACTACTCACTGGACCCTTATGATCACTCGGCTAAGCATGCCTCTCCTTAATGTCAATATGCCTTGTCCATTGCTGTTCTGGTTAGTGTTTATTGGCTTATTTCACTGTAGAGCCTCTAGCCCTGCTCATTATACCTTATCCAACCTTTCAGTTCCACCACCCACACATGCGATGACATCACCTGGTTTCAATGATTTTTCTAGAGACAATATCTCTCTCATCATCACTCAATGCCTAGGTTAACCTCCACTCTATTCACATCCTACCATACCTTTGTCTGTACATTATACCTTGAAGCTATTTTATCGCCCCCAGAAACCTGCTCCTTTTACTCTCTGTAGGCGACCAATTCTCATAGCTTTTAGCCGTACCCTTATCCTACTCCTCCTCTGGCGATGTAGAGGTGAATCCAGGCCCTGCAGTGCCTGGCTCCACTCCTATTCCCCAGGCGCTCTCTTTTGATGACTTCTGTAACCGTAATAACCTTGGTTTCATGCATGTTAACATTAGAAGCCTCCTCCCTAAGTTTGTTTTATTCACTGCTTTAGCACACTCTGCCAACCTGGATGTCCTAGACGTGTCTGAATCTTGGCTTAGGAAGACCACCAAAAACTCTGAAATCTCCATCCCTAACTACAACATTTTCAGACAAGATAGAACAGCCAAAGGGGGTGTTGCAATCTACTGCAGAGATAGCCTGCAGAGTTTTGTCCTACTATCCAGGTCTGTACCCAAACAATTTGAACTTCTACTTTTAAAAATCCACCTCTCTAAAAACAAGTCTCTCACCATTGCCGCCTGCTAGAGACCACCCTCTGCCCCCAGCTGTGCTCTGGACACCATATGTTAACTGATTGCCCCCAATCTATCTTCAGAGCTCGTGCTGCTAGGTGACCTAAACTGGGACATGCTTAACACCCCAGCCATCCTACAATCTAAGCTTGATGCCCTCAATCTATCAATGAACCTACCAGGTACCACCCCAAAGCCGTAAACACGGGCACCCTCATAGATATCATCCTAACCAACTTGACCTCTAAATACACCTCTGCTGTTTTCAACCAAGATCTCAGCGATCACTGCCTCATTGCCTTCATCCGTAATGGGTCAGCGGTCAAACGACCTCCACTTATCACTGTCAAACGCTCCCTGAAACACTTCAGCGAGCAGGCCTTTCTAATCGACCTGGCCCGGGTATCCTGGAAGGATATTGACCTCATCCCGTCAGTAGAGGATGCCTGGTTATTTTTTTTAAATGCCTAACCCTCACCATCTTAAATAAGCATGCCCCATTCAAGAAATTTAGAACCAGGAACAGATATAGCCCTTGGTTCTTTCCAGACCTGACTGCCCTTAACCTGTTGTGGTATAGGGGGCAGTATTTTCACGTCCGGATAAAAAACGTACCCGATTTAATCTGGTTACTACTCCTGCCCAGAAACTAGAATATGCATATAATTAGTAGATTTGGATAGAAAGCACTCTAAAGTTTCTAAAACTGTTTGAATGGTGTCTGTGAGTATAACAGAACTCATATGGCAGGCCAAAACCTGAGAAGATTCCATACAGGAAGTGCCCTGTCTGACAATTTGTTGTCCTTCTGTTGCATCTCTATCGAAAATACAGCATCTGTGCTGTAACGTGACACTTTCTAAGGCTTCCATTGGCTCTCTAAAGCCGCCAGAAAGTGGAATGGGGTGTCTGCTGTCTCTGGGCAAAGTTCAGCAGCTCTTTTTGTGAGTGGTCAGCCTGGGGACAGTGAGACTGAGATGCGTGTTCACGAGACTTCTCAATTTTTTTCTTTCAGCCTTTCTTTCAGATTTCGTCCCACCTCCCCTAGAGAAGTTAACCTGTTAGGGCTAGGGGGCAGCATTTGCACGTCTGGATAAAAAAAATGTACCCGATTTAATCTGGTTACTAATCCTACCCAGTAACTAGAATATGCATATACTTATTATATATGGATAGAAAACACTCTAAAGTTTCTAAAACTGTTTGAATGGTGTCTGTGAGTATAACAGAACTCATTTGGCAGGCAAAACCCTGAGACATTTTCTGACAGGAAGTGGATACCTGATGTGTTGTATTGACTTTAAACCTATCCCATTGAAAAACACAGGGGCTGAGGAATATTTTGGCACTTCCTATTGCTTCCACTAGATGTCACCAGCCTTTACAAAGTGTTTTGAGTCTTCTGGAGGGAGATCTGACCGAACAAGAGCCATGGAACGATGATGTCCCATTAGACACCTGGCGCGCGAGTTCATGTTGGGTACCCTCGTTCCAATACGTTATAAAAGAGTATGCATTCGTCCACCTTGAATATTATTCATGTTCTGGTTAAAAAAGGCCCTAATGATTTATGCTATACAACGTTTGACATGTTTGAACGAACGTAAATATATTTTTTCCCCTCGTTCATGACGAGAAGTCCGGCTGGCTTAGATCATGTGCTAACAAGACGGAGATTTTTGGACATAAATGATGAGCTTTTTTGAACAAAACTACATTCGTTATGGACCTGTGATACCTGGAAGTGACATCTGATGAAGAGAATCAAAGGTAATGGATTATTTACATAGTATTTTCGATTTTAGATCTCCCCAACATGACGTCTAGTCTGTATCGCAACGCGTATTTTTCTGGGCGCAGTGCTCAGATTATTGCAAAGTGTGATTTCCCAGTAAGGTTATTTTTAAATCTGGCAAGTTGATTGCGTTCAAGAGATGTAAATCTATAATTCTTTAAATGACAATATAATATTTTACCAATGTTTTCTAATTTTAATTATTTAATTTGTGACGCTGACTTGACTGCCGGTTATTGGAGGGAAACGATTTCCTCAACATCAATGCCATAGTAAAACGCTGTTTTTGGATATAAATATGAACTTGATAGAACTAAAAATGCATGCATTGTCTAACATAATGTCCTAGGAGTGTCATCTGATGGAGATTGTAAAAGGTTAGTGCATCATTTTAGCTGGTTTTATGGTTTTGGTGACCCTGTCTTTGACTTGACAAAACATTACACACAACTCTTGTAAATGTACTGTCCTAACATACTCTAAATTTATGCTTTCGCCGTAAAACCTTTTTGAAATCGTAAAACGTGGTTAGATTAAGGAGATGTTTATCTTTCAAAGGGTGTAAAATAGTTGTATGTTTGAAAAATTTGAATTTTGACATTTATTTGGATTCAAATTTGCCGCTCTTGAAATGCACCTGCTGTTGATGGAGTGCACCACGGGTGGCACGCTAGCGTCCCACCTAGCCCATAGAGGTTAACCAACACAAAAACATCCTGTGGCGTTCTGCATTAGCATCGAACAGCCCCCGTGATATGCAACTTTTCAGGGAAGTTAGAAACCAATATACACAGGCAGTTAGAAAAGCCAAGGCTAGCTTTTTCAAGCAGAAATTTGCTTCCTGCAACACAAACTCAAAAAAGTTCTGGGACACTGTAAAGTCCATGGAGAATAAGAGCACCTCCTCCCAGCTGCCCACTGCACTGAGGATAGGAAACTCTGTCACCACCGATAAATCCACTATAATTGAGAATTTCAATAAACATTTATCTACGGCTTGCCATGCTTTCCACCTGGCTACCCCTACCCCTGTCAACAGCACTGCACCCCCCACAGCAACTCGCCCAAGCCTTCCCCATTTCTCCTTCTCCCAAATCCAGTCACCTGATGTTCTGAAAGAGCTGCAAAATCTGGACCCCTACAAATCAGCCGAGCTAGACAATCTGGACCCTTTCTTTCAAAAATTATCTTAAATTGTTGCAACCGCTATTACTAGCCTGTTCAACCTCTCTTTCGTGTCGTCTGAGATTCCCAAAGATTGGAAAGCAGCTGCGGTCATCCCTCCCTTCAAAGGGGGGGGACACTCTTGACCCAAACTGCTACAGACATATATCTATCCTACCCTGCCTTTCTAAGGTCTTCGAAAGCCAAGTCAACAAACAGATTACCGACCATTTCGAATCCCACCGCACCTTCTCCACTATGCAATCTGGTTTCAGAGCTGGTCATGGATGCACCTCAGCCACGCTCAAGGTCCTAAACGATATCTTAACCGCAATCAATAAGAAACAATACTGTGCAGCCGTCTTCATTGACCTGGCCAAGGCTTTAGACTCTGTCAATCACCACATCCTCATTGGCAGACTCAATAGTCTTGGTTTCTCAAATGATTGCCTCGCCTGGTTCACCAATTACTTCTCTGATAGAGTTCAGTGTGTCAAATCGGAGGGCCTGTTGTCCGGACCTCTGGCAGTCTCTATGGGCGTGCCACAGGGTTCAATTCTTGGGCCGACTCTCTTCTCTGTATACATCAATGATGTCGCTCTTGCTGCTGGTGAGTCTCTGATCCACCTCTACGCAGATGACACCATTCTGTATACTTCTGGCCCTTCTTTGGACACTGTGTTAACAACCCTCCAGACGAGCTTCAATGCCATACAACTCTCCTTCCGTGGCCTCCAACTGCTCTTAAATACAAGTAAAACTAAATGCATGCTCTTCAACCGATCGCTGCCTGCACCTGCCCGCCCGTCCAGCATCACTACTCTGGACGGTTCTGACTTAGAATATGTGGACAACTACAAATACCTAGGTGTCTGGTTAGCTCTCCTTCCAGACTCACATCAAACATCTACAATCCAAAGTTAAATCTAGAATTGGCTTCCTATTTTGCAACAAAGCATCCTTCACTCATGCTGCCAAACATACCCTCGTAAAACTGACCATCCTACCGATCCTCGACTTTGGCGATGTCATTTACAAAATAGCCTCCAATACCCTACTCAATAAATTGGATGCAGTCTATCACAGTGCCATCCATTTTGTCACCAAAGCCCCATATACTACCCACCACTGCGACCTATACACTCTCGTTGGCTGGCCCTCGCTTCATACTCGTCGCCAAACCCACTGGCTCCAGGTCATCTACAAGACCCTGCTAGGTAAAGTCCCCCCTTATCTCAGCTCGCTGGTCACCATAGCAGCAACCACCTGTAGCACGCGCTCCAGCAGGTATATCTCACTGGTTACCCCCAAAGCCAACACCTCCTTCAGCCGCCTCTCCTTCCAGTTCTCTGCTGCCAATGACTGGAACGAACTACAAAAATCTCTGAAACTGGAAACACTTATCTCCCTCACTAGCTTTAAGCACTAGCTGTCAGATCAGCTCACATATTACTGCACCTGTACATAGCCCATCTATAATTTAGCCCAAACAACTACCTCTTCCCCTACTGTATTTATTTATTTATTTTGCTCCTTTGCACCCCATTATTTCTATTTCTACTTTGCATTTTCTTCCACTGCAAATCTACCATTCCAGTGTTTTACTTGCTATATTGTATGTACTTCGCCACTATGGCCTTTTTTTTGCCTTTACCTCCCTTATCTCACCTCATTTGCTCACATTGTATATAGACTTATTTTTCTACTGTATTATTGACTGTATGTTTGTTTTACTCCATGTGTAACTTTGTTTTGTTGTATGTGTCAAACTGCTTTGCTTTATCTTGGCCAGGTCGCAATTGTAAATGAGAACTTGTTCTCAACTTGCCTACCTGGTTAAATAAAGGTGAAATAAAAAATTAATTAAAAAAAAGGTTCTGAGAACAATATGTTTCTTAGAGTTTGGTGAGAGCGTGGTTATCCTATGGTTATTTTTCATACAACCTTCCCACAACATTCTGGGAATGGTGTAGGATACCCAGCTAGCACATAAAAACCTTAGTTGTTATGTTTATGAGGTGGGAATTTCAGTACTTCAGCATAACATTTCCTACAGGTTTCTTCATGGTTCTATTTAAAGTAATGTTCTCAAATTGTTCAGAGAATGTTAAGAAACAACGTTCTTCTGTTGGAATTTCAGTACTTCAACATAATGTTTTCTGCAGGTTTAATCATGGTTCTATTTAAAGTCATTTTCTCAGAACATTAAGAGAACTTTCAATAGAAAACACAAGAAAACATTAGTTCAAAGAACATTTTAAGAACGTTTTTTTTAACATATCCATTCCATTCTCAGCATCAACAAAACTATCCTCTATCTGTTAAGTATGTTAAGGTGTGTTAACCACACCCACTAATTGGCTACACCTGATTTTAATGAGTGCTTGTTTCCTTTGAAATGGGGTCTTGTTGAATAGACTAAAATGAACAGCTTGGTATGAGTTCCAAAAAAAATGCATGCTAGCTCCATTCTGGTAGCGCAGTGGACTCATTCCATGGATAGAGAACGTAAGATCATAGGTTTGAATCTCAGTGACGCAATAAATAAGAAATGTGTTTGCATGGTTAATGCCTAAGCAAAGGAATTTCCATGTGTCCTATCTGTGCTTGGAGTTCAAAACAGTTGAGCTAACAACTTTATTAAAAGTCTTATTGAAACATGTTCTTAGAACGTTATTTAATTACTTTCAAATAACCTATAATTTCCATTCTCAGAACGTTAATTAAACCTCCCAGGAAAACTTTCAGGGAACCATAGTAAAATGTTCTCAGAACCTGCCTGCAACCTAAAACCCAGAACAGACAAAATGTTAACTTCTGTGCTCAGAACATTTTATCAGTCAGGAAACGTATGGCTTTGTTCCCAGGACCAATGGGAAAACATAAACGTACGTTCCTACAACTTCCAAGGAACCAAATGTGCTAGCTGGGCTGGCTTCTATAGCACTGACCACATATATGAGTAACTGCTCGCCACTGGACCAAATGACAAGCACATGTCGACAACAGACTGGAAATAATGAGAAAGACCTGAACGGTGACCAAGCTAGAGACAAAACAAAACAACATAGCAACTCGCAGGGGGAGCAGCACAGTAGGTGGACAAAAAGCTAAATTAATCTTGCAGTTGGGTTTTTTTACTTCACATCTATCTATCTTTGCCCAGTTAGATTTTTATTATATCAAGTTGGTATATTTTAATATGAAAATAGTTGTTTTCCCATGAGCTCATTTTTTATTGTAGGTCGTGAAATGCTCAATTACAGAGTGTGGTGCACAAGATGAGTGAGCAGACCTCCATTGCAGTGTGTCAGAGGGCTGGTGGAGGTCTGAGGTCTGAGCAGAGGAGTGAAACAAGTCCTGTTGTGATTTATACAACATGTCCTCTGTGTGTGTGTGTGTGTGTGTGTGTGTGTGTGTGTGTGTGTGTGTGTGTGTGTGTGTGTGTGTGTGTGTGTGTGTGTGTGTGTGTGTGTGTGTGTGTGTGTGTGTGTGTGTGCATGCGTGTTTGTGTGCAGGGGGTTCTTGTTCTGTGTCTCTCTCACTAGGTCATGGTTTTAGCACTGTAAGCCTGCTCCACCCCTACCCCCTACTAGTTTCACCACTGTCCCAGGTACAAGGGCCTGCTAGTGGTCAAGCTCAGGTTACCCACCCCACAAACACCATGGCATTCTGGGGGGCCTTGTCTGCACTTGCAAAAACAAGTAATACCATCTAATTTTACATCAAACAAACAATTCTGCCCAAGCCTCTAGTTTTCCAAAGCCCCATACCACTAATCAAATCTCAGCTACACCCGATCTAACAATACAGGTCATAAAGATGATCAAACTAAGACTGAATAGATGAGGCTCTAACTTTGATTAGTAGAGAGAGTAAGAAGAAGGTAAGAACATGGTCACACAGGAGTGTTCTAGTCCGGTTTAGCTCACTTAAAAGAGGGTCAAACAGTTTCAGCAGATTTTGCTCTTTTTTCAGAGCTGTCATGTCTGTGTTGAGCTCCAATAGGTAGGTACTAACAAGCTAACAACTGCAGCAAATGACCATATTTGCCTTTCTTCCAACATTTTGGAAAAGCTTGTTAACTTCATTGGTGGCAGCTCAGAGACGCATGTGGAACTAATATCGCTTAAGCACCATCTCCCCCCCCCCACCCCTCCTCCAAAACTGCTGCCTCCTAGACATACACAGGCAAGAGTTTGCCCCATTCCATATTGTACAGTACATCACTGGAAGACCACTGTAGACTATCCTTTTGTTTGACGCAATGTAAAACTCCCTTCCTCAGTATCACTCAGCATTTATATTTCTGTTCTTATGTTTACAACAGCAGGGACAATTTGTGCCACTGATGAAAATCAAATCCTCAGAGGACTCAAATGTCATCTAAACTGTAAGGAACAATAAGAAACAGCCAGTGGACCAGCTAGGCAGCGGGACCCTACATCCACAGGGTAGAGCCAGCCAGCTGCCTGCCTCAATCTGAGCTACAGGCAGTGCAGGCAGCGCCAACAGCCTCCTCCTCCCATGGAATCCTCTTATCTTGTCCTGTAGAGCAGGGCTTCTCTGATAATGACGAATGGTGGTGTAATTATGTGATCTCTTCCACATAACTCTGTGATAACCACACTGAGTGTTTCATCCTCCCTGCTGGAAGCCAGCCCACTGGATAGCAGAGCTGCGAGAAGCACAGATCTCCCTGATACCCTGTCTCTGTGGGACTGTGGGCTCCGCAACACAGGGCCATATGGGCTACAAGCACCCAACCCGTTGGTGTTAAACCTGCCAATGTTAAACCTATGAGAGAGAACCCAGGACAGACTCATTCAGATTTAGTGAAAATCACAAGCGTTACTCACAGTTTCTGCAGGGCATAGAGTCCAACAAAGGATCCATTTCTCAGAACCCTGATGCGATTGTTGCTCAAAATTCTGTTAAAAAAAGGAGCAAACCAAGATATCATTAGTATTGTGCTTCAACAAAACATTCAAAATCACAAAGACACACGTTCATCTCATACTTAGCCTACCTAAGGTTTATTAGTCAGACCCATATAGAATATGAAAGGAGTAAGGGCAATAGCAGAAAAAGAGACGTCCAACAACTCAACTGCCCAGAAAATGGGTTTCAGATAAAAGTATGACTCCTCTAAGAGGGTCAGAATCTTCACGAGAGGATAAATAAACTGCACGAGCAGCAGTCACACGTGACCACCCTGGCCAGAGACACTACACAAAGCTGTTTCCAATTCATCCTAAAGACTAAATAGGAGACAGAGATTGGGATTGGGGGTGGAGGGAAGGAAGCTTGTGATAATCATCCTGGATACATTTTTACATCAAAAGCCAACGGCGTTCACATCAAAGGAAAGTCCGCACTCGTCATGACAATTACCCTTTTCCCTATTGGCAAATAATTTGGCTTATAGGGCCCTTATCAGACAAGAGTGCGAGGGGCTTTCTAGGACCAGCCTGCACTGAGCAGAGCAGAAGATCTACTTTGTCTCAAGGGGCATCATAGGAAACTGTATTTACAGTGATCAGCCAGCCCATACGGACCAGCTCAGATGGACAGAGAGGCTCCTCACAACAGAGCCCGCCAGCCTAGCCCCAGACACAGCCAGGCCTTCACAGGGTCCACTATGACATTCCCTATCGGTGTAATCTGCTCAGGAGACACAGTCCCTGGTCCTGAAGCCTGTACTCCTACTACCCTACAAACCCCTGTGTCGTGGGTCCTGTCAGGTTGGTTGTGTGTCATGGGTCCTGTCACCTCGGCTGTGTGTCTGCAACACCATGTCTTTGTGACCCTGGCCCCTCAGTGGGGTAGCAGGGTACAGCAGGGGCCCGGCTCAGGCGACAGCCCCCATCATTAACACGCCCCTCAGCCTCATGCCGCCTTCTCCCCATTCCCCGGGGCACTTAATGGGCTGTTTGTGAGATGAAGTGTGTTTTTAATCGAAGGTGAGGAACATAACCGAGCGGAGCACGGGTGTGTGTGTGTGTCTTTAAAAGAGGGAGCTGACTGGGAACAGCATTTCTTGCCACATTAATAAAAATACAACCCTCAGCCCTCACCTCCTCACCTTTTAGTTCACTTAATGAGCAAATGTAACGAGCAGCACCAACCGGTCACTTTTCCAACTAAGGGGTTGATAATGAATACATTGGTCATTAGTCACTAAATCAGCACTGTAAGAAATTAACTATATATTTGGTAGACATATACATTACATTTACACCCATTTTTTTACCTGCAAAGTGTCTAAAGCTATCTATCCGTCTACTTAAACTATATAATGTTTTCCCTTCCTTTTTTGCTGAACCAAATTATATTCAAATCCATATGCAAATAACAATGAATAGAAAATGCAGACTCTTGTGTATTGTGGTCGTCCTAGGGCGTAAACTGAATTTGAACCTGTGACTCCCAGTCCTGAGGTCTCATGCGTCAGTTAGACACAGTATCTCTCATATAACTTGATGCAGGCCTGAGATGAAAGCTACAGAAGATCCGGAACTGCCTGAATAATTCAATACAGATAGCAGAGGAGAAAGTCACGTCTGGCAAAACAACAAGCCATTTAATTCAACACAGACAGTGTGTGTGTTCATCTTCATCATTTTGCACAGGTTAGCTTTTTTCATCATGAATCTTGTTCTGAAAGCAGCTCTGCAGAGCGCTCACTAGTGGGCACAGCCACAAAGTCATAAAATCGGATTTTACACCTAACCCTAACCTTAACCACAGTGCTAACCATAATGCCTAACCCTAACCTTAAATTACATTTTTGTAATCAATATTTCTACTACCGCATGGCAAGTGAAACCGGAGCGCCAAGTCTAGGACCAAAAGGTTTCTCAACAGCTTTTACCCCAAGCCATAAGACTCCTGAACAGGTAATGAAATGGCTACCCGGACTATTTGCATTGTGTCCCCCCCCAACCCCTCTTTTACACTGCTGCTACTCTCTGTTTATCATATATGCATAGTCACTTTAACTATACATTCATGTACATACAACCTCAATTAGCCCCACTAACTGGTTCCCCCGCACATTGGCTACCCGGACTATCTGCATTGTGTCCCGCCACCCACCGCCCGCCAACCCCTCTTTGTTTATCATACTCGCTGTTTATCATATATGCATAGTTACTTTAACCATACCTACATGTACATACTGTATATAGCCTCGCCACTGTATATATTCAGTCTTTTTACTGTTGTTTTTGATTTCTTTACTTATCTATTGTTGACCTAATACCTATTTTTTACTTAAAAATTGCACTGTTGCTTAGGACCTGTAAGTAAACATTTCACTGTATTCGGCGCGCGTGACAAATACACTTTGATTTGATTTGATTTGTACAGTATAGCCATTTTTGACTTTGCAGCTGGCCTATCTAAGGGGAAATCACTCAGTTCTCCCTCCAGGACAAGACTCATGATAAACATCAACCTGCTCTTTTTGCGTGATTGTGTACATTAAGTGTGTTGTGTGAGAGAGAAAAGTGAGTCAATCAGCTCAGAATCTAAAACTATTAGTTTCAAGCGCATCCATTTGAACAGAAAATAATAAAACCTATTTTCTACATTGCACAGAAGAACTGGAAAGCTCACTTCAGTAAATACACAAACATGATAAAGTAAAGCTCCCGAGGAACCCACTGTTTGGAAACATAAGATGTTAATTTCCAGGAAAACAAAAGGGCTGGCGATTCAGGACATTAGCATGTAATTTTCCTATTCTAGTACACCCATGTATCTCTGATGTCTGTAGCAGAGTGCACATTGCTCTTTCACATGATCAACACAAACAATACAGAGTAGGACTCTGAGAAAGAGCGAAGGTGAGACAGAGCTCTGTAAACAGCCTGAAATAGGCTGGATGCTCCCTCCCATCAGGCTAAACAGGAAACCAGCCAATTAGCTGTTTATTCAGGACGCGGCTGACAGAGGTCAGGGGTCAGGAGGAGAGCACAGAGCAGAGCACTGTCCATGAGCAGGTGGAAGACAGGAGCGACCGGAAGAGAGAACAAGCAAGGGATATGAGAAACCTAAACTCCTACATCAGAGTACACAAAGGCTGTATAGAGAATTAGTGTATTTTCAGAAGCACTGGAGATGAGCGAAGTCTGAGCTTAATTGAAAAAGCATGGATCACATACAGCATTCATCACTGAAGTGAAGAGAAGGAGGGGAACTCTACTGCTCACCCTCAAATTGATAGAGTGGCCTGTGTTGTTTGAATGGCCTGCTGCGTCTCCACACTGACTGCCCCATTGACAGATGGCACATTGAGTTAGTCTGCCTCCAAATACAATTGCAGCTCTATGGTGCACAATATGAAAAGTGCACTAACTCAATCCAGGCGACCTCTAAGGTACAGCAGAGCTGCATTAGCCTCCTCATTAATTTAGCCCTTTCAGACCAGTGGCTTATCAGAGATCAGAGCCAGTAATATAATCTATATCAGCTGTGTGTAAAACCAGGGCTGCAGGTCAGCATGGGGGGACACACAAAGACACTTCATCTAAGGCCATTCAGTGAAGATCAAACACTAGCAGGGCCAATGATAAGAGCCAGGTCATCCAAGATGATTCAGCTGTTGGAGCAGTAGGCATGTTGTTAATAGAGGCTGAGTGTCTACAGGTTAATGGCCTTAACCCCGATCACAGCTCTGGTCAGGTGCACATACTCCTCTCATCTCCTCTCGTTTCTCTCCTAATAGGGATACAGTATCATGCTGTGATTACTCAACTGGATACATTCACTTCTGAGAGATGGAGAGTGTACTGTAAAAGCAGAAATACAATAGAAACTGCTGGTAGCCTATACCTTAGTCATCCCTCTTGGTGCACGGCTGAGACAGTAAGTCAGAGAGATGGACACTGACTGCCAGACAAAGGGCCATGTCCCAGCAATACAAACCACAGCAGCCCCTCCCTGGGCTGTGCCACTCACTTTGTTGGTTTGCTCAATTTGCTTCCTCAACCCACAAAGCCTTTGAGAGAGAGATGAGGGCATGTCAGCATGTCTCAAATTGTATTCATTCACTGATTTATTTCTGCTCCTTCCTCTCTGGGGAGAGGGGAGGATGAATGGTGACTCCAGGCCACTGTCTGTTTCAGACTGAACCTCTTCAGCTGGCTGGATCATGGATCTGATACACTCCAACATTAGCACACACTCACACAGGTGTGAAAGAGTGGGCAGATGGAGTGTGTGTGGGAAAGAGAGAGTATGTGTGGGAGTCTGTGTCTATTTCTGTCTCTATGTCTGTGAGTGTCTCTGTGTGTTTGTACGTGTTTGCCTCTGTGTCTCTGTGTGTCTCTCTGTGTGTCTCTCTGTGTGTCTCTCTGTGTGTATTTGTGCATGCTTGCCTGCAGCTGCACTGGGTTTCAGGTCTTCCTCTGCCAGTAATCTTTTTTAGTGAACAATTGTTCCTCTGGTGGTAATCTGAAGGCATGCTAAAGAATGTACAGTACGTACACTGTATACAGCTGAAGAGAAACCTTTCAGCTATTCAAATGACAGCTGAGGGCAGAAAAACTGGTTTAGGATGAGTCTCCAGGCTCCACTTTATAAAATCCTTCTCAAACAAGACAGGATATCCTCTCTTTCAAATCGCACATATCTGTTCCCAATAAACACTGGTGTAAAAATACGTTTTGATTCTGCTCCACTGTCTCGCTCTCTTTCTAATCATGTCCTCATTTGGAGACCTTCTCTCTCTTCAATAACTGTGCTACCAATCTTACATTTTATCATTGGGACTTGCAATCAAATCACACATAAAGAAAAGAAGGGTTGTTACAAAGAAACAAACAAAAGCAAACAAAAGACTAACTAGATGATAGTTTGTTTTCCATGAATGAAGAGTCCCATGTTCCCATTACCCTGATATCTACTGCTTTCCCAAATACCCTGCCATCTTGGAGCCTTTCTCTCCCTGTCTCCACTCCAGAGGGGACTTCTGGTTTTAGTTGCATTATCCTACGGCCGACCAAAACTAGGATAACAGTCTTAAGGAGGGGGTTCTATTTAATAAGAATCCCTCTGCAGGCTAAAATGTACACTCTCATTAACCGTCTCTAACCTGCCAACCCAGCATCTCATTACAACAATAACATCAACAATCTCCCTCTCTATCATAACACTGATCATCTCCAAAGTCGTTCTGAGACAAGGGTGCAGGAGACAGGGGAGAGGGGAGGGAGGTTCAAAGATCAGCCATGGCTGTGGGCTGTCCTACTGCACACTTTTTGTAGACACAGTCCAATGGAACAACATGAAGATATGAGTACAGATTAGACACTACACGCCCAACCCCACCCCGACCAAGGCAAACAAAGTGAGGTGCAGGTTCAATGTAATAAAGAGAGTCAAACCAACTAAACACGCCACTGTTTAAACATCATTTAACTTTGGATGGACCTCTTCGCTAAAGGACCACACGCGAGGTGAAAGACAAGAACCCCTGAAAGAGTTTGGTAAAGCATCACAAACTCGGCACATGACACAAGGCGCTATAGCTCAGAGATTAAAAGACCAATAGCAGCCGCAATAAGACAATTATTCACTGAGAGTTTCTGAGCATCCAATTCAAACCAGTTTAATCTGCATGGTGATTTTATACTGAAGCGTCAGATTGTGTCACAGCAAAATGTAGCCATTTAAATCCAATAACGCATTGAAAGTAATTTACAGAGGAAACCGAATTAGGCTTTTAAAGAAGGAAGAAGTGACTTCATGTCTCTCAACGCTAAAGCAGACACAATACACCTTTGGATACATTCTCAGTCTGGACACTTTATCTAGAATACTGTAGCTTCATGTAATTAAAAACACATTTGAGTAATCTTTATTTAAGCATTAGTAATTTCATACTCATGCATTATTTAGATCTTAGTGTCCTGGCAATGCATAGGAGAACAGTTACTGTAAAGTAGAGACATGGCAGTCTATTTTTCAATAAAGACATCACAAGGTTGGAACTTGGACTGATGGTGACAGACAGATCGGGTCTGTGAATATTGCGGGTGAACCCACAATTTTATTAAAAACTCCATTACTTAACTTGGCTGTTAACAAGTTTCTCAAGATGTCTTAGTCTTTCCAAGTGCCACGTTTAATACATCAAAAGCAATTACCAAACTCCAGCACATTACGTAGCACCTTCCAACCTCACCTCATACACATGGAATGGACTCTAACAGACAAGTCCCAGCCAAAGAGTTAGCCAAAGGCTCCCTGCCCCTCTCTCTACTGGGAGAAGGGGCAATTGTCTTCAACACAAACTACTGTAAGGTGTGTGTGAGTATGTATACACACTGTACAACATGATGTTTGATCATTGGGTGGTAGAGGAATGAATCAGTGAAGCCTTTGAGTGTGACTTTCTGAATGGTTGGGGACCATTTGAACAGCTTAGCGTCTGGTTTGCAATGACAATCCACTTTTTTTGCATTAGCCAACAAGTTATGGACCAGCAGCAGGTCTGTTTCAGAGACACACGGAGCTGGTTATAGGGTTAAGGGGTGTGTTCACTTGTTAGCTGGCTAATGAGGGAGGGAGTCTGGTCACCTGCACACACACACTTTCATTGTGACATGTCACAGTCCTCAGTCCTGCTACTAATGAAGGCCCAGACCAATTACTGCTGTAAGCTTTTAGCCACAGGAGCCCCATCTCAGCAGGAGCATGTGTGTGTGTGTGTCTATGTGTGTCTATGTGTGTGTGTGTGTGTGTGTGTGTGTGTGTGTGTGTGTGTGTGTGTGTGTGTGTGTGTGTGTGTGTGTGTGTGTGTGTGTGGTGTGTGGTGTGTGTGTGTGTGTCTGTGTCTCTGTGTGTGTCTGTGTCTGTGTCTGTGTCTGTGTCTGTGTGTGTGTGTGTGTGTCTGTGTGTGTGTGTCTGTGTCTGTGTCTGTGTGTGTGTGTGTGTGTGTGTGTGTGTGTGTGTGTGTGTGTGTCTGAGTGTGAGATTGATGGTAAGAGAGAGAGACAGAAAAAGAGGGAGAAAGAGAGAGTCCGTGTGTGTACGATAGACCTCCCCAACATTAAAGGGCCTCTTTTCATTTGCAGGTCTTCCAGTGCTGGTAGCTCTATCCTGATGGCTAGTTGAGTGCCCTTGAATCACCATTCAGTACCCTGGTCTGCCAATGTTCCAGACCCATCACATGGAGAATCAGGTGGACAAGGGAGACTCCACAGCCACTCAGTGGTAGAAAACTAAGCCACCTCTGACAGGAAGCAGGTCTGTGTGGCCCAGGGGCACTGGCTCTGCCCTCAGAGGCCTGGGTCACCAAACTGAATGCAGCAGGCCACTGAAGGCCCTTGAGCACAACAAGCCCTTTAGCAGTAAATGCATCTTGAGCCGTGAATGTGTCCATTGTCCCTAAGCCACCAGTGTGCTTCCAGCAGGGAAAAGGGAGCTTTGCCAGACTACAAGTCCTATTTATCTCCTGTCATGTACATGAGCATCCATGTAATTGCACGTCAAATGTTTTCGTAAAATCATGTCACTGGTACTGATTGAGTTATTCAAGCATTATGGAAAAGTGAACAGAATCTCCCTGACGAGTTTGCTTGTTCTCAGAGTTGTGCAGGGTCATTCTTGGTGTGCAGTCAAAGGCTGTGAAAACCAGAAAGAGATATACAGTGTTCATCCAAATAGTGTATATCTAAGATGCTATGTACAATATTTGTTTTCCAAGACTCAGGAAAACAAAGAAGTTAAAGATAAATATAACATTGAAACTATATTGTGACAGTTGATTACAATGTGTCTCATCATGAATCTGGATAGTGGAGTGAGCTTTTGCATATTATTTGTATTGTAGAGTCGCTTATTATAGAGTATACTGCATTGTGCTTGGGTAACCAGGCGGGGCAAGGGAGTCTATATGGTTTGTGGTTACATGTGTGTGTGGTTGCATGTGCGTGTGTGTGTGTGTGTGTGTGTGTGTGTGTGTGTGTGTGTGTGTGTGTGTGTGTGTGTGTGTGTGTGTGTGTGTGTGTGTGTGTGTGTGTGTGGTGTGTGTGTGTGTGTGTGTGTGTGTGCGTGTGTGTGTGAGACAGTCAGATGTATCCGTATGCAACAGCATATGCATATGTTTGAGTGTATGTGTGTGTGTAAAATGGCAAGCAGTCCTTCAGCAATTCCTCAGTCTAAAATTATAATTGGGGCTTTATAAACGGTCTCTAATTAGAGAGGGGAGGATGGAATACTATTTTGGATGCTGTGGCCGTGCACACCCTTCCCGCATGTGCGCACACACACACACACACACACACACACACACACACACACACACACACACACACACACACACACACACACACACACACACACACACACACACACACACACACACACACACACACACACACACACACACACACACACACCGCTCCTGCGTTCAGAGATGGTCTCCCACATGGAAACAGTCTCAGGACAATTCAAGCAGCAACACTATCAATTAATGAGAAAACAAGAGAATGTTAAAAACTGCAAAGTCCAACCAAGTCAGAAACTCCATCACTGTGTAAAGTTTGTTCTTTTAATGAGGCAATTTAGTGAATCTAGGCTTTTCAAACAAGTGGAATGTGGTCCATGCCTGACTAACATTGTCTCATTGTTCTGTCTCATAACCAAGCTCTGTTTTCTGCTCCAATGCAAAGACTGCTGGGAAATGGGTTTGCTTTTACAAAGGATAGGGCCAAAATTATTCTGACCCAAATAACTTAACAATGCTGTTTGGCTAGATGGTGAGTTAGACACTGTTTGTTTCATGCAATAAATATCTACTGTAGAAATGGGTGTTGTCTTATTGAGTGGCTCTGTAACGCTAAGTAAAGTGGAATACAATCAACAGGTTTCATAACTCCACTCCAATTACTGGGTAACGGGCGTCTGTAAAGCCATTGTTCCCTTAGAATTTGTTCAATTGGACCAATTTTCACACCATGCAAATGGTGCTCATATAATTCACCAGAAAGATGTTCTTAAGTGTAAGCTTTTACAACGATGATATCTCAGTTTGTATAATTATAGTCGAAGAACCATTTATTTTTATGACACATTTAACCCATTTATCAAACATAATCATGTTTTAGTTAAAAAGAGAGCAAATGCATCATTTTCTTTTTCACTAATTCAATGATTAATTTCAACCAGTAAATCAGAACTGATGAGGGTACATTTTGAGATATTCTAAACATTTGACAAATTAAGTAGAACTATCTGAAATATGTCCAACACTAAACATACAGGTGGATATTCTTACTATCTTCAGATATCAATACTCAGTATCACACAAACACTTACACAGAAGTGGTCACACACACAAACTTGTGACGGCATGCATTCTCAGCACGGACACCCACCACCTTATTCTGTGGGTCTGCAGTCTACTGCTCCCAAAGCAGAAACTCTGGAGGCCATTTCTGTGGTTCAGCACGGGGAAGAGAGGGGAAGGGGAAGACAGACAGATGGGTAGGGGCTATAACTGGAGAAGAATAACCAGAGAGTCATTTTCTTTTTGGAGTAAGATAAGAAGGAGCTGTATGAAAGGAAACACTATAATAACAAAAGTCAATCAAGGGTGTAATGTTGCCATGACAACATATTTCTCTGTTTTTGTCAAGTCTGAAGATCGTGGCCTTTTGAGCAACCATCTAAAGTGATGAATGTACACCCTTGTAACTTATCCAGAACGTCGCAGCCCGTCTGGTGTTCAACCTTCCCAAGTCCTCCTACTGGCTTCCAGTCAAAGCTCGCATCCACTACAAAACCATGGTGCTTGCCTACGGAGCAGCAAGGGGAACTTTCCCTCCTGACCTTCAGACTATTGCTTGAACCCTACACCCCAACCAGAGCACTCCGCTCTGCCACCTCTGGTCTCTTGGCCGTCCCACCCTTACGGGAGGTTAGATCCCGCTCAGCCCAGTCAAAGACCTTCTCTGTCCTGGCACCCCAATGGTGGAACTAGCTTCCCCCTAGCTACAGTATCTTAAGATGAATGCACTATCATTAAGTCTCTCTGGATAAGAGAGCCTGCTAAATGACTAAAATGTAAATGTAGGAATTCATCAGAGATGGACAAACGAAAACATACAGTAGATATCAAATAAGTGTTATTTCTAGAGCTGTGACTTTTCCCTTGAGCCCCCAGTCAGGCAGGGGTCCTGGGTATGTGTGGCATTGACAGGTGCTGAGGCTGTTCATAGTGCCCTGGGTATCCAGTGTCAGGCCTTTGTTTTTATTTTTTGTATTAATTTATTGCTGACCAGTGCCCCACCTAGGGCTGTGGGGGTCACACAATTTGGTCAGCCGGGTTTTAATTCATTGTAAGGCTGCCTGACGTGACTCTAATGATGATTTGAAAAAAGTCGCTTGGAAGACATGAGCTCTGCATTGTTTTTTTGCGCAGGTTGTACACACAACATCAGTCACTCATTCCCAATTTGACAAGCACTTGATAATGCATTGAATTTCCCGGCGGCATCCCCTTTGTGTGGCCGTAATGTATTTGAAAAAAATCCATGCCTTTTGCGGCCAATGGCCACTGTGCACTTCTCCCTGAGTTCTGCACACTCCATCACATGATCGGGTCTTTCTCACAGGCTCCAAGTTTAAAAAGAAAATTTTTTTACCGTTATTTTACCAGGTAAGTTGACTGAGAACACATTCTCATTTACAGCAACGACCTGGGGAATAGTTTCATGGGAGAGGAGGGGGATGAATGAGCCAATTGTAAGCTGGGGATGATTAGGTGGCCGTGATGGTATGAGGGCCAGATTGGGAATTTAGCCAGGACACCGGGGTTAACACCCCTACTCTTACAATAAGTGCAATGGGATCTTTAATGACCTCAGAGAGTCAGTACACCCGTTAAACAGGCTACAAGTGAAGACAGACTCATTGGGGACATAACTGCGTGCGTCCTTATCCAATTCTGAGGTGCATGTTGAAGATATTTGAAGAACTGTCCATATTTGCTTTTCGTCAGCCAACAAGATGAGTAGGCCTAACGAACAGCAAAAACACTAGCCTGTGTCAATCTACTATCCCCATAGTACAAAGGTTCACCTATTCTATTCTGTGCGAGAAATAAATGTTCCAAACTTAGTCTGGGACAGTTGTGGGATACAATAGATCCAAAATTAATACAACCACTAGCATCAACAAAAACCTTTTTACGCAATGTGGCTGACGCAACAGATCAGAACATTTACCTTAAAATGTTGATAAACTATTAGGCTATTTCTTCACATTACAAGCACAGATATGTGCACATGGTAGTAGGCTATAAGCACGAATGTTCCATTAGTGGAAAACACCATTATCAAGTTTTTGCCCCGTACATTTTATGGTGAAAATTATCTTCCCAAACTTGAAACTCACGTGCTGCTTATGTATGCCAGTTAGACTCTATGCCCGTTGTAAAGCAGATGAATGTGTTATTTGGCCACTATAGTTGTGATACAAACCTTTTTAAAACATATAAGCCTATGAGCTAGGCTACCTGAGGTGTGATTGGAGGTGTGATTAAAAAAAGTAGCCAAAAAAAAGACATTGTTTCTTATGCTGGGAAATATATATATATAATATATAATTCACATGTGACAGGGTAATATTTTCACCGATCAGACTATTCATGATTTAATCTTGTCTTTACATATATTAAGTAATATATGTTTGAAATTTGTTTTGATTTAGAATGGACCATTATCATGCACCTGTATCGAAACAGGGTCAGTGGAAATAAAAACAAAAGGAATAGGCACTTAACAAATGAAGGACACTTTTCCCAGTGGTATATTTTCAAGCCAGCCAGGTAGGCTATACTCCTGTTGTAAATATAAGAAATGTGCTTAATATTAGGAAAGTTGAGAAATAAATATAGTAGGCCTAGCCTATAGAAAGCTGATCCTCTAATTTCTAGTAGAGGCCACTATCACGCCCTGATCTGTTTCACCTGTCCTTCTGCTTGTCTCCACCCCCCTCCAGGTGTCGCCCATCTTCCCCAGTATCCCCTGAGTACTTATACATGTGTTTTCTGTTTGTCTTTTGCCAGTTTGTCTTGTTTGTTCAACTCTTTTTCTCGCCCTCCTGGTTTTGACCCTTGCCTGTCCTGACTCTGAGCTCGCCTGCCTGACCACTCTGCCTGCCCCTGAGCCTGCCTGCCATCCGGTACCTTTGCCCCTACTCTCGATTAACGACCTCTGCCTGACCTGACCCTGAGCCTGCCTGCCGTCCTGTACCTTTGACCCACTACTCTGGATTATCGACTCCTGCCTGCCTTGACCTGTCGTTACCTGCTCCTGTTGCTGTAATAAACATTGTTACTTCAACGCAGTCTGCATTTGGGTCTTACCTGAAAGTGATACCATCACTCTGTTTTCTCACGCAATTGCATAGCCTATTGAAATGTTGCGCAACATGAGCTCTTTGGCTCTCATGCAGTGTTTGATTATATTTTCGATTACATTTGCATTGATGTCAGAGTGATTAGAGGAACAGTAGAGTGCTGAGTACCAGGCAGTTAGCAAGTTTGGTACCAGGACCTCCGGGAGGGGTTCAGGCTACTAATGGCTACTAATGACCATCAGGAGCATCAGAGCTTGGAGAAGCATAATTACCATGACTTAAAGGTCATGTGGAATTTGACTACCTTCATGACTCGTGACCGACGATATGGCGGTAATTCGGTCACCGCAACAACCCTAGTGCCACTTAACATGTGTGGACGTAGGAGAGCCCACTCCCCCTCCTCTCAACACCTTTCCCCACATAAATAAATCCTCTCCCAGCAGGAATGCCTGTGTGTTCCGTGTGCTCCACAACTTCACAACTTTTGGAATTCTCTCTGCTGATAAGATGGCTGTTGAGACATTTCATCGACATACTCCTGTCTCAACACATATTGACTCACAGGCCCAACACAAACCAATGGCACTTTTGATAACCCCACACGGCCCACCCCACTCCCAAGATGGATTTCGTTGGATGGTGTATACCATGTGTATCCCGTACATACGACTAATAAAACTTGAAACTTGAAGATCACAATGTTGGATGGATGGATGGGAGACACTATAACACTCCCATTAGAATCCATATAGACAGTGGTGCACAGTAGGGACAGAACCCAGGCCCTACCTCGCCCACGCAGGCAGAGAGCAGCCTCACTGCAGCTGTCTGAGGGGGTGTCCTGCTGCTACACATTCCTCTCAGTGCCTGCTGACGGCCAAGGACAGGCATTGGTGCCGCCCAGCCTGCCACACCTCACATCTGCGGCCACTCCATTGGGTTGGCACTCGCTGGACCAAGGTCATCAGTAACAGGCAACAGTGAAAACAAATGGCAAAGGAGGGGAGAGGTTTTGACTTTTATAAAAGCATAAATTATAACCACCCAGACTTATAGACAGCACACTCCCTCCCCAGGAAGATGTGTTTTCACCACCTCAGTGCTACAGTGTTATTGACCATTAGAGACAGAGGATCCATGGTTCTACAGACCTTGCTAAAAGAAATGGGATGTGTAACCTCCCATGTGTAGCTTCTCTGTATCCTTCACAAAGTGCTAAACTAGATAACACACACGCAAGTATGCACGCACGCACACAGACACACACTGACACAGGCACAGACGCACATACACACAACCAAACACACACACATTCCCAAAACTATATACCGTAAATTCCGGAATATAAGCCGCAACTTTTTTCCCAGCTTTGAACCTCGCGGCTTAAACAATGACGCGGCTAATATATGGATTTTTCCTGCTTTCATTCGCATCATTCTGATTACGGTAGTCATTTTGTCACCCTCATCATGGCAAAGGCACGAAGAAATGCATATGATGCAGATTTCAAGTTAAAGGCGATTGATCTGGCTGTTGGAAAAGGAAATAGAGCTGCTGCACGGGAGCTTGGTCTTAATGAGTCGATGATAGGACGTTGGAAACAGCAGCGTGAGGAATTGACTCAGTGCAAAAAGACAACTAAAGCTTACTGCTAATTTTTTATTTTTTGTTACAAGCTGTGTTTCGTTAAAGCCTATTTATTTTTGTTACAAGCTGTGTTTCGTTAAAGCCTGTGTAAAGTTAATTTGTTTCAATGTACCGGTAGGCACCTGCGGCTTATAGACATGTGCGGCTTATTTATGTTCAAAATAATATATATTTTTTAATTCAGTGGGTGCGGCTTATATTCAGGTGTGCTTAATAGTCCGGAAATTACGGTAGCTACACACAATGGAAAATGTATTCAACATTTAGTTCTAATATTTGGCAAAATAAATAAATAAATACTAATTACCGGGTGGTTAACATCAAATTACTTTTCATGTAATTATACTACTGTATCGAAACTATACTATAGGTTCAGTCTCTTCCCTGGCTCTTCCCCCAGTGCCTGAGGTCCGGTAGGCAAAGAGAGAGGCAGAGACTGGGGAGCAGTCAGCCTCCTGGGCCACATCCCTCTGAACCAGTGGAGGTTTCTCAGACGAGGAAGGGGAGGACCATCCTACTCAGTGAATTTAAGAAAAATACAAAAAGTTATCCTTTTTAGATAAAACTTAACTAAATATATCCACATCACCAAGTAACTATTAAAACACACTGTTTTGCAATTAAGGTCTATAGTAACTTCAACGGCACTTTGCAGAGTAGCACCATGGTGTAGCTGGAGGACATCTCTTTTCCATCCTCCTCTGGGTACATTGACTTCAAAACCAAACCTAAGCACATCATGGTTCACAGGCCCTTCCATAGACTTACATAGTAATTATGACAACTTCCACAAAGGTCTTTATGTTTGCTAGCTGTCAAAGGCTATCCAACACAGCAAGTCAAGGTAATCTTTCGGTTGTATTAATTTATTGCCACCGGAGCCCACCGATGAACTGCTAAACTGCTTGCTGTACACTGTACAGCGTGATTGTACACATGGATTGGATTGTGTTGACTATGACGTTAGGTAATATGGTGACAACGATGTAGGACGTGTAGTGGTTAACAGTTATGGTAGGAAAGTTTGGCTTGGAGAGATCTTTTTGTCTGGTCACAGACAGCTGTTGTGTTGTGCACTGAAGTCCACAAGAGAAGGGAAAAGGTGAGACGAGGACAGTGTGTAGATGCCAGAAGGAATTATACTACTAGCAAAGTGATGATGTTGTATGTGGCTGCTTTGAAAGTGAACTATGTGTGCGGGTGATCAGGGTTGTATTAATTCTGTCGATTCTGTTGCAAAACGTTTCTTAAACGCACGCAAACGGAACAAAAGGTGGATGGACCTACCTGAATTTGAACTTTTTGCAACTGTTTGGACCTATGTTTACACCCCAGATCAGCTAGATGCAGGCAAGAGTGTGCAAGGCAGTATTGAATGTGTCACTGTCTGTCACCTTGATTACTCAAATTTTTCTCTCAACTTGTTGTAAACTTCATGATGGGTATAGGGCAAATTTGAGTATCATGTAGTAGCCTAAGCCTAGCAATGTTACATTGAGCTGGGTGAATGGAATATGAATGACAGTCATCCAGTATGCTGTAATAGAAATAAGGCCATGCTCATTAAAAACAAATCGTCCTCCTTAATCTTAAACGGCACTGACCGACAATGCTGCCAAGCCTGTAGACTCAGCCTCTCCCTCTCTCTTGTCTCCCTCTCCCTCTGTTTTACCATTTTTCTCTCTCCTCTACTGTACCTCTTCTCTCTCTTCTCCTTCATTCTCGCCATTCTCTACCTCTTCTCCCTCTCTCCCCTCTTCCCTCTGCTATACCTCTTCTCTCCCTCTCCCTGCTATCCCTCGCCTTTACAGCCGTGTGCAATTAGCCCTAAACACAGCCCTGCCCTGCCCTGCCCTGCGCAGGCTCACATCTGGAAGGAGTTTAGACATGGCAGTATCCTACCAAGACGGCTAAATATTTATGTTGAGAGTTACTGTGTGTGGATGAACTCATGATAGAGGGGTGGGGAGGGAGGGAGAGAAAGAGGTAGAGATAGAGAGAATGAGGGAAAAGATGACTAACTCATGGAGAAAGGCTGGGAATAGAATTGTAACCCTAA
Source organism: Salmo salar (assembly GCF_965601325.2). Taxonomy (NCBI): domain Eukaryota; kingdom Metazoa; phylum Chordata; class Actinopteri; order Salmoniformes; family Salmonidae; genus Salmo; species Salmo salar. Next base: position 21,405,931 of record NC_138314.1, on the reverse strand, counting down.
ACCACTGATAAGTTGTAAGTCAATGAAAAATGTACCAAAGGGCAGCCATTTAAAATATTTTAACAGAGTAATGGAGGATATCCAATGCTATCTGATATACTTCAACCTAACTGATTTAAATTTCCCACACATTGTTCAACCAATCCAAAGCCCACAAGGTGTGGTGAGTCGCAGGAGGAGGTGACAGTGTTAGGCTCACTGTTTGTTCCTTTATGGTCCACTGGAACAACAAACATCAAACTAATACTTTTAATAAACAAACCCCCGTTGGGATTTCCCATGGGCTGAGCGGCCTCAGCTGGAATGTTCATGGGGGCCAGCTGTTTTGCATTAAACGTAGCAGTCAGCCCCAGAAGACCTGGGTCAGGCCTGGTGTCCCCTAGCCCCTTAGCCCTGTCCACCGCTGGCTGCATGGAAACATGGAGTAGGATATTCCTCTAACCTGCCCCAGGAGAGGGCCTGGGTGACAGGTAACCAAATCTGGGGAGGGAATGATGCAGAGCAGGCAAAGGCTGAGCCCCCTATTGCACCTAGGATACAGTCTGCACAGACTAAGGAATGTCAGGAATAACAGGAATATCAACACAACTTTTCACATTCCACATCTGGAGCTAATGTCATGAGCGAGGATGAGAGCATCAGTGTTTGGAGCAATTCATTGAAAGCTTTCTGGCAAATTACCTTACCATTCACCTCGTATTTCAGTAAAGAAATGGTAAGGATGGCCTTGGACAGTTTTTCACATGAATGTGGGAAGGAATTGTTTGCTCCTAATACACAGCCACATAAAAGTGTCACAGTATGCTAAACATGTGTAGGAAAACAAATAAAGTGAAATTAGTAGGTGCAGGGATGCGATATTATCTTCAATCACCTCCACTGCTGCCACCTAGGCAATTTTTAAAATTCTTTCCTCTCCTCTAGTTCTGAGAAATGTGTTCCGCAGATGTTTATGCTGCCTTTATTAAGCAAGAACACAAGGCCCTATAAATGGACCGCTAGCCGACTTGGGCTCCCTCTGGCATAAATCCTCTGGATGTACCTCCTTTGCATGCACCAATGGCCCAGTATGATGTTTTACTGCGCCATATGCAGGCAAGTGATATTCCCACTGGGTCAGAGAAAAGGAGTATTGTGGGATTGTGGAGGAGTGGAGTACCTTGGGAAACACTTCAATTAGTAAAAACATTGTGTTCTTTGGAGTATTTGGTAGCAGCTTCATATGTGTACATATAGCTCAGGAGGCTGTGTAGGTGTATCTTATCATACAGCAACTACAATTTCTGTACAGCATATTAAGATCATTTCTCCTCTATAATGGAGTGGAGGTAGTGTAAGCTCATTTCCCTTGACTTATGGCCTCTTTACACTGTAAATGGCTACCTATGGGTTTGACAATAATTTGCAGCTCGGTGGAAAGTAAAATTCTGTATTTAATATTACAGTACACCTACTGTAATATAAATATGGTATCAAAACAATTACTGTGTATTGACAGTATTATACGGTAAAAAAAGTAAATGCTTCCATAATCGGAATGAATGAATGGATGGATGAATTAATCCAATTAATTGAGGGGAGGGGTTTGTATTACATTTACATTTTACATTTTAGCAGACACTCTTATCCAGAGCAACTTACAGGAGCAAATAGGGTTAAGTGCCTTGCTCAATTTATTTTATTTTCTATTTTTATTTCACCTTTATTTAACCAGGTAGACCAGTTGAGAACAAGTTCTAATTTACAACTGCGACCTGGCCAAGATAAAGCAAAGCAGTGCGACAAAAACAACAACACAGAGTTACACATAAACAAACGTACAGTCAATAACACAATAGAAAAAATCTATGTACAGTGTGTGCAAATGTAAAAGAGTAGGGAGGTAGGCAATAAATAGGCCATGGAGGCAAAATAATTACAATTTAGCATTAACACTGGAGTAATAGATGTGCAGATGATGATGTGGAAGTAGAGATACTGGGGTGCAAAAGAGCAAGAGGGTAAGTAATAATACGGGGATGAGGTAGTTGGGTGTGCTATTTACAGATTGGCTGTGTACAGGTACAGTGTTCAGTAAGCTGCTCTGACAGCTGATGCTTAAAGTTAGAGAGGGCGAAATAAGACTCCAGCTTCAGTGATTTTTGCAATTCGTTCCAGTCATTGGCAGCAGAGAACTGGAAGGAAAGGCGGCCAAAGGAAGTGTTGGCTTTGGGGATGACCAGTGAAATATACCTGCTGGAGCGAGTGCTACGGGTGGGTGTTGCTATGGTGACCAGTGAGTTGAGATAAGGCGGGGCTTTACCTAGCAAAGACTTATAGATGACCTGGAGCCAGTGGGTTTGGCGACGAATATGTAGTGAGGGCCAGCCAACGAGAGCATATAGGTCGCAGTGGTGGGAAGTATATGGTGCTTTGGTGACAAAACAGATGGCACTGTGATAGACTACATCCAGTTTGCTGAGTAGAGTGTTGGAGGCTATTTTGTAGATCGGTAGGATCAGTAAGATAGTCAGTTTTACGAGCCTATGTTTGGCAGCATGAGTGAAGGAGGCTTTGTTGCGAAATAGGAAGCCGATTCTAGATTTAATTTTGGATTGGAGATGCTTAATGTGTGTCTGGAAGGAGAGTTTACAGTCTAACCAGACACCTAGGTATTTGTAGTTGTCCACATACTCTAGATCAGAACCGTCCAAGGTAGTGATGCTAGTCTGGTGGGAGGGTGTAAGCAGCAATCAGTTGAAGAGCATGCATTTAGTTTTACTAGCATTTAAAAGCAGTTGGAGGCCACGGAAGGAGTGTTGTATGGCATTGAAGCTCATTTGGAGGTTTGTTAGCACAGTGTCCAAAGAAGAGCCAGATGTATACAGAATGGTGTCGTCTGCGTAGAGGTGGATCAGAGAATCACCAGCAGCAAGAGCGACGTCATTTATATATACAAAGAAAAGTGTCGGCCCGCGAATTGAACCCTGTGGCACCCCCATAGAGACTGCCAGAGGTCCGGAAAACAGGCCCTCCGATTTGACACACTGAACTCTATCTGAGAAACAGTCATTTGAGAAGCCAAGGCTATTGAGTCTGCCGATAAGAATGCAGTGATTGACAGAGTCGAAAGCCTTGGCCAGGTCGATGAAGCGGCTGCACAGTACTGTCTTTTATCGATGGCGGTTATGATATCGTTTAGTACCTTTAGCGTGGCTGAGGTGCACCCGTGACCAGCTCGAAAACCGGATTGCACAGCGGAGAAGGTATGGTGGGATTCGAAATAGTCGGTGATCTGTTTGTTAACTTGGCTTTCGAAGATTTTAGAAAGGCAGGGCAGGATGGATATAGGTCTATAACAGCTTGGGTCTAGAGTGTCTCCCCCTTTGAAGAGGGGGATGATCGCGGCAGCTTTCCAATCTTTGGGGATCTCAGACGATAGGAAAGAGAGATAGAACAGGCTAGTAATAGGGGTTGCAAATATTTCGGAGGATAATTTTAGAAAGAAAGGGTCCAGATTGTCTAGCCCAGCTGATTTGTAGGATCCAGATTCTGCAGCTCTTTCAGAACTTCAGTGGGGGGGGGGGGGGGGGGGGGCTTGGGCAAGTTGCTGCAGGGGGTGCTGAGATGTTGGCCGGGGTAGGGGTAGCCAGGTGGAAAGCATGGCCAGCCATCGAAAAATGCTTATTGTAATGATCGATTATCGTAGATTTATCGGTGGTGACAGTATTTCCTATCCTCAGTGCAGTGGGCAGCTGGGAGGAGGTGCTCTTATTCTCCATGGACTTCACAGTGTCCCAAAACATTTTGGAATCAGTGCTACAGGAAGCAAATTTATGTTTGAAAAAGCTAGCCTTAGGATGTTTTTGTGTTGGTCAAGGGCAGTCAAGTCTGGGGTGAACCAAGGGCATGGTTCTTAGTTCTACATTTTTTGAATGGGGCATGGTTATTTAAGATGGTGAGGAAAGCACTTTTGAAGAGCAACCAGGCATCCTCTACTGACGGGATGAGGTCAAGATCCTTCCAGGATACCGGGCCAGGTCGATTAGAAAGCCCTGCTCGCTGAAGTGTTTTAGGGAGCGTTTGACAGTGATGAGGGGTGATTGTTTAACCGGGGGCCCATTACGCACGCAGGCAATGAGGCAGTGATCGCTGAGATCCTGGTTGAAGACAGCAGAGGTGTATTTAGAGGGCAAGTTGATCAGTATGATATCTAAGAGGGTGCCCATGGTTATGAATTTAGGGTTGTACCTGGTAGGTTCCTTGATAATTTGTGTGAGATTGAGGGCATCTAGCTTAGATTGTAGGACAGCCGGGGTCTTAAGCATGTCCCAGTTTAGGCCACCTAACAGTAAAAACTCTGAAGATAGGATGGGGGCGATCAATTCACATATGGTGTCCAGAGCACAGCTGGGGGCTGACGGGGGTCTATAACAAGCGGCAACGGTGAGAGACTTGTTTCTGGAAAGGTGGATTTTTAAAAGTAGAAGCTCGAATTGTTTGGGCACAGACCTGGATAGTATGACAAAACTCTGCAGGCTATCTCTGCAGTAGATTGCAACTCCGCCCCCTTTGGCAGTTCTATCTTGTCGGAAAATGTTATAGTTAGGGATGGAAATTTCAGGATTTTTGGTGGCCTTCCTAAATCAGGATTCAGACACGGCTAGGACATCCGGGTTGGCAGAGTGTACTAAAGCAGTGAATGAAACAAACTTAAGGAGGAGGCTTCTAATGTTAACATGCATGAAACCAAGGCTTTTATGGTTACAGAAGTCAACAAATGAGATCGCCTGGGGAATGGGAGTGATGCTGGGGGCTGCAGGGCCTGGGTTAACCTTCCCCGTAGCTCAGTTGGTAGAGCATGGTGTTTGCAACGCCAGGGTTGTGGGTTCGATTCCCACGGGGGGCCAAGTACGAAAAAAATGTATGAAATGAAAAAAATGAAATGTATGCATTCACTACTGTAAGTCGCTCTGGATAAGAGCGTCTGCTAAATGACTCAAATGTAATGCAAATGTAACCTCTATCACCAGAGGAACGGAGGAGTAGGTTAAGGGTACGGCTAAAGGCTATAAGGGGCGGCAAGGTAGCATAGTGGTTAGAGCATTGGGCTAGTAACCGAAAGGTTGCAAGTTCAATCCCAGAGCTGACAAAATACAAATCTCTTGTTCTGCCCCTGACAGTTTACCCACTGTTCCTAGGCAATTGTTGAAAATAAGAATTTGTTTTTAACTGACTTGCCTAGTTAAGTAAAGGTAAAAATAAGAACTGGCTGTCTAGTGCGTTCAGAACAGAGAGCAAAAGGAGCAGATTTCTGGGTGTGGAAAAATAGATTCAAGGCACAATGTACAGACAAGGGTATGGTAGGATGTGAGTACAGTGGAGGTAAACCTAGGCATTGAGTGACGATGAGAGAGGCTTTGTCTCAGAGGCACCATTTAAGACAATAATCACTAACCAAAACAGCAATAGACAAGGCATATTGACATTAGGGAGAGCCATGTGTAGCCGAGTGATCATAGGGTCCAGTGAGTAGCTAGGCAAGCTGAAGACACGGCGATTTAGACAGCTAGCAGGAAGAGCCTGTTGAAACCCCCTCGGACGGTTACATCGGCAGACCAGTCGTGATGGATCGGCGGGGCTCCGTGTCGGCAGCAAAGGGTCCAGGCCAATTGGCAAAAGAGGTATTGAAGCCCAGGAATTGTCTGATGGATCTCTTCGGCTAGCCGGGAGATGGGCCTAGTTCGAGGCTAACTGGTGCTTGCTTTGGGACTTAGGCAGGAGTAGCCACTCGGATAGCAACTAGCTAGCTGCGATGATCCGGTGTAAAGGTTCAGAGCTTGCGGTAGGAATCCGGAGATGTGGTAGAGAAAGAGCAGTCCGATAAGCTCTGGGTTGATATCGCGCTATGCAGACTGGCAGGAATTGACCCGGCTGAGGCTGGCTGATGCCCGAGTTAACGGTGATGACCGCTAGCAGTGGCTAACTGACTACTAGCTAGTAGCTAGTTAGCTGGCTAGCTTCTGATGGGGGTTCCGGTTCTAAAGTATAAAAAATAGCAGATCCATACCATATTGGGTGAGGCGGGTTGCAGGAGATTATGTTCAGTCCGCAGATGGAAATTGAGATTCAAAAATATAAAAAATATGTATGAAATATATACGAATAAAACAATACATACACGGGACAGGACAAAACAAGACAAAACAAATGTCCGACTGCTACGCCATCTTGGAATCAGGGGCACATTGACAGATCTTTCACCTAGTTGGCTAGGGGATTCTAACCATCGACATTTCGATTACTCTCCCAACGCTCTTAACCACTAGGCTACCTACCGCTAGGCTACCTACCGCTAGGCTACCTATCGCGTTTCACAGTATTTTACTGTAATTACTGTAATTTGTGTTTTATATCACTTGCACAGTTTTAGAAACTGTTCTTCCTCTTGCAAGCATTACATGACAACGCAGGAATTTTGGTAGAGCACAGGGCTGCGGGCCACCATGTGGGTTCGTAGACCACCATGGACAAGAGTAATGATGGAAAAATCTCCTTTATAGTAAAAGCACTGAATCTATCATCATATTTTCCTTTTATAAACATTTCATGCAATTCTACGTCATTTTATATGTCTGGAGACCTTAGCAGAATACCACAGAAATGACAGAAATTATAGGCAAAAAATGGACAGAGAGACAGGCATATGCGTTCATCTTATCATATTTCTCCAGTACCAAAACACTGTGTCTTGTTTGCAACGAAACTCTCCCTGTTAGCAAATAATTAAATCTGAGACGTAATTTCCATCCCAGACAGAGTAGGCCTACCGACAAAGAAAAATGTAAGCTTTAACTGCTAGCTACTCTTGTTCCGTGGCTTAACCCAACGAGAGAAGGTCACAAGTGTTTCCCTAAAAGCTTTCTGGGTTTGATCATCTTCTATTGTACAGAAAGCGAACAGCTTAATCAATTGACAGTGACAGAATGAGATTACTTCCCAAGCAAAGTAAACATTTGGCTCCTCGGCTCTAGAAGCTGTAGCTCAGCCTCTGAATGTCAAAGAAACTTAACAACGATATCCCCATATGCATTGGAGTCACATCTTTCCCGGGTATTTTACAGCTTGTTTCTAGACCCAAAGTGCTTCTATAGATGACTTTATATAATTTGATCTGTTTTATTTTCTTAAAATCTTTAGCTAACAATGGGTAGGCCAATGCTTCTACCAATGTTCTTTAATAAAAGGTAGGCCTATGGCATACCCTTTCATACCCCCTCAATTTGAGTCACTGACACAGAGGTACAGTAGGCTATTTATAGAGTGCATGGTGGGTAAAGGAATTGGCCGACAAATCTATGGATACCAACCTATAGCCTAATTTCATCTGTCAAACACGTAGGCTTAACTCTTATTTCTTAAATAGGAAGAAGTAACCTCCAACACAAAGCCCTCTTGGTGTTAGTAAAGTCAAATGAAAATGAAGACGGTTGAAATGAATTATGCCTACTCGAATTTGCCTACTTTCAGCACCATGAGCTGTCCAATTCCTAATGATTGTGTCGCGGCTGCCGCTTCAAGTTTCAGCACCACAATAGCTGCGTTTACACAGGCATACCAATTTCTGATATTTTGCCCAATTATTAGTAAATAATCCAATCAGATTGGTCAAAAGACCAATTAGTGGAGAAAGATCCGAATTGGGCTGCCTGTGTAAACACAGCCTAGGTAACTTACTCGAATCTGGCATATTGTGAGGTCAATAACTCTGATAAATACATCATGGGCAAGAAACATATTGTTTTTATTCAAATCAATTATAGCAAGACATCAAAGTTGATCTCCTCAGAATACCCAGAACAGTGTGTAATGCAGCCAAGTTTTATTTACACCATCCCAGCAGCGCAAAAGACTCGGGATGGAAGTACATGTTCTTATAAACATAACTACAAACTTAGTTTCCCCTAGTAAATTTAAATAAAATAATTCAAAATACTTCTCCAGAGAGCATGACTTAGCCACAGAGGATCATTAGGTCCTTTAAAAAAATTGCTGTGGATTGTTTCAAATCACAAGCACGTAGGCCTATGTCTAGTTGGGGAGCCCACAATTTGGGCAGCGTGCATGGCAAACAGCCTAGGTGATTATTGAGTTGCGACTGTCAGAGAAAATCATCTAAAATATATGTGAAGATAATGTGTCTTGGGTATAATTTAAAAAGTTGAGACAAGAAGATGTGTGTAGGTAAGATATAGACATGTTTCAATCCAGAATGATCTCAGCTCTGCAGAATGTGCTTAGCTATCTTTCGCCAGTTCATTCATTGTTTCATTGTGTGAACTGTTTGCTCTTTGTTTGTTTATATTTGATCAATTCGCCATTATATATGCCACCAGTAGTACATGTACCATTACTCCCTGTCATTTGGTACATTAATTTCAGTTAACGCATGTATTAATTAGGCCTACAGTAATTTACAGTTCTCCTTCTCAGAGTGGAAAAGTTGTTTGCAGAGTTCACAACCTGCTACACCTGTGAGAAACAAGTTTTCGTTTATTTCATACCATCATTTAGGCCTATGATTTAAAAAAAAAGTATTATTATTTTGTTTGGAGCGCTCTATGTGAGCAATAAGCATATATCTGGTTTCTCTGTCCTGTTAATGTTGACGGAGTGAGCGCTTGAGCATGCATAGATGTACCTGGCCTGCTGCATGCAAATGTAGGAACGTGCCCCTTTGGGGAGGTCTGATTTCTGATTGTCTTAACTCACCACATCCACCACTAATAACCTGAGCTTCTCAGTCATTTTTTCTTCACCTCACACAGTAAGTCATCAAAGTCATACAGTTGAAGTCGGAAGTTTACATACACATAGGTTGGAATCATTAAAACTTGTTTTTCAACCACTCCACCCATTTCTTGTTAACAAACTAGTTTTGGCAAGTCGGTTAGGATATCTACTGTGTGCATGACACAAGTAATTTTTCCAACAATTGTTTACAGACAGATTATTTCACTTATAATTCACTGTATCACAATTCCAGTGGGTCAGAAATTAACATACACTATGTTGACTGTGCCTTTAAACAGCTTGGAAAATTACAGAAAAATGTCATGGCTTTAGAAGCTTCTTATTGGCTAATTGACATAATTTGAGTCAATTGGAGGTGTATCTGTGGATGTATTTCAAGGCCTACCTTCAAACTCAGTGCCTCTTTGTTTGACATCATGTGACAATCAAAAGAAATCAGGCAAGACCTCAGAAAAAAAATTGTAGACCTCCACAAGTCTGGTTCATCCAGCAATTTCCAAACGCCTGAAGGTACCACGTTCATCTGTACAAACAATAGTATGCAAGTATAGACACCATGGGACCACGCAGCCGTCATACCGCTCAGGAAGGAGACACGTTCTGTCTCCTAGAGCTGAACGTACTTTGATGCGAAAAGTGCAAATCAATCCCAGAACAACAGCAAAGGACCTTGTGAAGATGTTGGAGGAAACCGGTACAAAAGTATCTATATCCACAGTAAAACAAGTCCTATATCGACATAACCTGAAAGGCCGCTCAGCAAGGAAGAAGCCACTGCTCCAAAACCGCCATAGAAAAGCCAGACTACGGTTTGCAACTGCACATGGGGACAAATATTGTATTTTTTGGAGAAATGTCCTCTGGTCTGATGAAACAAAAATAGAACTGTTTGGCCATAATGATCATCGTTATGTTTGGAGGAAAAAGGGGAGGCTTGCAAGCCGAAGAACACCATCCCAACTGTGAAGAACAGGGGTGGCAGCATCATGTTGTGGGGGTGCTTTGCTGCAGGAGGGACTGGTGCACTTCACAAAATAGATGGCATCATGAGGATGGAAAATTATGTGGATTTATTGAAGCAACATCTCAAGACATCAGTCAGGAAGTTAAAGCTTGGTCGCAAATGGGTCTTCCAAATGGACAATGACCCCAAGCACACTTCCAAAGTTGTGGCAAAATGGCTTGAGGACAACAAATTCAAGGTATTGGAGTGGCCATCACAAAGCCCTGACCTCAATCCTATAGAAAATCTGTGGGCAGAACTGAAAAAGCGTGTGCGAGCAAGGAGGCTTACAAATCTGACTCAGTTACACCAGCTCTGTCAGGAGAAAGTTGCTAAAATTCACCCAACTTATTGTGGGAAGCTTGTGGAAGGCTACCCAAAACGTTCGACCCAAGTTAAACATTTTATAGGAAACGCTACCATATACTTATTGAGTGTACGTAAACTTCTGACCCACTGGGAATGTGATGAAAGAAATAAAAGATAAAATAAATAATTCTCTCTACTATTATTCTGACATTTCACATTCTTAAAATAAAGTGGTGATCCTAACTGACGTACGACAGGGAATTTTACTTGGATTAAGTGTCAGGAATTGTGAAAAACTGAGTTTAAATGTATTTGGCTAAGGTGTATGTAAACTTCCGACTTCAACTGTACATATTTTTTTTACATCCGTTGCTAATGATAATAGTTCCTCACAGTAGCCTATTTGGAAAATCTTTCCAACACTCTCCCCCTTGATAATCACAATCCTTGGTGTGAAAGAGCAACATGCAATGCTCTGATGATCCCATATATCTAGTGGAAACGTGATAAAATAGTTAAACACTTTTCTCACAGCAGTGTGCGTGGGAAACTCTTGAGGACCCGGAACAGGCTAGTTGATACAATGTTGCAAGTTTACTAGCAACAGCTTCGGGCTGGACTCAGTTGATTGATTTGATAAAAATGTTTTTACTTCACTAGCAATAGCTAGTCAAGACAGATAGAAAGGGAGGCAGACAGGCGGAGTAGAGAGATGAATGCGATTGAATGAACCTGGATTTTCATTAGGGTATTTAGTTGACAATGGAAGTTATAGGACTACTGCTGCCTTGGCTTATAGACTACCTCTGAGTTCCATGCGCTCATTTCTTTAGCTGCCAATGGCTCGTGGTGTATCAATGTGTCCATATGGCAGAGGCTGATGGTCTCACATTAGCTGAATTTCAAACTTGTAGATTTTCATCATTTTAATTCATATTTTTATGATTAACCACGTGACAATGATTTTGAGAAATGAAAACGTTATTATTGTAATGAAACTGTTCCACGGAAATGTGCATATGAAAATCATAAATGGCACGCAGATAGATAGAAATTGTTATGAATCATTTGATTGAGACCACACTAATTAGCCAATACACACACTTGATATTGCGCGCCTAGCGGAGAATCAGAGATGAGGGGTGGCATTGGGCACACATCGATATATTGTATATATAGACTAATAAGCAACTAATTCTAAAACACTGAGAAATATAGGAATTTCATGAATTACAAATGACATTACATGACTCTCCACTGGACTAGATGTAAAAAAAAGACTAAACCCTCCCCCTGACTGAAATTGAAAAAGCATGACCCTCCCCCATTTTCCTCCAGGGCCCCATTCAGTACATTTCTAACCATCCCTGAGGGAGTATGAGAGCACAGATGGTCCCTTCGCCTAGTTCTGCTAGGAGCAACCCAAACCTATGTACAGTGCCTTTGTAAAGTATTCAGACCCCTTGACTTTTACAAAATGTTGTTAGGTTACAGCCTTATTCTAAAATGTATTAAATAGTTTTTTTCCTCATCAATCTATACACAATACCCCATAATGAAAAAACAAAAACAGGTTTTTAGAAATGTTTGCTAATTTAGAAAAAACATTTTTACGGAAATGACACATTTACATAAGTATTCAGACCCTTTACTCAGTACTTTTTTTGAAGAATGGGAGAAACTCCTGAAATGCAGTTGTGCCCATCTGGGCACACCTGTATTTGGGGAGTTTCTCCCATTCTTCTCTGTAGATCCTGTCAAGCTTTGTCAGGTTGGATGGGGAGCATTGCTGCACAGCTATTTTCAGGTCTCTCCAGAGATGTTCGATCAGGTTCAAGTCCGGGCTTTGGCTGGGCCACTCAAAGACATTCAGAGACTTGTCCCGAAGCCACTCCTGCGTTGTCTTGGCTGTGTGCTTAGGGTCATTGTCCTGTTGGAAGGTGAAACATCGCCCCAGTCTGAGGTCGAGCACTCTGGAGCAGGTTTTCATCAAGTATGTCTCTGTACTTTGCTCTGTTCATCTTTGCCTTGATCCTGACTAGTTTCCCAGTCCCTGCTGGTGAAAACCATCCCCACAGCATGATGCTGCCACCACCATGCTTCACCGTAGGGATGGTGCTAGGTTTCCTCCAAACATGACGCTTGGCATTCAGGCCAAAGAGCTCAATCTTGGTTTCATCAGACCAGAGAATCTTGTTTCTTGTGGTCTGAGAGTTAGGTGCCTTTTGGCAAACTCCAAGCAGGCTGTCTTGTGCCTTTTACTGAGGAGTGGCTTCCGTCTAGCCACTCTACCATAAAGGCCTGATTGGTGGAGTGCTGCAGAGATGGTTGTCCTTCTGGAAGGTTCTCCCATCTCCACAGAGGAACTTTAGAGCTCTGTCAGCATGACCATTGAGTTCTTGGTCACCTCCCTGACCAAGGCCCTTCTCCCCTGATTGCTCAGTTTGGACGGGCGGCCAGCTCTAGGAAGAGTCTTGGTGGTTCCAAACTTCTTCCATTTAAGAATGATGGAGGCCATTGTGTTCTTGGGGACCTTCAATGCTACAGACATTTTTTGGTACCCTTCCCCAGATCTGTGCCTCGACAGATCCTTCGACCTCATGTGTTTTATTTTATTTGTATATATTTTTAGTTTTTGCTCTGACTTGCACTGTCAACTGTGGGACCTTATATAGACAGGTGTGTGCCTTTCCAAATCATGTCCAAACAGGTGGACTCCAATCAAGTTGTAGAAACATCTCAAGGATGATCAATGGAAACAGGATGCACCTGAGCTCAATTTCGAGTCTCATAGCAAAGGGTCTGAATACTTATGTAAATAAGGTATTTCTGTTTTTTATTTTTAATCCATTTGCAAAAATGTCTAAAAACCTGTTTCTGCTTTGTCATTATGGGGTATTGTGTGAGGATTATTTTTATTTAATCCATTTTAGAATAAGGCTGTAAAATAACAACATTTGGATAAAGGCAAGGGGTCTGAATACTTCCCGAAGGCACTGTACGTGGACATCTTAAGCAGGAATGTGGCTATGGCCATACCACATCCAAGGCTAGTGTAAAATGAAAAGTTGCAAATCTGATGTTGAAGAGAGATAGATCTCACTAGACATATTTTACTAATGTAAATCCACCCTTGTTGGTGAATAGACACATCAATCATAACAATTCAGATTGTCTGTCATACATGAATAGTCTATCAGACTAACAGTGATACAGGATGATTGAAGTGTCAGACAGCAGTGCGAGGTCTCACCATGGGCCGGTCGGCTGGACAAAGGTCTGTCAGTCAGCCTTCCTTCCTGAATAGAAGGCGATTGTGAGGCGGCTGTCTGAGATTGCTGGGATGTTATGGTATTAAAGGAAGGAGCCAAGCCGCCATTAAAGCACAGAGAGGGAGGATAAAAAGAGAAGAAATGTGTTTCTGTTTATTCTAGTTTAGCAAGGCCAAGTCAGCTGGATTGTGGGGTGGGTGTGGGGAGCGAGGAGGGAGGAGGGAGGAGGGCTGAACCCCAGTGTGTTTCCTTGCGTCAGAAGCAGATTTAAAGTGACAGAGTTGTGACAAAGGGGCAGGGCCAGCTGATGGTGTTACGTTCGTTGATTGAAGAATTAGACCAAGGTGCAGCGTGGTAAGCGTACATCTTTCTTTATTAGATGAACACCGAAACAAAACCAAAATAAATACAAAACGTAACGTTCAGTAGGGCATACAGCACAGTACCAAAAACAAGATCCCACAAACTAAAGGTGGAAAAGGGCAGCCTAAGTATGATCCACAATCAGAGACAACGATAGACAGCTGCCTCTGATTGAGAACCATACCCGGCCAACAAAGAAATAGAAAACATAGATTTCCCACCCTAGTCACACCCTGACATTACCAAATAGAGAATAAAAGGGATCTCTAAGGTCAGGGCGTGACAGATGGCTTTACTTCACAAAGTCTTCCATCAGGATCCACACCAGTCCAGACCAGACCAGACTCCCTACATTGTGCTTTTCAGAGACACAACTGACATTGGACTTGAGCGTTCAGCTCATGTGGTCTGTTACTATGCCGCTGTAAACTTCTGGTCTTTATGGGCCAAAACCATGTCCATTACCTCAGGCAGTCATTAAATACCATCATAAATGAGACTACAAGGTCAGGTTTGGAGGGTTTATCAGCATATGCAACGCATAAAGTGTTCAAATGTTCATAAAGTCAAGGGTCCAGCAACTACTAACAGTGGATACTACCATAGCATGTGAACACTATGTTATAATGTATTTTCTCATGTGTATATTCAGTTATAGTCAGTGTATAACACTGTTAAGATGAATAGGATAACAACATTTGCCACAACTTCAACTATCCTCTAAGGTGTAGATTTCCCATAATCCATTTACAAGTTGGCACTTTGACCCTCTAGAATTATTTCCTCAAATGTTTTTTCTCTTACTCAGTTCTGGGCTATAATAAATCCCAACAGAGTTTCTTAATGATGAACGTGTAGCCCTATCAACAGTATTTTATATATTATCTGCATTATGCTAGTGATACATCAGTCTACAGTGTTTGGAATTTTGGTTTGGACACACATGAGGCCCAGACCCCATCTCCTCCGTCAAAGTTTGGATCAAATTTATTTTAATTTTAAATTCACAGTTTTAAGCGGGAAAAAATACGCATGTATGACTTACAAAGTAACGGTCTGGTTGGGTAGTAGGCCGGACTCTGGAGTTTCAGAAAGTTCTTCGTTACCGCAGCTGACTCTTTTCCGAACGGTTTGAGTGGAGTGGGCTTTGGAGCGTTCATCTGTACAGCTGCAGCCACTAGTGATGAGCCCAGGGCAAGCTTGAGTGAGCCTCGACTCAGAGACAGACAGCAGGACCAACATCAGCAACAGACGCTCCGGGAGCGGGATGCCAACGCCGGGCACAATCATTGTCCTTATCAGTCTCACCTCAGCTGCCCACTGTCATCCCATTTCTCCACCACGAAGGTGCCTGGGGTGATGACAGGAAGAAAACAGCTTTTAATTATTATTATATATTTTTTACAAATGTGTGAGAAATTGCCAATTTCCGTTTAAATTCAAATTCAAAGATGCTAGAAACTTACTAGTAATAAGGCATTCCCAGTATTTGGCACTCCCAATATTCTAGCTTCCCATTATGTCATGGCAAATTCGTGCGCGCATAGTCCTATTTGGCTTTCATCTTTATGAAAATACCAGTAAAGCTCACCCCGTTCAGTTGTCCTGAACTAAATCTCTACTTGAAATGTGAAGATTCGAGATGAAGATTAAGTATTTGTCCAATTGTCCGTCACTTTGTATCTCCTTGATACGCACTTCAACGCGTCAACACTGGATTTGATTGTCACAAATATAATTTGGTTACTATTATCTGTCCAAACCACCTATATCCAAACTTCAGTGGTTTTAATCAAATTCCAAACTCAATTGAATAAGATCTGATGCCCTCCACCGTTTAAGTTTAATTCATAGATCTAGAAATAAGTTTGGCACGATGTTCTGAAGATTTCTCCGGGTGTCAACTTAAATTAAACTTTGTCTGAAAGTAACTGAGTTCATTTGGAAGACGATAGAACGGGTCCTGATCGGATCCTCTGTATTCCCAAAAGCGGTTTTGCTTGCCACTCTGTCACACTGAAATTCAGTTACTACCCCAGTGCGCGCATTCCGTCGCCTGCTACGCGCTGATACGCGGGGTCCTAGCGCATATCACTTTAAAAGTTTCACTTGGCTGCTCTCAATTCTTTTGTATCACCGGTAGCCAGCCTTAATGTCTATGGTAGCCAGACTACAGTCTGTCTGAAAGTAGATCTGCAATTGAAGGGGGTGCACTGTGCACATCTGACATTTTTAAACATATGAAGGCCTACAGATGACATGAAATTATGCTGCGCATAATACATTTTCATGTGCCAGAAATGTTCATTTGTAAAGAAGAGTTCAATTGATAACTGTAATATCAATATGACATCAATAGTTATAGACTTTATTTAACTAACAATGACCATTTATATTTTCATTAATACAGTACTCACACATCACTCAAATACTTCATGAATTACCATATCCTGCAGTGTAGCTTGCTCTGAAGTACAGCAGAAATGCAATATTTGTCTTTAAAAGTAGATCTACAGTATTGGTTATCAGGTGATGAATAGATAACAAAAACTTGCAAATGACCCCAGATGCACAAGTGACTCTCTGACTGACTACACTCTTTTAATAACAATGCATTTGATTATGCATGATCCCCTGTTGCTGGAATATTTTTGCCAGTAGATGTAGTATTTATACAAGCCAACATCCAGGGATTTGCCTTGCTGCTGGATTTCAGCACATGCAGTAAGAAGAAGGTGGCAATTTATATGTATCTTCCCCTTACCAAACTTTGGGCACTAGTGCTCATTTGCAAGTTTCCCATGGACTTCAATCCACCCAAGATATTGTGTGTGACCAGGGTTATAGAAGACTGGAAAAGGTCTTGGCTTGAATGAGCACATGGGTTATGAGAGCAAAAGAAAGTCAGTGAACCTCTAAAAGTTCCTTGTTAATAGATGATTTTGACATTTTTCTTACATCACAAGAGGCCCTGAACTTTTGCTTTTGCCCATCAGGAGAAATCAGATTCACATAAATCAACTTCTCCCAGCTTTAGGAAGAATGTAGTGAGGCCATAATGTTCTGAGGGCTGAAGCTATCATGTTAGAAACTAAGGTCACAACTTGAGGAGCTTAAATCAGCCTTTCTCGATGGGTCAGCTAAGTTGGCCTGTTACAGTGGCAAGAAAAAGCATGTGAACCCTTTGGAATTACCTGGATTTCTATATAAATTGGTCATACAATTTGATCTGATCTTCATCTAAGTCACAACAATAGACAAACACAGTCTGTTTAAAATAACACACAAACAATTATACGTTTTCATGTCTTTATTGAATACACCGTGTAAACATTCACAGTGCAGGGTGAAAAAGTATGTGAACTCTTGGATTTAATAACTGGTTGACCCTCCTTTGGCAGCAATAACCTCAACCAAATGTTTTCTGTAGTTGCGGATCAGACCTGCACAACGGTCAGGAATAATTTTGGACCATTCCTCTTTACAGAATTGTTTCAGCTAAGCAATATTCTTGGGATGTCTGGTGTGAACCGCTCTCTTGAGGTCATGCCACAGCATCTCAATTAGGTTGAGGTCAGGACTCTGACTGGGCCACTCTATAAGGCGTATTTTCTTCTGTTGAAGCCATTCTGTTGTTGATTTACTTCTGTGTTTTGGGTCGTTGTCCTGTTGCATCATTCAACTTCTGTTGAGCTTCAATTGGCAGACAGCCTCTTCTGCAAAATGTCTTGATAAACTTGGGAATTTGTTTTTCTATAGATGAGCGCAAGCTGTCCATGTCCTGAGGCAGCAAAGCAGCCCCAAACCATGATGCTCCCGCCACCATACTTTACAGTTGGGATAAGTTTTTGATGTTGGTGTGCCTTTTTTTCTCCACACATAGTGTTGTGTGTTCCTTGCAAACAACTCAACTGTAGTTTCATCTGTCCACAGAATATTTTGCCAGTAGCGCTGTGGAAAATCCAGCTGCACTTTTGCAAACTTCAGACGTGCAGCAATGTTTTTCTTGGACAGCAGTGGCTTCTTCTGTGGTGTCCTCCCATGAACACCATTCTTGCTTAGTGTTTTACGTATCGTAGACTCGTCAACATAGATGTTAGCATGTTCCAGAGATTTCTGTAAGTCTAGCTCACACTCGAGGATTCTTCTTAACCTCATTGAGCATTCTGCGCTGTGCTCTTGCAGTCATTTTTGCAGGATGGCCACTCCTAGGGAGAGTAGCATCAGTGCTGAACTTTCTCCATTTATAGACAATTTGTCTTACCATGGACTGATTAACAGCAAGGCTTTTAGAGATACGTTTGTAACCCTTTGCAGCAAAATGCAAGTCAACAATCCTTAATCTTAAGTCTTCTGAGATCTCTTTTGTTTGAGGCTTGGTTCACATCAGGCAATACTTCTTGTGAATAGCAAACTCAAATTGTGTGAGTGTTTTTTATAGGGCAAGGCAGCTCTAACCAAAATCTCTAATCTCGTCTCATTGATTGGACTCCAGGTTAGCTGACTCCTGACTCCAATTAGATTTAGGAGAAGTCATTAGCCTAGGGGTTCACATATACTTTTTCCAACCTACACTGTGAATGTTTAAATTATGTATTCAATATAGACAAGAAAAATACAATAATTTGTGTGTTATTAGTTTAAGCACACTGTGTTTGTCTATGGTTGTGACTTAGATGAAGATCAGATCAAATTGTATGACCAATTTATACAGAAATCCAGGTAATTCCAAAGGGTTCACATACTTTTTCTTGCCACTGTAGGTCTATACATGACTGGATATTTGCAACTGAAATAACATGTTGAGTGAACATAACATTATATTCCTAGTGAATAGTATAGCATTGTGTTGAGAGAGTGTTACAGGTTAATGACTGTACTGCTACTGCCAATTGCCTGTTGCTATAAGAAATATTACGGGGCCTTATCCATGAGTCACCATATGCTTTAAACAACAAAAAATAAGAAAAGAAAGGCAGCGAGCAAGCAGTAGTACTTACTATATTACTGGTCATTGAAATAGATGGTCCCTTTTACTTCCAGTGAGCAGTTGTGATTTAGTTCATGGCACTGTTTTCATAGCATTATGACCCCAACTAATGCTTATGTCCATCACTAATGAAAGTGTCTGCTTTAGTTCGTTATCCAAATTATTGTAAGGGCAACCACAGTGATCACCTATCTAAAGAAAGATGCATCATTTTTATGTGGGTGAAAGAAGTATAGCTTAAAAGTTACAGATAAATGTACGTTTTCAGTTGCTTTCAAGGTAGACTATATCAGGTTGTGATGGTTATTGATCCTGATGGGTTGAAATCGAGATTTCATGGCAATGCCATTACAATTCCTCCAACTCTAAAATGATGTTTTGCTGAGAGCAAAGAATATAATGAGATACAGCCTGGTAAGACGTTTTGTATCCTAAAGCAATTTTGAACACTCCAAAAAAACATTAAACTTTCTGCAGGCGTCCATTTCAACAAGTCTGTCTTTGTCTTTAAAAAATCCCAACAGTGTTGCCCTCTACACATTTCTGTTTAAAAATACTTGCTAATATACAGTATGAGAGGCAGGGGAGGAATGAAACTTTAGAGTTTCAAATCTGGAGTGCATTTTGAAATATGAAAAGGTGAACCAGGAGAGTATTTGAAAGGGGTCTTGGTGCAATTGGGGGTGACATGTATTCACAGACATATCCAAAAGCAGGCACCTCAAGTCATGCTAGCATGCCCGGTCGTACAATGGTGCAGTGTGCTCTGACCCACCCTGCAGACCCCCGGTTTGTTATTCCTGTATGTGATACTGTACACAGGAGCAGGCTCAGAGAGACAGCATGATTTCTTAAGGAAACCAGAAAGAGTGGATGGGTGCCTGCTCAGCGATGAAACAGAGGGCTATTTATCCAAGCCGTTAAATAAGGCTTCAAGAACAACACCCCCTCCAACTCCCGTTCCCCAGCCCCCAAATCTCTCTCATCTGGAGAGCACAATTTCACGTCCCAAACGGCACATAACATCAAATTGTACTTAATGGCATCCAGACAAACTTTAATGTCGTTCCAAGATTCTCTCTGCATACCCCCCCCCCTCCTCCTCCCCCCCCCCTCTCCTCCCCCATTGCAATCTCTCCCTCTCTCCGTTCCACATCTGGACTCCATTCCAGGTGGAATATGGTAAGAGGGGGAACGGAAGGAAGGAAAGGTGGAGGGACCAGCTGAGAAGCTGAAGATCTGAGGAGAGAAGAGTGAGATTCAGTGTTGAAAGAGGTTGGGTGGAAGTGACGTCAGGATGGAGTAGGAATGTGATGATCCCTCTTGGGCATTTCCACTGGCTTTTCCCAACCTCACATTACACACCAGTACAACGAGCACTGTCGTCTTCAAAGTGGCTAATACAATCACAGGTTTCTATAGCCGTAACGAAACAAGTTTACTGGATGCAGTATCTTCAAGAAAATAAGGTAGAAATCATCTTAGCATTACTAACAGTGGTGTAAAAACTCCAATAGTGTGGAAACCATTACAGTGTAATACTAAATACAAAGTACTAGACTACTGCTGTACTGTATCATCATGAGGTCTGATGTTGTTCCTTTCTTGAGGAAGCTATGACATCTAATGGTGGATTCAATAACAGCATTGAAGCTGCTGATGGCTGACTTCCATGCCAAACCCACAGGAACCACACCCATATATCCTCAACCTAGACCACTGAATCTGTGGGATTATTCCAGTTGCTAAAAACAATACATATTAATACTTAAAATGTCTTTATAACCACTATCTATTAAATAACTTTATGGTGTACATCTCATCATTGTCTGCCTTGAAGTTATTGCGCGAAAAAGAATGAGTAAAAAAGTCTAATACAGTAGCGTACAGTACTTGAAGGTATTGGATTGTATACATTTTTGTGAATCTGTTGTTCTTTTAGCATTTTTTTATAAGTCCTACTACACAGAATTACCATACTGTGTTGTAAACCCCAGTACAATACATACCAAGGATCATATGTCAGACAGCCTCAGTATAATGCAAAACTTTAACTGTGACAATGTGGCCCCCTTCTGGAGGAAAGATAAAACAGCAGTACCTGTGAAAAACACAGTCTTAAGTATAAATGACCATAGCTGCGGGAAGTAGAGAAGGCTGAGGGTGCTGTAGCACCCCCTGAAAAATCAGGAAAAAAAATAATAGAAAAAAAGAAAAAAAAGTATTCACAAAAGTAGTGCACTTGGCCTTCGCTAGTATTAGCGGATCGATATAGATGTCTGAAGCTCGGGAAAAACTATATTTCAGCATCTCTGCTTTGGCAAAAAAAGGCAGTATAATATCTTGTAGGATTCAATAGTTGGAAATGTAAGAGTTGTTGCCCTGTCCCTTTCTCTGTGATTGTCCTTCTAATAGAATCCAGAAAGAACAGCACCCTGTCCTCAAACGTCGAAAGGTGCAAAGTTATGGGAAAGACACAAAATATCCATATCAAATCAAATATTTTTCTTAATCAAATAACATGGAAAACATTCACTTTTTGCGCAGTATTAATTTACCATCCTTACAAACCACTCAATGTACATTACTGTATTGTACATAGGTTGGTCATCTAGGTTTGTACGTGTAGACTTTCCATCACCATGAAGAAGAACAATGCACAAGACAGTAATTGAGTACAGTGAGACATCAAGTGCTTTGTGATGATGTGGCTCAATTGGTAGAGCATGGTGCTAGGGTTTGATTCCCACAGGGGACCAGTATGAAAATGGATGCACTCACTACTGTAAATTGCTCTGGATAAGAGCGTCTACTGAAAAGGAATGAATAGACCATTTCAGTTTTCACATAGAAATAAGTCGCATTTGCAAAAGTACTTACAAAAAACTGGAAAACATATTCAACAAGTATTATCAGATGAACTGTTTTGTACACATAATGAACTACTTCCTGCGTCTCTGTAAATGACAGACTGAGCAGTCTCTGTGTTCACAGTGCCCAAAGGAGTGCTTTAAAGCTTACTGCCTTCAAGTCATAGCCATTTTATGTGTGGGATTATAAAAGCCAATATTTTATTTTGATTCACTGAGATGTACCTTTTTATTTGAGGTAATATGTGTGTTTCCATTAGATTTGCATCACGTTTCATATATAATCACAATTACTTTGCCACATGGTTCATGCAAAAGGTCTAAGGATATTTGAGTCTACATGCATTACATATTTAAGAAATTTTACAAGCATGAGATCCATTTTAGGATCTGTAGGTAACACAAAATGACCAATTCAACTCAAAGCCCAATTTCAAGAGCATTAAAGATACAATTTATTCTTACAAAACTTAATGCGGAAAAAGTCTGCTCATCACCAATTTACAGAGAATAGAAGACCTACTTCGAAGCTTGTTTTATAAATTCTGAATGTTGTTCCCAATACAGCCAGGTTATAGCACAAATGAACCAGACTGTGTGTCCACAATGATTTCCCTGGTAGAGAGAGGTGGGACCAGTAGGCCAGATGTACCCATCTATAGGATGATCTATATGATGATCGACAGGATGAGGAGAAGGGGTCCACATGGTGTTTATTGTCCAGGGAGCTGGAAGGTTTAGCCTAAATGACATTATTTTCAACAACATAAGCTGTTGATGGTACAATTGCATAGCATAGCTAACCGTACAAATGGCCAAGCAAGATACATGTAGTTTTACCCTTATATTTTTCAAAAATGTTGATGTGTTTTTATGAAGTGTGACACTGTGTCTTTCTGTGGGTGCTGCTGTGAAGAAACAGAATATACAGCAATACACATGCCATCAGACGTCATAAGATACGGTACTATATATTGTTCTATAAAAGAAACATTCACAAAAATGTTTTTATTTATTTATATATATATATATATATATCACATCTTTATATTCCTTTATTTAAAAAAAAAGCAATAAAGCAAATACACATTTCATAATTCCAACTAAACTGATGTGCTACCACGAGGCAAAAGCAAACCCAGCAGGCTCGGCCTGACATTCTAAAGCTGAATCCACTGAAACCTTTCAATAGTGATCCCAATAGCAACGCAGGCACTTAAACCATCACTTCAAAAGGAATGATCGAATCTCTTGCTCAAGTTGAATCCCACAAACACACGCACGCAAGCACACACACAAATGCACACAACCACAAATACAGTACTAACTTTGACACAGATGAAAGTTCACCCTTTGTATATGTATGTCTTCTGTCTTTCAAATGCCTTGGAATTCAAATGAAGAGTTTGTTTCCCTTCCTCCGAACGGGTCAGCAGGAGACTCAATGCTGTTTAAAGGATTCAAATGTTACGCTCTCATTCATCTGATTCATATACCAGTTCTGTTGTGTAATAAGTTGGTGTAAATGTGGCCATCAAAGTTGTCTGAATGAGATGTTTTATTATTATATCATTTTTTTTAACCTTTATTTAACTAGGCAAGTCAGTTAAGAGCAAATTCTTATTTTCAATGACAGCCTAGGAACAGTGGGTTAACTGCCTTGTTCAGGGGCAGAACGACAGTTTTTTACCTCGTCAGTTCAGGGATTCGATCTTGCAACCTTTCGGTTACAAATCAAACGCTCTAACCACTAGGCTCCCTGCCGCCCGATACAACTGTACATTAGCGATAACAATACACCTATAAGGGCTAAACCGGGAGGGCCTGGGAAAAGAAAAGTTCCATCCAAACCTCATAGTAACTGAATTAGAAACCTGGAGAGAATAGTTAAATGCTATAGAAAAGGCACAACCTCTGATGTGTTGGCCCTCCCACTCCCGTTCCCCAGCCCATGGTCTATTGCTTTGAGCCTCAGTGGCGGGGTGAGACAGTGGCACGTGGGGCAGTGCCAAGGCCCTGGTAATTCTCGCGGGCATGCTTCTCACAGAACATCTTCTCTCCCACCCAGAAGTGACCTCGCATCTTCAGGTTGAGACCGCACTCTGGTGTAGAACAGGTGTAGCACTCTGGGTGGCGGAAGCGGTCGTCCATGATGCGCACCGCCTGTGTACTGCAGACAGATGGACACAGTTGTACTCAACACAAACATTGTTTCTGCATGTTTCTGCATATTTTAATCTTTGTACATTATGCACACAAACACTGTAGGAAGGCTTATTAATTCAGCTCCTCTGTATTTATGAGGAATAACCTGCACCTTAGGGAAAGGTATCAATGTCAGGGCTTGTATTTGTCAGCAGCTTAATATTACTTATTATTTGTCATCAGTTACGCAATTACCCCTGTGGACAGGGAGAACATGTCACAATTACCCCTATGGACAGAGTGAACATGTCACAATTACCCCTATGGACAGAGTGAACATGTCACAATTACCCCTATGGACAGAGTGAACATGTCACAATTACCCCTATGGACAGAGTGAACATGTCACAATTACCCCTGTGGGCAGAGAGAACATGTCACAATTACCCCTATGGGCAGAGAGAACATGTCACAATTACCCCTATGGACAGAGTGAACATGTCACAATTACCCCTATGGACAGAGTGAACATGTCACAATTACCCCTATGGACAGAGTGAACATGTCACAATTACCCCTGTGGGCAGAGAGAACATGTCACAATTACCCCTATGGGCAGAGAGAACATGTCACAATTACCCCTATGGACAGAGTGAACATGTCACAATTACCCCTTTGGACAGAGTGAACATGTCACAATTACCCCTATGGACAGAGTGAACATGTCACAATTACCCCTATGGACAGAGTGAACATGTCACAATTACCCCTGTGGGCAGAGAGAACATGTCACAATTACCCCTATGGGCAGAGAGAACATGTCACAATTACCCCTATGGACAGAGTGAACATGTCACAATTACCCCTTTGGACAGAGTGAACATGTCACAATTACCCCTATGGACAGAGTGAACATGTCACAATTACCCCTATGGACAGAGTGAACATGTCACAATTACCCCTATGGACAGAGTGAACATGTCACAATTACCCCTGTGGGCAGAGAGAACATGTCACAATTACCCCTATGGACAGAGTGAACATGTCACAATTACCCCTATGGACAGAGTGAACATGTCACAATTACCCCTATGGACAGAGTGAACATGTCACAATTACCCCTATGGACAGAGTGAACATGTCACAATTACCCCTGTGGGCAGAGAGAACATGTCACAATTACCCCTATGGACAGAGTGAACATGTCACAATTACCCCTGTGGACAGAGAGAACATGTCACAATTACCCCTATGGACAGAGTGAACATGTCACAATTACCCCTATGGACAGAGTGAACATGTCACAATTACCCCTATGGACAGAGTGAACATGTCACAATTACCCCTGTGGACATGGAGACATGATGTGACATGAGGTGACTCTTACACAATGCTGGTGCCACACTTCTCACAGGTGTGGTACTTGGGGACTCCGCCCCCGGGTGATGTGGATTTGGGAGGGGTGGGTTTGGGGGAGAGTCCTGGGAACCGCACAGCTGCCTCTGCATAGAACAAACCAGAGAGCAACAGAGGAGAGCAGTCAGTCAGAGCCGACACCGTTTGTCTGAACACCACCAGTTTATGATCCGGGACACACACTTCATGACACCAGTGACATATGCTGGTTGTTATCACTTCATAAAACTGTTTTTGCCATCTCCGCTTGTAAAAGTAAAAACAACAACACTCACACTCTGCTGCCCGTTGAAAACAATGCTCTAAGTCAGAGTATGTATGCAAGAGTTTCCTTATCTGACTTTATTTCTGCTCTGGACCAGGGGATGGCCTGATGTTTCTATCGATATCAAATAACTGTCTGAGTAGCCAGACATAATACAAGGTTGATGAAACAATTGAGAAAAATTGTGGTAAATTGTGTTGAATTTGACAATAACCGTTAACTACGAATAACCTCTATCGGCCTCAGAGTTGACATCCAGTTGACCCATCAAATTGGTTTCAAACGGGACAGTACATCCTACACACTGTTTATTAGCTGTAAACAGAAGACCAGCGTGTCACAGAGAGAGAAAGAGAGAGAAGACGAGTGTGTTTATGGGAGGCTCTGCCCACCCTTCTCATCAGACTCCAAAACCTCCTGCAGCATGCGGAAGGTGTTGGACTGTCGAGGGGCCGTGCGAGACTCCTTGTTCTCCTGGATCATCTTGTAGACCTCTGAATCCCGGTCAAACCTCTGCATGGCAAAGTCCGAGCCAGAACTGCTGTGGGAGAGAGAGGGGATATAGCTATTACCTATTACGTAACCACTCTGATAAATAGACTGATCAGTCAATCCATATCTATGTACATTCCATGTACAATCTATGTTCTATCTACGTACTGTACATATGTACATTCCGTGTACGGTCGACGGTGTAATAATGTCCATATATGTTCAAGGCGATGTGTACATTGTGGAGGACTTATGTGGGGTTAGTTTGAGAGAATCCAGAGGAAATTAAGACAGGGGCAGCAGTCAGCTTTGTGACTGACCTTCTAGCCCAAAGTCTACATTGCATACCCCCAGGAAAGTCGCCAAAGCCAGCCTCCAATCTCAGTCCAAACACTCACAACTGAACTGGATCACCTTGCTATCCACTTACAGCAGCAACTGCTCTATTCTGAAAATGTCCTGCAGGCAAGGTAAAGAACACATATTGAAAACGCCTGTGTAGAGTAGACGGTACCATGTTATCAACTAAGTAGCATCCATTATTGGTGTAGTGTTTGGGTATTAAGGTGAAGACATTCTAGCTTATGGCTAGTAAAGTTGAACTGTGGCTAAAGCTTTCCAGATACCCACCACCACAGCAGCCATGATTGGCCAAATAAAGTGGGGAATCCTGCTGTTTGACTCCAGGCATTCCTGGATGGAAAATCACAGAGATGTGTCATTTCTATCATGTACCACTACCCCTCTCTCACGCCATCATTACATTTATGACCCACTGGAGCCAATGGACACCTTTTAGCTTTGAGGCAAGATAACTTATGAGGCAACTCAAGCCAATGCATGGTTTGTGGTCATTTTGGACCAGTGGGAGTGCTTGTGATGGGACATAGTCTTAAGAGTAGACACCTCAGGGTAGTTTCTCTGCTGCCTAGCTAATTAGCAGATTAGCAGGCAGCACAGTAGCACTGCACTTACGGGTTTATGAGCAGCACATTCTTAGCCACTGGGGTGGTGGAATGAAAAAGTGGTTCACTTTATTGTTCATTCAATTGCGACTGTGTGTGGTTGCCATTGTTATATTTTCCTAGCCTAGCAACAACTCAGAGACAAAAAAAATGGACAGAAAGATGACAGTCAAATGTACACACGGACCTATGCACAGAATACTGTAGTCAACATTCTTTGCCTGGAGGGAGCCTTTCAGTCAGTCAGGTTATGTGAGAAACCGGTCAGACAGACTCTCAGTCGACAGGTGCGGTGTATTGCCATTCACCTGCAGCGAATTGAGCAGAACATCCCTGCTAAACTGTCAGTAAAAGTCTGCCAATTCTCATCAGCTGGATCTCTCTCTGTGTTATCATATGCCAGGTTACAGCACATCTGCCAAAATACTGACTGTATAAATTCTCCCTGTGCTGATCTAATCTAAGACAATACCATGGAAAATAATAATCATTCACATTGCTAATCCTGTTTAAGGCACTATGGAAATGGAGAGATGTGTGTGCATGCATTCATGTGGACGGGAGTTTGTGCCTGCCTTTCATCAGTATTTGGAACTTACTTCCCACTGATGTAACACGGCTGAAACAGGAGATGGCAAAAACGATGAGACAAACCTCCAAGTTTACCCAATGCTTAAACTCTTTCCTTTGCATTATAGAACATGTTTTAAATTGAAAACAGACTCTCCAACACACCCTGCAAGTCTTCATCATGCTCCACTCCACCCTGCTCAATCCATTTCCCTTTTCCCCTCATTCAAATTACATCTTCAAACCAATGGACATACTGGGTCAAATGTACTAAGAGCACAAAAGCATGGGAGCAAAGCAAACATAATGGCAGAACAGTGAACGACAGAAACATACAGATGGAGGGAAATCTGTTACAAAAACAGCCATAACTTGCCTAAACTATATCATAATATACTGTATGTATGCATACTCAAAAGAAGAGTACAACTGGAATAGGCTACACATAACACACAGTATCTTGAAAAGAATATTGTCAGTTGGCATTCAAGTAAGCACTTTGTGGACTCCACAACAGTCAGAATGTTTTTAAGAAACCACTCTAGAAATGTGCACATGGAAAAAGTGGCCTTTTCATGTTTCCACAGCCACACTTGGCACAGAGAACACCTGATCTTCCTCTAGTGAAAATACATGTCTTTAAACAAGCTTCAGTCAAAACAGATGCTAACACTACTCCCAGCTCCAACAGCATTCTCCAATGTGAGAACAATAGGGCTGTTGGTGATGTTTGCATTGCTTCATTCAAAAACACAGCCATACTAATTAAAGCCAGTTGCCCCTAAACTCATTACCAAATACAATAAAAGTCAGAAATAACCCACCTCAGAAACAAAGAGGGAACAAAGAGGAGAATTCCTTTACAACTAGATAATCTTAGCTTTCAGATGTAACAGTTGTTCTTGGCTGCACGTCTATCCTCAGCTGTGGTAACCCAGCAAACACAAAAACACAAGCACACACGCAGAGGCACACACCTATATATATACACCAGACAGGCGCAGGAGAAGAGTGAGTTTCGGACTGAAAAGTGTGCCTTTTGGCTGCCACTCATTGGCCTCTTAGCCTGTGATTGGCTGAGTCAGAGGGGGGAGAGGCTTGATGTGAAACCTGGGGACTACAGAGTGGGGGGCCAATTAGGGGAAGAAGTGAAATAAGACATTTTGGGGGATAAGAGTAAGAGCCTGAGGTGGCTGGGTCTGATGCCATATTCTGACATGTCACATGACCAGCAGAAAAGAGAGGCTTTTTAAGAACTGCACACAGACACACCCCAACCTCTCCAGGAGGGAGGAACACTGAGTACGGCTAAAAACAGACTACCTGAGAGGTTTTGTAAGGAACAGTTGAACAGGTTTGAAAAATATCTACTTTCTTCTTTCTGGTCTTTTTGGCTGTTGAGTAAATAGCACTACAGTATGGGAGCACTGACTCTCAGAGTAAGGTACAATCAACATGTCTAATCCATTAAGTAAATGTTTGATAAAGACAGCTGAATCCTTCAATGCACACTAAAATAGTCTGACTTGTAGCTCCAAGATCAACCACATCTGTTTTGGTTAACTAAGTGCTGCATTATGCGTTTTTACACATTACGCTGAATTGCTACATGAGTTTGTTTTACCCTAAGCCTGTTTGTAGTAAGTCATAATCACATATTCAAAATACACAATAACAACATACGTTAGAGTGGGTAAATTTGTACTGCATATCGTGGTAGATCTGTAGAGGAGCCGAGGATTGAGAATGTTCTTACCTGCGTCTGGGGGAGACAGACAGCTCGCGGTCAATAGGGCTGTGGGGCGAGTAATGTCCTGGAGGGGTGGGGGTTCGACTGGTCACAGAGTTATTCCTGAAGTCCGGAGAGGAGAACTCCTGTGGAGACAGAGAGATGTACAGGTCAGACTGGTCTGATCGGCATGGATCATCTTCTTCTGCTCGGTCAAACCACCTGCAGATGCTGAAACTCAGACGTACACTTTATAGAGTGGAACGAGTTTATAGAGTTGAGAAACCTGATGAGACCATGAGAAAGAAAGCACCATGTGATGCAATATCTCCATAAAGAAGTCAGATAAAGAAAGAGCTATGTTCCTTTCACTTACTGGATTTTATTTAATGTTGTTTCAAAAAACTTTGCTTCATCAAGGGTGGATTGGCATTGAAGAGAATGTTCTGAAAAATCACAACAACTAAAGAAAGAGATGAGCCTGGTTGGGGAAAATGTTCTTTAAGCGAACACACAGACAAAGAGATGGACAGGTCCACATGAATAGGAACAGTCAAGGTGAGAAAGGGAGGGCTCTATGTGATCAGGTGACAGAAATTACCTCCTGGGGTCAGTTCAGTTGGGTGCAATGTTAAAGAAAATATATTTTTTAATGTTCGTTTTTGGACATAAGACTAAAATCACTAGACTTTCACCTGAAAATTATTTTAATTTAGGAAATCTATTCCCAAGTATTTCCACTCAGAAATAGAGAGACATATTTGATCACGTACCAATGTAACCAAGGTTTGAAATGATTATGTTTTTGTCAAATATAATATATGTTTGGGCTTCTTGTGTTAATTTGCAGGGTACAAATGATTTATAATTATGTTCTGGCCCCCCGACCATCCGCTCCAGAAAGAAATCGGCCCGCGGCTGATGACCCCTGCCCTAGTGGCACCGACTTTAAGGACTTTTGGAGATCAATCCACAAAGTAGATTTACCTAACTTGGTGGAAATTGAAGGGATCTCCAGGGTTAGCCATCGCTGAGTCCGGGTCTGGTAACTTATACATCTGAAGGTTAACAATGAGGTAAAGCTATGGCAGAAGTTTACATAAGAGGGCTTTAAACATAAAAAGAGCGCAATGCATCGATCTACAAAACTTCAAGGAGGGCCAGCTTACTTTCTGATAGAAAATACAATGATGAAATGTATTGTGTGGATTGGAACCAATATGATTGTCTGTCATGTAGAATCAAGTCAGCTCTATTAATTTCATTCTACAGTATCTGTTAAGTTTTGCCTTACTGAATACACCCCAGATGTTCAGAAAACACACACACACACACACACACACACACACACACACACACACACACACACACACACACACACACACACACACACACACACACACACACACACACACACACACACACACACACACACACACACACACACACCTGTAAGCCTTCACTTCCTCAATCTTATTTGTGTACAGTAATGAACTAAGAGTTCTAATTCTGGTGGCCATGGCGGAAGGTTGCTACAGTCATCATGACTGGTGCTAATAAAGGCTCTGATTTGTCATGGTTTTGCTCCTGCCCTTCCCATACTGCGGGTTTCAATGGAGTGATCATGAGACACTCCCAGCATTCCTGTCCTTTTACTAACTCGTCCCTCCTTATCAAGCTCTCATTTATCTCCTAGCCCTAACTCCACGTGCAGGCTGCCTGCCTGCCCGCTTGTGTCAACCTTGTTAACTCTTTATTGCTATTTATATCTCAGCTGGGACTCAGCCCCCAGGCCTGATGACGGCGATGCTGTTCGCATGGTAACAGATGTTTGGCATTGGCTCTCTTGTTTGTTGGAATAGAAGGGGAGAGCCAACGTGTACTTCCATCGTGGACGCCAGATGTCCTACAATTATGCATAGCAGTTATAAACCATTATACCGCATTGGGAAAGAGCAAATGGCAATCTTCATAAACTTATTCACCTCGGCATGCTATGGTTTACTGACAATGCTTCCTACTTCCATTACCTAACTGCTCACTGCTAGAGTACCAGCTTGGCATGAAGCTACTGCCAATGATTGTGGATAATGAATATGTCTCATTATGGCCGTTTACCATTGAAAAAAAATGGTCAAGGTTCCTGTCTGTGTAAGCGGTCTATCCTTCTCTCGGGCGAACATACAGTTCCTTCATCATCTCTGGCAAGCTCACTCGAGAAAGGGAATGTCCACTGACACAGACAGGATTTTTTTCAATGTGAAACTGCCCAATAACACCTGCCCAAAAATGAGCCTGTGAGATGTTTCGCCTTCTCTTCTGTCTCTAGCTACTGCTTTTATTAAGCCACAAGAGGGAGCTAGAGTGACATCATTGGTTACAGCCAAGCAGTAGAGCCCAAGAGATCCTGAAAACATGGGACTGAATGGCTGTGTGTGTATGCATGAGTTTGAGCGTGCGTTTGGTATGCACACATGTGTGCAAGTTTAATGGTATTATGTGTTTCCTATGTGGTGTTGGTTCGAAGAGAATTTAACCCCAGGGACATGGGGCACCCAGAACACAGAGCACACCTGGTCCACTTCTGAGCAACTCATAACTCAGCCCAGACACTTTTACTGTCAGGAATCCCAGAAAACAGATAGATGCAGTACATAGCACTGTAATAAATTCTAACTGTGACCACCTGAGATCCAATTCTAAAAGTCTCTCAGACACGCAACGAAATCTTTATATTCTATGGGGTATTCAGCAAAATCAAAAGTGAAATGAAGCTTGAAAAGTGAAGACAACAAAAAAGATCAGTCACTTTATTTATGCTCTACAGATGGTCATACTATCATCAAACTATCTGCTGATAAGCAACTGCTTGCTAAGGTTATGGTTAGGGTTAGGGTAAGATTTAGAATAAGGATTAGGGCAGGGTTCACCAAAAGGCAGCCCACAGGGCCAATTTGTCCCATGGCTGATTTTATTTGGCCCCTCAGTTTTCAGAGCAAAATAAATAAATAAATAACATTCAGTGCATTCAGAAAGTATTCAAACCCCTTGACTTTTCCCCCATTTTGTTATGTTACAGCCTTATTATAAAATTTGAAATCTTTTTTTCCCGTCATCAATCTAAACACAATACCCCATAATGACAAAGCAAAAACAGTTTTAGATTTTTTTTGCAAATATATTAAAAGTCAAAAACTGAAATATTACACTTTCCTAAGCATTCAGACCCTTTACTTAGTACTTTGTTGAAACAACTTTGGCAATGATTAAAGCCTTGAGTCTTCTTGGGTATGACGCTACAAACTTGGCACACCTGTATTTGGGAAGTTTCTCCCATTCTTCTCTGCAGATCCTCTCAAGCTCTGTCAGGTTGGATGGGGAGCTTCGCTGCACAGCTATTGTCAGGTCTCTCCAGAGTTCGGGTTCAAATCCGGGCTCTGGCTGGGCCACTCAAGGACATTCAGAGACTTGTCCTGAAGCCACTCCTGCGTTGTCTTGGCTGTGTGCTTAGGGTTGTTGTCCTGTTGGAAGGTGAACCTTCGCACCAGTCTGAGGTCCTGAGCGTTCTGGAGCAGGTTTTTATAAAGGATCTCTCTGTACTTTGCTCTGGTCATCTTTCCCTCAAGCCTGACTAGTCTCACAGTGCCTGCCGCTGAAAATCATCCCCACAGCATGATGCTGCCACCACCATGCTTCACCGTAGGGATGGAGACAGGTTTCCTCCAGACGTGACGCTTGGCATTCGGGCCAAAGAGTTCAATCTTGGTTTTATCAGACCAGAGAATCTTGTTTCTCATGGTCTGAGAGTCCTTTAGGTGCCTGCAAACTCCAAGCAGGCTGTCATGTACCTTTTACTGAGGAGTGGCTTCTATCTAGCAACTCTACCATAAAGGTGCGATTGGTGGAGTGCTGCAGAGATGGTTGTCCTTCTGGAAGGTTCTCCCAACACCACAGAGGAAACTCTGGAGCTCTGTCAGAGTGACCATAGGGTTCTTGGTCACCTCCCTGACCAAGGCCCTTCTCCCCCGATTGCTCAGTTTGGCAGGCCCGGCCAGCTCTAGGAAGAGTATTGGTGGTTCCAAACTTCTTCCATTTAAGAATGATGGAGGCCACTGTGTTTTTGGGGTCCTTCAAGGCTGCAGAATGTTTTGGTACCCTTCCCCAGATCTATTCCTCGACACAATCCTGTTTCGGAGCTCTACAGAGAATACCTTCGACCTCATGGCTTGGTTTTTGCTCTGACTTGCACTGTCATCTGTGGGAACTTATACAGACAGGTGTGTGCCTTTCAAAATCATGTCCAATCAATTGAATTTACCACAGGTGGACTCCAATAAAGTTGTAGAAACATCTGAAGGATGATCAATGGAAACAGGATGCACCTGAGCTCACAGCAAAAGGTCTGAATACTTTTTTCTAAAAACCTGTTTTCGCTTTGTCCTTATGGAATATTGTGTGTAGATTAATGAGGGAAAAAACTATTTCGTAAAATTTTAGAATAAGGCTCTAACATAACATTTACGTCATTTAGCAGACGCTCTTATCCAGAGCGACTTACAGTAGTGAATAGATACATTTCATACCATTTCATGCATTTTTTTTTTTGTACTGGCCCCCCGTGGGAATCGAACCCACAACCCTGGCGTTGCACACACCATGCTCTACCAACTGAGCCAAGGGGTCTGAATACTTTCCGAAAGCACTGTATAATGTGAAATAGGACAAATATAAGCGCCCACCTAATATATTATTATTTATGTGACTCCCTTTCCAGCCTCGTCATCAGTTGGCATCAATGCCCCCCACAAGCCCATCCCAGGAAAAGCTGCGTCTCCACCCCACCCCACCCCTCTCCACTCCAGCTCCCAGCAACAGAACAGGCCTGGGGCCTGAAGCTGACTGAGGCATGGGCACTGGTGGAGCCAGGGACTCTCTGTCTCCATAACCACCAGCACCCGCTTCCAATTCAGCAGCTCTTTGAACAATGGCTCTGCTCTCAATCGGTCCAGTTTTCCATTTCTTTTTCCAGTGCTTGTGCAGATCGCTGCTCGCTGCTCTATGCCAGGAAGCTTTTACCCGGAACGATCAGTGGCATTCCTCACTGTAATTCCTCTCAGGGTCATTATTTACCCAGAAACAAGGGCCAGATATTGTTAGTTGTCACTTTCTCCATATCATCTTTGAATAAGTGCAGAAAACCTCTCCTTCTCCTCCTGCTATTGGCTACAGTAGTCAAAATGTCAGTCTTTTCCTATTGAAATCCTTTCTAACAGCTACATGTCATCTTAGGCTAATCTGTAGTTGTACTTTTATAAACATCTTGCTAATGAAGAAGTAAGAGTCCAAATCTAGGAGCGTTACATCTTAGAGAACATCTTTATTTCCTCTTAGATTCGATGAAGTCTCCTGTCAGTATCAGTAAGCAACTGAAGCCATGTTTTCAGAAACAAGTTTTAGCTAGTCAAGTGAGTGAGCGCTTTAATTACAGCTGTGATCCATGAGGCATGAGAGGAAAGAAGGAATAAAGAAAAAAAGTTAAACAAAAGCAACAAACAGGCACGGGAAAACAAAGGTTGGACGACGACAGGGACTTAGCAGCTGTGATTGAGTTTGACCATAGATGGGCTCAGCAGCTTGGTATGGAGAAGTAGTGGAGTTTGGGCATCAACAACACCGCTCCATTTTCCTCTATTTTCCTGACCTTTTATAGAAGCAGCCATGTCACCTCAGATTGCAGCGAATCCCCCTGCGGATGCCCCAGGGGATGCCACTCACTAGCAGAGGGCACAATGGCCGTTTGTCTTGGAGAAGGTGAATGGTGTTGGGAATGTCAAGAGCCAGGGGAACATAACATTTGGGGAGGAAGCCCTCCCTGATTAGACCTGCTTTGAACTGTAATCATAAGCTCTTAACGAGCTCTGGGTCATCAGAGAGCCTGCCTGCCTGTTGTACAAAGCGAGGTGTGCACAGGACAAATTACGCTTCAAAGCCAAACTCTGAACTTGAAGTTAACTTTTGAATCTACATGCCGCTCAGACGATGCCACTCTCGTCTTGCTGCTATTTTCAATTTTGCCACTGAAATCGGCTGTCATATTTGATTAAAGAAATCAACTACAGCGAATACAGTTATGTGCTTATTCCAAATGCTCTAGGAAAAACCTAAGGAAGAAAGACAATCCAGGTCCAAGCCATATCTCAATCTCAGGACATGGAAGGAGGATGGAGTTATTTGAATGAATTAATAAATGAAAGAGAGAAAGAGACAGACAGAGAAAGAGAGAGAGTGACAGAGAGAGGAAGAAAAAGCATGAGTGAGAGAGAGCACAAAAGAGAGAGTTCTGAATCTGACACACAAACATGCCTCAGTCTGGGATTGGAGACACAAACAAACAGGAAATGGAGAATTGGAAACGGGGGCAGCTGTTTCAGATCAGGGCCCATGGGAGACATGAGACATTGGCATCTCTTTTACATTTTGGGAGCGGAGAAGCTCTCCGTCTGGCTCCAATCGGGGCCACTGAACATCATCATCATTATTACCACCATGCAGCTTCAAATACAGGGCATGAGCCAGCAGACAGGGGTAGACGACACACAGAAGACGATACAACTATATTTTGGGAAATGCTGTATGAAAACACTTTACATGAACATAAATATGGGACAATTATCCAGGGGATGGCAGGAGTCCTCGGGTTTGAAGGGAGACATATGCATACTGTATATATCCTGCAGTATGTGTACTGTATATGTACGGAGGTCTCCTGTAAACACGAGGCAGACTAACCTGCTCTTTATCCTTCGTCACCGCTGCCTCAACTCTCTTATTACAGTTACTGTATTCAGAAGTGAACTACTGTACCATAACACCATACTGAGCTAAATAAGATATATGATAATCCTAAGTATTTGAAAGAAAGTCTGTTTTTCTCAATGTTTACATATAATAACATACATTAAGGGTCAGACATTCCCTAGTGATAATTGCGGGTGCTGACTGCTGAGTGCTGGTGGACTGACTGAGTCTCAGTAGGAGGTTGACTCTGGCTGTGCTCGGACACTGTGGGGTGTCAATTCCAATATCACGGTCACCATGGTGGCTTCAAAGCCTCTCAATGGTCAATACATAGCATCAGCAATCCAGCGTTAATATACATAATTGGTTCTGACAGGACCCTGCTTAGTCACAATGAGAACATGTCTAAGAGGCTGATGGACTCAAAAGCTTAACACCCACCTGAGTGATGCACTGCAATCTCACTGGGCCAATACACTGTGTGAGCTGTAGTAAAGTAGGTTTTTCCATTACCACCAGCAAAGTAGCATCATTAGACTCTCTGATGAAGAAAGGGCATTTCAGATCATAATCACAGAATCCTTATGGGGATGATTACTTTAAATAGGAACTTTGCCCCCAACTTTGTGGCTAGCTTCTCACACACACAGAACTTGAGCTCCCTTCTCTAGGCAAAGCCCACTCATGTTATGGTGAGATCATAGGTGGTCTCATATACTGTAACTGGTCTCATAAGGGGAGCAGTCCACCCACCCACCCAGCCACCAGCCGGGCTGCCACCAACAGGCCCAGATACAGTGAGAAAACTGATGCCAGGCAGGCCGAGAGAGAGTTTATTTATCCTTGGAGGGAGCTATGAGCAACACATTTTTCAACCTTATTAAATTCCCCACAAGGCTCCAACTGAAGCTGCATATCAAACTCATCTGGAGTTCATTATGGTTTTGTTAAATCGTTGGACATTTAATTTATGATCGGCAATCTATGATCGGCAGAATCCACCCTTTCATATACAGTGCATTCGTATTCAGACCCCTTATTTCCACATTTTGTTATGTTACAGCCTTATTTTAAAATTGATTAAATAAAAAAACATCCTCATCAATCTACACACTAACCCATAAATACAAAGGTAAAACAATTATTATTTTTTGCCCTCAAAACACTGAAATATATAAGTATTCAGTATTCTTATTTATATAAGTATTCAGACCCATTGCTGTGAGACTCGAACTTGAGCTCAGGTGCATCACGTTTCTTTTGATCATACTTGAGATGTTTCTACAACTTGATTGGAGTCCACCTGTGGTAAATTCAATTGATTGGACATGATTTGGAAAGGCGCACACCTGTCTATATAAGGTCCCACAGTTGACAGTGCATGTCAGAGCATAAACCAAGCCATGAGGTCAAAGGAATTGTCCGTAGAGCTCAGAGACGGGATTGTGTCGAGGCACAGATCTGGGGAAGGGTACCAAAACATTTCTGCAGCATTGAAGGTCCCCAAGAACACAGTGGCCTCCATCATTCATAAATGGAAGAAGTTTGTAACCACCAATACTCTTACTAGAGCAGGCCGCCCTGGGCCAAACTGAGCAATCTGGGGAGAAGGGCCTTGGTCAGGGAGGTGACTAAGAACCCGATGGTCACTCTGACAGAGCTCCAGAGTTCCTCTGTGGAGATGGGAGAATCTTCCAGAAGGACAACCATCTCTGCAGCATTCCATCTGGTAGTGGCTAGACGGAAGCCCCTCCTCAGTAAAAAGCACATGACGGTCCGCTTGGAGTTTGCCAAAACGCACCTAAAGGACTCTCAGACCATGAGAAACAAGATTCTCTGGTCTGATGAAACCAAGATTTGGCCTGAATGCCAAGCATCACATCTGGAGGAAACCTGGCTCCATCCCTACGGTGAAGCATGGTGGTGGCCGGATCATGTTGTGGGGATGACTGGGAGACTAGTCAGGACTGGGAGACTAGTCAGGATTGAGGGAAAGATTAATGGAGCAAAGTACAGAGATCCTTGATGAAAACCTGCTCCAAAGCGCTCAGGACCTCAAACTGGGGCGAAGGTTCACCTTCCAACAGGACAACAACCCTAAGCACACAGCCAAAACAACGCAGGAGTGGCTTCGGACCAGTCTCTGAACGTACTTGAATGGCCCAGACAGAGCCCGGACTTGAACCTGATCGAACATCTCTGGAGAGACCTGAAAATAGCTGTGCAATAACGCTCCCCATCCAACCTGACAGAGCTTGAGAGTATCTGCAGAGAAGAATGGGAGAAACTCCCCAAATACAGGTGTGGTAAGCTTGTAGTGTCATACCCTAGAAGACATGAGGCTGTCATCACTGCAAAAGGTGCTTCGACAAAGTCCTGAGTGAAGGGTCTGAATACTTAAGTACACGGTCCCGTGTGGCTCAGTTGGTAGAGCATGGTGTTTGCAACGCCAGGGTTGTGGGTTCGATTCTCACGGGGGACCAGTACGGAGAAAAAAATGTATGAAATGTAGGCATTCACTACTGTAAGTCGCTCTGGATAAGAGCGTCTGCTAAATGACTAACATTAAAAAATTAAATTAAAATTATTAAAAAATTGCTTTGTCATTATGGGGTATTGTGTGTAGATTGATGAGGGGGAAAAAAACAATTGTACACTGCATAACAATGAGAGGCACCACTGAAGAAAAAAAACAAGATGCACATACCAATTTAAGACTTGGGAAAAGGGAATTGTGCTCATGTATTGGGAGATTGCGCTGAATGTTTTAGTTGAAGAATTGTTCATATTGTTCTATATCCCATTATTTCTAAAATAACCTATTTTAATGAGTGGAGAATTTGGAGCAATCCTCATAAATCAATATTTCTGCTGTTTCCTCATTAATCCATTGGCTAGTATTCAACTGGACGGACATTTACAGTATGACTGACTGCTTTAACGTTTTGCTTTACATTTGTACCTGGAGGGACACTTTCACCAGACTAACAATTATGATTTATGACAAACAAATGGATCCATGACAACCCTTGACAATCCATGACAATCCCAAACTCAAGGTGATATCCTGCGTAAACTAGAGAATATATGCTGACGTGTCAGTTTTTGCTGGAGCAAGGGGCAGTTATCCACACGGTTACCTTGACAACTACTTACGGAATGTTCACATACCATTTGAATGCCTGAGCAAACCGCACTAACTAATAAAAAGGTCCATCTCTCCTGGCCAAAATCCCCCCATAAAGCGAGTGGGGCCAGCAGCGTCCCCGGCTCGATGTAGAGTGAGCCCAGCCCAGGGGCCTGGGAGGCAGGCAGGGGAAATCTGAAGTGTCCCAGTTAACTTTTCCACTTCAGGGGAAAGAAAAACAACGGTGCTGATCAATCAGTGGGGATGTGGAGAGGCATGCTGCCCGCCGAGGGGCCACAATGGACCCTGGCTTAAT
This sequence comes from Salmo salar, assembly GCF_965601325.2. Taxonomy (NCBI): domain Eukaryota; kingdom Metazoa; phylum Chordata; class Actinopteri; order Salmoniformes; family Salmonidae; genus Salmo; species Salmo salar. The sequence goes on along the minus strand of NC_138314.1, from coordinate 21,366,508 downwards.
AGGCAGAGCGGCCAGAGCCCACGTGAAAAGGCCTGGCTCTGTCAGCTCACAGCCCTCACTCTGTGGAGAAGAGAAAACATCCCCCCTCCCTCGCACTCCACTCTCCTGCCTCCACCACCCCCACACTGGCTTTAGCCTGCCCGTCAGACAGCACACCCCAGGCCTGCCAAGCCAGACAGCAGCTCTGCTCATGTCAGACCTGAAATAGCACATCAGTCCCGGCGATGTCTTCTCAATCTGTTTGGATATGGTGGTGGGGAGGAAGAGCGGGGAGACTGGGGGAGACAGCAAGGAGGAGAGGGGAGACTGATTGAAGGCTAAGGTATATTTTAGACGTTGATCTGGAAGAGCGCTTTCTGAATATTTTTATCTCAGGCTAAAGAAAGCAATTTCAAGTAAAAACCTTTGACTTGACTTGAACAACATCTAGTGACATTCCTACTGCTGTATGCCAAGCCGCCATCTCTCTGTTCCACAGCAACAACCACAACTTTGCACTCCAACCTGCCACACCCCCCAAAATAGACTGGGGTGAAACCAGCGGCTTGTGTGAAGGCTGGCCTGCTGCGAGCCTGCCTGCCCATCGGGACGTACAGTATGGGTGGAAGGAGGGATAGATAGACAGATAGATGGAGGGATGGGTGGATGCAGGGTTTGTCCTCCCCTGGATAAAGAGTTTAGTGGGGACCATGGTGAGTGTCACAGTGCAGTTGGCCATCCCCCAGTATGATGGTTTATACAGTAACCATCCCGTCCCCGACACAGGATGAGGCAGCCCACCAAGGCTACCCTCAGGAACCGCAGAGTGTAGAACTGGAAACCCAGACCGGTGATCCTGCCCCTAATGGCCCAATGACGAGCCATGTCTTCTGAAAAAGAAGCTTGGTTTTGGCCTGGCTCGTCCCAACAGGGATGCTGTTGTGGTCACTTCTTGATGTTATGAACAGACGCGCTGCTTCCTACTGATTCCTGGAGGTGGCCAGCAGCGGGGCCAACTCAACTACAGCTCCAGGCTTGGCTCAGGGTATCCTGGGAGGAATCCGGGACCTGATCCAACTGTCGTCTTTAGTAGGCTGGCCTCTTCCTTTTGTCATGGTGTGCCGGTCCAGCAGATTGGCTAGCTAGTAGCTAGCACAGGGCAAAAGCAGTCATGTGCCATGACAAAATGTGGCAAAATAAGATACTACTACTAAGCTTACTTAGATTGCAGGAACTTTCCATGTTCTGTATTTCAATACATGGAAATGATCTCCACCCATCAATTTGGGAGCCAGGCTAATGAAACATCCAACCCAAAACAAAATTAAGCTTTTTTGTGCATTAACATTACTGTACATTTGATATCTTTATCAAGCCATTATCTAGCCCAATGGAAGGCCATTGTCATCAGTAATGGTGGCTGAATATGGGTCTATACACAGCTACTGTACTGTATGTTCTGGTTTCAGCAGGAGCCAGATCTCTGAATCCATTGTGCATGAGTGACGTATGGTGCTGTCAACTCTGCTCAGTCTCCTCATCGTTCCAGTGTGGGTTTCTGGGTCGGGTACAATGGGTATCTCTGTGCTGGAGCTGGTTGTATCGTATAAGGGAGGGGGGTGATGGTTCTGGGGAGTTGTTTGGGAATGGCGGAGGCCCTCCCGTGTCCCAAGTGTCCCTCTGCCCCTCTCCACCTTCCTTGCCCATCTCCTAGAGCTCCCCAAGCGCCCCATCACACAACGGCAGGCCTTGTAAGGCTGGGGAAAGCCAACACCAGCCTCCCAGAGGCCCTGCCATCTGAGCCACTATTGTACAGGGCATTTTCTCAGGATATCCAACACTCCGGTAAATGGGCGATCCAGCACATCCCAGTTTCCTCACTTGGAGAGCCAAAACATGGGTGGAAAAGCCTTTTAGACGCTTTTCAGAGTGGCTGATCACCTGATACAGCAGTACTCTGTACCTCTCAGGCGGGACAGAAGGCCTTGTCAGGGGAGCGGAGGCCCCGCTGCTCACAGGGCTGCAGTGTTCCTGCCAGCAAGTCGAGAGCAGCACAACACTACAGCACAGTGTGTCCATGCAGGCAGGGCACTCCTCTTCCCAGCCGTATACCCGCCGAGCATACTGAAAGGGCTCCACTCACTAATCCCACATCCTGGGTGGGAGTCTCGTCTCCTCTTTCAGACCAGAGAGGCCTCAACTGGAGGAAGAGCCCCACCAAAATCCCCACTCATCCACCGGTGTGGATCATAGTTAACAGAAAGCTGTCAGGCTTTGAGGAGAGGACAGAGAGAGCTCTACAAGACAGGCTCCAACCAAGCCACAGTGGAGGTGGAGTGGGTGAAGTGGTGACTGAGGGCTCCCAAGGTACTGTCTGTAAACAGTAGGTCAACCCTGTCAAACCACAGCAAGGAGAGGACACTAATACTGTTAACATGTGTTAGATGTACAGGTCTGACAAACAACCAAAAACATATATCTAGCATGTCATGTCTCTTCAGTTCAAAAACACAGTAGTGTGTGACTCCAAACATTTGGTTAAACAGGGAAAAAAAAAAAAACAAGTTGATACTGGAGTGAGACAGAAGGAATGTGATGGCTCCCAGAGGGGGTGAGAGAGGGGAAATGGATTCCAAACTTGAGATGAAGAATGAGGGAAAAGGGTGAGCTTATCCTGAAATTGTCCGAAAAAGTTGTGAGCAAAGATTCCAGATCCTTTGGCCCACCTGCCTTCATAAATACCACAAACATGTAAGGTCATCTCAGAGAGCCACGAATGACAGAGGAGCATGTAAGTCAGTGCATTCATTAAAGGCTGCTGATAAAGCTCTCAGACAACTAAATAGTTCTTAATAGTCGACACTCCAGTCTGCCTGGGGCGTCTGTGATACATAGCTTCTAAAGTTCACAAAGAACATCTCATAACACAACAGTGTCCTTAGGAACGGTCTGCTATACACGGAGATCCAATCAGGAAACTGATTCATGTCTGCACAGACAGGCGTCTCTGCACCCTCCCCTGCTCAGGACAACCTTTTGGAGTATGCCAATATGCCATGCACAGCTAATACTCTTAAATCACATAAGATAGAGGGACTGAATTTGACTGAAATTGAAGGAATGCAGCTTGCTACATAAGCTGATTTATTTCCCAGTCAAAAACTCCTGTTCTAGAAATAGGACAGACATACCACAAAGGGGAGAGGATTGACCAGACCTCCAAAGGAGTGTTGACAGACAGCTTGATAGTGATGATAATTGTAACATCTGTCAGCTATGTGCTCTCAGAGAGATCATTAGAGTATACTGAACAGTACAAGTTACTTGGCTGGCGGCGATGGGACTAGACTCATCATTAAAATAACTCAAGAGAATATCCCATATCAGACCAGAAGTTTCAGATTTGCCTCTGCTCAAGTCATCTGCCCCTTAGATGAAGAGCTGAGTTCAATCTTCATTTTCCAGGCCAAAGAGGCCATATTTATCTAGCTCCAAGTAATATTCACAGAACTTTATAAAATTAATGGAGTTACATTCCCTGTCTCCCGGACATTAAAGGTCTTGTCTGTTTTTCCTGCTCTGTCATCTCCCATGTTGTGTCTTCTGTAGGGCCAATGCTTGGGACTGGGGCCATTAGCCATAGCTGGAATATCTTATGATGAACCTTCCCACAACATTCTCTCTCCTTTGGCTCAGTTTCCAGACGGCTCTTTTAGTTGCTGGAATAGTAAATAAGCAGAGTGAATTCATGAAGAAATCAGCTTATATCCCAACCCCATATTTTACTGCTAGTGAGACAAGTGAATATTGCACTAATGAGTCTAATATACTGTAGCAAACCACTAAAAGGTCAAGTCTATTGTTTTACTGAGAGCTAATCATTCTCATCCTTACATTGATATTTGAACAAACCATTTCCAGATTGTATTCCAACGTAATGTCAGATCTTTAAAAAGTGACCTTTCAGTTCCCCGGCAATGAAAATATCAAATGATGTCTGCATCCTGTCTTTCTTGCTGTGAAGCGTCTACATTGTAACGTACAATGGCCTTGGAAACTTCAATCATCAAGCTGTGTAGTTCTTCGGAGGTCTACGTTTACACTGATGGGTTACGTCCAGTGAAACAACACAGGAAGTAAAGGGTCTGCTATGGGACCTTGTCCCTGAGTATGAGACAGACCTACCTGTGACAGTGGTCTGGACAGTCTGTGACTAGATGTCTTCTCTTCTGGAGACCACGAACGCAGCTGGATGCTATGAAATGACAGAGAAAGATTACACTGATAATGGTGTTTGCCATCTCATCCAAAATAACGATAATGGTCTCAATCAAAATACTTCACTTGACCAAAATGTAATGAAAAGTGTTTCAAAATGGATATCATAAACATGGTATAACACTTCTCATTACCTTTCATATTCATTTATAAAATGTGTGTGTTTAGGGTCATAAGATCAGATTTACTAGGTCTCAAGATTACTAGAACAGGAATAGATAATGATAGTCAAACAGCCCTAGAATTTTTTACATTGAAATGTTAGTAATTTAGCAGACACTCTTACCCAGAGCGACTTACAGTTCGTGTGTTCATTGGTGTGTTCACATATCACAGTGATAGGAAGTACATTTTTTCCCCAATAAAAGTGCTACTAAGGGGGAAAAAAGTAAAATGCGAGTGTTTGTTCACAAAGGCTTTTTACATGTATTTTAGGGGGTGGGGTGGGGGGGGGGTGCTTTATGATTATTTAAGATACTCTTTGACGAGGTAGGGTTTCAGATGTTTTCAGAAAATGGGCAGGGACTCTGATATCCTAGCTTCAGGGGGATGCTGGTTTCACCATTGGGGTGCCAGGACCGAGAAGAGCTTGGACTGGGCTGAGTGGGCGCTGCCCTCCCATTGGGGTGGAGGGACAAAAGACCAGAAGAGCAGTTCTGTCTTGTCAAGGTTGAGCTTGAGGTGGTTGGTCGACATGAAAATTCAGATATCTGCCAGGCACGCAGATATGTGTGTTGCCACCTGGGTGCCAGAAGGGAGGAAGGAGAAAAGTAGTTGAGTGTCATCCGCATAGAAATGAGAGACCATGTGAGGATATGACGGTGCCGAGTGACTATGTATAGAGAAAAGACGAGAGGGCCTAGAACCGAGCCCTGGTGGACACCAGTTGTGAGAGTAAGTGGTGGAGACACAGTTCCTCTCCACATCACCTGGTAGGAACGGGCCTGCCAGGTAGGATGCAATCCAAGAGTGTGCAGATCCTGAAAAGCCCAGCCCTGAGAGGGTGGAGAGGAGGATCTGATGGTTCACCGTGTCAAAGGCAGTGGATAGATCTAGGATGATGAGAACAGAGTAGAGTCAGCTTTGGCATTGCGGAGAGGCTCTATGACACAGAAAAGAGCAGTCTTAGTTGAGTGACACATCTTGAAGCCTGACTGATTAGGGTCAAGAAGATAAGTCTGGAAGAGATAGTGAGAGAGTTGGTCAGAGACAGCCCGCTCAAGTGTTTTGGAAAGAAGGGATACCGGTCTGTAGTTTTTGACATCAGTGGAGTCAAGTGTTGGTTTCTTGAGTGGGGGAGCGGCTCAGGCCATTTGAAGTCAGAGGGGATGCAGACAGTGGTCAGGGATGAGTTGATGGTGGAAGTGAGGAGTGGGAGGTCTCCAGAGATGGTCTCCAGTCGAGCGGGAAGGTTGTCGGGCGGCCGGACCTCACTAGTCGCAGGATTTCATTTGGAGAGAGGGGGAAGATGTCAAGGCGTTGGGTAGTTTGTCAGGCATTCGATTGACCCAGAGCAATATAAAGGTTTGAACTGTGACCTACAAAGTGACTCAGGAGAATAGCAGCTAGGCCTACAGACAGAGCAGAGTGGTGAACATTCCACAGCCTGGCCCTTTGTTGCTGTGAATTAACAGGGGGGAATGTGATATGCTGTGCACATCCTTTGTTACTACCACACAATCCCATGGCTCCATTTTCTGCCAGTTACTCTTGTACCTATTCACTCTGGTCCTGTGTAGGACTCAAAGGAGCACTTACAATAAGTGGATGCTCTAGTAGTCTACCCTACCCTACCCCCATCTCCAACCCCAAATTATTTAAAAGCACCTGGATAACTGCGGTAACCTACTATCACTGACCATCCATTCAGGTATTCACTCTTCTATTCTCAAGCAACACATGCATCTCCTGGTCCTTTAGAGGGAGGTCAGATTGCGGTGCTGGTGGATGCTGTAGCATACCTCTTGGTGCCGGTGGGTGTGAGCCTCTCTCTCTTCCCCTCAGGACTGGACGGGGCCTCTGGGGAGTAGAGTCCAGGTGACAGAGAGGCTGGGCTGGAGATGGAGTACTCTCTGTAGTTCTGGTTCTCATCTCGACTCACCAGCACCGCCTCCTACAACAGAACAGGGCATGACAGACAGTCAGCATGATTAAATGTTTTGATGTATTTATCCACACATAACTGTGACAAACTGCTTTATCCATATTCCTAAAATAACTTGTCTTGCAACCATGTTTAAGAAATTGATTCATGATATAAATAAAACATTTGTCTCCTTGCACTTTTAGTGGGTGTTCAGACGTTGTTGACAAGGTGTTTGAGATACAGTATCAGTCAAAAGTTTGGAAACACATACTCATTCAAGGGTTTTTCTTTATGCTTACTATTTTTTACATTGGAATAACACATGGAATACGTAGTAACCAAAAAAGTGTTAAACAAATCAAAATATATTTTATATTTGAGACTCTTCAAAGTAGCCACCATTTGCCTTGATGACATCTTTGCACACTCTTGGCATTATCTCAACCAGCTTCACGAGGTAGTCACCTGGAATGCATTTCAATTAACAGGTGTGCTTTGTTCAAAGTTAATTTGTGGAATTTCTTTCCTCCTTAATGCATTTGAGCCAATCAGTTGTGTTGTGACAAGGTAGGGGTGGCATACAGAAGATAGTCCTATTTGGTAAAAGACCAAGTCCATATTATGGCAAGAACAGCTCAAATAAGCAAAGAGAAACGACAGTCCATCATTACTTCAAGACATGAAGGTCAGTCAATACGGAACATTTCAAGAACTTTGAAAGTTTCTTCAATTGCAGTCGCACAAATCATCAAGCGCTATGATGAAACTGGCTCTCATGAGTACCGCCACAGGAAAGGAAGACCCAGAGTTACCTCTGCTGCAGAGGATAAGTTCATTAGAGTTAACTGCACCTCAGATTGCAGCCCAAATAAATGCTTCACAGAGTTCATGTAACAGACACATCTCAACATCAACTGTTCAGAGGAGACTGTGTGAATCAGGCCTTCGTGGTCGATTTGCTGCAAAGAGCCCACTACTAGAGGACACCAATAAGAAGAAGAGACTTGCTTGGGCTAAGAAACACGAGCAATGGACATTCGATCGGTGGAAATCTGTCCTTTGGTCTGATGAGTCCAAATTTGCAATTTTTGGTTCCAACCGTCTTGTCTTTGTCTACGCCATCTCATCTGGTTTGCGCTTAGCGGGACTATCATTTGTTTTTCAACAGGACAATGACCCAAAACACACCTCCAGGCTGTGTAAGGGCTATTTGACCAAGAAGGGGAGTGATGGAGTGCTGCATCAGATGACCTGGCCTCCACAATCATCCAACCTCAACCCAATTGAGATAGTTTGGGAGTTGGACCGCAGAGTGAAGGAAAAGCAGCCAACAAGTGCTCAGCATATGTGGGAACTCCTTCAGGACTGTTGGAAAAGCATTCCGGCTGAAGCTGGTTGAGACAATGCCAAGAGTGTGCAAAGCTATCATCAAGGCAAAGGGTGGCTACTTTGAAGAATCTCAAATATAAAATAGATTTTGATTTGTTTAACACTTTTTTAGTTACTACCTGATTCCATATGTGTCTTCACTAATATTCTACAATGTAGAAAATAATACAAATAAAGAAAGACCCTTGAACGAGTAGGTGTGTCCAAACTTTTGACTGCTACTGTACATGATTCATAAAACTCTTCAAAAAGAGGGCAATACACGTCAAGGCATAATGAGAGCTGCACATCCTGAGGTAAGTAAATACAGGTTTGTGGAAATCAGATATGTAATATCCCCATGTTAGAATGATGACAGTCAGTATTCTTTCCTAAGCCTTGGGCCTGGCATGGGCTTGTATTCTGCCAGTGTTACCACGGAGACCCAGCAGTAGTTCTGTTGCCCTATAGAACACAGGAACATCAGCTGATTTACAGCATCCTCTGGTTCTTCTCCCATGTTTCCACTGCCACAGGGCCACAGAGTTATCCTAGAGTTATGGAATATCTCTACAGTCACACTAGGATGTCTCATTCCAGCTCATCTGGACCTCTAATAAATCATTGATAAGCAGACACCACGCAATCTGTGAATATGAAGCAGACCCAGCGTCTGCATGGCTCTCAGGCATCAGCCATGAAACAAAACATTAGGACAGGAATAATCATGTAGAGATATGATCCTGATGTAACAAGATAGAGGATACTAGGATAAACACTGTAGGAAAGAATGTCTCCATAGGTCACTCAATGAAGGCCTAAGGACTTTTAATAGGCCTTACATCCATCCTATGCCCATCAACAAAGTGCTGATTCACAAATGAAGTGTTTAAATTATATTACAGTGAAACTTTTCAGCATGAAAGCTGTCCTAAAGGGGATTTACAGACCAAAGATGGAAGCTCCTGCATAAGGAGATAGATAGAGAGCATGAGTGACTGACCTGGAAGCGTCCAGTGAGCTGTTCTGGGGTGGTGGTTCCATTGGTCTGTTCAGGGCTGGGGGGCTCAGGCCTGTAGAAAGAGACACGCTGGAGTTTAATGGACCACACATATGGACAAACACATACCTAACCTTTAATCAAGCAGGAGAATGGTCGCCACATCCCAGGAGAGGGCAAGACTGGCCCAGTAGAGAAACACTGTCTTCAGTATGTCACGTCCTGACCAGTAAAAGGGGTTATTTGTTATTGTAGTTTGGTCAGGGCGTGGCAGGGGGTGTTTTTCTGTGTGTTTTGGGGCATTCTGTCCTTTTTTCTATGTTTTTGTATTTCTTTGTTTTGGCCTGGTATGGCTCTCAATCAGGGACAGCTGTACATCGTTGTCGCTGATTGGGAGTCATACTTAGGTAGCCTGTTTTCCTTTGGGTTTTGTGGGTGGTTACTTTCTGTTTAGTCATTTGTTACCTCACAGAACTGGTTAGCTGTTGCACTTTGGTTTTTTGATTCAGTGTTCATTCAAATAAATTTCATGATGAGCCCTAACCACGCTGCGCCTTGGTCTACTCTTTCAGATGGCCATTACAGAACCACCCACCTTCAACGGACCAAGCAGCGTGGTAAGGAGGAGCAGAGGGTTCAGGACTCCTGGACTTGGGAAGAGATACTGGACGGAAAGGGACCCTCGAGACAGGCTGGAGAATACCGCCGCCCGCCGAAGGAGATAGAAGCAGCGAAGGCAGAACGGCGTTTCTGGGAGGATCGGCTGGCACGGGAAGAGGACAGGCAGCCCCAAGATTTTTTTTTGGGGGGGGGCACACGGGACGGTCTTAGGTGCCGAGGATGGAACCAGAGCCAGTCGGGGTGAAGTTGGAGGTGAGCGACGGGAGCGAAGTAGAGACAGTGAAGGAGTTGATGGGGAGATTGGAGGAGAGAGATATGAGAGAGCTGCTGTGTTGGTGCATGAGGCATGACATTTGCCCTACGGAGCGTGTCCTCGAATTGATGTCACCTGAGTCAGCTCTCCATACTCGTCCTGAGGTGCGTGCTAGGCGTCTGGTGAAGACTGTGCCAGCCCCACGCACCAGGCCTCCTGTGCGCCTCCCCAGCCCTGCACGTCTTGTGCCTGCTCCCAGAGCCAGGCCTCCTGCATGTCTCCCCAGCCCTGCACGTCTTGTGCCTGCTCCCAGAGCCAGGCCTCCTGCATGTCTCCCCAGCCTGGTGAGTCCTGTGCCTGCTCTCAGAGCCAGGCCTCCTGCATGTCTCCCCAGGCTGGTGAGTCCTGTGCCTGCGCCCAGAGCCAGGCCTCCTGCATGTCTCCCTAGCCTGGTGAGGCCTGTGCCCAGAGCCAGGCCTCCTGCATGTCTCCCTAGCCTGGTGAGTCCTGTGCCTGCGCCCAGAGCCAGGCCTCCTGCATGTCTCCCCAGCCTGGTGAATCCTGTGTCTGCGCCCAGAGCCAGGCCTCCTGCATGTCTCCCCAGCCTGGTGAGTCCTGTGCCTGCACTCAGAGCCAGGTCTCCTGCAAGTCTCCCCAGCCTGGTGCGTCCGGCGCAGCCAGAGTCGCCCGCCTGTCCGGCGCAGCCAGAGTCGCCCGCTCTAGAGGCACCACCAAAGTGGGGTGAGCCAGTGGTGGAGCGGGGTCTGCATCCCGCTCCTGAGCCACCTCCGTAGGGGGGAGGATTGGGAAGGGGGGGGGGGGGGGGGGGGTGTAGCACAAGAACCGTCATTGATGGTGGCCACCCTCCCTTCCCTCCCTTTTAGTTTGGGGTTGTTTTTGTCTTTTTTTGGGGGGGGGGGGGTTGAGGTGCATTTTGGGGTCTGCACCTTTGGGGGGGGTACTGTCACGTCCTGACCAGTAAATGGGGTTATTGTAGTTTGGTCAGGGCGTGGCAGGGGGTGTTTTTCTGTGTGTTTTGGGGCATTCTATGTCCTTTTTTCTATGTTTTTGTATTTCTTTGTTTTGGCCTGGTATGGCTCTCAATCAGGGACAGCTGTACATCGTTGTTGCTGATTGGGAGTCATATTTAGGTAGCCTGTTTTCCTTTGGGTTTTGTGGGTGGTTATTTTCTGTTTAGTCATTTGTTACCTCACAGAACTGGTTAGCTGTTGCACTTTGGTTTTTTGATTCAGTGTTCATTCAAATAAATTTCATGATGAGCCCTAACCACGCTGCACCTTGGTCTACTCTTTCAGACGGCCGTTACACAGTACCACATAATTCACCTATGTCAAGTCCTAAACAAATACTCAAAACCATGATTTCTTAAAATTAGTTGTTAAAAGCATGAGTAAGAAAGATTGCAGACATTACTGCATTAAAGGATACAAGCCAAAACCCCACATTAGACCAAGCTGTACTTCAAAAGACATGGACCAAGGTCAACTACAGTAACTTACACCAATGATTCTAATCAGGTCTCTTAGATGACTTGAACCATGTCAAAGTATTCCCTAGAATGATAGCTTGGAAGCTCTGACAACATAATTTTCTGTAATGTCTCATATTATTCATTAACTTGTTGAGAGGTTTGATTTGGCTATGGCTATATCACTATACACAGTGAAAGAGTTGGAAAGATGAGGCTCTGCTAGGAGAATCATTTTAAAGAGCTTAAGAATCGTTTTGAAGGTTCTCTTTTAATCAAAATGACATACCAGTGGTTCTACTGACAGTACTTTGGCATAGGGGAACCAAAATAAGGTGTCTGATTCGAAGATTCTTTAGACTTTTGCAAATGTGCACTTACACATCGATGCTTTCTCACTCAAGTTTTCAGTCTCATTGTTAGATCTCTTGACGTATGCACGTACACTTTTCAATTAAAATATTATGTGAGTGCCGGAGGACGTGTGTGTGTATATATATCAAGTCACAAGAGATGAGTGAGACTGAAAACCTGAGAGTGAGAAAGCACTGATGTGTAAGTGCACACTGGCAAATGTCTAAAGAATCTTCGAATCAGACACCTTATTTTGGTTCCCCTACGCCAAAGTACTGTCAGTACAACCTCGAGAGAACCTTCAAAACAATTCTCAAGCTCTTTAACATGATTCTTTTAGCAGAGCCTCATCGGTCAAAGCTCTTTCACTGTGCTCACTTTAATAAAACTTATACCCAGTTCGGAGTGGAACATTTTGGACTGTATGACCCAATGTAAACAACTACAGTAGTGTCCCCCCTCACTGTAGGACTGCCTGCCTCTCCTCTCAGCTGAGCCTCAGTCCAGGGTAATGAGGCGCACAGGAAGGCCCTGGATGCCTGTGGTAAATCGCCCAGAAACACACCTCTAACAGCCCAGACCTTGGCCCTGCTGCACAGTATCTGAATACTCCACATGTGCAGCAGGGGCACATCCAACCAGGAGAATGGCTGGAAGAGGAAAACAGGCTCCTCGTGCTACAGCAGTGAGAAGATGTGAAACTTAATGGATAAAACAGAACATAATGGATGGTTAATTGGGCTTCAAAATAAGTTCCCTGTCAGGAAATGACTCTGTGTTTTCACTTGGAATTCACAAAGTTATGTAACATTTCCGCTATGTGTATCCAGTTCAGCTCCTCGGGTTGAGAGAGATGAGGATAAAGTTAACTTATGTCCTTCAGACAATGAGAGGCATACAAGGCTAACTGCTAGGCCTTATATAATGTGACCTGTAATCTAACCTTTGCCTTCTATCACAGGCCTCATGTACAGCAGTAGATGAATGAGCACGGGCAGAGAGGAGTGGCTGTTGTCATAAACCATGGAGAAGTGAAGATACTTGTCTCTTCTCTAGAGAGCTGTCTGATCTCTGCATGGAACAGGGACGTAACATCACCGATCAGCAAAGGAACAGCATGTTGATCGTTGTCATATATGGGACCTGGGCGTTTGCCTGCCAAGCATTCTTCAGACAGATAGGAATCTATGCAATCTATTCTGTCTGCCCTCTGAACTTCAGATTAATGATGAAAACAAACAGAGCAGATTAATAGAAGGGAACAGTGACAATCCAGTGAATTATTAGGATAAACATACCACTGTCTTGTCTTATAGCTATCTTGAATTCCATTCACACACTTCACATTGACCAAGGCACGTCACTTCTCACTGGTACAGTATGCACAGACCTGAGACTTTGAATGTGGTGCCAAAGAAAGAAACATGACTGAATAGGGCTGCCTATACAGTAGCCTATATAAGTGCCATTGGGCAATATTCCGATGCCCATCTGCAGTTGCAGGTGCTCAGTAAGATCGCATTACAAGGACCAATAAGATCAGAGGGACATGACATCATGCACACATGGTCAGTGAACAATGGATTCATTAAGAGGCAGCTGAGGACAATAGAGGATAAATGACCGTATGGATGACAAGATACTGCTGGTGTTTTTCTCTTTAGTGTCACAGTAAAATCTCCACTGAGCTGCAGATATCAATCTGAAATCAAAAAGTACCTGAAAGAGTGCACAAGTCAGGTTATTGCACGTATGGGTTTTTGGTGCAGTTCCTCAGTTTAAGACAGGTTTAAGACAGGCACGCCTTAACCAACACTCCTATTCTAAAGGTGAGCTGATGCCAATCTCTGCCCATGGGCAAACCCAGCTGTAATCCAGCCGCTGTGATCTGCAGGGCTGTAAACCCATTTACCAGGTTCCTCTCTTACACTATACGTCAGATCATCAGACATTACACTGCATAATATGTGTGTAGTTTTCATGATTCTTCATGGGAGTTCATTTACTGTTAAGAACAACACATTGCATAATGCTGCAGATGGACCAACAAGGAGGGGAATACTGTAGTTGATTGGAGGTGGCTAGAGGGGTGCTGGACTAGGATTAATAAGAGAGACATGGTACTGCCTTCCATCTAAAGACAGTAGGGCCTTGATAGTGCAAACCACCCTTCACTACCTTGCCCATCCTGTTTGCCTCTGCCAGTAGAACAGTGGGTCTAGGGGCAGATGGAGCAGTGTGGCTGGTGGAGCTACAGAGTGCCATTGTCCTGGGAAGCCAGGGAGTCACAGTGTTGTTTCTGGCTCGGAAGGAGACATGAGGTCAGCAGGGAAAAATCCACTCACATGGACCTGGGGCATGCAAAGAGGAAGCGTGCTTGTGCGTGCATGAAGAAATTAGTGTGAGAATTCACTAAGAGAGAGGCAGAGACAGAAAGACAGAGACAGAGCAACGACTCGCCAACCAATAGCCTCACTTCACAGGAAAGGGTCCAATGTGGAGCCAATTCTCTGCCACCCTAAAAAGTTCTCAGCTAACTTTTAAACAATGTTTATTAACATGGGAAATGGAACAAACAGTTCATCTTGGCAAGATAATTCTGACACATTCTGGTATTCCCTCAGAATGAAGCCACAGGTCCTTTGTAGAGTGAGAGAGACATCTTAAGACGTTAATAACAAACACTATAATCGTGGAAAGTGGGAGGGAGGATGTGGCAACTGTGGAACTGGCACAAATACAAGCACAGATGTGGTCTGTATGCCACGGTGTGGTGACCCAATCTCATTCACGGCAGGTGAGGCAGAGCCACAAATGTTTAGCTAAAAAAAAGGCCTGTTTTGCATTTTATTTTGTCATTAGTTCTTGTTACATATCAGTTTGCAAACAATGTAAAAATATCCTTGAGTTAATAAAGCCGCATACTCTCTTGAGTAAGGCAGCTACAAAATGCAGATGTTTCAGCCTAGCTTGTGCTTTCTCTGGAGGAGGGGCAGCCAGCGAAAGCCGAGCGTAGGCGTTGGTAATCTTCTCTAGTTGCGCCATGATTTGCTCACTGTTCGGTCACTCATGGGGACACTACATCACTGCAGATTCTACAGGGAGTGCTTGGCAGTTCTAGGCCCCTTGGGTGATGCCATAGATTTACATTAGAAGTGCCCGTCCAAGAAGGCTCTAGGTCATTGGCCACCTACAGATAAAATTACGTTATAAAGGAAAGGAAAATGGGGATACCTAGTCAGTTGTACAACTGAGATCTGTCTGAATCAATGAGTGAGAAGACTTGAAATAGACATGACAGAGCACATATTGTTGGATAACTTCATGAATGCATTAAACTGAAATGTGTCTTCCGCATTTAACACAACCCATCTGAATCAGAGAGGTGCGTGGGCTGCCTTAATCAACATCCAAGTATCTACTGTAGCTTTGATTGGACTGATCATGTCAACATCATACTTTCTAAATCTTAGCTAGCAAGCTAGCAAGCTAGCTAGACAAGCAGTCATCATCATGAATCATGTCAACAATCTACTGACAATCCTTTCCAACAAGTTGGAAATCGCAAGTTCAACAATGAGTAGTTTTGAAGGAATCAATGGCTAACTGCAAGCATTGCAAAGCACTGCAAGTCATTAAGGTTTCGAGGCTGACGTTTGGCAACTCGAACCTTCAGCTCCCTCCACAGATTTTCTATGGGATTAAGGTCTGGAGACTGGCTAGGCCACTCCAGGACCTTAATGTGCTTCTTCTTGAGCCACTCCTTTGTTGCCTTGGCCGTGTGTTTTGGGTCATTGTCATGCTGGAATACCCATCCACGACCCATTTTCAATGCCCTGGCTGAGGGAAGGAGGTTCTCACTCAAGATTTGACGGTACATGGCCCCGTCCATCGTCCCTTTGATGCGGTGAAGTTGTCCTGTCCCCTTAGCAGAAAAACACCCCCAAAGCATAATGTTTCCACCTCCATGTTTGACGGTGGGGATGGTGTTCTTGGGGTCATAGGCAGCATTCCTCCTCCTCCAAACACGGCGAGTTGAGTTGATGCCAAAGAGCTCCATTTTGGTCTCATCTTACCACAACACTTTCACCCAGTTGTCCTCTGAATCATTCAGATGTTCATTGGCAAACTTCAGACGGGCATGTATATGTGCTTTCTTGAGCAGGGGGACCTTGCGGGCGCTGCAGGATTTCAGTCCTTCACGGCATAGTGTGTTGCCAATTGTTTTCTTGGTGACTATGGTCCCAGCTGCCTTGAGATCATTGACAAGATCCTCCCGTGTAGTTCTGGGCAAATTCCTCACTGTTCTCATGATCAGTGCAACTCCACGAGGTGAGATCTTGCATGGAGCCCCAGGCCGAGGGAGATTGACAGTTCTTTTGTGTTTCTTACATTTGCGAATAATCACACCAACTGTTGGTACCTTCTCACCAAGCTGCTTGGCGATGGTCTTGTAGCCCATTCCAGCCTTGTGTAGGTCTACAATCTTGTCCCTGAAATCCTTGGAGAGCTCTTTGGTCTTGGCCATGGTGGAGAGTTTGGAATCTGATTGATTGATTGCTTCAGTGGACAGGTGTCTTTTATACAGGTAACAATCTGAGATTAGGAGCACTCCCTTTAAGAGTGTGCTCCTAATCTCAGCTCGTTACCTGTATAAAAGACACCTGGGAGCCAGAAATCTTTCTGATTGAGAGGGGGTCAAATACTTATTTCCATAATTAAAATGCAAATCAATTTATAACATTTTTGACATGCGTTTTTCTGGATTTTTTGTTGTTATTCTGTCTCTCATTGTTCAAATAAACCTACCATTAAAATTATAGATTTATCATTTCTTTATCAGTGGGCAAACGTACAAAATCAGCAGGGGATCAAATACTTTTTTCCCTCACTGTATACTGTAGCCAAGAAAGTAATACTAAGTATGTTGTGTAGTAAGCTGTTAGTAGCCCTTGTGTCTCACCCTAAGAGTTTGGTCCCTCTCCCCCTCAGAACTTAGCCTACTGTTCATACTTGGTGGAGCACATGTAGCCTATAGCTTGTTTTAGAGAAATGTCATCATCGAATATTGTAAGAGCTTTCATTGCCTGTTTATATGCACCCGTTATTATCCTATGGTTCTGACTTGGTGTACAGGGAGAATAGTGTGAGAACGGCCCATGTTCTGAATTCTGTTGCTGTACATTTCAAAAGTGCTGAACAAATCGGCATAGGTCTATCGACTACGTCCCTCTTAGCTCACTCATTGATGTCTTAAACAAAATTA
Organism: Salmo salar; assembly: GCF_965601325.2. Classification (NCBI taxonomy): domain Eukaryota; kingdom Metazoa; phylum Chordata; class Actinopteri; order Salmoniformes; family Salmonidae; genus Salmo; species Salmo salar. The sequence continues at coordinate 21,349,814 of NC_138314.1, read as the reverse complement.
CGGCTTGCCTCTCATCCGCTATCATTCCCTTATGCCATAGTTTGTACATCGCCATTGTTTTATTGCTTATATTGATCTATATAATGAGCATCTAATTAATAATTTTTGGCAATGTTGGAATGATGCATTCCATTGTTTTGTTTACTTTGTGCATTATAATCAGCTCATATGCTTTTCTCCACAAGGAGGGGATTCTATATAATGTTGTTGGGTCTGTAACCATGTTTGACAGTCTCTTCCCATTCAAATATTGTTTTCTACAAAAGGTTCAGTAATAGACCCCTGTAATTCCAGTTGATATTGCGAGGGTTGTTTTGTTTGGACAATGTGCTGTCTGTGCGTCGGTATATTGACTATAAAAGTGGATCCTCGTGATTGTATTTTCCTTCCTTTTAAGACCACATAGGCCTAATAAAATACTTAAAATGGTAGGCTAACCGCGTCTCTCTCGCTCTCTGTATGGTGACTTATTAAAGAAGAGTAAAGTTCAACAACAGGTCCTCAACATCTTGCTGAATTTATCTGGGCTAACATCTCTGAATTTCAGTCTGTGTCCATTTAGAAAGTGCTGAACGAATAGGCCTACCTCGTCGCAGCTCATTTGCTAGCACTTGCTTATAAACTCAGCAAAAAAAGAAAACGTCCCTTTTTTCAGGAACCTGTCTTTCAAAGATTATTTGTAAAAATCCAAATAACTTCACAGATCTTCATTGTAAAGGGTTTAAACACTGTTTCCCATGCTTGTTCAATGAACCATAAACAATTAATGAACATGAACCTGTGGAACGGTCGTTAAGACACTAACAGCTTACAGACGGTAGACAATTAAGGTCACAGTTATGAACATTTAGCACACTAAAGAGGCCTTTCTACTGACTCTGAAAAACACCAAAAGAAAGATGCCCAGGGTCCCTGCTCATCTGCGTGAACGTGCCTTAGACATGCTGCAAGGAGGCATGAGGACTGCAGATGTGGCCAGGGCAATAAATTGCAATGTCCATACTGTGAGACGCCTAAGACAGCGCTACAGGGAGACAGGACGGACAGCTGATCATCCTCGCAGTGGCAGACCACTTGTAACATGGTCTGGGGTGGTGTGTCACAGCATCATCGGACTGAGCTTGTTGTCATTGCAGGCAATCTCAACGCAGTGCGTTACAGGGAAGACATCCTCCTCCCTCATGTGGTACCCTTCCTGCAGGCTCATCCTGACATGACCCTCCAGCATGACAATGCCAACAGCCATACTGCTCCTTCTGTGCGTGATTTCCTGCAAGACAGGAATGTCAGTGTTCTGCCATGGCCAGCGAAGAGCCCGGATCTCAATCCCATTGAGCACAGCTGGGACCTATTGGATCGGAGTGTGAGGGCTAGGGCCATTCCCCCCAGAAATGTTCAGGAACTTGCAGGTGCCTTGGTGGAAGAGTGGGGTAACATCTCACAGCAAGAACTGGCAAATCTGGTGCAGTCCATGAGAAGGAGATGCACTGCAGTACTTAATGCAGCTGGTGGCCACACCAGATACTGACTGTTACTTTTGACCCCCCACCCCCTTTGTTCAGGGACACATTATTCAATTTCTGTTAGTCACATGTATGTGGAACTTGTTCAGTTTGTGTCTCAGTTGTTGAATCTTGTTATGTTCATACAACTATTTACACATGTTAAGTTTGCGGAAAATAAACGCAGTTGATAGTGAGAGGACGTTTCTTTTTTTGCTGAGTTTAGATACAGTACATTAGGATCGGAACTAGAAGCACAAGAATTTCGCTACACTCGCAATAACATCTGCTAACCATGTGTATGTGACCAATACAATTTGATTTGAACTGTGCACTGTAGTGAACCCTACCTCTCCACCAGCAGCTGCAGCTGAGTCTTGGAGTTTTTGATCTTGTTCTGGGCCTCCACATTGAGCATGTCCACTGTGTTCTCTCCATTGATCTCCAGGATGACATCACCAGGCTGCAGGGCGGCCAACTCGGCCTTGCTGCCCCCGTTGACCTATGGGCCAGAGGTAAAAGATGCAGTCAGACTCTCTCTACGGCCTGTGGACTTGGTGCAGACATGATGCCATCAGCAACGTAAATAACCAGCAAGCCTGAATGAAATGCTGCATATCGAGTGTTGGAATTTTTGTCAAGGGCTGACAGATACACTGATGAACAATCATTATGACAAAACAGTGAAGACATGATTGTAATAACATGAGACTGTGGCTGTGATGAAGAGATGGGTTGTTTTCCTCAGTTTGCCTGCCAGGTGTCAATCAGTTCTTACAGGGCTCTAGCTGGTGATTACATTACATTTTGGTTGCAATAAACATTAACAGACACCACAGCTCTTCACGCACATGGCACACCTCAACAGTGTGAGGATTCATGACACCTTGAGGGAAAAGTCATCAGTGAGACTGTGGGGTTGACTACTCTGGCCTGACCTTTGCCTCCAACCTCACCACATGCCAATGGTCTACTGCCTGCATTAGGGGGAATTCCAGCTTAATGGAACAAAAACACACCAGCAACACTCACTCAGTCTCTCTCAGCCACACACAAACACTCAACTATACAAACACAAAAGCTCAAATTAGGAGTTTAAATCAGGATAATTGAGCACTTGTGAGCACTTAAACGGTAGGAAGCATGAGATTCTACTCACCAATGTAACAACACAATTCAACGTCTCAGACACGAGATGTAGTGTATGTGGCAGGGTCTACAGACAATCACAGACTACAAAAGGAAAACCAGCCACGTCGCAGACACCGACGTCATGCTTCCAGACAAGCTAAACACCTTCGCACGCTTTGAGGATAACACACTGCCACCAACGCGGCCCGCTACCAAGGACTGTGAGCTCTCCTTCTCCGTGGCCAACGTGAGTAAGACATTTAAGCATGTTAACCCTCGCAGGGCTGCCGGCCCAGACGGCATTCCCTATCTGCGTCCTCAGAGCATGCACAGACCAGCTGGCTGGTATGTTTACGGACATATCCAATCTCTCCCTATCCCAGTCTGCTGTCCCCACATGCTTCAAGATGGCCACCATTGTTCCTGTACCCAAGAAAGCAAAGGTAACTGAACTGAATTACTATCGCCCCATAACACTCACTTCTATCATCACGAAGTGCTTTGAGAGACTAGTCAAGGACCATATCACCTCTAACTTACCTGTCACCCTAGACCCACTTCAATTTGCCTGCCGCCCCAATAGATCCACAGACGATGCAATCGTCATCGCACTGCACACTGCCCCATCCATCTGGACAAGTGGAATACCTATGTAAGAATGCTGTTCATTGACTATAGTACACCATAGTTTCCTCCAAGCTCATCATTAAGCTTGAGGCCCTGGGTCTGAACCCCGTGCTGTGCAACTGGGTCCTGGACTTCCTGACCACCCCAGGTGGTGAAGGTAGGAAACAACAACTCCACTTTACTGATCCGCAACACTGGGGCCCCACAAGAGTGAGTGCTAAGCACCCTCCTGCACTCCTCTCCTCAAGCCTCTTCACCCATGACTGCGTGGCCACGCACGCCTCCAACTCAATCAAGTTTGCAGACAACACAACAGTAGTAGGCTTGATTACCAACAATGATGAGTCATCCGACAGAGAGGAGTTGAGGGTGGTGGCAGGAAAATAACCTCACTCAACATCAACAAAACAAAGGGGCTGATCGTGGACTTCAGGAAACAGCAGAGGGAGCACCCCCTATCCACATCAACGGTACCACAGTGGAGAAGGTGGAAAGCTTCAAGTTCCTTGGCGTACACATCACTGACAAACTGAAATGGTCCACCCACACAGACAGTGTGGAGGCTGAAGAAATTTTGCTTGGCACCTAAAACCCTCACAAACTTTTATAGATGCACAATTGAGAGCATCCTGTCAGGCTGTATCACCACCTGGTACGGCAACTGCACTGCCCGCAACCGCAGGGCTCTCTAGAGGGTGGTGCGGTCCGCCCAACACATCACCGGGGGCAAACTACCTGCCCTCCAGGACACCTACAGCACCCGATGTCACAGGAAGGCCAAAAAGATAATCAAGGACAACAACCACCCGAGCCACTCCCTGTTCACCCCGCTATCGTCCAGAAGGCGAGGTCAGTGCAGGTGCATCAAAGCTGGGAACGAGAGACTGAAAAACAGCTTCTATCTCAAGGCCATCAGACTGTTAAATAGCCATCACTAGCACATTAGAGGCTGCTGCCTATATACATAGACTTGAAATCACTGGCCACTTTAATAAATGGAACACTAGTCACTTTAATAATGTTGACATATTTTGCATTACTCATCTCATATGTATATACTGTATTATATTCTACTGTATCTTAGTCTATGCCGCTCTGACATTGCTCATCCATATATTTATATATTCTTAATCCATTCCTTTACTTATATTTGTGTTGTCATGCCCTGGCCATAGAGAGGTTTTTTATTCTCTATTTTGGGTCGGCCAGGCTGTGACTAGGGTGGGCATTCTATATTCCTTTTTCTATGTTCTTTATTTTCTATGTTTTGGCCGGGTATGGTTCTCAATCAGGGACAGCTGTCTATCGTTGTCTCTGATTGGGAACCATACTTAGGTAGCCCTTTTCCCTCCTTGTGTTGCGGGAAGTTGACTTTGTTTATGGCCCATAGCCTTTAGCTTCACGGTTTGTTGGGTAGTGTTTACTGTTTTGTTCGGCGTCTTTTCTAATAAAAATAATATGCACGCTCACCACGCTGCACCTTGGTCCTCTCCTTTCAACCGACGTGACAGAACTTCCCACCACCAACGGACCAAGCAGCGTGGTAAAAAGGACTCCTGGACATGGGAGGATATCCTGGACGGCAAGGGATCCTACACATGGGAGGAGATCCTGGCTGGAAGGGATCGCCTCCCATGGGAACAGGTGGAGGCAGCCAGGAGAGCGGAGGCAGCGGGAGAGGGGAGCCAACGTTATGCGGGAAGACGGCTGGCAAGAAAGCCCGAGAGGCAGCCCCCCAAACATTTTTTGGGGGGGCACACGGGGAGATTGGCGGAGTCAGGCGATAGACCTGAGCCAACTCCCCGTGCTTACCGGAAGCAGCGTGGTACTGGTCAGGCACCATGTTATGCGGTGAAGCGCACGGTACCCGGAGTGCTATATGCCAGCCCCTCGCAAGTACCATGCGAGAGTGGGCATCCAGCCAGGACGGATTGTGCCAGCTCAGCGCATCTGGTCTCCAGTGCGACGGTTTGGCCCAGGGTATCCTGCGCCAGCTCTGCGTACTGTGTCTCCGGAGTGCTGGGAGGGCTCAGTTCGTCCTATGCCTGCACTCCGCCCGTGCCGGGCGAAAGTGGGCATTGAGCCTGAAAGAGTGGTGTCAAGCCTACGCACCAGATCTCCAGTGCTCCCGCACAGCCCGGTCTATCCTGTGCCTCCTCCACGGACCAGGCCTCCAGTAGGTCTCCCCAGCCTGGGGAGTCCTGTGCCTGCTCCCAGAGTCAGGCCTCCTGCATGTCTCCCCAGCCTGGTGAGTCCTGTTCTTGCTCCTCGCACTAGCCCTGTGGTGCGTGTTACTAGTCTGGCGCCTCCAAAGCCAGTCCAACGCATCAGGCCTCCAGTGCGCCTGCCCAGTCCAGTACATCCTGTTCCTGCTCCTCGCACTAGACCTGTGGTGCGTGTTACTAATCTGGCACCTCCAAAGCCAGCCCCACGCATCAGGCCTCCAGTGCGCATTCCCCGTCCAGAGCTTCCGGCGAAAGTTCCCCGTCCAGAATTTCCGGCGACAGTTCCCCGTCCAGAGCGTCCGGCGACAGTTCCCCGTCCAGAGCTTCCGGCGACAGTTCCCCGTCCAGAGCTTCCGGCGACAGTTCCCCGACCAGAGCATCCGGCGACAGTTTACAGTCCAGAACCGACAGAGACGGCCTACAGTCCGGAGCCGACAGAGACGGCCTGCAGTCCGGAGCCGACAGAGACGGCCTACAGTCCGGAGCCGACAGAGACGAACTACAGTCCGGAGCCGACAGAGACGGCCTACAGTCCGGAGCCGACAGAGACGGCCTACAGTCCGGAGCCGACAGAGACGGCCTACAGTCCGGAGCCGACAGAGACGGCCTACAGTCCGGAGCTGACAGAGACGGCCTACAGTCCGGAGCCGACAGAGACGGCCTCCAGTCACGAGCCGACAGAGACGGCCTCCAGTCCGGAGCTGCCAGAGTCGCCCTCCAGTCGGGAGCCGCCAGAGTCGCCCTCCAGTCCGGAGCCGCCAGAGTGGGTGCCCAGTCCGGAGCTGCCAGAGTCGGTGCCCGGTCCTGGGTCGGCGGCGAGGGTCCCCACTCCAGAGGCGCCACCTAAGTGGGCCGTGCCAGAGGTGGAGCGGGGTCTGCGTCCCTCACCGGAGCCGCCACCACAGAGAAAAGCCCACCCAGACCCTCCCCTATAGGTTCAGGTTTTGTGGCCGGAGTCTGCACCTTTGGGGGGGTACTGTCACGCCCTGGCCCTAGATAGGTTTTTTATTCTCTATTTTGGGTAGGCCAGGGTGTGACTAGGGTGGGCATTCTATGTTCCTTTTTCTATGTTCTTTATTTTCTATGTTTTGGCCGGGTATGGTTCTCAATCAGGGACAGCTGTCTATCGTTGTCTCTGATTGGGAACCATACTTAGGTAGCCCTTTTCCCATAGCCTTTAGCTTCACGGTTTGTTGGGTAGTGTTTATTGTTTTGTTCAGCGTCTTTTCTAATAAAAATAATATGTACGCTCACCACGCTGCACCTTGGTCCTCTCCTTTCAACCGACGTGACATGTGTATTGGGTATATGTTGTGAAATTGATAGATATTACTGGACTGTCGGAGCTGAAAACACAAGCATTTCACTAGACCCACAATAACATCTGCTAAACACGTGTATGTGACCAATAACATTTTATTTTATTTGACACAGTGTGGTCAAAGACTTAGCAACTTAGTTGTAGTCACGATCTGGTTACCTATAACTACAAACAGTTATGTTTTAGCATTTTTGCGTTTTTATTAACTTATTTCTGGATATATTGGAACTACACACAATGCACTATTTCTCAACGTCCTATGGAGAACCAGTGCTACCTAGCTAGTTCCAGCTGGCTAATGTTAGGTACTAGCCATGCTAGCATGTAAATGCATTCAAAACCAAGTGTTTGCACTGGTGAACTACTATGTACATACAAACCATATAAATTCATGTGAAAAAATGCAACTCTTTTTCTCCTGTGCATTTGGTAGTGGTAGTCGAATGAGCGAGTCAGTGTTGTAGTCATTTTCCGTCATTTGTAGATAGTGCAGTAATACCCACAAGGACAGGGTTATGACTCATTTCAGGCTCAATCCTTTGTGGCCCAAAAACAAGAAGCAAGCTTTGAAGTTGGAATGGTTTGTCCGGTTGAAGCAAGCAGATTGGAGAATGGGAACCATGCGCATGTCTACTGTATGCGACGCTCATTTCACCCTGGAGGACTTCGATAGCTTAGTTTAAGGGAAAGGGGGATACCTAGTCAGTTGTACAACTGATTGCCTTCAACTGAAATGTGTCTTCCACATTTATGATGTGTCTTCCTCTGAATCAGAGAGGTGCAGGGGACTGCCTTAATCAACATCCACGTCTTCGGCACCCAGGGAACAGTGGCTTAACTGCCTTGCTCAGGGGCAGAACAACAGATTTCTACCTTGTCAGCTCAGGGATTCAATCCAGCAACCTTTCAGTTACTGGTCCAACGCTCTAACCACTAGGCCAGTGGAAGGCAGGATTCGAAATGAGACTCAAACCAGGTGCTGTGCGAAGCGTGAATGTGAAACCTGCAACCTCTATTTTCTACCGACCTACCGGTAGATCGTGAGTGTCAGCAGTGATGGACATAAACTGGGTAAATTCAATGTGGATTAACCTCATTATATCGCTATTGGATTAGCTAGCTGACTCTCCCTCTGAAGGCCTCTCCTTCTCTCTTCTTTGACTTTGGAGGCTAACTCAGCCGTCAATCGGTAAGTTTACACTCTCTCTACTTTATGTCGATGGCTTTTTTAGTTGTGTGTGTGTTCTGTGGCTTTCTGCCTATGCTTGACTAGTTGTTCTCTGGCTTACTACTTAGCTATGCAGACCGTGGTGGTTGGTTAGTTATTTGTCTAGGCTAGCTAGCAGGATAAAATAACTAACTTTAGCTGGCTGGCTAAGATAATTGCATACACTGGTAATATTATTTGGTTAGATGGCGTTATGTATTTCCAAAACTTTGGTTTACTTTAATGTAAGCTAGGTGTTGATGGCACTGCGTGAGTCAGCTAGTTGCTAAAGTAGCATTAGCAGGCCAGTAGGGCTGACATTAGCAGACTAGTTGGTTAGCAACCTTGCAAGCTGATTTGTAACAATACATTCAAAGTATCTGCTTGTAAGTTGGCTGAACATTTTATTGAAACTGATCAGTTTTATGCACTAACTCAAAAATAGAATAGTGTGGTATAACTTTGCATTGGGACTTTTGATATGTATTCTAATGCAAAACCATATATTACATGTGGTTACGTTTATGCTACCTACCCTTTAAGAGCAGCATCAACAAGGCTGGCCCAAAATTAAAAACAGAAAGAGGAAAAATAAAAAGACACAATCAGTGAAGATGAAGAGGTCTCCTTCATACATCTCCAACAGAAACATGACAGATTGTGGAGAGAATGGCAGGCAACAAGGTGTTTGTCCCTTTTGCGAAGCAAGATGGCAGAGGTGTCATGTCTGTGGGTCTACTCGAGTGGCAATTAAGCGTTGCTCTGGCAACCCACAATGATGCGTGCCTTTTCTGATCAGGGCACACCTCACTTCACATAAACTAAGGGTGCAGATTTTTACAGGGGGCTATGCCCTGCAGAAACAGGGGGAAGCTCTCTTTTCAGGCCAACAGAACGGAAAAATAGGGGGCATCCATGTTGTTTTAGTGCCAAGATGCAACCACTTCAAATACTCCAAAGCCATAGCTGCTTAACCAGAGAGGAGGAGGGAGGGGGAGGGAGGGAGGAGGGAAACATGCTGCTTCTCCAAGTGGGTTTTACAACCACTTTCACTGATGAGGTCTCCTGCTCAGCATGGACCCCTGTTTCTTCTATGAGACTGTTTGATATTTGAGACACAGTTCCCAGTGTTCCCTGCATGCTGGTGTTGTTGGCTACATGGTAGAGCGAGTGAATGAGAAGGAATGCCCATCCTCACAAGAAAACAGCTATTTTTGTCTGTGGCTGTGGCAGGGGCAGTCTCCCTGGCTTTCAGTGGCTGTGGCAGGGAGCAGTCTGCCCTGGATATCCTGAGTCTGTTTACGGAGTAGAACTCTGCTAATGTCTTGCCTTCTACAGCTCGATCTTCCTGTTGTATCCTCACAAGCTTAGAAAATCAAGAATAGTAAAACAACATGTGCACAAACACATGCACACACACACACACACACACACACACACACACACACACACACACACACACACACACACACACACACACACACACACACACACACACACACACACACACACACACACACACACACACACACACACACGTTCGACACTCACGGCACACCACTTAACCCTAACTGTAATAACTGGTTTCCTCCTGATGTAGCTTTTACTCCAATCTGTCTGAATACAGTTGTTAAGGAAACAGGTAGAAGGCAGCCAATTGAGAAACAATGAGAGGAGCAGAGAAGTACAGCAGAGACTGAGGAAGTTGAATAGGCATTGCATGTTTTCCTTTACAGACGATATGGTGTGACTGAGCAGTAAGGTCATTAGCAATTACCTTGGAAACTGTTATCGCCTTCTTGAAGTCTCTTCCTCCGTATATTCTAAAGCCCCATGGAGACGGACCAATCAGGTTTACTGTCAGCACCATCACGTGACCAGAGGTCGCCACCCACTGCCTGCTCAAACCCTGTAAAGAGAGAGAGAGCGAGAGAGAGATTCTGTCATCAGTCATGCTTTTTTTGCTGCAGTGACTATATAAAGTAAATACGTTAGAACTGCGGTCACCTGCAACGTCTGCCTTTTATCTCCTTCTACTTGATTAGACCCTCTTGATATAAAAGAAATGGGAGGAATCTGAAAACCAACGACACATGACTATAATTTTTTTTAAATATTTAACCTTTATTTAACTAGGCAAGTCAGTTAAGAACAAATTCTTATTTACAATGACGGCCTAGAAACAGTGGGTTAACTGCCTTGTTCAGAAGCAGAACGACAGATTTTTACCTTGTCAGCTCAGGGATTTGATCTAGCAACCTTTTGGTTATTGGCCCAATGCTCTAACCACTAGAATACCTGACGCAACATTGAAGTTCTTGCAAACCCTCAGTTTCATGAAGTCCAAATGAGAAAAAGAAAAAACACACACACACACACCTCACCCCCCAAAAGTTGTGTCATAGCACAGTAAAATAACATTCAAACATTTCTGTTGAGTAGATCCACATACACCACATGACCAAAAGTATGTGGACACCTTCTAGTCGAACATCTCATTCCAAAAATCATGGGCATTAATATGGAGATGGTCCCCCTTTGCTGCTATAACATCCTCCACTCTTCTGGGAAGGCTTTCCATTAGATGTTGGAACATTGCTGCGGGGATTTGCTTCCATTCAGCCACAAATGCATTAGTGAGGTCGGGCACTGATGTTGGGCGATTAGGCCTGGCTCGCAGTCGGCGTTCCAATTCATCTCAAAGGTGTTCAATGGGGCTGAGGTCAGGGCTCTGTGCAGGCCAGTCAAATTCTTCCACACCGACCTTGACAAACCATTTCTGTATGGACGTCGCTTTGAGCACTGGGGAATTGTCATGCTGAAACAGGAAAGGGCCTTCCCCAAACTGTTGCCACAAAGTTGGAAACACAAAATAATCTAGAATGTCATTGTATGCTGTAGCGTTAAGATTTCCATTCACTGGAACTAAGGGGCCTAGCCCGAACCATGAAAAACAGTCCCAGAACATTATTCCTATTTACAGTTGGCACTGTGCATTGTGGCAGGTAGCGTTCTCCTGGCATCCGCCAAACCCAGATTGTCAGACTGCCAGATGGTGAAGGGTGATTCATCAATCCAGAGAACGTATTTCCACTGCTCCAGAGTCCAATGACGGCGAGCTTTACGCCAATCCAGCCAATGCTTGGCATTGCGCATGGTGATCTTAGGCTTGCTCGGCCATGGAAACCCATTTCATGAAGCTCCCGACGAGCAGTTATTGTGCTGACGTTGCTTCCAGAGGCAATTTGGAACTCGGTAGTGAGTGTTGCAACTGAGGACAGACGATTTTTAAGCGCTGCGCACTTCAGCACTTGGCGGTCCTGTTCTGTGAGCTTGTGTGGCCTACCACTTCGTGGCTGAGCCGTTGTTGCTCCTTGACGTTTCCACTTCACAATAACAGCACTTACAGTTGACCGGGGCAGCTCTAGCAGGGCAGGAATTTGATGAACTGACTTGTTGGTGCCACGTTGAAAGTCAACGAGCTCTTCACTAAAGCCATTCTACTGCCAATGTTTGTCTATGGAGATTGCATGGCTGTGTGCTCAATTTTAAACACCCATCAGCAACGGGTGTGGCTGAAATAGCCAAAAATACTAATTTGAAGTCGTGTCCACATACTTTTGTATATATAGTGTAAATCTAATTTTTAACCATGGACTTTCTTCCCTCGTAGTTTAATTGGGATCATAGCACAGGATGCTGCTAGGATGTGTCTGTTTTACAGTAACGTCTATGCGTCAGCTGGGTACAGTATAGAGTTGGCCTCCATAACTCTGCCCTTCTCATGCATAGTGTGGACTGTAGTGTTTTTTATTTGCACATGTGCTTGTGTTGAGACAATGACAGCTCTCCTGCTCTTTGGTAATTCATGCTGTGGTGAGGAGACGAGGAGGAGGAGGTGGAAACTCCGGCCCGACCAGCAGACACACAGACCCCACCACAGCGCAGCATAGTTTCTCTTTCTCGCTCTCGCTCTCTCACACACACACTGCTGCTGCTTTAGTAGAGATACACCTCAACTATACAGCAATGCTCTTATTAATACCTAGTTAAGTGCTACCACGACCATACTACTATTCACAACACACCATAAAATAAGGGGAAGCACTGTTGCAGAAAACGGAGAAACAGAAAGGGAAATAGTGTCATTATTAAGTCTATTTAGTGTAGGCTCAATTAATTCAACTTCACATATCTGACAGCAGCCTTATTGCAGAACATCAAGGTAAATATAGAAACGAAAGCATGCTCAGTCTCGCAAATATGTATTGAGAAATGAAGACGTTATCTGGTTTGAGTTTCTGTTGAAATCTGTGAACTTCTGACAAAACATGTTTGACCAAGAAGAAAATGCTGACAGATCCTACAACAAAAAGCTGACGTTTCCCAATTCTGTCTTCACAAGCCCCTGTTATGTAACTATCCAGCATTACTGTGTATGTAGGTCAGAGTTTGAGACAAAACATACTTGGTCAGATCAATAACTGAACCTTGGTGCACCACATGGCCGCAGGCTTAATCTTATCGTCATAGGCAAAGAATCTGGAATAAGAACTGATCATTGGTGGAGAATGCACTGTGACTGGACATGCTCTCACTGGTCTTAAATCTTCCTGTAAATATGATCCGTCTAGTTACATATACCATAGTGTTAGAATTGAAGACATCATCTATCGTTAGGCCCCAAGGCTGGTTCCACAGCTATCCATACAGAAACAGAGCAAACAGTGAACCCAGTCAGGATCTGGGACATCTCTCCCTCCCTACACTGGCCCATTTCAGCCATCTACAGCCGTCTGTCTGTACATTCCACAAGGGTCTGGGACAATCAGCACAAACCCACCCAGTCATTAGCACATTCAGGCAATTAGCGTGGTTACCAGGCTCACCATCATTAACAGCCCTTAATTGCTGTGGACATGAGAAACAGCCGAGGCGCCAGTTGTTGTTCCTGCTGTAATCCCTGGGGACAGACAGACACTCTAACGTTCTCAGTATCTGGGCTGTTTAATTAGTCCAATAGACCAGGATCAGCATGTCTTCTACTTAACTGGAACCATTATCAACAAGGCACAGTGCTAATTTGTGATTTATGGACCAACTGTTATCACTGTAAAGCTGCTTGCTATTTATTGGCAGGCAGTGTAAGGGTGATAGCTGCTTACTATTGGAAGAGAACTATTGACCTGAAATTCTCCAGTTGTTACCAAACAGATCACTATGATAATACATTTGCACCAGGTGTTAAATGGAGCTTAAAAAATTAAGCGATGAAACAACACAATATAATTAATGTTTAATAGTATAGATACAAATTTCAAATGCAGAAAATTAAAAATAGAAACTGAGCCCAGTGGTGGATTATATTCTGGTGACAACTCGTTGCTTTGGCTACCAAGCAGCAATTGCAGCACAATAAAACACACCCACACAATGAGGAGAAATTCTAGTAAGGAGGTATTCCATCTGGCTCACATGTCTCCACTCATCAGGTAGCCACAGTTCAGAAGAACTAGAAACTGGTAGGTCCAGTCAAATACTCTCACTTCCGCTGTGCTACACCTGTCTACCAAATACCATAAATATTTGATCATGGTATACCGTATGTTGCCCTGGTCTACTTTACAACACTTTATATGCAGTATCATCCAGAGTTTCAGTTGTGAAATCTAGAGTATCAAAGATGAATGAAGCAATAAGGACTTTGATTAAGGTTGTTGAAATCAATTGCACAGACAGACTTGAAGGCTGCATTCAGTTTCCAAGTGGAGAATGATCTCTGTGGAGAGGTCAAACTGTCATACTCTACATGAAAAAGCCCCCAGGCACTTGTCATGTCTTTGAGAGAGCAGCCCCTTCGGGTAAAGGTAGGAGAAACACAGAGGAGAGTGTAGAACAGCTCTCGTATCCAGGTGTTGGGTTCCAGACTGTTGCTCACTGCTCAAACACGCATGGTGTCAGCAGTGTTCAAGTGATTAAAGTCAGTGATTAAAGTAAATTAGCGTCATCTCGCTGTGCATTCTTCTTTGTTAACAGTCACTTCAAACAACTGAATTGTGAATGTGTGTGTGAGACCTGCTAAAACAGGTCTGTGAAATCATCTACAGTTTAGCATAGGTAAGCATAGTAAGATTACTCTAACACACCCTTGGGTGAGTCTTGGGTTTAATGCGTGTGTCGCTAAACCACAATTATGGCAGGGTTGCTCTATTCTGATTATGCGCTTTAAAGACAAGTCTTGCTGGCTGGCACAGAGAAGATGCCAGGCCTGGATATGAACATGTCTGCTTATGTACCATACTCAGCTCACACTCTTCACTTTTCAGCTGGTTATTGCAGAACCAGGTTATACCCAGGCCTGAACTTTAGGAAACACACACCATCCACTGTTGTGGTTGTAGCGGAATGCTCTGGTATGATTCACACTTTACAAATCTCTTGCTTCTGGCCATTTAGCTCTGTGAACTTCCATAGCTTTTGTGAGTGCTCTTGTCTGGCTGATGGCTATGCCCTATAATGTTTTCAAGCACACTCCTTTTCGTGAGGAGGAATGTGGTTGATAGGACACCTGTCCTGCTGCCTGCCCGGTCACACACCCACTGAATAGACAGAGGAATGCCATGGAAAGCCTCTCCCCATGTTAAATGATGTGTAATAACATTCTCACACTAACCACACACAGTGATTTGATCTGATAAAACTGCCATCACTAAGGTGATGACAATAACAGATGCGATATTAAAAGAATGGGGTGTTGTTGAAGGAAGATAAGTGACTGAGACGTTCCTAGGTTGTGAGACTACTATTATCGCCTAAGAATGAGCTGCACACTCCTCACACTTAAAAGGAAAAAGTGACAGGTTAAATGTATACACTAATATAGCTCTCTAATAAATTAGCTCTGGAATTTCATTGATTTCAATGTAATCATTAACTGAACCTGTTATGAAAGGGACTTAATTATTAGATCAAATATGTTCTATATATCTTGTCATCAAAACTGTGGCAAAAGTGTCAAAACAATAGCAGCTATTGTTATGGTTGTTACTACTAGGTACATTAGCCATGGTTATGTCAGTGGTGTGGCTTCAGAAAGAACTGGCTCCACTTATCTCTCAACAGCATCATCTGAGGATCATGTTACTGGTGTTCGCACTACGCAGATTCAGACAGACTCCCACTTCGCACAGCAATCAGGCCACCTTACCACATCCCCTACACGGGCCATTAAGCCTTCTGATCCACTGAGGGAGACACAGGAAAGCTTACCACTGCTTTATCATGTTCATCACATGCATGCTTTCAAAATTGTTTTGCAATGATGTGTCTCCGCAGCCCATTCAAACTCTAAAGCCATCTCAGGCAATGGTCCCAATGGTCACACAAACACTGAGCAGAGCAGCCTACTAAGCAATTACCATCAGGCATTATCCACGGACATTGATTTTTGGTCCATCTATAATTGGTTTAGATTTGACCTGGGCTGGGCTGGCCTTCATGTCAACGTCCACAAACCCAAAACATAGACATCTATAATTGGTTCAGATTTAGTCGGGTCTGGCTTTGATTTGGATTCAACACAGACATCTATGATTGGTTCAGATTTGATCAGGTCCGGACAAAATCTGAACCAATCATATACTGTGCTGTTCAAACTTGGGAAACATAGACGTCCATTGGTCCAGATTTGGTCCAGTCCGTGCTAGCTTTAATTTGGCCCCAAAAAAAGCCGCCTTTTGATTGGTTCAGATTTGGTCCGGTCCGGCCTTGATTTGACCCAAATATAGACATCTATAATTGGTCCAGTAGGGTGTTTGCCTTTCACGCCACGACCCGGATTTGTCATCCGCTACATTGGTGTCAGAAATGGGATGGCAGCCATGACCGTGAAATATCATGACTGCCCACTAAGCATTTACTAAGAAGCGTCTTCAATTTTTTGGGAGGGTGCAGTCCGGACACAAGACGTCTCTTTGACGTCAAAAACATCTTCCAACCTTTCATTCAGCGCTTGAAATGGACGTGATGTCAACATCTGGAAAATACCTCTAAAAGACGTATTTTCAATGTTATTTTTCTTACTGGGAGACCTCTTACAGAGAACAGGAACTGTGCTATTAAAGTAGACAGACAGACAGTCTATGAATGTATATTGAACTGAAACTAGATGTGAAAAGGACTCAACATGAGGCAGTCATCCAGTGACACGCATCCGTCTCAGCGAAGACAGACACTGAGAAAACCACAAAGCTATCAGAAACAAGAAAACAAGCAACAGTGAAGCTTTCATCATACAAACTCCACCAGATTGTATCTGAGTGTAACTTCCTGCAGAACAGCATACCAGTTAATGTTTCTCCTTGTGATTCAGAGAAAAAGCCCTATGCAATAGAGCATATAACAAACTGAGTAAGGGCTCAGGAGAAAACGTCCTTATTCAAACCATACAAATAATATAGAGGCATGGTTAGCATATTGAAAAAACAAAAGGAAGGGCCAAACAAATAAAATGTTTCCACAAAGTCGCGAGCAGCTAAATTCGTTGGCCATTGTTCTGCATTCTCTAAAACGCTACTACTTGTCCAAAATTACAGTGGTCTGTTTCAGTCTGTGGATTGTTTGTGGTGCCACGGCCCTGCACACCCAGAACAGCAGAGTCATCAGGAAACAGACACAATTGAAAACGAGAGTGGGGGGGGGGGGGGGGGGGTTGTGTACAGCAGGCACATGGAAGGTTGCAGAGAACAAAAACAATGGAGAGGTACTGGTACAGTGCAGCACAAACGGCAGTTAGGGGGTGGGGGGTATGAGGTGGCGGGTATGGGGGCCGGGATTTGAATGGTGCTTGGGCTGTAAGCAACACGTGAGTCCTGGGA
Source organism: Salmo salar (assembly GCF_965601325.2). NCBI lineage: Eukaryota > Metazoa > Chordata > Actinopteri > Salmoniformes > Salmonidae > Salmo > Salmo salar. The sequence goes on along the minus strand of NC_138314.1, from coordinate 21,332,925 downwards.
AACACATCCAGCTTTTTGCCACCCATTCAAAATACCAAATAATAGTCTGCACAGTTTCAATCCAAGTTGTCTGAATGGCTTGGTTTGGGCACATTAGAGGTGAAACATTCCTGAGATGCTGGCTTGAACTTGAGCCACAGGGTCGTTCCACAAATTTGTTTTATTTATTTGATTTCACCTTTATTTAACCAGGTAGGCCAGTTGAGAACAAGTTCTCATTTACAACTGCGACCTGGACAAGATAAAGCAAAGCAGTGCGACAAAACCAACAACACAGAGTTACAAACAAACGCACATTCAATAGCACAATAGAAAAATCTATGTACAGTGTGTGCAAATGTAGAAGAGTAGGGAGATAAGGCAATAAATAGGCCATGGAGGCAAAATAATTACAATTTAGCATTAACACTGGAGTGATAGATAGAGATACTGGGGTGCAAAAGAGCAAGATGATAAGTAACAATATGGAGATGAGGTAGTTGGTGTGCTATTTACAGATTGGCTGTATTACAGGTACAGTGTTCGGTAAGCTGCTCTGACAGCTGATGCTTAAAGTTAGAGAGGGAGGTAAGACTCCAGCTTCAGTGATTTTTGCAATTTGTTCCAGTCTCATTGGCAGCAGAGAACTGGAAGGAAAGGTGGCCAAAGGAAGTGTTGGCTTTGGGGGTGACCAGTGAAATATACCTGCTGGAGTGCGTGCTACGGGTGGGTGTTGCTATGGTGACCAGTGAGCTGAGATAAGGCGGGGCTTTACATAGCATAGACTTATAGATGACCTGGAGCCAGTTGGTTTGGCGACGAATATGTAGTGAGGGCCAGCCAACGAGAGCATACAGGTCGCAGTGGTAGGTAGTATATGGGGCTTTGGTGGCAAAACAGATGGCACGGTGATAGGCTACATCCAGTTTGCTGAGTAGAGTGTTGGAGGCTATTTTGTAAATGACATCGCTGAAGTCAAGGATCGGTAGGTTAGTCAGTTTTATGAGGGTATGTTTAGCAGCATGAGATAAGTAGGCTTTGTGTTTCGCTCGTCGATGGAAGGATCGGACCAAGGTGCAGCGTGGTAGGCGAACATCTTTCTTTATTAAATGAACACCAAAACAAATACAAACGAAACATAACGTTCAGTAGGGCTACACAGCGCAGTACCAAAAACAAGATCCCACAACCACAGTGGGGAAAAGGCTGCCTAAATATGATCCCCAATCAGAGACAACGATAGACAGCTGCCTCTGATTGGGAACCATACCCGGCCAACATAGAAATGGAAAAACTAGACTACCCACCCTAGTCACACCCTGACCTAACCAAAATAGAGAATAAAAAGGATCTCTAAGGTCAGGGCGTGACACTTTGTTGCGAAATAGGAAGCCCATTCTAGATTTAATTTTGGAAATCAGTGCCTTTTGTGTCCCTTTGATATTTTAAGTAGAAATTGTGCACAAACATTGCATTTTAAAAGCCTGTTATATTACATGAAATGCCCTTTAATATAGATCAATGCCCTTTAATATAGATCAATTCAATACATGTGATTTTTAATATGAATAAAGACTTGCTAAAGTGCCAAAATTCTGCATTTTGACATGTGCCTCTGTGCATCCTCATTTATCCAAGTTTTCACCATCATTGTACATTTAAGTCATTTAGCAGATGCTCTTATCCAGAGCGACTTACAGTAGTGAATGCATCCTTTTCATTTCATGCATTTTTTTTTGTACTGGCCCCTCGTGGGAATCGAACCCACAACCGTGGCTTTGCACACACCATGCTGGCGTTGCAAACACTCTACCAACTGAGCCACAGGGATTACATGTAAAACCCTAGTTATTTTGTTGGTTTGACAAAGTCATTTCTCAAGATTATAATTTTGTGATACATTTTAAGGTTTAAAGGGTAATGGGGACTGGGGACTGATGGGCAACCTCGGTTGCTGGTTGGGATGTGAAGGGGTGGAAGGCATTCTTTCTTCGGGTGAGGAGGGAGGATGCGGGTGAGTGGATGGGGACTGAGGGTGGGAATGGGTTGGAGTTATCTTTGTACTCTTCTCTTTTATAGTTTTTTTTTAACGTGTACCCCTAAAAATGACTTATGACTATAACTATTGTTCTCTGAAGGAGGGAAACAAGGTACAACACAGCTATGGGGGAGTTTGCGCACTATCACCCTCTACTGAAGAACATTCGAATCACGCCAGACAAGGCCAATGAATACCCTGCCTCACCGGAAGCCCCGCCTTCCACAGGTGATAAACCCGAGGCACGGATAAATTCCTTCAATTCAGTACCAGTCTTCACCGAGCTGGCGGCGCAGGGCTGAACAGGTGTTGTAACTTGTTTTGCTCATTCAGCGAGCAGTAGTTATAATCATAACTGTACGTTCCCCTTCAGTCGGTAAATTCAGCACTACACAGCAATGGGGATATGAAATCACGCCCCATGCCGACCCCAGCGGACACCGAATGAAATGACACACCACACAGAGTTCGAACCTGACAGGAAAACCTGCGGTACCCGGGTATTGCGCAATCTACGCACTGCCTAACGACCCTGTCCTGCCCCAGCCGTAAGCACACTGTGGGCTACACTGGGGCCAGTGAAATCCAAGCTGATAAAACATCACAAAAGTGTGTGGTGATGCCCAAATCGCAGCAGCACAAATATATCCTACAGGCAACCCTTTAAACAACGCCCAAGGCGCTGCCAGAACCCTGCTGAAGTGGGCGTGTACACCGTTAGGTCATTCCTGCCTTTTTCTGCCATATGCCAGTGGGAGAGACGCTGCTTAAAAAAGCGCTCTACCACAAGCAGAATTAGCAAAACAGTCAAAAAGTTGATCACACAAACAGACACCCCTGGTCTGCTCAATGTAAATGCGTAATGCTTGTACCGGACACAGTGAACGTAACCTCCACTGCTCCTCAGAAGGAGGAGGAGACAAAAAGGGGAAAGCTCAAAAGCTAGAGACCTTTAGGACATAGTCATGACCTTAGGGGCGAAGACCGTATTAGGACGCAATGTCACCTTAGAATCGCCAAGGGTGAACTTTATACAGGAGGAGTGAACAGATAACACGTGGAGATCTCTAATGCGTTTAGCCGAAGCCAAAGTCATAAGCAGAGCGGTCTTGTAGGAGAGGATCTTCAGATCCACAGACTCCATTAGTTCAAAGGGGGCCTCACACAGCACATTCAAAACCAAAGCCAGATCCCAAGTGGGCACAAAAGGTTTAGAAACTGGCCTGAGATGGCACACAACTTTTAAAAAACACACCTCCAGGGGATGAGCCCCTGAAATGGCACCATCAATTCCCACTGAAATAGCTGCCATATACACCTTCAGGGTGGAAAATGAATGACCCTGCTCGAAAAACCCCTGTAGGAACATTAAAATGTCCACCAGAGAGCTCTGAAAAGGAACAATTACTTTACTTTGGCACCAAAACTCAAATGCCCGCCACTTCCATTGCAATCAGATTGGACCTTTCAGGGGCAAGCCCACAGATTCCAAATCTCCGGCTGTGGGTGCCAGACCTGCCCGTGCTCCTGGGCCAACAGGTCCCTGTGCAACGGGAGTTGCCACAGGTCCCCAACTATAAGATGAGAGACAGAGAGCCACAAGGATCAAGGACAAGCCCTTTCGAAGTACCCTCCCCAGCGTGGACTGAATCAGCTCCACAGGGGGAAAGGCGTAAAGAAGGGTCTGAGGCCACTGGTGCACGAGAGCATCCGTTTCCAACGCAGCACTCAGGTCCCTTATCAAGAAAAACTGCCGACATTGTGCATTTCTCGCGATGTGTAAAGATCTACGTCGGCCTTGCCAAACATTTTCCATATCTAGGAGACCACTTAGGGGTGCAACCTCCACTCCCGAGAGCAGGCCCCACCCTGGATAGCAGAGCTGCACCTATGTTGGGGCACCCAGGGATACTCGTTGCATTGGGCAAAGCAAGAACGCACTCCACTGAGATGGAGTCAAACAGAGACTTAACATGGGAAACCAGCATGGATGTGTGTAACACCACCTGCTCCCTCGACTCAGCCAGGTTGTCCATTATCCTGAGCCCCAGACACTTCATAGGTGCCAAAACCGCCCCCACAACTTTCTGTGCGAGGGATATATGGCCATGAAAGTACACGTACATCAGGTTGATGGAGGGGAACCAATCACCCGGGCGCATTGATTGTAACTACCAGCTGTACATGAGCATTCTGAATTTCTAGACCCTGATCTGCTTGTTTAGGGCACAAGGTCTAAAATGGGACGCAAAGTCCCGCCCCTTTTGGGAACCAGGAAATACTGGCTGTACCAACCATACTGGGCCTCTGACTGCACAGACTCCAGGGCCGAGCCAAACAACCCCGTAGGAGAAATTGGCTAATCCATGTACAACAGCCTGCCTCTCTCCGGCACCTGCAACAAAGTGAACCAAAGTCAGCCCCCATGCTTCTCCCGAGCTCTGAGATGATGCAACGGGACATGCAAGAGACGAAATATGCCATAGCACGAATCTCATCTAGGAGCTCTGCGTGGGGTTCCACAGCAGCCAGAATCGTGGCCAGGTCAGCTAACAGCTCAGTGTGGTAAACCTGCAGCATTGTGACTGTGTACAGGGACCGGCCCGCCACCCACTGGGCCCAATACACCGAAGGAGACACGATATCAGACGGCTCTATATCGCCATGCTGGGAGGATAGCTCAATGGGATCGAACCACGAGGCCAAATCCAACCCCGTATCCTGCAACTCAGACTCCACCGAGGTACAGGCACCCAGGAGAGGAAAGTCAAACTCAGTCCCACTCGCCTCTTGAGAGAGCTTGTACACAGCAGGCGATAGTGGTCGCACAAGCTGTTTCGATCCAGGGCTGCCTGAGCATGCACCCAGCCAAAAACATACAAGACAACACTCATGAAGGTACAGGTACAACCCTAAATCTATAAACATGGGCACCCTCATAAATATTATCCTGACAAACTTGCCCTCCAAATACACCTCTGCTGTTTTCAATCAGGATCTCAGCGATCACTGCCTCATTGCCTGCATGCGCGGTCAAACGACCACCCCTCATCACTGTCAAACGGTCCATAAAACACGTCTGCGAGCAGGCCTTTCTAATCGACCTGGCCTGGGTATCCTGGAAGGATATTGACCTCATCCCGTCAGTCAAGGATGCATGGTTGTTCTTTAAAAGTAATTTCCTCACCATCTTAAATAAGCATGCCCCTTTCAAAAAATGTAGAACTAAGAACAGATATAGCCCTTGGTTCACTCCAGAACTGACTGTCCTCGACCAGCACAAAAACATCCTGTGGCAGACTGCACTAGCATCGAATAGTCCCCGCGATATGGAACTTTTCAGGGAAGTCAGGAACCAATACATGCAGTCAGTCAGGAAGGCAAAGGCTAGCTTTGTCAAAAAGAAATTTGCATCCTGTAGCTCTAACTCCAAAAAGTTTTGGGACACTGTAAAGTCCATGGAGAATAAGAGCACCTCCTCCCAGCTGCCCACTGCACTGAGGCTAGGTAACACTGTCACCACCGATAAATCTACGATAATCGAGAATTTCAATAAGCATTTCTCTACGGCTGGCCATGCTTTCCTCCTGGCTACCACAACCCCCCGCAGCTACTTGCCCAAGCCTCCCCAGCTTCTCCTTCACCCAAATCCAGATAGCAGATGTTCTGAAAGAGCTGCAAAACCTGGACCCGTACAAATCAGCTGGGCTAGACAATCTGGACCCTCTCTTTCTAAAATTATCCGCCGCCATTGTTGCAACCCCTATTACCAGTCTGTTCAACCTCTCTTTCGTATTGTTTGAGATCCCTAAAGATTGGAAAGCTGCCGCGGTCATCCCCCTCTTCAAAGGGGGTGACACTCTAGACCCAAACTGTTACAGACCTATATCCATCCTGCCCTGCCTTTCTAAAGTCTTCGAAAGCCAAGTTAATAAACAGGATCACTGACAATTTCGAATCCCACCGTACCTTCTCCACTGTGCAATCCGGTTTTCAAGCTGGTCACGGGTGCACCTCAGCCATGCTCAAGGTACTAAATGATATCATAACCGCCATCGATAAAAGACAGTACTGTGCAGCCGTCTTCATCGACCTGACCAAGGCTTTCGACTCAGTCAATCACCGTATTCTTATCGGCAGACTCAACAGCCTTGGTTTCTCAAATGACTGCCTCGCCTGGTTCACCAACTACTTCTCAGACAGAGTTCAGTGTGTCAAATCGGCGGGCCTGTTGTCCGGACCTCTGGTAGTCTCTATTGGGGGTACCACAGGGTTCAATTCTCGGGCCGACTCTTTTCTCTGTATATATCAACGATGTCGCTCTTGCTGTGGGTGATTCCCTGATCCACCTCTACGCAGACAACACCATTCTCTATACACCTGGCCCTTCTTTGGACACTGTGTTAACTAACCTCCAAACGAGCTTCAATGCCATACAACACTCCTTCCGTGGCCTCCAACTGCTCTTAGACGCTAGTAATACCAAATGCATGCTTTTTAACCGTTTGCTGCCCGCACCCGCCCACCCAACTAGCATCACTACTTTGGACGGTTCTGACTTAGAATATGTGGGCAACTACAAATATCTAGGTGTCTGGCTAGACTGTAAACTCTCCTTCCAGACTCATATTAAACATCTCCAATCCAAAATTAAATCTAGAATCGGCTTCCTATTTCGCAACAAAGCCTCCTTCACTCACACCACCAACCATACCCTCGTAAAACTGACATTACATTTACATTTTAGTCATTTAGCAGACGCTCTTATCCAGAGCAATTTACAGTAGTGAATGCATCCATTTCATTTCAAACATAAAAAAAAAAAACATTTTATCTCCATACTGGCCCCCCGTGGGAATCAAACCCACAACCCTGGCATTGCAAACACCATGCTCTACCAACTGAGCCACAGGGAAGGACTGACTATCCTACTGATCCTCGACTTCGGCGATGTCATTTACAAAATAGCTTTCAATACTCTACTCAGCAAACTGGATGCAGTCTATCACAGTGCCATCCGTTTTGTCACCAAAGCCCCTTATACCACCCACCACTGCGACCTGTATGCTCTAGTCGGCTGGCCCTCGCTACATATTCGTCGCCAGACCCACTGGCTCCAGGTCATCTATAAGTCTATGCTAGGTAAAGCTCCACCTTATCTCAGCTCACTGGTCACGATAACACCCACCCGTAGCATGCGCTCCAGCAGGTATATCTCACTGGTCATCCCCAAAGCCAACACCTCCTTTGGCCACCTTTCCTTCCAGTTCTCTGCTGCCAATGACTGGAAAGAATTGCAAAAATCGCTGAAGCTGGAGACTTATATTTCCCTCACTAACTTTAAACATCAGCTATCTGAGCAGCTAACCGATCGCTGCAGCTATACATAGCCCATCTGTAAATAGCCCACCCAATCTACCTACCTCATCCCCATATTGTTTTATTTACTTTTCTGCTCTTTTGCACACCAGTTTTTCTACTTGCACGTTCACCTATCACTCCAGTGTTAATTTGCTAAATTGTAATTACTTCGCTACTATGGCCTATTTATTGCCTTACCTCCACATGCCATTTGCACACACTGTATATAGACATTTTTTTCTATTGTGTTATTGACTGTACGCTTGTTTATTCAATGTTTAACTCTGTGTTGCTGTTTGTGTCGGACTGTTTTGCTTTATCTTGGCCAGGTCGCAGTTGTAAATGAGAACTTGTTCTCAACTAGCTTACCTATTTAAATAAATGTGAGAAAAAAAATATTATAAATAAAAATGAATATTATTCAAAGATATGGTGAAACCGCATTACTGTGGGCAAGGTTGTGAACTCGAACCCCGGATTAACAGCCTTCGTTCGTGCTAGTCATCTTACTTACAATCAGTTAGAGTGGCTAAACAGGCAAACGAATAACTAACACATTTGTAGGGAACTTCACAAAAATAGTAACCAAACTTTACCACACAACGTCCAGAAGGATGAACATGCCCTCCTTAAGTGGGACATTTAAGTTGGAGTGAAGCCTGGCACATTTTGCATTCCAATGTTTGTTTTCGAAGAAATGTGTGAATTGTTCTGCCCAGCTCGAGGTGAAGAGTGGAAGAATTGAATGAATGTATCCGTGTCTCGGGTGTATCACCTGTGGAAGGCAGGGCTTTCAGTGATGCACGCTGTTCACTGGCCTTGTCAGGCATGATTCTAATATTCTTCAGTAGAGGGCACTTAGCATGCAAACTCCCTCATAGCTGTGTTGTTCCTAGTTGAACGACTGAAAAGGGCACCCTGTCCCACATTTTAAACTGACATTTCTAAACATTGCAACTTCATATTCATCTCCAGCACCACCCCAACTGTGAAAGTGGTGCGTTTCTATGTTTTGTAGTAAAAATTATAGAGAAAGGTTAGTGTTTCCATGACATCATAAACCAATTAGACTTGGCGCTCCGGTACCGCTTGCCATGCGGTAGTAGAGAGAACAGGGTGGCTGGGGTCTTTGACAATTTTTAGGGCCTTCCTCTGACACCGCCTGGTGTAGAGGTCCTGGATGGCAGGCAGCTTAACCCCAGTGATGTACTGGGCCGTACGCACTACTCTGTAGTGCCTTGTGGTCGGAGGCCAAGCAGTTTCCGTACCAGGCAGTGATGCAACCAGTCAGGATGCTCTCAATGTTGCAGCTGTAGAACCTTGGGTCCTCAGATGAGGATCTGAGGACCCATGCCAAATCTTTTCAGTCTCCTGAGGGGGAATAGGTTTTGTCGTGCCCTCTTCACAACTGTCTTGGTGTGTTTGGACCATTCTAGTTTGTTGGTGATGTGGACACCAAGGAACTTAAAGCTCTCAACCTTCTCCACTACAGCCCCGTCGATGAGAATGGGGGCGTGCTCGGTCCTCCTTTCCTGTAGTCCACAATCATCTCCTTCGTCTTGATTACGTTGAGGGATAAGTTGTTATTTTGGCAGCCAGGTCTCTGACCTCCTCCCTATAGGCTGTCTTGTCATTGTCGGTGATCAGGCCTACCACTGTTGTGTCATCTGCAAACTAAATGGTGTTGGAGTCGTGCCTGGCCATGCAGTCGTGGGTGAACAGGGAGTACGGGAGGGGTCTGAGCATGCACCCCTGAGGGGCTCCAGTGTTGAGGATCAGCGTGTGTTGCTATCAGCGTGTGTTGCTACCTACCCTCACCACCTGGGGGCGGCCGTCAGTAAGTCCCGGATCTAGTTGCAGAGGGAGTGGTTTTGTCCCAGTATCCATAGCTTAGTGATGAGCTTTGAGGGCACTATGGTGTTGAACGCTGAGTTGTAGTCAATGAATAGCATTCTCACATAGGTGTTCCTTTTGTCCAGGTGGGACAAAAGATAGACAGGCTAGAAATGTTTTTACAAATTATAATATTTTGTGAAGCTTGCGTTCAATTGCCCCTCCCTGTTGCACATAACAAGCTTCCATTCCCCGGGTCACAACGGGATTTATGGATTATTAAACACGAAGTCTTCAACCCTGTTACGATCAACCCTGTTACTTTATTTGTCACTTAAAGCTGCAATATGTAACTTTTTGCTCAGCAAGCAAGTGTAAGAAAAGTAACTCTGTTCTATGTGTGCTATTTCTATGCTTCCTGTTCTTAAGTTACGTTTTTGCGTGTTGTACTTTCAGTTTTGTACACCAGGTTCAAATAGCAGAAAACATAAATATATTTTTGGTTATGGAAAATATATTTCACAGCGGTTTAAATGGAACAATGATTTTCTACACAATTACAGTTTTTTTTGTCACATAAACTGAAATTCTGTGAACTATTCGAATTTCAGCAACCAGGAAACGGCGGAGTGATTTCTGCATATTGCATCTTTAATAGACACTTACTATAGTACTTTTTTTAACTTAACTTGTTTTTTTATTAAGTTGACCAATTGCTGTTTAAAATTAGGTTCAATAAAAAGTATATTTTTTTCACCAAGTTACACTACTCAAAAGGCACCTAATTAGTGTAATAATCCCACAATGGCCTGTATCTTTCAGGAGGCTTCACCAGTGAAAACCCCACTTTAAGGGGAGGAGTGAACAGTCACAAATTACAGCTAGCCAGTTTTAACAATTATGTTAACGTCACATAAACACAGACCTGTTGGTCTGGAATTACACCTGGCCTGGCAATCCACAAATCATATTGACTATGTTTCATGTGAATGTTTTGAGCAGCCAAGCCTTTAGTTCACAGAGATGCCTGTAGAAGTAAAGGATGCTGACTGTGTGAAGCGTGGGATCTTAAGTTAAAGTTAATTTCCCTTCATAATCATCAGTCAACATGGAAGTACATTATGCTACAGTGAACACATACTGTACCAAGCATCCATCATGATCATACTGTACCAAGCACCACTGCATCCACAGTTTCACCCACATTACCAAACCTAATGTGTTTCCATGCCATAATGAAATCAAAATGATGTTGGTGTTCCTCCTGGCAAACCAACTGTCAAACAAACTGATGAGGGTCTAAGACAGAGGAAAGGCTGTTATGAGTTTGGGTATAAATCCAAGATACACAAAACAAAATTGTTCCTGTTCAGATGGCTAGGGGCAACTAAAAGTAGCAATCAAGCGAATAATTACATCAACCAGGGTGTACAGACAATTTGACAGCATCACCAAGGACCCTTGTATCCAATGTTCATAGGTATAGGCCTTTAAAAATTGCAGAAATTCAAATACATGTTTTAAATTGTTTGAGTAAATAATGTGAATTACCACATAATTGAATGAAATGAATGATGCCTATTATTAGCGTGAACTGACAGGTAAATGGGAGACTCACAGAAAGTAGCCTATAGGAATTACCTAAACCTTACCTAAATCAATGCAGTTGATCAACAATCAGTAATAGTCGAATTGTGTCCGTACACCTGCAGATCCAACAACGGTGCTCTCCTGAAGAATATCTCAAGTGAAAAACTCATAGGCGACAGCACCAAAATACCCGAAAAGAGCGCAGGACCAGAAACACTCCACCCCTTGCGCGCGAGTCGCTTCCAAAAATACAGCAGAATAAAGTTAATGTTTCTTTCTTTCTGCTCCCAAAAGGCCCACAGGAATCTCATATGCCTCTAAGAGCGATTCGTGCTACTATGTTAACAGATCAAATGCTCTGGCCACCTGAAATGCACTTCTATTGCTGGGGACTATTGGATAAAGAACCAATATGAAATCACCTGTGGTCACCCGCTCTGAGGAATGAGCTCACAGTGACACGTGCTGTTATCAAAATAATGGCATGGGCGTGTCGGGATACAGGGAGGGTGGGTGATAATTGAGATATTACAGTATGGCGGTAGGGCCGTAGGGCCTTGCAAGTGTGTCTTAGTGCGCCATCTGCAGACCAAAAATTGCATTAGAAAATGTAACTGATCAATGATAGGGACCACAACTACAGACAATGGGCCTACATGCCTACAGGATGGGCTGGTGTAACTGTCAGAGGTTTATGATTAAATTCAAAGCCTGATTAAACAATGAAGGATTGTTGTAGACTAGTACATGGGTGAGGCCTGGGTGAGGATGGTAAAGCAGGTATCTAGCTCTGTGAATAGATGGGAAGCAGCATGCTTTGTGTCAAAGGGTACTGTGTCTCAGGACCAAGGGATGTGATAAGAAGGCCAAATCACAGGAGGCTAGATGATTTGCAATTGGTGTGGGATTTATTGAATATCCTAAAGGTGCAGAGAGTAATCACAACTGCATTCATATCATCAAGATCCAAGAAAAAAATAAGAAAATACACTTTGGCTTAGTGTCATTTCACACTTAAGCCAATTTATTTAGCTGACTCCAATGGCTGAAACCAACTCTTGAAAATGTGGTTTAATTATACTTTCCTGTGTATATATATTGTCTCAAATTCCTAACCACAAAAGGACCAACCACGCAGCCAACCGGTAGAGTAAGTTCAAATGTACAGTACCAGTCAAAGGTTTGGACACACCTACTCATTCTACATTGTAGAATAATAGTGAAGACATCATAACTATGAAATAGCACATATGGAATCATATAGTAAACAAAAAGTGTTAAACAAATCAAAATATATTTTATATTTCAGATTCTTCAAAGTAGCCAATCTTTGCCTTGATGACAGCTTTGCACACTCTTGGTATTCTCTCAACCAGCTTCATGAGGTAGTCACCTGGAATGCATTTCAATTAACAGGTGTGCCTTGTTGGAAGTTAATTTGTGAAATGTCTTTCCTTAATGCATTTGAGCCAATCAGTTGTGTTGTGACAAGGTAGGGGTGGTATACAGATGATAGCCCTATTTGGTAAAAGACCAAGTCCATATTATGGCAAGAACAGCAAAGAGAAATGACAGTCCATCGTTACTTTAAGACATGAAAGTTCCAGGCTGACTACACCGCTCGCATCGTGTGCGCGAGTGTTGCAAAATAAATTTAGAAATCTATATTATACAATTATTGCACCCACACTGCTCACGCAAGCCAACGAGCGTCTGCGTTGCCAAGGGCTAAAATAGAATCACGCTGCAAGTCCTGCCTCTCCCATCTCCTCATTGGTTTATAGAAGCAGGTACCCATGTGCCATCTCCTCATTGGTTATACCCACGTGGGTGACTGAAAGACGAAATATTTCAGTGGCGGTAATGAACCTAATTTATGAAAGTTGCCAATCGCAATATAAAGTCAAGAGAAGAAAAAGCCTGGAAGGAGGAGAGATGACTAGAAACGATTCGGTTGATCATTTTATGTGTGGATTAATTGGTGGAGTAGAGGACCTTGTGCATTACAGGTAAAATAACAACTCAATGTTTATATCCCAGGACAAATTAGCTAGCAAGTGCAAGCTAGCTAGCTAAATTGCCATAAATCTTTAATGCTTTTCAACCTGTCCCCAAATTAATATAATTGGTTCAGGGTTTGTTTTGATATTTTAACCTGCGTGTCGTGATCCCGTTTGGTGTGGGGGGACAAAATAAATGTATGTACGGTGGCGCACGCGCACAGCCGGTTTGGGTTCTGTGTCAGTCAATCCAGAACATTTTTTTTAAATCCATCAAGCGCTATGATGTAACTGGCTCTCATGAGGACCGCCACAGGAAAGGAAGACCCAGAGTTACCTCTGCTGCAGAGGATAAGTTCATTAGAGTTACCAGCCTCAGAAATTGCAGCCCAAATAAATGCTTCACTGAGTTCTAGTAACAGATACATCTGAACATCAACTGTTCAGAAGAGACTGCGTGAATCAGACCTTCATGGTCAAATTGCTGCAAAGAAACTACTAAAGAACACCAAAAAGAGGAGACTTACTTGGCCCAAGAAACACGAGCAATGGACATTAGATCAGTGGAGATCTGTCCATTGGTCTGATGAGTCCCATTGTTAGAATGTTGGTTCCAACAGCCGTATCTTTGTGAGACGCAGAGTAGGTGAACGGATGATATCTGCATGTGTAGATCTACCGTGAAGCATGGAAGAGCAGGTGTGGGTGTGCTTTGTCAGTGATTTATATATACTGCTCAAAAAAATAAAGGGAACACTTAAACAACACATCCTAGATCTGAATGAAAGAAATAATCTTATTAAATACTTTTTTCTTTACATAGTTGAATGTGCTGACAACAAAATCACACAAAAATAATCAATGGAAATCCAATTTATCAACCCATGGAGGTCTGGATTTGGAGTCACACTCAAAATTAAAGTGGAAAACCACACTACAGGCTGATCCAACTTTGATGTAATGTCCTTAAAACAAGTCAAAATGAGGCTCAGTAGTGTGTGTGGCCTCCACGTGCCTGTATGATCTCCCTACAACGCCTGGGCATGCTCCTGATGAGGTGGCGGATGGTCTCCTGAGGGATCTCCTCCCAGACCTGGACTAAAGCATCCGCCAACTCCTGGACAGTCAGTGGTGCAACGTTGCGTTGGTGGATGGAGCGAGACATGATGTCCAAGATGTGCTCAATTGGATTCAGGTCTGGGGAACGGGCGGGCCAGTCCATAGCATCAATGCCTTCCTCTTGCAGGAACTGCTGACACACTCCAGCCACATGAGGTCTAGCATTGTCTTGCATTAGGAGGAACCCAGGGCCAACCGCACCATCATATGGTCTCACAAGGGGTCTGAGGATCTCATCTCGGTACCTAATGGCAGTCAGGCTACCTCTGGCGAGCACATGGAGGGCTGTGCGTCCCCCAAAGAAATGCCACCTCACACCATGACTGACCCACCGCCAAACCGGTCATGCTGGAGGATGTTGCAGGCAGCAGAACGTTCTCCACGGCGTCTCCAGACTCTGTCACGTCTGTCACGTGCTCAGTGTGAACCTGCTTTCATCTGTGAAGAGCACAGGGCGCCAGTGGCGAATTTGCCAATCTTGGTGTTCTCTGGCAAATTCCAAACGTCCTGCACGGTGTTGGGCTGTAAGCACAACCCCCACCTGTGGACGTCGGGCCCTCATACCACCCTCATGGAGTCTGTTTCTGACCGTTTGAGCAGACACATGCACATTTGTGGCATGCTGGAGGTCATGTTGCAGGGCTCTGGCAGTGCTCCTCCTGCTCCTCCTTGCACAAAGGTGGAGGTAGCGGTCCTGCTGCTGGGTTGTTGCCCTCCTACGGCCTCCTCCACGTCTCCTGATGTACTGGCCTGTCTCTCCTCTCCTGCTCTGGAGACTACGCTGACAGACACAGCAAACGTTCTTGCCACAGCTCGCATTGATGTGCCATCCTGGATGAGCTGCACTACCTGAGCCACTTGTGTGGGTTGTAGACTCCGTCTCATGCTACCACTAGAGTGAAAGCACCGCCAGCATTCAAAAGTGACCAAAACATCAGCCAGGAAGCATAGGAACTGAGAAGTGGTCTGTGGTCCCCACCTGCAGAACCACTCCTTTATTGGGGGGGTCTTGCTAATTGCCTATAATTTCCACCTGTTGTCTATTCCATTTGCACAACAGCATGTGACATTTTTTGTCAATCAGTGTTGCTTCCTAAGTGGACAGTTTGATTTCACAGAAGTGTGATTGACTTGGAGTTACATTGTGTTGTTTAAGTGTTCCCTTTATTTTTTTGAGCAGTGTATAATTCAAGGCACACTTAACCTGCATGGCTACCACAGCATTCATCTGGTTTGCACTTAGTGGGACTATAATTTATTTTTCAACAGAACAATGACCCAACACACCTCCAGGCTGTGTAAGGGCTATTTGACCAAGAAGGAGAGTGATGGAGTGCTGCATCAGATGAGCAGGGGTCTCATTTACAAAACTGTGCGGAGGATTCACGTCAAAAGGTAGTGTACGGACAAAACACAGAAAGTGCTTATGCACAAAAATATTCTGATTTATAACAGCACGCACGTCCCACGCAGGTTTCCCTTTATAAATCACAATCAACATGAAATGTGGGGCACGTGAGCGAGTGTCTTGTCCCACCCTTTTAACGCCCATAGTTGCCTATAAATAGTCAGTGAAACGCCCCTAATTAATATTCATCCATACTGACTGCACGAAGACAGTGACGGCAAATCCCGACAGAAAGGCTAAAAAAAAAAAAATTCACCCAGTGTGAAATGGAAGTTCTTGTAGGGGAGGTTGAAGCAAGAATAAAATGTTGTTGGACACAGTGTGGGCATTACAAATGCCAAAAAGGCATTAGTGGCAGCATGTGGCGGACGCTGTGAATGCTGCTGGCTCAGAAGGTCGGACCCTCTCAGAAATAAAAAAAAGACGTGGTCCGACACAAAAGTGGAGGCCAAAAGGCACATAGCCTTACACAGGCAAAGGGTTTGTGCCACGGGCGGGGGAAAGGGGACACCGGAGCTTGCCAGTGTTATAGGGGAATCCCTCCTGAGTGGAGTAGCGACGGAGGTGGAGGGGGACACGGACATGCAAGACGCACGGGATGATGCAAGTATGTAATTAGTATTCCCTCGTTAGAAAAGGGTAAACCAAATGCATTCAAGTTGTTTAAACATGTACAAACAATTTACATTTTCTATTGTTTTTAGCCGCTGCGTGTTCCAGCGGGGTCGGTGGTGCTGAGCAGGAGCTGATTGCGCCCAGCCCCAGTGTCTCCACTGCACCTCGTGCATCACAACCCTCCAGCGGCTGTGTCCTCACAGATGCAGTCCTCCAAACGCAAAGAGACACCATCGACGCTATTAACGAGGTTGCCAAGGAGTTGATGTGGGACAAGCACGGCTTGGTTTCTGCGGGTGCTTCTCTGTAAAGCTGGGCCCACTACAGCACAGAGATCCAAAAGAACAGATCTTGATAATCGGAACCGGCTCATAAGCCACTCCTCATCATTGGCCAGTAAATCTTGCTGGTCTCTGAAAATTCGCTCTCTCCGAATTCTTCCATTCAAATATTCCAACAGTGCCAAAGCAACCATTGTGCGTCATTGCGCATTGTAATTGCATGCCTTTTTATAACCATCCATTTGATTGCCAAAGCTACCCAATTGCGTAACACCTTCAAGTGTGGTAATTACCCTGATTGTAACTGACAATGACAAGGCCATTATCACATTGACAGTTCTGCGCAACGAACATGTGATAACAATATATGAAACTGTACACTCGTATGTGCCCGACTGAGGCATCGAAAACGGCATCAGTTTAAACATAATTTGTCTTACTGTTCACCTTATTATTTATGAGAATAAATGTCATAACATGCAAGTATTGTTTAATAATTACAGATCCATTTACATATGATTCCTGATTAAACTGTACAACATATTTGAGTGGTTATTTAGCAAAAACAGATATCTCCGTTTGTATTTAATATCCTAAATCATGTTTTTTTTTTTGTGCACGCCAGGGAACTCTTCATATATAATACGTGAGAGGTAATATTTCAATTTTTTTATACAATGGTATCAATTTCAAAGAGTTTCTCGAGTTTCATCCTTCTGCCATCAGAGTCGCAGTTTCTCATTTCCCCAGGTTATGTGCGTACATATGGGTCAAAGTGTCCGTGGAGGACAGCACATTCTCCCGTCAAGTTCGTTTTTTATAAATCCCAAAGTTTGCTTAGAAAGTGGCATACGCTTTCTTTTGTGCCTACACAACGTTTATAAATTACTCCACAATCACCCAACCTTAACTCAATTGAGACGGTTTGGGATGAGTTGGACCACAGAGTGAAGGAAAAGCAGGCTAGCCATACTTAACCAGCATGGCTACCACAGCATTCTGCAGCAATAAGCCATCCCATCTGGTTTGAACTTAGTGGGACTATCATGTGTTTTCAACAGGACAATGACCCAACACACCTCCAGGCTGTGTAAGGGCTATTTGACCAAGGAGACTGATGGTGCTGCATCAGATGACCTGGACTCCACAAAAACCCAATTGAGAGGGTTTGGTATGAGTTGGACCACAGAGTGAAGGAAAAGAAGCCAACAAGTGCTCAGCATATGTGGGTACTCCTTCAAGACTGTTGGAAAAGCATTCCAGGTGAAGCTGGTTGAGAGAATACCAAGAGAAGGCAAAGCTGTCTTCAAGGCAAAGGGTGGCTACTTTGAATGATCTCAAATATAAAATATATTTTGATTTGTTTAACACTTTTTTTAGTTACTACATGATTCCATATGTGTTATTTCATAATGTTGATGTCTTCACTATTATTCTACATCGTAGAAAATAGTAAAAATAAAGAAAGACCCTTGAATGAGTAGGTGTGTCCAAACTTTTGACTGGTACTGTATATATAATATATAATACAAGATTTTAAATTCTGTAAAATGACATTCAGCAGCAAAAGATTTTCAATAGATATTTTTTATTCATCAAAAAATATATTCATTGGAATATAATATTGGAATGGAATTTAAATAATAGCATTAACATTGTAATATAACATTTAATAACAATAACTTCACTAATTAATTTAGTGCAACATTGATGTGGCAACTCTCTTATGCTCTGCTATTGCCCAATTCTAATTAGTACATAGGTCACAAATAAAGTTGCCCACATTAAAATTGGAGCACAACTCATGAGCCCTTCTCCTGCACTGCTCACACCTAATCCAGTCCCCACCTGTGACTGAAAACGGGGAGAGATGCCAATTGAAAAGCTCTCTCTTAAACGTAGCAAGCTATCTAGCTATATGACATAAAATTCTGTGTAAAACAGCTAAAAGGCTATGAAGTCACATTAACTCTAAAGCTATCAGTCACTAGTGGAAACATTTACAACTGCAATTAAGTTACATTATCTTTTTAATGTATTTTACATCAGACGATCTGGTAGTTAAGGTTGCTAGCTAGCACTCCTAGCAGCTTATGCTAGCTGGCTAGCATTTACTGCTAGTGAATTTGCTAGCTAGCAAGTTAGCATAAACTAGCGCTAACTGGGCTAGTCATAGTCTAAATGACAGGTAGAAACACATTCACAACCATAAAGAGGCAACTAGCCCCCAGCAGCCTGTTACCCCCTAGTAAGTGGGGGCGAGTTGCCCCCATTACACTCATCCAACAAACACTGCGTGCACAATTATTAGGCAAGTGAGTATTCTGATCTTGTCATTGTTTTTATTTACATTTTCGAACTCCAAACCATATAAACTTGAATGCTTATTGGATTTAATCATTTTCAGGTGATATGTATTTGTGTAATGAGGGAGGGTGTGGCGAAAGTGAATAACACCTTATATCAAGGTGTGCATAATTATTAGGCAGCCTCATTACCTCAGGTAAAATGGGCCAAAAAATTAATTTAACTGACACTGAAAAACCAAAAATGTAAAATGCCTTTCAGACGGATGCGACACTCTTTAAATAGCTAAACTATTGAGGTGTGACCACCAGACATTCAAACGTTCTGTTGCGAATAGTCAACTGGGGCGCAAAAAACGCATGGGGAAGAAAAGGCGCAAATTAACTGCAAAAGACTTGAGAAGAATTAAACGTCAAACTACCAGGAACCCATTATCCTCCAGTGCCACCGTATTCCAGAACTGCAACCTACCTGGAGTGTTCAGAAGTACAAGGTGTCAAGTGCTCAGAGACATGGTCAAGGTCAAGGAGACTGAAACAAGACCACCACTGAATAAGATTCACAAGTTGAAGCGTCAAGATTGGGCAAAGAAATACCTGAAGACAGATTTTTCAAAGGTTTTATGGACAGATTAAATGAAAGTGACTCTTGATGGACCAAATGGATGGGCCCGTGGCTGGATCAGTAATGGACACAGGGCACCACTTTGAGTCAGGTGCCAGCAAGGTGAAGGAGGGGTACTGGTATGGGCTGCTATCATTGAGGATGAGGTAGTTGGACCTTTTCGGGTTGAAGATGGACTGAAACTCAACTCCCAAACCTACTGCCAGTTTCTGGAAGATTCTTTCGTCAAACAGTGGTACAGGAAGAAGTCCTCAGCATTCTAGAAGGCCATGATCTTTATGCAGGACAATGCTCCATCACATGCATCCAAGTAGTCCACTGCTTGGCTAGCCAGCAAGGGCCTCAAAGATGCCTGAATCATGACCTGGCCCCCTTCCTCACCTGACTTAAATCCTATTGAGAACTTGTGGGCCCTTCTCAAACGTGAGATTTACAGTGATGGAAGACAATACACCTTTTTGAACAGCATTTGGGAGGCTGTGGTTGCTGCTTCAGCGAACATTGATCAAGAAACTGACAGACTCCATGGATGGAAGGCTCATGGCAGTTATTGAAAATAAGGGTGGCTATATTGGTCACTGAATATTTTTGAAAGGCCAAAAATGTTATATAATTGTCATTTTGTGTTACTTATCTGTTACACTTACTCTAAAAATTGAGAATAAACAAGTGAGTTGAGAGAAATTATTTTTGTAATTTAGTTGCCTAATACTTCTGCACACTAATAGTTGCCTAATAATTGTGCACATTTATATATTTCCCTGAGAAAGACAAAACTCACTTTTCCTTTGTTAAACATTCAGGTTTGAGGTTCAATAACATTTTGGATTGACTGAGAGCATTGTGTTTGTTCAACAATAAAATGAATCCCGAGGAATACAATTTGCCTAATAATTGTGCACGCAGTGTATTACTATTTTACAAGTGGATTATTTATCTTAAAGCTTGTCTACTTGTATATTAAAAAAATATTATAGATCTAACTTCACTGGAATGTATATTCAAAATTTCAAAAAATTGGATCAATTAACCACAAAATCGTTGTTGAAATTTTTCCAAAAGTAGTGATGACACATAGGACATTTTTAGTTGAGCAAGAGCAGTGGCAGCCAGGGAAAGTGTTGGGGAAATAATTACATGACATCTTGTGGTCTTACTATGAATTACAGAGGGGGGGAGTTACCCCATGGTGCTAGTTACCCCCTAGTACACTAAACATTACACAATAAATTCATCAATGAGAGGTTTGGAAGGAATCAGTGGCTAACTGCAAGAGTTGTATTGGTCACATACACATGTTTAGCAGATGTTATTGCGGGTGTAGTGAAATACTTGTGTTTCTAGCTCCAACAGTGCAATAATATGTAACAATTCCACAACAATACACACAATACTCCCGAGTGGCGCAGTGGTCTAAGGTACTGCATCTCAGTGCAAGAGGCGTCACTACAGTCCCTGGTTCGGCTGTATCACATCCGGCTGTGATTGAGAGTCCCACAGGGCGGCGCACAATTGGCCCATGGTTGTTCGGGGTTTGGCCGGGGTAGGCCATCATTGTAAATAAGAATTTGTTCTTAACTGAATTGCCAAGTTAAATAAAGGTTAAAAAAGATATACATATATATATATATATAAAAAAATGAGACAAAAAAAATGCACACAATACACAATACACACATCTAAAGTATAGGAATGGAATTAAGAATGTATAAATATTTGGAAGAGCAATGTCGGAGCGGCTTAGACTAAAATACAGTAGAATAGAAAACGGTATATACATATGAGATGAGTAATGCAAAATATGTAAACAATTATTAAAGTGTCTAGTGTTGCATTATTAAAGTGGCAGGTGATTTCAAGTCTGTGTATATAGGCAGCAGCCTCTAATGTGCTAGTGATGGCAATTTAACAGTCTGATGGCCTTGAGATAGAAGCTGTTTTTCAGTCTCTCGGTCCCAGCTTTGATGCACCTGTACTGACCTCACCTTCTGGATGATAGCAGGGTGAACAGGCAGTGGCTCAGGTGGTTGTTGTCCTGGAAGGAAGGTAGTTTGCACCCCCAGTGATCCTTTCGGCAGACTGCACCACCCTCTGGAGAGCCCTGCGGTTGCGGGCAGTGCAGATGCCGTACCAGGCGGTGATACCACCCGACAGGATGCTCTCAATTGTGCATCTGTAAAAGTTTGTGAGGGTTTTAGGTGCCACGCCAAATTTCTTCAGCCTCCTGAGGTTCTTCACCACACTGTCTGTGTGGGTGGACCATTTCAGTTTGTCAGTGATGTATACGCTGAGGCTCATGCCTGCTCAAGCTTTCCCCCTTCTCCACTGCGGTCCCGTCGATGTGGATAGGGTGGTGCTCCCTCTACTGTTTCCTGAAGTCCACGATCAGCCCCTTTGTTTTGTTGACGTTGAGTGAGAGGTTATTTTCCTGGCACCACACTCCCAGGGCCCTCACCTCCTCCCTGTAGGCTGTCTCGTCATTGTTGGTAATCAGGCCTAGTACTGTTGTGTTGTCTGCAAACTTGATGATTGAGTTGGAGGTGTGCTTGGCCACGCCGTCATGGGTGAACAGGGAGTACAGGAGGGGGCTGAGCGCGCACCCTTGTGGGGCCCCAGTGTTGAGGATCAGCGCGAAGTGGAGGTGTTGTTTCCTACCTTTACCACCTAGGGGATGACCCATCAGGAAGTCCAGGACCCAATTGCACAGGGCGGGGTTCAGACCCAGGGCCTCAAACTTAATGATGAGTTTGTAGGGTACTATGGTGTTGAATGCTGAGCTATAGGCAATGAATAGCGTTCTTACATAGGCATTCCTCTTGTCCAGATCGGATAGGGCAGTGTGCAGTGCGACGGCGATTGCATTGTCTGTGAATATATTGGGGCGGTAAGCAAATTGAAGTGGGTCTAGGGGTGTGAGGTAAGGTAGAGGTGATATGATCCTTAACTAGTCTCTCAAAGCACTTCATGATGACAGAGGTGAGTGCTACGGGGCGATAGTAATTTAGTTCAGTTACCTTTGCTATCTTGGGTACAGGAACAATGGTGGCCATCTTGAAGCATGTGGGGACAACAGACTGGGATAGGGAGCGATTGAATATGACTGTTAACACTCCAGCCAGCTGGTCTGCGCATGCTCTGAAGGGCTAGGGATGCTCTCTGGACCGGCAGCCTTGTGAGTGTTAACACGCTTAAATGTCTTACTCAGGTCGGCCACAGAGAAGGAGAGCCCACAGTCCTTAGTAGCTGGCCGCGTTGGTGGCACTGTGTTATCCTCAAAGCAGGCGAATTAAAGGTGTTTAGCTTGTCCGAAAGCAAGACATCAGTTTCTTGTCTGTAGACCCTGCCACATACGTCTCGTGTCTGAGCCGTTGAAATGCAAATCCACTTTGTCTCTATACTGACGTTTTGACTGTTTGATTGCCTTACGGAGGGAATAACTACACGGTTTGTATTCAGCAATATTCTCAGTCACCTTACCATGGTTAAATGCAGTGGTTTGCGCTTTCAGTTTGTGCGAATGCTGCCATCTATCCACGGTTTCTGGTTTGGGTAGATTTGAATAGTCACAGTGGGAACAACATCTCCTATATATTTCCTGATAAACTCAGTCACCGTATCTGTGTATTTGTTGATATTATTCTCAGAGGCTACCCAGAACATATCTCAGTCCATGTGATCAAAACAATCTTGAAGCATGGATTCCGATTGGTCAGACCACCATTGAATATTCCCTAGCACAGGTACTTCCTGTTTGAGTTTCTGCCAATAGAAAGGGAGGAGTAACTGGCTTCATCAATAAGTGCATCGAGGACGTCGTCCCTACAGTGACTGTACGTACATACCCCAACCAGAAGCCATGGATTACAGGAAACATTCACACTGAGCTAAAGGGCAGAGCTGCCGCTTTCAAGGTGCAGGACTCTAACCCGGAAGCTTACAAGAAATACTGCTATGTCCTGCGACGAACCATCAAACAGGCAAAGCGTCAATACAGGGCTAAGATTGAATCATACTACACCGGCTCCGACACTCGTCTTATGTGGCAGGGCTTGCAAACTATTACAGACTACAAAGGGAAGCACAGCCACGAGCTGCCCAGATGAGCTAAATCACTTCTATGCTTGCTTTGAGGCAAGCAACACCGATGCATGCAATGAGAGCATCAGCTGTTCTGGACGACTGTGTGCTCACGCTCTCCATAGCCAACGTGAGTAAGACCTTTAAACAGGTCAACACACACAAGGCTGCGGGGCCAGACGGATTACCAGGACGTGTGCTCTGGGCATGTGCTGACCAACTGGCAGGTGTCTTCACTGACATTTTCAACATGTCCCTGATTGAGTCTGTAATACCAACATGATTCAAGCAGACCACCATAGTCCCTGTGCCCAAGAACACAAAGGAAACCTGCCTAAATGACTACAGACCTGTAGCACTCACGTCCGTAGCCATGAAGTGCTTTGAAAGGCTGGTAATGGCTCACATCAACACCATTATCTCAGAAACCCTAGACCCACTCCAATTTGCATACCGCCCAAACAGATCCACAGATGATGCAATCTATATTGCACTCCCCCTGCCCTTTCCCACCTGGACAAAAGGAACACTTATGTGAGAATGCTATTCATTGACCTCAGCTCAGCGTTCAACACCATAGTCCCCTCAAAGCTCATCACTAAGCTAAGGATCCTGGGACTAAACACCTCCCTCTGCAACTGGATACTGGACTTCCTGACGGGCCGCCCCCAGGTGGTGAGGGTAGGTAGAAACACATCTGCCACCCAGGGGTGCTTGCTCAGTCCCCTCCTGTACTCCCTGTTCACCCACGACTGCATGGCCAGGCACAACTCCAACACCATCATTAAGTTTGCAGACAACACAACAGTGGTAGGCCTGATCACCGACAACAACGAGACAGCCTATAGGCTCCCCCCCAACCCATCTTTTACGCTGCTGCTTCTCTCTGTTTATCATATATGCGCAGTCATTTTAACTATACATTCATGTACATATGTACATACTACCTCAATTGGCCCGACCAACCAGCGCTCCCGCACATTGGCTAACCAGGCTATCTGCATTTTGTCCCGCCATCCACCACCCGTCAACACTTCTTTATGCTACTGCAACTCTCTGTTCATCATATATGCATAGTCACTTTAACCATATCTACATGTACATACTACCTCAATCAGCCTGACTAACCGGTGTCTGTATGTAGCCTCGCTACTGTATATAGCCTCGCTACTGTTTTTCACTGTCTTTTTACTGTTGTTTTTATTTCTTTACTTGGCTATTGTTCACCTAATACCTTTTTTGCACTATTGGTTAAAGCCTGTAAGTAAGCATTTCACTGTAAGGTGAACCTGTTGTATTCAGGGCACGTGACAAATAAACTTTGATTTGATTTGAAAATGGAGTCGTGATCAGATTTGCCGAAGGGATGGTGGGGGAGGGCCTTGTAGGCATTTCGAAAAGTTGAGTGGCAGTGGTCCAATGTTTTCTCTGAGCGAATGTTACAGTCAATGTGTTGGTAGAACTTTGGTAGCGTTTTCCTCAGATTACCTTTGTTAAAATCCCTGGCTACAATAAATGCGGCTTCAGGATATGTGGTTTCCAGTTTGTAGTTCTTTGAGGGCTGTCGTGGTATCAGTTTGAGGGGGAATATACACGGCTGTGACTATGACCGAAGAGAATTCTCTTGGGAGGTAATATGTTCGGAATTTGATTATGAGGTACTCTAGGTCAGGTGAACAAAAGGACTTGAGTTTCTGTATGTTATCACAATCACACCATGAGTAGCCCTTCTTGTTCCCGGAGAGATCTTTATTCCTGTCTGCGCGATGAACTGGAGCCCAACTGGCTGTACGGACACAAACAGTATATCCCGACAGAGCCATGTTTCCGTGAAGCAGAGTATGTAACAATCCCTGATGTCGCTCTGGAAGGAGATTCTTGCCCTGAGCTCGTCTACTTTATTATCCAGAGACTGAATATTAGCAAGTAATATACTCAGAAGCAGTGGATGGTGTGCGTGCCTCCTGAGTCGGACTAGAAGTTTACTCCAAATACCTCTTCTCTGCCAGCGGTGTTTTGGATCAGCCTCTGGAATAGTTACATTTCCCTGGGGTGTACAAACAAAGGATCCAATTCGGGAAATTCGTATTCCTGGTTGTAATGCTGCTAATGCTGGTGAGTTACCACCGCTCTGATATCCTGAAGTTATTTCAGGTTATATGTAATAATACAAAATCATTTCTGGGCTAAGAATGTAAGAAATAACACTTACAAAAAAAATGGTGCAAAGTTGCTTAGGAGCTAGAAGCACGGCTGCCCTATCTGTCGGCGCCATCTCACCATCAATCACTAGCCTGCTATTCAGTGGAGTGGGTTTGTGGTCCAAGTCTGGGTTTAAGGGTCTCTTTTCTAAGCTTAAAAGGATAAACATTCAACATCATGGGCCATAAAAGGTTGAATACATTGGCCACGCTGTCAATCCAGCATGACTTCTGCAGTGTTCAAAACAACTGGAAACTCGGAACTGGGAAATCTCAGACTTCAGTGAGTTCAAGACAACTGGGAACTCAGAAAAAAACAAGCTCCGACTGGGAAAATATGGTCATCTAACTCGGAATTCCAAGTCAGGAACTCGGGCCTCTTTTCTACAGCTCCAACCTGAAGATCACTGACTTCATGATTTGACCTTGTTTTTTTCAGAGATCCCAGTTGTCTTGAAAGCACCATAAATCCCGGGATTGCCAGACTTTGATTACAAAGTTTCATGACAGAAATTGCCCACGAAGGACCGCCGCAACACCTTCCAGTTCAAGTGAGTACAGGACAACAAGGTGAGTCAAAAATGTATTGTATGCTGCTGCATAAATGATGCAATATGCCAGGGAGACATGTATACTGTAGATAAGAATGTAATACTAAGTGGGTGTAGTAAACTGTTAGTAGCCCATATGCCTCACCCTAATCATTTGATGCACATGTAGCCTTTAAAGAAATGTAATCATTGAATATTGTAAGAGCTTTTGTTGTCTGCTTATATGCCTTCTTTATTTATCCTACGGTTCTGACTTGGTATACAGGGAGAATAATGTAAGAACGGCCAATGTTCTGAATTCTGTCGCTGTACCTTTCAAAAGTGCTGAGCAAATAGTTATATTGACTACGTCCATCCTAGCTCGCTCATTTATGTCGAAATTACGGATTGCCTCTTATTCGCTTGTCGTCCCCTTATGCCATAGTTTGTACATCTCAATTGTCAACAGAAACAACATTTATTTGAGTAAGTCAGCCATATCAGCTATGTTTTTTAAAAGGCAGTAAATGAGGCTGAATGAACTGTTTCGCTGCCACACAAGGCTCTGAAGATAGCCAGGTGTGGCAGTGTTACTGTAAGGATTCACTCCATGGTGCTGAAAAGAAAGCTCTGCTGTTGGGACAGCTTTATGTAGGCCCTGTGGGCACCGTTTGTCACCGTTATAGTGCAATTAATATATTGTTTAGTGTTGTGTAGCGGCTTTGCTGGCACGCATCTAAAAACATTTTTTGTGGTTTGCCCCAACAAGATTTACATGCAAAACCACCACTGAAAACAGCATTTGCAATCAATGCATGTAGGCTTAATCAACTAATGGCCATTAATGGCAACAAAGGCTGCAAACCCCGTGTGGCTCAGCTGGTAGCACATGGCACTTGCAACGGCAGGGTTGTGGGTGTGTTTCCCACCAGTGAGCAGTATGAACAAATATGAAAATGTTTGCACTTACTACTTTCTGTAAGTTGCTCTAGATAAGAGTGTCTGCAAAATAACTGAAATGAAAATCACTCAACATGTTTTCAGTGTAGGGCATAAAGTATTCTACATATTTTATCAGAGAATGTCCAACTGTCTTTCACAACTCGAGAAGAGGAAATGGTGCCATAGTCAAGTGCGCCTCTGGGCTCATCATCACACCAGAGATACGGGATATAATGACGAGATGCTTGTGTCTCCATCCTAACAATGGATTCGTTGTCCACAGAGCGAAATGGTGGGCCGTCAAAGTCCCGCCTGTTCCTTTGTTTGGATTGATGGATACATCTCGTTGTTTGAATACGTTTTTCAATATTCTATTATGGGCGTTAACATCAACCACATGTATTCAACGGAGAGTGAGATGTTATGCTAGCCTAATGAATATGCATAGACCGTCTCGAATTTCAACAGGGACAACTCTGATATGAAGTATTTTTTCTCAAAGTTGCCAGGATGTAATGTGCATCACACATATCAATACACCCCTAGCAACCTAACCATTTCAAAACGTATATTATATCAAATAAGTCTCACGTATCAAAATAGCAATTCATTTTTATCTTGACTAGATTTGACACTCTCTCATTGCCCCCCATACAAAAACGCCTCTCTTGATTAATAATGAATGATCTGCTTAATGTGGACAGATCTTGGGCAGAGTAAACCCTCTCACCTCTTCCTCTCTGGACACACTTTGCAATAAAATAGACAGTCCTCATAGATAGAGGACTCATCTTTGTATTTGTGCCTTTATGGCTTCTGTGACAGGAATCTCCATTTTAAAGTAGTAAATGTTATTTTGTTTGAAAAATGCATAAAGCTAATATTGGTGATTTACTACCACCTGCAGTGCTTACTACCACCTGCAGTCCTGAATCAAAACGTGTGTGTCATTAATTTATTGTAACCACTAGATGGCGGTGATATAGCTTAAAGCCGTTGACAAACCATAGGCAACACAATTTGAAGAACACAATGCTCTGATCACTGGCTGATTGTTCCCAGCCCATAGGAATCCCCACCCAGTTGACAACTTTAAAATGGTGGAAGCCCTCAATGGCAATGTCCATGCTAAAACGGGTTATATCCAGCTAAGGTCCTCTATCTATCTGTCTATATATCTCTATGATAGTCCTCCAGTTATGAGCTTCCACGCCATCCTGGGTTTGAACTGTGAACTCATGTTTATGAACTAAATAGAGTTAGGCCTAGGTTAGGCTACTTCACTAATGTCAAACAACTTGGGAATCAATTTGAGTTACACATCAAAACAGTTTTATCATCATTCTGTATGGTTTATTTGAACTACATAGTGTATATCATAGATAATGAGAAATTGCTTGGTATTAAAGGAAATATATTATATTTGTTATCTGATACATAGTTAAAACCCAGTACATTTTGTTGCTAGAAAAGGCGTTTTACAATGGTAAGAATGAACAAAGCAGAGAAACATTTCAGTTGGCAACATCATAATAGGGGTTTATAAAAGTTAATAAATGAAAGGACTGCTTAATTGCTTACCATATATTTTCCATTGGTTACACTTGTACTGTATGCACACCTCTGATTAGCTCTTTTAATTTATATGTAAAAGCACATTTGTTTATAGAAACGGCAGATTATAGAAACAGTAGTAAACAAACAGTTTTCAGTGGAAATTAGCTACCAAATCAAATGTACAGTAGCCCTAGGAATCAATCTGCGGGTCAATTTTACTGTTCTGTCCTTCTGAAATGTTTGAACACCATTGTGGGTTTGTTGTAGGATTCTTGTTTTAGAAAAGATCTGTGCTCCAAAGTGAAGCAAATTGAGGCATCTCTTTTTGTTATCCCATGGGTCATGGCCTAAATATGGCAGAGGTTCCACTGAATTGATACAATTGATGTTACTCCACTTCTGTTTTGTCAAGACTTTCCATGTTGCATTCACTTGGGGGTTATGTCAACAGATTTGATAAAGATACCTCCTCTTCTCTTCCATTTTATGCAACTTCCACTTTGACACTCAACACTTCCTGTTCTCAACAGAAATACAAACTGCACAAATGGCTGAATCATTACTTGTGTGCTTTGTTAAATACATAAGTAGCTAACAATAACACACTGAAGGACCTGAATACATTGTCTGCTCTGCTGCATACAGTACTTATACAGGCTTTAACAATTGTTTTTAACAAAACTAAGCAACAAATCTTTGATGGCATTGTTCAAAATAATAGAGTAAGTGATCCCTTCATGTATATTGGACGGTCATATCAGTGTTGTGGTGGAGCCTTGGACACACACAGGACGTTTTTATAGATCTGAAATCAAAGTGGAGGAAGACATTTCAAAGGCAACATTCATGATGTCATTACGTTACAGAGAATGTCACACTAATTATATTCTCTGGCATTTGTGTCTGCGATGGCACTTGGGTGGCAAAGAGGAGCAGGTGCGTGTTAAGGAGAACACTCCGTAAGAGGATAGCAGGAGGTCCATTGCTGTATAAAAGCAGTAGCTTAAATGTACTGAAGGAATGTCATTTGAGTTGTCACCATAATAAATGATTGTAGTCAATAAGGACAAAGTTATTTCTTTACACCTGGAATAGTATCATCATCAGCATTCATTCTATCCGAATCAAGCAGTGTCTGTGAAAACTCCAAGTCTATTCAGTGATGGAACACACATGCTGGGGGTGAGGAGTCAAAACAACACAGTCTTCCAGCCTCCATCGCCACACTGGCCAACAGCTGTGATCACTGGCTGACGTGAACATGCAGACCTGACTTAACCAGGTTGGTGAAAGGGGGAGGACATGGGGTGTTGGGGTCAGGGATTGATCATATGGCTGCTGGAGTGATGTGATGTGCTGGTTAAAGCAAGCTGGTCTAAATTTGTCCACCACCCAAGTGGTTGTGGAGTGGACAGGCAGAGTGAAGCAGTTACACTGGTGTCACATAGTTCCCTGGGAAAGTCCCAAAGGCATGTGTCCTTTTTGACGTACCTAAGGAAAGAGCAGAGCACATAATAAAGTAAAAGGTTGTTCTCTCATACTGTACACTTTACAAATACTGTATGAAAATTAAACCCAGTCATCTGAAGTCATACTTGTAATGTCATGTGATGCCCAATAGAGGGCGCACTTCATTTGTCTTCTGAATGTAAGGTTTGTGAAAATTCCTTACCTACAAACCAGCCATCATCACACTTCTCCATCACTTGTACTATGTCCCCCTCTCTCAGTTCCAGCTCATCTTTGTTCTGTGGTCTGTAGTTGTAAACTGCTTTGTATCTGAGTGAGAGAGCACAGGCCAGGGTTTTGGATTTGATTTTGGGCAAGATTAATAGACTGTGGCAATGAAGAATGAGAGACACTACCTCAATTATGTATTATAAAATCACATTTTGATTGATTCGATTTTTTTACTCACGGTTGGTGCTGCATCACTGTTGAGCCAGCATTGTTGGTCGTTTGTGGTTTGGGGATATTGGTCGGGGCTGCTCCTCCCCTGTGGGCAGATGGTGATATCTGATTGGATGGTGAAACAGCTCTGCCAATGGAGTTGTGCAAAGCCGGGTGTGCTCCTCCCCAGTGGTTGTTCTGGGTGGTGGGGAATGCAGGCCCAGAAGTGGGGTGTGGCCAGGGATTGGGTGCTTTTTTGGATAGTGAGGGCTGGGGGGATGAACGTGAATGGGAAGCTACAGCCCCATGGGGTATGGGTGAGGACGGCTTCAGGGGGGAATATCCTGGTTCAGGGCTGCGGGTGGGGGGGGTCAGACTCAGAGGCGAGCGGGTCAAAGGCGAACAAGGTGAGTGTAGAGGGCGTCCTGGACTCATTGGCTCTGGGGATGTGGGTGACATGGGGCATGCAGGGTAGTCATCAGAGGATGATTTGGTGCGGGGTAACTTGTTAACCTGGACGTAGTTGGTGGGGAAGATGCCACTCCGGCTGGTCCCTGGGATCCGGCCCTCCAGCCACCTGTCATCCACACGCCTGGTCACACAGATCACCTCGCCCTTAGACAAGAGATTGGAGGACAGATATGGTTCAAGACATAAGTATCATTCAGATATCAGGTACAGTAGTCGTCCAGTGTTTCCCCTTTATCAATTTAGTAGTGGTGTCCTACCACTGCTAAACTGTTGCCACTGCTGCAAGAAATGTTATAATGTTTTGTATATATACAGTGCCTTCGAAAAGTATTCAGACCCGTTGATGATTTCCACATTTTATTACCTTACAGCCTTATTCTGAAATGTACTAAATTGTATTTTTCCCTCATCAATCTACACACAATATTGCATAATGACAAAGCAAAAACAGGTTTACATAAGTATTCAGACCCTTTACTCAGTACTTTGTTGAAGCGCCTTTGGCAGCAGTTACAGCATCGTGTCTTCTTGGGTATGACTCTACAAGCTTGGCACACCTGTATTTGGGGCGTTTCTCACATTCCTCTCTGCAGATCCTCTCAAGCTCTGTCAGGTTTGATGGGGAGCATTGCTGCACAGCTATGTTTAGGTCTCTCCAGAGATGTTTGATCGGCTTCAAGTCCGGGCTCTGGCTGGGCCACTCAAGGACATTCAGAGACTTGTCCCAAAGCCACTCCTGCATTGCCTTGGTTGTCTGATTATGGTCATTGTCCTGTTGGAAGGTGAACCTTCGCCCCAGTCATCTTTGCCTCGAACCTGACTAGTCTTCCAGTCACTGCTGCTGAAAAACATCCCCACAGCATGATGCTGCCACCACCATGCTTCACCGTGGGGATGGTGCAAGGTTTCCTCCAAGCGTGACGCTTGGCTTCAGGCTAAAGAGTTCAATCTTGGTTTCATCAGACCAGAGAATCTTGTTTCTCATGGTCTGAGAGTCTTTAGATGCCCTTTGGCAAACTCCAAGCAGGCTGTCATGTGCATTTTACTGAGGAGTGGCTTCCGTCTGGCCACCCTATCATAAAGGCCTGATTGGGAGAGTGCTGCAGAGATGGTTGTCTTTCTGGAAGGTTCTCCCATTTCCACAGAGGAACTCTGGAGCTCTGTCAGAATGACCATCTGGTTCTTTGTCACTTCCCTAACCAAGGCCCTTCTCCCCCGACTGTGCCTCGACACAATCCTGTCTCAGAGCTCTACGGACAATTCCTTTGACCTTATACCTTGTTTTTTTTTCCTGACATGCAGTGCCAACTGTGAGACCTTATATAGACAGGCATGTGCCTTTCCAAATCATGTCCAATCAATTGAATTTACCACAGGTGGACTCCAATCAAGTTGTAGAAACATCTCAAGGATGATCAATGAAAACAGGATGGACCTTTCCTCAACTTTAAGTCTCGTAGCAAAGGGTCTGAATACCTATGTAAACACTGAAAGGTTATTATTATGATTTTTTTAGTGCAAAATTTCAAAAAATCTGTTTTCTCTTTGTCATTATTGGGTATTATGTGTACATTGTTGAGAAAAAATATCAATTTTAGAATAAGGCTGTAACTTAACAAAATGTGATAAAGTCAAGGGGTCTGAATCCTTTCCAAAGGCACTGTATATTTCTGCCGAGACACACTTTTAAATGGATAGTCGTTGGCTCGTTGACTGGAAGTCTATGGGAACCACTACCCTTCCCACCACTGCTTGGGAAGTGGTTTCGTAGGGGAAACTCTGTGTCAATGTTGCAGGGTATCTCAGTGAATTAAACCCATGCAATGTGAGAAATACGGCATAGGTACAATACTGTAAATGATTAAAGATTGAAAATGAGAATCAACGTCCTAAAGAGTACATCGTAGGATGCTCACTTTGCGGAAGGACAGCTCAACAGGCAGGTCTGCATTGAAGGAGAACAGAGCCACTGCCTCTCCATAGTCCAGCACCTGGATTGTTGGAGACTTGATGGGCGTGGGCTTCTCTGTAGGAGGAACAATCTGGGGGCAGAAATGAGAGACGGGTAAGATTCAGAATGACATGTGGAGCACTTCATATAAGATCCATGCTCAGAAGTTCGATGGATTCACACCAACCTCCACATAGGTTGTGGGGAAGATACCGGCTCTTCCATGATGCTCTCCTTCAAACCAGTTGGCGTCTACCTGCCTGTGGATGTAAACTATGTCCCCCTTCTGTAGAGACAGTTCCCTAGGAAGAGGAGAAAAAAAGGTCAAACTATGGCACGATGGACATCTATTAGATTAAAGGAAGAGTTCTGCTTTTTTGTAATCCTCTGTTGGAAGGGTTTGTTTCTAGTAACTCTGTATTAACATTTACGTTATTGGGCTTGCTGAGAAAAACGGTTTAGTACAATTACATTTGGCCGTCCTAAATGTGATATAATTACGATGTGTGCTTCTTTTTACTGACAATATTGTTCAACGGATGTGTGGGAGAGCAAATGGTTTGCAGGCGATCAGTAGGCATTATAACTCACTTGGGTGACTGAGCCTGGAAAGTGAACTTGGCTCGTGCTGCTTTCATCTACATAAACACAAAACAGTTTATCGGCAAGATGGAAAGGAAGTTTGCTTTTCACAAGGGCACAGGCATCTTTCTCCTTACAGTTGTTGATAGTTATAGCAAGATCCTAATCAGGGCAAGTTCAGCTAACAGACAATAAAACAATATACTACATGGCGGCTGGTAGCCTAGTGGTTAGAGCGTTGGACTAGTAACCGAAAGGTTGCAAGATCGAATCCCCAAGGTAAAAATCTGCAATTAACCCACTGTTCCTAGGCCGTCATTGAAAATAAGAATTTGTTCTTAACTGACTTGCCTAGTTAAATAAAGGTAAAAATGAAAAAAAAATATATTAAATGGTCCTGGATGTCCGAGTCCAGCTCAGCCTCAAAACAACTCAGCTCAGAGAGCAGACTCCTGGCCAATGCAACACAGTGATTGGAAGGAATTAAAATCAGTCAAATTATACAAAAGTATAATACCCCTTCAGATTAGTTGATTCAGCAATTTCAGCCAGTCCCGTTGCTGACAAGTGTATAAAAATCGACCACGCCGCCATGCAATCTCCATAGACAAACATTGGCAGTAGAATGGCCCATACTGAAGAGCTCAGTGACTTTCAATGTGGCACTGTCATAGGATGCCACCTTTCCAACAAGTCAGTTTGTAACATTTCTGCCCTGCTAAAGCTGCCCTGGTCAACTGTAAGTGCTGTTATTGTGAAGTGGAAACCTCTAGGAGCAATAATGGCTCAGCCGTGAAGTGGTAGGGCTCACAGAACGGGACTTCCAAGTACTGAAGCAAGTAAAAATCCCCTGTCCTCTGTTGCAACACTCACTACCGAATTCCAAACTGCCTTCCGGAAGCAACGTCAGCACAATCACTGTTTGTCAGGAGCTTCATGAAGTGGGTTGCTGTGGCCAAGGAGCCGCACACAAGCCTAAGATCACCATGCGCAATGCCAACTGTCGGCTAGAGTTGTGTAAAGCTCGCTGCCATTGGACTATGGAGCAATGGAATTACATTCTCTGGAGTGAGGAATCGCACTTCACCATCTGGCAGTCCGATGGACAAATCTGGGTTTGGCAGATGCCAGAAGAACGCTACCTGCCCGAATGCATAGTGCCTGTAAAGTTTGGTGGAGGAGTAATAATGGTATGGGGCTGTTTTTCATGGTTCGGGCTAGGCCCCTTAGTTCCAGTGAAGGGAAATCTTAATGCTACAGCATACAATGGCATTCTAGACGATTCTGTGCTTCCAACTTTGTGTCAACAGTTTGGGGAAGGCCCTTTCCTGTTTCAGCATGACAATTCCCCGTGCTCAAAGCGACGTCCATACAGAAATGGTTTGTCAAGCTCGGTGTGAAAGAATTTGACTGGCCTGCACAGAGCCCTGACCTCAACCCCATTGAACACCTTTGGGATGAATTGGAAGGCCGACTGTGATCCAGGCCTAATCGCCCAACATCAGTGCTCAACCTCACTAATGCTCTTGTGGCTGAACGGAAGCAAGTCCCCGCAGCAATGTTCCAACATTTAGTGGAAAGCCTTCCCAGAAGAGTGAAGGCTGTTATAGCAGCAAAGGGGGTATTATTGCCCATGATTTTGGAATGAGATGTTCAATGAGCAGGTATCCACATACACTACATGGCCAAAAGTATGTTCATAAATACAGATTC
This sequence comes from Salmo salar, assembly GCF_965601325.2. Lineage (NCBI taxonomy): Eukaryota > Metazoa > Chordata > Actinopteri > Salmoniformes > Salmonidae > Salmo > Salmo salar. The sequence continues at coordinate 21,297,856 of NC_138314.1, read as the reverse complement.
CTTACAAAGCACAAAAGCCTACTGCAAGGAACCTCACTCCTCAAATATGATCGCTACTTTTTCCAAAACGTTCTGACATTGTGTACAACACAGTTACCTATAGAGGTTGGATATCCCAATAACCAAGAAAGAGAAATACATTTACCTGCTTCTCCAATCTCTTGGGTGGGAACTCCATGGCTTCAGGTGCAGGGGAGAGGCGTTCTACTGTAGAACAGCATGAGGAGGTGGAGAGAAAAACAGGGGTTAGTGAGGAAACAAGACAGATGGGTCAAACTGGTGTAGGGCATTCCACGGTAACCGAATGGCACTGAGACTCAGATGTTTTATTTAAAATGTATGCCAAACAAAAACCATTGATTTCAAAGTTTAACAAACCATATAACTCTATGCACAAGGACTACACTTAACCATTTACACTTAACATTTGACAAAAACACATACTGGAAGAACTGTGCAGATACAACGTTTGGTTACAGAATTTTGGTAAATCTCCCTCAGTTGTTTATATGACCATGTTTTTCAAAAACTACTGCACATAACAGTAGAGTAGTGTAGAGTTCAATACAGTACTGTAAAGTGGAGTATAGTTCAGTACATTAGTGTACTCAACTCTAGTTCTCTACTGTGTACTGTACTCTTCACTCTATTCTACAGTACAGTACAGGATTGTACTGTACTAAACTTTACTTTTCTGTACTAAACTTCTCTTTACTGTATGGTGCTGTGCTGTCCAAACTTGTGAAACACAGACGTCTATGATTGGTTCAGATTTGGTCTGGTCCGGACAAAATCTGAACCAATCATGGACATCTATGTTTGGGGCAAATTAAGACAAAAAAATTACGTCCGTTGACGTTAAAATCAAGGCCAGGACGGACTGACCAAATTTCAACTACGTTTCAATGTCCATGGACGTTCGGTGTTGGTCGGTGCTCAGTGGGTGAGTATGCTTGTTACAGTAAATGGAAAGAGAGGGGGTTCATGGGTAGGTGTGAGTAAGAGCCGGGAGAGGAGACATCATTGGAGAGAGTTCTGTCACCACCAGATGACAGAAAGACAAATAAAACAGTTATCAGCTGAACATAACAGTAAGCTAGTGGAAGGGAGGACAGTAGCAGGTGGCCCAACTGTGGTTTGTGACTATGATTTCCGATTGTAGCCTATTCAAATTGCAGAAATTCCATTACCGATTTTTCCCGAAATGCTGTTACAGATTTGGTAACAGAATTTTGAGTTTTAATCACTTAATTCATCAACAAAATTGATATCAGTAAAAACACTATAACCAATTGAAAGGTCTACCTTCACTTTTTACTTCTGTGAACTTCCATTGTCCTCCCTCCTCATGAGGGAGATAAATTAGAAAATATCTTCAAGATTGTGGGTTTTTGGTAACGGAATTTGAAGGCACAAGGCAATGTTTTTTAAACTTACAGAAGGCAAAAAAAATATTCTAAACGAATTATAAGTATTGGTATTAGTTGGCAGTCGTCTTTACTTCAAAATTATTGTGTTTTGATGTATATCTAGTACCTTGAAATACATTTTTGTTTGATGTTTTCTAAGACCCCTTTTCCATCTCTTTGACAAGAAATCAAAGCCTTTGCTTATTCCAAATTCTTGGAATGGAAAATGGAAAAAAATGTATATATGCCTTAATTTCTCTAAAATATTGACTCTTAGCTTTCATTTGACATCCAATTTGACATGCTCATATGAACTTCACATGTTGGTGCTCATGGGTCCTTTTACATGACCTGTAGCAGAATCACAATGTTTATCAGTATATTTTGTAAAGCCTACCAATCCAGCTTTTGTTTCTTTAAGAGTATAATTATATCAAGCCAGTGGGAAGATATGTAAACATTCAACGGACCCTCTCCTGTTCAATGCATGTTATTGTAGCCTTTTCCTGTAGTCAAATGACCTAGTGGCCTCAAGGGTGGAGTGTTATTCATATTTCTCATGATTTCATAATAAAACATCCAGTGTTCTATGTCAAACAGTTTTGTTATATTTCAGTCATCGGTGATGTATATAAAGTGTAATATTGGGATGTAAACTCAAAATGTAATACATTTCAACTCTATATCTGACACGGTACAGGTGTCTTCTTTTTTGTTTTGTTTCCAGATTTGTTTAAGACAACCAAGAAACACTCTGTGTGACCCTGATTTAGCCTACTGCAGTAAAGGTTATTAAAAGACGCCAAACTTTTGGGCTGGCTCTTGGACTAATCTCCAAGAAAAACAGTTGGATAAAGCTAATCTATAATTAAGACTTCTGGCCCGCAGTTCCTATTTTTTGTGCTTCCTCCCCACCCTGACACTACAGATCTTTCCATACTAAAAGTAAGAAACCTCTCCTCTCTCTAACCCAGATCAGATTCATATCAAATTCGTTCAGACAGATCAGGTAACAGACTACAGGAAATCACAAGGAATCAAAAGACTTCAACAATAGTCCCGTATTGAATTACTGTATTCCGTTAGTAGAGGCTGCTTTTCCATGGACTTTTCACTGATTCGATTATATAAAGTACACTACGGTATATACATTACATTATGTATTTTACCCACTTTTAAATTAAGCAATTCCTATAACAGAATTCAAGTACATAGCAGTATTATGCCCAACCTACTGTTACTAGTCTTTACTGAACTATTTTACTGAGACTGCATGTTGAGCGTCAAGGATCATATTACCTCTACCTTACCTGCCACCCTAGACCCACGTCAATTTGCTTACCGCCCCAATAGATCCACAGACGACACAATCGCCATCACTCTGCACACTAGCCTATCCGATCTGGACAAGAGGAATACCTATGTAAGAATGCTGTTCATTGACTATAGCTCAGCATTCAACAGCATAGTACCCTCCAAGCTCATCATTAAGCTTAAGGCCCTGGGTCTGAACCCCACCCTGTACAACTGGGTCCTGGACTTCCTGACGGGCCGCCCCCAGGTGGTGAAGGTAGGAAACATCACCTCCACTCCGCTGATCCTCAACACTGGGGCCCCACAAGGGTGAGTGCTCAGCCCCCTCCTGTACTCCTTGTTCACCCATGACTGCATGGCCAAGCACACCTCCAACTCAATCATCAAGTTTGCAGATAACACAACACTAGTAGGCTTGATTACCAACAATGACGAGACAGCCTACAGGGAGGAGGTGAGGGCTCTGGGAGTGTGGTGCCAGGAAAATAACCTCTCACTCAACGTCAACAAAACAAAAGGAGATGATCGTGGACTTCAGGAAACAGCAGAGGGTGCACTGTTTTCTATACTATTCTACGGTATCTCATTCACTTAATAATGTTTACATATCTCACATTACTCATCTATATGTATATACTGTATTCTATATCTTAGTCCGTTCCGCTCTGACATCGCTCGTCCATATGTATATACTGTAGTCTTAATTCCTACTTAGATGTGTGTATTGGGTATATGTTTCATTTGTTAGATATTACTTGTTAGATATTACTGCACTGTCGGAGCTAGAAGCACAAGCATTTCGCTACACCTGCAATAACATCTGCTAATCTCGTGTATGTGACCAATCAAATTTGATTTGAGTGGCCTAGCCATTGCACCACTCTTTCTGAATGCTTGGATCCAGGATCAACTCCTAATCTTACCATGTGTGGGACTGAGGGCTGCCCTCTGAGCAACAGCTGATGTGGGGACAATGGGACGATGGAGAGGTTGCTTTGCATCAGTCAAGGAGCTGGGAGGGGAAAAAAAAAAAAAATCACTAAAAAAGATAGCATGTTTACTTTATGACTGTATGGTCCCACAAACTCCTGTCAATGAGATTTTTCCAAATCTTAACAGCCCACATGGTGGAGCTCCACACAGCTGTGTGCTGCAGTAGACACATTTGTCATGCAGACTTGGCCTCTGGCCACAGCTGCTGGTTTGCATGTAAAGATCAAATAAAGATGAAACAGATGCAGAATCAGATGACTCAAGCGTGAGAGAGGAGACTCTGGGGACCTTCTGTCTTTGGAGAGAACTTTTAGTCATCCTAATCACTGACATTATTACCATGTTGAAATGACAGGGAAACTTCATCCAAAACATAACAGCGTGAGCAAATCAGTGTCATTATTAAAACAAACATATCTGAGAATGTGCATTAGGTCGCTGGGCCAAAACATGAGCTCAGTTTAGCAAACAACTAGGAGAAAAACTGTCCAAGAATGTATTAAGCAAGGTAAGGTGCCCTCTTGAACTGACAAATATTGGACTGCAACTTGTTAAAGGTATATAACTCAACTTAAGTAATCTATAAGTGTCTAGGCAGCAAGAGTATAGTTACTTTGTCAAGTTCTCATGTCTTAACTACTAGGGAACCAACGACTGTAAAGACTCATTTATGGCAACAGCAGTGAGATGGACAAGAATAAGAACGCGGGAGTTAGGCCAGGGACTCATCCATTAACCTGTCTTGTCCTGGTGTTACCTCCCTCTGCAGCTCACACTGGCTCCATGCTGTCCATTGACAGCAAAATTTGGGATCATTCTGAAGGATATCTTTAGAAAGTCACAAGATTCTGAATTGGATTATCTTTTAGAAACTGTTGTTCCAAATCACTGTAGAACGGTTATTTCTCATGCCTGCAAAAATGTATTGACCGCAATAATTTGAATTGTAGTTGGAGACTTGCTTCATCTGCCTGCACTGGTTATCAAGCCATGGTCTATAGACTCTTCAATGACCAATCTGCCAGTGCACAGACACAGATACAGATACAAGCCACTGGGTACAGATGTCAATTCCACGTTGGTTCAGCGTAATTTCATTGAAATGTGGAAACAACGTTGATTCAACTAATGTGTGCCGATTGGGTTTCACCGTTTAGTACCAAGACAACAGCAATCCAAATGGTTGTGAGCAGTCTTGTAGATGCTTAGTTATTGAAAACAGTCATTCAACTGTAATGACCAAGTAAAAGTCTTAATGCCATTGACGTGGATCTTATAGAAACAACAGGTGGATTTGTTACTCATAGCCAAGTGGTATGAGGTGTCAGAAATGTGTTGCCTTTGTGGGACAATAAAGTTGTAAAATACTTTTATGGTCCGAAAACAAAGCACAATTCCTGTCAGAGACCAACTGGCAGATCTTTGTCCACCAAAAAATATTTCTGGATGAAAAAAAATCACAAGAATGATTTGACAGAGGCTAAAATATTTGCGGAGTAGATATGCCCTCTGTTATGAACAGATTTGTCAGAGCAAATCAAATAATGGTGTGTGAATTACATGGTTTTGAGGACACACATCAGTAACTATAGGAGCAGTATACAACAATGAACAGTATAATAACTGTTTCCTGTATCAACAACAATCCCTGCACATATTTCACAACAGGAAAGTGATACAGCTACAACCAATGACCTACCCTGTACAACTTGAGACATCGTTTTACTGTTTGGGATAAAAACCATTGTATGTACAATCACACCAACACACAGAGCCACAACTTTGTGCAGACCCGACCCGTAACTCACCTGTTGTCCCGTGTTGTCCCTGTCCCTGCAGCAGTTCCTGGATCAGCATTCCTGGCACCCTGGAAGCAGAGATCACATTAAAGGCTGTTCTCTCTTGAAGGAAATCTCACAGATACTGAGACAGAGCAGAGGTGGTTACCACTCCCAAAGGAGCCAGAGGAAGACAGAACTCCCCTGGGTCCTACACTCCTTTGAATACAATAATAAGATTGATAATGGTATTTTTATCTGTGGTATCTTTGATTGAGGAGTAACAACCACATACAGCTGATGATTAGATGAGGTGCAAATTAAGGTTGTGAAGAGAATCAGCGTCAACATTTGAAGAGTGAAATCAAATCCTTGAATTCAGCATCAAACGCATACAAGTATTGCTACAACTGAACCTCTGTTTCTACTGACAGCGAGAGGGAAAAATCAAACAAATGCTTGTTGGATTTACAAGCAGATTTAGATTTGTGGGGGGTTTGGAGGCATGTGATTTGAGTCAGACACATCTAAGTGCAAGGCAGGCAGGCATGTCCTGGGGGCGTGAGTAAGGTCAGAGGGCAGTGTCAGGGATGGCATGCAGGGTTGTCTGTCTCAAACAGTTCTCAGGAGGGGAGATACTCCATAGCTGGAAGGGACTATCATCAACAACAACAGATATAGACTAGTCAATTGAAACTAGGTGAAGGTTCTGGTATAGCATTGGGGAAGTCTTATTACTGTACTGCAACAAAGAAAAGTTATGATGCTGTCTTTGGATAAGCCCTGCTTATGATAACATGGATTTATGATATTGACTTATGCATGCAAGTAACCAGACCTCATTGCTAGCGGAGTGAGAGAGGGGGTTACAGGCAGGGTAGCAGGGAGGAGTGTTGCTTCAGCAGAGTGACAAGAAGGGCCTCAGTACCTCACCCTGGCCTCGTCGTGTCTGCTTCTTCTGGGAAAGTCTTCTCTCCAGACCCTGGATGTCCGAGTCCAGCTCAGCCTCAAAACAGCTCAGCTCAGAGAGCAGAGACTCCTGGCCAATGCAGCGCAGTGGTTGGAAGGAATTCAATGAGTCAAATAATACACTATATACACTGCTCAAAAAAATAAAGGGAACACTAAAATAACACATCCTAGATCTGAATGAATTAAATAATCTTATTAAATACTTTTTTCTTTACATTGTTGAATGTGCTGACAACAAAATCACACAAAAATAATCAATGCTAATCCAATTTATCAACCCATGGAGTCACACTCAAAATTAAAGTGGAAAACCACACTACAGGCTGATCCAACTTTGATGTAATGTCCTTAAAACAAGTCAAAATGAGGCTCAATACTGTGTGTGTGGCCTCCACGTGCCTGTATGACCTCCCCACAATGCCTGGGCATGTTCCTGATGAGGTGGCGGATGGTCTCCTGAGGGATCTCCTCCCAGACCTGGACTAAAGCATCCGCCAACTCCTGGACAGTCTGTGGTGCAACGTGGCGTTGGTGGATGGAGCGAGACATGATGTCCCAGATGTGCTCAATTGGATTCAGGTCTGGGGAACGGGCGGCCAGTCCATAGCATCAATGCCTTCCTCTTGCAGGAACTGCTGACACACTCCAGCCACATGAGGTCTAGCATTGTCTTGCATTAGGAGGAACCCAGGGCCAACCGCACCAGCATATGGTCTCACAAGGGGTCTGAGGATCTCATCTCGGTACCTAATGGCAGTCAGTCTACCTCTGGCGAGCACATGGAGTGCGGCCCCCCAAATAAATGCCACCCCACACCATGACTGACCCACCGCCAAACCGGTCATGCTGGAGGATGTTGCAGGCAGCAGAACGTTCTCCACGGCATCTCCAGACTCTGTCACGTCTGTCACATGTGTTCAGTGTGAACCTGCTTTCATCTGTGAAGAGCACAGGGCGCCAGTGGCGAATTCTCTGGCAAATGCCAAACGTCCTGCACGGTGTTGGGCTGTAGGCACAACCCCCACCTGTAGACGTCGGGCCCTCCATACCACCCTCATGGAGTCTGTTTCTGACCGTTTGAGCAGACACATGCACATTTGTGGCCTGCTGGAGGTCATTTTGCAGGGCTCTGGCAGTGCTCCTCCTTGCGCAAAGGCGGAGGTAGCGGTCCTGCTGCTGGGTTGTTGCCCTCCTACGGCCTCCTCCACGTCTCCTGATGTACTGGCCTGTCTCCAGGTAGCGCCTCCATGCTCTGGACACTACGCTGACAGACACAGCAAACCTTCTTGCCACAGCTCGCATTGATGTGCCATCCTGGATGAGCTGCACTACCTGAGCCACTTGTGTGGGTTGTAGACTCTGTCTCATGCTACCACTAGAGTGAAAGCACCGCCAGCATTCAAAAGTGACCAAAACATCAGCCAGGAAGCATAGGAACTGAGAAGTGGTCTGTGGTCACCACCTGCAGAACCACTCCTTTATTTGGGGTCTCTTGCTAATTGCCTATAATTTCCACCTGTTGTCTATTCCATTTGCACAACAGCATGTGAAATTTATTGTCAATCAGTGTTGCTTCCTAAGTGGACAGTTTGATTTCACAGAAGTGTGATTGACTTGGAGTTACATTGTGTTGTTTAAGTGTTCCCTTTATTTTTTGGAGCAGTGTATATACACAAAAGTATGTGGACACCCCTTCAAATTTGAGGGTTAGACTATTTCAGCCACTTCATCATCTGGCAGTCCGACGGACGAATCTGAATTTGGCGGACGCCAGGAGAACGCTACCTGCTCGAATGCATAGTGCCAACTGTAAAGTTTGGTGGAGGAGGAATAATGGTCTGGGGCTGTTTTTCGTGGTTTGGGCTTGGCATATTTAGTCCAGTGAAGGGAAATCTTAATGCTACAGCCTCCATAATCAACTGACGGACTGTGGACCAGATCCGGAACTGGGTCAATACGGACTGCAGGTCCCAAAATAAAGTATACAAAAATATATATATAGTACCAGTCAAAGTTTGGACACACCTACTCATTAAAGGGTTTTTCTTAATTTTTACTATTTTCGACATTGTAGAATAATAGTGAAGACATCAAAACGATTTAATAACATATATGGAATCATGTAGTAACCAACAAAGTGTTAAACAAATCAAAATATATATTTGATTTTGGATTCTTCAAAGTAGCCACTAATCCATGATGACAGCTTTGCACCCTCTTGGCATTCTCTCAACAACACCTGGAATGATTTTCCAACAGTCTTGAAGGAGTATGCTGAGCACTTGTTGGCTTCTTTTCCTTCACTCTGTGGTCCAACTCATCCCAAACCATCTCAATTGGGTGATTGTGGAGCCCAGGTCATCTGATGCAGCACCATCACTCTCCTTCTTGGTCAAATAGCCCTTACACAGCCAGGAGGTGTGTTGGGTCATTGTCCTGTTGAAAACACATGATATTCCCACTATGTGCAAACCAGATGGGATGGCATATTGCTGCAGAATGCTGTGGTAGCCATGCTGGTTAAGTGTGCCTTGAATTCTAAATAAATCACAGACAGTGTCACCAGCAAAGCACCCCCACACCATCACACCTCCTCCTCCTCCATGCTTCATGTTGGGATCTATACATGCAGATATAATCCGTTCACCTACTCCGTGTCTCAAAGACACAGCGGTGAATCAAAAATCTCAAATTTGAACTCATCAGACCAAATGACAGATTTCCACCGATCTAAAGTCCATTGCTCATGTTTCTTGGACCAAGCAAGTCTCTTCTTCTTATTGGTGTCCTTTAGTAGTGGTTTCTTTCCAACAATTCAACCATGAAGGCTTGATTCACACAGTCTCCTCTGAACAGTTGATGTGTCTGTTACTTGAACTCCGTGAAGCATTTATTTGGGCTGCAATCTGAGGTGCAGTTAACTCTAATGAACTTATCCTCTGCAGCAGAGGTAACTCTGGGTCTTCCTTTTCTGTGGCGGTCATCGTGAGAGCCAGTTTCATCATAGCTCTTGATGATTTCTGCTACTGAACTTGAAGAAACTTTCAAAGTTCTTGAAATGTTCCGCATTGACTGACCTTCATGTCTTAAAGTAATGATGGACTGTCATTTCTCTTTGCTTATTTGAGCTGTTCTTGCCATATTATGGACTTGGTCTTTTACCAAATAGGGTCATCTTCTGTATACCACCCCTACCTTGTCACAACACAACTGATTGGCTCAAACACATTGAGGAAAGAAATTCCACAAATTAACTTTTAACAAGGCACACCTGTTAATTGAAATGCATTCCAGGTGACTACTTCATGAAGCTGGTTGTGAGAATTCCAAGACTGTGTAAAGCTGTCATCAAGGCAAGGGGTGGCTACTTTGAAGAATCTCAAATATAACACTATTTTGGTTACTACATGATTCCATATGTGTTATTTCATAGTTGTCTTCACTATTATTCTACAATGTAGAAAAAAGTAAAAAATAAAGAAAATGAGTAGATGTGTCCAAACATTTGACTGGTACTGTATATTTTTTTTTAGTCGGTCCGTGTTTCGAACGCTGGTATATAAACACGCATAAGACATGGAAGAATGCATAGAATTGCAGGAAATTAGCTTTAAAACAGCAACAACAACAAAAATCTCTGCCCAATGCAAAATGTGTAGTATTGCAAGAAATGAGCTTTACAACTGCAACATTTTCTCACTGCCAACAAGAGGGATGTGAACAGTTTGGGGTCGTATGGGTTGCGAGGTGTGGGTTTGTTTCTACGCCGATAAATTACATTATCCATCCGGACCTTTGCCACCTAGGACATTTCTGTGATTGGACCTTCTCAAATAGTACTTGAGTACTCCTGTGCTACAGCACACAATGACATTTTAGATGATTCTGTGCTTCCAACTTTGTGGCAGTATGGGGAAGGCCCTTTTTTGCACAAAGTGAGGTCCATACAGAAATGGTTTGTCGAGATCGGTGTGGAAAAACATGACTGGCCTGCACAGAGCCCTGACCTCAAATTGGAAGGCCGACAGTGAGCCAAGCCTAAGTGCCCAACATCAGTGCTCGACCTCACTAATGCTCTTGTGGCTGAATGGAAGCAAGTCCCTGCAGCAATGTTCCAACATCTAGTGGAAAGCCTTCGCAGAAGGATGGAGGCTGTTATAGCAGCAAAGGGGGACCAACTCCATATTAATGCACATGATTCTGGAATGATACGTTCGACGAGCAGGTGTCCACATACTTTTGGTCATGTAGTGTACCACTGAATAAAGTAATTCTCTAAGACATTGTTGGCTCCATAGTTGTATAATCCTGGTAAGATTCTATCTGTCCATGCTAAGTTTTCCTTATTCTTTGCTAGCTCATTAAAACAATCATTGCACTTGGCCATCATGGTCAAGGTTATGACAGCTATCATATCACTGTGAGCACTCACCTCGAAGGCGGATGGCTTAGACGGCTTCTCTATGGGGGACCAGGGTTCCTCTGTGGGTCTGTGCTGGGGCGGCTGCTGGGACCGCTGTAGTGGAGGCAGCTGGGGCTTCTGCACCGGCTGACCCTGAGGCTGGGAAACACAAACATAAAGACTTTGAACACACAGTCAGACAGGGAGAACAGACATTTGGTCAGTTGGTTATAGTAGACGTATCAAACAGTAAACGACTGTAGAGGTTACATCCTTATAGGTTACTCACAGCCCTAGCATTTCATCCAACTGGGTCACTTCGTTTACACTTCATCCACATCAACAATTTAATAGCCAGACGAAACAGAACTCATTCCCTCATTAAGAAGATATACTGTTTGTCCCAGTTACTGACACCAGAAAGAATTGCATCAAGCTACACTCTTTAAAAAAAACGTCAACTTCCTAACCCTTTTTCATGTTCCTTGAAATACCTTGGCAGAGTGAGATCCAGTTATAGCCAAAGTACTCTCTCAGCCAGTAGTTATCACCGGAATCACAGGCCTGATATCACTTAGGAGTGCAGCAATTGATATGGTCTGTGTTCTCTGATTGTGTGATTCTCTGTACACAGGCAGGCCTGGTCTAAGGAGAGAAGTCGCTGGAGGTAGAAGATGTACCTAACCACAGATCGAGGATCAGATTACACTACTGTACCGCCAATCTTCATTTTAACCATTAGGGGGATTAAAAATAGGCCGTGGCTGCGGATCCATAGATAACCGCCCTGTTTCGTCCCCCTCCCGCCCTGTCCCGCCTCCCTGGAAAGATCTGTATCACGTTCTGCTCATATGTTTCTTTACCTCTACTTTATGGGCACATTTGTTTGGTCTCCCTCCTTTCCCATTTTTCACTGTCAATCGAGAATGATAGTTGTTCAAGTTTTACCAGTGAAATGTCCATGCACATCCATGCAGCGTCTGCATGCCAACCATTTGATTTCAATCAGTTACATGGGAATATGCATTTACATCGTTTTAGTTATGTACAGTGTTGTTTCAAATTATGTACAGTGGACGAATTTTAGAGCAGATGGTGTTAACTGTAGCATACCTGTGTTTTGTTTCAATCAAAGCACATCTTTTTTGGCCGGCACTATTGAGTTGTGGCCGCATGAAAGAAAAACAAAGCACCTTTCGCCAGAGTAGCTTCGGGACCTTTAAGCTCCGAAAAAGAAAAGAAAAAACCCGGATCCAGAAAAAATATCTGACCCTGTATCAGTGAGTTAACTTTTACCTAATCTAGAGGAGTCCAGGCTATGACCTCCTGAGGAAATGCAATAAGCCTCCATGCTGTGAAGCATTACACACCACAAGAGGTTAACAGGCATAATCAGTATCACAAGACGCCTGGCCCCGTGGGGGACTCTACTGTGGCAGATGGGAAACAAAGCTTTATTTTCTTCCCATTATGAGACGCCAGGCTCAATTTGCACCAGATCTAGGACGTGGTGACAAGAGCCATTCAAAACTTCAGCCCAGACAAAGACAGTCCACTCTAAATCATTCAAGGTATTTTAACAGACATTCAGTACTCACAGGGCCTCACACTCCCACACACACACAAACATGTATGGGCAGTTAAGAGTTACCTTGTTTATTTTAGTTAGATAATAAGTTACCCAGGGAACACATGCATCACAAACAGCAATACTAACACTGTTGACCAGCCGGTAGTTCACGGCAGTTCATGGTAAACAAACACTTTCTTCATGTTATTTTGCTTGTTCCAAAACATTCTCGCAATTATTAAGAAGGAAACTGGAAATACACCTGGTGTGGGTGTGCCATTGTACCAATGACCGCATTAACAAGTTCCTAATTACCTGGCGTGAGATGCTTGATTGATTGAATTCATTGGATCATTAAAAGTAGTAGGCTGCTCCAGCTTGAGACAACATTACATACATTAAAAATTAACATAAAAACACCTGGAGGCTTATTTTCATTGTGCTCTCAGCTGAGAAGCATTCCAGGGTATTGACACAAACTAATCCTCATAGGAAAAAGATTAGGTGAACGCTGTCACAAGTAGCTCGAGGGCAGCCCACCCCCACACTAGTGAATACAGCACATAGAAAAACTCACAACAATAGTTCTGAGGCTAAGCCACAAATCTTTTGAAAACTTAAATGAAGAACAAGTTGTTTTACAATCAGGAATTTTGAATCTAACTCCAAGAAAATATGTGCAACAGTGCTACCGTTCAACACAAACACTATGTCCAGGTGCCATCCAAATTCCAGCGTGTAGAAATGCTGCATGTTATATTAAAAAGAGTGCGAGGATTTACCTGGCTCTGGACCTCTGATGTGGTGCTCTGTCCAGGCTCAAAGTCAAATATGCTCCTGGGCTGTGGAGGGTGCCCCCATCGGTCTGAAAGCTTATCTTTAACCCCCAGCTCACTCCTGAAACACAATCCCCAACATGCACGCAAACAACTTAAATCATGGATTCATTGTCAGTGCCTGTAGGAACAGATCCAAACTTGTCTCTCCCCCAACTCCTTGCCTTTGGACTGTGTTGGAATTCACACATATAGCCATTCACCCAATTACCAGGTTGCCAAAAGTTGCATGTACCTCATGTTTTACAATGACTGATCACATGCATCTGATGTACTGTGAACTTAGTCATGGTTATACAGTAGTAGAAACAAACACATCTTAACATTCTCAACAGGAATTCTACTGTTGTTTTAAATAAGGAGGTTGAACATGAACTCGCCCAGTCGTCTTCATCAGTCTCTCAGTCTCACCAATCAGGGAGGGCTCCATAATTGTCCATATGGGTTAGAGTCTCCTGCCCACTGGCTGAGTCAGCAGCGAGGGCCCGGCTCCCTTAAGATCAGTAGAAATGAGTGTTAGGAAATACTGGTCATCTAAATAGAATAGATTTGTTACAGTTCAGAACATGAAACCTGATATTTCCACTGCACTCACTTTCAGCAGACCATCGCTCAGAGTCCTCGTCAGTTTCTATCAAATGGGCAAAGACAGCAAAGAGAAACAGGGATTTAGATAACAGTAATCATAGTAAGCCCTTCCCCCATTGAGAGGTCTGTAACATGTACGCTGGGAGTCGGGAAACAAGTTCAGGGAGTGACTTTTAATAATAAATAACATAAGGAACAAACAAGAAACATGAGTAGCGTACAGACATGAAACAACAGAACAGAAACAATAAAAAAATATATATTTAACCTTTATTTAACTAGGCAAGCCAGTTAGGAACAAATTCTTATTTACAATGACGGCCTACACCGGCCAAACCTGGGCGATGCTGGGTCAATTGTGCTGCGCCCTATGGGACTCCCAATCACAGCCGGTTGTGATACAGCCTAGATTCAAACCAAAGTGTCTGTAGTGACGCCTCTAGCACTGAGATGCAGTGCCTTAGACTGCTGCGCCACTCGGGAGCCCCAATAACACCTAGGGAAAGAACCAAAAGGAGTGACATATATAGGGAAGGTAATCAGGCAGGTGATTGAGTCCAGGTGAGTCTGATGATGTGCTGATGCGCGTAACGATGGTGACAGGTGTGTGTAATAATGAGCAGCCTGACGACCTCAAGTGCCGGAGAGGGGGTATACGTGATAGTACCCCCTCCCTGTTGCGCGGCTCCAGCCGCAGAACGCCGACCAGAGGGACAGTCCCGAGGCCGGGTCTCTTCTGCCGAGGCGCGGGAACCTGACGAGCCGGCCGAGGCGCGGGAACCTGACGAGCCGGCCCAGAGAAGCTGACGAGCCGGCCCAGGGAACCTGACGAGCCGGCCCAGGGAACCTGACGAGCCGGCCCAGGGAAGCTGACGAGCCGGCCCAGGGAAGCTGACGAGCCTGACGTGATGAGCCGGCCGAGGAAGGGGAGCCTGACGTGATGAACCGGCCGAGGAAGGGGAGCCTGACGTGACGAACCGGCCGAGGAAGGGGAGCCTGACGTGACGAACTGGCCGAGGCGGGGGAGCCTGACAAACCGGCCGAGGTGGGGGAGCCTGACAAACCGGCCGAGGCGGGGGAGCCTGACAAACCGGCTTAGGCGGGGGAGCCTGCCGAGCCAACCAAGTCTTGTGAACCTGACGAGCCAGCTGAGGCTTCCTCGGTAGACTCAGCAACGGACGCTTGACGGGACAACTGGGTCTTGTAAACCTGACGAACCTGCTGAGGCATGGAAGCCTGATGAGCCAGCTGAGGCATCCCCGGTAGCGGCCCCCAAACACGACGTCATCTACACTCACAAAGAAAAAACACAAAAAAATCTCCCTGATGCTCCCCTTTGGTGAGGCGTTATTCTGTCACATGTACACTGGGAGTCGGGAAGCAAGTTCAGGGAGTGACTTTTAATAATAAATAACACAAGGAACAAAATAAGAAACATGAGTAGTGTTCAGACATGAAACAATGGAACAGAAACAATAACGCCTAGAAAAAGAACCATAGGGAGTGACATATATAGGGAAGGTAATCAGGCAGGTGATTGAGTCCAGGTGAGTCTGTTGATGCGCCGATGTGTGTAACAATGGTGACAGGTGTGCGTAATAATGAGCAGCCTGATGAACGAGCGCCGGAGTGGGAGTATACGTGACAAGGTCATGTAGATGAGGAACATCCACCCATTTGCTCTGTTGATTTGTGATCATCTCAAACCTTTAACTCATCATTATGATGCTATATTCTATTCAGTTGTTGCATTCCAATGCCATTATCTTTGATATGTGAGTAGTGCAAATATTTTCTGTGGTCTGCCAAAAGAATCCATCACCTGCACAATAATCAGGTTGGTGCCTGATCAGACACAATATTACACTCCCCACAGTGGTGGGACTGGGCCTCTGAGGAAAGATCAGTGGCTGTGATACCTGTTGGGGTTTAAAAGCCAACTGCCTGGAGAGTGTTGACACCTGAGAATCAGTTTTAAACCAAGATCCATCCTGGACATTCTTGTCATCTCACCCTGAGTATCACCAAGCATACACATAACCACGAATAGACTACTGATATACAACTGGAGATAAGGACCGGTATAAAGGAATAGACTACTGATATACAACTGGAGATAAGGACCGGTATAAAGGAATAGACTACTGATATACAACTGGAGATAAGGACCGGTATAAAGGAATAGACTACTGATATACAACTGGAGATAAGGACCGGTATAAAGGAATAGACTACCGATATACAACTGGAGATGAGGACCGGTATAAAGGAATAGACTACTGATATACAACTGGAGATAAGGACCGGTATAAAGGAATAGACTACTGATATACAACTGGAGATGAGGACCGGTATAAAGGAATAGACTACTGATATACAACTGGAGATGAGGACCGGTATAAAGGAATAGACTACCGATATACAACTGGAGATGAGGACCGGTATGAAAGATGTAGGATGGAGTTCGATATGTAGAGAAATTGAAATAACTGGGTATAGATATCAAAATAGCTTGAGCGTTCTTTCCTCTCCTTGGAATAATCTGCACTCTGGATCAGCTTTCTGGAGGCTGACACTGACAGAAAGGAATTGTCTGTGTGGGCTGGTGTGTGTGAGAGAAGGGGCGAGGGAGGAGGGGTCATACCTTCTGGCTTCTTGTGGATCTGTCTGAACATGCTCCTGTACCAGTCTTTGGGCTGGTTCACACTCTGGAGTGAGAAAAGAAGGGAACATGACAAAAACATATTTGTAGACACAGAAGTTTGTAGACTTAGAAGTTTCAGAGTACATAAATTAGAACATTTTGGCTCCACGTAAATGACAACTAGGAGCAGACCAAGTAGTTTTTTCTGCGTGAGTGACCAATTTAGGAAAGACTCTGGGCCCTAGGACCATATGTGTATAGTGACTCGAGCTCCACTGACGAATGCTGCTGTACACTATGTTTATCTCACTGATCTGGAGGCGATGGGCATCCCTGTCTCATCCACTGGGCCGATCCCAGAGAATTTGATAAGGCGCTCCTCCCTCGTAGCAGCCCTCCGCGGCAGAGTGGAAGAGCCCCTGGTCTGGACTCCATTAAACAGACCCCCTGTTACAGAGAGAGAGGACAGCACAGGTCTGTTATCAAAGGCAGTTTAAACTGTCCTCATTCTTCTTCTACATTTCAGCTGAGTAACAGTATGAACATTCAAGCTGTCGTCACCATCATTGCCACTGGGTGGCCACAGAGTGCCACTGTGAAATGGAGTTTGATTTCATTCATGAAACACTGTTGTTAATTTTGTGGTTAATACCCCACATCATATCATTCATTTTAGGGTGATAACATGATTGTGAAGGCTTGATTGAAGCTGGTTATAAAAAAAAGATCTGTCCTTCAGTGGTACATAAAGCTTTGACACATGAAACACAGAGTTATGAAAAAATCTTTTAGCACAAGATTCAACCCATGCTCTACTTGGCCTAAACACTGGGAAGAGACTACATCACATACAGTATTAGTCAAGTCTCCCTTGAGGGTACTACTTTCACCAAAGATCCCATAAAACTTGCACATTCGTTTAAGATACACTATGCAGAAATCACTCCGCCATTTCCTGGTTGCTAAAATTCTAATAGTTTGCCTAACTTCAGTTTATCTGACAAAGCAAGCAAGTCTAGTGTAGAGAATCATTGTACAATCTAAACCGCTGTGAAATACAGTACCAGTCAGAAGTTTGGACACACCTACTCATTCAAGGGTTTTTCTTTATTTTAAACTATTTTCTACATTGTAGAATAATAGTGAAGACATCAAAACTATTAAATAGCACATGGAATCATGTAGTAACCCCCCAAAAAGTGTTAAACAAATCAAAATATATGTTATATTTTAGATTCTTCAAAGTAGCCACCCTTTGCCTTAATGACAGCTTTGCACACTCTTGACATTCTCTCAACCAGCTTCATGAGGTAGTCACCTGGAATGCATTTCAATTAACAGGTGTGCGTTTGAGCCAATCAGTTGTGTTGTGACAAGGTAGGGGTGGTATACAGAAGATAGTCCTATTTGCTAAAAGACCAATTCCATATTATGGCAAGAACAGCTCAAATAAGCAACGAGAAACGACAGTCCATCATTACTTTACAACATGAAGGTCAGTCAATGCGGAAAATTTCAAGAACTTTGAAAGTTTCTTCAAGTTCAGTAGCAGAAACCATCAAGCACTATGATGAGACTGGCTCTCACGAGGACCGCCACAGGAAAGGAAGAGCCAGAGTTACCTCATTAGAGTTAACTGCACCTCAGATTGCAGCCCAAATAAATGCTTCACTGAGTTCAAGTAACAGACACATCTCAACATCAACTGTTCAGAGGAGACTGCGTGAATCAGGCGTGAATCAGGCCTTCATGGTGGAATTTCTGCAAAGATACCACTACTAAAAGGACACCAATAAGAAGAAGAGAAACACGGCCAACGGACATTAGACCGGTGGAAATCTGTATTTTGGTCTGATTTGAGATTTTTGGTTTCCAACCGCCGTGTCTTTGTGAGACGCAGAGTAGGTGAACGGATGATCTCCGCATGTGTGCTTCCCACCGTGAAGTATGGAGGAGGAGGTATAATGGTGTGGGCGTGCTTTGCTGGTGACACTGTGTAATTTATTTAGAATTCAAGGCACACTTAACCAGCATGGCTACCACAGTATTCTGTAGCGATATGTCATCCCATCTGGTTTGCGCTTAGTGGGTGTGACGATCGTCGTAATGAGGAGACCAAGGTGCAGCGTGGTGAGTGCTCATGTTCAAATTTTTATTTTAACTCAGAACACTAAATCAAAACAATAAACAACGTAAAATGAACGTCACGTTCTGCAGGCTAACTAAGCTGTACAAAAACAAGATCCCACACTGAAGGAGGGAAAAAGGGCTGCCTAAGTATGATTCCCAATCAGAGACAACGATAGACAGCTGCCTCTGATTGGAAACCATACTAGGCCAATCAAAGAAAAAGACAACAAAGAAATATAACACATAGGTCAGGGTGTGGGGTGGGCATTCTAACAAAATAGAGAAATAAAACATCTCTCTCAGGTTAGGGCGTGACAGTACCCCCCCCCCCCCCCAAAGGTGCGGACTCCCGGCCGCAAACCTGAACCTATAGGGGAGGGTCCGGGTGGGCATCTACCCATGGTGGTGGCTCCGGTTCGGGGGGTAGTCCCCGCTCCGCCCACTGATCCCTCCGCTTTTGTGCCACCGGACTGTGGATCGTCGGAGGAACCAGACCGTAGATTATCGACGGAGGCTCCGGGCTGCAGGCCGCCATCTCAGGAGGTTCCGGACAGTAGGCCGTCTCAGGAGGTTCCGGACTGTAGGCTGTCACAGGAGGTTCCGGACTGTAGGCAATCTCAAAAGGTTCCGGACTGTAGGCCATCTCAGAAGGTTCCAGACTGGGGACCGTCGCTGCAGGCTCCATGCCATGGATCATCACTGCAGGCTCCGCGCCATGGATCACCACTGGAGGCTTTGTGCCATGGATCATCACTGGAGGCTCAGGGCCATAGATTATCACTGGAGGCTTCGTGCCATGGATCATCCCTACAGGCTCCGGGCCATGGATCATCCCTACAGGCTTCTTGCCATGGATCATCACTGGAGGCTCCGGGCCATGGATCATCCCACTGGCGAGGCTTCGTGCCATGGATCATCACTGGAGGCTTCGTGCCATGGATCATCACTGGAGGCTTCATGCCATGGATCAACACTGGAGGCTTCTTACGTGGAGCCGGAACAGGTCTCACCGGACTGGGGAGATTCACTGGAGACCGGGTGCGCAGAGCAGGCACAGGGTATACTGGGCCGTGGAGGCGCACTGGAGGTCTGGAGCTTAGGGCTGGCACAACCCGTCCTGGCTGGATGCTTACTTTAGTCCGGTAAGTGCGGGGCGCCGGCACAGGACAAACTGGGCTGTGAAGGCGCACTGGCGATACAGTGCGTAGAACTGGCACAGGATATACTGGGCCGTGGAGGCGCACTGGAGGTCTGGAGCTTATGGCTGGCACAACCTGTCCTGGCTGGATCCCCCCCCCCCGTAGCCCGACAAGCGCGGGGCATTGGAACAGGCCGCACTGGTTTGTGCTGGCGAACTGGGGATACCGTGCGTAGAGCTGGCGCAGGATAACCTGGGCCGAAGAAACGCACCGGAGACCAGGAACGCTGAGCCGGCACAATCCTTCCTGGCTGAATGCCAACTCTAGCACGGCCACTGCGGGGAGCTTGCACAGAGCGCACCGGGCTGTGGCTGCGCACTGGAGACACCGTGGGCATTACCGCATAACCCAGTGCCTGACCAGTCCTACTCTCCCCACGGTAAGCACGGGGAGTTGGCTCAGGTCTGAAACCTGACAATCTCCCCGTGTGCCCCCCCCCAAAACAAATGTTTGGGGTTGCCTCTCGTTGCCTCTCGCTGCCTCCACTTGTTCCCATGGGAGGCGATCCCATCCAGCCTGGATCTCCTCCCACGTCCAGGATCCCTTTGCCGTCCAGGATGTCTTCCCAGGTCCATGTCTCCTGACCACGCTGCTTGGTCCTTTTGTGATGGGATCTTTTGTGACGATCGTCGTAATGAGGAGACCAAGGTGCAGCGTTGTGAGTGCTCATGTTCAAATTTTTATTTTAACTCAGAACACTAAATCAAAACAATAAACAACGGAAAACGAACGTCACGTTCTGCAGGCTAACTAAGCTGTACAAAAACAAGATCCCACACTGAAGGAGGGAAAAAAGGCTGCCTAAGTATGATTCCCAATCAGAGACAACAATAGACAGCTGCCTCTGATTGGAAGCCATACTAGGCCAATCAAAGAAAAAGACAACATAGAAATATAACACATAGAATGCCCACCCCACACCCTGACCTAACAAAATAGAGAAATAAAACGTCTCTCTCAGGTCAGGGCGTGACAGTGGGACTATCATTTGTTTTTCAACGGGACAATGACCCAAAACACACCTCCTGGCTGTGTAAGGGCTATTTGACCAAGAAGGAGAGATGGTGCTGCATCAGATGACTTGGCCTCCCCAATCACCCGGCCTCAAACCAATTGAGATGGTTTGGGATGAGTTGGAATGCTGAGTTAAGAAAAAGCAGTCAACAACTGCTCAGCATATGTGGGAACTCCTTCAAGACTGTTGGAAAAGCATTCCTCATGACGCTGGTTGAGAGAATGCCAAGAGTGTGCAAAGATGTCATGAAGGCAAAGGGTGGCTACTTTGAAGAATCTAAATCTAAAATATATTTTGATTTGTTTAACACTTTTTGACTTACTACACGATTCTGTATGTGTTATTTCATAGTTTTGATGTCTTCACTGTTATTCTACAATGTAGAAAATAGTAAAAAATAAAGAAAAACCCTTGAATGAGTAGGTGTGTCCAAACTTTTGACTGGTACTGTATATTTTCCATAAACAAAAATATTGTATTTTCAACAGTTTGAAGCTGGTGTACAAAACCGAAAGTAAACGACTCAAAAACGAAAGTTAAGAACTGGAAGCATAGAAAAAGGGCACATAGAACCAATCTACTGCTTCTTAGACTTGCTTTCAATGAGAATGACAGATTTATAACAAACCATTTCTTTGTGAATTTGGTCGGTTTGCCCAAAAAGTTACATATTTAAATCAAACTCAAACTGTGATGCTCTATATTATAATTTCAAGACAATTCTAATCTTACCATTTGATTGAGCAGGGCCATAGTATGATCCAAAATGAAGGGGGTCAGTAAGAGGGCCACTCCCATTGACCTCTGAGACCTAGGATGGAAACCCAGTCAGTCCAATATCAGCCTTAGTTGGAGAGCATTTGACTGTGACTATTGTCGCAGTCAAATGGAAAATGAACAACAACTTAGTGTGTAGTGCAGGATACATTAGCATATATTACATTATTCAACACAAAGACAGGACCTCTATCAATATCCAGTACATTCCAGTCCAGTGGCATAACATTGAACCTGTGATACTAGACAATGCCACAGGGAGAAGCAGCTGTCTGATGAATATGACATGTGGTCTCTAACCCTAACCCAACCAGTAACCTCAGAGAAACTGCTGTTATCATTGCAGTGCTACAATAACTAGTTGTATCTCCTTGAGAGTGGTGCTTACCTTAATTTGCTCCACAGGTGGCAGTCTTGTGGAACGGAAGGGGCTGAGAGGGGGGGTGGGGAGCCCCGCGGAGATGACCACCACCTCCTGGGTCAGATCTGGAGGGGACAGGTGATGCTGCTGGCTGGAGGAGGAACCATCATCAGAGAAGACGATACAAGAGCCGTTCAGATGGTCCCGGACTTCCACACGATGCTACAGGAGAGACAGTAGAACACTATATCTAAATACAGCCATGTCATGTTGTCAGTGGGTCATGTCATGTTGAGATGATCACTTCACCCTTCTGTCTCTCT
This sequence comes from Salmo salar, assembly GCF_965601325.2. Taxonomy (NCBI): domain Eukaryota; kingdom Metazoa; phylum Chordata; class Actinopteri; order Salmoniformes; family Salmonidae; genus Salmo; species Salmo salar. The sequence continues at coordinate 21,275,545 of NC_138314.1, read as the reverse complement.
GTGAATGTTTATGTTTATTTGTCTGTCTGTCTCTCTCTCTCCTGGTGAAAAGGCCTCGAATTTAACTAAAGCAGAGGAGCAGAAGGAAGTTCTGTTCCATCCACTTCATCATCTTCCTTGCAGAGGCTGGAGAAAAGACCCATTCAGGACCTAAATCAGGGGGCTGAAATAGGAGAGGCACATTATAAACCCATGAACCATCCATTCAGCTGGGCTGCGTATTCTCCAACCAGGGTGCGTGGCCCAGGCCGAGGGGGTCGGAAAGGGGTTGCTGATGTTGACCACAGTGAAAGTGCACCACCATTAGCGATGCTCCCAAAGCCCTCCCCTGCTCTCTTCCTTTCCATAGCGGGTCCGCCCCCCTCCTTGCTGCCCAATACCACCAATCCTATCCAACTCCTGCGTGTTTGAATGCATAAGGGGGGGCGTTTGAGCTCTCCAGTGTGGACTCTGGGGGTCATGGGAAGTTCCTGTGCCTTTCACACAGGGTGAAACTGTATCTAGTTAAATCAGAGCGCTGCCTTGTGGAGCCAGGACTGGGGCATTTTCATGGAAATTCTAGCCCGTCCATAAATAGCTGTTATTTTCATTCTACCTTGTACGTGTTAGTGTTTTTCCTTGTTGTTTAGCATATTTAAAAGGCCTCCCTCTGTGTGCTGTTCATGCCAACTCTGCCAAGGCAGACTTCAAAGATAAGAATTATTGGCTCTGACAGAGCAAAATCTTTTTGTTTTTAACATCTCTAGCAAACCTTCAATGCTTTGGGTCTGCCTGAATATATTATTTCATAGAATTCAATTCTACTAAGGATCTAGCTCTCTTCCTGTGCTCTTACATTTTGAATTATTTGTGAGTTAGGGAGCATGCCAAAATGCCTGTACCTGAGACTTCATGTCATCTGTTATGGTCCTGGATAGTCTCTGACGTCCAAGTCTTTGTGCAGATGCCAAAGTATCCACCTGAGATAAACAAAACACACATAAAAGGTTAGATCATGACCAATAATTGATGTCATGCTTATTCACACGCAGAGAACAATCACATCACACCACGGCAGCATATTCTCTTTCATCCCCAAAGGAGACAAATAGATTCATGGTCATTTCCCTCTTAATGCAGAGACAATTGCATTATGCTTCTGAGCTGGGTCACATCGAAGTATTGAAAACTGATAAGGAAACTGACCAAAAAGCTCAGGAGATGCAATAATGAAAGCAACTTAGAATGTCATTCAACCAGGGGAATCCAGGTGAAAGCTATGATCCCTTATTGATGTCACCTGTTCAGTCCACTTCAATCAGTGTAGATGAATGGAAGGACACAGGTTAAATAAGGATTTTCAAGTCTTGAGACAAATAAGACATGGATTATGTGAATGGGCAAGACAAAAGACTGAAGTGCTTTTGAACGGCGTAAGGTAGTAGGTACCAGGTGTGCCGGTATTGTAAGGACTGACGCCGGAGATGAGAAGCAGGTACGGGGAGTCAACATTTAAGAAGGAACAGACATGAAACAAGACAGGTGCAGCGTCAGCACACGGGCAAAACAACAACATTCGACAATCAATGAAGCAGCGGGGGAAAGAGATGGGGAACTGACAAATATAGGGGAGGTAATAAACAGGTGATTGAGTCCAGGTGAGTCCAATAATACACTGATGCGCGTGACGGGGAAAGGCAGGTGTGCGTACTGATGGTGGCAGGAGTGCGTAATGCTGGGGAGCCTGGCACCCTCGAGCGCCAGGGGGGAGGAGTGGGAGCAGGCGTGATAGGTATGTGTGTGTCAAGAACTGCAACGCTGCTGGGTTTTTCACGCTCAACAGTTTCCCATGTGTATCAAGAATGGTCCACCACCCAAAGGACATCCAGCCTACTTGACACAACTGGGAGAAGCGTTGGAGTCAACATGGGCCAGCATCCCTGTGGAACGCTTTCGACACCTTGTAGAGTCCATGCCCTGATGAATTTAGGCTGTTCTGAGGGCAAAAGGGAGTGCAACTCGGTATTAGGAAGGTGTTCCTAATGTTTTTAGCACAGTGTATTTCCAGCAACAAACAGCTTTTCCACTTTCTCACTCCATCCAACAGTTATTGGTTAATTCGTTATGCATGCTGAGAATCACTCCCAGAGATCTGAACTTTGATACACTTCCCGGCAGAAGAGCAGGCATGCATTCAACACAGAATGATGTGTTCTCTAAAGATGAGTGAACTCATTCCAGATGAAAATAGCATTACCGTCTAGAAAACGTTGCATGTCTTATATGCTATACGTTCATGTGTAACGTCCTTTGCTGTGTCTCTATGGGATTGAGGCCATCTTTTTCAGTGGAAGATTTACCATTTAATCTCTAGGTCATCAGTCATCTGCCAAACAACCTTTTCTGCCATAAATCAAAACTGTCCTGAGCAGAGTTGAATGAGGTTCCATAAACCCACTGTCCAGGCATTCTGAAAGTGGAAAGTTTGTGTTATCCTCCTTTCCCTGTTACCACAGCAGAGGCCATTCAAAACAATCACAATGAGTCACAAGTCTCCCTAAACGAGAAAGTGAGCAATGTCAGGCTGAAGTCAGGTCCTAATCACCGGCACCTTGGAAAATCCTAATAGGACAGCTGTTTCTACATGAAGGAGATAGGGACTCTCGTTGGAGGCACCTCTCCTCTACAGTGGCTCAAAACATACATAATAACAGGGTTGGCATGGAAACTCAAGACCTGAAAACCTCTACAACTGATACTATGGGACTTGAGAATTGATACATGATTCTAAAGGTGAACTTTCTCCAATTTGGGCCTTGGCCAGGTAAGGTTGAGAGCTGTCCAACAGTATTTGGGTTGATGGGTTTTCCATGTGGCCCGTGTAACTGAACATTAGAGACTGTAATCATTATGGTCAGTGCTCAAAGACAGATATATGCACTCTGTGTGTAAACAGTAGTACAACACAGGACCCAATGTAGCAGAGAGAGCCAATCAGTGTTCCTGGTTCCAGACAACGATGTCACTCTTTCTGACTCCTCACTTCCGGATAAACCAGATTACATAAGAGGGAAAATAAGGGAAACGGGGGATCATTATCTATGATGTTTATGTGAGGGACACTGTACCAGTATATCAAATTTTCCAACAGTGTAAATTAGTTCGGCCTTCTGGTTGTTGTATCTGTGATATTTCAACATACATATTCACACTTCCAATGGCCTTTAGGGCAGGCAGCATTATAGATGTTTGACATCATGTTGGTTTCTCGAAACTCTGTGGTCATTATGACCCTCAGGGCTGTTTTTTTGTGATGCTCTGTGTTTTGACATTCACTCTGAGATCCCATCTCTCAGATTCATTGACATTTTAGACAAACAGTCATTCCACAAAGGAGGACTGTTTAATCTAATACTCCAAAATGGCAAACAACTGAGCTCCTTTTTGTTCCAAACACTGCTGCCATTCAGGTCTTAACGTCAATCGCTGGAGTAATAGGGCTGTCTTTTGTTTCTTCTTTTCATGTATAAATATTATAAATTGTGTTATCGCAGGAGAGACATACTGTATCTAATCATGATCAATTAAGAGTGGGATCAACATGCAGACTTTGTTACAGACTTTGAAAGAAAACAGTTGAAGACAAACATCCTCTCAGTTCACAACATTTTACATTTACATTTTAGTCATTTAGCAGACACTCTTATCCAGAGTGACTTACAGTAGTGAATGCATACATTTTTTCCGCACTGGTCCCCCGTGGGAATCGAACCCACAACCCTGGCGTTGCAAACACCATGCTCTACCAACTGAGCCACACGGGACTTGTGCCACACAACCAAACACCACTACAATATCTGTTCTGAGGGAGTGATCAAGTCAAACAGCCACTGTGGCACACCCACCCCCACTGGATACTGCATAGGCACATGTAACTCATGCACTGCAAAAATGCATGCTTTTATTAGAAAAGTCTCATTTAAAGATATTCTCCGGTACTTTTGTATACTTTTTAGCCAGTAGTTCTGAAAGTAGCCCCTACAAGCCAAAAGTGGTCCCCAAAAACTGCGTACTGTCACATATGTGCAGATATGTGCACCACGTCATTGATCTCTCGCTCTCTCTGCTGTGTCCACTGAGACGTTGGGCCCGCCCTGCAAACTCATTGAATACCAGTGGGCAAGCCTCTTGCTAGCTGTCACTCAAATGCAAGGGGCTGAAGCTCATTAGCTAGAACTCGCATTGCTAGGGGACTGGCCCACGTGGGGGCAAATGTAGTGAAAATGGCATGTCACAGTTTCAAGAAACTGTCGCTTTCAAACTAGGGATTTCATGGCTTTTGAGGTAAGATAGTAATTCTGCTCATAGATTATGCATATATATACTACCCACCACTGCGACCTGTACGCTCTCATTGGCTGGCCCTCGCTTCATACTCGTCGCCAAACCCACTGGCTCCAGGTCATCTACAAGTCTTTGCTAGGTAAAGCCCTACCTTATCTCAGTTCACTGGTCACCATAGCAGCACCCACCCATAGCATGCGCTCCAGCAGGTATATTTCACTGGTCACCCCCAAAGCCAATTCCTCCTTTGGCCGCCTTTCCTTCCAGTTCTCTGCTGCCAATGACTGGAACGAACTGCAAAAATCACTGAAGCTGGAGACTCATATTTCCCTCACTAACCTCAAGCACCAGCTGTCAGAGCAGCTCACAGATCATTGTACCTGTATATAACCCATCTGTAAATAGCCCATCCAACTCCCTCATCCCCATACAGTATTTATTTATTTATTTTGCTCCTTTGCACCCCAGTATCTCTACTTGCACATTCATCTTCTGCACATCTGTCACTCCAGTGTTTAATTGTTATATTGTAATTACCTCGCCACTATGGCCTATTTTATTGCCTTACCTCCCTTATCTTACCTCATTTGCACACACTGTATATAGACGTTTTCTACTGTATTATTGACTGTATGTTTGTTTATTCCATGTGTAACTCTGTGTTGTTTTATGTGTCAAACTACTTTGCTTTATCTTGGCCATATCGCAGTGGTAAATGAGAACTTGTTCTCAACTAGCCTATCTGGTTAAATAAAGGTGAAATAAAATGTAAACTACACATTGACACATCCAGCCCAAAGCAGAAGGTTTAAAAAATACTTTCTTAGTCACCAAAATACCAGAGCCCAACTGGGCAAAAACTGGTTGAATCAACATTGTTTCCACATAATCTCAACCCAAAAAATCTGTGATGACATTGTATCACTGTGGAAAACTGATTGGATTAGCAAAAAGTCTTACATTTAAGGGCATTCCGTCTTTTGTTCACCCAACTTTATTTCCCGTGGAATTCACATTAGTTGTCAATCAAAACTAGACGTTGAACTGACATCTGAATCCAGTGTGGCATGTCTTTAACATTGCCTGATTCACCACATTACTTCAAATGCACTTCCAATTGTGGCAGTAACAATATTGCTTCCATAGAATTCCAGCCTAGGTCTTTTAGTATCTTTGGCAACGCAACATTAACATTTAAAATAAAAACCATAGCTTAAAGTATCTCCACCGTATGCTTTTCTCTGTGTCTGTGCATTTGGCCTCCACCGTTCTCATTCCCTAATGGAGGATGGAGGACTAAATACTCAGAAATCAGCCAGAGCTGAACACATTCCCACTCCTAGAGTGCCAAACACAATCCAACCTAATAAGGCAAAATCAGCTGTGATATCTGGTGAAAAATCCTGCTCCAGAACCTTGCTGCTTGCTGGAATACGTTTACTTTGAAGACCCCACACATTCTTAACTGATTACAAGCGTGCAAACACCATGGATGGGATTCCTCCAACAGTAAATAATAGAATAATTAAATAAAAACAGACACAATTTTACTCATCTAAATGCAATATGCAGTATATGAGTAATAAATATCTGCAATGCTCATAATGTCTGGTTTTAACCATATATAGGGTTGAAAATCCTAGATCAGGGCTGGATTAAGTAGAAGGCCTGGACAGGAGAGGAGATGAGAGAGGAATGTCAAGGCCTTTTTGCAATTGGATTTGCTCAACTCCTGCATCCTCTCTCCTCAGTCCTTTCTAGCCTCTTTTTGAAAAAGGTCAAAGGTAATCAAGGAGAGGTGGTGAGGAGAGGGAAATTGGACAAAAATGGGATTGTATAAAATAAGACTCTCCTTCTCCAATCGCACATCATCAGGCAAATTGTGTTTACAGGGTGGAATCCCAAAATATATGTTTCAAGTGATAAAAACAAATGTAGCTAGTGCAAGGAGCGGGACATTAATCCGGACGCTTATAAGAAATCCCGCTATGCCCTCAGACAAACCATCAAACAGGCAAAGCGTCAATACAGGACTAAGATTGAATCGTACTACACTGACTCTGACGCTCATTGGATGTGGCTGGGCCTGAAAAATATTACGGACTATAAAGGGAAACCCAGCTGCGAGCTGTCCAGTGATGTGAACCTACCAGATGAACTAAATGCCTTTTATGCTCGCTTCGAGTCAAGCAACACTGAAGCATGCATGAGAGCACCAGCTGTTCCGGAGGACTGTGTTATCACACTCTCTGCATGGCCAAGCACGACTCCAACACCATCATTAAGTTTGCTGACGAAACAACAGTGGTAGACCTGATCACCGACAATGATGAGACAGCTTATAGGGAGGAGGTCAGAGACCTGGCAGTGTGGTGCCAAGACAACAACCTCTCCCTCAATATGAGCAAGACAAAGGAGCTAATCGTGGATTATAGGAAAAGGAGGGCCGAACAGGCCCCCATTAACATCGATGGGCTGAAGTGGAGCGGGTCGAGAGTTTCAAGATCCTTGGTGTCCACATCACCAACGAACTATCATGGTCCAAACACACCAAGACAGTTGTGAAGAGGGCACGACAACATCTATTCCCCCTCAGGAGACTGAAAAGATTTGGCATGGGTCCCAGATCCTCAAAAGGTTATACAGCTGCACCATCGAGAGCATCCTGACCAGTTACATCACCGCCTGGTATGGAAACTGCTTGGCCTCTGACCGTAAGGTGCTACAGAGGATAGTGCATACGGCCCAGTACATCACTGGAACTATATACTAGGCAGTGTCAGAGGAAGGCCAAGTCTAGGGCCAAAAGGCTCCTTAACAGCTTCTACCCCCAAACCATAAGACTGCTAACAATTAATCAAATGGCCATCCGGACTATTTACATTGACACTGCTGGTACTCACTGTTTATTATCTATGCATTGTCACTTTACAAATGACCTTGATTAACCTGTACCCCCACACATTGACTCGGTACCAATACCCCTGTATATAGCCTCGTTATTGTTATGTAATTTTGTTGTGTTACTTTTTTATATTTTTTTACTTAGGTTTATTTAGTAAATATTACTTATTTAGTAAGTAACTCTATTTCTTGAACTGCATTCACGGTAAGGTCAACACTTATTGTATTCGGCACATATGACAAAAAAAACATTTCATTTGATATAGATCCGGTGAAGGGAAATCTTAACTCTACAGCATACAATTACATTCTAGACGATTCTGTGCTTCCAACTTTGTGGCAAAAGTTTTGGGGAAGGCCCTTTCCTGTTTTAGCATGACAATGCCCCCATGCACAAAGCGAGGTCCATACAGAAATGTTTTGTCGAGATCGGTGTGGAAGAATTTGACTGGCCTGCACAGAGCCCTGACTTCGAGCCCATCGAACACCTTTGGGATGAATTAGAACACTGACTGCGAGCCAGGCCTAATCACCCAACATCAGTGCCAGACCATTTTGCTACACTCGCAATAACATCTGCTAACCATATGTATATGACCAATAACATTTGATTTGATTTGACCTCACTAATGCTCTTGTGACTGAATGGAAGCAAGTCCCCGAGGCAATGTTCCAACGTCTAGTGGAAAGCCTTCACAGAAAAGTGGAGGCTGTTATAGCAGCAAAGGGAAGAACAACCCCATATTAATGCCCCTGATTTTGGAATGAGACGATCGACGAGCAAGTGTCCCCATACTTTTGGTCATGTAGTGTAGTTGTTCACAAACTCAGATGTTAGATCCAGAGACAGATCAGTAGAGACATGTAGACTAATTAGATTGTGTTGAGACAACATACTACTTTGCAGAGAGAGAGAGAGAGAGGAAGATGGAGCTGGTGTTAGTTACAGGGACAGTGGATAATTGTGTAGTGAGTCAGAATAGTGTTAGTCAGCATGGGGTCACTGAACTTCACCACACCCTGCTGCTGACTCCCAGGAAATCTATGGGACTTTTCCCTCACGGCCCAGAATAGCAACCGCGTAACTGAATAGAAAGGAGATGCTCAAATACAGTCCATAGGTCACATCAATAGATGTGTGTAGTCGAGGAAGATCAAGGGACCGACCCAATAACGTAGGGTTCCTGTACGTAACCCCGGTTCTATGACAATATGAGTGAGGTCACTCACTATGGGTTAAGCCTTCAATGGATGTGGTCAATAACGAACTCCTATCATCCAACGTGTGTCGTAGACAGACCTCATACATATAAATCATAGAACAAGGATTACGTTAAGTAAATAATTTCAAATAATAATTTGGTCACTCAGTATGGGATATGGCCAACTCAAGTTGCATTGGTATACTCTCCAAAACCAGCTAATCAACCCTCAGAGGCCCCAAAACTAAGCAACGTACGTGCCAAAGAGGGTGCAGTGACGTCCAGTCGGTAGAACCTCATGATGGTATGGACAGTGCCCCAACATGCTAAATTGCAGATGTCTTGCACAGAGATGCCTTTGAACAGCGCCCATGACGCACCCATACCTCTGGTGGAATGAGCCCTTAGGGATGATACACCCTTGCTTTTATAAGCATTTATAATAGCATCCGCTATCAAGTCAAATTGTGTTGGAATTAAGAAATATATAAATATTAGGACGAGCAATGTCGGAGTGGCATTGACTAAAATACAGTAGAATACAATATATACGTATGAAATGAGAAAAACAGTATGCAAACATTATTAAAGTGAATAGTCTTCCATTTTTAAAGTGACCAGTGATTCCATTTCTATGTACATAGGGCAACAGCCTCTAAGGTGTAGGGTTGAATAACCGGGTTGTAGCCGGCCAGTGATGGCTATTTAACAGTCTGATGGCCTTGAGATAGAAGCTGTTTTTCAGTCTCTCGGTCCCAGCTTTGATGCACCTGTACTGACCTCACCTTCTTGATGATAGCGGGGTGAACAGGCTGTGGCTTGGGTGGTTGATGTCCTTGATGATCTTTTTGGCCTTCCTGTGACATCGAGTACTGTAGGTGTGCTGAAGGGCAGACAATGTGTAGACCGCACCACCCTCTGGAGAGCCCTGCGTTTGCGGGCAGTTTAGTTGCCGTACCAGACGATGATAGTAGTGGAGGTGTTGTTTCCTACCTTCAACACCTGGGGGCGGCCCCTCAGGAAGTCCAGGACCCAGTTGCACAGGGTGGGGTTCAGACCCACGGCCCAGAGCTTAATGATGAGCTTGGAGGGTACTATGGTGTTGAAGGCTGAGCTATAGTCAATGAACAGCATTCGCACATAGGTATTCCTCTTGTCCAGATGGGATAGGGCAGTGTGAGTGTGATGGCGATTGCATCATCTGTGGATCTATAAGGGCGCTATGCAAATTGAAGTAGGTCTAGGGTGTCAGGTAAGATGGAGGTGATATGATGCTTAACTAGTTTCTCAAAGCAATTCATGATGACAGAAGTGAGTGCTACGGGGTGATAGTCATTTAGTTCAGTTACCTTTGCTTTCTTGGGTACAGGAACAATGGTGGACATCTTGAAGCAAGTGGGGACAGCAGACTGGGATAAGGAGAGATTGAATTTGTCTGTAAACACTCCAACCAGCTGGTCTGCGCATGCTCAGGGGACATGGCTAGGGATGCCGTCTGGGCCGGCCACCTTGCGAGAGTTAACACGCTAAATGTCTTACTTTGGAACTATCACGGAGAAGGAGAGCCCCCAGTCCTTGGGAGCAGGGGTGTCGGTGGCACTGTGTTATCCTCAAAGTGGGCGAAGAAGGTGTTTAGCTTGTGCAGAGCAAGACGTCAGTGTCCACTCGTGTCTGAGCCGTTGAATTGTGACTCCACTATGTCTCTGTCCTGACAGTCTGCCTGTTCGATTGCCTTACGGAGGGAATCACTACACTGTTGGTATTCAACCATATTCCCATGCTGTGGTTATGAGGTGGTCCATGCTTTCAGTTTTGCGCGAATGCTGCCATCTATCCAAGGTTTTTGGTTTGGGTAGGTTTTAATAGTCACAGTGGGAACAACATCCCCTATACAATTCCTGATGAACTCGGTCACTGTGTCCAATGTGATGAACACTGGTGAGAAATGGGCCTCCCTGCGTGGGAGAGTGCCCAAGAGAAAAAGAGCTAGTCGCTTTTCTCAGGGCTCTCGTAGTAAAGCCTTTATTGGACACCAGTGGAGGCTGGTGGGAGGAGCTATAGGAGGACGGGCTCATTGTAATGGTTAGAATGTAGTAACTGGAACGATATCAAACACATCAAACATATGGAAACCACATTTTTGACTCTGTTCCTTTATTCCATTCCAGCCATTACAATGAGCTCATCCTCCTATAGCTCCTCCCACGAGCCTCCACTGCTGGACACAAACAGCGGAGCCGCTCTTCCTCCAGAGAGGAAAAGGGCGCAGGGTGAAAAGCTGATAGCTCCAAAGTATGGCAATGATAAGCTCTACTAACATTTGGTACAAAAGAGGGGTTAGGTTTCTAGTTAACCTTGGATATCCCCGTGGGAAAACTCAGGCAAGAGCGGTGAACTGACAGTGTGTGCAGCTCTACCGCTCGCTTTGCGGATTTAATGGCTAAAAGTAAGACAGTTTTGAACGAGAGAAGTCTCATATCTACACTTTCCAGTGGCTCGAACAACGACTGAGACATAGCCTCAAGTACAACAGATAGGTCACAAGTTGGGACTAGCTGTTTGGACAACGGGCGTAAGTAACGTGCACCCTTCATAAAATGACAGATAAGGGGATGTTTTCCCACTGTGTCGTTGTTGAAGTCTACAGTATATGGCGGGGAGATAGACTTTAACAGTGGAGTAAGCCTTCTCCCTGTCCAGAAGCCCCTACAGTAAGCAAAGTACCTCTGAAACAGAACACTGAAAGGGAATGGCCCGTTCCTGCTCGCACCATCTCTCAAACACACACAACTTGATATCATACAGTGAGCACGTAGAAGGGGCCCAAGTGCTTTGAATAATTTCAACGACCCTAAGCAGTAGGCCTGTCGCATTAAGATTCATCCTCTCACGGGACAGGTCCGAGTGCCAGGGTGTCTAGATGAGGATGGAAAATCTCACTGTGTAAAATAATCTCCGCTAACCACAGCCGTCCTGGCCATCGGGGGGCTACCAGGATAAGAGACAACCTCTGTTCCCTAACTCTGGCTAGAGTGGGGAGGTACAGACTGAGAGGGGTAAACATGTAAAGCTGTCCCCTTGGCCATGGGTACGCTAGCGCATCCACCCCTAGTGGCACATTGTCATTTTCCATTGAAAATAACAACTTGTAGTGCGCGTTTCTACGCGATGCGAAGAGATCTAGGGACGGCCGTCCTTACAGTATTTCTCCCATATTTGGGCCACTACAAAGGGCTGAAGCTTCCAATATACAGAAGCACTGTAAGCAACTCAAGGTAGTTTATGTGAGTAACACGGAGTTGTGGAGGCCACAATCCATTCACTGCTCTGCCCTGTGACAGATGTGTCTGTCGTCACACCCTTTCCTTGCAGACACTACCCCTAGGGGAGTGCCTTTGACTAAGATCAAGGGATCCCTCCAGTGGCGGAGAGCCGAAACTCATGGTAGGGATGCTTTTATCTTGTGGTGGAGGTGACGAAGGCAACACAGACGTACGAACAGGACCCATTGCGGAATTTCTCTTATTGTCAGCCACTCTTCGGGACTATTGATATGGTGGAGGCCATCAAACCCAATAAACGGAGACACGTTTTTGAGCGTGACCGAATGCCCAAGTCTGAACTTGGAGATGCACTGGCAAAATGCAGTGACTCGCCTTTCCAATAGGGTGGCCTGGAACAAAATATTATGTATTCTGCGCCACAGATATTCTATGATCTGTGTGGGCACCAAACAGCTCAGATATTCTATGTGCTGTGTGGGCACCAAACAGCCCAGATATTCTATGATCTGTGTGGGCACCAAACAGCCCAGATATTCTATGTGCTGTGTGGGCACCAAACAGCTCTTTATCTGATTGATCCTGAAATCTAACTCTGTGAGGAGGGTTGTAAGGATAGCTGTATTTCTCACTGCTTGCTCCTGTGTCTGGTCTGAGCACAAAGCAGGTAACCGTCTATGTAGGCAGAGATTCTGAGCCCCCTGGACCTCAGAGGGGTCAGTGCCACGTCCACACATTTGCTGAAAGTCAGTGGGGCTAGTGAAAGGCTGATACTCATAGGCCTGGCCCTGAAAGGCAAACCTGAGAAATCTCCTGTGTGCTGGCAAAATGTTGATTTGAAAATAGGCATCCTGCAGATCAAATGTAGTGAACCCTTCGCCTTGACGAATGGAGTGAGACAGCACGTTGTGCATAAGCATACGGAATGTGAACTTTTTAAAATAGCTGCTGAGGACCCATAGGTCCCTTTGTCAACCAAAATGTAACGAGTGTAGAAGCCTAGTTGGCTTTCTTCTGCTGGTATTGCTCTGATAGCCCTTTATGTGAGAAGAATGGAGATTTCCTGCTCTAGTATTTGAGCCGAGTCGCGCTCGCTACTGACAACACCACTCTCATAAAAACAGGTGGTCTTCTGTCAAACTTAACCCTTGGTAACCATGGGCAAGACTGCATATGCGCACCAGTTCTCCACCCTTGTGGCAAGATTGCTACGGACCGTAGCGCCCCTCTGTTAGCATTATAGGGATTCACCTTTTGGTTATACTCATGTTCTGTGCCCTTGGCAAAAATCTTGTGTGCAACAGTGGTATTTTTTAATTGAAAAGGCAGTGTTTGCGCACGGAACGGGTACAGTGCTTTGTGGCAACTGCTCCTCAGTGCTTAATTTGTAAATTGGGAGGTGCCAGAACAAAAAGTGAGTATGAGAGCGGGGTGACCTGGGGAGCTCTGAGGTACCGGAATGCACGAAGAAAATTAAACCTTTAAAATAAAGCATTGCATGCATATAATCACATTTGCGTAGTGGCATAGAGCAGTGAAGTAGAGGCACTTATGGAAGTTGCACACATGGGAAACATTTTTAGTAGCCTAGGGTCTGGGAAACGTGGCCTTTTCTAAACGCATTTCATGCAATTGTACAGAATTTTACATGACTGGAGACTTTAGGAGGATCTTTTATTAAACTTTTTGGAGCTAAGATAGGCGATTAGCATGAGGTTGTAAGTAACAAGAAAACTTCCCAGGACATAGACATATCTGATATTGGCAGAAAGCTTAAATTCTTGTTAATCTAACTGCACTGTCCAATTTACAGTAGCTATTACAGTGAAAGAATACCATGCTATTGTTTGAGGAGAGTGCACAATTTGGAACATGAAAAGTTATTAATAAACAAATTAGGCACATTTGGGCAGTCTTGAACAGTACATTTACATTTACATTTACATTTAAGTCATTTAGCAGACGCTCTTATCCAGAGCGACTTACAAAATGATGCATTCACCTTATGATATCCAGTGGAACAACCACTTTACAATAGTGCATCTAAATCTTTTAAGGGGGGGGGGAGGGGGGGTTAGAAGGATTACTTTATCCTATCCTAGGTATTCCTTAAAGAGGTGGGGTTTCAGGTGTCTCCGGAAGGTGGTGATTGACTCCGCTGTCCTGGCGTCGTGAGGGAGCTTGTTCCACCATTGGGGTGCCAGAACAGCGAACAGTTTTGACTGGGCTGAGCGGGAACTGTGCTTCCTCAGAGGTAGGGGGGCCAGCAGGCCAGTGGTGGATGAACGCAGTGCCCTTGTTTGGGTGTAGGGCCTGATCAGAGCCTGAAGGTATGGAGGTGCCGTTCCCTTCACAGCTCCGTAGGCAATCACCATGGTCTTGTAGCGGATGCGAGCTTTAACTGGAAGCCAGTGGAGAGAGCGGAGGAGCGGGGTGACGTGAGAGAACTTGGGAAGGTTGAACACCAGACGGGCTGCGGCGTTCTGGATGAGTTGTAGGGGTTTAATGGCACAGGCAGGGAGCCCAGCCAACAGCGAGTTGCAGTAATCCAGACGGGAGATGACAAGTGCCTGGATTAGGACCTGCGCCGCTTCCTGTGTGAGGCAGGGTCGTACTCTGCGAATGTTGTAGAGCATGAACCTACAGGATCGGGTCACCGCCTTGATGTTAGTGGAGAACGACAGGGTGTTGTCCAGGATCACGCCAAGGTTCTTAGCACTCTGGGAGGAGGACACAAGGGAGTTGTCAACCGTGATGGCGAGATCATGGAACGGGCAGTCCTTCCCCGGGAGGAAGAGCAGCTCCGTCTTGCCGAGGTTCAGCTTGAGCTGGTGATCCGTCATCCACACTGATATGTCTGACAGACATGCAGAGATGCGATTCACAGCCTGGTTATCAGAAGGGGGAAAGGAGAAGATTAATTGTGTGTCGTCTGCATAGCAATGATAGGAGAGACCATGTGAGGATATGACAGAGCCAAGTGACTTGGTGTATAGCGAGAATAGGAGAGGGCCTAGAACAGAGCCCTGGGGGACACCAGTGGTGAGAGCGCATGGTGCGGAGACAGATTCTCGCCACGCCACCTGGTAGGAGCGACCTGTCAGGTAGGACGCAATCCAAGCGTGGGCCGCGCCGGAGATGCCCAACTCGGAGAGGGTGGAGAGGAGGATCTGATGGTTCACAGTATCAAAGGCAGCAGATAGGTCTAGAAGGATGAGAGCAGAGGAGAGAGAGTTAGCTTTAGCAGTGCGGAGAGCCTCCGTGACACAGAGAAGAGCAGTCTCAGTTGAATGCCCAGTCTTGAAACCTGACTGATTAGGATCAAGAAGGTCATTCTGAGAGAGATAGCAGGAGAGCTGGCCAAGGACGGCACGTTCAAGAGTTTTGGAGAGAAAAGAAAGAAGGGATACTGGTCTGTAGTTGTTGACATCGGAGGGATCGAGTGTAGGTTTTTTCAGAAGGGGTGCAACTCTCGCTCTCTTGAAGACGGAAGGGACGTAGCCAGCGGTCAAGGATGAGTTGATGAGCGAGGTGAGGAAGGGGAGAAGGTCTCCGGAAATGGTCTGGAGAAGAGAGGAGGGGATAGGGTCAAGTGGGCAGGTTGTTGGGCGGCCGGCCGTCACAAGACGCGAGATTTCATCTGGAGAGAGAGGGGAGAAAGAGGTCAAAGCACAGGGTAGGGCAGTGTGAGCAGGACCAGCGGTGTCGTTTGACTTAGCAAACGAGGATCGGATATCGTCAACCTTCTTTTCAAAATGGTTGACGAAGTCATCCGCAGAGAGGGAGGAGGGGGGGGGGAGGGGAAGGAGGATTCAGGAGGGAGGAGAAGGTAGCAAAGAGCTTCCTAGGGTTAGAGGCAGATGCTTGGAATTTAGAGTGGTAGAAAGTGGCTTTAGCAGCAGAGACAGAAGAGGAGAATGTAGAGAGGAGTGAGTGAAAGGATGCCAGGTCCGCAGGGAGGCGAGTTTTCCTCCATTTCCGCTCGGCTGCCCGGAGCCTTGTTCTGTGAGCTCGTAGTGAGTCGTCGAGCCACGGAGCAGGAGGGGAGGACCGAGCCGGCCTGGAGGATAGGGGACAGAGAAAATCAAAGGATGCAGAAAGGGAGGAGAGGAGGGTTGAGGAGGCAGAATCAGGAGATAGGTTGGAGAAGGTTTGAGCAGAGGGAAGAGATGATAGGATGGAAGAGGAGAGAGTAGCGGGAGAGAGAGAGCGAAGGTTGGGACGGCGCAATACCATCCGAGTAGGGGCAGAGTGAGAAGTGTTGGATGAGAGCAAGAGGGAAAAGGATACAAGGTAGTGGTCGGAGATTTGGAGGGGAGTTGCAATGAGATTAGTGGAAGAACAGCATCTAGTAAAGATGAGGTCAAGCGTATTGCCTGCCTTGTGAGTAGGGGGGGAAGGTGAGAGGGTGAGGTCAAAAGAGGAGAGGAGTGGAAAGAAGGAGGCAGAGAGGAATGAGTCAAAGGTAGACGTGGGGAGGTTAAAGTCACCCAGAACTGTGAGAGGTGAGCCATCCTCAGGAAAGGAACTTATCAAGGCGTCAAGCTCATTGATGAACTCTCCAAGGGAACCTGGAGGGCGATAAATGATAAGGATGTTAAGCTTGAAAGGGCTGGTAACTGTGACAGCATGGAATTCAAATGAGGAGATAGACAGATGGGTCAGGGGAGAAAGAGAGAATGTCCACTTGGGAGAGATGAGGATTCCAGTGCCACCACCTCGCTGGCTCGATGCTCTAGGGGTATGCGAGAAAACGTGGGCAGACGAAGAGAGAGCAGTAGGAGTAGCAGTGTTATCTGTGGTAATCCATGTTTCCGTCAGCGCCAGGAAGTCTAGGGACTGGAGGGTAGCATAGGCTGAGATGAACTCAGCCTTGTTGGCTGCAGACCGGCAGTTCCAGAGGCTGCCGGAGACCTGGAACTCCACGTGGGTCGTGCGCGCTGGGACCACCAGGTTAGAGTGGCAGCGGCCACGCGGTGTGAAGCGTTTGTATGGCCTGTGCAGAGAGGAGAGAACAGGGATAGACAGACACATAGTTGACAAGCTACAGAAGTGTTGTTTCTTGTATTATTGTCTCCTGTGTCTTTAGAGAACTGTTTCACTTTGATATCCTTTTTCTTCTGTCCTGATTTTCACTTTCTTTTCTTCTGTTAACTAGATATTCTTTGTTGTTCTTCGTTAGCTAGCTAGCTTCTTCCAAAAGAGTCCCTAGCAACTGCTTAGCAACTGGTAAACAATTCAGCTTGCTAAGATAACTACAATTTTATGAAAAATAGTTATTTTTCAAAAGCCTATCTTCTTTGTTTGTTGCTTGTTTTTTCTCCTATTCCGTCTTGCAGTTTTCTTTTGCTTTTTTCCGATGTACTTCACTCTAAAAACCATGTAAATTTCAATATTTGTAGGAGCTCATTTTTCAGCTGCTGCTGCTCAAATTGGAGTTCCGGAACTACTTTGTACTTTTACAGTACTTTGAACAGGAATGCAATGGTTCATTAGATCAGTCTAAAATCTTGCACATATACTGCTTCCATCTAGTGGCCAAAATATAAATTGCACCTGGGCTGGAATAATACATTATCGCCTTTCTCTTGCATTTCAAAGATGATGGTACGAAAAAATTACAAAAGAATGGTTGGTTTTTTCTTTGTATTATCTTTTACCAGATCTATTGTGTTATATTCTCCTACATTCCTTTCACATTTCCACAAACGTCAAAGTGTTTCCTTTCAAATGGTACCAAGAATATGCATACCCTTGCTTCATGGCCTGAGCTACAGGCAGTTAGATTTGGGTATGTCATTTTAGGCGAAAATTGGAAATCCTTACGAGATTTTATACTGCAGAAATGATCGAAATTACAGGCTACTTTGACACTGACAAACTGAGAATCTGAGATCAATAAAAACAACCTTGTCTTGAATCCATCATTAGCCTAAGTCTAGGTGTGTGGAGACGCATATTGTAAACTACAATATGAGGAGGAAATTGTAGTCCTAAACATGCTTTCCAGTTTCAATGACTCACCCAATGATGCACGGCTTACTCGCAGGTGATGGCCGATGCGCTCATGCCAAAAGGCAATCTCTCTCTTGTTTTACTTTGTAAAACAATATTTGTAATTTGATATAATATTTTGGCAGCCTCTATAGCCAGATTAGTCTTCTCATTTCAGCAGGAGCCATTTACTTTCCAAACAGTTTTTTTCCCACGATTGTGTTTGAAATATTGCCAAAGGCCTGTTTTGTCTGCATGCTGTTCACTGACAGATTTGCCATGCGTTCCCAACTGTAAACTGTGCCTTGTTATTGGGCGACACACAATCCACAGCTAGGCACATGTTTTAAAGAAGCTATTGATAGTCTGTGGTTATATAATAAGCCTTCTCGTGGTGTAGTAGGGTATTCTGAATTATTTCATGTCTTTCTGAACAGACAACAGTAATTCTAGAACTTTAGTAAATGTATTTCAATTTATCAGGGGTGCTGCTGCTCCTCCAGGACCCTTCGCGCGTTTCTGCTTGAATAAGGAAATCAGTGATGAAGTGCGATGAGAGTTGCAGGCTCATGTCTATCAGAGCAGAGGGAGGGAGATATATAAAGTCAATCTCATACTAGTTCTGTGAGAGATACAGGCACACTTCTCACATAGCCACGGCCACACATTGGTCTCAAACAGCAGTTACAATGTTGCGCAAACCAAATCTACATTTTCACATTACGCTTTTTTGGGTGGGGGGGAGGGGGGGGGGGGGATTAATCAAGATGCAACTCCAATGAACTTGTATCGTTTTTATTCAAATGTGTATATTGCTAAATAATGTCACAAGTGGTACTGGATCCGGCCAAATAGGTTTCGGAACAAAACAGTCCAAAACGGAGAAGTGCCGGATCCTGAAGAGAGTATTCAGAAGTATTTTGACCTCATAAGGAAGAACCAAAGTGAGGTGAGATGGAGCAACAGCGCGTTAGAAAGGAGCGGGGTCCCCCCTATTGGCTGTCGCTCCTGTCTGTCTACGGCTTTTAGTGAAATGAGTTCCTTATTGACCACGCCCAACGAAGGCGCTACCCATACTGAATGACCGAGCAATTATTTGAAATAGAATTTACAACAAAGCCATGACTATATTAGCTTTCATCTTTGCCGATAATTTACAGGGAAACTTTTTATATATTAACTCTAATCTGGAAGCCCAAAAAATAACTGTTATTACAAGAAAGTGTTTCACAACAGGATTTCTCTCACCAGCACTGTTTTAGAGTCAAGTGTTGCATCAGGATGATCTTGGCACTCTATGTTTCTCTATGCATTGTCACCCAGACCTTTCCTCCTCCTGTCTGTGGTAGGAGGTTTTCTGTGACTGGGTCCAGCTCTAATCTCCTCCTCCACTGCATTGTTATCCCAGGAAGTATGGTTGTCAGGACAGCCACAAATGACACATTATGAGTTGTAGAACCTCTGCTACCAACAGTATCCACCACAACAGGCAGCCTGCCAGAGCCCCGCCTGTGTAGAGGGAGTGTCTAAGGCCAGGTGAAGTAACAATAGCAAAACTTTCCCTTATATTGTCCTCATACCAAATATCATGGAAGTATGTTTCAGCTTGAAAGAGAATGGGCGGAACTCAACAATTGGTACAGTGATACAAACATTTGACATGTTATGTGACATAAATCCATCATAATGGGCTGTTTTACCAAAAAGTACAGTACAAGGTAGTATCATAGCTTCAGTATAGTGAATTGGTGTGCAAAGTCACTTTATGGATAACTCGATTTGACCCTTAAAAACGTGCACACAACTAACAAAACTAGTGACATCCTCTCTATTGATTGTATTTCTATGACTGGCCTCCTCCATTGGTTTCTGTGTGTAGGGCTGTGCTGAGCAGAAAGAGCAGGTTAATCATTGGCTCCATAATGTTGTTCCCAGCCATGAGAAGTCCTGCTCAGAGTTAAACTAATAAGGACACAGACCAAAACACAGACATGTTTGCTTAAGGTGGTGATTTTGTTTGTAGTGGAATACAGGTCCTAAAAACTTCTGGCCTTTCCTTAATATCCCTTCATCTCTATCCTTTAAAGGAGATACTTCATTTTTGGGGGGAAACAACATACTCATGTCTGGCCTTCCACTACTACTCTCCAGATGAGTGGGAGGCAGGTAATGCCTTATCACATAATCTCACACAATGTAGTAAATTCCAGGGGATAAATTATGTAAGAAAGCAATAAACCTGAAATGATCATTAGTATGTTTTTACTTGAACAGGATGTTAGAGGATAATCACAAACAATCTGATCTTTTTCAAAAACCTGAGGGGTGACTCATCATCAGCTTGTTATTATAAAGATGTTCTCTAAAGGTTAATCACACACTCCTGCCTTGTCTCCAGACTGCAACTTGGCACATGTGAACACATTGCCATAGACCATACAAGGACCTGGACCCGTCCTGTTTATTACATGCGCTTATTGAGGGATACACACATTTATCAGAAAGAAACTATTCTGCCTCCTTGTATGGTGCTCCCTCCCCTCAGCCTTCTGCTTGGGGGAGCCAAGGCTTCCGTGTTACTTGTCAATAGAGACACTACACAGCCTCACTTTGAGGGGGCCAATAATAATATGACTGCTGAACTAGAGAGGGATTGGAGATTTCAGGGAGGTTCCTGTACTCACATTAGAGCTCACGCAGTGCTATGCAAGGTAGTTCAGCCCTTACACAACTACAAAAGAACAATCACAACCTTACACAGTGTAGGCAAATATGCCATCACAGTGCACACAAAAACACTCACACAGCCATATGGGTAGCTTTTTGTATATATGCAAAGCGGAGTGAGTATAGGCTGTAGTGATGGAGCAAGAGATATCAGGAGAGCTCAAAGAGGATCAGTGCAGGGTATAGAAATCATCCCGATATCCACAATAAGTCCCAAGATGAAGGGTGAACATGTCTAGAGCCAGAGGGCCAAGGAGCCCTGTGTTAAGGGCAGTGTCCCTGACAGGGATATCTATTTCCACACCGTTAATAAGGTAGCCCCCATGATTACAGTACAGTATACCCAAACCCATGGATAGAGCAGTGAGTAATGACCATAATAACACAGCCCCCTTCTCTCATTCCCACCCTCTGTGTTCCTGTAATGTGGCAGGGGTGCATCAGAGCTGCCCTCTCCTCCATTCATTCACAAACCACAACTAAGACTGTTTCTCCAGGACAGTTCACAGCACAGACCTCATCACTGAGGGTAGCAGAATAAAATAGCCTTCTTCTGTCAGAATGGGACAGCCGTAACTTCAGGTACACTATACTGTACTGGATCTCGCTGTGTGGCCATCCTCTCGGTTTGCTGAGAGTCTCTTTAAAAAAAAAACACTGACAAATTCCTGGGAAAGTCTGCTGCACTAATCCTGTGAAGCAAGCAAGTAAGCCCGGAGCAGATAGGCAAACAAGCAGGTTACTCAACCTTTCAATAAAAACAGAGCAAAGCAGGACCTACCACAGCCCCATGATCACATAGTTAGCCAGATATTTTACACAGTAACTATGTTGACAAGTGTATCTAAAGTTATTTCATCCTACTGCCTCAGCATGGGAAAAGTTTAGGCTACTCACCTCTGATAAAGAATCCCAGGGAACAACACACCTCTCAAAGTTCTATCTTCTCCGTGATGCATGTAAGCCCAATATGTTGTGGGCAGTCCCTCTCTACTACCTCGCTCACTCACTGCCTCCCTCTCTCGCTCTCTTTCTCTGGACTACCTCCTCCTGTGAAGGACTTCCCGGTTGACAGGCATTGCCATGGCAACCCCTGGACCCTGTTCAAAAGGCACCCTCCTCTTGGCTTGTCAGCGCGGGGCTTCTTCAATGAAGAGTGCTCATCGTGGTGATATTTCACACAGCGCAGGGTTAACCAAAGGGGAATGCTAATAGTTATTCACCTCCACCTCACCAATACCCCACAATGCCCCTCGCTCTATCACCCACTCTCTCTTTCTCTCCCATGACTCCCTCTCTTTTGTGATGCTGTTTGTGTCTTTTCTGGGGGCACATACAGGGCAGGTCTCTTTCTAGTTAAAGAGAGAGGGGAGTGAAGAGGAGGGGAGAAAAATAACTCTCTCAGTCCAGGAGGGTTCTCTGAGGGTCCCCTGACATCAGTAGTCTTTGAGGTGGTCAACCCCAATGGATCGCACTGACACTGGACCCACCACTTGACTCACTCACTCAGACACAGACAGACAGATAGACATACAGAGCTTCTCTCTCTCACATCCCCTGCCCTTCCCCAGATCATTTATATCCAGCTACAACAGCTTAGACTGAGGGGCACGATGACCAGAGAGAAACTATATGTGAGGGGAGGTGAATCCATTTGAATTTGCTTCAACCACTGACAGCTGATATACTGAATCATCCAGAGATTCTGTATTCAGATATCTAGATTGCCTTTCATAATACGTAGCCCTTGGAGCACACAGACCATAGAACAGGTATATGAGAGAATACAGTAAACGGAACTACAGTGTTAAAGGACAAGCAGAGTGAAGCACATGCTCTCAAATTCCTCAGTTGTTCTCGCTACCATACATGGCAAATTAGAACTATGTTTTCCAGGTTGTCTGCAGTGTTTGCCAAACAGGACACAAACCTGAAGATTTACATGCTGACATAACTGTTTCTGTCTCATATGTCTCAGGTACTGAGTTAGCCTTTACATGTTTCACATTGCAGGTACACTCACCTTTATTGCACTTTAACCTTTTAACCAGTCAGACCAGCTAAAAACTAGAAATGATTTGGTAAGCAATGTGTGTATGTGTGCATGTGTGTTTGTGTATGTGTGTGTGTGTGTGTGTGTGTGTGGTGTGGTGTGTGTGTGTGTGTGTGTGTGTGTGTGTGTGTGTGCGTGTGTAAGCCCCATGCCTCGGACAGTTTCAGGTTGGAATCGAAGGAGTCAGCTCTTTTTTAATAATTCAGCGGTCTGGCTTGGGACAGTGAAACTCAGGCAAATACCAAGCAGTGTCCACTTACTGAGTCTGCACCGCTGCTCCAGAGATTGTTTTTGCCAAAGGAAAATGTTGTTTTTCACCCCTAGAAGAAGGAACACTTCTGGATAGTTTGTGCTGTAGTGGAAGAGGCTATAGGGCCCAGTTAGGGCAGTCAGGCGGGCACAGTCCCCCGCTGTGACCCAATCTTACACCCTGTCATTCTGTGGCTCAATGAGGTGCAAGAGGTGATTGCTGCTTTGGCCGAGGACCCAGCACCTCTCTCACAAACACACTCCCCCCTCCCTCTCTTCTTCTCTCCCATACACATTTCTCTTTCCATCACTGTCATTTTGTCTGTACCTCCCTCCAGTGATAAATATTATATTTGGAGGGATGGGAACTGTAGCCTGTTTTTTCACTGTCCCGCCGAGTCCATAGTGTGGTATTTGTAACAGTGATGGGATTCTAATGAATCAACCCTAGCAACTCTCAGCTCTGTGCCAGACTAGTAAATCCCGCCTAGCAACGTTCAACTTTCAAACACATTCAAACCCTGTTCTGTCTCTGTGGTACGTTCCAATATGTTCCGTATGTTTCTATGAAGCAATCATACCCATTGCATGGGTCATTAAAATCCCATGCAACAACCAAAGACCATACCAAGTGAGGGAATACATCATGACATAAAGCTCTGTTACATAACAGTCAACTACCTAACTTGATGATGGCTAACGGCTGGGTACTTTTTCTACTGGTTGGGGAAAACATTTCCCAGTGAAGCACTAAACTATCTGAACATTCATTGTGCATTTGGAAACAAACTGCCTATAAAACAAGCCATTTGGTTTCAATCAAGCATTCAGATTTTAGAGAGATTTAATAACTAAGAGTATAATGGAACTAAATATTGCTTAACACTGAAAGACATCCAATAAAGTGAAAGAACTGTCAGTTCATCTGTTTTTCTTTCTTAGGTGACCTTTGCCTACATCAGGGGGTTCCCAAGCTAGGGGGAGGGACCTTCCTTGACAGAAATTCAACAATAATAATCATCATAATAATTCGCAATTGTTTATACCGAGCTAAAACAATGCATAAATCCACAATGCTTTAGGCTAGAAACAAGCTGTAGTAGAGTAGACAAATGGACACATGAAGATATGCTTGTCGTGGTTGTTGGCCCAAAGAGGAAATCCATATGGAGCTCTCAAGGATAGCTACTTCCAGTATAAAGAGCCCAGCTAAACAAAGTCAACAGGGACCACAAACATAGAAGTGGAAATGATGGTTTAAAATACAGATGTAGAATCTTAATTTGAGCCAGTTTGCTACAGCAGTAAGGTAATCCTGCAGCAACAGGAAATGTGAATTATTATGTGGATTATAATTAATGGACATTTTTGTAGGGGTTGATACATTTTTCTCAGCAACAAAAGAGAGATCAAATGAAGATCCTACTGTACTTCTGTTCTTGTAAGCCCTTAGATGGGTTCAGTTCCCTTTACGTTTGGTAATAAATGTATCATGATAAAACACTGATGTGTTGAATGAATGAACATATTAATGTATACAGTATGCACAAATGAACATGCACAGTATAACCAGAGGTGCAGTACTGAAGTGGCTACATTCAGCATAGCTCTCAGCCCAAAACAACAGCCACAACATCAGAAACCTGTCTCTCCGTGGAGAAGGTCTGATTCCTATCTGCTCAACCAAAGACAGATAGCTCCTTCCTAAGACAATGTTAGAACCCTACAAGAACTATTCGGCTGCAACTCAACTGTTGCACAACAATGTTCCGACAAAAAGTAATTGACACGCATGGAGAACTAAAGATAAACACAGTTCCATTTCCCACAGTTCAAGTGTATAATCCGGTCATTACGCTCCTGATCTCTTCAGCCCTCTAGGTGATAGAGCCAGAGCGAGCGGGAGAGTCTGACAACATGAACTGTTTGTGTTTTAGTCTTGGCGTGGAGCAGCAGAGACAGACAGAGAGAGTCGTACTTACAGATTAGTGCAGCGCAGGCCGAGTAGAGAGGACTTCTTGGTATAGTACAGAGGGAGAGAGAAAGAGAAGGAGGGAGGGAGGGAGAGAACCACTGCTGCTGGCCAACAGGGTGTCTTTTATCTTCTGCGAGTGACTCAGCTTGTGTGTGTGTGTGTTTTGTGTGTGTGCAACACCCCTCACTCCACTCTACAGCTCATCAGGGACTCTGTAATAGTTTCCATCTGCAGCTGGAAATAATAGAAATTCCCATGCAGGCACAGCCTCAGTGGAACCGCCCTTTTGTTTTTCATGAGCAGGAACAGAGGAGGCCATTTTCACATCAACCTAAATATACAGACTTGTGTTTGAGATCAATCCAGTAATAGTGTGGTGCTCCATTCAGAGTCCGAGGCCTATTTGAGAGAAAGATATGCAGATTTGCTAAACTAAACTGTAAAAAAGGCCTTTCCTTCCAGCCAATCAGGGTACTTGAATTGACATTTGGACTTGGGCTCCGCCCACTCTAGCTCAGAACATTTTTAGTCATCAACAGAAGAAGACACAAGTTTGGTTTGCAACCAAGCTTTATTAAGTGTTTATTCTAAAAGGGGCTTTATATTGTTGGGGGTTGTTTATGATTAATGCATGCTACTGAAACCTTGCTAGTGTTAGTTATCTTGTTACATATAACTTAATACCTGTGTAATTAATGCATGCCATCTCCGAAGTACAGAATTGCCAGTTAATCATTGCATGGTTGTATTTATCATTATGTGCATGTTACTATTACAGCAAGAGATTGTGCTATATGGCAGTTTAGTAAGTAAGTTCTGGAAGAAACAAACATTATATAGACAAGCGGGACCTGATCCTAGATCAGAGGTAACTCAGATTCTAAGCGGCTTGGTGCGCATGCGCACTTGATTTATGGCCAACCAGATAATCAATCAATCAAATCTATTTATAAAGCCCATTTTACATCTGCAGATGTCACAAAGTGCTATACAGCTGCTGTTCCTTCACTCTGCGGTCCAACTCATCCCAAACCATCTCAATTGGGTTGAGGTCAGGTGATTGTGGAGGCCAGGTCATCTGATGCAGCACTCCATCACCCTCCTTCTGTCACGCCTGCTCCCGCTCTCCCTCTCTGGCGCTCGAGGGCGCCTGGCTGTCCTTCATAACACACACCTGTCACCATCATTACGCGCAGCAGCGCTCATTGGGCTCACCTGGGCTCCTTCACTTTGTTGATTGCCCTGTCTATAACTGTCTGCTTCCCCGCTTGTTCCCTGTGTCTGCATCGATCACCCCAGTGTTTAATTTGCCATACTGTAATAATTTCGCAACTATGGCCTATTTATTGCCTCACCCCCCTTATCCTACCTCATTTGCACACACTGTATATAGACTTTCTCTATTGTATTATTGATTGTATGTTTGTTTATTCCATGTGTACCTCTGTGTTGTTGTTTGTGTCGCACTGCTTTTCTTTATTTTGGCCATATCGCAGTTGTAAATGAGAACTTGTTCTCAACTAGCCTACCTGGTTAAATAAAGGTGAAATAAATCAAATAAAATAAAAATGTATGTTGTTATGTGTTCACGTCCAGACGCTGTCCTTTCCTGTTCAATGTCCGTCGCCATTAAATGTTCAATCCCTGTACCTACTTCGTGTGTCTCTACCAGCGTCGACCCTTACACCTTATTGGTCAAATAGCCCTTACACAGCCTGGAGGTGTGTTTTGGGTCATTGTCCTGTTGAAAAACAAATGTTAGTCCCACTAAGCGCAAACCAGACGGGGCGGCATATCGCTGCAGAATGCTGTGGTAGCCACGCTGGTTAAGTGTGCCTTTAATTCTAAATAAATCACCATCACACCTTCTCCTCCATGCTTCATGGTGGGAACCACACATGCGGAGGTCATCCGTTCATCTACTCTGCGTCTTACAAAGACACAGCGGTTGGAACCAAAAACTCATCAGTCCAAAGGACCGATTTCCACCAGTCTAATGTCCATTGCTCGTGTTTCTTGGCCCGAGCAAGTCTCTGCTTATTATTGGTGTCCTTTAGTAGTGGTTTCTTTGCAGCAATTCGACCATGAAGGCATGATTCATGCAGTCTCCTCTGAACAGTTGATGTTGAGATGTGTCTGTTGCTTGAACTTTGTGAAGCATTTTTTTTGGTCTGCAATCTGAGGTGCAGTTAACTTATCCTCTGCAGCAGAGGTAACTCAGTGTGACACAAAAAACAACAGAGTTGTTTTATGTGGTTCGGGCTGGTTGTGTTAGTAGTTGGGTGTTTGATTTATTATTCTGGGTTTTGGGCACTGTTCTATGTTTATGTATTTCTATGTTTAGTCTAGTCATTTGTATTTCTATGTTTAGTTAATTGGGGGTTGGACTCTCAATTGGAGGCAGGTGTTTTCTAGTTGCCTCTGATTGAGGGTCCTATAAATAGGTATGTGTTTGTGTTAGTATTTTATGGGAGATTGTTCTTGTTTAGCTATGTGTGCCTGACAAGACTGTCAAGTTCGTTTTGTGTTTTTGTATACGTTTTTGGTGTTTTTCCTTCTTCACATAAATAAAAGAAGATGAGTGTACATATTCCCGCTGCATCTTGATCTCAATCCTACGACAACCGTGACAGAATCTCCCACCAACCAAGGACCAAGCAGCGGGGTAAGGAGCAACGAAAAAATTCTGGACGGGGCTGGACCATGGCACCAGGCTGGGGACTACCGTCTCCCACCGGAGGAGATAGAAGCAGCCAAGGCAGAGAGGCGCCGGTATGAAGCGATATACACGCTGATAAAGCACGAGAGGCAGCCCCAAGAATTTCTTTGGGGGGGGGGCACACGGGTAGGTTGGCTAGGCCAGGCAGTAGACCTAAGCCAGCTCCCTGTGCTTATTATGGGAAGCAGGTGGAGAAGAGAGCGCCGGAGTATGCGGAAGTGCGCACGATTTCGCCCATGCGCACGCACAGTCCGGTGCGAGTGATCCCAGCCCCTCGCAAGTGTCGTGCTAGAGTGGGCATCCAGCCTGGAAGGAGGATGCCTGCGCAGCGCATCTGGCCACCGGTGCGCCTCCTAGGTCCAGGCTACCCTACGCCTGCTCTACGCACGGCAACCATCAGGCCTCTGCACAGCCCAGTTCGCCCTGTGCCAGCACTTCGCTCGTGCAGGGCTACTAGTTCCATCCAGCCAGGACGGGTTGTGCAGGAGGTGCGATCGAGACCGCCAGTGTGCCTCCACAGCCCGGTATATCCAGTACCAGCACCACGCACCAGGCTTCCAGTGCGTCAGCCCAGTCCTATTCAGCCTGTTCCTGCTCCTCGCACTAGCCTTACAGCGCGTGTCTCCAGTCTGGTAGCTCCACTACCAGCCCCACGCATTAGGCTTCCAGTGCGTCAGCTCAGTCCCGAGCTTCCGACGACAGTACTCCGTCCAGAGTGTCCGACAACAGTACTCCGTCCAGAGTGTCCGACGACAGTGCCCCGTCCAGAGTGTCCGAAGACAGTGCCCCGTCCAGAGTGTCCGAAGACAGTGCCCCGTCCAGAGTGTCCGAAGACAGTGCCCCGTCCAGAGTGTCCGACGACAGTGCCCCGTCCAGAGTGTCCGGCGACAGTGATCCGTCCAGAGTATCCGGCAACAGTACCCCGTCCAGAGTATCCGGCAACAGTACCCCGTCCAGAGTACCTGGCAACAGTGTATAGTCCGGAACCGAGTGAGACGGCCTACAGTCCGGAACTGAATGAGACGGCCTACAGTCTGGAACCGAGTGAGACGACCTACAGTCAGGAACCGAGTGAGACGGCCTACAGTCAGGAACCGAGTGAGACAGTCTACAGTCAGGAACCGAATGAGACGGCCTACAGTCAGGAACCGAGTGAGACGGACTACAGTCAGGAACCGAGTGAGACGGCCTACAGTCCGGAACCGAGTGAGACGGCCTACAGTCCGGAACCGAGTGAGTCGGCCTACAGTCCGGAACCGAGTGAGTCTGCCTACAGTCCGGAACCGAGTGAGACTGCCTACAGTCCGGAACCGAGTCCAAAGCTCATAGAGTCGTCCTACAGTCTAGAGCTCATAGAATATAGTACAGGGTCTACAGTGACATGTGTCAGGCCGAGGGATTTGGGAGGAGTGGACTGGTCAGGGGGTGGTCTTAGTCTTGTTTAGTCTAGTCATTTGTATTTCTATGTTTAGTTAATTGGGGGTTGGACTCTCAATTGGAGGCAGGTGTTTTCTAGTTGCCTCTGATTGAGGGTCCTATAAATAGGTATGTGTTTGTGTTAGTATTTTGTGGGAGATTGTTCTTGTTTAGCTATGTGTGCCTGACAAGACTGTCAAGTTCGTTTAGTGTTGTTGTATACGTTTTTGGTGTTTTTCCTTCTTCACATAAATAAAAGAAGATGAGTGTACATATTCCCACTGCGTCTTGGTCTCAATCCTACGACAACTGTGACAGGGATGAGGTAGGTAGTTGGATGGGCTATTTACAGATGGGTTGTGCACAGCTGCAGCGATCGGTAAGCTGGACAGATAGCTGATGCTTAAAGTTAGTGAGGGAGATAAGTCTCCAACCAGCAATTTTTGCAATTCGTTCCAGTCATTGGCAGCAAAGAACTGGAAGAAAAGGTGGCCAAAGGAGGTGTTGGCTTTGGGGATGACCAGTGAGATATACCTGCTGGAGCGCGTGCTACGGGTGGGTGTTGTTATGGTGACCAGTGAGCTGAGATAAGGCAGGGCTTTACCTAGCAGAGACTTATAGATGACCTGGAGCCAGTGGGTCTGGCGACGAATATGTAGCGAGGGCTAGACGAGAGCATAGAGGTCTCAGTGGTGGGTGGTATATGGGGCTTTGGTGACAAAACGGATGCCACTGTGATAGACTGCATCCAGTTTGCTGAGTAGAGTGTTGGAGGCTATTTTGTAAATGACATCGCCAAAGTCGAGGATCGGTAGGATGGTCAGTTTTACGAGGGTATGTTTGGCAGCATGAATGAAGGAGGCTTTGTTGCGAAATAGGAAGCTGATTCTAGATTTAATTTTGGATTGGAGATGTTTAATATGAGTCTGGAAGGAGAGTTTACAGTCTAGCCATACACCTAGGTATTTGTAGTTGTCCACATATTCTAAGTTAGAACCATCCAGAGTAGTGATGCTAGTCGGGTGGGTGGGTGCGGGCAGCAATCAGTTGAAGAGCATTCATTTAGTTTTACTAGTGTTTAAGAGCAGTTGGAGGCCACGGAAGGAGTGTTGTATGGCATTGAAGCTCGATTGGAGGTTTGTTAACACAGTGTCCAATGAAGGGCCAGATGTATACAGAATGGTGTCGTCTGCATAGAGGTGGATCAAGGAATCACCCGCAGCAATAGCGACATTGTTGATATATACAGAGAAAAGAGTCGGCCCGAGAATTGAACCCTGTGGTATCCCCATAGAGACTGCCAGAGGTCTGGACAACAGGCCCTCTGATTTGACACACTGAACTCTATCTGAGAAGTAGTTGGTGAACCAGGCGAGGCAGTGATTTGAGAAACCAAGGCTGTTGAGTCTGCCGATAAGAATACGGTGATTGACAGAGTCGAAAGCCTTGGCCAGGTCGATGAATACGGCTGCACAGTATTCTCTTTTATCGATGGCGGTTATGATATCGTTTAGTACCTTGAGCTTGGCTGAGGTGCACTCGTGACCAGCTCGGAAACCGGATTGCACAGCTGAGAAGCTACGGTGGGATTCGAAATTGTCAGTGATCTGTTTGTTAACTTGGCTTTCGAAGACTTTAGAAAGGCAGGGCAGGATGGATATAGGTCTGTAACAGTTTGGGTCTAGAGTGTCACCCCCTTTGAAGAGGGGGATGACCGCGGCAGCTTTCCAATGTTTAGGAATCTCGGACGATACGAAAGAGAGGTTGAACAGACTGGTAATAGGGGTTGCAACAATAGCGGTGGATAATTTTAGAAAGAGAGGGTTCAGATTGTCTAGCCCAGCTGATTTGTATGGGTCCAGATTCTGCAGCTCTTTCAGAACATCTGCTGTCTGGATTTGGGCGAAGGAGAAGCTGGGGAGGCTTGGGAAAGTAGCTGCAGGGGATGCGGAGCAGTTGGCTGGGGTTGGGGTAGCCAGGAGGAAAGCATGGCCAGCCGTAGAGAAATGCTTATTGAAATTCTCGATTATCGTGGATTTATCAGTGGTGACAGTGTTTCCTAGCCTCAGTGCAGTGAGCAGCTGGGAGGAGGTGCTCTTATTCTCCATGGACTTTACAGTGTCTCAAAACCTTTTGGAGTTAGAGCTACAGGATGCAAATTTCTGTTTGAAAAAGCTAGCCTTTGCTTTCCTAACTGACCACGTGTATTGGTTCCTGACTTCCCTGAAAAGTTGCATATCGCGGGGACTATTCGATGCTAGTGCAGTCTGCCACAGGATGTTTTTGTGCTGGTCGAGGACAGTCAGTTCTGGACTGAACCAAGGGCTATATCTGTTCTTAGTTCTACATTTTTTGAAAGGGGCATGCTTATTTAAGATGGTGAGGAAAGCACTATTAAAGAACGACCAGGAATCCTCTACTGATGGGATGAGGGCAATATCCTTCCAGGATACCCGGGCCAGGTCGATTAGAAAGGCCTGCTCGCAGAAGTGTTTTAAGGGACCGTTTGACAGTGATGGGGGGTGATCGTTTGACCACGGACCCATAGCGAATGCAGGCAATGAAAACAGCAGAGGTGTATTTGGAGGGCAAGTTGGTCAGGATAATATCTATGAGGGTGCCCCTGTTTACGGATTTAGGGTTATACCTGGTGGGTTTATTGATAATTTGTGTGAGATTGAGGGTATCTAGCTTAGATTGTAGGACTGCCGGGGTGTTAAGCATATCCCAGTTTAGGTCACCTAACAGAACGAACTCTGAAGATAGATGGGGGTCAATCAATTCACATATGGTGTCCATGGCACAGCTGGTAGCTGAGGGGGGTCTATAACAGCGACAGTGAGACTTATTTCTAGAGATACATTTTTTAAATTGGAAGCTCAAACTGTTTGGGCATAGACCTGGAAAGTATGACAGAACTTTGCAGGCTATGCAGTAGATTGCATCACCTCCCCCTTTGGCAGTTCTATCTTGACAGAAAATGTTGTAGTTGGGGATGGAAATCTCAGAATTTTTTGTGGCATTCCTATGCCAGGATTCAGACACGGCAAGGACATCAGGGTTGGCGGAGTGTGCTAAAGCAGTGAGTAAAACAAACTTAGGGAGGAGGCTTCTGATGTTAACATGTGTAACGACGGTCGTCAGGAATGGACCAAGGCGCAGTGGGTTGAGTGCTCATAATTAACTTTAATATAAACACTTACACAAACAAAACAAAACGATGGACGATGAATACAGACTTGACGGCAAAAGACAGCAATTCAAGTGACAACCTCCCACAAATACAAACACACCCTAATATATAGGACTCTCAATCAAAGGCAACTAGACAACACCTGCCTTCAATTGAGAGTCCACACCCCAATTAACTAAACATAGAAACAGACTAACTAGAAAGAACATAGAAATAGACTAACATAGAGCAGTGACCAAAAAACCCCGGAATACATAAACCAAATACCCTCTGCCACGTCCTGACCAGCCTACACTAACAAAATAACCCTCATACTGGTCAGAACGTGACAACATGCATAACACCAAGGCTTTTACGGTTACAGAAGTCAACAAATGAGAGTGCCTGGGGACACACAGGGCCTGGGTTAACCTCTACCTCACCCGAGGAACAGAGGAGGAGTAGGATGAGGGTAAGGCTGAAGGCTATCAAAACTGGTCGTCTAGTGCGTTGGGGACAGAGAATAAAAGGAGCAGATTTCTGGGTGTGGTAGGATAGATTCAGGGCATAATCTACAGACAGGGGTACGGTAGGGTGCGGGTACAGTGGAGGTAAACCTAGGCATAGAGTTACGATAAGAGAGGTTGCATCTCTGGTCGCACTAGTTATGCTGGGTGAGGTCACCGCATGTGTGGGAGGTGGGACAAAAGAGGTATCTGAGGCATGTTGAGTGGGACTAGGGGCTCCACAGTAAACTAAAACAATGATAACTATCCTAAACAACAGTATACAAGGCATATTGACATTAGAGAGAGACATAAAGCGAGGCATAAAGCAATCACAGGTGTTGATTGGGAGAGCTAGCTAAGACAACAACGGGTAAGACAACAACAGCTAATCAGCTAAGACAACAACAGGTAAAATGGCGATGAATGGGCAGAGAGGGTCAGTTAACTACACACATGGCCTGAGTTCGAGGCTGGCGCTGACAGATAAACAAAATAAACAAAATGGAGTACCATGATTAATGAACAGTCCAGCAGCCATCAGCTATTTAGCCAAGTGATCATAGGGTCCAGTGAACAGCAATAGATGAAACAGGGAAGCCGCTGGGTAGTCGATGCTACACTAGCAAGCGGAGACACGGCATTCAAAAAAAAAGTTAGCAGGCCGGGGCTAGTAGAAGTGTCTTCACCGAAGACCCGGCAAAGGCCGGTTGAGGGCACAATGGATGGAATTACGTTGGCAGACCAGTCGTGATGGATCGGCAGGGCTCCGTGTCGACAAAGGGTCCAGGCCAGTTAGCAAAAGAGGTATTGTAGCTGGAGTAATTTCATTTGCTAGCCTGGAGATGCGCCTGGCTGGAGGCATCTGGTGCTAGCTTCGGGACATGGGCATTAGCCATTATAGCCATTCGGTAGCCGCTAGCTAGCTGCAATTATCCGATGCAAAGGTCCAGAGCTTACGGCAAGAATCCTGTGATGTATTGGATTCTAGTCGTGTTAGTGAAGAGTCCGGGAGGCGTCAGCTGTGTAGCCGAGTGATCATAGGGTCCTCTGAGCAGGCCGGGAGATGGGCCTGGCTCAAAGCTAGCTTCGGGGCTGGGCCACTCGGTAGCGGCTAGCTAGTTGCGATGAACTGGAGTAATGGTCCAGGGCTTACGGCAGGAATCCGTTGTCGTAGTGGAGAAAAACCAGGCTAAAAGCGGCTGGTGTCTGTGTTTCAGGTAAAGGCCGCTAGCAGTGGCTAACAATAACTAAATAGCTAGTAGCTGGTTAGCTTCTGATGGAGGTTCTGGCTATAAGGTCTAAAAATAGCAGATCCATATCACATTGGGTGAGGTGGGTTGCCGGAAGGTATATTTAATTTAAAAATGGAAAAAGAGATTGTTTTTTCGTCTTTCTTTGTATATATTTCAAACATTTACACAGGAGAATGACAAACAACGTCTGCACTGTGACACCTACCTTGTCACAACAGAACTGATTGGCTCAAACTCATTAAGAATAAATTCCACAAATTAACTTTTAACAAGACACACCTGTTAATTGAAATGCATTCCAGGTGACTACCTCATGAAGTTGGTTGAGAGAATGCCAAGAGTGTGAAAAGCTGTCATGAAGGCAAAGGGAGGCTACTTTGAAGAATCTTAAATCTGAAATCTATTTTGATTTCTTTAACACTCTTTTGGTTACTACATGATTCCATGTGTGTTATTTCATAGTTTTGATGTCTTCTACAATGTAGAAAATAGTAAAAATAAAGAAAAATCATGGAATAAGTGTCACGGTTGTCGTAGGAAGGAGCGGACCAAAGTGCAGCGTGTGTCGTTCCACATTTTATTTTCACTGTGAAACTATGCAATACATACACATAAACTAAAGAACGAAAAACAACAAACCGTGACGCAGAGTTGAAACATACACTAACTCAAAAACAATCTCCCACAAACCCAGGGGGAAAAAACACCTACTTAAGTATGATCTCCAATTAGAGAAAATGATGACCAGCTGCCTCTAATTGGAGATCATTCCAAACAAAAACCCAACATAGAAATACTAAACTAGAACATAACAACATAGAAAAACTAAACTAGAAAAACTCCCCTGTTACGCCCTGACCTACTCTACCATAGAAAATAACAGCTTTCTATGGTCAGGACGTGACAATAAGTAGGTGTGTCCAAACATTTGACTGGTATTGGCGATCTAAATGAATTTAAAAATTCAAGATTCGTTGGTGGAACTCCAAGAGCAAACTTGCAATGTAATCCAGGCTTAAAAGTCCTCTGAAGCTTTTTAATTTTGCCCTCAAAATCTCCAACCTGAATCTCAGCATATACTGTAGAGTTCATTTTCAATTTTTTTGTTTGTTTTCTCTTTCAATGGTGGATTCAGTTAGCATAGCATCTATTGATGATCGCTAGGTCTGTGCATGTTCTATGAATAAATTTAGCTTGTATTACTTATAATCATGTTTTATGTTGGATGTGCCCTCACAGTTAATGTAATTGTTATTTGTCCAATGATTTATTCTTTCTTAAGGGTATTTTTAAGGAGTGGTGGCAGTCCCACTCCTTTTGTTGAAGAGATAGAACAGTGGTGGAAAGAAGAGGAAGATAGGAGGAGAGGGAGGGGGAGTCAAAGGGACAGTGTGCCGGATTCGAACCCATGCCGACTGAGGCCACTAATAATTTATTCTGCCTATTTCTTGCTTTGAACATAATAAAACAATTGATCTAAAAAAAATTGATTTTCCAGAACAAAAAATACATCTAAGCCCTACAAATATGTCAATTTATTATATTCCACATAAGAATTCACACGAGAGGCGCTGTAGCCTGCATATAGCCTACAGAGTTTACTTGAACTGGCGCCCAGTGGACCTGCAATCTTATGGGCCCTACACTCTTCACGCTAAACTATGCAAACGCAACGATGGAGCGTCATTTTCACACATACTGTAGCTACATACATTTGTGTGGCTCAACTTTTGTAACGGACCGTATACAAAGCTCCGTCTCTGTTTGTTTATGTTTCCTTCATTTATAGAACCACAAGTCCATTCTAAATAACTGAAGAGAGAGAGTGTGTGTGTGTGTGTGTGTGTGTGTGTGTGTGTGTGTGTGTGTGTGTGTGTGTGTGTGTGTGTGTGTGTGTGTGTGTGTGTGTGTGTGTGTGTGTGTGTGTGTGTGTGTGTGTGTGTGTGGATGGTTCTTCTATCCTTTTTTTTTTACTATCCACAAGGATAGTAAAACAAGGAAAACATTTCCCACGTCCCCATGAGGACAAAGGCTATTTTAAACTTAGGGGTTAGGGTTAGAATTAGGGTTAGGGTTAGAATTAGGGTAAGGGGTTAATAGTTAGGGTTAGGAGTTAGGTTTTAAGGTTTGGGTTAGGGTTAGGGTTAGCGTTACGGGTTAGGGTTAAGGTTAGGGACATAGTAAGGGGAAGGGTTAGGGGTTAGGGAAAATAGTATTTTGAATGGAAAGTAATTTTAGGTCTGCACGAGGATAGAACAACAAAATGTTTGTGTGTGTGTGTGTGTGTGTGTGTGTGTGTGTGTGTGTGTGTGTGTGTGTGTGTGTGTGTGTGTGTGTGTGTGTGTGTGTGTGTGTGTGTGTGTGTGTGTGTGTGTGTGTGTGTGTGTGTGTGTGTTAATACTATGTGTGGTGGTGACAAAGACAAATAAAAGTCCTGGACTGAGAAGCATCCGTACTGTTCTTGACGGACAGAATATAGTGAGTCAGAACCTTAACGATCAGTATTAAGCACATAGTGGGTGAGGGCTCAAAAGCCAACCACTCAAATGAGCTCCAGCTAGCCTTTTTTTCATAAACCTTGAGTCACAATGTTGGTTGACACAGAGCAATACATACATGACTAGGGTTACACTCCACACAAATACACAAATTCTAAATCCAGACCTGGGCTCACGCTAACAGACTTAGTCACACACTCACATACACACATGCCCACAGCTGGAGGAGAGGAATCAGTGTTTCCACAGTCTGCTCCAAAAGCAGCCATGCCCATGTTGCAAAGGCAGCCTCACTTGCCCACCCAGTTTGGAAATGAGTGTGTGGCAGTGGAAACTACTGTAGTATGTAGATTGCAGTGGACACATTGGTAAATGCTTTTAATTCTAGAGTATCAATAATGCAGAAGAAAAATAAACACATTCAGGTACACAGGAAGATGTGTCATGCACTCATTATTTTAGAGAAGGCACGAAGAACATGGGGGGGTGCAGCTTTTTGCAGCTTTTCCTGCATTCTAGAGCCATAAACATTATGCCTAGTTTGCTGGGAAAAAATGTATATTTTTCTGCATCGGTTATCTAAGCATACAGTGCCTTGCGAAAGTATTCGGCCCCCTTGAACTTTTCGACCTTTTGCCACATTTCAGGCTTCAAACATAAAGATATAAAACTGTAATTTTTTGTGAAGAATCAACAACAAGTGGGACACAATCATGAAGTGGAACGAAATTTATTGGATATTTCAAACTTTTTTAACAAATAAAAAACTGAAAAATTGGGCGTGCAAAATTATTCAGCCCCCTTAAGTTAATACTTTGTAGCGCCACCTTTTGCTGCAATTACAGCTGTAAGTCGCTTGGGGTATGTCTCTATCAGTTTTGCACATCGAGAGACTGACATTTTTGCCCATTCCTCCTTGCAAAACAGCTCGAGGTCAGTGAGGTTGGATGGAGAGCGTTTGTGAACAGCAGTTTTCAGTTCTTTCCACAGATTCTCGACTGGATTCAGGTCTGGACTTTGACTTGGCCATTCTAACACCTGGATATGTTTATTTGTGAACCATTCCATTGTAGATTTTGCTTTATGTTTTGGATAATTGTCTTGTTGGAAGACAAATCTCCGTCCCAGTCTCAGGTCTTTTGCAGACTCCATCAGGTTTTCTTCCAGAATGGTCCTGTATTTGGCTCCATCCATCTTCCCATCAATTTTAACCATCTTCCCTGCCCCTGCTGAAGAAAAGCAGGCCCAAACCATGATGCTGCCACCACCATGTTTGACAGTGGGGATGGTGTGTTCAGGGTGATGAGCTGTGTTGCTTTTACGCCAAACATAACGTTTTGCATTGTTGCCAAAAAGTTCGATTTTGGTTTCATCTGACCAGAGCACCTTCTTCCACATGTTTGGTGTGTCTCCCAGGTGGCTAGTGGCAAACTTTAAACGACACTTTTTATGGATATCTTTAAGAAATGGCTTTCTTCTTGCCACTCTTCCATAAAGGCCAGATTTGTGCAGTATACAACTGATTGTTGTCCTATGGACAGAGTCTCCCACCTCAGCTGTAGATCTCTGCAGTTCATCCAGAGTGATCATGGGCCTCTTGGCTGCATCTCTGATCAGTCTTCTCCTTGTATGAGCTGAAAGTTTAGAGGGACGGCCGGGTCTTCGTAGATTTGCAGTGGTCTGATACTCCTTCCATTTCAATATTATCGCTTGCACAGTGCTCCTTGGGATGTTTAAAGCTTGGGAAATCTTTTTGTATCCAAATCCGGCTTTAAACTTCTCCACAACAGTATCTCGGACCTGCCTGGTGTGTTCCTTGTTCTTCATGATGCTCTCTGCGCTTTAAACAGACCTCTGAGACTATCACAGAGCAGGTGCATTTATACGGAGACTTGATTACACACAGGTGGATTCTATTTATCATCATTAGTCATTTAGGTCAACATTGGATCATTCAGAGATCCTCACTGAACTTCTGGAGAGAGTTTGCTGCACTGAAAGTAAAGGGGCTGAATAATTCTGCACGGCCAATTTCTCAGTTTTTTATTTGTTAAAAAAGTTTGAAATATCCAATAAATTTTGTTCCACTTCATAATTGTGTCCCACTTGTTGTTGATTCTTCACAAAAAATTACAGTTTTATATCTTTATGTTTGAAGCCTGAAATGTGGCAAAAGGTCGAAAAGTTCAAGGGGGCCGAATACTTTCGCAAGGCACTGTATCTCTTTACCTGTTCAATTGTCATTTTTTATTAATGCCTTTATTTTACCTTTATTAACTAAAGGTAAAATAAAAAAATAAAAAATAAAAATGCCACGCTTGTGTAAAGTTTCATAACACAATAATTAAAGCAATTTTTGTATTATCTAAAGTCTTGCAACCTTTCCAGCAGGCATGGCAGCTAAAATAGTTAGACAAGCTACTCTAACTCGATTGATAGCCAGAAATGGCTTGGGAGCTAGTTATGAGGTTTGGAGATTGGGAACCTTAGCTCGCTGGCTAGCTAAAGCCAACTTCATAAAATTGCTAGGTGGCTATTATTACAGACAAACAACAAAACATTTTAGATGTATTTATTCAATAGCCTGGATCAAATTAATTTACAAACATAGCACCTGCGAGTCCTGCACATCACTGGCAGCTAAAATCAAATCAAACGCTGTGTGTGTCACTCGACAATTTCTCACCTCCTCCACTGATGATAATGGCCGTGTCAAAAAACTTATAATAGCGTTCTACATACGGTACCAGTCAAAAGTTTGGACACACATACTCATTCAAGGGTTTTTCTTTATTTTGCTATTTTCTACATTGTAGAATAATAGTGAAGACATCAAAACTATGAAATAATATATATGGAATCTTCAAAATAGCCACCCTTTGAATGAGCTTTGCACACTCTTGGCATTCTCTCAACGAGCTTCATGAGGAATGCTTTTCCAACAGTCTTGAAGCAGTTTCCACATATGCTGAGCACTTGTTGGCTGCTGTTCCTTCATTCTGCAGTCCAACTCATCCCAAAGCATCTCAATTGGGTTGAGGTCAGGTGATTGAGGAGGCCAGGTCATCTGATGCTGTCACGTCCTGACCAGTTAAGGGGTTATTTGTTATTGTAGTTTGGTCAGGACGTGGCAGGGGGGTGTATGTTTTATGTGGTTCGGGGTTTGTTAGTATATGTGTTTATGTAGAGGGGTGTTGGTTTAGAGTATTCCGGGGTTTTTGGTTATGTTCTATGTTTTGTATTTCTAGGATCTGTCTATGTTGTGTATTTCTTTGTGTTGGCCTGGTATGGCTCTCAATCAGGAGCTGTACATCGTTGTTGCTGATTGAGAGTCATACTTAGGTAGCCCTGTTTCACCTGTCCCTTTGTGGGAAGTTGTTGTTGCATAGCTGTGTGTTTAGCCTGCAAGCATGTTCGTTCGATAGTTTTCTTGTTTTTGTTTGTTCAGTGTTAAATAAAGTCGCTATGAGCACTCAACCCGCTGCGCCTTGGTCCACTACGTACGACGACCGTTACAGATGCAGCACTCCATCACTCTCCTTCTTGGTCAAATAGCCCTTTCACAGCCTGGAGGTGTGTTTTGGGTCATTGTCCTGTTGAAAAACAAATGATAGTCCCCCTAAGCGCAAACCAGATGGGATGGCATATCTCTGCAGTATGCTGTGGTAGCCATGCTGGTTAAGTGTGCATTGAATTCTAAATAAATCACAGACAGTGTCACCAGCAAAGCACCTCCTCCTCCATGCTTCATGTTGGGATCTACACATGCAAAGATCATCCGCTCACCTACTCTCACAAAGACACGGTGGTTGGAACCAAAAATCTAAAATTCGGACTCATTAGACCAAAGGACAGATTTCCACTGCTCTAATGTCCATTGCTCATGTTTCTTGGCCCAAGCAAGTCTCTTTTTATTATTGGTGTCCTTGAGTAGGGGTTTCTTTGCAGCATTTCGACCATGAAGGCCTGATTCACGGAGTCTCCTCTGAACAGTTAATGTTGAGCTATGTCTGTTACTTGAACTCTGTGAAACATTTATTTGGGCTACAATCTGAGGCTGGTAACTCTAATGAACTTATCCTCTGCAGCAGAGGTAACTCTGGGTCTTCCTTTCCTGTGGTTTCATCATAGCTCTTGATGATTTCTGCTACTGAACTTGAAGAAACTTTCAAAGTTCTTGAAATGTTCCGCATTGACTGACCTTCAGGTCTTAAAGTAATGATGGACTGTCGTTTCTCTTTGCTTATTTGAGCTGTTCTTGACATAATATGGACTTGGTATTTTACCAAATAGGGCTATCTTCTGTATACCACCCCTACCTTGTCACAACACAACTGATTGGCTCAAACGCATTAAGGAGAAAATAAATTCCACAAATTAACTTTTAACAAGGCACACCTGTTAATTGAAATGCATTCCAGGTGACTACCTCATGAAGCTGGTTGAGAGAATGCCAAGAGTGTATAAAGCTGTCATCAAAGCAAAGGGTGGCTACTTTGAAGAATCTAAAATATTAAACATATTTTGATTTCTTTTAACACTTTTTGGTTACTACATGATTCCATATATGTTATTTCATAGTTTGATGGTTTCACTATTATTCTACAATGTAGAAATGAGTAGGTGTGTCCAAACTTTTGACTGGTATTGTACTTCAATCAAATGCATTTATAAAGCCCTTTTTACATAAGCAGATGTCACAAAGTGCTATACAAAAACTCAGCCTAAAACCCCAAACAGCAAGCAATGCAGATGAAGAAGCACGGTGTCTTGGAAAAACTCCCTATAAAGGCAGGAACCCAGGAAGAAACCTAGAGAGGAACCAGGCTTTACTTAAACTGCATACTATGTACTCATCGTCACATAATATTTAGCACATACTGTTTAGTAAAAAGTACGCAGATGCCACGGCCCCAACACAATGCATTGTGGAAAAGTGTGCATCAAATTCTACTAGAAATTAGTATAACATCCTGGCATTTGAACCATACTAAATAAAATAAAAATCACCTACTATTATTTTCGCATACTGAGAATGCGTCATGTGCAATTGGGTTGTTTCTCATTGATTGATTCCGGTATGGCATCCCCATATCTTATTGATCAGCTTTTGTCAAAGCCGAAAAGAGTATGACATCGGGGCATTTAAAGTATACTCAATTTTCAAAATGTTGCATACTATTGAACTTATCAAACAGCCTACTTATTTAGGACGCAAGTATGGGGATTTGGACAAGACCAGTGTCTGCATGCACTAGAGCAGGGATTGGCTACTCCAGTCCTAGGGGACCTGATTGGTGTCAAACTTTTAC
Source organism: Salmo salar (assembly GCF_965601325.2). Lineage (NCBI taxonomy): Eukaryota > Metazoa > Chordata > Actinopteri > Salmoniformes > Salmonidae > Salmo > Salmo salar. The sequence continues at coordinate 21,233,958 of NC_138314.1, read as the reverse complement.
CCCAGCCCCAGATAACACATCTGAACATGGGCACAACTTTCACTGGGGACGGGGGGGGACAGTCCTCCCCCCACACATTCTGAAATTGCATTTTAGTCCCAACCAGTTTTATCATTGGAATGTGATACCTCCTCCAAGCAGTCGGGTAGGCTGTTCGGAGAGTTTATCCGACTGGATAAAAAAATACAAATAATAATAATGAAGTTATGTCCCCCTCACTTCTAAAACCAAAGTTGCGCCCCTGCATCTAACTGTAATAATCAACTAATCATCATCTTCAGTTTAGAATGCAATTAGTTTAATCAGCTGTGTTTGCTGGGAATGGGGAGACTCTTTGCCTTGTCCGGTCGGTGTGGCCCCTCTGCAAAATACAGGTGACAGATCTTTTTTATAAATAATGATGATAAAATGTGGGCTTGAAAATGTATTTTAGTAATTAAGTCAACATCAAAACGTTTTTTAAACAGGACAAATCTGAGATGGCACATGCCGTTGTGCCCCCTATGGGCATGATGCCTCTGTTAAGTTATTGCTCTTGTGTCAGTCCACAGAGTTTCCTTAGTTCTGTTAGTATTCCTGGCTGGTTCTTCTGTCTTTCCCAGCGTCTGACAGTCTTCAGATATTCCTCAGGTCTATCGGACTGGTGAATTCTTCCTTTCTCTGGCTCTCTCTCTGTCTTGACTCCACCCAACTCTGGTCTGCCATCCAAGATAAATATTTAACAGCTTGTGAGATCAACAACCAAAGGTCACATCCCTCTCTGTTCTCCTCTCTCCACATCATCTCCTCATCAGAGAAAACCCACTGTTCCAGACTTTCATCATCATGGCACATGACCATCACCCGAGTCACACTAACCATACTTTAAAAAAGGTCTATGAGATATTTAGTGGGTTATGGCATTGGCTTCAATGTGGCTCAAGTCACATCACTGGTTGCAGCTTTGTTTGCTTGTTAAACTCATGGGTTTGTGAGCTACCTCTTGAATTTAGAAGTTCTCACATACTGAAGATTGTAAGCTATTTAACATCACGTTGTTCTAAAAATGACAAATCATTCACTCACCTTGAACACCTCTCCGTATGTTAAGTCTCCTGCCAAGCGGGCATTTGTAGGAATAAATCAACATTCATGATTGTGCACTGGTGGATGTTGACTGTTGTTCTTCATTAACACTGCTTAGCGGTCACATTAAATATTAACCCAATATAATTTCTAACATGATGCCTAAAGTAGAAATTAGGGTTAGAAAAGGGGACTGGGGTCTGTTACCCACAAGGGGGACAGGGTGCACATGCACATAGGGACTTGACCAACTAATTTTATAAACCTCTAGTTAAAAGAGAACATTTCTACAAGCTGTTAAGAGTGCATGGGTGGGTATCCTACAGAAAGCTCCAAACTCCGACCAGACTCAATAAAGAGTTCTCTGTAGTGTTTACAAATGGCCACTAGATGGCATCCTATGGACACAGGTGGTCCAAATGCATGAAGCTCATATTGTACACATTCAGGAGCTGTGGAAATAAAGTCCAATATAAGGCCTTTTTGCTGGGAGAAGAGACCACCACAGAATCAAAATCTGTAAATATCTACACTCTTAAAGATGCACTATGCAGAAATCGCTCCGCCATTTCCTGGTTACTAAAACTGTAATAGTTTGACTAATTTCGGTTTATGTGACAAAACAATCAAGTATCGTGTAGTCATTGTACAATCTAAACCGCTGTGAAAAACTTTTTCCATAAACAAAAATATTGTATTTTCAGCTGTTTGAAACTGAAAGTATAGAAATAGTGCACATAGAACAGATCTACCGCTTCTTAGACTTGCTTTCAATGAGAAAGAAATGGATGTTATAGATATGTCAATGTGAATTTGGTCAGTTGCCCAAAACGTTACATATTGCAGCTTTAAAGAAACAGATCATAAATGTGACTAAATAAACAAGTCTTATAATTCATAAAGTTATAAGTGCTAATATGAAAAAATCAATTGCATTAAGGGAATGATAATAAATGCTAATAAAACCTCCCATATATTTGGAGAGAAAAAAACACATTCAAAGATCTTAAAGTATTATTAAATAAAAGAGGTACAAACTAAAGGTAAAAGAAAAGTGTAAGCGCTAATATAGGCAAATGAAGTGTTATAGAAGCCTCCCTCATAAAGTATCACACAAATAAAAGGAACACATACTAAAGATCCAAGAAAATTATTTATAAATAAATAATGATTAAGTTTAGGGTTGAGCTGGAGTGTGGACATGAAGCTAGGGTTAGGGTTATGGTTAGGGTTGAGCCTGGAGTGTGGACATGAAGCTAGGGTTAGGGTTATGGTTAGGGTTGAGCCTGGATATGGACATGAAGCTAGGGTTAGGGTTATGGTTAGGGTTGAGCTGGAGTGTGGACATGAAGCTAGAGTTAGGGTTATGGTTAGGGTTGAGCTGGAGTGTGGACATGAAGCTAGGGTTAGGGTTATGGTTAGGGTTGAGCCTGGAGTGTGGACATGAAGCTAGGGTTAGGGTTATGGTTAGGGTTGAGCCTGGATGTGGACATGAAGCTAGGGTTAGGGTTATGGTTAGGGTTGAGCTGGAGTGTGGACATGAAGCTAGGGTTAGGGTTATGGTTAGGGTTGAGCTGGAGTGTGGACATGAAGCTAGGGTTAGGGTTATGGTTAGGGTTGAGCTGGAGTGTGGACATGAAGCTAGGGTTAGGGTTATGGTTAGGGTTGAGCTGGAGTGTGGACATGAAGCTAGGGTTAGGGTTATGGTTAGGGTTGAGCCTGGATGTGGACATGAAGCTAGGGTTAGGGTTATGGTTAGGGTTGAGCTGGAGTGTGGACATGAAGCTAGGGTTAGGGTTATGGTTAGGGTTGAGCTGGATGTGGACATGAAGCTAGGATTAGGGTTATGGTTAGGGTTGAGCTGGAGTGTGGACATGAAGCTAGGGTTAGGGTTATGGTTAGGGTTGAGCTGGAGTGTGGACATGAAGCTAGGGTTAGGGTTATGGTTACCGTTGAGCTGGAGTGTGGACATGAAGCTAGGGTTAGGGTTATGGTTAGGGTTGAGCTGGAGTGTGGACATGAAGCTAGGGTTAGGGTTATGGTTAGGGTTGAGCTGGAGTGTGGACATGAAGCTAGGTTTAGGGTTATGGTTAGGGTTGAGCTGGAGTGTGGACATGAAGCTAGGGTTAGGGTTATGGTTAGGGTTGAGCTGGAGTGTGGACATGAAGCTAGGGTTAGGGTTATGGTTAGGGTTGAGCTGGAGTGTGGACATGAAGCTAGGTTTAGGGTTATGGTTAGGGTTGAGCTGGAGTGTGGACATGAAGCTAGGGTTAGGGTTATGGTTAGGGTTGAGCTGGAGTGTGGACATGAAGCTAGGGTTAGGGTTATGGTTAGGGTTGAGCTGGAGTGTGGACATGAAGCTAGGGTTAGGGTTATGGTTGGGGTTGAGCTGGAGTGTGGACATGAAGCTAGGGTTAGGGTTATGGTTAGGGTTGAGCTGGAGTGTGGACATGAAGCTAGGGTTAGGGTTATGGTTAGGGTTGAGCCTGGATGTGGACATGAAGCTAGGGTTAGGGTTATGGTTAGGGTTGAGCCTGGATGTGGACATGAAGCTAGGGTTAGGGTTATGGTTAGGGTTGAGCTGGAGTATGGACATGAAGCTCGGGTTAGGGTTATGGTTAGGGTTGAGCTGGAGTGTGGACATGAAGCTAGGGTTAGGGTTATGGTTAGGGTTGAGCTGGAGTGTGGACATGAAGCTAGGGTTAGGGTTATGGTTGGGGTTGAGGCTGGATGTGGACATGAAGCTAGGGTTAGGGTTATGGTTAGGGTTGAGCTGGAGTGTGGACATGAAGCTAGGGTTAGGGTTATGGTTAGGGTTGAGCTGGAGTGTGGACATGAAGCTAGGGTTAGGGTTATGGTTAGGGTTGAGCCTGGATGTGGACATGAAGCTAGGGTTAGGGTTATGGTTAGGGTTGAGCCTGGATGTGGACATGAAGCTAGGGTTAGGGTTATGGTTAGGGTTGAGCTGGAGTGTGGACATGAAGCTAGGGTTAGGGTTATGGTTAGGGTTGAGCTGGAGTGTGGACATGAAGCTAGGGTTAGGGTTATGGTTAGGGTTGAGCTGGAGTGTGGACATGAAGCTAGGGTTAGGGTTATGGTTAGGGTTGAGCTGGAGTGTGGACATGAAGCTAGAGTTAGGGTTATGGTTAGGGTTGAGCTGGAGTGTGGACATGAAGCTAGGGTTAGGGTTATGGTTAGGGTTGAGCTGGAGTGTGGACATGAAGCTCGGGTTAGGGTTATGGTTAGGGTTGAGCTGGAGTGTGGACATGAAGCTAGGGTTAGGGTTATGGTTAGGGTTGAGCTGGAGTGTGGACATGAAGCTAGGTTTAGGGTTATGGTTAGGGTTGAGCTGGAGTGTGGACATGAAGCTAGGGTTAGGGTTATGGTTAGGGTTGAGCTGGAGTGTGGACATGAAGCTAGGGTTAGGGTTATGGTTAGGGTTGAGCTGGAGTGTGGACATGAAGCTAGGGTTAGGGTTATGGTTGGGGTTGAGCTGGAGTGTGGACATGAAGCTAGGGTTAGGGTTATGGTTAGGGTTGAGCTGGAGTGTGGACATGAAGCTAGGGTTAGGGTTATGGTTAGGGTTGAGCCTGGATGTGGACATGAAGCTAGGGTTAGGGTTATGGTTAGGGTTGAGCCTGGATGTGGACATGAAGCTAGGGTTAGGGTTATGGTTAGGGTTGAGCTGGAGTATGGACATGAAGCTCGGGTTAGGGTTATGGTTAGGGTTGAGCTGGAGTGTGGACATGAAGCTAGGGTTAGGGTTATGGTTAGGGTTGAGCTGGAGTGTGGACATGAAGCTAGGGTTAGGGTTATGGTTGGGGTTGAGGCTGGATGTGGACATGAAGCTAGGGTTAGGGTTATGGTTAGGGTTGAGCTGGAGTGTGGACATGAAGCTAGGGTTAGGGTTATGGTTAGGGTTGAGCTGGAGTGTGGACATGAAGCTAGGGTTAGGGTTATGGTTAGGGTTGAGCCTGGATGTGGACATGAAGCTAGGGTTAGGGTTATGGTTAGGGTTGAGCCTGGATGTGGACATGAAGCTAGGGTTAGGGTTATGGTTAGGGTTGAGCTGGAGTGTGGACATGAAGCTAGGGTTAGGGTTATGGTTAGGGTTGAGCCTGGATGTGGACATGAAGCTAGGGTTAGGGTTATGGTTAGGGTTGAGCTGGAGTGTGGACATGAAGCTAGGGTTAGGGTTATGGTTGGGGTTGAGCTGGAGTGTGGACATGAAGCTAGGGTTAGGGTTATGGTTAGGGTTGAGCTGGATGTGGACATGAAGCTAGGGTTAGGGTTATGGTTAGGGTTGAGCCTGGATATGGACATGAAGCTAGGGTTAGGGTTATGGTTAGGGTTGAGCTGGAGTGTGGACATGAAGCTAGGGTTAGGGTTATGGTTAGGGTTGAGCTGGAGTGTGGACATGAAGCTAGGATTAGGGTTATGGTTAGGGTTGAGCTGGAGTGTGGACATGAAGCTAGGTTTAGGGTTATGGTTAGGGTTGAGCTGGAGTGTGGACATGAAGCTAGGGTTAGGGTTATGGTTAGGGTTGAGCTGGAGTGTGGACATGAAGCTAGGGTTAGGGTTATGGTTAGGGTTGAGCTGGAGTGTGGACATGAAGCTAGGGTTTGGGTTATGGTTAGGGTTGAGCTGGAGTGTGGACATGAAGCTAGGTTTAGGGTTATGGTTGGGGTTGAGCTGGAGTGTGGACATGAAGCTAGGGTTAGGGTTATGGTTGTGGTTGAGCTGGAGTGTGGACATGAAGCTAGGATTAGGGTTATGGTTAGGGTTGAGCTGGAGTATGGACATTAAGCTAGGGTTAGGGTTATGGTTAGGGCTGAGCCTGGATGTGGACATGAACTAGAACTAGGCTATTCAAAAGCGTACGGCCCTAAACAGAGACAGAACATATGTTGACATGCAATTAATCAGTAACTCTGTGTTATTAAATGTCTTTGTAATTACATTTTATAATGAGAAATATGTAACATGGTGAGCTGCATAAGTATTACTTCACGAAGTGAGCAGACCACACTAGGCCCAGTAGCAGTTATGTTCATGGATTTTATTACACATATAAAACACATATATCTTTCTACAACACACAACATGTCTTAAATAACAGATACAAAAAGTAGACAGTAAAAATACAGTATGGGTCAAAGGCAGCGATTGATATATGGTCCTTAAACAGTTATATATCAAACAGAATAGTTATCACTACAGGAAGTCACTCTTATAGTAATAGATCACAGTCAAGTAAAGTACATGTACAAGAAAATATAGCTTTACACATTCAAGTCTTTTTGTGCAATTTATGCCAATAGCAGCATGTCTGGCAGGTCACATCCATTATCTTTTCAGTAGATTGTGCATTTTCATTTCTTCCTCTTCTCAGCCTTATTGTGGTTGTACCTCAACAGCATTTGATCATATCATCATATCAGTTTGTCAAGTGGTGGTCTGTGCCTGGGGCGTTTAGTTCTTGATGTTCTGGCGACACAGAGGGCAGGTTCCAAACTCTTGGATCACTCTGGTGAAACACTGGTGACACAGGCACTGGTGACCACACCGCAGGCTGATACAGGCCTTATGGCTCATACACACTGCGCAGTCCTCTACACTCTCACAGTCTGCAATCAGAACAGATACACTCAGTTACATGACCTGTAAGGTCAAGTGGGACTCAGCTCGGCATGGCTTTGAAGTTAGTGTGGTTAGTGGTGTGGTGTCCAAAAGGTTGCTCACTCCTATGTGAGGCTAAAATGTACTGTAGCTACGGTATGTCCTTGAACCAGCATGGCTTAGATGTTTCTATAAATGTTTAGCTACACAATAGTGCATGAGTGTAAAATGTTAGCCTTGGGAAAATGTTTGGTTTGAAATAGTATTGAACATTATTATTTTAAGAATAGCTAGATGAGATATCAAGTAATTACATTCAAATTAAGGATATTTTTCATTTAAAAGTTTTAAAACAAGATAGAGTTTGTTGTATCATGACGCTTACCTGATGTCTGCTTATTGGCTGGACATGGAAGAAGATATCTGTCATGGCTGTCATCACAAATTCGCTTCACATTCACATATTCGTCTACATTGAGCAAGGCATGTCTCTGATGAGCAGAACAGGAGGAATGCCGTTGAGGAGCAGGACAGGATTTTTGATTAGACAAAAAGCATTTCTTCTCCGAACCTACAAGTGATAACCAGATGTGTGGTTAGTCACTGACAGTTGGACATCAGTAGCCCTTTCCTGCGGTCAATGACCAAAAGCACCCTCTTTGGCCTCATGGGTGGAATGTTATTCATATATTTCATAATTTCATAATTAATAAAGATTATTATTAAAAACCTGAGGAAAATCCAGTGCTTCTATGCCAAACAATTTTGTTATATTTCAGTCTTCTGTGATGTATATACAGCATAATATTGGTATGTAAACTCAACATTGAACATTTAAACTCTATATCTGACAAGGTAAATGTGTCTTTTTTTTAAGCCCATAACCATGTGTGTGAGGTGTATACTTTTGTTTCAAAGTAGATTTATTTACGACTACAAAGAATCACTCTGTGTGACAATGATTTAGCCAACTGCAGTAAAAAGTTAAACTAATAGGTCAAATGAGAAGGACAGACAGACTGTTCATTCATACATGTTCCATTGATTTCTGAACTTACCCAGTAAGAGCACAGAACAGGTCTGCCCATACACATCAATCATGGCCCACAGGGGCCAGCTGAGGTCTACTCCCTCCAGCAGTTTGTGTTGTCGGCCGTTGGCATTCCTGAAATACAATGTACCGCCATTGGAGACCCAGAACTCCAGCTCTGAGCCTGCATGGCAGCACGTCTCAGGCACAGGAGCGGCCCAATGACCAGGGATGTTTGTGAGGTCTGGGATGGCCATGGAGGGCAAGTCTCTGGCAATTGGAGGTACAGTGGTGAAGCCTATACGCATAGCTCCACACCAGTTCAGCCCACACCGCTCCACTCGCAGACGCACCCTCTCCTGGGGCTGTACCGGGCGGCTGCTGAACACCAGGCCATGTCTGAAGGTGTCCCCAGTCCTGTCTGCCCGTCTGGCACCCTGGCTCAGGCTCACCAAAGCCCCCACCGCCTCCCTATGGAAGGTCAAGCGGCCCAGGCAGCGGGGTCCACAAACGTGTGCTGGCTCAGGCTCTAAAGAAGATTTGAAAAGGGGAAGTAGGGCTAATCATTTGAATGCTACAGTACCTCAGTCAAGGATGAAAAAGATAGCTGTTGTTGGCAGACATAATGATTAAAATGATCAAAACAACATAGAAATTAATATCTGAATGTGACTGAGAATGAAACTGCTTTACTGTTTTATGGAATTTATTGTTTGCAAGCCAACAAAGTACATTGCATCAGTATAGGACAGGCTTTTGTCAAAAAATCTTAAATGACAACAATTCTCATTCAAATACTGAATGTTACTTGCAAAAGAGGAGATGAGATTATATTCGTTTTATTATTATTTTAGTTTTGCATTAACACTGCCAGCAAGAAAGGCAGTTACACTATGTTGATAGATAAATACAGGAGAGTGACCTGGTTAAGGAAGAGTCTTGTTTACATCACATTCCTGTTTACAGTGCCCTAAACAATTGTCTGATTTGTCTTACATTAAATTGTATCTCCCCATTAACCTGTCCTAAACTTGTGTCTCAAATGAAATCTTTAATTCACATTAATAATAATTTAGCCCCCTCTCACCCTGGACCAGAGAAGCCTCTGCATAGCAGAGTTCTTGTTAGAAGTAAATCTAATTCCTAGTCAAACCATAATAACATTTTTTTTTAAATAAAACAGATTATATGGCTGGTTGCCAGAAAATGTCTTATTCAATTGTATATCGTAAATGACAGATTGGTCTCCCTCTAGGATCTGCCATATCCATGGGTAACTGCCATATCCATGGGTAACTGCCATATCCATGGGTAACTGCCATATCCATGGGTAACTGCCATATCCATGGGTAACTGCCATATCCATGGGTAACTGCCATATCCATGGGTAACTGCCATATCCATGGGTAACTGCCATGTATAGTATGTCAGTGTTGTGAATGACTAGCTTTACTGTTATCTGTGCCTACCAGAATCCCTTGACATAAATGTGCATGATTCATTGAAGGAAAAATATTGTAATGTTTGTAGATACAGTATAAAGATTCACTTTACATAAGACCATTATAATATAAGTGGTTGGTCTACATCTATGAAAATATACTAGAAGTAGACATTCCTCCTATTACAATTACAACACAGTTGTCATCATTCATCAATGAAGAGACGATCCTTACCAAGGCTTCTGCTGACCATCTTATACATGTAGCTCTTCGTATCCTCTGTAATGTAATGCATAGCCACATAGTACACCTACAGTAGGTTGAGTAGTTCTGAGGTGGTGGGAGTGTTCGCAGGCTTTATACTCCTCTGTCTGCCCACATGCCTGTAGTTTAAACACAAAAGATTACTCATCACAAGGAAAGGGGAGGGCTATGGGGCAGGACAGTACTCATGAAAAGTACATACATTCTAACAGAAGACACCATGTTTTCATTTGTTTTATCTAACACCGTTTTCTGTTTTATCCAACGATTTGAGATCTTTGAAAACAGTAACATTTTTATATTTTTAAAGCATGACAAAACTAAACTGTGGGAAATCAACCAGAGGTATCACGCCCAAGTGGTTTCACTGTCATTTTACATTATTCAAGTTATGAATAAACCAGGTTCTTTAAGTATGAATATATAATGTGAAAATAATTACTGCTAAACCAGAAATTACATTATTCTTTCAACAATAAGGAATTCCCCCATGTTCAATGACTACACATGTAAAGCAGGTAGCTACAGCCTACAATGCAAACAACAGAATGTTGTATGCCTGGAGAATGTTCCACATACATTACATGGTTCACATACTGTAGGGAAGAAGAGATAACCATGAGTTGCGATTTCTATTAATAGAGCAATACAATTATATAGTTGACAGGTAAAGAATGTTGTCTTCTTCTGGGGTTTTGTTTATCTGTATTGGATCATTTCTTTGTTCAGCTCCTGTGAAAAGTTAAGTTGTGTATAAAACTTTTCTTTCAATCTTTTTTAATCCAAGAATTGTAGGTTCCACTTTCTAACCATCGCTATATGCACCACATCTTTTTTTCATGGGGAGAGGATAATTTATAACAGTAAGACAAGAAGTAGTCACCTAAAAAGTAGGTGACTACCTGCCTCGGGAGTTACTGAGAATCAGTTGGGGTTTTTCCATTTCAAACGTCTAGTTGGGGGTTTTCCATTTCAAACATCTAAAAAATAACTAAAAAACTCTGTGGAAATTCTACATTTGAACCTTTGCATCAGCTCAAACATCCATGATTGATTCAGTGAGCTGATAATATGATAAAGTAGTCTCTATTGGGCCAGGGCCAGGGCGAGGTATCTCACAGGGGACTTGACATGGTGGCAGTGAGTTGACCTCATTGCAAAATAGGCTAATGGCATCACTTCCCTCTCAACTCTACCTCATTTCAAACTGTTGGTTTTGAGATTATCTTGAAAATGTGCAATGGTAACTCAAAAAGCCTATGTCATTCCAACCTGGACTCATGGGTAGATGTAACATAGTAGATCTAAATCTGTCTCCCTCCATTTAGTAGGATATGTTACGTTTAGCATGTTATGTATTAATTTGTGGATGTCCATCATCCATTTCATATGATATGTTATGAATTACAATTCGTATGATATCCTATGATTTGCAATTCATACAATCTGTTACTAATTTGCAATACGTATGATATTTTAGGAATTCCAATTTGTTGTTGCTAACGTTAGCTAGATGGTTAACGTTAGCTAGGCTAGGGGTTAGGGTTAGGAGTTAGGTTAAAGGGTTAGGGTTAGGGGAAGGGTTTTTCTAAAACGCAAAGTTGTTGCAAAGTAGCTAAAAAGTAGTAAGTAATTGCAAAGTTGCTAATTAGTTAAAATGCTAAAGTTGTTCATGGTGAGATTCAACACGCAGACCCTGACCAACCACCAACCTTCTGTCTTATGTAACCATACCAAACATAACATATCATACTCATTTGAGTGTCCCGGGTTTATGTTTACTATGTTACGTCTAGTCTATGAGACCAGGCTGGTTATTCAAAACAAGGCATGTCAACCATTTGTGGTTATAAACCAAACTGCTGGTCACCCACTGCTCAAATTGGTCAGAAAAAAAGGTGAATTTGGCTGCCCTCTGTTGGAGGTTTCGGCATCAGCAGGTTCAGCATCATGTGACAGGATACAGACCATCCCAATTTACATTCCAAAGTCATGTCACCACTTCTGGAAAGTTACTGGAGATATCAATAGTAACCAGAAAAAAGTAAGGAGAAAAGTGACCTAATAGTCACATGTTAGATCTCCCCTCCCCCCACTAAATTACCTCAGGAAAACTCCAAAGGTCAGGATTACACAAGATTATGCAACGCTCTTGGCGTTTCCCGTAGACTGCTATCAATCTGTCCTGGCAAGAGCAAACATTACCAGTGTTATGAATTTGACTTCTGCTAAATGTGCACATATAGACACAATTATAGAAATCAGAGCAATATGTGTGCATATTACAAACAGACTAGTTAATAATAATTATTATCATTATTCTCTAATCATTTGTGAGTTTACATTCTGTAATAAATATACCCTTCTACATGCCGTGAGGATTTTAATTTGTTTTTTTATCCTAAATAATAATTAAAATATATTTTTTTAATCAATTCACTGTTTACATTTATATTTCCATAGAGTATTAAATACATTTGAATAAAGATGCAGGAAATACAAATGGATTTTTATCTATTAATGGAATGAGTATGAATAGATACAGAACAATGACTCCATTAGAGATGATGCAGAAAATGGACAGAGAATAGTCACAGAATGCAACAACATAATAACCAAACTTACATCAAAAGAGAAATCCAATTATATAATTTGGCGACAAGAAGCTTTATAATAATAACCACTATTCAAAATATCTTATGAAAAAGCTAAAGATGCTTTACTTTTTTTTTTTTTTTACCTTTATTTAACTTTTCAAGTCAATTAAGAACAAATTATTATTTACAATGACGGCTTACCAAGAGGCAAATGGAGGACAAAACATACATCAAGACAAGAGAGACACCACAACACTGCATAAAGAGAGACCTAAAACAACACAACATGGCAGCAACACAACATAACAACCCAACATGGTAGCAACACAACATGACAACACAACTTGACAGCAAAACAACATGACAACACAACATGGCAGCAACACATGCTATGAACTAAAACAGAGGAAATATAAATCTGTGTGCCGAAGCTACTTCTGCCTCAGCACCACAGAGGGCCAGCCATGTCAGGCCATCAAAAAGCAACTTGTTCCCACTCCACCTTTTCAAAACACTATTAATCTGCTGTTTTCCAATAGTTGGCTTTGACCAGGGAGCCAATAGAAACACATGAGAGCTGTGAGACCCTGACCAATCCTAAGCAGCATTCTAATGTGGCCTATCTTTATCAAGGTGCCACTCCACTTCAAGATACTGCTTATTTATTACCCCCGAGGAGAGAGCAGGGAGGAGATATTTGTCTTGAGGAGCAATTGTGAACACTCTTTCTCAGGTGCCACAACACCTGATGCTAATTTTGGAATTACCACGTTCAGTACAATGGTACAAATCAGGTGAAGGAAGAGAGTGAAGAGGTTTTATGCTGGTACCTGCCCTCTGCTGTCATAGCCAGCTAGAGAGACACCTCTGCAGATACCAGTGACCTGGAGTAATCTGGTCCTCAGTTAGGGGACACTGGCATTTGCATCATAGGTCATCATTTGAACATCAAAAGACTGGATTAAGAAATAAGAACACAATCAACAAACCTGTATTCATCCAGCTTGGTGAGAGAGGTGAACTTGAACCTTTGTGGGCCACACTGGGTCTTTTCATGACTGGACCTTGTTAGGTGAGTTGGTGAAATCTGGAGGCGGGACCACTTCCCATGGATCCCAACATACCGGGGTCTTTCCTGTTTAACAACAGCCTGAACCAATTTTCCTCGGACTTAAAGACACCTGTGTGTCAGTTCTCAGTGCCCAACTCCTTCTGCAAGCTCAACCCAGGCCTGAACAGCCAGCTGCAGGCAGCGGGCACAGCCCAAGGCATTAGCAACATTCTCAGCTGTTCCGTGATGGGCGCTACAGGCACCACCACCCTGCTCTCTGGATACCCCACCATGGGGGGCTTTGGCACTGTGGACCCAGGGGTCTACTACAACTGTGCAGACTATAACCCCTCCCTGGGCAGCTTCACCAAGCCTGGCACTGAGTGCCCCATGAAGGGTCGCAGTGGCAGTTGCTGGGCAGAGAGCGGGTGCGAGTGGAGAGGGAGGCAGCAGTCCACAGACAGTGAGTTTAACTCCACACTGTAGTCAGCTTAACATCACACCACTCACTAATCAACTGCCTGAGGCATGACAGGGTGATTATTAGCTAGATTATTATCATGTTTTTCTACAAGCTCAAACTAATTAATAAATGTAATTGTGTAAATTTCTCTGTAATTGCTGTTTAATTAAAAAACATCTTAGTTAAAACATTTTAATAACTTAATTTATCTCATTCAAGTTTTTAATTCAAGGTTCTGTTAGTTAAAGGTGTAAATATATTGTTGATAGAGTGTGCTGTTGTCTTTGAAATACTCAATATTAGATATTGTAATCTATAATGTTATTTTATGTATCATTGTTTAAAAATTGATTCATTCACTTGACATACATACAAATATTTGGAACCTGATTACATACTATATCCAAGTATAATGCTGTGCAAGTCACATAAAACCTTTCAAGATTGCTTTTAAAATATTATATATATATGGGAAGAAATTAGGTATTGAGAAATGTATTCTACTATTATATCTGATATTCTTTAAAACAACCATCCTAAAACTACTGGACAATTGGTTGTATCTATGTCCTAATTTTATTTATTTGTTTATTCATTTTGATTCCTCAAATATAAGAATTTTTGACTAACATTTTACAGGTAGGAGATTCATATCTATGGAATTGACCAGGTTATCATTATTTACCTCACTATTAATATGAAGTCCACAAATGACTTAAATTTAAAAAAAATACTAAACTGTAATATATACTTTATTTCCAGACAGTGGGCATCTAGGAGATATGTCAGGCAGGAAGAAGCACACCAGACCTACATTCAGTGGACATCAGATATTTGCCCTGGAGAAAACCTTTGAGCAGACCAAGTACTTGGCCGGGCCAGAGAGAGCTAGACTGGCCTACTCCCTGGGCATGACAGAGTCACAAGTCAAGGTAAAACAGATCTACATGCATGCACTAACAATTAAACACTTCATCTGAATTGAAGTTGTAAAAAGTATTACAATAATGTAATGTAAGCAGGTTAAAACAAGAAATCCCACTAAGTAAATAAATTATTTCATCAGGTGTGGTTCCAGAACCGACGCACCAAGTGGAGGAAGAAGAGTGCCTCAGAGCCTAGCTCCACCCAGGCCACACGGGGTGAGCAGGGAGGGGAGGCCTCGGAGAACGAGGTGGAGGATGAGGAGTACAACAAGCCTCTGGACCCCGACTCAGATGACGAGAAGATACGACTGCTGCTGCGTAAACACCGCCGGGCTTTTTCTGTACTCCACCTTGGACCACACCACGTCTGACACACTAACACAAGCGCACACACAAATCAGATGTGCATGTTGTAGCAAGGGGTATTGTTTTGTAGTATAGACCCACAATTTAATATTTAAGCATGTTAAAAAAGACACATTTACAATACAGTAAGTTTAAGGAGAAAAAAGGGTAATGGTTCACTTGAACTGTTGCCTTGACGTACAGCACTGTATAATGTAAACAGAGAGATGTTACATATGTAATGATTGGTGAAACAGTTAAATTGAGAATTGAACATAATGAGTTTCAATGTGGAAACTGGTTTACTGTTATGTGGGAAACCCATCATGATAATCTGTTATGATGGTTGTATCAAACGTGAAAGGAAATTGTTTCTAATGTATAAAGACACATTATAGCAGACAAACTGTATAGAGGATTTGTAAAGCATTGATAATGCAGTTTACAGTACTTGTTTTATTTGTACAGAACAAACACAAACACTATTTTGTTTTATCAAATTAATTTGCTTGTTGTACTCCTATGATTCAATGTGCATTTGAATTTGTTCACAGTCAACTGCTGTACAGTAACTATGAACACAGAATACTTATATAATTAACCTTTATTAATTTAACTTGAGGGCAATGCTGTTTTCATACTGGCGTTGAGGGCACACATATCTCAATATAAGTCTTAACATTCCATTTCGACTAATGTGTTGGCAAACTTTCATGACATTTGAGGGTTTCTGCGCATTCAAAATAAGTCCCATAAGGATAGTGTAAATAAATGATGAAATTTGGAATTGTAAAATAAATTGTGAATTATTTATTGAAAACAATGGTAAAATGATTGTGTCATGCCTCGGTTTTTCTGTAATTGTTTTCAGATAAACGACAACAATCCCAAAACAGACGACTAATAGCACACTGGATCTGCCATTAAAACAGGCACTGAAGTCTATATCAGAAATAGATATTACAAGTGACAATTAAGACAGATCGGCGGTTGGGAGGCACAATCATTGAGTAGAAGAGAGGGGTCAAAGGCCAATCCCACTGTGATCTATATAGTTACCAGGGTGCTGTTGTCAAGTGTCAGTTGTGTGGAGGTGAGGACAGAGTCAGACGCAGGACACAGAACTGAGTAAAATAACGTACTTTACTCTAAAAAATAATTATCCAAAAAAATCCATGCAGGTATAACAACCCTAACCCTAACACAAACGACTAACACAAAAACCATGAAACAATCACAAACAAAACATAATGAGAACCAGACGGTTAAATAGGGAAATAATAATAATGTAATGGGAACCAGGTGTGAACAATCAAGACATAACAAATGGAAAAAGAAACGTGGATCGGTGGCTAGAAAGCCGGTGACGAGGACCGTCGAACGCCGCCCGAACAAGGAGAGGCACCAACTTCGGCGGAAGACTTGACAGCTGTGGCTGAACTGGCTGGAGTGTTCTGTGTAGAAGACCAAGAAATCAGACTCATCGGCAGCTCAGTGCTGTTTGTCATTAGGACAGATGCTAAAGGAGTGCGTGAGTGTGTTCCCAACACCAAGGAAAATCTGCATTGTGCTTGCTTACTGTTGAAGCAATGATGCTATTGTTGATAATGAAACATCAAGCGTTAGGTCGCTCTACAATCAAGCAATGTGTGCATCACCAGATAAAGAGGATATGTTAACGGCCACACTTTACAGACTACACACTTTTAGAAATATTCCCAGAATAATACATACTGCATCAGATAACTTTCTACCACAAAGTTATATACTGTAAACAGAAGAGACAAGGAAGCTAGGAGAAAAGCTGAAGAGCAACATTGATGTCAGATGTCGAGGTTGGGAAATGAAACCTCGGCTATACATTACAAGTCAAAACTGGTATAGTATGTTACATTTCAGGTGCATCCAGTTCTGACTGTAAACATTGGAGTGAAGCAATTTCTTAAGAACTTAATCTGAAATCACATGGCAATGTTTGTGTCGTGCAGGACATGCCATTACTGGTGTGACAGAAAGATAACGACAAATAGCGATCATAGTTACCTACCCAAAGAAAAACACTTGCATGACCCTGCGAGAGGTGCAAGTAGAATGCCAACTGAGAAGAATCAAGCTAGCAGCAATAACGTTGACATTGGTTTTACAAGGTATCCACTGGGCACAGAAGTCAATTCAACGTCAATTCCACGTTGGTTTAACAGAATTTCATTGAAATGACGTAGAAACAAAGTTGATTCAACCAGTGTGAGTCCAGTGGGTAGAATTTCATTAAATTGGAAGCATTACAAGAATGTAGTGGGGTTTTTTTGTGTTCGACCAGAAAATTTGACAAACGACATTAGTCCACTCCATCTAACAATACTACTGGCCTCATGTTGAACTCTAAACCAAGAGCAATCCCTGGAGGGCATTACAATATGTTGACAATACCATGAATCAACTACTATAAGTATATTATTGAGTGGGCCTTGCACTTTCCACGCACACCCATACATTATTGATTGTAAACTAATTTAAGGACATTTGACAGGGTCCAGAATACAAGGATAATCTATCTATACATTTGAAATAATGAATCGTTGTCATATCAGTCTATAATTACTTCACAGCAGATTGAGTGGCAGTCAAAGTCCATACTACAGAGGAAGATTGATTACAAATGATGCATTTTCTACCTCAAAATAAGAGTACAACATTGGAAAAACTTCATTAATAGGCATTGATCATTTAAGTGCATTCTGAATATCATTGATACAACTGTTAATCAATAAGAAATCCATGATTATATTTTAAAAGTCTTTGAATTAGTCCTAATATAGCAACATTATGCAAACTATCCATCCATTTCATACAAAACAGAACATGGACAATGAACAAAGATCTGAAGAGGTTGCTACAGCACAAATAAACATAAAACATAGAAAAAGAGATATACTCAATAAAATAACTGCAAACAAATAATACGTAGGTGTCAAGCTTCAAATTGTTCAACCTTTGCGTGTGTGAACGTGTGCATGTGCGACTGTGGTTTCAAACATCCATTCCAGACACATCCACATTCAAATTAAAGAGTGGGATAGTAAACAAGTTATTGTTTGGTAAACAGTCAAACTGATCACAGTAACTGAAACAGTCCAGAAGATGCTGCTTGTAAAACAATGGACGCATTATTAAAAGCAGAATTACATTGCGTCAGCTCCCCTGAACAAGACAAATCTCTATTAGCACACTCTTCAATTCTCTAAAAACAAATGAAAACATATTTATGAAACTCTTAGGAGCAACTTTAAAGGACCCAGTCATCGTTTGTGGAATAAAGCACTTCATGGTAACAAGAACATAGCTACCTACTGTACCACCGGCAATATACATCAGAAATGAAAATAGACTACATAATCGTGATGGCCTTATAAGAGAGCAGCAAAATCAACTCCTATCAGTGACTGATCTGGCAAGCTTGGTGTCTTTTTGTGCTGATATTATCTGAATGTGGAACAGTATTTAGCCACCCATGTCTGCTCTGACGTCCGATAGAGTAGAGTAACCTTACAGTTGAACCATATGTTTGTACATTACATAGGCCCACCCCATAACATGTCAATGTACAAGCCACCAGAGAGTATACCCAGCAGAGTGTGGTAGCAGGCAGGCAGAGCTGTGATCATCAGTATTCAGCAGCATGTAGATGTTATACTTTAGAGTCTGAGGGAATCCAAGGCAGAGGTCTGATGGGAAAGGAAGGTGCATTTCCACATTTCATACTGACATTATGGGCTGAGTTATAACAACACCATTGAGATTGTCGGTTAGGAAAAATGACCTCAGCGTGGCATTAGGGGGCAAATTGACTGTTTTCTTAGAGTTCACTGTTTCAAGGATGAGCTGGGATAGTATGTACGTACTTGTCACGAGTGCTGTCTTCAAATCCCTGTCATAAAGGAGCCAGGTGCAGCGTGTCGGTAATTCCACATCTTTATTGAAGGAAACCGAAACCAAAACAATAAACAGGTACGCAGCAAGAAACGTAAAGCACTGTGCCACCCACCTACACACACACACACACACACACACACACACACACACACACACACACACACACACACACACACACACACACACACACACACACACACACACACACACACACACACACACACACACACACACACACACACACACACAAATAACAATAACCCACAAACACAGGTGGGGAAAAGGCTGCCTAAGTATGATTCCTAATCAGAGACAACAATAGACAGCTGCCTCTGATTAGGAACCATACTTGGCCCAAAACCAAGAAAAACAAAAACATAGAATGCAACACATAGAATGCCAACCACATGTCACACCCTAACCTAACCAAACAGTGAAAAACGACTCTCTCATGTCAGGGCGTGACAGTACTGGTGAAATGTATCCTTTTAACAAAAGACTGCACAACATAAGAATGCACAGAGAAGGGGGACTCAGTAAGATGGCGCCGACAGAGATGGCAAAAAGAAAACTAGCCACATCATGGACGTCACACTTCTAGACGAACTAAACACATTCTTTGCCCGCTTTGAGGATAATACAGTGCCACCATCGCGGTTCACTAACAAGGACTCCTTCTCAGTGGCTAACGTGAGTAAAACATTTAAACGTGTTAACCCTCACAAGGCTGCTGGCCCAGACGGCATCCCTAGCCGTGTCCTCCGAGCATGAACAGACCAGCTGGCTGGTGTGTTAACGGACACATTCAATCGCTCCCTATCCCAGTCTGTTGTCCCCACATGCTTCAAGATGGCTACCATTGTTCCTGTACCCAAGAAGGCAAAGATAACTGAACTAAATGAGTACCGCCCCGTAGCACTCACTTCTGTCATCATTTAGTGCTTTGAGAGGCTAGTCAAGGATCATATCACCTCCACCTTACCGGCCACCCTAGACCCACTTCAATTTGCATACCGCCCCAACAGGTCCACAGATGACGCTATCGCCATCACACTCCACACGGCCCTATCCCATCTGGACAAAAATAATACCTACAGTTGAAGTCGGAAGTTTACATACAGTTAGGTTGGAATCATTAAAACTCGTTTTTCAACCACTCCACAAATTTCTTGTTAACAAACTATAGTTTTGGCAAGTTGTTTAGGACATCTACTTTGTGCATGTCACAAGAAATCTTTCCAACAATTGTTTACTGACAGATTATTTCACTTATAGTTCACTGTATCACAATTCCAATGGGTCAGAAGTTTACAAACACTAAGTTGACTGTGCCTTTAAACAGCTTGGAAAATTCCAGAAAATGATGTCATGGCTTTAGAAGCTTCTGATAGGCTAATTGACATCATTTGAGTCAATTGGAGGTGTACCTGTGGATGTATTTCAAGGCCTATTCAAACTCAGTGCCACTTTGCTTGACATCATGGGAAAATCAAAAGAAATCAGCCAAGACCTTAGTCTGGTTCATCCTTGGGAGCAATTTCCAAACGCCTGAAGGTACCACGTTCATCTGTACAAACAATAGTACGCAAGAAAAACACCATGGGACCACACAGCCGTCATACCGCTCAGGAAGAAGACGCGTTCTGTCTCCTACAGATGAACGTACTTTGGTGCGAAAAGTGCAAATCAATTCCAGAACAACAGCAAAAGACCTTGTGAAGATGCTGGAGGAAACAGGTACAAAAGTATCTATATCCACAGTAAAAGGAGTCCTATATCGACATAACCTGAAAGGCCGCTCAACAAGGAAGAAGCCACTGCTCCAAAACTGCCATAAAAAAAGCCAGACTACGGTTTGCAACTGCACATGGGGACAAACATCATACTTTTTGGAGAAATGTCCTCTGATCTGATGAAACAAAAATACAACTGTTTGGCCATAATGACCATCATTATGTTTGGACGAAAAAGGGGCTTGCAAGCCAAAGAACACCATCACAACCGTGAAGCACGGGGGTGGCGGCATCATGTTGTGGGGGTGATTTGCTGCAGAAGGGACTGGTGCACTTCACAAAATAGATGACATCATGAGAAAGAAAAATGATGTGGATATATTGAAACAACATCTCAAGACATCAGTCAGGAAGTTAAAGCTTAGTCGCAAATGAGTCTTCGAAATGGACAATGACCCCAAGCATACTTCCAAAGTTGTGGCAAAATGGCTTAAAGACAACAAAGTCAAGGTATTGGAGGGGCCATCACAAAGCCCTGACCTCAATCCTATAGACCATTTGTGGACAGAACTGAAAAAGCGTGTGCGAGCAAGGAAGCCTACAAACCTAACTCAGTTACACCAGCTCTGTCAGGAGGAATGGGCCAAAATTCACCCAACTTATTGTGGGAAGCTTGTGGAAGGCTACCCAAAATGTTTGACCCAAGCTAAACAATTTAAAGGCAATGCTACCAAATACCAATTGAGTATATGTAAACTTCTGACCCACTGGGAATGTGATGAAAGAAATAAAAGCTGAAATAAATAATTCTCTCTACTATTATTCTGACATTTCACATTCTTAAAATAAAGTGGTGATCCTAACGGACCTAAGACAGGGAATTTTTACTAGGATTAAATGTCAGGAATTGTGAAAAACTGAGTTTAAATGTATTTGGCTAAGGTGTATGTAAACTCTCGACTTGAACTGTATGTAAGAATGCTGTTCATTGACTACAACTCAGCATTCAACACCATGGTATCCTCCAAGCTCATCATCAAGCTGGAGGCCCTGGGTCTCAACCCCACCCTGTGTAATTGAGTCCTGGACTTTCTGATGGGCCAGGCCCAGGTGGTGAAGGTAGGAAACAACATCTCCACTTCGCTGACCCTCAACACTGGGGCACAACAAGGTTGCGTGCTCAGCCCTCTCCTGTACTCCCTGTTCACCGACGACTGCGTTGCCATGCACGCCTCCAACTCAATCATCAAGTTTGCAGACGACACAACAGTAGTGGGCTTCATTACCAACAACGACAAGACAGCCTACATGGAGAAGGTGAGGGCTCTCGGAGTGTGGTGTCAGGAAAACAACCTCTCACTCAACGTCAACAAAACAAAGGAGATGATCGTGGACTTAAAGCATCACCAGGGGCAAACTACCTGCCCTCCATGATACCATGATACCTACAGCAGCCAAAGTCACAGGAAGGCCAAAAAGATCATCAAGGACAGCAACCACCTGCCTGCTTGTTCACTGCCTGTTCACATCGCTATCATCCAGAAGGCGAGATCAGTTGAGGTGCATCAAAGCGGGGACCGAGAGACTGAAAAATAGCTTCTATCTCAAGGCCATCAGCCTGGTAAACAGCAATCACTAACTCAGAGAGGCTGCTGCCTACATTGGCACCCAAACACTGGCCACTTTAATGGATCACTAGTCACTTTAAACAATACATATCTTACATTAATCATGTCACATGTATATACTGTATTTTCTACAATCTATTGCACCTTGCCTATGTCGCTTGGCCATCACTCATCCATATACGTACTTATATGTACATATTCTCATTCACCTCTTTAGATTTGTGTGTATTAGGTAGTTGTTGGGGAATTGTTAGGTTACTTGTTAGATATTACTGCACTCTTGGAACTAGAAGCACAAGCATTTCGCTACACTCGCATTAACATCTGCCAACCATGTGTATGTGACCAATAAAATTTGATTTGATAAAAGTGTATTCTACTACTGCTCTATTCTGACAAACATGCTGACAGTGCATTGAAATACTGTGGCAGCTTTAGTTTATTGTGTTTGATTTTAGCATGCTTATATTGACAGTAAACAGTTCAAACTACTAAAATACAAATGAAAAGTATGCATGCATATTCCATTCAGGAATGACAGAAGGAATGAAAGTCAATACTTAATCGTAAACCCTTGACACTTGAAAACCGTTTCACTAGCAAGTCAGGGTATTTACTTGACGGGGGGGGGGGGTTAGGATGGTTCTAAGGGCCTGTGACTGACATGGACCCTAAAAAATGAATTGAACATTAGGTAAAAAAATGTGAATATTAAATTATTAACCAATCATCATAAATAAAACTAATGGGTTCTTTCTTCTTTTCTTGTTTTTGGCACAAACATTCAGAGAGCCTCTGTATGCCAGGCCCAACAGATGCAGCTTCAGGGTCAGCAGCCCTGGCTCCCCGTCCCCATACCCCTGAACCAGCCCCACTCCCGACTGAAGAAGGAGCAGACCTGCTAATATGCACGCATTTTGTGTACCAACTACGCAATTCTCTGTCCATGTACGCAGGTACGAGATTCGAGTTAAAAGTACGCAGAAATTAATAGGGCCTGATTATTAGTAGTATTTTTCTTACTCTATAGTTTCTTTCTCTAAAGTGCCAGCAGTTCACTCGCATTTGCTAGTGAAAGAAATTAAATGCAAATACGAAAAATAACTGGTCGCATTTGTGCGAGTGTGATATACATTTCATTCTGCGTACCATTAGTTGTATTTTCCACGTTACTTTACGAGGATCACGCAAACTGATATACTGTAATTGTAATTATGATCCACGTCACAAAAAAAAACATTACAAAAGTATAATCGAAAATAAATATAAACATATTGGCATTAAATGGAGTCGGGAGTTTAGAAGACTGCGCGATGAAGAATGAATGAGTGTCCTGTATTAGCTACAGAGGCAATGCTTCCAAAATGCCTTTGCACTAGATTCGAGATTTTATCAATTTCTAAAATCTGAAATAATGTATGCGCTGCAAAGAAATGCAATAGGCACCTTTACATAGGCTGAAACACCGGACTCTTCTAGCGAACAGCGTTCAGATTCCCTTTGCCGTAGCCTACTTAAGCTTTGTGTAGCCAGTTTGCGGTCTGTGTCGATGCGATCATTTGTTTGTGTTTTTATGTTTTCGAAAATGATTTTGCTTTTAGTGTTGATTGTAAACCGTGTCTAAAAAGCCAATACTTGTGAGTTGGCCGTAGTGATTGGCCCTGTTTGGGAGGTGACAAGCGTTATAGATAATTATCTCCATTCTACACTGTACATGTAATGGAATTGATTTGGTACAATTCTATAATTGCGATCAGACTCACAAACAGCGCTCGGTCGAGCGTGCGGGGAAAGAAGAAGGAAGAGATGCAGGCTCTTAGAGTTGGACGGGAGTCTCTCCTGATTGCTATGCAAATGTCTGTTGCACCTCTGGCAAGGAACAAAGCCGCCAGAGGAAAAGGAAGATATTCCATGATGAGACCTCTGAAGAGGAGACAGCTCAGGATAGTGCAGCTATGCTGTTTCGGAGCACAGTGTTTTTTACTGCTATGGACAACATCATAAGTGACTTGGCCACTAGGTTCCACACCACTGCTGTTCTGAAAGTTGGGCAGATTAGTGAGGATAAAGTCCCTTCTGTGTGCCAACCACTGATCATGAAGTACTCCAGAGATCTTACACCTGAGTTTCAAAATGAAGAAAGACACCTGGACCCTGTATATGCTGCCACTTTCCCCCCTAACTTGCAACTGCAAAGCATTTTTGGAGAAGTGTTCATTGCTTTACTTATATTTTGCACACTGCCTATGACTGTTGCTGGTGGCGAGAAAGCTTTCAGTAAGCTAAAACTGATTTTTTTTAAAAAACTGTTTGAGGTCCTCTGTTTTGTTTTTTTAAAACAATTATTTAACTAGGCATGTCAGTTAAGAACAAATTCTCATTTACAATGACGGCCAAGGAACAGGGGCAGAGCGACAGGTTTTTACCTTGTCAGCTCAGGGATAGGCTCTGCAGTCTTGCCATGCTGTCCATTGAAAGTCAGTTAGCTAGAAAGCTGGACCTCAAAAACTTGATCAGTGACTTTGTTAACAAGAAGGCTCAGTGCTGGGCTCTTGGTGAGTAAGGCTGAGCAAGGGCCATTGATAACTGTTAAATGGCATGGCTATGGATGTTGGATCACTACACATGATGCCCACAGGCTGAGAACAAGACTGAGAACAGGCTGAGAACAAGATATCTCAAAGTAATGGCTCTATTACCATAACATTTGTTGTGCACAATCAAGACCCCAAGTGGAAGAAACCTATTGATTTGGTGACCACTTGACCTTTCCTCAGGCCTTTTCATTTCCATTTTCCATTTTTACAGCTGCTTATTTTCTAGTTGGTATGTATACTTAGTTCAACAATCTGCTGCTGATTTTATTATTTTGTTTGTTATATCATTCTATAGATGATAATGTTAATTTATTTTAATTTAAGAGGTTAATGTATATTTAAGTAATATTTATTTTAAGTTATTCATTAATGTTAAGAGAATTTTTCATTCAAGAATTGTACCATTAAAATTAAATTTGGACTGCCCTTATAGAGGGCAGAATGTTGCATGCATGTCTGCAGTGTTATATTTTCACAGCTCACTGTCAGTAAATATCGTACAGTAAATATTGGACTACAAGAGAGTTGCAAGCCTGCAAAGGTAGAGTTATTTAAAGCTTTGAATGGGTCGATTGGGTTCTGGAGGTGTGTGGTTAAAGCAATTGCGCAGGGGTGGTGTGGCCTGTGGTGGAGGGGCCCAATTATTTTTGGGGCCCAAAATCCCTGGCGGCGCCCCTGCCTCCCTGACAAGACCATGGCCTAAACATCAGCAGTCCCACAGTCACATAGTTTATTGTCTTTACGTTGGTCCTATTCCATCCAGCAATCCTATTCCAACGATCCATCACTGAAGAGAGGACTCCCAGAAAATACCGTCTCGGTGTATGTTTTGGGGTCTGCTTGGCAAGACGTATGGCCAAGCACAGGATAGAGCAAATTGTCTGTCAAAAAAATCTATAATGCTGATGATCAAATCTGTGATGATGTCACCCAAGTCATGGCAATCAATAACTTGGAGTGAGAGGAGAATAGAATGTGAGAGACTTGGTTGGGTGGAAACTGACTGACTGACTGACTGACTGCACTTCAGGGAGAGGCTGGGTGCCGTGACTGGGTAGGAGCTGCTCTGTTTATCCTCTGGTACGAATAGCGGAGTGGGAGTGTGTGATGGTGATGACCAATGTTGGGTAGACACTGGCTTAGATAACGGGAGAAAAGTTAACTCTCTTTACCATCAACAAGGAAAACATACAGTAACATCTAAAAATCATCTAGAAATTGTTTCAATGTGTAAATGAATGATATAGGATGGCAAAAGGAGTTCCTAAAAAACAAAAGCAGATACAAGTCCAAATTGGGTGAAATCCTGCTGGATTCATAGATGGGACCAGGATAGCCAAGGCAGACCAGAGAATCACATATTATTTGCTTTGGTATTCTGTCCCCTCATTGAAAAGCTAATTGACAGCCGTAAGTCCTTCTGAACCATGGCTTTTATCACTGTTAGAACCTTCTGAAGAGAAATCCTCTTTAAGGAGAAAACCATCATATGAAAAAGTCATAGAAATGGCAGCAAAACAAAATCACAGCCGTAAAAATGCCAATACACTGCCCTGCACAACGAATGTCTCTCTGGACGGCGATCTGTCTGGTAATGAATGAAAAGAGGGCCCACATTGGGCTTAGTGTAGCCACACACAGCGACAGTGGAGAGGATTCTATAGCCATAGATGGCCCAGCTACATTATGGACAAAGGATGCAGTTTGTCCACAGAGGCACTTCATCTTAGTTCATATCCCAACAGCACTCCACTGGGCCAGCCTGGCCTATGGCTCTCTGGAGAATAAGGCCCGGGAGCTGGACACGATTACGGCCTGTGATCACTATTTCAGAGACCCCCTGGATATAATCCTGTAAACTTACAGAACATACACTACACACTCACTAGCACATATACTCTTACCACAGAGAGATCCTTGTCAATGGCCATTTGTCGTCAGTGCAAAGGACAAGAAAACGGTCTGGAGAAAAAGGAGGAATACACAATGGTACATAAGTTTAGTCCTGTTTATAAAGGGCCATTTTCAAGATGAGACATGTTACATTTTATATATATACAGTACCAGTCAAAAGTTTGAACACACCTACTCATTCAAGGGTTTTTCTTTATTTTTACATTGTAGAATAATAGTGAAGACATCAAAACTATGAAATAACACATACGGAATCATGTATTAACCAAAAAAGTGTTAAACAGAATGCTGGTACTTTAACCTGTTTGGGATAGTATTTTCACGGCCGGATAAAAAAAACGTACCCGACTTAATCTGGTTACTACTCCTGCCCAGAAACTAGAATATGCATATAATTAGTAGATTTGGATAGAAAACACTCTAAAGTTTCTAAAACTGTTTGAATGGTGTCTGTGAGTATAACATAACTCATATGGCAGGCCAAAACCTGAGAAGATTCCATACAGGAAGCGCCCTGTCTGACAATTTGTTCTCTTTCTAGGGCATCTCTATCAAAATACAGCATCTCTGCTGTAACGTGACATTTTCTAAGGCTTCCATTGGCTCTCAGAAGGCGCCAGAAAGTGGAATGACTTCTCTGCAGTCTCTGGGCGAAAAACAGCAGGAGTTTTTGTGAGTGGTCAGGCAGGGAACAATGACTCTAGAGTGCGCATCCACGAGAGGACTCCATGTTTTTCTTTCAGTCTTTGAATGGATATAACGTCGCCCAGTTGGAATATTATCGCTATTTTACGCAAAAAAAAAAATTGTCACGAAATGCGCCCGCGCGTCACCCTTCGGATAGTGACCTCAACGCACGAACAAAACGGAGCTATTTGTCACGTCCTGACCAGTAGAGGGTGTAGTTGGGTCAGGACGTGGCAGAAGGGAGTGAGTGTTTTATTGTTTCATTTAATTTGGCCGTGTGACTTCCAATCAAGCACAGCTGTAGAGGGTTGTGGTTGATTGGGAGTCACACATAAGTTGCCTACGTTTCCGTTGTGTGGTGTGGGTAATTGTTCTTGTCACTGTGGTTGCACCTGACAGGACTGTGTTGGCTGTCAGTTTTGTTGTTTTGTTAATTGTATGGTGTTCGTAACATTAAAAATGACGAACCCTAACTCCGCCGCATTTTGGTCCACTTCTTCCGTAGACAGCCGTTACAGAATTACCCACCAAACCAGGACCAAGCGGCGGAAGAGGAAGGAGCAGCAGGACTACTGCGTTATGGACAAATGGACGTGGGAACAGATCCTGGACGGAGAGGGACCATGGACTCAGGCTGGGGATTATCGCCTCCCGCAGTGGGAGATTGAAGCGGCGAGAGCGGAGAGGCGATACTACGAGGAGAGAGAGCGCAACGAGCGCGAGAGGCAGCCACAAGAATTTTTTTTGGGGGGGCACACGGGACAGTCGGTGGAGCTGAGGTCGGAACCAGAGCCAGTCGGGATGACATTGGAGGTGAGCGAGGGTTATGAGACAGAGACTGTGACGGGGTTAATGGGAAAATTAGGAGAGAGAGAGATGAGAGAGCTGCTAGTGTGGTGCATAAAGTACGGCATTCGCCCTAATGAGCGTGTCGTGGGTATGATGTCACCTGAGGCAGCTCTCCATACTCGTCCTGAGGTGCATGCTGGTTGTCTGGTAAAGACTGTGCCTGCGCCCAGAAACAGGCCTCCTGCATGTCTTCCCAGCCCTGCACATCCTGTACCTACGCCCAGAACCAAGCCTCCTGCATGTCTTCCCATCCTGGTCAAGCCCGTGCCTCCTCCACGGACCAGTCCTCCAGTGGGTCTCCCTATCCTGGTCAAGCCCGTGTCTCCTCCACGGACCAGTCCTCCAGTGGGTCTCCCTATCCTGGTCAAGCCCGTGTCTCCTCCACGGACCAGTCCTCCAGTGGGTCTCCCTATCCTGGTCAAGCCCGTGTCTCCTCAACGGACCAGTCCTCCAGTGGATCTCCCTATCCTGGTCAAGCCCGTGTCTCCTCCACGGACCGGTCCTCCAGTGGGTCTCTCCACCCTGGTCTCTCCTGTGCCACCTCCTCAAACCAGGCCTCCAGCGGGCCTTCCCAGACTGGTGAGTCCAGGGCCTGCGCCCAGAGCCAGTCCTCCGTTATGTCTCCCCAGCCTGGTGAATCCTGAGTCGGAGCTGCCCGCCAGTCAACAGTGGCCGGACTGCCCTGTTCTGCCAGAGTGGCCGGACTGCCCTGTTCTGCCAGAGTGGCCGGACTGCCCTGTTCTGCCAGAGTGGCCGGACTGCCCTGTTCTGCCAGAGTGGCCGGACTGCCCTGTTCTGCCAGAGTGGCCGGACTGCCCTGTTCTGCCAGAGTGGCCGGACTGACCTGTTCTGCCAGAGGTGCCCGCCTGCCCTGATCTGCCAGGGTGCCCGGCCTGTCAGGATCAGCCCGAGTGGTCCTCCTGCCCTCCGGTCCAGCCCGAGTGGCCCGCATGCCTTCCGGCCCAGCCCGAGTGGCCCGCATGCCATCCGGCCCAGCCCGAGTGGCCCGCATGCCTTCCGGCCCAGCCCGAGTGGTCCTCCTGCCCTCCGGTCCAGCCCGAGTGGCCCGCATGTCTTCCGGTCCAGCCCGAGTGGCCCGCATGTCTTCCGGCCCAGCCCGAGTGGCCCAGCATGTCTTCCGACCCAGCCAGAGTGGTCCCTCTGCCAGGGTCAGCCCGAGTGGCCCGTCTGCCCGGCGCAGCGATCGGCGCCAACAGAGTGGGCGATGCCGAAGGTGGAGCGAGGTCCACGTCCTGCACCTGAGCCACCTCCAGGATAGGTGGGTTGGGGAGGGAGGGTGTAGCACAGTGCCGTCGGTGACAGCAGCCACCCTCCCTTCCCTCCCTTATTGTTTAGGTGTTCCTTTTTGTTGGGGATTTTTTTTTGTGTTTTCCTTTTTTTAGGTGCATCACGGGGTCTGCACCTTGAGGGGGGGGTACTGTCACGTCCTGACCAGTAGAGGGTGTAGTTGGGTCAGGACGTGGCAGAAGGGAGTGAGTGTTTTATTGTTTCATTTAATTTGGCCGTGTGACTTCCAATCAAGCACAGCTGTAGAGGGTTGTGGTTGATTGGGAGTCACACATAAGTTGCCTACGTTTCCGTTGTGTGGTGTGGGTAATTGTTCTTGTCACTGTGGTTGCACCTGACAGGACTGTGTTGGCTGTCAGTTTTGTTGTTTTGTTAATTGTATGGTGTTCGTAACATTAAAAATGACGAACCCTAACTCCGCCGCATTTTGGTCCACTTCTTCCGTAGACAGCCGTTACACTATTTCAATATAACTATGGATTATTTCTAACCAAAACAACATTTGTTGTTGAAGTAGAAGTCCTGGGAGTGCATTCTGACGAAGAACAGCAAAGGTAATCCAATTTTTCTTATAGTAATTCTGAGTTTAGTGAGCACCAAACTTGGTGGGTGTCAAATTAGCTAGCCTGTGATGGCCGAGCTATCTACTCAGAATATTGCAAAATGTGCTTTCACCGAAAAGCTATTTTAAAATCTGACACCGCGATTGCATAAAGGAGTTCTGTATCTATAATTCTTAAAATAATTGTTATGTTTTTTGTAAACGTTTATCGTGAGTAATTTTGTAAATTCACCGGAAGTTTGCGGTGGGTATGCTAGTTCTGAACATCACATGCTAATGTAAAAAGCTGTTTTTTGATATAAATATGAACTTGATTGAACAAAACATGCATGTATTGTATAACATAATGTCCTAAGAGTGTCATCTGATGAAGATCATCAAAGGTTAGTGCTGCATTTAGCTGTGGTTTTGGTTTTTGTGACATATATGCTTGCTTTGAAAATGGCTGTGTGATTATTTTTGGCAGGGTACTCTCCTGACATAATCTAATGTTTTGCTTTCGCTGTAAAGCCTTTTTGAAATCGGACAATGTGGTTAGATTAACGAGAGTCTTGTCTTTAAAATGGTGTAAAATAGTCATATGTTTGAGAAATTGAAGTTATAGCATTTGAGGTATTTGTATTTCGCGCCACGCGATTCCACTGGCTGTTGACTAGGTGGGACGCAAACGCAAACGTCCCACCTTGCCCAGGGAGGTTAACTGTCACTGAATCTAGGAAAGTCTCAGAACACCTTAGGCCGTTCTGGTGCAACTTCATTTCAGAAAGGAAATACCACGCTTAACCATTTATTAGATAAGATTACAATGCATAGTCTAGGCATTAGGCTCTGCTCCTTCAGGGTAGCTCACTGCCAGAGCAAAGCATCATACACAGATGATAAAATAACTACAGGCAGTCAGTACGATATGCTATACCAAATCCCCTGAAGGAAGAAACAGAACCCAGACAGGTGAAGGCTGGGGTGGTAATTGGATATCAGAAAACAGCAAGCAGAAAGAGTAACAGCTAGTAAGTAACAGCTGCAATGGCAGCAAGAGACACCAGTGCATGTGTGCATCAAGGAAGCATGTGTAGAACTGGTCAACTTAGAAATCGACTTTTTCACTTTGACTTTTATATCAATCGAAAGCAGTTCAAAAGGGAAACCCGAGTGTAGTGGAATCAGCCGAGCACATCAGCAGTTATTGCACCAATTGGATTCACACTTTACTTACATGCAGTCTATTTAAGAGTAGCACAGTTCTGTGATAACTGCAGAAGCGGTTCAGAAATGAGACATGCATATTCATAGACATTTTTTATCATTTTTATCATCATCATCAGCATTATACATTTCAGTTGCTCACTGCAGACTGTATTGTTTCTGCTGAAGCTTTTGCCTTGCACCGAAGATACATCTGAGACAACAGTATTGGATTAACATTTGTCTTCTTAAATGCAACTCACAATTTCAGTTGGCTTTTTCTTTCTGGAGCCTGAGAGTATCAATCGAAAAACTTGGCCAGTTTTGACGGTCCAAAATAGCCAGCCCATTCCACCTTGAGAGGACGCTTTAATATCCCAGATATTTCACACAAAGTCCTATAAATATGCAGACCACTTTTTTTCTACATTAAAGGTGAACTTGTGTGATGGGTCGTCTATGGTATAGTATGTTACATTTCAGGTGCATCCAGTTCTGGCTGTAAACATTGGAGTGAAGCAATTTCTTAAGAACTTAATCTGAAATCACATGGCAATGTTTGTGTCGTGCAGGACATGCCATTACTGGTGTGACAGAAAGATCACGACAAATAGCGATCATAGTTACCTACCCAAAGAAAAACACTTGCATGACCCTGCGAGAGGTGCAAGTAGAATGCCAACTGAGAAGAATCAAGCTAGCAGCAATAACATTGACATTGGTTTTACAAGGTATCCACTGGGCACAGAAGTCAATTCAACGTCAATTCCACGTTGGTTTAACAGAATTTCATTGAAATGACGTAGAAACAAAGTTGATTCAACCAGTGTGAGTCCAGTGGGTAGAATTTCATTAAGGGACAATAATACGGTAATGTAATTGCAGTGGTCAACATTTATTTACAAAATTGGAAGCATTACAAGAATGTAGTGGGGTTTTTTTGTGTTCGACAAGAAAATTTGAAAAACTACATTAATCCACTCCATCTAACAACACTACTGGCCTCATGTTGAACTCTAAACCAAGAGCAATCCCTGGAGGGCATTACAATATGTGTGGCTCAGTTGGTAGAGCATGGTGTTTGCAACGCCAGGGTTGTGGGTTCGATTCCCACGGGGGACCAGTACAGGGAAAAAATGTGTGAAATGTATGCATTCACTACTGTAAGTCGCTCTGGATAAGAGCATCTGCTAAATGACTAAAATGTAAATGTAACAATACCATGAATCACGTACTATAAGTATATTATAGAGTGGGCCTTGCACTATCCACGCAGACCCATACATTATTGATTGTAAACTAATTTAAGGACATTTGACAGGGTCCAGAATAAAAGGATAATCTATCTATACATTTGAAATAATGAATCGTTGTCATATCAGTCTATAATTACTTCACAGCAGATTGAGTGGCAGTCAAAGTCCATACTACAGAGGAAGATTGATTACAAATGATGCATTTTCTACCTCAAAATAAGAGTATAACATTTGAAAAACTTCATTAATAGGCATTGATCATTTAAGTGCATTCTGAATATTATTGATACAACTATTAATCAATAAGAAATCCATGATTATATTTTAAAAGTCTTTGAATTAGTCCTAATATAGCAACATTATGCAAACTATCCATCCATTTCATACAAAACAGAACATGAACAATGAACAAAGATCTGAAGAGGTTGCTACAGCACAAATAAACATAAAACATAGAAAACGAGATATACTCAATAAAATAACTGCAAACAAATAATACGTAGGTGTCAAGCTTCAAATTGTTCAACCTTTGCGTGTGTGAACGTGTGCATGTGCGACTGTGGTTTCAAACATCCATTCCATACACATCCACATTCAAATTAAAGAGTGGGATAGTAAACAAGTTATTGTTTGGTAAACAGTCAAACTGATCACAGTAACTGAAACAGTCCAGAAGATGCTGCTTGTAAAACAATGGAGGCATTATTAAAAGCAGAATTACATTGCGTCAGCTCCCCTGAACAAGAGAAATCTCTATTAGCACACTCTTCAATTCTCTAAAAACAAATGAAAACATATTTATGAAACTCTTAGGAGCAACTTTAAAGGACCCAGTCATAGTTTGTGGAATAAAGCACTTCATGGTAACAAGAACATAGCTACCTACTGTACCACTGGCAATACACATCAGAAATGAAAATAGACTACATAATCGTGATGGCCTTATAAGAGAGCAGCAAAATCAACTCCTATCAGTGACTGATCTGGCAAGCTTGGTGTCTTTTTGTGCTGATATTATCTGAATGTGGAACAGTATTTAGCCACCCATGTCTGCTCTGACGTCCGATAGAGTAGACTAACCTTACAGTTGAACCATATGTTTGTACATTACATAGGCCCACCCCATAACATGTCAACGTACAAGCCACCAGAGAGTATACCCAGCAGAGTGTGGTAGCAGGCAGGCAGAGCTGTGATCATCAGTATTCAGCAGCATGTAGATGTTATACTTTAGAGTCTGAGGGAATCCAAGGCAGAGGTCTGATGGGAATGGAAGGTGCATTTCCACATTTCATACTGACATTATGGGCTGAGTTATAACAACACCATTGAGATTGTCGGTTAGGAAAAATGACCTCAGCGTGGCATTAGGGGGCAAATTGACTGTTTTCTTAGAGTTCACTGTTTCAAGGATGAGCTGGGATAGTATGTACGTACTTGTCACGAGTGCTGTCTTCAAATTCCCTGTCATAAAGGAGCCAGGTGCAGCGTGTCGGTAATTCCACATCTTTATTGAAGGAAACCGAAACCAAAACAATAAACAGGTACGCAGCAAGAAACGTAAAGCACTGTGCCACTCACCTACACACACACACACACACACACACACACACACACACACACACACACACACACACACACACACACACACACACACACACACACACACACACACACACACACACACACACACACACACACACACACACACACACATAACAATAACCCACAACACAGGTGGGGAAAAGGCTGCCTAAGTATGATTCCTAATCAGAGACAACAATAGACAGCTGCCTCTGATTAGGAACCATACTTGGCACAAAACCAAGAAAAACAAAAACATAGAATGCAACACATAGAATGCCAACCACATGTCACACCCTAACCTAACCAAACAGTTAAAAACGACTCTCTCAGGTCAGGGCGTGACAGTACTGGTGAAATGTATCCTTTTAACAAAAGACTGCACAACATAAGAATGCACAGAGAAGGGGGACTCAGTAAGATGGCGCCGACATAGATGGCAAAAAGAAAACTAGCCACATCATGGATGTCACGCTTCTAGACGAACTAAACACATTCTTTGCCCGCTTTGAGGATAATACAGTGCCACCATCGCGGTTCACTAACAAGGACTCCTTCTCAGTGGCTAACGTGAGTAAAACATTTAAACGTGTTAACCCTCACAAGGCTGCTGGCCCAGACGGCATCCCTAGCCGTGTCCTCCGAGCATGAACAGACCAGCTGGCTGGTGTGTTTACGGACACATTCAATCGCTCCCTATCCCAGTCTGTTGTCCCCACATGCTTCAAGATGGCTACCATTGTTCCTGTACCCAAGAAGGCAAAGATAACTGAACTAAATGAGTACCGCCCCGTAGCACTCACTTCTGTCATCATTTAGTGCTTTGAGAGGCTAGTCAAGGATCATATCACCTCCACCTTACCGGCCACCCTAGACCCACTTGAATTTGCATACCGCCCCAACAGGTCCACAGATGACGCTATCGCCATCACACTCCACACGGCCCTATCCCATCTGGACAAAAATAATACCTACAGTTGAAGTCGGAAGTTTACATACACTTAGGTTGGAATCATTAAAACTCGTTTTTCAACCACTCCACAAATTTCTTGTTAACAAACTATAGTTTTGGCAAGTTGTTTAGGACATCTACTTTGTGCATGTCACAAGAAATCTTTCCAACAATTGTTTACAGACAGATTATTTCACTTATAGTTCACTGTATCACAATTCCAATGGGTCAGAAGTTTACAAACACTAAGTTGACTGTGCCTTTAAACAGCTTGGAAAATTCCAGAAAATGATGTCATGGCTTTAGAAGCTTCTGATAGTCTAATTGACATCATTTGAGTCAATTGGAGGTGTACCTGTGGATGTATTTCAAGGCCTATTCAAACTCAGTGCCACTTTGCTTGACATCATGGGAAAATCAAAAGAAATCAGCCAAGACCCTAGTCTGGTTCATCCTTGGGAGCAATTTCCAAACGCCTGAAGGTACCACGTTAATCTGTACAAACAATAGTACGCAAGAAAAACACCATGGGACCACACAGCCGTCATACCGCTCAGGAAGAAGACGCGTTCTGTCTCCTACAGATGAACGTAATAAAAGCTGAAATAAATAATTCTCTCTACTATTATTCTGACATTTCACATTCTTAAAATAAAGTGGTGATCCTAACGGACCTAAGACAGGGAATTTTTACTAGGATTAAATGTCAGGAATTGTGAAAAACTGAGTTTAAATGTATTTGGCTAAGGTGTATGTAAACTCTTGACTTGAACTGTATGTAAGAATGCTGTTCATTGACTACAACTCAGCATTCAACACCATGGTATCCTCCAAGCTCATCATCAAGCTGGAGGCCCTGGGTCTCAACCCCACCCTGTGTAATTGAGTCCTGGACTTTCTGACGGGCCAGGCCCAGGTGGTGAAGGTAGGAAACAACATCTCCACTTCGCTGACCCTCAACACTGGGGCACAACAAGGTTGCGTGCTCAGCCCTCTCCTGTACTCCCTGTTCACCCACGACTGCGTTGCCATGCACGCCTCCAACTCAATCATCAAGTTTGCAGACGACACAACAGTAGTGGGCTTCATTACCAACAACGACAAGACAGCCTACATGGAGAAGGTGAGGGCTCTCGGAGTGTGGTGTCAGGAAAACAACCTCTCACTCAACGTCAACAAAACAAAGGAGATGATCGTGGACTTCAGGAAACAGCAGAGGGAGCCCCCCCCCCCATCCACATCAAAGGGACAGCAGTGGAGAAGGTGGAAAGTTTTAAGTTCCTCGGCGTACACATCACAGACATACTGAAATGGTCCACCCACAGACAGTGTGGTGAAGAAGGCACAACAGCGCCTTTTCAACCTCAGGAGGCTGAAGAAATTTGGCTTGTCACCCAAAACCCTGACAAACTTTTACAGATGGACAATGGAGAGCATCCTGTCGGGCTGTATCAACCGCAAAGCTCTCCAGAGGGAGGTGCGGTCTGCACAAAGCATCACCGGGGGCAAACTACCTGCCCTCCATGACACCTACAGCAGCCAAAGTCACAGGAAGGCCAAAAAGATCATCAAGGACAGCAACCACCTGCCTGCCTGTTCACTGCCTGTTCACCCCGCTATCATCCAGAAGGCGAGATCAGTACAGGTGCATCAAAGCTGGGACTGAGAGATAGAAGCTATTTTTCTATCTCAAGGCCATCAGACTGGTAAACAGCAATCACTAACTCAGAGAGGCTGCTGCCTACATTGGCACCCAAACACTGGCCACTTTAATGGATCACTAGTCTAAGGGCCTGTGACTGACATGGACCCTAATAAATGAATTGAACATTAGGTTAAAAAAAAAATTGAATATTATATTATTAACCAATCATCATAAATACAACTAATGGGTTCTTTCTTCTTTTCTTGTTTTTGGCACAAACATTCAGAGAGCCTCTGTATGCCAGGCCCAACAGATGCAGCTTCAGGGTCAGCAGCCCTGTCTCCCCGTCCCCATACCCCTGAACCAGCCCTACTCCCGACTGAAGAAGGAGCAGACCTGCTAATATGCACGCATTTTGTGTACCAACTACGCAATTCTCTGTCCATGTACGCAGGTACGAGATTCGAGTTAAAAGTACGCAGAAATTAATAGGGCCTGATTATTAGTAGTATTTTTCTTACTTTCTTACTCTAAAGTTTCTTTCTCTAAAGTGCCAGCAGTTCACTCGCATTTGCTAGTGAAAGAAATTAAATGCAAATACGAAAAATAACTGGTCGCATTTGTGCGAGTGTGATATACATTTCACTCTGCGTACCATTAGTTGTATTTTCCACGTTACTTTACGAGGATCACGCAAACTGATATACTGTAATTGTAATTATGATCCACGTCACAAAAAAACATTACAAAAGTATAATCGAAAATAAATATAAACATATTGGCATTAAATGGAGTCGGGAGTTTAGAAGACTGCGCGATGAAGAATGAATGAGTGTCCTGTATTAGCTACAGAGGCAATGCTTCCAAAATGCCTTTGCACTAGATTCGAGATTTTATCAATTTCTAAAATCTGAAATGATGTGTGCGCTGCAAAGAAATGCAATAGGCACCTTTACATAGGCTGAAACACCGGACTCTTCTAGCGAACAGCGTTCAGATTCCCTTTGCCGTAGCCTACTTAAGCTTTGTGTAGCCAGTTTGCGGTCTGTGTCGATGCGATCATTTGTTTGTGTTTTTATGTTTTCGAAAATGATTTTGCTTTTAGTGTTGATTGTGAACCGTGTCTAAAAAGCCAATACTTGTGAGTTGGCCGTAGTGATTGGCCCTGTTTGGGAGGTGACAAGCGTTATAGATAATTATCTCCATTCTACACTGTACATGTAATGGAATTGATTTGGTACAATTCTATAATTGCGATCAGACTCACAAACAGCGCTCGGTCGAGCGTGCGGGGGAAAGAAGAAGGAAGAGATGCAGGCTCTTAGAGTTGGACGGGAGTCTCTCCTGATTGCTATGCAAATGTCTGTTGCACCTCTGGCAAGGAACAAAGCCGCCAGAGGAAAAGGAAGATATTCCATGATGAGACCTCTGATGAGGAGACAGCTCAGGATAGTGCAGCTATGCTGTTTCGGCGCACAGTGTTATTTACTGCTATGGACATAAGTGACTTGGCCACTAGGTTCCACACCACTGCTGTTCTGAAAGTTGGGCAGATTAGTGAGGATAAAGTCCCTTCTGTGTGCCAACCACTGATCATGAAGTACTCCAGAGAACTTACACCTGAGTTTCAAAATGAAGAAAGACACCTGGACCCTGTATATGCTGCCACTTTCCCCCCTAAATTGTCCCCTCTTGGTCTCCTGAATGCAATTTGTAAGATGCAACTGCAAAGCATTTTTGGAGAAGTGTTCATTGCTTTACGTATATTTTGCACACTGCCTATGACTGTTGCTGGTGGCGAGAAAGCTTTCAGTAAGCTAAAACTGATTTTTTTTTTTAACTGTTTGACGTCCACTGTTTTTTAGTTTTTTTTTTAAACAATTCTTTAACTAGGCATGTCAGTTAAGAACAAATTCTCATTTACAATGACGGCCAAGGAACAGGGGCAGAGCGACAGATTTTTACCTTGTCAGCTCAGGGATAGGCTCTGCAGTCTTGCCATGCTGTCCATTGAAAGTCAGTTAGCTAGAAAGCTGGACCTCAAAAACTTGATCAGTGACTTTGTTAACAAGAAGGCTCAGCGCTGGGCTCTTGGTGAGTAAGGCTGAGCAAGGGCCATTGATAACTGTTAAATGGCATGGCTATGGATGTTGGATCACTACACATGATGCCCACAGGCTGAGAACAAGACTGAGAACAGGCTGAGAACAAGATATCTCAAAGTAATGGCTCTATTACCATAACATTTGTTGTGCACAATCAAGACCCCAAGTGGAAGAAACCTATTGATTTGGTGACCACTTGACCTTTCCTCAGGCCTTTTCATTTCCATTTTCCTACAGCTGCTTATTTTCTAGTTGGTATGTATACTTAGTTCAACAATCTGCTGCTGATTTTATTATTTGTTTGTTATATCATTCTATAGATGATAATGTTAATTTATTTTAATTTAAGAGGTTAATGTATATTTAAGTAATATTTATTTTAAGTTATTCATTAATGTTAAGAGAATTTTTCATTCAAGAATTGTACCATTAAAATTAAATTTGGACTGCCCTTATAGAGGGCAGAATGTTGCATGCATGTCTGCAGTGTTATATTATCACAGCTCACTGTCAGTAAATATCGTACAGTAAATATTGGACTACAAGAGAGTTGCAAGCCTGCAAAGGTAGAGTTATTTAAAGCTTTGAATGGGTCGATTGGGTTCTGGAGGTGTGTGGTTAAAGCAATTGCGCAGGGGTGGTGTGGCCTGTGGTGGAGGGGCCCAATTATTTTTGGGGCCCAAAATCCCTGGCGGCGCCCCTGCCTCCCTGACAAGACCATGGCCTAAACATCAGCAGTCCCACAGTCACATAGTTTATTGTCTTTACGTTGGTCCTATTCCATCCAGCAATCCTATTCCAACGATCCATCACTGAAGAGAGGACTCCCAGAAAATACCGTCTCGGTGTATGTTTTGGGGTCTGCTTGGCAAGACATATGGCCAAGCACAGGATAGAGCAAATTGTCTGTCGAAAAAATCCATAATGCTGATGATCAAATCTGTGATGATGTCACCCAAGTCATGGCAATCAATAACTTGGAGTGAGAGGAGAATAGAATGTGAGAGACTTGGTTGGGTGGAAACTGACTGACTGACTGACTGACTGACTGCACTTCAGGGAGAGGCTGGGTGCCGTGACTGGGTAGGAGCTGCTCTGTTTATCCTCTGGTACGAATAGCGGAGTGGGAGTGTGTGATGGTGATGACCAATGTTGGGTAGACACTGGCTTAGATAACGGGAGAAAAGTTAACTCTCTTTACCATCAACAAGGAAAACATACAGTAACATCTAAAAATCATCTAGAAATTGTTTCAATGTGTAAATGAATGATATAGGATTGCTAAAAGGAGTTCCTAAAAAACAAAAGCAGATACAAGTCCAAATTGGGTGAAATCCTGCTGGATTCATAGATGGGACCAGGATAGCCAAGGCAGACCATAGAATCACATATTATTTGCTTTGGTATGCTGTCCCCTCATTGAAAAGCTAATTGACAGCCGTAAGTCCTTCTGAACCAGGGCTTTTATCACTGTTAGAACCTTCTGAAGAGAAATCCTCTTTAAGGAGAAAACCATCATATGAAAAAGTCATAGAAATGGCAGCAAAACAAAATCACAGCCGTAAAAATGCCAATACACTGCCCTGCACAACGAATGTCTCTCTGGACGGCGATCTGTCTGGTAATGAATGAAAAGAGGGCCCACATTGGGCTTAGTGTAGCCACGCACAGCGACAGTGGAGAGGATTCTATAGCCATAGATGGCCCAGCTACATTATGGACAAAGGATGCAGTTTGTCCACAGAGGCACTTCATCTTAGTTCATATCCCAACAGCACTCCACTGGGCCAGCCTGGCCTATGGCTCTCTGGAGAATAAGGCCCGGGAGCTGGACACGATTACGGCCTGTGATCACTATTTCAGAGACCCCCTGGATATAATCCTGTAAACTTACAGAACATACACTACACACTCACTAGCACATATACTCTTACCACAGAGAGATCCTTGTCAATGGCCATTTGTCATCAGTGCAAAGGACAAGAAAACGGTCTGGAGAAAAAGGAGGAATACACAATGGTACATAAGTTTAGTCCTGTTTATAAAGGGCCATTTTCAAGATGAGACATGTTACATTTTATATATATATATATACAGTACCAGTCAAAAGTTTGAACACACCTACTCATTCAAGGGGTTTTCTTTAATTTTACATTGTAGAATAATAGTGAAGACATCAAAACTATGAAATAACACATACGGAATCATGTAGTAACCAAAAAAGTGTTAAACAGAATGCTGGTACTTTAACCTGTTTGGGATAGGGGGCAGTATTTTCACGGCCGGATAAAAAAACGTACCCGACTTAATCTGGTTACTACTCCTGCCCAGAAACTAGAATATGCATATAATTAGTAGATTTGGATAGAAAACACTCTAAAGTTTCTAAAACTGTTTGAATGGTGTCTGTGAGTATAACATAACTCATATGGCAGGCCAAAACCTGAGAAGATTCCATACAGGAAGCGCCCTGTCTGACAATTTGTTCTCTTTCTAGGGCATCTCTATCAAAATACAGCATGTCTGCTGTAACGTGACATTTTCTAAGGCTTCCATTGGCTCTCAGAAGGCGCCAGAAAGTGGAATGACTTCTCTGCAGTCTCTGGGCGAAAAACAGCAGGAGTTTTTGTGAGTGGTCAGGCAGGGAACAATGACTCTAGAGTGCGCATCCACGAGAGGACTCCATGTTTTTCTTTCAGTCTTTGAATGGATATAACGTCGCCCAGTTGGAATATTATCGCTATTTTACGAGAAAACATTTTTTGTCACGAAATGCGCCCGCGCGTCACCCTTCGGATAGTGACCTCAACGCACGAACAAAACGGAGCTATTTCAATATAACTATGGATTATTTCGAACCAAAACAACATTTGTTGTTGAAGTAGAAGTCCTGGGAGTGCATTCTGACGAAGAACAGCAAAGGTAATCCAATTTTTCTTATAGTAATTCTGAGTTTAGTGAGCACCAAACTTGTTGGGTGTCAAATTAGCTAGCCTGTGATGGCCGAGCTATCTACTCAGAATATTGCAAAATGTGCTTTCGCCGAAAAGCTATTTTAAAATCTGACACCGCGATTGCATAAAGGAGTTCTGTATCTATAATTCTTAAAATAATTGTTATGTTTTTTGTAAACGTTTATCGTGAGTAATTTAGTAAATTCACCGGAAGTTTGCGGTGGGTATGCTAGTTCTGAACATCACATGCTAATGTAAAAAGCTGTTTTTTTATATAAATATGAACTTGATTGAACAAAACATGCATGTATTGTATAACATAATGTCCTAAGAGTGTCATCTGATGAAGATCATCAAAGGTTAGTGCTACATTTAGCTGTGGTTTTGGTTTTTGTGACATATATGCTTGCTTTGAAAATGGCTGTGTGGTTATTTTTGGCAGGGTACTCCCCTGACATAATCTAATGTTTTGCTTTCGCTGTAAAGCCTTTTTGAAATCGGACAATGTGGTTAGATTAACGAGAGTCTTGTCTTTAAAATGGTGTAAAATAGTCATATGTTTGAGAAATGTAAGTTATAGCATTTGAGGTATTTGTATTTCGCACCACGCGATTCCACTGGCTGTTGACTAGGTGGGACGCAAACGTCCCACCTTGCCCAGGGAGGTTAACTGTCACTGAATCTAGGAAAGTCTCAGAACACCTTAGGCCGTTCTGGTGCAACTTCATTTCAGAAAGGAAATACCACGCTTAACCATTTATTAGATAAGATTACAATGCAGTCTAGGCGTTAGGCTCTGCTCCTTCAGGGTAGCTCACTGCCAGAGCAAAGCATCATACACAGATGATAAAATAACTACAGGCAGTCAGTACGATATGCTATACCAAATCCCCTGAAGGAAGAAACAGAACCCAGACAGGTGAAGGCTGGGGTGGTAATTGGATATCAGAAAACAGCAAGCAGAAAGAGTAACAGCTAGTAAGTAACAGCTGCAATGGCAGCAAGAGACACCAGTGCATGTGTGCATCAAGGAAGCATGTGTAGAACTGGTCAACTTAGAAATCGACTTTTTCACTTTGACTTTTATATCAATCGAAAGCAGTTCAAAAGGGAAACCCGAGTGTAGTGGAATCAGCCGAGCACATCAGCAGTTATTGCACCAATTGGATTCACACTTTACTTACATGCAGTCTATTTAAGAGTAGCCCAGTTCTGTGATAACTGCAGAAGCGGTTCAGAAATGAGACATGCATATTCATAGACATTTTTTATCATTTTTATCATCATCATCAGCATTATACATTTCAGTTGCTCACTGCAGACTGTATTGTTTCTGCTGAAGCTTTTGCCTTGCACCGAAGATACATCTGAGACAACAGTATTGGATTAACATTTGTCTTCTTAAATGCAACTCACAATTTCAGTTGGCTTTTTCTTTCTGGAGCCTGAGAGTATCAATCGAAAAACTTGGCCAGTTTTGACGGTCCAAAATAGCCAGCCCATTCCACCTTGAGAGGACGCTTTAATATCCCATATATTTCACACAAAGTCCTATAAATATGCAGACCACTTTTTTTTCTACATTAAAGGTGAACTTGTGTGATGGGTCGTCTATGGTATAGTATGTTACATTTCAGGTGCATCCAGTTCTGGCTGTAAACATTGGAGTGAAGCAATTTCTTAAGAACTTAATCTGAAATCACATGGCAATGTTTGTGTCGTGCAGGACATGCCATTACTGGTGTGACAGAAAGATAACGACAAATAGCAATCTTAGTTACCTACCCAAAGAAAAACACTTGCATGACCCTGCGAGAGGTGCAAGTAGAATGCCAACTGAGAAGAATCAAGCTAGCAGCAATAACGTTGACATTGGTTTTACAAGGTATCCACTGGGCACAGAAGTCAATTCAACGTCAATTCCACGTTGGGTTAACAGAATTTCATTGAAATGACGTAGAAACAAAGTTGATTCAACCAGTGTGAGTCCAGTGGGTAGAATTTCATTAAGGGACAATAATACGGTAATGTAATTGCAGTGGTCAACATTTATTTACAAAATTGGAAGCATTACAAGAATGTAGTGTTTTTTTTTGTGTTGAACCAGAAAATTTGAAAAACGACATTAATCCACTCCATCTAACAATACTACTGGCCTCATGTTGAACTCTAAACCAAGAGCAATCCCTGGAGGGCATTACAATATGTGTGGCTCAGTTGGTAGAGCATGGTGTTTGCAACGCCAGGGTTGTGGGTTCGATTCCCACGGGGGACCAGTACGGGGAAAAAATGTGTGAAATGTG
This sequence comes from Salmo salar, assembly GCF_965601325.2. Classification (NCBI taxonomy): domain Eukaryota; kingdom Metazoa; phylum Chordata; class Actinopteri; order Salmoniformes; family Salmonidae; genus Salmo; species Salmo salar. The sequence continues at coordinate 21,189,961 of NC_138314.1, read as the reverse complement.
TGCATTCACTACTGTAAGTCGCTCTGGATAAGAGCATCTGCTAAATGTCTAAAATGTAAATGTAACAATACCATGAATCAACTACTATAAGTATATTATTGAGTGGGCCTTGCACTTTCCACGCAGACCCATACATTATTGATTGTAAACTAATTTAAGGACATTTGACAGGGTCCAGAATAAAAGGATAATCTATCTATACATTTGAAATAATGAATCGTTGTCATATCAGTCTATAATTACTTCACAGCAGATTGAGTGGCAGTCAAAGTCCATACTACAGAGGAAGATTGATTACAAATGATGCATTTTCTACATCAAAATAAGAGTACAACATTGGAAAAACTTCATTAATAGGCATTGATCATTTAAGTGCATTCTGAATATCATTGATACAACTGTTAATCAATAAGAAATCCATGATTATATTTTAAAAGTCTTTGAATTAGTCCTAATATAGCAACATTATGCAAACTATCCATCCATTTAATACAAAACAGAACATGGACAATGAACAAAGATCTGAAGAGGTTGCTACAGCACAAATAAACATAAAACATAGAAAAAGAGATATACTCAATAAAATAACTGCAAACAAATAATACGTAGGTGTCAAGCTTCAAATTGTTCAACCTTTGCATGTGTGAACGTGTGCATGTGTGACTGTGGTTTTAAACATCCATTCCAGACACATCCACATTCAAATTAAAGAGTGGGATAGTAAACAAGTTATTGTTTGGTAAACAGTCAAACTGATCACAGTAACTGAAACAGTCCAGAAGATGCTGCTTGTAAAACAATGGAGGCATTATTAAAAGCAGAATTACATTGCGTCAGCTCCCCTGAACAAGACAAATCTCTATTAGCACACTCTTCAATTCTCTAAAAACAAATGAAAACATATTTATGAAACTCTTAGGAGCAACTTTAAAGGACCCAGTCATAGTTTGTGGAATAAAGCACTTCATGGTAACAAGAACATAGCTACCTACTGTACCACCGGCAATACACATCAGAAATGAAAATAGACTACATAATCGTGATGGCCTTATAAGAGAGCAGCAAAATCAACTCCTATCAGTGACTGATCTGGCAAGCTTGGTGTCTTTTTGTGCTGATATTATCTGAATGTGGAACAGTATTTAGCCACCTATGTCTGCTCTGACGTCCAATAGAGTAGACTAACCTTACAGTTGAACCATATGTTTGTACATTACATAGGCCCACCCCATAACATGTCAACGTACAAGCCACCAGAGGTATACCCAGCAGAGTGTGGTAGCAGGCAGGCAGAGCTGTGATCATCAGTATTCAGCAGCATGTAGATGTTATACTTTAGAGTCTGAGGGAATCCAAGGCAGAGGTCTGATGGGAAAGGAAGGTGCATTTCCACATTTCATACTGACATTATGGGCTGAGTTATAACAACACCATTGAGATTGTCGGTTAGGAAAAATGACCTCAGCGTGGCATTAGGGGGCAAATTGACTGTTTTCTTAGAGTTCACTGTTTCAAGGATGAGCTGGGATAGTATGTATGTACTGGTAAAATGTATGCTTTCAACAAAAGACTACACAATATAAGAATGCACAGAGAAATGTGTATTACGCTACTGCTCTATTCTGACAAACATGCTGACAGTGCATTGAAATACTGTGGCAGCTTTAGTTTAATGTCTTTGTGAGTGTTTTCTTTTAGCATGCTTATATTGATAGTAAACAGTTAAAACAGTTAGAAAATAAATAAGTAAAATAAAAGACTACTGAAATACAAATGAAAAGCATGCATCCATATTCCATTCAGGAATGTCAGAAGGAATGAAGGTCAATACTTAATTATAAACCCTTGACACTTGAAAACCGTTTGACCAGCTGAAGTCACGCTATTTACTTGGCAGAGTGCCAGAGGGTGTGTGTCCTCGCATGTCTTCTTCCTCCCATTGTGAGAGAGTTGGTCCCTCCCTGACAAGACCATGGCCTAAACATCAGCAGTCCCACAGTCACATAGTTTATTGTCTTTACGTTGGTCCTATTCCATCCAGCAATCCTATTCCAACGATCCATCACTGAAGAGAGGACTCCCAGAAAATACCGTCTCGGTGTATGTTTTGGGGTCTGCTTGGCAAGACGTATGGCCAAGCACAGGATAGAGCAAATTGTCTGTCGAAAAAATCTATAATGCTGATGATCAAATCTGTGATGATGTCACCCAAGTCATGGCAATCAATAACTTGGAGTGAGAGGAGAATAGAATGTGAGAGACTTGGTTGGGTGGAAACTGACTGACTGACTGACTGACTGCACTTCAGGGAGAGGCTGGGTGCCGTGACTGGGTAGGAGCTGCTCTGTTTATCCTCTGGTACGGATAGCGGAGTGGGAGTGTGTGATGGTGATGACCAATGTTGGGTAGACACTGGCTTAGATAACGGGAGAAAAGTTAACTCTCTTTACCATCAACAAGGAAAACATACAGTAACATCTAAAAATCATCTAGAAATTGTTTCAATGTGTAAATGAATGATATAGGATGGCAAAAGGAGTTCCTAAAAAACAAAAGCAGATACAAGTCCAAATTGGGTGAAATCCTGCTGGATTCATAGATGGGACCAGGATAGCCAAGGCAGACCAGAGAATCACATATTATTTGCTTTGGTATGCTGTCCCCTCATTGAAAAGCTAATTGACAGCCGTAAGTCCTTCTGAACCATGGCTTTTATCACTGTTAGAACCTTCTGAAGAGAAATCCTCTTTAAGGAGAAAACCATCATATGAAAAAGTCATAGAAATGGCAGCAAAACAAAATCACAGCCGTAAAAATGCCAATACACTGCCCTGCACAACGAATGTCTCTCTGGACGGCGATCTGTCTGGTAATGAATGAAAAGAGGGCCCACATTGGGCTTAGTGTAGACACGCACAGCGACCATGGAGAGGATTCTATAGCCATAGATGGTCCAGCTACATTATGGACAAAGGATGCAGTTTGTCCACAGAGGCACTTCATCTTAGTTCATATCCCAACAGCACTCCACTGGGCCAGCCTGGCCTATGGCTCTCTGGAGAATAAGGCCCGGGAGCTGGACAAGATTACGGCCTGTGATCACTATTTCAGAGACCCCCTGGATATAATCCTATAAACCTACAGAACATACACTACACACTCACTAGCACATATACTCTTACCACAGAGAGATCCTTGTCAATGGCCATTTGTCTTCAGTGCAAAGGACAAGAAAACGGGCTGGAGAAAAAGGAGGAATACACAATGGTTCATAAGTTAAGTCCTGTTTATCAAGGGCCATTTTCAAGACCAGACATGTTACATTTGTATGTATGTATGCATGTATGTATGTATAAATAAAGGTTACTTTGTGGTCGCCCATGCAGACATTAGGGCCCAGTATGTTGTAAACCACGCTGCTCTCTCCCTCATCCCTCTGAAATGAAACACACCATTTTTTCAATAGGCCTATAGAAAGTGCCTCCATGGTAAATGAATAAATGAATCAACTAGTCAGTAAGTGTGGATGGCAGAGCGTTGCCAGCTGACTCACCCTGTGGATGATGTCTTGGGCAGTGTGAGACATGAGGATACGGTCGCACCAGGAGGGGCAGCGAGTGTTCATGTACTGGGTGGGTTTAGTGTAGTCTTCACTGTAGGGGTAACTGACAGAGACAGACCGACCGACAGCATAGCATCTTCAGGTAGTAGTAATAGTGACTGTAATAGTGACAGGGCTGTCAGGGATGAGGCTTACCTGGGTGGAAACAGGATTTCTTCCTCTGCAATGACATCTTGAAAGGCTGCAATCTCCTTGTCATATTTCAAAATCTGAGCGATATAGAAGGATTAACAATTACTGGAGGACCCAAAACCTGTAATCTGCAAACCATAAACATCTGCATAATGTGAAAATTCAATTTCATAACTATCTCTGTTGTAGGATGTAATTTAATTAATGAATTTAATGAAGTATCTTCTGTGGTTGTTTTAGAGGCAGTAATGAAATGTTACTCGTCAAATGCGTCGTAAACAACAGGTGTAGACTAACAGTGAGATGCTTACTTACGGGCCCTTCTCAACAATGCAGAGAGAAAGAAAATTGAGAAATAATAAAAAAACAAAACACGTAATAATACAAATAATAATAGATACACAATGAGTAATGATAACTTGGCTATATACACAGGGTACAAGTAGCGAGTCGATGTGCAGGGGTACGAGGTAATTGAGGTAGATATGTGCATACACAGCAAATAGGAATAAAGTGGCAGACAGTAAACAGTAGTAGCAGCTATGCGATGAGTCAAAAAAAGTTTGTGCAAAAAAAGGGTCAAGGCAGATAGTCCGGTTAGCTATTTGGTAAACTATTTAACAGTCTTATGGCTAGGGGGTAGAAGCTGTTCAGGGTCCTGTTGGTTCCAGAATGTGCATCCACTTGCCATGCGGTAACAGAGAGAACAGTCTCTAACTTGGGTGGCTGGAGTCTTTGACAAGGTCGCTGACCTCCTCCCTATAGGCTGTCTCATTGTCGTTGGTGGTCAGGCCTACCACCGTCGTGTTGTCTGTAAACTTAATGATGGTGTTGGAGTTGTGCACGGCCACACAGTCGAGGGTGAACAGGGATTACAGGAGGGGACTAAGCACGCACCCCTGAGGGGCCCCTGTGTTGAGGGTCAGTATGGCGGCTGCGTTGTTGCCTACCCTCACTACCTGGGGGCGTCCCGTCAGGAAGTCCAGCATCCAATTGCAGATAGAGGTGTTCAGTCCCTGGGTCCTTAGCTTAGTTATGATTGTTGTCATGGCAGTGAGTGGTAGACCATGATATTAATATGGGTGGGGTGTAAATTAGTTGATGTGTACAGTAGAAAATGTTCTCACCGCTCTGCCGTTGTCCTCTCTGAACACTGCCTGGTGCAGGTAGGCAAACATCTTGGTCTCAATATGGAGAAGAATCTTGAGATGAAGGAATTGGGGATACAGTAAACGTCTGAATCTGAATAACAACAAGGAGACAGTAGGATGGAAGACGTGGATGGATGGGGAGGCTCACCTTGTGGTCATTGTCCTTTTCCTCACAGATTATTTTCTCCACCTCGTTACTGCTGTCCTTCTTCACTGTCTGCACCTCTGCTGAAGTGGACAAGTTCTAGAACACACACAAACATACCACACACAGTTTGTTGACTTATTTTTAACCTGTCAGCTGACCATTAGTAAGGTTTCCTGATTTTCTGATTCTGATTAAATTCTTGAGGAAGTGGGTCATATAATACCTGGACCAGGCTAAGGGTGTCCAGGCGGAAGTTGAAATCCCCAAACAGGAAGAAGGGGAGTGGAGTGTAGCTGCTCTCTGATATCCTAGAAGGAAATGACACCAGTATGAGTCAAATGTTTTAGCCTATAAATTGAGTCCTCTATTTTAAAATGATTGTAAACGCAGATCTACATACACTTGCAAACCAACTTGCAGACAACTATTTTTTTATCTAGATTCCCAAGTGGGCTTATAATATATCTCTCAAGTAGGTGCACTTGAGTTGTTCTTCAAAGCTGAGAATGGGCAGGCTAACCTGTTGATGACATATCTGAGGGCCTTCTGGCGGTTGGCTGAGTAGATGGAGGGACTGGCATTACAGGCAATGAGGTTGGAGGCATCATGGAAAAGGTGTACGTTGACTAGGTCCAGACCCCTGCAGAGAGCACACAAACACAAAATGAGAATTGGCAGACATATCTATGAAAAAAGGAAGCATTGGGAAGATATTTGTCCTCCTATTCGATTTAGACGCTGTGTGTGTGCTGTTCAGTGATGTCGGTTAGGAAGAGTTTAATTATTAGTGAGGCCACTTGAGGTAATGCTAGTCCACAAAAAAACACATTAGTCTTCTGTGCTGAGCATTCACTCCTTTTCTGCTGCTGCCACCTGAAAACAATGAATGTGCATCCAACAGACGGGCTATGTTGACTCACAGGGTGACCTTGTAGCACTCTGCCCATGGACTCCTTTTGCCTAAGAACTGGTGGTAGTGACACAGGAGAGCAAGCAGTAACTATTGTGCAGAGGAAACAGAGGGTGTTTGCTGAGCTTCAGCTTTAACCACTGCATTCATTGAGTAACGGGATGACAGCCGGCTCTCTGTCTATTGACGAGCTGTGACAGTAGACAGTAGAGTACGTCGAGTCGAGAAGAGTAGAGCAGTAGGTCAGTAGACTAGAGCAGGGGTTCCCAAACTTTCTGCTTCGTGACCCATCAATTGAGGTGTCTTTTGAGTCGTGACCCACCGTGAGGGTTGAGCGGTGAAAAAACATACACAGACAAAAAAATAAGTAAAGAATATCATCTTGTTTGAGGAGAAAATTGTGCAGTTTTAAAACTACTTTCCTGAAATTCTACACATTTTGCCATGGCTAATGCTGTGTTCTTATGCTTAAGCATTAAAACAAAATCAATGGGGGCCTGATTGTCTAGCTTTTATTTTGTTGATTGTAAGTTCTCAAAGATTCTAGGCTATGATTTTGAAACACAGTGCATTCGGAAAGTATTCAGACCCCTTGACTTTTTCCATATTTTGTTACGTTACAGCCTTATTCTAAAATTGATTAAATAGTTGTTTCCCCTCATCATTTACACACAATACCCCATAAACGGAAATATCACATTTAAATAAGTATTCAGACCCTTTACTCAGTACTTCGTTGAAGCACATTTGGCAACAATTGCAGCCTCGAGTCTTCTTGGGTATGACGCTACAAGCTTGGCACACCTGTATTCGGTGTGAATTTCCTGAATTTCTCAAATTCTTCTCTGCAGATCCTCTCAAGTTCTGTCAGATTGGATGGGGAGCATCGCTGAACAGCTATTTCCAGAGATGTTCGATCGGGTTCAAGTCTGGGCTCTGGCTGGGCCACTCGAGGACATTCAGAGACATGTCCCGAAGCCACTCCTGTGTTGTTTTGGCTGTGTACTTAGGGTCATTGTCTTGTTGGAAGATGAACCTTCACCCCAGTCTGAGGTCCTGAGCGCTCTGGAGCAGGTTTTCATCAAGGATCTCTCTGTACTTTGCTCCGTTCATCTTTCCCTCAATCCTGACTAGTCTCCCAGTTCCTGCTGCTGAAAAAGGAACCATGCTTCACAGGTTTCCTCCGGACGTGACACTTGGCATTCAGGCCAAAGAGTTCAATATTGGTTTCATCAGACCAGAGAATCTTGTTTCTCATGGTCTGAGAGTCTTTAGGTGCCCTTTGGCAAACTCCAAGCGGGCTGTCATATGCCTTTTACTGAGGAGTGGCTTCTGTCTGGACACTCTACCACAAATGCCTAATTGGTGGAGTGCTGCAGAGATCATTGTCCCCCTGGAAGGTTCTCCCATCTCCAGAGAGGAACTCCCTGACCAAGGCCCTTCTCCCCCGATTGCTCCGTTTGGCCAGGAAGCTAACTATAGTAAGAGTCTTGGTGATTCTAAATTTCTTCCATTTAAGAATGATGGAGGCCACTGTGTTCTTGGGGACCTTCAATGCTGCAGACATTTTTTGGTACCCTTCCCCAGATCTGTGGCTCAACACAATCCTGTCGACCTCTTGGCATGGTTTTTCCTCTGACATGCATTGTAAAATGTGGGACCTTATATAGACAGGAGTGTGCCTTTACAAATCATGTCCATTCAATTCAATTTACCACAGGTTGACTCCAATCAAGTTGTAGAAACATCTCAAGGGTGATCAATGTAAACAGGATGCACCTGAGCTCATTTTCAAGTCTCATAGGAAAGGGTCTGAATACTTATGTACATTTGTTATTTCTGTTTTTTATTTGTAATAAATTTGCTAACATTTCTGAAAACCTGTTTTCTCCTTGTCATTATTGGGTATTGTGTGTAGACTGATGAGGATGATTTTATTTAATCCATTTTAGAATAAGGCTGTAAAGTAACAAAATGTGGAAAAAGTCAAGGGGTCTGAATATTTTGCGAATGCACTGTATACAGGTCCTTTATCTTTTCTACATACCTTCTATTTGGTTTTAGTCATTTAAGTTTACACGGAAAGCGTTTTTCCATTCTGAACATCCATGTAAATTCTTCACACAGAAAAATGTCAACCCAACCCACCGTTTGGGAACCACTAGACTAGAGTACGTACTGGTTGTGAATGATCCACCGGGTCCTCATGAAGCCCTTCCTAGACCATTTGAACTGCAAAACACATCACAAACAAAAAGTTAAACAGATGAATGTTTTGTATGTTAAATGTTCACCAAATACTGTACCACCATTTAGCTAACTAATTGGAGGACCATGCTGGTAATTATTGATTATTCCATACAATATGTCTCATATCCCTGTCAGATAGACTCCCCCTTTAGCCCCCACTCACATATCTGTTGCAACAGCTCCTGGGTCACCCTGAACTTTACCCCCCCCACACACACACACTCACATCGGGCCAGAAATTCTTCGGGAATTTTTCTTTCTCCATTGTGGTTACCCCGTCCAGGGAGCCCACATACTTGTTTTGTCCAGACACTGCTTTAAAATCCTTAACTGTGAGGGGGAGAGAGGTGGGAAGGGTAAAAGAGTGAGAAAACATGCAAACACCAATCAATAAAGTGATGTTAAGCTGATCACAGCAGCATACGTGACCAGAGGATCTATAATAAGGCCATTAGGCAGTGTTTGGTTGCTGTGCACCAATCTGACTGGCAACACAGAACATGGCAGGCCTGGGATGTTTATGGCTCTTCCATAAGCCTTTTCTGAATATATTTGTCATGCCTAACGTGACTGGACTATGCAACAAGATGATAACACGTCCCACTTTCAATTCAGATTCCCTGATACGTCTAGCCAAAAGAGGTGGCCATCATACTGCAGTGATCAAAAGATGTTCTGACTTATTATCAAAATACACAGATAGGAATCTCCAGACTGACACAGCAAATTGCTCTTACCCCCTAAACTGTTTTGTGCCAAACTCTAATTATATTATAATAATGATACATTGCAAAGGGCCAAGTTTGTACACCAGGACTGATACAGATGTTCTGAAATTATCGCCACGTGCAGGGCCTGAATGGAAGTGATAATCATAAAGCGATAACAAAATGTCATTCATCTTTTGTTATTCAAAGTCAATAATGAGGTGATATAGATATGATTGTAATGTTCTTACCATTAAAATCATATTGGTAGATGTTTTTCAATGACTTGTGGATGAAGTACATGCTTCCCAGGGCCTGTAAGGACAAGGAATACAATACAAGCTCCTTTAAACAATTGCTGAGAACGTCAGTTTCCTATAGAGACATTATCAAGCTCTCTCATGTTCCAATATTGCATTCTTCCAGAAATGCAGTTGAAGTCGGAAGTTTACATACACCTTAGCCAAATACATTTAAACTCAGTTTTTCCACAATTCCTGACATTTACAGTTAAGATCACCACTTTATTTTAATAATGTGAAATATCAGAATAATAGAATAATAGCTTTTATTTCTTTCATCACATTCCCAGTGGGTCAGAAGTTTACATGCTCTCAAATAGTATTTGGTAACATTGCCTTTAAATTGTTTAGCTTGGGTCAAACGTTTTGGGTAGCCTTCCACAAGCTTGAATTTTAGCCCATTCCTCCTGACAGAGCTGGTGTAACTAGGTCAGGTTTGTAGGCCTACTTGTACGCACACACTTTTTCAGTTCTGCCCACAAATTTTCTATAGGATTGAGGTCAGGGATTTGTGATGGCCACTCCAATACCTTAAACTTGTTGTCCTTAAGCCATTTTGCTTAATGACTTAAAGAAACAACTTAATTTCTGATTCATCAAGGAGTATCATGCAACATGATCTGATTCCATAATATTTACATCATTATCATCTTCAGTAGTTCTAGTCTCCTTTCACACACCCACCGTCTCTCAATCCTTCCCTCTTTCAAGCAATTATATTATGCTCAACTCACTCTTGTCCACAGAAACACATAGCTTTACTGCAATAACATGTACACAGTACACAATCAAACGTGCACACACCACACACACACACACTTTAGCACCCAATCATCCCTGATGTGACCATTTTTTATGTACTAACTGCCTGCTCTGATTAATCATGCTTTCTGAGATCAATAAAGACAGAAAATTAAAACAATTGAAAATGTATTAAACAGTAGGGCTGCCGTGCCGGCTGCGGGACGGATTTTTTTTTGGCGGCACCCAGAGGGTCTTGGGCGTGATTAGGGTTGCAAAGGGTCGGAAACTTTCCAGTAAATTTCTGGAATTTTTCAGGAAATTTTCCATGGGAAGTTAAGCCCTGGAATTTGGGGAATTTTGCTTAAATTCAACAAAAATGTTAGCTTATAACAGTAAACCTTTTTTGTGGGATACACATAAGGCAATTCTAGGTCTTGTGGCATATTTTGGTTAAACTATCCCCAATTCAATGGAATTGCAACCCTCTGCATGCACAGTGCATTCTTCCATCACATGTACAGCTGATTGTCCTGATCTTGCACACTACTACACTGTCTGAGCCAAGGACTACATGCTTTCTGTTAAGTTTTGATTATAATATTGGGTGGGGTGAATATACTTTTTATGACATACATGATTTTTTGTCAACTAGTAAATAGTAGCCTACAGCAAAGTGTGTTTAAATCATTTCTAACTTGTTAACAATTTCTGCTAGTTAGTTTTTGCTACCATGTGGATTTTAGCTTGGATTTTAGTTCAACTGTTGCCATACATGTTTCATTTTAAAACACTTACATTACAAAGGAGTTGTTTAATCGAGCTGCTTAACTATTTATCTGTACATGGAATTGTATTTTGAGTTTAACATTTTTTTTTCTTCTAATCTTTACAGGAAAATGCCACGGCACTATCTGATGTGTGGAGACATTTCACTGCAGCTAATGTAGAAGGAAAAGCTGTGTACATTTGCAAATACTGTGCCAAATCATATGTGAAGAATGCAACAAAGATGCAGAATTATCTGGCCAAGTGCATAAAGTTCCCTCAGCGCTCACAACAAGCAACCTCTGACAAAAGTCCCTCTACTTCTATTCGAGGTGATAATGATGAATCAGACACCTTTTCGATAGCAACGGCTCATGGTCCTCATGGAATCAGAAGTTTTTTTTTTACTCAATGGAGGAACGTAGTCAGAGAAATGCTGATGAATGTCTTGCTCGAGCTGTGCATGCAACTGGTTCACCTCTGATGCTCACAGGAAATGTGTATTGGAAGAGATTTCTGAATGTTCTTTGCCCAGCATACACCCCTTCCAACCAGACATGCTTTATCTACTCATTTGCTGGATGCAGAGTTCAACAGAGTTCAAGTGAACGTCAGGCAAACCATAGAGAAAGCAGACGTATTGCAATCATCTCTGATGGGTGGTCGAATGTTCGTGGGCAAGGAATAATTAACTAAATCATCTGCACCCCTCAACCAGTATTCTACAAGAGCATAGACACAAGGGACAGCAGACACACCGGTCTCTACATTGCAGATGAGCTGAAGGCAGTCATCAATGACCTTGAACCACAGAAGGTATTTGCACTGGTGACAGACAATTCTGTGAACATGAAGGCTGCTTGGTCTAAAGTGGAGGAGTCCTACCCTCACATCACACCCATTGGCTGTGCTGCTCATGCATTGAGTCTACTCCTCAAGGACATCATAGCACTGAAAACAATGGATACACTCTACAAGAAAGCCAAGAAAATGGTTAGGTATGCAAAGGGTCATCAAGTTATAGCAGCAATCTACCTCACCAAGCAAAGTGAGAAGAATAAGAGCACCACATTTAAGCTGCCCAGCAACACCCGTTGGGGTGGTGTTGTCATCATGTTTGACAGTCTCCTGGAGGGGAAGGAGTATCTCCAAGAAGTGGCCATATCACAGTCTGCCGATATGGACAGCCTCATCAAGAGGATCCTCCTGGATGATGTATTTTGGGAGAGGGTGGTAAGCACCCTGAAACTCCTGAAACCTATAGCAGTAGCCGTTGCACGGATTGAGGGAGACAATGCCATCCTGTCTGATGTTCAGACTCTGCTTGCAGATGTAAGAGAAGAAATCCGTACTGCCCTGCCCACTTCACTGTTACTCCAAGCAAAGAACTGCAGTTCCGAGACATCAAAAAGCCTGAAGACTTCTGCCTGAAGCCCATACAAGCCACAGCGTACATGTTGGACCCCAAGTATGCTAGCAAGAACATTCTGTCTGGTGCAGAGATCAACAAGGCCTATGTTGTTATCACTACCGTGTCTCACCACCTTGGCCTGGATGAGGGCAAGGTTCTTGGCAGTCTGGCGAAGTACACTTCCAAGCAAGGGCTTTGGGATGGAGATGCAATATGGCAGTTGTGCCAACATATCTCATCAGCCACCTGGTGGAAGGGACTTTGTGGATCTGAGGCTCTTTCTCCTGATTCCTCCATCATCCTCCAAATCCAACCAACATTAGCTGCCTCAGAGCGCAATTGGTCCTTGTTTGGGAACACACACACAACAAAGCACGCAACAGGCTGACCAATGCAAGGCTTGAAAAATTGGTGGCCATCCGGGCAAATTTGAAGCTTTTTGAGCCTGACAATGAGCCATCCTCAACAAGGTTGGAAACTGACAGTGAAGATGAGGCCTCAGAGTCTGATGTTCAAGAGGTTGACATTGAGGAGGTCCAGGGAGAAGACATGGAGGCCTGAGAGGAAGACAACCAAAGCTTTAGTTTCTAGACTATCATTTTACAGATGTATGTTGAAAACATTTTTGGGAGATGCGATGGATCATTGGAGATCATTCAATATTCCCTTTCTTTTGTTGTTCAGTGAAATCATCCCATGTGAAGAGTGAACTCATTTAATTAAAGTCCAATTCGTAACTAAATTGTTTTGTTTATATTGGAAGGATTTAATCATTTGCAATTATGTCTACTTATGATGAGGTAAAAGGTTTATATTTCTGTCTCCATATGATATGGTAAATATATCCAATGCAAAAAAACATCTATATTTAAATGGTATTAATATTAATTTGCATATATTTCCCATTTATTCCCACAGAAAGTTTCCACCTCTGAATATTCCCCAAAACGTGCAACCCTAGGCGTGACGGGCCGCTCTATTCCCCCCCGGCATGAGAGATCGCTCCCTGAAGAGACCATTCATCTTCACTGCCAGAGCGATCCTCATTTAATGGGACGGAGCTGTCCCTATTACGACCAGCCAGGGTGACCAGCGATTAGGGACGGACCTGTCCAAGTTGGGGAAGGAGGGGACGGGGGTTAGAGGAGGAAGAGGAGGTTCGGACTAAAGTGACGGTTTTGCAAGTTAAATCTAACATCGGCTGACTTCAGCTGAATCCCTAACCTGAGTTATAGCAGTTATTAAATAAAATCGAATGCATTAGCTCAGTTTGAAAGAAAACATGGTAGGCAGGTTTGAGTGTTTAGCGACTAATAAACATTGTCTAATGTCTATATAGTGACGTTATCAATAGCAATTACATTTTGGGGGGATATTCTTAAAACTGTAAAACAAATTTATGACTGTAGAAGTCTGCTGTGCCTTTTGTTTTTTAAAACACACACAAAGGTTCTCCTCCATATACGCTGCCAAGGACCCATCTTCATCAATCAGGTTTGTGCACAGTTTAATAAAAAACGATTGACTTACAAGTGATTTTTTATCAAAACACCATTTATACAGGGAATGCATGCATGCCTGCCCCCCTCCTCACAACCCCTCTGAACACAGAGACCCCCCCCGCCCCCTAGCCTCTTCTGGCCAGGGAGCTGCTGATCCACAGCCGAGGGGAAACAAATTGAAAATCAATGCTGGTGGCACAGGCGAAATGAGAATGTGGCATTGGGGGCTGCAGCCCTCTTAGGGCAGGTGGGGGGGGGGGGCACAGACACCCAAGCACAGGGGAAACATAGTCCCAGATGTCCGCCACTCCCCTCAGCCCTTATTTATTGTTTACAAATGGGCAGGGATCAATAGTTTTAATCTAGAGTTACATTTATTGACTTTGGCCTGTCTCCCCACACCTGGACATTGACTTTCCCCTCCACTTCACACACCGAGTGTAGACAGATCCATTGACCCCACTGTCATGGCTCCAGTGTTGGGGTCTAGCTTGGGTGGGTTTAATCCTGTGCCACTCTGCACATGTTGGGGATGGACCCTCCCAAGATTGGATTTAAGCAACAACTAGGCCTGTGTGTTGTGTTGACCAGCCCATTTATGAACCAGGCTCTGACATGACATGGCTCATTTAGAACTAAGGTGGGTCAGAACAAGCAACACTGGAAACAGTCTTTATTCCAGGTACAGAGGACATGAGAGAGGAGGCTGAAGATGGAGCTGGTCTGGACAGGTGTGGAGATTGAGACACTGTCTAGGATCCAGACAGCCTCCTGACAACTCTATAATGACAGTTTAGTGCTGCACAGACACACAGCCGTATATATTGTAGTCACATAAAGAGAGAGTTGGGGGGCCAGAGAATAGATGAGGATATAAGACTAGCAGAGAGTCAAGAGCAAGTGTATAAACCAGCCTTTAAACACAGCACCTCTGTCCGTACTCACACGTTATAACTTTCAGAGTGTACTGTACATTATACTCTCTTTTAGACACCCTCCACACAGTCATGTTGTAATTAACTATATGGGAGGATCAACAGTGTCCTTTCACAGGTGAAACAAACTCAGCACGTAACCTAAAGTCTTGCCCTGTGACATTCACACTGAGGTCAAACTAATCTCACCCTAGTTCCAACTGTCAAATATACTATGATCTCCTAAGTCAATGATAAATCTGAACTGTCCAGTGGGTTAGGGTCCACCATGCACTTCATTCATGTTGTAGGAGTTTGTTCCTCTTATTGTACTGTACTATTGAGAAAAACGTGTCACAACATGGATACATGCACTTTTTCAGGCCAAATTGTTTGCTACCCTGTCTTTGTGATGAAACAATAATTTAAAGCCTCACCCTATGGTCATGTTAAACACATTGTATTGGGTATACTTAAATGTCATATTATTTAAATAAAACCAAAAAGCATTAGACCATAACCTGTACAGAATGGATGTCATCCTGAACATAGAATTTTGCATTGGAAAGCAGAACATGTAAATGTATCATGTGTATGTACAGTACCATGTACTTGTAATGTTCTATTATGCTATATTTACCAAAGAATCCCTGTTTCTCATTCTAAAAATACCCAATATAGCATTGATGGGAAGCCCTGGCCCTCATTGGAGCTCTAGTGTGGAGCAGGGCCCCACCTTGTGGTCACAGAGATATATTGCCGTCTAAAGAAAGTGGGGTCTTTGGAGGTACTGCAGGGTCCACGGCCAGATCTCAAAATATTAATACACTAATAAATGTTCTCTCTGATGCCAAGTGTGGGAGCTTTAATATTTCCTAAGGCCCGAGACTTGATTAGTCCAACCATGCACTGTGGAAGTCATAGTAAAACTGCAAGAAATTATATTTTTAATCGCACTCGAAAGTAGGAGTTGTGTTCTGATATTATGAGGGGGTCCCTGATGAATTTGCTATCACAAAAGGGGTCGCCTATGCAAAAAAGTCTGGGAATCCCTGCTGTAGGAGATACTAGGTATTCTAAAGGCAAAGACACCAATGGTAACCCTTGTAAGGGCTTTCGCAACATGTTATTGCTTTACCTAAGCCTCCTGTACGTCAAGCTCCACTATATCGATGTTATTAACTGAGCTAGTGTAACCAGACACGGTGGTTATAGAGTCTTTCAATTCAACTTCTGTCAGTTGATCAGTGCAGTCCTGTAGTACTCACCGTGAAGCTGTCCACGTTCTTAAAGTGGTTGTCCACATAGATGCAGACCCTGTCAAAGTCCCTCATCTCCTCACTGGACTCAATGTTCCTAAAGACCAGAAGAGGATAAACTGAACAACTCAGAATCTGATACGCTGAAGTAACTGTCTCTAACACTGTACACTTGTATTTGGGCACTCTCTTATATACACTGCTCAAAAAAATAAAGGGAACACTAAAATAACACATCCTAGATCTGAATGAATGAAATAATCTTATTAAAATACTTTCTTCTTTACGTAGTTGAATGTGCTGACAACAAAATCACACAAAAATAATCAATGGAAATCCAATTTATCAACCCATGGAGGTCTGGATTTGGAGTCACACTCAAAATTAAAGTGGAAAACCACACTACAGGCTGATCCAACTTTGATGTAATGTCCTTAAAACAAGTCAAAATGAGGCTCAGTAGTGTGTGTGGCCTCCACGTGCCTGTATGACCTCCCTACAACGCCTGGGCATGCTCCTGATGAGGTGGCGGATGGTCTCCTGAGGGATCTCCTCCCAGACCTGGACTAAAGTATCCGCCAACTCCTGGACAGTCTGTGGTGCAACGTGGCGTTGGTGGATGGAGCGAAACGTGATGTCCCAGATGTGCTCAATTGGATTCAGGTCTGGGGAACGGGCGGGCCAGTCCATAGCATCAATGCCTTCCTCTTGCAGGAACTGCTGACACACTCCAGCCACATGAGGTCTAGCATTGTCTTGCATTAGGAGGAACCCAGGGCCAACCGCACCAGCATATGGTCTTACAAGGGGTCTGAGGATCTCATCTCGGTACCTAATGGCAGTCAGGCTACCTCTGGCGAGCACATGGAGTTCTGTGCGGCCCCCCAAAGAAATGCCACCCCACACCATGACTGACCCACCGCTAAACCGGTCATGCTGGAGGACGTTGCAGGCAGCAGAACGTTCTCCACGGCGTCTCCAGACTCTGTCACGTCTGTCACATGTGCACAGTGTGAACCTGCTTTCATCTGTGAAGAGCACAGGGCGCCAGTGGCGAATTTGCCAATCTTGGTGTTCTCTGGCAAATGCCAAATGTCCTGCACGGTGTTGGGCTGTAAGCACAACCCCCACCTGTGGACGTCGGGCCCTCATACCACCCTCAAGGAGTCTGTTTCTGACCGTTTGAGCAGACACATGCACATTTGTGGCCTGCTGGAGGTCATTTTGCAGGGCTCTGGCAGTGCTCCTCCTGCTCCTCCTTGCACAAAGGCGGAGGTAGCGGTCCTGCTGCTGGGTTGTTGCTCTCCTACGGCCTCCTCCACATCTCCTGATGTACTGGCCTGTCTCCTGGTAGCGCCTCCATGCTCTGGACACTAGGCTGACAGACACAGCAAACCTTCTTGCCACAGCTCGCATTGATGTGCCATCCTGGATGAGCTGCACTACCTGAGCCACTTGTGTGGGTTGTAGACTCCGTCTCGTGCTACCACTAGAGTGAAAGCACCGCCAGCATTCAAAAGTGACCAAAACATCAGCCAGGAAGCATAGGAACTGAGAAGTGGTCTGCGGTCACCACCTGCAGAACCACTCCTTTATTGGGGGTGTCTTGCTAATTGCCTATAATTTCCACCTGTTGTCTATTCCATTTACACAACAGCATGTGAAATGTATTGTCAATCAGTGTTGCTTCCTAAGTGGACAGTTTGATTTCACAGAAGTGTGATTGACTTAGAGTTACATTGTGTTGTTTAAGTGTTCCCTTTATTTTTTTGAGCAGTGTAGATAATGGAAGTTGATGTCCTGAGGTTATAATAACATTATACAGTCTTTGACACAGATTTCATGACCACAGTTAAAAACCCTTCTACCACATTACCTGCCAGACGAATCATGAAGTTAAACTGTATCTGTTGGTCATAAAACTGAGTCTGGGCAGCATTTGCGGATACTTTTGAAAGTGTCCCATAGAGAGTGTGGCACAGTGATGTCTTACCAGAAGAAGTTCTCCGCATGGCCCATATTGACCATGTAGTCCTTGCCTCCAATCTCCTGGAAGTGCAGGGCGATGAAGCGTGGTTTGTGACTCTGGACAGTCTGTGACAAGATATAGACATCAGGCAAGCCGTTAAACTACCACAATCATGTGCCATAATGGTGGTCAAATGTGGGGCATCCTACTGAATTCTGGTAAGTACATGTTATTTCTTAAGATGACATACAACTTTGGAATTTAACTATGGGTAATGTGTTGGCTAAATAGTGGAAAGTGTCTTCTTCACCTCTTTGGTAATGGAGACAGTATCTATTCGATTTATAAGTCCACCATCCAGGAGGGTTCCTGGTTCAGCCTCAACATGAGAGGATGGCTTCAGGTGTTTGCATGTCAACAGTAAAAATGTGAGAATCCAGAGTGGACACCTGAGAGGGATCCTAAACTCACCCCAAATAATTCTCGAAGCCAGTCACTCTCAATCTCACCC
Organism: Salmo salar; assembly: GCF_965601325.2. Classification (NCBI taxonomy): domain Eukaryota; kingdom Metazoa; phylum Chordata; class Actinopteri; order Salmoniformes; family Salmonidae; genus Salmo; species Salmo salar. The sequence continues at coordinate 21,171,664 of NC_138314.1, read as the reverse complement.
ACCTGTGGGTTGAAAAAAAAACAAAAAAAACATTTCAATTCACACATGGTTTCTACCAAAAATAATAACGGAACAGTTGAGATATTGAAAACAAAGGGGATAAACAGAATGGTTTAAATGAGATCCTACGGTGCCATCTTGTCCACCCAGGTTTACCAATCAACCCTGCCAGGCACCTTTCCTATACACTGACAAAAGGCCATGTTTAATTATATATTAGCACTTGACAGTGGAAGATATAAAACATGCATGAGGTAGGCAGGCGGATAAGCACAACACGGCAGTCTTGTCAAATGTTTTGTTGGGACATACAGTAAGATTTATGCAGATTAACATATAATTGTACCTGTTGGTGTGTTTAACACTTAACCTATGCAATTAAAAAACAAATGTCCCTCTGGAATGGTTGTAATATGTTTATTACATAAGTGGCATAAAGAATCAGACTCTAATCTGTAACATTATTAGCAAGCCTGCCTGTTGATGTATACACTAACAATGTGAGATTGAATTAACATGCATCCTTCCATTTTGTTTAATGTCTGTTCTTCAACAAAATATTTCCAGGGAACCTCTGTGAGCTACTAAGTATCCAGAGTACAGTGTGTGTTTGTGTTTCCCCCAGTGCCAGGCCAGAATACAGACTGTGCTGTATTCTCCAGGGCCAGCCGGATGCAGGCCAATCTGCCAGAGCTGTAGCAGCACAGCAGTGGCTTTGCATAGTGCATTTGCATGGCCAAATGACTGCTGCTGCCCACCATGCCCCGCTGCCCAGGCACCATGGCCTGACAGGAGAGCAGCTCATCCATAATACAGGTGTCTGACTGAAGAAACCCAACTGCATGTGTCCCAGGTGACTGACTGAAGAAACCCAACTGCATGTGTCCTGTACTGTCTTTTCCCAACGAATCTTATTCATAAAAAAAGCATGATTAGGCCTAAAACAGATGCTGAGATGCCATTTTATTTGCAAAGGTTTTTATTGAAGGGCTTGGTGTCTGAAACATTTCATTACAGTGCCTTATGTCCATTCCCTTCAGTTTCTCAGGGTGCAAGCAGACAAAGTTGCATGAAAGTTGCTTTGGGTAACTCCAGCCTAAGGCACCCTTGTAAGTCCATCTGAAGTCCTTTCCAAGTAAGAGAAAGTGTTTGCCAAAGAAAGTGAAACTTGGCAACCTGCTGTTTCCTTATGCTGATCCAAACACCATGGCAACCCAAATGAATTTACACAATGCTCTTTAAAAAGGTAGAGAACACCAAGATAAATATGTCGATCTAACATTGATGACTATTAATGGTAATTATATTATTTACATTGCTATTGTTACGTTCCCCATCAAGAAAACCAAAAATGTCGCTCAAACATAAAGTGGGAACTAACAAAAAGTCACTGAACAACAATCAAAACAAAAGAGCAGGGGTTTTAGGCGGGGTTCTGAAAGACACTCATAGGGGTGTCCACTGAAATTTGACTAGCAACAACAACTGGAACCTAAAAGACACCCACCATGAACGCCCACTAAATTTACCCAAGAAGAGGCAGACAAAAAGATGAACCCATACCAAACTTAAAGACAGGAAGCAAACCAAAAATGTGGAACAAAACAAATCTGCAAAATGTATGTTTTTCTAGAACTCAAATAGGGAGCGCAAACTAAAGGTGTTGACCCTCCACATCTCTCAAGACAACTGGAGCACCGGCCAGCCACTAGTAAATAGCACCTGGTCCAGCACAGGTGAAACACCTTCCCACTAACGACATGGCAACCAGTACAGGTATAACACATACGGACTAAAGAGGTGACACCAATCGGTGCCCCCTACAAAGTATTCAGACCCCTTGACTTTTTCCACATTTTGTTATGTTACAGCCTTATTCCCTCATCAAATTACACACAATACCCCACACTGACAAAGCAAAACAGTTTTTTTCTTCAAAATAAAAAACTTAAATATCACATTTACATAAGTATTCAGACCCTTTTCTCAGTACTTTGTTGAAGCACCAGAGACTTGTCCCGAAGCCACTCCAGCGTTGTCTTGGCTGTGTGCTTAGGGTCGTTGTCCTGTAGGAAGGTGAACCTTCACTCCAGTCTGAGGTCCTGAGCGCTCTGGAGCAGGTTTCTATCAACGATCTCTGTACTTTGCTCCATTCATCTTTCCCTCAACCGACTAGTCTCCCAGTCCCTGCCACTGAAAAACATCCCCACAGCATGATGCTGCCACCACCATGCTTCACCATAGGGATGGTCCCAGGGTTCCTCCAGACGTGACTTGGCATTCAGGCCAAAGAGTTCAATCTTGGTTTCATCAGACCAGAGAATCACTTCCCTGACCCAGGCCCTTCTCCCCTGATTGCTCAGTTTGGCTCCCCTGATTGCTTAGTGTTTTGGTACCCTTCCCCAAATCTGTGCCTCCACACAAACCTGTCTCGAAGCTCTGCTCACAATTCATTTGACCTCATGGCTTTTTACTTAGACATGCACTGTCAATTGTGGGACCTTATATAGAAAGGTGTGTGCCTTTCCAAATCATGTCCAATCAATTGAATTTACCACAGGTGGACTCCAATCAAGTTGTAGAAACATCTCAAGGATGAACAATGGAAACAGGATGCACCTGAGCTCAATTTCGAGTCTCAAAGCAAAGGGTCTGAATAGTTATGTAAATAAGGTATCTGTTTTTTTATTTTTAATACATTTGCTAAAACTTCAAAAAACTATTTTCACTTTGTCATTATGGGGTATTGTGTGTAGATTGATGAGTAAAACATGAATTTAATCAATTTTAGAATAAGGCTGTAATGTAACAAAATGTGGAAAAAGTCAAGGGGTCTGAGTACCTTCCGAATGCACTGTACATGTCCTGTACCACCATCACTCTCTGTTCCATCATACCCTCTAAAAAAAAGTAGGCCTAACAATTCTAAACCTAGAGGTGATTTGCACGGTTCTCTCCTTGACAAGTAAAGTTCCTTTAATTGAATGTCCTAGTGACCTTTTGTGACCTCAGCATTCAACACCATAGTACCCTCCAAGCTCATCATTAAGCTTGAGGCCCTGGGTCTGAACCCCGCCCTGTGCAATTGGGTTCTGGACTTCCTGACGGGCCATCCCCCAGGTGGTGAGGGTAGGAAACAACACCTCCATTTCGCTGATCCTCAACACTGGGGCCCCACAAGGGTGCATACTCAGCCCTCTCCTGTACTCCCTGTTCACCCATGACTGCGTGGCCAAGAACACCTCCAACTCAATAATCAAGTTTGCAGATGACACAACAGTAGTAGGCTTGATTACCAACAACGACGAGACAGCCTACAGGGAGGAGGTGAGGGCTCTGGGATTGTGCTGCCAGGAAAATAACCGCTCACTCAACGTCAACAAAACAAAGGAGATGATCGTGGACTTCAGGTAACAGCAGAGGGAGCACCCCCCATCCACATCGATGGGACAGCAGTGGACCAGTGGGTCAGAAGTTTACATACACTCAATTAGCATTTGGAAGCATTGCCTTTAAATTGTTTAAATTGGGTCAAACATTTTGGGTAGCCTTCCACAAGCTTCCCACAATAAGTTGGGTGATTTTTGGCCCATTCCTCCTAACAGAGCTGGTGTAACTGAGTCAGGTTTGTAGGCCTCCTTAAGCCATTTTGCCACAACTTTAGAAGTATGCTTGGGGACATTGTCCATTTGGAAGACCCATTTGCGACCAAGCTTTAACTTCCTGACTGATGTCTTGAAATGTTGCTTCAATATATCTACATAATTTTCCTGCCTCATGATGCCATCTAATTTGTGAAGTGCACCAGTCCCTCCTGTAGCAAAGCACCCCCACAACATGATGCTGCCACCCCCGTGCTTCACGGTTGGGATGGTGCTCTTTGGCTTGCAAGCCTCCCCCTTATTCCTCCAAACATAATGATGGTCATTATGGCCAAACAGTTCCATTTTTGTTTCAGCAGACCAGAGGACATTTCTCCAAAAAGTATGATCTTTGTTCCCATGTGCAGTTGCAAACCGTAGTCTGGCTTTTTTATGGCGGTTTTGCAGCAGTGGCTTCTTCCTTGCTGAGCGGCCTTTCAGGTTATGTCGATATTGGACTCGTTTTATTGTGGATATAGATATGTTTGTACATGTTTCCTCCAGCATCTTCACAAGGTCCTTTGCTGTTGTTCTGGAATTGATTTGCACTTTTCACACCAAAACAAGTTCATCTCGAGGAGACAACGCGTCTCCTTCCTGAGTGGTATGGCGGCTGCGTGGTCTCATGGTGTTTATCCTTTTGTACTATTGTTTGTACAGATGAACATGGTACCTTCAGGAATTTGGACATTTTTCCCAAGGATGAACTAATTTTTTTCTGAGGGCTTGGCTGATTTCTTTTGATTTTCCCATTTTGTTAAGCAAAGAGGCACTGAGTTTGAAGGTAGGCCTTGAAATACATCCACAGGTACACCTCCAATTGACTCAAATTATGTCAATTAGCCTATCAGAAGCTTCTAAAGCCATGACATAATTTTCTGGAATTTTCCAAGCTGTTTAAAAGGCACAGTCAACTTAGTGTATGTAAACTTCTGACCCACTGGAATTGTGATACAGTGAATTATAAGTGAAATAATCTGTCTGTAAACAATTGTTGGAAAAATGACTTGTGTCATGCACAAAGTAGATGTCCTAACCGACTTGCCAAAACTATAGTTTGTTAACAAGAAATTTGTGGAGTGGTTGAAAAACGACTTTTAATGACTCCAACCTAAGTGTATGTAAACTTCAGACAAACTGTATATACTGTATTCTATACTATTCTACTGTATATTAGTCTATGTCGCTCTGACATTGCTGGTCTATATATTCATATATTCTTAATTCAATTCCTTACTTAGATCTGTGTGTATTGGGTATATGTTTTGAAGTTGTTAGATATTACTTGTTAGATATTGCTGCACTGTCAGAACTAGAAGCACAAGCATTTCGCTACAAGCACAATAACATCTGACCAATAAAATTTGATTTGATCTAGAAGTATATCCCTATAATAGAAAACCTGGATTTCCATCTTTCTTGTGTAAATATGTCTACAAGATTACTAGTCTCTAGCGCGACTAAAGGCCCTAAAATGTGAGGCATAAACTTTTCTCCAAGTTTGGAAGGGTTTGTTTAAAAGTATTAGGAGCCATATAAGAAGAAAAGCATGAAGAAACCCCTGGGAAGATAATCATCTGTTTACAGATCTCTTGAACCCACAATGGGATCTGACATGTTTTCAACTAGGCCAGATAGGGCAACCGGAAACATGGTCCTGAGCCACATTTCCATTAGTGTAACCCCCCTCCCCCTCAGTCACAATGACAGCCAAGCCCCGATTCCCCAGACACCACAGCACAAAACTAATGCACTGGTGTTTGCATTTTTCATCACATCACAACCACTTAAAGTATGTCTACTCATATATTATTGATTTCATCCTGTTACTACCACATATACAAATGACTATATCATCAAGGCAACTGTCTCCATGATCTCAACTCACAATACTTGCCTCTTCAAATATTTTAACCAGATTTCATGGAAAATGACAATTAGTTAAAAGAAAACAAGCTGACGTGTATTTGTGCAAACTTTTCAGCCTCACAGCCATTGACAGGGACTTCCTCGGAATGAAATTAAATAAGTAAATGCACAATGTTGTCTAGGGCCATGAGGTAATTGCTTTAGGTAGCCAGCAGATCCAACAAGCATTCCTGTGTAGATTAACACACCATGGAGCCGGCGCAAGATGTAGCTCGGAAAACGTATCTCGATCCAGGGATGACAAACACGTTCCAAAATGCCTGCTGTGGCTTCTGCTACCTAGCATGAGGACCAAAAGGCCAGTTTTTGGAAAAACTACTAGTTGTTTAATCTTCAATTGGAATAATGGGACAGTTCTGAGTACAACGCATTTCTGATCCATGGATTGAGGTACATTTTCCAAGCCATATCTTGTGCTGGCTCTGCTGTAATTTAATCTACACAGGAATGCTGTCCGACCATGTAAACAAGAGGGTCAGCCCCAGGACCGAGTTTGGGAAACCCTTCTTTAGGCTACTGTGCATATTGTGAGTTGTTATTGTGCAGCAAAATTAGCCCATTTAAAATTACACCCAAATATGGACAATTCCATGCTGACCATGATCATTGCCTATTTCAGTGATCATGTGTAAAATACTTATGCAGTAAGGCCTACTGTGGTACCAGCATTGTATTGATATGTTGTTAACTCGTAGTAACCTAACAGGTGTTAGGCCCACAGTATTGAAACAATATAGGCATACACATCTAATTGCCAACAATGTAGCCTAGGCTACAAATTATATCAAATCACTTGTTTCTGCAGTAGCTGAGCGGGAGCTCAGTGAATGATAAAAAGTTTCGCACTGCACTTTCGCGGCAATAACTTTAAACGTGTCGTTGTTGCACGCCATCAATTTCCTGTTTGATTTGAACTGGGACCCGTTGTTCCTTGATAGGTAGATTCTCTCCACGAATCTGTCAATATGATGTGAGAACACGCACGCGCCTCAAGAATCATGCCGCAACAGCTCATGATAAATACGGGGTGAGTATAACTATAGACAGAGGACTTTCAGTTGTATAGGCCCATCGAAGTGAAAACAATGTGTCGTCAGAAGCCACAATAACATTAAATAAGTGACTTCAAAGTTTGAGAAGAAAGCATTTAGGCTACAGAAATCATGGTTGTCATGATTAAATTTAATAGTCTAAAGAAGTATTTAATGTTAAAAAAATATATTATTTTATAGGGCCTATAATAATTTAATTAAATATTGGATTGCGTGCCCGATGCCAGCCTGTGGGAGTTGAACTGGTCTCTATTCGAATGTAGTTAACTACAATGTTACAGGTAGTAGAATTTGGTCTTGTAACGGTTCTGGTGCTCTCTGGCAGGTGTAGTAACTGCTCACATAGGAATCTCGCTGTTCCACTTGGACATTTTGATTCACCATTCAAAGTGACTTAAAACAGGATATCGTTAGGTGAAATGGTGTTAATACTTACATTGTCGAATAATGAACCAACATTTGCGGTGACAAGTAGAACGTCAGTGTACGTTTCCATGATTACGATCGAATTCCAGAAATAGTCTGCAGGAAGAACTCTTGTACACGCGATGGTAAAATGTTGTGTGTTAACTACAAACAGTTTACTGATTATGGTGGTGTATTGTATAGGTCGCTATAACCTGCCCTTAAGAAGTCGGTCGTATAATTAATTAATCCTGATAATTTATTTCTGCTCTTCTCTTGCCCGCTTTTTGTTGATGGATGGTGTCGTTCGCCGTCTTGATTCTATATCCTTGGGAAGGAGTTATTTCCCATGTCTGCTAAGAAATGGCAGAGCAGGCAGGAAAGGATTTGTATATCTCTCCATGGTAATTGGACTAGGTTCTTAACCGATTTAAACCTGGAACGGTGCATGTGCTGCTTGCGCCAGAACAGCGCGACCAGATCTTGTTGTGTCATGAACTCCGGAGCTCCGCCCACGGCGCTCAGTTTCTTTTATACCGGTATTTATATTTTACAAATAAGCCTACCTTTTACTATGAAAAACCACAGACGCATAATCCAGACCTCAAAACATCCAAACACCGAAAAAATATAGGCTAGTAGCATTTATATACAAGCTATGGCTAGTGTAGCCAACTATAGGGTATACCTTCTAATTATAGCCCACGTCTGTGACTAGTCTGAGACTGGGGGGAATGATTATGAATGGTTGGGCCTGAAAGCTGTTAGCCTGTCAAATACCAGATATTAGGCTACTTCACAAATAATAAAACAAACTACATAAAAACATTTTTTTTAAACACGTAGCCTATTCATTTATATAGATTGTGTATCATGTTCAATCTGTTATTGTCAGTGGGCTGGCAACAGTTTGCTCTACGCAAAATGTTCAAAGAGCACAAGATAAAAGACCAGGCACTGTTCTGATTAACTACTCCATCAAGCTCTGACACTGCTGTTGTAAAACATAACTGACTCATTTCAATGATGGAAACAAAAGAGCAGAGCTGTGTGATTTAATTGGATTGACCCCATCTCACCATCCTTTATTCGTAACCTGCACCATTTGGATGTGTGCCAACCACTGTCTGTCACCATGCATGACAAGACAGAAATATGTTTGTTTTACACTTATGCTATGATCTTTGAGCAGACACTACATTGACAGTGCTGCACTAGAGCAGCCACACTTTTAGTGATACACTGATATTGTGAAGATCATAATTCTGACTCCACATTCAGCTTTTCACTGACCTCACAGCCTACTCTGTTACTTGATAACAGGACAAACTACAGACCACTTATTATATTGAGCTGTTGAACAATCAGGTCAGACCTTATTTTATAGTAAAGACGCAGTTTAACTGTAAAAATGTAATACCTTTTAATGACACAGTCATGATGTTTTCACTTCAAACAAATTACTTCAAACAGTAGGTTATCTTCACACATTCATCCAAAATAATTCCAGCATCCCAACAGCCACCTCAATTCGCAAGCGGCTGAAACTATCTCACCAGAGAAAGCATCCGAGCGAGCGAAACAGCAAACCTCTGTCTCACTACAGCCAGAAATGAAAACACATAAAATCAGACTTTTCTCAGCTTTATTTACACACAGTAACCCACAATATCCAAGCAAATTTTTGTACTTTTTTTTTAAACTTAATATTAAAACAGTAAAATACCCTATTTGGATAAGTGAACACCCCCCTGAGTTAATACTTGTTGGAACCACCTTTTGCTTGAATTACAGATATGCAATATTGACCCATTCTTCCTTGCAGAATTGTTCAAGCTCAGTCAAATTGCATGGTGACAGCTCACAGACTGCACTTTTCAAGTCATTCCACAGATTCTCGATGCGATTTAGGTCGGGGCTCGAACTAGGCCACTCAAGGACATTCACCTTCTTGTCCTTCAGCCACTGTTTGGTTGCTTTGGCGGTGTGCTTTGGGTCCTTGTCATGTTGAAACGTGAACCATTTTCCCATTTTCAAATTCCTTGTAGAGGGCTGCAGGTTCTCCTTAAGAATCTGTCAGCATTTTGCACTGTCCATTTTCCCTTCTATCCTGACAAGTGCTCCAGTCCCTGCTGAAGAGAAACACCCCCACAGCAGGATGCTGCCACCGCCGTGCTTTACTGTAGGAATGGTGTTCTTTACTGTAGGAATGGTGTTCTTTACTGTAGGAATGGTGTTCTTTACTGTAGGAATGGTGTTCTTTACTGTAGAAATGGTGTTCTTTACTGTAGGAATGGTGTTCTTTACTGTAGGAATGGTGTTCTTTACTGTAGGAATGGTGTTCTTTGGCTGGAAAGATGTATTGGGTTTTCGCCAGACATATCGTTTTGCGTTCACGCCAAAAAGTTACAATTTGTTCTCATCTGACCACTTTTTGCCACTTAGCCTCGGAATTTACAATGTGCTTTTTGGCGAAGCTGAAATGAGACTTGAAGTGGCTTTTTTTGAGGAGTGTTTTTTTTCTTACCACCCTCACATAGAGGCCAGATTTGTGGAGAGCTTGTGATATTGTGGTCACATGAACACATTGACCAGTCTTTGCCATAAAGGCCTGAAGCTCCTTCATTTCAGGCTGTAAGGCATCAAAAGGTGAACATTTTGAAAGGGGGTGGTGACTTTCTATACCCACTGTACATGTCCTCTGCCCCGCTGACGATGGCAGTATTATCAGCAGCACCTTTCTTTTTACTAAATGCATTAGGTCATTTTTCTGTTAAAATTAAATATACATTTTTTATTACTTGTTTCTACTGTTATGAGAAAAAAGTATATTGATATGAAATAAATAATTGATCTATTATTAATTATTATTCGGCTGTAAGGATTCATTTACTTTTTGGGGGGCCTTTTGTGTCGACAATGTGGCCTCATTAACCTGGGTACAGCGGCCAGGCAAAACCCCCCTCCCTCCTCATTTCCTTTGCAACTTTGAAGCTTCTTGCATATTTAGCTGCTGCTGAGATGTTAGAAAAAAAATACTAGTATTTTTTTTTTATTATACCCAGTTCCCAAGGCCCCATGATGATGCAAGGTCTGAGACAATTGCCTCTTCTGCCTAATGATATGCCCGCCACTGTCCTTACCATGTCATTTGCTTCCAAGGGGGGCTGCATTATTTTGGTCTTGAACTAGCCTCGGTCTGAATCTGCTTAGAAAGAGTAAAGATAGTTCAGAGTAAAGCACAGAAAGGGGGCAGAGGCCCAGGACCCTTAATAGTGCTTGCTGCGAGTTGCTAAACCATGGCATGGTTTAAACAACCAACCTTTGAGGTTTGCACACTACTTCCTATTGCTCCTCTGCATATTGTGTGCTTTGTCCTGCCGTGTCAATAAATCCCTTTGAAGCCTGGCAGAGCATTATGTTGCCCTGTCCATCAGCAGTGTAAACAAAGCCACCTAAAAGGGAAATTCCCCCTGAAAGGCTACTGAGGCAGTTCCTCACTGTCGGGATGCAGGCTGGGTACTCAGTAAAATCACTCGCAATAATTTACCCTGGCAGAAAGGAGTCCTGGCTGGACAACACGTCCCTGAGTGCATGGTCAGATATTGGATTGATATAGAATATATCACCCTCAAAAGGAAGGTTTTCAATCCTCACAACTTACACTGCACTACTGGCCCACAGCCCACTGCATTATAAATGAATTAACAGTAGGTAGGCACTCTGCCCGCAGTGGACAACTGGGCACAGTATATTGTTCAGTAAGCCAAGGGTTAGCACAAACCTATCAACCATTCAGATCCCCACAAAAAAAGTATTTATTCAACCCAATCAACCATTATTAAAGCTGTACAGCCTCACCCGGCCAGCAGGCCCAATGCTGGCAAACTTTCATAATGGAATGCCAACTTCATGGTTTGAATGCTGATGGAATGCTGATTCTTAGGGGTTCCAGATGTCACAAAGGCCACTCTTTTCAACATGCCTATCCAAGTGTGTTTTCATGTAACACATGATTGGCAAACTGGACTGCATCCTCTCCTTCCTGCTTAGAAAGGAAGACACAGATCATAGATGAAGACCACACACAAAAGGGGACTTGGCTCCCTGAGTATTAGACATGTTCTGGAAAGGGTCTCGTTGAACATACTGTATGAAGGAACACCAAATATCCCATCAATAACAGACCAAGCAAAAGTGGTCAGGTAGCCAACAAAATATTGAAAGGAACCTGGTACAGGATAAAAGGTACGGTCAACTAAGCCAGAACTGGCAACCTTCCTTACCTGAATGCAAGCTTCATGCTTTGAATGCTGATGGAATCCTTCTTCTTATTGGTTCCAGAGGTCACTAAGGCCACTCTTTTCAACAAGCCAAGTGTGTTTTCTTGTATACTAATGAGGAGTACTGAAAAGAATAGCTTGCATTGACAGAGCTCTTAGCATCTAATTTTACATCAATGAAACTTGCACAACTTTGATATCTTCTTCCTTGGGTTTTTATTGGTCAACATTGGACAGACTTTGATCTAAACGTCTATACCCTTGGTACAGCAATGTATAAAGGGATGAGAGAAACAAACAGGAGTTTGAGGAAGGCGATGGCCAGGGATTTCCACTAGGCCTGCACTGCAGTCTCGCAGGGAATCAGTCTAACTCTGCAGCTGTACTTTAATATTCTCCTTCAGGCCCCCTCACTTTCTGGAGTGCATTTGGCATGAGAATTCCCACAGTAGACGATGAGAAGCCTTCATGGAAGTATTAATAGAGCAGCTAGGGAACAAGGCATATTTTTCACATCCATGGCCCGGTATGATATCACGTTTTAACCATGTTATAACAAATAATTAGTAAGTAAACAAATTAAAAGCACACAATGCTGCTTAAACCACAGCTATCGTGAGGTGTTGATGGCAGAGGCCTCAGTCTTTACACAGCTCAGAAAGTATCTTCACGGTAGATAAGGGTGGGAGGCAGAAGTAAGTGTTAATTGAGATAAGGTAGGCTAGTTTAGATGTGACGAAAGTTGAATATCTACTACATTTCAACATCCCCCACCAGTCACTGAGAATGTATATTCTTCACAACAGAAAAAAAATAAAAATAGCTCCACTTTAACATAACTCCCATATTTTACACATGAATGCAATGCTTAAAGGCCCAGTGCAGTCAAATGTGATTTTCCTGTGTTCTATATATATTTCCACATTATGAGGTGGGAATAATACTGTGAAATTGTGACAATGATAATAATGCCCTTTTAGTGTAAGAGCTGTTTCAAAAGAATGCCTGAAGTTTTGGTGGGATGGAGTCTTGGCCTGCCTGGTAACATCACTAGGAGGTAAATTAGTTAATAGACCAATAAATAAGAGTTCTAACCCTCTCTGCCAATAACAGGCAGTTTTCTGTTTTCCACTCACCACTCCCAGACAGTCCTAGCAAAATTCTTGCTTGAGAAATTGCTCTTTGCTAAGAAGCTTTCCTGGTTTCTTTTTGACCATTTTAATTGAAAACAATCACAGTAAGGTACTTAATTGTTACCCAGAAATGATTTGATATTGAGATTAAAACAGCTGCATTGGACCTTTAAAACAAAAGGCTTTTTTCATCAAAAAAAAAATAAAAATAATAAAAAAAAAGTGAAACATATTTACGTGGCACCTCACCATCTTGGTCGTGTTGGGAACAAGCCATTCAAGCATTTCCCAACATGGTCACAGTTTTCCCCTTCAGTACAAACTTTACAGTACTTCTCTATGTTGCATTGCTACAGTACATCCCCACACATATCTCTTGTAACTTAAAGAACAATTATGATAATAACTGTCATTATTACTATTAACAATAATAAAACCAAAAAAGAGAAATGATAAGAACAAGACATATACATGAACTCAATGAAGGACATACATTAGTCACTCAAAAGACAGTTTTGTCACCATCAGGGAAGACAACAAACCATCTTAGTGAGCAGCTTCATGACACACTGGTACAGTAGAGGCCAGTTCATTGTCAAATCATTAGAAACAGAGGACAGAGACAAGGCCTAGAATGGGCTGTAACAGCAATGAGAACTTGAAATGCCAAGCTGAGGCAGTGACCGAGAAAGCCAACTGAAATATTCCTGACATGAGGGTGGGAGTATTCCAAGTCAAAAACTCCTTTAGACTGTCCATTCTGTGGTCCCCAAGTGGGTCTCTGATCATCTTAAACTCCTTGCATTTGTCTTCAAGAACGACTGCGGTCCTCTTGGGTTCCCACTAGCATTTTACTGTATAACTTTTGTTGCTCCTCTTTGAAGGTGTCTTTTACCTTCCCTCGCTTTAAACCTCCATCCCTACAAAGAAACAACAACATAATTCACAAATCCATTACACCAGGGATCATCCACTAGATTTAGCTAAGGGCCGATTGTTTCTTGAGTAAGGGGTAAAGGGATCCGAAACATAATTACAAATAATTTGTAGACTGCAAATTGACCACCAGAAGCCCAAACAGATATAATATTTGACAAAAACATAATAATTTCATTTAAAATCTCTCCCTTATATGTGGGAATAATTTGGAAAAGATTTCCAAAATTCAAATCACTAAGGTGATTTGCTGGTGTTTTTACAGTCTTATTTTGGGGAACCCTGCACTACACAGTATTCTGTGATGCCCACAAGGTGATACATTAGAGCAAAACTAAGGTGGGTTTAACAATGCTACAGACCTGATATGTACAGTGCCTTGTAAAAGTATTTAACGCCCTTGGCGTTTTTCCTATTTTGTTGCATTACAACCTGTAATTTAAATGGATTTTTATTTGGATTTCATGTAATGGACATACACAAAATAGTCCAAATTGGTGAAGTGAAATGAAAAAAAATAAGTTGTTTAAAAATATTTTAAAAAATGGAAAAGTGGTGCGTGCATATGTATTCACCCCCTTTGCTATGAAGCCCCTAAATAAGATCTGGTGCAACCAATTACCTTCAGAAGTCACATAATTCATTAAATAAAGTCCACCTGTGTGCAGTCTAAGTGTCACATGATCTGTCACATGATCTCAGAATATATACACCTGTTCTGAAAGGCCCCAGAGTCTGCAACACCACTAAGCAAGGGGCACCACCAAGCAAGCGGCACCATGAAGATCAAGGAGCTCTCCAAGCAGGTCAGGGACAAAGTTGTGGAGAAGTACATATCAGGGTTGGATTATAAAAAAAATATCCGAAACTTTGAATATCCCACGGATCACCATTAAATCCATTATTAAAAAATTGAAAGAATATGTCACCACAACAAACCTGCCGAGACAGGGCTGCCCACCAAAACTCACAGACCAGGCAAGGAGGGCATTAATCAGTGAGGCAACAAAGAGACCAAAGATAACCCTGAAGGAGCTACAAAGCTCCACAGCGGAGATTGGAGTATCTGTCCATAGGACCAATTAAGCCGTACACTCCACAGAGCTGGGCTTTACAGAAGACTGGTCAGAAAAAAGCCATTGCTTAAAGAAAAAAATAAGCAAACACGTTTGGTGTTCGTCAAAATGCATATGGAAGACTCCCCAAACATATGGAAGAAGGTACTCTGGTCAGATGAGACTAAAATTAATTTTTTTGGCCATCAAGGAAAACGCTATGTCTGGCACAAACCCAACACCTCTCATCACCCCGAGAACACCATCCCCACAGTGAAGCATGGTGGTGGCAGCATCATGCTGTGGGGATGTTATTCATCGGCAGGGACTGGAAAACTGGTTGGCGCTAAATACAGGAAACTTCTTGAGGGAAAGGATGGCGCTAAATACAGGAAACTTCTTGAGGGAAACCTGTTTCAGTCTTCCAGAGATTTGAGACTGGGATGGAGGTTCACCTTCCAGCAGGACAATGACCCTAAGCATACTGCTAAAGAAACACTTGAGTGGTTTAAGCATTTAAATGTCTTCGAATGGCCTAGTCAAAGCCCAGACCTCAATCCAATTGAGAATCTGTGGTATGACTTAAAGACTGCTGTACACCAGCAGGAACCCATCCAACTTGAAGGAGCTGGAGCAGTTTTGCCTTGAAGAATGGGCAAAAATCCCAGTGGCTAGATGTGCCAAGCTTATAGAGACATATCCCAAGAGACTTGCAGCTGTAATTGCTGCAAAGGGTGGCTCTACAAAGTATTGACTTTGGGGGGGTGAATTGTTATGCACGCTCAAGTTTTCTGTTTTTTTGTTTCACAAGAGAACATATTTTGCATTTTCAAAGTGGTAGGCATGTTGTGTAAATCAAATGATACAACCCCCCAAAAAAATCTATTTTAATTCCAGGTTGTAAGGCAACAAAATAGGAAAAAGTCCCAAGGGGGTGAATACTTTCGTAAAGGCACTGTATAACCCATGTGAACATATGTTCTCAGATGTTTGCTATGGGTTACTCACCATAGCAAGTCCACCAGCCCTCCTTGCCTGGCGATAGCTGCTTTAACCCGATTGGCAAACTGGACTGCATCCTCTCCTTCCTGTTCAGAAAGGAAGACAAAGATCATAGATGAAGACCAGATCGACACACAAAGGGGACTTGCCCATCTGAGCATCAGACATGTCCTGGAAAGGGTCTTATTGCACATATTGTATAAATGACCAACAGCTATCCTTTCTATTGGCTACAGCCACTAATGGGCAAAATTGGCATGTAGTGTAGTATCAAGTACAGTTTGATAAACTGGGATATTGAATAAAGCACAATGCATTTCATGGGCCATGCATCAGAGGAAAGAGAATCATCTCTAAATATGGATTGATCTGCGTCTGTGTGATGCTGTGTAACTAGGATCCCCTGGTGACAGAGAGACTGGAGGCTGCTCCAAAAGCCTGCTCTAAGTACTAGTTTCCATTCAAACAGCAGGTGGAACATTTGATCAAAGGGCAGGGTACCTCTGAGGACCAGTTGGATCCTAGCCCACTGAGTTCCTTCCACTCTGACATTTAGAGAAAGGAAAACTCCCCAAACTTCCCTCCTTCTGCTTTCTACATCAAGATGGGATGGTCGGTCAGTCAATGGCCAGAGCCCCAAAGCTGGCCAACCCCTGCCTCTGAACATCATGTTTTAGAACTGGATGGTTGTACACGACCCTTTCCTGTTTTTCATGAGCGAGGCCTGACCAAGTTCACATCCACACCCGGCTCAAAAGACTCTAAAATCATTATCTAAATTCCTTATACCAAGTCACATACATTAAGTGCACATCCACAATCCTAGCACAAATGGCTTTGTCAAGCTCTGGTTGTGCAATCAGCCTTAATGTACAACCTTTCCCTCAAAGTGAGCAAGACAAAGGAGCTGATCGCGGACTACAGGAAAAGGAGGACCGAACACGCACCCATTCACATTGACAGGGCTGTAGTGGAGCGGGTCGAGAGTTTCAAGTTTCTTGGTGTCCACATCACCAACAAACTATCATGGCCCAAACACACCAAGACAGTCCTGAAGAGGGCATAACAACACTTTTTCCCCCTCAGGAAACTGAAAAGATTTGTCATGGGTCCCCAGATCCTTAAAATGTTCTACAGCTGCACCATCGAGAGCATCCTGACTGTTTGCATCACTGCCTGGTATGGCAACTGCTCGGCATCTGACCGTAAGGCACTACAGAGGATTGTGCGTACGGCCCAGTACATCACTGGGCCAAGCTTCCTGCCACCCACGACCTATATACTAGGCGGTGTCAGAGGAAGGCCCAAAAAGACAGTCACCTAAGTCAGAGTGCTCTCTCTGCTACCGCACGGCAAGTGATACCGGAGCGCCAAGTCTAGGTCCAAAAGGCTCCTTAAAAGATTCTACCCCCAAACCATAAAACTGCTGAACAATTAATCAAATGGCCACCCGTAATATTTACATTATTTTCTTAACCTCTCTAGGGTATGTGGGACGAAATCGTCCCACCTACTCAACAGCCAGTGGAATCCCGTGGCGCGATATTCAAATACCTTAGAAATGCTATTACTTCAATTTCTCAAACATATGACTATTTTACACCATTTTAAAGACAAGACTCTCGTTAATCTAACCACACTGTCCGATTTCAAAAAGGCTTTACAACGAAAGCAAAACATTAGATTATGTCAGCAGAGTACCCAGCCAGAAATAATCAGACACCCATTTTTCAAGCTAGCATATAATGTCACATAAACCCAAACCACAGCTAAATGCAGCACTAACCTTTGATGATCTTCATCAGATGACACTCCTAGGACATTATGTTATACAATACATGCATGTTTTGTTCAATCAAGTTCATATTTATATCAAAAACCAGCTTTTTACATTAGCATGTGACGTTCAGAACTAGCATACCCGCCGCAAACTTCCGGTGAATTTACTAAATTACTCACGATAAACGTTCACAAAAAACATAACAATTATTTTAAGAATTATAGATACAGAACTCCTTTATGCAATCGCTATGTCCGATTTTAAAATCGCTTTTCGGCAAAAGCACATTTTGCAATATTCTGAGTAGATAGCTCGCCATCACGGGCTAGCTATTTTGACACCCACCAAGTTTGGCCCTCACCAAACTCAGATTTACTATAAGAAAAATTGGATTACCTTTGCTGTTCTTCGTCAGAATGCACTCCCAGGACTTCAACTTCAATAACAAATGTTGGTTTGGTTCAAAATAATCCATAGTTATGTTCAAATATCCTCTGTTTTGTTCGTGCGTTCAAGACACTATCCGAAGGGTGACGACGCGTTTCGTGACAAAAAAATTCTAAATATTCCATTACCGTACTTCGAAGCATGTCAACCGCTGTTTAAAATAAATTTTTATGCAATTTTTCTCGTAAAAAAGCGATAATATTCCGACCGGGAAACCCTGTTTTCGTTCAAAGACTAAAAAATAAAAACATGGTGTCGGCTCGTGCACGCGCCCCCAGTCTCATTGTTCTCTGATCGACCACTATCCAAATGCGCTACTGTTTTTCAGCAATGGGCTGCAAAGTCATCATTCACCGTTCTGCCGCCTTCTGAGAGCCTATGGGAGCCGTAGGAAGTGTCACGTTACAGCAGAGATCCTCAGTTTTCAATAAAGAGAGTGTAGAAGGCCAAGAAATGGTCAGAGAGGGCACTTCCTGTAAGGAATCTTCTCAGGTTTTTGCCTGCCATATGAGTTCTGTTATACTCACAGACACCATTCAAACAGTTTTAGAAACTTTAGGGTGTTTTCTATCCAAATCAAACAATTATATGCATATTCTAGTTTCTGGGCAGTAGTAATAACCAGATTAAATCGGGTACGTTTTTTATCCGGCCGTGCAAATACTGCCCCCTACCCTAGAGAGGTTAACTCTATTTCTTGAACTGCATTATTGGTTAAGGGCTTGTAAGTTAGCATTTCAAGGTAAGGTCTAAACCTGTTGTATTAGGCGCATGTGACAAATAACATTTTATTTGAAAGACAACCCAACATGAGACAAACCAGCAAGTGTATAAGCCTGCATGTCTAAAGGAGGCAGCCATACTAGCCTCTCAAAATACTGCTTTGAATCACATTTCCTTAAATCAGTGGTGGAAGCTGGGAGAGGCCATCTCAACCTTAAATATTAAAGGAGGTGAATGCTGATTTGAAAACCGACTCAAACCAGGATTTATTTGCATCAGAAATGCAAACTCTGGGTGACATGAGCATGTCCTAGGTAAATCATGCCAAGATGAGGTCAAAGAAAGGAGTGCATCATATGCATCCATTCAATATTAATAACACTGGTGGATTGAAATGAGAGGCTGTGCAATGGTACTAATATTATCCACACGAAACAGCTAACTTCAGGGAGGTTAGCTTGACTACACCTTCTAAAATATTGACAGTATTAACTTCACTGGGGCTAGAGCGTGCTAATAAAATATAATTTAACTGCCATCAAACAATGCACAATGGCCAGGAAAAAACATAAGCTCTTAGACGGAACCCAAACCGGCTGCGCGTGTGCGCCATCGTGCATACATTTATTTTGTCCCCCTACACCAAACGCGATCACGACACACAGGTTAAAATATCAAAACAAACTCTGAACCAATTACATTCATTTGGGGAAAGGTCGAAAAGCATTAAACATTTATGGCAATTTAGCTAGTTAGCTTGCACTTGCTAGCTAATTTGTCCTGATATAAACACTGAGTTGTTATTTTACCTGAAATGCACAAGGTCCTCTACTCCGACAATTAATCCACACATAAAACGGTCAACCGAATAATTTCTAGTCATCTCTTCTCCTTCCAGGCTTTTTCATCTTTGAACTTATATGGTGATTGGCATCTAAACTTTCATAGTATTACTACACCGACCGGCAACACAGTTCGTCTTTCAATCACCCACGTGGGTATAACCAATGAGGAGATGGCACGTGGGTACCTGCTTCTATAAACCAATGAGGAGATGGGAGAGGCAGGACTTGCAGCGCGATCTGCGTCAGAAATAGGAATTACTTCTATTTTAGCCCTTGGCAACGCAGATGCTCGTTGTCGCGCGCGAGCAGTGTGGGTGCAATAATTGAATAACATAAGATTCGTACATTTATTTTGCAACGCTTGCGCACACGACGCGAGCGGTGTGGTCAGCCTGTTAGGGTGTTGAATCAATGTCACAGCTATCCTCCAACCTGTCAGTGATATTTCTGAGAAAAATAGATTTTAAAATAAAAAAGGTGAGGTTTTTCCCAAACTAACCTCTCTGGTCATGGGTGGCAGGTACCACACACTGCACACAATGGCCCAGCTGCTCATCATCCTCAGCAGGTAGTTGACCATCCCAAACTGGCTGCTGTTCCAGAAGGCATCTCCAAAGCGGGGGTCGTACTGTTGGGACCGGAGGGACAGGAACTTAATACTGATTAATATTGGAAGACAGAGGGGAAAACACACCACCCATGTACATGCACACATGCACACACATACATACATACATACATACATACATACATACATACATACATACATACATACATACATACATACATACATACAGGCTGTTGCGGTGACCGTATTACCGCCACACCGGCGGTCACGACTCATGAAGGCAGTCAAATTCCATGTGACCATTTAGCCAAGGTAATTAGGCTTCTTCAAGCTCTGATGCTACTGATGGTCATTAGTAGCCTACCAAACTTGCTAACTGCCTGGTACTCAGCACTCATTAGCTTTGTATAGGCTAGGCCTACTATATCTATTTCTCAACTTTCCTAATATTAAGCACATTGCTTATATTTACAACAGGAGTATAGCCTTCCTGGCTGGCATGAAAATGAACCACGCGAAAAGCATCCTCCATTCGCTATTTGAGTGCATAGATGACATGTATTTTTTCCCGCCGCCCGTTTCCATATATGATAATGGTCCATTCTAAATCACAACAAATTTCACATATATATTATTTAGTATATGTAAAGACCAGATTAAATCAAGAATAGTCTGATAAGTGACAATATTAGCCTATCACTTGTGAATTATATATTCTCACTCGTGAATGATGCCCAGCATAAGAAACAATGCCTTTTTTTGTGTGACTTTTTCTAATCATAGTCGCACACCTCATGTAGCCTGCTCATAGGCCTATATGTTTTGATAAGGTTTGTATCACAACTAAAGTGGCCAAATAACTTCTTAAAATTAAGCACATTAATCTGCTTTACAACGGGCATAGAGTCTAACTGGCATACATAAGCAGCACGTGAGTTTCAAGTTTGGGAAAGATCATTTTCACCATAAAAATTCACCTTTATAATAAAAGCATTACATGAATAGTTGCATTTGCGGTCACTTTTGATAATGGCGTTTTCCACTAATGGGACATTTGCACTTTTAGCCTACTACCACGTGAGCATTGCTACGCTTATAATGTGAAGAAATAGCCTAATAGTTTATCAACATTTTAAGCTAAATATTCTGATCTGTTGCATCGATTTTTGTACTATGGGGATAGTAGATTGACATAGGCTAGTGCTTTTGCTGTTCGTTAGGCCTACTCATCTTGTTGGCTAACGAAAAGTAAATGTGGAGAGTTCTTCCAATATCTTCAATATGCACCTTGGAATTGGATAAGGATGCGCACAGTTGCATCCCCGATGTGTCTGTCTTCACTTGTAGCCTGTGAGAAAGACCCGATCATGTGATGGAGAGCCATGTGAGTTAGAGGTGATTCAGAGAGCTCAGCAGTCAGGGAGAAGCGCACAATGGCCACTGGCCGCAAAAGGCATGGATTTTTTTAGGATGCATTACGGGCACACAAAGGGGATGCCACCCTGAAATTCTGGGCATTATCAAGTGCTTGTCAAATTGAATGACAGACTGATGTAGTGTGTACAACCGGCGCAAAAAAACTAAGCAGAGCTCATGCCTTCCAAGCGACTTTTTTCAAATCATCATTAGTCATGCATCATGCAGCCTTAAAATGTATTAAAAATCTAAACATATAGGCCAACGTTTGTAGAACAACTAAAGTTACATTAATAACTCTAAATTAAGCATATAGGAGTACTTATTTCTTTGTTAACCCCTTAACACAGAATAGCTGAATGGGCACACTCCCCCAAATCGTTTGGAGAAAATATTTTTCTATTTTATTCAGCTTTGTTCAATTGTATTCTTCATACTATAAAATAATGCCACGGAATTCTAAACAAATCTTGTCTGCTAAATGAACTAGTGTAGTCCACAGCCATTTGGCATGGCCAGATCAGGACCTAACATAAGGACAACTCAGAGGATGCTATTCTGTTCTTCTGAAATAGACTACATTTTCTTCATATCATGCTTCTTTAGACCTGTCTACAATAAATAATGGATTTATTGTGAAGGTGAAGGCTATATTAAATTGATTTATTAGACTTTTTAAAACTTAGATGTTCCATAGGTCTGCATCAGTGGCTTGTGTGGAAGCCAGGAGATGCTAAATGTGTTTATGTTAATTAAAGATCAATTACAGTGAGACCGACAGTTATTTTCTTGACAATAACCGTCTGCAAAATGTTGTGACTGCCACAGCCCTACTGACACACACACACACACACACACACACACACACACACACACACACACACACACACACACACACACACACACACACACACACACACACACACACACACACACACACACACACACACACACACACACGAGAGAGATAGAGATCTACTCTCACCTTGATGGCCACAGGGTAGACTGTAGAGCCAATCTCAAAGCTGCCCTTTTTAAACATCATTACTGAAGTGTTGTTGATGCAGGTGCCTATGGGGAAACGGTTAGTGTTTACAAATGGGGATAGGAAATGATATTAAGGTAAGAGTAACAGTAAAAAGCCAGTAATAGAAACTACTGTAGTAATGTTCAAAGCAGTAAGGAAAAAAACTAAAACTACTCACCTTCAGGGAAAATGAGAATAGGCAGTTTAGTTTTGTCTTCTACATGATCACTCAATCTGCAACAATATATATTTGTACGTTTACAGTACATTGATTCAATCCAGTTTAACTAGATTTATCAATACACAAACACTAATCCCCATATAAAGTCAATCAAAACCTCTTTGTCACAGTAACCTTTAATTGAAAGTTGTCAATTATCCATTTAAGTTCTTTAAATGTCTCTGCTAAGGTACAGCTGAGTTAGTCTGGCTGACGCGACCCATGTGGTACACAGCGAAGGAGTGCTGTGCCCCACCTGTCTGGACAGGAGTTTGGTTTGTTGGTGCAATATTCACTCAGAAATAAAGCAAGCTTTGATTGGTTCTCTCAACAAAACAATTATTTTCTGGGTGGTTATTTGGATTTGAAAATCCAACAGTTGTGTGTGGTTGTACATGTGTGTGTTTAAGTGAGAAAGACACAAAGGAGAACCAACCAGTAAAAGCACAGCTTCGTTATCAACGCATCGTGGACAACTTTAAACAGCCTCCCCAGACTCTGAAGTCAAAAGGACTTTGAGTTTAGTATCAGCCAGACTACAGCTGAGAGACTTCCAGCTAAAATGAATTAAACAAAGTGCACATATGCATTACTACCTTTTGGCCACTAGATGCCGGTCTTTGACTTCAGAGCGTTCAAACCAAATATGTGGGCAGGCTTTCACCATAGACTTCTGGATCACGCCCATCAAACCTCCATGGATTTGCCCAACCTGGAACACAAACAGACACACATACAGGTGTGGTTTAACAAACATCTGATGATACAGGTCTCAGATCTCAAAGAATTGGAGTGTTTGCTTCAGCTGTCTAAAAGTTTGTTTTATGGTAGTAGCACACCAATAACTTTATAATTATGACACATATCATTCAGTAATTCAGTGCTGTAGTAGGTAGCCTTGTGTTTGACTGCTGTGCCATTTATCATGGGTGTTGGGCCTTACCATTGCATAGCAGCCATCGCTTGCCAGGATGATGACATCGATGGGTGAGGTGTGGTTGGCCACACAGATCCCTCCATTCTTGGGCTTGTTTTCACTGGGAGGATCGAGAGAGAGACAGACAGAGGGGAACAGGATGAGTATCAGGAAATTACTATTCCAGTGTAAGCTAGAGCCTAACAACTCAGTAGATTATGGAAAATGTAGTCCTAATGGGTTTGAGGGAGAAACTCAACGCCCTCTCCTTCACCTCTCCCTAATTAACATGAAAGTGGGAGGAGGCTAATGATGTTGGAGTTCAAAGCCAGACCCCCTGAGCATGCTGGACTCTGGTAGGAGCCCAAATTCCGAGGAGATAATGTTGCTGATCGTGTTACCAAAAGAGAGAGCCCATCTTACACCACTTCTGTATTTTTAGCCCCACCCAGACTAGAGAGAGGCACATGGTGTAACAGGCCCAGCACTACATGTAGATTCCTTCAGGGCTAACAGGCAGAGCAAGACGAGACATAATTCATACTGAACACACCACATTCCTATAAAGAATTGTCTATTATTATTATTAGTAAACGTCTATCACCTATTAGAAACGTCTTTAGTTTATGATCAGTTATTTTTATCGCAATGGATAAGTCTTTCAAAACATTTGCTCTGAGGGACAATTTCACAGACAGAGATTAGCCTAACCCTTCTGGTCCTGGACTTAACGGTTTATTTGAATGAGTAGGCCTATTCTTTAATTACACTCCCTGACTATGACGACTCATTCTTTTTTCTTTTTTTAAACTGCAAAACAAAGAGTATCTTGACAAGTTCATATGACAAGTTCCCTCTCTGACCTAGAGTTGGGGATGAGAAGGACTGTATTTTTTCAATATGATAGAGACGTTTCCGTTTTGCAACATTTCCTCAAATGTTCTTCTTTACCTTATCTCGTTTGAATCAGCATTGGCTAGTAAGGGCTTTGTCAAACAAACATGTGACTAGTGGTTTTGTAAAGGCGGTGCTCTACAGCAGTTATTCAAATCAACACATCAAGACAGGTCTGGGGGCAGTGTCTCGCACCACAACAACTGAGGATCAATACAAATTCATCATCAGAGAATATTTGAACCTGACAGAAAACTGCCTGCATCATGTCAAAGGGAATGTCCACTGTAGCATAAACTGTCTAGGGTAGAGTGGTGTAGTGTAGAGTCTGGGTAAATATAATTAGTCTGATTAACTTCCAGTACTACTTCCTGCTGAGCTGTGCCTGGACTGTTCTCCCACAGCACAGACTATCACACTGTGGGTGTTAATGCCTGAACAATGATGGATTTGCATGTTTCTCTGCCCCTGTTCCCTTTGGTGACACCTAGCCTGGTAAAGTCCAGGGCAGCAGTTTGTGCTGGATGCCTCTAAGGGTACTCTATCCCAGACCTAAATGGAATGTGATGGCCTTGTTGGAGCAGCCCTTGCTTTGTGTGTGTGGGCGCCGGGCGGTCGTGGCTACAGGCTTTTGAACTCCACCTAAGCGGACTCTGCTCAGCACAGTGGACATGAATGTAGATTGCTACTGGCTCTCAGCGACTACTCCACTCATTGCTCAAGAATTCAAACTGATTTATTGATGTGGGTTGTAGTACACAGACCAATAGTGTTCATCTTTCAACAAAGGTACATAGTGCATGTCGTTCCTAATAATGCTTTCCATGTGTTTTGCATTAATATTCTGTGTGTTGAGTGCCGTTTCTGCTGCTTACCTGTCGTGGTAGGTGATGATGGCAGTGAGAGCTCTTACACAGATCCGGTAACACATCAGATGCACCTGCTCACTGAGGAAGTTCTTCATCCTTCAGGAAAAACACAGAAAACAGGGCCTGAGTCTCAACACTTACTATGTTGTTCCTACCCTAATTACAATGTTACTACTCAGGTAATAAGGAAAGTGTTACAATTATGAGAAATCCTGTCTTACCTCCCATTTGGAAGAAACCCGATGATGGAGGTGAGTACGACCAGAAGACCCACCCCGGTGAAGGCAAGAGTTACCCTGTCAGAGAACACACACAGAGCTCCAGTCAAACACAGCCCATACAACCCTGTCTATTCATAGACGTCTGTGCATATCACTGAACACACCGAGTATAGGCCTATTCAAGGTTTCTAAACTGACAGCTGGCAGTGCTTTCACTCTTGAATGCAATCACTTTTTGACTGCATCCCTTTTGATTTAAACAAAACCTTCCATACAAGTTTGCCCATGGAAGAAGTGTTCAGAAAGTTACTTTTTGGACCACAATGCCAAAACATTCAGGAGATAAAGATGCTCAAAGTTGGTCCATTTTGAATACCCCACCATACCATGAGACATCCATGTCTTCATCATGGAAAATATATAAAATATTTTTATATAAGTTAAAAGCTTACAAACAGGGTTGTCAAACTATTTTATAATTTAATACCGTTTTTTTATACAAACTATGAAACGTTTTAACCATCAACGTCAGTTATCTAAAACGCGTAAATTCCGATTTTTGTGTTGTTGCTTAGACCCTACATTATATCATCTTTGGTTTTTGTGTTGTGCCCGCCATTTCTTGAGACACAACATGCTCTTGAATACAGTGGATGTCATTTCAATCATAGAAATATAATTCATATAATGGACCTATCCCTTCAGACCACTGCCATTTGGCTGGTATACCATTGAAATGTAAATTGATTTGAAATTGTAACTTCTAAATACTACCACAAAGATGGCTGCTGGTCACCCCAATGTCAAATGCCAACTTAAATAGTCATGTTTATTCTATTATCTATATTATTTCAATAGGTTTCCTATGGAGAATTGACAGTATCATTTAAAACAGTCCACACATTCTTTGATGTGTGGACCTCCAACCATCTTAGTAGTACCAATTGAAAGTAGAAATTTCTATTTTATTCCCATTTTAGTACATTTATCAGCCAAAACATGACACCTGATCTGTATTCAAGAGCATGTTGTGTCTCAACTGATTGTGGGCACAACAGAAAAACTTCCGAAAATGTCTAAGGCACTGCATCTCAGTGCAAGAGGCGTAACAACAGTCCCTGGTTCGAATTCAGGCTGTATCACATCCGGCCATGATTGGGAGTCCCATAGGGCAGCACACAATTGGCCCAGCGTCATCCGGGCCGTCATTGTAAATAATAAAATAATAATTTGTTCTTAACTGACTTGCCTAGTTAAATAAAGGTTACACACCACACTAACCGAAAAGTTATTTTGTTGGCATTTACATATGTTCCCATTACCAGTAAAACATAATCAAAACCTATTTCTTTCACTTACTTGCTGTGCTGTTTTTTTGTTCATTTGTTCAGTCGTTTCATTCTCAACCAGGATTTCTATGGAACGCCGTTTGGGTCTTTGTGTGTCAAAAAAGATACACGTCAAATAACACTATTTGACGTGTCAAATAAGCTTGTTGACCAATCAGGACCTGAATATGACTGCACGTCACATAATAATTTAACACGTTTATTAATTTTTTACGTAGTTATTACACATTGATTACACTCACTCGTATTTCAAATGTCACAACGATTCATCGATACGTATGCTATGATGCTGGTAAAGTTGTCTCGTGCACCTACAGTGCTGGTCATAAAAAATGCTAGCTAGCTCATGGATGCAAACAATGTTCTTCAGCAAAAACATAGCAAAACGACAATCTGTATCAGTAGCTATAGTTAGCTAGCTAACTATATAGCTAGGTGTCATCATCTAAAATAACCCTAATTTATAAGACAGTTCTTATTTGATTAATGGTGGTCGGACCCATCTATGTGAAGCTAGCCACAAAAAGGATTAGCCACAATAGTTGACTTTGCGGTTAGCCTTCAAAATAAAAGTATGGCATAATTCTACTATTTGTATTCATTTGCATCACTGTCGATTAAATAGTTTTATTTTGAAGGCTAACCACAAAGTCAACTATTGTGCCTATTCCTTATTGTGGCCAGCTTCACAACACATAACCCGGTCCGGTCGAGCCTCACTAGCCAGATGAAGCTAGCTGGCTGCTTATAATGTTAGCTCTCGGCAACAGGGTTAAGTAGCTGGCTAGCTATTTATTTTCATGAACTTAAGTTCAATTTCAATAGTTGAACAACAAGTGGCAACCTAGCTAATACTTACAAGGATTCCTAAATCATTGCTAAGAATAATGAAAATGACTGCAGTTTCTACTGGTCATTGCTTTCAGGCTGGTTGTATTGGTGCTAGCTAGGTACCGAGCTAAAGCTAACTACCCCAGAAGTTGAGGTCAAACAAATGATGCTTTATTACCAACGCCGTATTGTAAGCACATCGTTCGTGGCCAGTGTTTGCAGACTTTTTTGTACAGCTTTGACAGTGCTAC
Source organism: Salmo salar (assembly GCF_965601325.2). Taxonomy (NCBI): domain Eukaryota; kingdom Metazoa; phylum Chordata; class Actinopteri; order Salmoniformes; family Salmonidae; genus Salmo; species Salmo salar. Next base: position 21,143,871 of record NC_138314.1, on the reverse strand, counting down.
TGTATCTTTTTTGACACGCAAAGACCCAAACAGCGTTCCATAGTATGTATGTCGTGAAGCTAATAGCAGTGACGCTATTACTGTGCAACTCCGGTAGGGCAACATCTGAAAAATAGTGCACTTGGTAGTGTGTACCGATGTTCGACCAGTCGGCGAAAGCCAACATCACCCACGACAAAAAATGGTTGATTGTCAAGGCCAATGAATTCCATTATCTTGGCATTAATGGATTTCTCCTTTGAGTTGTCTCGCTGAAATGTTATTACTCTTTCAAATGACTGTTCGACTTGTTGACTGCTTGATCCACACAGCAGACATTGTGGGCTAGGTTAGGAATGCTGTGTTGTATGTGTAGCGCAAAATTCTACGTGGCGTCATTACGTCACGTACCTACGTTATATAGGTATGCACAGTAGCTTTGACATCGGTTTTTAACATCGGCGTTAAACCAGATATCGGGCCGATACTGATGTTGGCATTTTTAGCTAATATCGTCCGATTCCGATATGTTCACCGATATATCGTGCATCCCTAGTAATGATCATGCTGTTTAATCAGCTTCTTGATATGCCACACCTCAGGTGGATGGATTATCTTGGCAAAGGAGAAATGCTCACTAACAGGGATGTAAACAAATTTGTGCACATGAAACCTGGGACCAACACTTTACATGTTGCATTTATATTTTTGTTCAGTATAAAATATATATAAAGTACCAATCAAAAGTTTGTACACGCCTACTCTTTCAAGGGTTTTTCTTTATTTCTACATTGTAGAATAATAGTGAAGAAATCAAAACTATGAAATAACACATATGGAATCATGTAGTACCTAAAAAAGTGTTAAACAAATCAAAATATATTTTAGATTTTAGATTCTTCCTTGATGAAAGCTTTGCACACTCTTGGCATTCTCTCAACCGGCCTCATGAGGTAGTAATCTGGAATGCATTTCAATTAACAGGTGTGCCTTGTTAAAAGTTAATTTGTGGAATTTCTTTCCTTCTTAATGCGTTTGAGCCAATCAGTTGTGTTGTGACAAAGAAGTGGTGGTATACAGAAGATAGCCTTATTTGGTAAAAGACCAAGTATGACCAAGAACAGCTCATATAAGCAAAGAGAAACCACAATCAATCATTACTTTAAGACATTAAGGTCAGTCAATCCGGAAAATGTCAAGTGCAGTCGCAAACACCATCAAGTGCTATGATGAAACTGGCTCTCATGAGGACCGCCACAGGAAAGGAAGACCCAGAGTTACCTCTGTTGCAGAGGATAAGTTCATTAGAGTTACCAGCCTCAGAAAATGCAGCCCAAATAAATGCTTCACAGAGTTCAAGTAACAGACAACTCTACAACAACTGTTCAAAGGAGACAACGTGAATCAGACCTTCATGGTTGAATCGCTGCAATGAAACCACTACTAAAGGACACCAATTAGAAGAAAAGACTTCTTTGGTCTAAGAAACACAAGCAATGGACATTAGACCGGTGGAATCTGTTGTCATAACTCTCCTGTGACGATCTGAAGGATCAGGTTAGTGGCTCCGCTCTACAGTGTGCTCTCTCTCCGTAGAGGGGGAGAGCGGGAAGTCGGCTGTTTTATAGTCGGTCATAAAATATGCTGCCCCTATGCTCTGTAGTGTTCGATGGAATGTAAACTGTGGAACACAGAGAGACCCTTGGACATCAAAACTTTGAATAATTAAACAATATTTATATTTTTGAGAATGTGGGAGTGGTCCGTGGACACTTAACTTCATCGGGGTAGGGGTCGGTATTTTGACGTCCGGATGAAGAAGGTGCCCAGAGTAAACTGCCTGCTACTCAGTCCCAGAAGCTAAGATATGCATATTATTAGTAGATTTGGGTAGAAAACACTCTGAAGTTTCTAAAACTGTTTGAATGATGTATGTGAGTAATACAGAACTCATATGGCAGGCAAAAACCTGAGAGAAAATCCAACCAGGAAGTGTGGAAATCTGAGGTTTGTAGTTTTTCAAGTGATTCCCTATCCAGTATACAGTGTCAATGGGGTCATTTTGCACTTCCTAAGGCTTCCACTAGATGTCAACAGTCTTTAGAACGTTGTTTCATACTTCTACTGTGAATGGGGAGAGAATAAGAGCCATTGGAATCAGATGACTGAGAAAATGACATGAGCTCAGTGGCGCACGCTCCCGTGAGAGTTAACTGTGTTCCTTGTCTTTTTTGAAGACAATGGAATCGTCCGGTTGGAATATTATGGAAGATTTATGATAAAAACATCCTAAAGATTGATTCTATACATCGTTTGACATGTCTCTACAAACTGTAATATAACTTTTTTGACTATTCGTCTGAACTAACTGCGCGAGCACAGTGGATTTGGATTACTTGACTGAACACGCGAACAAACAGGAGGTATTTGGACATAAAGGATGGACTTTATCGAAACAAATGAACATTTATTGTGGAACTGGGATTCCTGGGAGTGCATTCCGATGAAGATCATCAAAGGTAAGTGAATATTTATAATGCTATTTCTGAGTTTTGTTGACCCCACAAAATGGCGGGTTTGGTTTTGTGACTGAGCGCCGTACTCAGATTATTTCAAAGTGTGCTTTCGCTGTAAAGCTTTTTTGAAATCTGACACAGCAGTTGCATTAAGGAGAAGTGTATCTATAATTCTTTGAATAACAGTTTAATATTTTATCAACGTTTATGATGAGTATTTCTGTAAATTGATGTGCTCATTCACCGGAAGTTTTCAGAACATTATACGCCAATGTAAAATGGGGTTTTTGGATATAAATCTGAACTTTATCGAGCAAAACATATATGTATTGTGTAACATGAAGTTCTATGAGTGCCATCTGATGAAGATCATCAAAGGTTAGTGATTCATTTTAGCTGTATTTCTGTTTTTTGTGACACCTCTCCTTGCTTGGAAAATAGCTGTGTGGTTTTTCTTGTCTCGGCGCTGTCCTAACATAATCTAATGTTATGCTTTCGCCGTAGAGCCTTTTAGAAATCGGACAATGTGGTTGGATTAACGAGAAGTGTATCTTTAAAATGGGATATAATAGTTGTATGTTTGAGAAATTTGAATTATGAGATTTTTGTTGTTTTGAATTTGGCGCCCTGCTATTTCACTGGCTGTTGAATAGTGTGTCCCACATACCCCAGAGAGGTTAATAACCTCTTACATCTAGACGTTCCGCTAGCGGAACACCTGCTCCAATATCCAATGATAGGCGTGGCGCGAATTACAAATTCCTCAAAAATACAAAAACTTCAATTTTTCAAACATATGACTATTTCACAGCATTTTAAAGACAATACTCTCCTTTATCTAACCACACTGTCCGATTTCAAAAAGGCTTTACAGCGAAAGCAAAACATTAGATTATGTCAGTAGAGTACCAAGCCAGAAATAATCAGACACCTATTTTTCAAGCTAGCATATAATGTCACAAAAACCCAGAAGACAGCTAAATGCAGCACTAACCTTTGATGATCTTCATCAGATGCCACACCTAGGACATTATGTTATACAATACATGCATGTTTTGTTCAATCAAGTTCATATTTATATAAAAAAAAACAGCTTTTTACATTAGCATGTGACGTTCAGAACTAGCATACCCCCCGCAATCTTCCGGAGGAATTCGCTAACAATTTACTAAATTACTCACGATAAACGTTCACAAAAAGCATAACAATTATTTTAAGAATTATAGATACAGAACTCCTCTATGCACTCGATATGTCCGATTTTAAAATAGCTTTTTGGTGAAAGCACATTTTGCAATATTCTAAGTACATAGCCCAGGCATCACGGGCTAGCTATTTACACACCCGGCAAGTTTAGCACTCACAAATATCAGATTTACTATTATAAAAGTTTGATTACCTTTTGTTGTCTTCGTCAGAATGCACTCCCAGGACTGCCACTTCAATAACAAATGTTGGGTTGGTCCAAAATAATCCATTGTTATATCCGAATAGCGACGTTTTGTTCGTGCGTCCCAGACACTATCCGAATGGTAAAGAAGGGTCGTGCGCATGGCGCAATTCGTGACAAAAAAAATCCAAATATTCCATTACCGTAGTTCGAAGCATGTCAACCGCTGTTTAAAATCTATTTTTATGCCATTTTTCTCGTAGAAAAGCGATAATATTCCGACCGGGAATCTCCTTTACGGCAAACAGAGGAAAAAATCACAAAGACGGGGGCGGCCAGGTCACGCGCCTAAGCCCACAGTCCCTTGATCGGCCACTTGAGAAAGGCGATAATGTGTTTCAGCCTGGGGCTGGGATGACGACATTCTGTTTTTTCCCGGGCTCTGAGCGCCTATGGACGACGTAGGAAGTGTCACGTTAGAGCAGAGATCCTTTGTAAAAGATAGAGATGGCAAAGAAGTTCCAGAAATGGTCAGACAGGCCACTTCCTGTAAAGGAATCTCTCAGGTTTTGACCTGCCATTTGAGTTCTGTTATACTCACAGACGCCATTCAAACAGTTTTACAAACTTTAGGGTGTTTTCTATCCATATATAATAAGTATATGCATATTCTAGTTACTGGGTAGGATTAGTAACCAGATTAAATCGGGTACGTTTTTTATCCAGCCGTGAAAATACTGCCCCCTAGCCATAAGAGGTTAAGGGACAGTCATGATGAGTGTGTTTTATTTGGTGATCTCATGAAGGACAGGAAACACTCATTACTGTGTCTTTGGTTGTGTACACTTCTTAATTATGGGGTTTACATCAAAATATTGTGAAACGTATGTGATTAAACATGAAACTATTTGTGAAAAGATGTAATGTGATGTTACCCTTCTAAATGAGAAAATATGGGTTTTCACATAAAGTTAACCAAATCAGGGGCCACGCCTGTAACGGCCATCGTTCAAATGAGACAAAGGTGCAGCGGAGGATGTGTTCATCTTACAAGATTTTAATAACCGAATGAACACTATACAAAAAGAACCAAAAAACAACCAACAACAGTTCTGTCAGGAACAAACTAAACAGAAAACATTCACCCACAAACCCCAAAGGAAAAACAGGCTGCCTATGTATGACTCTCAATCAGCAACAGCGATCTACAGCTGTTCCTGATTGAGAGCCATACACGGCCGAAACAACGTAACACACCAACATAGAAAAAGAAACCTAGAACGCCCACCCATGTCACACCCTGGCCTAACCAAAAATAGAGAACAAAAAACCCTCTCTATGGCCAGGGCGTTACAGTACCCCCCCCAAAGGTGCGGACTCCGGCCGCAAAACCTGACTCTAAAAGGGAGGGTCCGGGTGGGCCTTCCTACGGCGGCGGCTCTGGTGCGGGACATGGACCCCGCTCCACCCTCGGCTTGGCCCACTTAGGTGGCGCCCCTGGCTGAGCCGGAGGACTGGCGGGTGACCCTGGCTGCGCCCGGCTGGCGGGCGACCCTGGCTGCGCCCGGCTGGCGGGCGACCCTGGCGGCTCCGGACAGGCGGGCGACCCTGGCGGCTCCGGACAGGCGGGCGACCCTGGCGGCTCCGGACAGGCGGGCGACCCTGGCGGCTCCGGACTGGCGGCTCTGGCGGCTCCGGACTGGCGGGCGGCTCTGGCGGCTCCGGACTGGCGGGCGGCTCTGGCGGCTCCGGACTGGCGGGCGGCTCTGGCGGCTCCGGACTGGCGGGCGGCTCTGGCGGCTCTGGCCCAGGATTCACCAGGCTGGGGAGACATACAGGAGGCCTGGCTCTGGGCGCAGGCACAGGACTCACCAGGCTGGGGAGACCCACTGGAGGCCTGGTCCGAGGAGGCGGTACAGGATAGACCAGGATGTGGAGACCCACTGGAGGCCTGGTCCGAGGAGGAGGCACAGGATAGACCAGGATGGGGAGACCCACTGGAGGCCTGGTCCGAGGAGGAGGCACAGGATAGACCGGGCTGTGGGAGAGCACTGGAGTTCTGGTGTGTAGGCTTGCCACCCCTACTCCAGGCTGAATGTCCACTCTTGCCCGGCACGGGCGGAGCGCAGACATAGGACGAACTGAGCCCTCCCAGCGCCCCGGAGACACAGTGCGCAGAGCCGGCGCAGGATAGCCTGGACCGAAACGGCGCACTGGAGACCAGATGCGCTGAGCTGGCACAATCTGCCCTGGCTCGATGCCCACACTCGCATGGCACTTGCGGGGGGCTGGCCTATAGCGCACCGGGCTATGAGCGCACACTGGAGACACCGTGCGCTTCACAGCATAACGCGGTGCCTGACCAGTACCACGCTTCTTCCAGTGAGCACGGGAGTTGGCCCAGAATTCCATCCCCCAATTTTTTTTTTTTGAGGCTGCCTCTCATGCCTGTTGCGCTCCCTTGCCTCATACCACCGCCTCTCCGCTCTCGCTGCGTCGATCTCCCACTGCGGGCGGCGATACTCCCCAGCTTGAGCCCATGGTCCTGCCCCGTCCAAAATTTCCTCCCAAGTCCTGGAGTCCATAATACTCCTCTCCTGGTGCTGCTCCTTCCTCCACTGCTTGGTCCGTTGTTGGTGGGTGAATCTGTAACGGCCGTCGTTCAAATGAGACCAAGGTGCAGCGGAGGATGTGTTCATCTTACAAGATTTTATTAACCGAATGAACACTATACAAAAATAACCAAAAAACGACCAGCAACAGTTCTGTCAGGAACAAACTAAACAGAAAACATTCACCCACAAACCCCAAAGGAAAAACGGGCTGCCTATGTATGACTCTCAATCAGCAACAACGATCTACAGCTGTTCCTGTTTGAGAGCCATACACGGCCGAAACAACGTAACACACCAACATAGAAAAAGAAACAAAGAACGCCCACCCATGTCACACCCTGGCCTAACCAAAAATAGAGAACAAAAAACCCTCTCTATGGCCAGGGCGTTACAACACCCACGTGATCATAGACATTACGTCGGCGTCATGGACCGTATATATATATATATATATACACACATACAAATACACATTTTTAAATAGTTTGACAACTTGTTTGTATGCTTTTAAATTATATCAATCTCAACCGTTTATCTTTTCCAGTGATGAAAACATGGATCTCTCATGGTATGGTGGGGAATGCAAAATAGGTCAACTTTGAGCACCTTTATTTCTTGAATAGTCTGACATTCAGGTCCAAAAGGTCACATTCTGAGCACTTATACAATGTAAAAATATGTATTGAAGGGTTCGTTCATATCAAAAGGGTGCTGTCAAAAAGCGATTGAATTCAAATGGATTTACCCTCTTACTAACGGTAGCTGTCAAGTGGACATGGATTACTCTCTGGATACACATAAATGTATTGATTACCCAAGTGAAGCCTACTCTCATTAATAAGAACCATGTTATCCTGCGCCCATAAGGCCATGTGTGGTAAAGCTGGCTGACAGGCAGGCAGGCAGGCAGCAAGTCTAATCCAGGTGAATCCCAACTACACATGGCTGGGCTGGAGGAGAAGGTGCATATATGGATTTAGCAGAGCTCATTAGCTCCATATCGCATGTGAGGAAAGGTGAGTGTGTAAGCAAGAGGTGATCGAGGCTATCAGACTCAGAACACTGACCTAAAGTGGTTGTAGGGGCTCACTGTCTGGTGTTTATTTATTTACTTTACCCCTTTTTCTCCCCAATTGGTAGCTACAGTCTTGTCCCATCGCTGCAACTCCTGTACGGACTCGGGAGAGGAGATGGTCGAGAGCCATGGGTCCTCTGAAGCACGACCCTGCCAAGCCGCACTACTTCTTGACACACTGCTCGCTTAACCTGGAAGCCAGCCGCACCAATGTGTCGGAGGAAACATCGTATAACTGGCCATTGTGTCAGCATGCATGCGCCCAGCCCGCCACAGGAGTCGCTAGAGCGTGATGGAACGAGGACATCCCGGCCGGCCAAACCCTCCCCTAACCCGGACAACACTGGGACAATTGTGCACCGCCTCATGGGTCTCCCGGTCGCGACCGGCTGCGACACAGCCCGGGATCGAACCCGGGTCTGCGATGCAGTGCCTTAGAACGCTGCGCCACTCGGGAGGCTTGCCTGGTGGTTTTAATTAAAGTCACTTGGGGAGAGTCCTACCTGCCCCCCCAGGCATAAACCAGATTACAATCTGAACTCACCCCTGATGTCCTAAAGAAGTAAAAGGACACCTCTACCTCTTCCCGCTCCAACGCCAGATGACAGCTGTTGGGCGTGCTTTGAGGGGGCTTAAATGAAAAGCTATTGCCATGTAATTAGTCATTAGATAAAGCTACTTAGCCTAAAGCTACATTTTCCTAGAGATTCACCACAAAATGACCACAGTAAGATGAAAGAAAGAGGCCATCAGTAGTCCGCACCATGACTAAATTTACAAACTAACGTGGGAACAAGAGGCACCTATGAGATATCACCAGGAATTCCATGGCATTGGTCAAGCCATAAAATACTTGATACTATGATCAGATACTTTGCAATGCAATCTGAACACTTTTCATATGGGACAAACTGTAGCCTACTAGGCTATAGAGTTAGAGGCTATTCTCATTGACGTACATTTAAGGAAAGGCAGTGCGACGAGATTTCAATTTACATAATATGTACATAAACTTTTCAATTTACATTACATCTTTGCCTTACCTTTCATTGTGTCTGGCAATGTGACATTCTTGCTCTGCAGCTCCAAATGTACCGTAATTATCAGCATCACAGTAGCCACTAAGCTTGCAAATTATTAAACTACATGAGCAACTGCTCTAAAACATTAGCTACACTCTTGAATAATGCAACCAAACCATATTACGCTCTTGAATAATGCAACAATTCACAAGCATATGCAGACAATTAAAGGGTTTATTTTCTCGTTTGTACACGCATTAGCTAAATGTAGCTTGCAAGACAATAGCACTGCTACCTAGCTATGCTAGCAAGTAACGTTAGCATATTGAACGTTTACCCCTCTCATAAAAGTACAGTTTCAGTGTATTAAAGTTACGTTCGAACAAACCAGGCTTAATGCTATCAATATGGAAGTAATTCCATAAGGTAAATGCAAAATTGCCCTATCCCACCTTTGACAAGAGGAATACCAACTCGGGTGCCCCCCCAGGAGTGTGAGCTCAGCCCCCCCCTCCTGTACTCCCTGTTCACTGATGACTGGGTGACAACGCACAACTCCAACTCCATCATGAAGTTTGCTGACGACACAACAGTGGTAGGCCTAATAGCCAACAATGACGAGACAGCCTACAGGGAGGAGGTTAGTGCCTTGGCAGAGTGGTGCCAGGGGCTACATCACTGCCTTGCAGGGCAACTCCACCACCCGCAACCGCATGGCTCTCCCAACACATCATCGGGGGCATGCTGCCTCCAGGACATCTACAGCAGCCAGTGTCATAGGACGTCCAAGAAGATTATCAAGGACCTCAGCCACCCGAGCAAAGGCCTGTTCACCATGCTACTATCTAGCAGACGGAGACAGGGCAGGTACATCAAAGAAGGGCCAGAGACACTGAAAAACAGCTTCTATATCCAGGCAATCAGACTGTTGAAAAGCCATCACTAGCCGGATACCACCCGGTACTCTGCCCTGCACCTTAAGAGACTGCTGCCCCGTGTACATATATAGAGACATTAAACACTGAAACCTTTTAGCAATGTTTACCTACTGTTTTACCCACTTTATATGTATATACTGTATTCTAGCCATGTCTCATCCTATATAACTATTGCTGTACACACTTTTTCTATTCATATACTGTCCATACTATCTATACACACCATTTAAATATACATTTATATTCCGGACTCCGACATTGCTCGTTCTGATATTTCATAATCATTATTATAATTTTTTTTACTTTTTGGATAATGTGTGTATTGTTATTGTATTGCTAGATATTACTGCACTGTTGGTGCTAGAAACATAAGCATTTCGCTGCGCCTGTGATAAAATCCGCAAATACGAGACAAATAAACTTTCATTTTGATTTGAAAACGGTGATAATTCCCCTGGTGATCAGCGTCTTGCTGCATATTTCTTTCCTGGAGCAGCCAAGTGGGGGAAAAACACAGTTGTGCTTCCGTTTTCTTACAGATACAGCAACATTTTTAGAATGTAAGAGGCTGTTAGTGCAGATTCAGGTGAAAACTCAATAAAACAAGTCTCAAATATAATGAAAATGTCTATACATGTTGTTTCAAAAACATTGCTCTGCTATTAGTATTTGTACTGTATGAATGTTGGCCTTAACGAGACAATTCTGTTCACACTGCCCTGCTTACAGCGGGTCAACTGTTGGATGAGACCTCTAGAAGTAGTGTTAGAGATGTGAGAAATACCAAAGTTTACATGTCTCTTGAGAATCGCTACCTCTCAAAATTCTTCTTAATTCTCATCAATGAGAACAAACCCTTAGTGGCTGTATCTGGAACAAATACTATCAGAGTGAAAGTTGCTTATTGTTTTTCAGATAAAACAGCTGTTTATGGGAAAGTGATTTTTCTCTCTATGTCCACTTCTTGCAACTGCAAGCATGGGACAGCGAGGCCAAGTGCATCAGGTCAGTCTCTGTGTGCAGCAGGGGCTTATTAGTAGCCTATAGAGAGGGAGACTGTGTGTCTGGGACTACAATGGTGGCCTGGCTGGCTCATGGGTGATTGGACTCAGGCCAGACTGGTTTAGTCCTGGGTCACTGCCCTTTTGTCTGCCCAGCCAACTCTCTCACTCCTGGTCCTGGGGGGATATCTCCATACTTAATGGAAAGCGATGGCTTCCTCTCAGCTGAACGCAGTGAAAACGCACATACAGTGCATTCAGAAAGTATTCAGACCCCTTGACTTCTTGCACATTTTGTTATGTTACAGCCTTATTCTGAAATGGATTCAATTGTTTTCCCCCCTCATTAATCTACACACAATATCCCATGATGACAAAGCAAAAACAGGTTTAGACATTTTAACACATTAAAAATAAAAAACTGAAATATCACATTTACATAACTATTCAGACTTTTTACTCAGTACTTTGTTGAAGCACCTTTGGCAGTGATTACAGCCTTGAGTCTTCTTGACGCTACAAGCTTGGCACACCTGTATTTGGGATGTTTCTCCCATTCTTCTCTGCAGATCCTCGAAAGCTCTCCACAGCTATTTCAGGTCTCTCCAGAGATGTCTGATCGGGTTCAAGTCCGGGCTCTGGCTGGGCCGCTCAAGGACATTCAGAGACTTGTCCCAAAGCCATTCCTGCATTGTCTTGGCTGTGTGCTTAGGGTCGTTGTCCTGTTGGAAGGTGAACCTTCACCCCAGTCCTGAGTCCTCTGGAGCCGTCTCGGTCTCCGTACTTTGCGCCATTCATCTTTCCCTCACCTGATTTGTGGAGTGCTGCAGAGATGGTTGTCCTTCTGGTTGGCTCTCCCATCTCCACAGAGGAACTCTGGAGCTCTGTCAGAGTGAACATTGGGTTCTTGGTCAACTCCCTGACCAAGACCCAATTGCTCAGTTTGACCGAGCGGCCAGCTCTAGGAAGAGTCTTGGTGGTTCCAAACTTTTTCAATTTAAGAATGATGGAGGCCACTGTGTTCATGGGGACCTTCAATGCTGCAGAAATGTTTTGGTACCCTTCCCCAGATTTGTGTCTCGACACACTGTCAACTGTGGGACCTGACATAGATAGGTGTCAGCCTTTCCAAATCATGTCCAATCAATTGAATTTACCACAGGTGGGCCCTAATCAAATTGTAGAAACATCTCAAGGATGATAAATGGCAACAGGATACACGTGAGCTCAATTTCGAGTCTCATAGCAAAGGGTCTGAATACTTAGATAAATGTGACTAGTTTCAGGAAACTAGGCATATGTCGCGCGTCACTACATCACAGGAGCACCATTTGAGCGTAATGGCAGAAATGCCTTCTGGAACATGTGAACTTTCATGTGCCTTAATAACAAACTTGTATGCCATTTGTAAATACGAATAAAATGGTTAAATTACGAGCCTAGCTTGTTTAGCCATGGAAAAAGACAGCAACATTACCGCTAGCCATGATTGGCTGAGATAATGAGTGTGCTGGACATGCCGAGAGATTAGTTTGGATTGGTCTCCGATGTAGCGCGCTTCTGTCTATAATATGAGCTGGGCAGTATGTGTAGATAATCCTTTCTTACACGGCTTTTTTGAAAGATGGTACTGCATAAGTTTTGCTCTCCACTTTCTGGAAGACCGAGTTTGGAAATCAATGGAATTAGAGTATGATACGTAAGGAAAGTGAGAGAATTCTGCCGTTTGATTGCAAATATGCAGACAGAGTCGAAAAGAGAACACACAGAAGGCTGTTGTATAAAACACCCATCTCCGGATTACATTTTCAAACTAAGGGCAACCATGGCATCCGTGACAGAGAGGGAGAAGCGTCCATCCATGTATACGGGTAAGAGAGTCTAGCGAGCTACATTCCCAGATATTACACGTTTCTAATTTTGTCAGAAAGTCGTTTTCATTACAAGTTAAAGTGTACTGTTAGCTAGCTAGCTAATGCTAGATGGCTGTCTAGCTAGCTAACGTTACTTGTATGATCTGTTTAGTAATATTATTCTTATCGCAGAGTCATTTGCATTGCTAGTTATAGTCTAATGTTAGCTAGCTAACATTGAACCTAGTTGGTTAGCTACCTGCAGATTCATGCAGGGTAGTAACGTTATGAGTTGGGATTATGGTTCATTGTTTAGCTAGCTAGCTATCTACATGTCTAAACAAAAGACTCCACTATGCAAGTAACTATTTCAATAGATTGTTTATGATGTCACTGCGACAACTGTCAATAGACGTAGCTGGTAAATTCGTTCTGGCTATCTACTCCGATTTCAGAGCACTCAAGTCTGAGTGTGCCAGAGCGCAGAACATCTGACACATTTACAAACGCTCAACACCGGTTGAATATGGCCTGTGTCAGTAAACGTTGGCAAAAAAGCGTAATTAGGGGGCCTCCCGAGTGGCGCAGTGTTCTAAGGCTGTGCCACTAGAGATTCTGGGTTTGAGTCCAGGCTCTGTCGCGACCGGGAGAGCCATGAGGCGGTGCACAATTGGCCCAGTATCGTCCGGGTTAGGGGAGGGTTTGGCCGGCAGGGATGTCCTTGTCCCATCGCGCACGAGTGACTCCTGTGGTGGGCCGGGCACAGTGCACACTGACACGGTCGCCAGGTGTACGGTGTTTCATCTGACACATTGTGTCAAGAAGCAGTGTTCAAAGCAGAATGACTTTCCCATTGTTCCTCAACTGTAGTGCATGACATATCATTTTCTAGCTCTGAGTCTCTACTTCTATCCAATGTAAAAAACACAATTTCAAATTTTGCTGAATAAAACCGAATCGAGCCGGTCGGTCACAAATATGGTATTTCTGTTTAAAAGAAATTATAAATCTGCAAACATTTCTAAAAACCTGTTTTTGCTTTGTCATTATGGGGTATTGTGTGTAGATTGATGAGCGGAAAAAAACATTTAACCAAGGACGTAACAAAATGTGGAAAAAGTCAAGGGGTCTGAATACTTTCCGAATGCACTGTACATAGATTACAATTAATTCCCATGATGTAATAAGAGTGTGTCATATGTTCTCTAGGAGAAACAAGGAGAGGTGTCTGAGGTCAGCCTGTCCATCTTTGTTTCCACATGTCAGAAAACAGAGAGTGCTATTACTGAACCAACCAGCACCACATCTGATCCCTTCCCCTAACCTTGACCCGGTCTTACCTGAGAGGCAGAAGGAAGCCGTAGCGGATCACCACCCCCAGCCCCCACAGGACAGTCAGCCTCAGACTGATGTGCTGGAAGTTGTAGTTGCTACGGGTCAGCAGGTTCCATGACTCCAGCTCCTCAGCAGAAAACCTCTTGGTCACCTCGTCGTCCATGATGCTCTCAACTCCTTGCCGGCAGAAGTAGAAGATGTCGGACATCTCAAACTCGGAGGCATGGTCCAGGTCCCGGTTACTGCCACTGCGCCGGATCTCCTTGATCTCCTCCTCCAGGGAGGTGGGCTCCTTGGCGATGATGGCTGCAATGCACCCGGGAGACATGGGAAATGGTTAACCACTACCAATTTACCCATCAGACACACTCATTAACAACAACACAAAACACACTCATACACAGAGCCCGTCACTCACCATTAGAGTAAGGCTTGTACAAGAGATGGTTGTTGTCCTTGGCTCCTCTTTCAATCCTATGCGTGGCCCACTACAAGCAGAGTCATTTAAAGTAGACTGATGTTAGCTTACATTTTGTAGAGAAAAAAACCTTCTGGCTCATTCAGACAATAATCAAATTCGAAACAATAGACTGACCAAATAAAATGTCATAAAATGACTAACAGCTTCATGCCTTATTACAGAAATGATACGGCGGTTTGACAGATTAGATAATAAAATGACAGCTAGGCCTGTTTTGATATGTCCACTGTCTTTTATCCACAACACTTGAGTTCATAAAGACTTGCAATCAATTTCAGACATGATCTCAACAAGTGCCATTTTCAATAGGCCGATATTTCAGAAACTAAAACAGTAGAACATCAAATCTGTTAACGCTACTATGGTGATAAGGTATTGATATTAGTTGGTGTTACAATTCCAGGGCAGACAGATATTGTGAGGGGAGTCTGTCCCCACAGAACAGTAGAATGATTAGATTGTAATATTTTATTTTCCATTTTTAAACACATTCACATAGTAGTTGTTTGTTTTATGTAGGCCTAAAAGAACAGTCACCTAAGCTGAATGCACTGCAGATGTGAAAACTGTATCTGTATGTGCACACCGAGACACAAACTCATCTAGTAAGAGGCTGGAGAAGCACAGAGTGTTCCCCATGCCTTAGCAATAACAGGCAGAACAGGAAGGATGAAGTGGGAGGGGATCTGCTGTTCTCAACCTTCACTCAACCCCAGGCACAAGTTCACAAAACACATTACATCTTTATAAGATCCTGATGTTCACAAAGACAGACAACAGAGCAGAATTCTGCTGCCAGAACATTCCAATCTGCTCAAGCATCCATCTTATACATCCATGATACTCCAATACAGTTCTGAGAGCCAAATGGAAGTAGCTCAGGGCACCTAGCTAACAAAAATGCTAAGAAGGTGTTCACATTCTAAAAGGCTTTACCAGGCAACTGGCCTTACCAGTAGTTGAGGTTCATCTGATCAACTGCTGCACAACATTCCTCTGACAGAACTGGACATTTACTAGACTGACCACCTGTGGAGAAGATCACTTCAACAGAGGTAGAGGCAAAGCATCTTTGCTACTATGTGGTGCAAGGCCAATGTCAACAGCGCTACAGACGGACACTTTTCTCTTTAGAAACTGAAATTGACCGTTACGCCTTTTGAAAGAACACTGCTCACCGAGGGGAGATTTTACAGTTGAGTACAACAAAATCCTAGCTGACATCAAAATACCATGACATGTGAATCATAAGACTAAAGGGCAGCTTATAGGGACACCAATGTGTTTGTTTGGGTGTAGGCTAGTAAAGGAGAATAGCAATCCTGTTGAGTCAGTAAACCGGAATAAGGAAAAGCAAGGCCAACACATCAATTACGGCAGAGGGGTGTGGTAGCACATGATTATGATCATGCAAAAACATTGCTGGTGTTTGATACCTCTACATACTCACTGCATAGGCTAGATTGAGTTCCAAGCTCCCTTGTCCATTCTCTACTCTGCAGTTGATGTAATCTTGCTGAACAGAAAGTGCTATGTCATCAGTCTGGTATAAAAGAGAGCCAGGTATATCTTTGCAGGATTACCCTTCTCTGCATGAGATCTGGTATACTAAGCCTGGAGAGAAAGTTCCTGTCCATACCCTAGATCAGAGATCATCAATTAGATTCAGCCGCGGGACGATTTTCTTCTGGAGCGGATGGTCGGGGGGCCGGAACTTAATTATAAATCATTTGTAGACTACAAATTGACCGCAAGAAGCCCAAACATATATAATATTTTCAAACCTTGCTTACATTTGTATATGATCATGTGTCTCTCTATTACGAGTGGGAATACTTGGGAACAGATTTCTTAAATTAAAATCATTTGGAGCTGATTTCCTGGTGTTTTACAGTCCTTTATGTCCCCCAAAAAGAATAATAATAAAATAAATGTTTTTTTGGGAGGGGCCAAATAAAACCACCTGCTGGCTGCCAGTTGGAGACCCTGCCCTGGATAGCAAGACGATTCCCAGAGCCCAGCTCACACATAGGCTGCTACATGCACATATACTGGTTATGAGGTTACATTCTTGACTCAAGTTACCAGCAGCACAGGATGTGATTTCCACATGTTGGAGACTTTAATCATTGAAGCAATACCAAGGTCTTGTATTTGCAGAAACCAAGTGAAAAATAACCTGTCATACAATCACCTAGTTTCCAACAATCTGTCATTTTAACCCTTTACTTCTACCATAAAAATGCTGGTTGACTAGACTAGGCACTACTGCGAGCTGAAAAGCTCTCATATCAAGCCCCTGCCATCTCCCTCCGGACCATTTATTTTTGGCACTAGAATTCTCTCTCAAAGGGGTTCGCTGGAAACTGCTGACAGGCTTACTATCGACACTTAAGAAAGGAAGAAAGAGGGTGATAACCTTCTCTGGTTTCAGCTCTAGTTCAGTTTTAGCAAGGGCTCACTAGTGAGATGTGACCAGGCAGCTAGGCTCCCACCAACCATTGAAACTTCAGATTCATCATATTGAGAGACGCTTTTTAACCCATCCGTAGGCTAAACAAGGCCAAAATGGTTGGTCAAGTAGGGTCAGAAGCATAGATCCTACAAAGTAAACTTCATGCCTAAGGGTCTATTTTCATTGACAAGAATTAAGAATAATTTCTTGAGATTCTCGAGAGGTATCGATTGTCGAGAGACATTACTGCAATGTTAACTTGCGTATTTCTCACATCTCGAACGCTACCTCTGGAGGTTGCACACAACCCTCGCCCGACAGTTGCCCCCCTCTAAGCAGGGCAGTGTAAACAGATTTGTTTCGTTGAGCCCAACATTCATACGTAATTTGTTTTAAGGTCATTTTAATAAGCTGAAACTATACTTTTATATTCGTATGAGAGGTGTAAACATTCATGTTTGATATGCTAACGTTACTTGCTAGAATGTTTAGCTAGCTGTGTTATTGTCTTGCAAGCTACATTTAGCTAATGCGTGTACAAATAAATCATCTGCAAGAGTTCGAAGCAGTGGGTGATGAAAAAAGTGTACGAGAGGATTGTCCACCTGGCTGTGGAGCGCAGAAAGGACAAGTCTGTTGTCTACAAGAAGCCAGAGTCACTACCCCCAAAACCCAACATCTCTGCCAACATCGCCACAGTGCCAAAGCCAGCTGCCATTATTACCAAACACACAAATAAATTCACCAGCTGAAGAACATTCTGGAACCTGCCTTGAACATTCAACCAACACAACATCCATATTCAGTTACACTGACGTTGTAGTATAATATAGAATTCCTAGTTATGCTCACAACTGCATTGTGGTATAGATATTGCTAGCTGTTGTACATACTGTATGTATATAACAGTGTTTTTTATCATATTTTTTCCACGTGTACTGCCCACCAGAGCCTGGACTTGAACCCGATCGAACATCTAGAATGTCTCGCCTGATCCCGCCTGCCTTCTGCTTTTGTGGACATTTATTCCCATTGTTAGAGTGGTCAGTATATTGTCAGCATATAGATAATCTTTGATCACCATCACTAGCTAAACATTATCTAGGTAGCTAACTTGATTATTCTTAGATGTACTGCTAAAGTTAAAAATACCTGGATTGATGTAAACATGGGCTAGAGAAAGTTTCCTTTGACCATATTTTTTCTCCAGTCTCAGCACTATTGAGATTGACATAAGAATTTAAAACTGGTAAATCCATTTGAATTCAATCACTTGTTGACTGTATGCCTTTAACGTCAATTATCAGATTCACATATGTTGTAGCTTAGACCTTACATGTTCTAAGGTTTTTGTGTTGTGCCCGCCATAGGTTGAGACAAAACATGCTCTTGAATAGGTCGATATCAAAAAAACTTCACAATACGGTGCAGAGCGTTCAATTTGGCTGCTGGGGGGGCAAGGAGACCCCCAGCTCCGCTAAAACCATTGACAACAACGTGCCATTTTCAAGGGATTGTTAAATATTATAAATATTTGGTTTTTAATATCATCACCTCTTTAAGAGGATAGTCAGAACGATTAGTCAACATTAAGTTCTATCAGAGTTATACAAATAACATTTTATTGGCCACATACACATTTTTAGCAGATGTTATTGCGGTTGTAGGGAAATTCTTGTACAGCAAGTAACTGCCTGCTTTTCATGATCAGTAAACATCAATGTATTTTCAGATACATGAGGCTGGGTATCCTATCCATTTGGCATGTAGCTAGCCAGCTAAGCAAACAACATGTGTCATTTAGCTTACTTAGTCAGAGATTAGGCTTTTGGAAAGAGCTTGACATCGGCGAGTCCTCGTCCTGGTAAAGTTGTCAGTCGGACTATAGTCATCACCACTGTAGATGGCAAGCAAATCAAACAATATTTGGATACAAAACTATAATATTAAAACTATAATGTAATATGTACAGAGGGATCTGTTAACAGGATTGCATTAACAAAAAGTAAACAAATGTTTGCATTTCAGAAAAACAAGATTTGTTGCAGTTTTACAGCTAATTTTCTGCAATTATACACATTTTGCCATGACTTATGCCATGTTATTGATATCTGAGTGAGAGTAACTAACTGTTTTTTATGGTTCGGGATAGGCCCCTTAGTTCCAGTGAAGGGAAATCTTAACGCTACAGCATACAATGATATTCTAGACGATTCTCTGCTTCCAACTTTGTGGCAAGTTTGGGGAAGGCTCTTTCCTGTTTCAACATGAAAATGCCCCCGTGCACAAAGCGAGGTCCATACCCAAATGATTTGTCGAGATCGGTGTGGAAGAACTTGACTGGCTTGTACAGAGCCCTTACCTCAACCCCATCGAACACCTATGGGATGAATTGGAAGGCTGACTGCGAGCCAGACCTAATCGCCAAACATCAGTGCCCGACCTCACTAATGCTCTTGTGGCTGAATGGAAGCAAGACCCAGCAGCAATGTTCCTAAATCTAGTGGAAAGCCTTCCCAGAAGAGTGGAGGCTGTTATAGTACTCCATATTAATGCCCATGATTTTGGACTGAGATGTTCGATGAGCAGGTGTCCATATATTTCTGGCCATGTAGTGTACGTTTCGAAATTGCACATTGTTTATTTTACTATTCTAACTCTCAACAGTAATTTGAGACCCAGACTGAGTTCCTAAATAAAATAGTTTTTGTAGGCTATCCTCACGTATCAGAAATAACTTGTTTACTGATCATAAAAATAATGCAGTTACTTGCTGTGGGCTATAACTCTGATAGAGCTAAATGTGCGCAATTGTTTTGCATGAAATAATCGGAAATTTGTAGTTCTGACTAAGCTCCTCGAGGTGATGATATTACAACCAAATAGTTAACATTTATTTAACAATCCCTTGAAAACGGCATGCAGTTGTCAATCGTTTTAGCGGAACGTGGGGGTCTCCTTGCCACCCTGCAGGCAAACTGAATGTTCTGCACCTTATTGTGACGTTTTATTGATAACGACCTATACAGGGTGGATGTCATTACAATCATAGAAATATAATGTATAAAATGAACCTTTCCTTCAGACCACAGCAATTAAGCTGGTACATCATTGAAATGTAAATTGAATTGACTACCACAAAGATGGCTGCCATTCCACCCACCGTCAAATGTCAACTTTTGACATGACCATTTTTTCTATTATCTATAGTTCAATACGTTTCCTAAGGAGCATTGACAGCATAATTTTAACAACATATATTCCCATTCAAGTCAACATTCTCTGATGTGTGGACCTCTAACCATCTTAGTGGTACCATTTGAAAGTTGAACTTTCAATTGAATTCCATTTTAGTACATTTATCAGCCAAAACATGACACCCACCCTGTATTCAAGAGCATGTTGTGTCGAAAGAAATGGTTGGCACAACAGAAAAACAGATTATGTAAAATAGGGTCTAAACTATAACATATGTGAATATGAATTTGAGTTTACACGTTTATTTTTGCACCATTTTTATTTAAAACTTTTTTTAAAAGAAATTATAAAGTAGTTTGACAACCCTGTTCATAAGATTTTAATTTATATAAATCTCAACCGTTTATATTTCCCAGTGATTTAGACATGTCTCATGGTAAACTTTGAGCATCTTTATCTCTCAAATGTTTTGGCATTCAGGTCCAGAAAGTCACTTTCTGAACACTTATACAATGGGGAAATATGTATGGAAGGTTTCGTACAAATCAAAATGGGTGCTGTCGAAAACGGACGGAATTCAAATGGATTTACCCAAAACCTATATTGACAAGCATGACATTGTTGAGTCATTGATTTCAGTGAGACTGCTAACTTTATTCTTGTGTGCTATTACACACTCATTATATACAGTGTACACCACATGTTCTGCCTCAGCCTCCCTGTGACAACATAAGGGTTTGGCAAGACTTCATGGGAAGGAAATGAAGCACAGTGAAAATACAAACCTGAAATTAACTCACACAATGGAGCTTTGATGTAGGAGGTGAGGGATTGGAGGTGGGGAGGAAGCGCATGACCTACACAAAACTGCATTCCCATTCCTAAGCCCCAGTTTAGGTCAAGTGCACGTTCACACAGGAAACTGCCACATCACTGCACGGTGAGCATAATCCATGCACTCCACTCAAGTCTACTTTAGTCATAAATGTTGTGTGAAATGTATATGCCTAGCATCCATTAGTGATCATTCATATTAATCATACATGTGCAAATGTCAGATGTGATGTCCTCTCTGACCACAAACTGATAACATCAACGAACCCCTGCAAACAGTCAAGTGGTTCACACTCACCTCAAAGATCTTCAGTAGTGTTTTCATGTAGAGCTGTCGAATGCCAAAGGACACTCCAAAGATGGCAGGCACGATGATGAAGACCAGCAGTAGGGTGAACCACACCGTGAAGGAGATGCCCAGGAGAATGCACAGCAGGTTATCAAAGGGGTTGAAGTCTAAGAACAGGCCCATCTTGAGGCTTTAGGGGGAAATGTGGGGATCCTACTACACAGAATATAAAGGCTACCCAACAGCAGGAGAGGACAGTGCCTCACTTGTTAGCCTTTTAGGACCTTGGTCTCAGTTCTCAGCCAGAACAGGGCCTTCATTAAGACGTCTGAGGGACCAGACTCCTCCTCCAACTGGCCAGTGAATCCATGGCTGTAGAGGACAGCATCTTGCTACTGCCTCTCCCAGCTTTATAAATATGTTACAGCAACTGGGCCTTCCAGTCAAGTTATTTTCTTTAGCTTCCTATCATTCAAACTTATTGTGGTGCATTGGTCGACAATGAAAAACTGAGAAGAACTCAACAAAAAAGAATAATTCCATCCTGCACTACTCTAAAAAAATTATCAATTTGTTTAAAATGTGTCAACAATAGAACAAAAGCCTTTGCTTTTGGAGCCTGAAAGGGATTGAGAATATTGTGTTGAAATGATCCAAAAGTAGCAAGTCTCTTCAGTTGAGAATCCCATGCACCTGTAAGAAATGTAAACAAAAACAGAAGGTTAGTCTACTCTGTTAGTTAACAAAGGCAAAGGACTCTGGTTACAACCATTGAAAACTCCCAGGTGTCCCAAAGGTATTAGGCCTTCAACTCAACTCTGCACCTCAAAGCCAGTTCCATTTCATCGTTCCCCTCTAATCAGTGACTGATTTAGACCTGGGACACCAGGTGTGTGCAATTAATTATTAGGTAGAACAGAAAACCAGCAGGCTCCGGACCTCGTAGGGTAAAAGTTGAATACCCCTGGCCTAGGGTTAGGTGGTATACCGCATTTTACGGTAAACCGGTATTGATGCACAGAACGGTTTGGGGTTTTACTTTACCTTCTATAACGGTATTTGAATGTTTGGATTGTTAAATGTGATACGCCGTGTGTAACGTCTGTTTTTATAGTTTACTCTGCTACCTGAGTTATCTCTCTCCGCTCTCCCTCTTCATGCTGGTTTCCACACAGACCAAGCCGCGCCCCGTCACTCAAGGAGCGCATTTGTTGTTGCTTGACCATGAGACACTTGCATTCAGTCTGCATGGTCAATGCAGCACAAGCAACAATGTTGATGACAATGATGCTGTTTTCACTTCTTCTGCTTCTTAAAACAGTACATTCGGAAAGTATTCAGTCCCATTGACCTTTTTCAACATTTTGTTACGTTACAGCATTATTCTAAAATTGATTAAATGATCTGTTTTCCTCATCAATCTACACACAATACCCCACAATGACAAAGCAAAAAGTATTTTAGAAATTTTTGCAAATGTCAATTTTTGCACTGTCAACCACGCCCCCTGACTTTGAGAATCTCCGACTCGACATGCATCAAGCACACCCATCTCATTATTGGTGGTGAGATAATGTATCTTATGTCTGACTGATTTGCAATGGACTGTCATCGCCCCACATTAAAAGTATGTGATGGTGAGTTGAGAAGACCAATCAGAAATATGGTTAGAATGTTTTTCAATTGACTTCCATAGCCCCAAATAAAAAAAAAGTTAACATTGGCTGATAATTAGGCTACATAATTTTTTTTCACATAGTTGGGGGTCGCAAGAATTTTCGGATATCAAAATGGGATCGTGAGCCAAAAACGTTTGGGAACCCCTGCTGTACAGGCTTTTATCTTTTCATTCTGTCATTTAGGTCAGTATTGTGGAGTAACTATCCGCAGTTCTCTTATCATAGCCATTCAACTCTGTAAATGTTTTAAAGTCACCATTGACCTCATGGTGAAAACCCTGAGCGCTTTCCATCCTCTCCAGCAACTGTTAGGAAGGACCCCTGTTTCTTTGTAGTGACTGGGTGTATTGATACACCATCCAAAGTATAATTAATAACTTCAGCATGCTCAAAAGGATAGTCAATGTGTATTTGTTTTTGACCCATCTACCAATAGGTGGTCTTATTTGTGAGGCCTTGGAAAACCTCCCTGATCTTTGTGGTTTTATCTGTGTTTGAAATTCACTGCTCGACTGCGGGACCTTACAGATAATTGTATGTGTGGGCTAGAGAGATGAGGTAGTCATTCAAAAAGCATGTTAAACACTATTATTGCACACAGAGTGAGTCCATCCAACATACACTACATGACCAAAAGTATGTGGACACCTGGTCATCGAACATCTCATTCCAAAATCATGGTCATTAATATGGAGTTGGTCCCCCTTTAGCTTTCTTACATGGCACATATTGCACTTTTACTTTCTTCTCCAACACTTTGTTTTTGCATTATTTAAACCAAATTGAACGTTTCATTATTTATTTGAGGCTAAATTGATTTTATTGATGTATTATATTAAGTTAAAATAAGTGTTCATTCAGTATTGTTGTAATTGTCATTATTACAAAGAAATTTAAAAAAATTAAATCGGCCGATTAATCGGTAGCGGCTTATTTTGTCCGCCAATAATCTGTATCGGCATTGAAAAATCATAATCGGTCGACCTCTAATTCAGCCACAAGAGCATTAGTGAGGTCGGGCACTGATGTTGGGCGATTAGGCCTGGCTCGCAGTCGGCGTCCCAAATCATCCCAAAGATGTTTGATGGGGTTGAGGTCAGGGCTCTGTGCAGGCCAGTCAAGTTCTTCCACACCGATCTCGACAAATCATTTCTGTATGGAACTCACTTTGTGCACTGGGGCATTGTCATGCTGAAACAGAAAAGAGCCTTCACCAAACTGTTGCCACAAAGTTGGACGCACAGAATCGTATAGAATGTCATTGTATGCTGTAGCATTAAGATTTCCCTTCACTGGAACTAAAGGGCCTAGCCTGAACAATGAAAAACAGCCCCAGACCATTATTCCTCCTCCACCAAACTTTACAGTTGGCACTATGCATTGGAGCAGGTAGCGTTCTCCTGGCATCCACCAAACCCAGATTCATCTGTCAGACTGCTAGATGGTGAAGCGTGATTCATCACTCCAGAGAACGCGTTTCCACTGCTCCAGAGTCCAATGGCGGCAAGTTTTACACCACTCCGGCTGATGCTTGTTATTGCACATGGTGATTTTAGGCTTGTGTGCGGCTGCTTGGCCATGGAAACCCATTTCATGATGCTCCCGACGAAGTTCTTGATGTTGCTTCCAAAGGCAGTTTGGAACACAGTAGTGAGTGTTGCAACCGAGGACAGACTATTTTTACGTGCTATGCACTTCAATACTCGGCGGTCCATTCTGTGAGCTTGTGTGGCTTACCACTTCGCAGCTGTGCCGTTGTTGCTCCTAGACGTTTCCACGTCACAATAACAGCACTTGCGGTGCCACGTTGAAAGTCACTGAGCTCTTCAGTAAGGGCATTCTACTGCCAATGTTTGTCTATGGAGATTGCATGGATGTGTGCTCAATTTTATACACCTGTCAGCAACAGGTGTGGCTGAAATAGCCGAATCCACATACTTTTGAATATATAGTGTATTATATGAATTGTTAAGCAGATTTGTTATCCTGAACATATTTAGGCTTGCCATAAACAAAGGGGTTGAATACTTATTGACTCAAGACATTTCAGCTTAATTTGTACAAATTTCGAAAAACAAAATTACACCACATTATTGGGTATCGTGTGTAGTGCCCTACAAATGCAAAATGCAGTAACTTAGTGTGAATACTTTCTGAAGGCGCTCTATCTATCTATATGGTTTGGTTCTGCACCTAGGTAAAATGTGTTTTATATTGTATATTTGGTTATCTCCTCATTGACTATTGAACCAAGCATTCCATAACAATGAAAATACTATATTTTAAATCAGGCCAGGATGGAGAACTATTTACACTTAAAAATATATATATAATACTAAAAACTGCCATATGTACATCTTTGGGCAACATGACCAAATTCACATAGAAATGTGTTGTAGATCAGTCACTCATTGAAAGCAAGCATAAGTGATAGATCTGTTCTATGTTTGCTATTCTATGCTTCCTGTTCTTAAGTTTTGTTTTTGCGTCTTCTACTTCCAGTTTTGTACACTAGATTCAAACAGCTGAAAATAAAATATTTTTGTTAATGGAAAATATATTTCACAGTGGTTTAAATGGTACAGTGATTATCTACACTATACTTGCTTGTTTCGTCACAAACTGAAATTAGGCAAACTATTAGAATTCTAGCAACCAGGTAATAGCGGAGCGATTTCTGCATAGTGCACCTTTAATAAAGTTTGAAATCCGATTATTTATTTTTTTGGACATTTAAAAAAAAATGTTGATTGTTCTCCATCCTCCCCCGATTCCGAATATAAAATGTTCATTGTCATGCATGGTTCAATAGCTGTCGAAGAGAGAGTACCGAATATCCAAATATAAAACACATTTTACCTCGGTGCCTAACCGAACCATATACCTATGCTCTCTAAAAGTTTACTTTCCTGTGGGTATTGTTTGAAATTTCGGACAAACCGCACAGACAACCGATGTAGTAAGTTTAAATGTAATTGTATTTAACGTTATGGCTTGTATGAATATTTACACGATTATACAGGTATTCGTTTCAGGCTGTAATTACATACCAATTAATTGTGTATTACACAGCCAGATCAAATCAGACTAACGTACAGCTAACCAGCCGTTTCTGGTGTTATAGCTAGCCAGGAAAGCTCGATAGCTAGCTAGGCTGGCTATTTACAGTATAATTACATTATTTTGAGTGTAGAAATAGAGGGGGCTTGCTATGTACCGTATGATAATCGATAAAATGATGCAGGTACATTTAACCAAAAATTATTAGTAACAGATTTGACAGAGTTGCTAGCTACAGTAATGTGTCACGATTCATGCATCCCCATATATCAACATCACACTACTAGCTGGCAAGCTAACTAGCTAGGCTAGTATTAAAACTGTCGGGTTTGAGTGCTAGCTAGCTAACGTTAGCTTTCTATCATGGAAGACGACGACACAATACGAACAATTAACTGAATCGTGTTTAGTTACATGAATGTACTCACTGGTACCCAAGGTTGTCCGATCAGCAACGATGTTAGCCGTATTTGTATCGGGCTTTGTGTCGGACCTCCACCCGGTGACTATCGGATAGTTGCGTGGATGCAACGTGATGAAATAATTTCTGGATGAACTATGATGCTGCGCATCAGATGTTCCTGTGATAATCTCGTTGGTTTTGGTGTCTCGTGTTTATCAGAAAGAACAAAAACACCCTCCCTCCTTGTCTCTAAACTGACATCTGGTGGTGGGACGTGGAAACACTGAAGCATGGCAGAGTACTGACCACAAAATACAAATTTGCAATGCGTAACGGTAGGTCCAATATTGAGGGCAATCATACATCTAATTTAGTTAGTTAAAGCAATCCACACTAGACTCAATATAAATCGTAATCTCACATCATGATTTCCAGTTGAAAATATACTGCTCAAAAAAATAAAGGGAACACTTAAACAACACATCCTAGATCTGAATGAAAGAAATAATCTTATTAAATACTTTTTTCTTTACATAGTTGAATGTGCTGACAACAAAATCACACAAAAATAATCAATGGAAATCCAATTTATCAACCCATGGAGGTCTGGATTTGGAGTCACACTCAAAATTAAAGTGAAAAACCACACTACAGGCTGATCCAACTTTGATGTAATGTCCTTAAAACAAGTCAAAATGAGGCTCAGTAGTGTGTGTGGCCTCCACGTGCCTGTATGACCTCCCTACAATGCCTGGGCATGCTCCTGATGAGGTGGCGGATGGTCTCCTGAGGGATCTCCTCCCAGACCTGGACTAAAGCATCCGCCAACTCCTGGACAGTCTGTGGTGCAACGTGGCGTTGGTGGATGGAGCGAGACATGATGTCCCAGATGTGCTCAATTGGATTCAGGTCTGGGGAACGGGCGGGCCAGTCCATAGCATCAATGCCTTCCTCTTGCAGGAACTGCTGACACACTCCAGCCACATGAGGTCTAGCATTGTCTTGCATTAGGAGGAACCCAGGGCCAACCGCACCAGCATGTGGTCTCACAAGGGGTCTGAGGATCTCATCTCGGTACCTAATGGCAGTCAGGCTACCTCTGGCGAGCACATGGAGGGCTGTGCGGCCCCCCAAAGAAATGCCACCCCACACCATGACTGACCCACCGCCAAACCGGTCATGCTGGAGGATGTTGCAGGCAGCAGAAGGTTCTCCACGGCGTCTCCAGACTCTGTCACGTCTGTCACGTGCTCAGTGTGAACCTGCTTTCATCTGTGAAGAGCACAGGGCGCCAGTGGTGAATTTGCCAATCTTGGTGTTCTCTGGCAAATGCCAAATGTCCTGCACGGTGTTGGGCTGTAAGCACAACCCCCACCTGTGGACGTCGGGCCCTCATACCACCCTCATGGAGTCTGTTTCTGACTGTTTGAGCAGACACATGCACATTTGTGGCCTGCTGGAGGTCATTTTGCAGGGCTCTGGCAGTGCTTCTCCTGCTCCTCCTTGCACAAAGGCGGAGGTAGCGGTCCTGCTGCTGGGTTGTTGCGCTCCTACGGCCTCCTCCACATCTCCTGATGTACTGGCCTGTCTCCTGGTAGCGCCTCCATGCTCTGGACACTACGCTGACAGACACAGCAAACCTTCTTGCCACAGCTCGCATTGATGTGCCATCCTGGATGAGCTGCACTACCTGAGCCACTTGTGTGGGTTATAGACTCCGTCTCATGCTACCACTAGAGTGAAAGCACCGCCAGCATTCAAAAGTGACCAAAACATCAGCCAGGAAGCATAGGAACTGAGAAGTGGTCTGTGGTCACCACCTGCAGAACCACTCCTTTATTGGGGGTGTCTTGCTAATTGCTTATAATTTCCACCTGTTGTCTATTCCATTTGCACAACAGCATGTGAAATTTATTGTCAATCAATGTTGCTTCCTAAGTGGACAGTTTGATTTCACAGAAGTGTGATTGACTTGGAGTTACATTGTGTTGTTTAAGTGTTCCCTTTATTGTTTTGAGCAGTGTATATGGATTAGACAAAAAATGTTTCAAGTATAACAAGTGATCTATACATTGACGACTGAGTTCCATTACATTACACAGAAAAGTCATTGGACGAAGGCGTCTTCTGTATGGGGGAGATTTGTTAAGAGCCTCGATTCTCAAATTTAACATTAACACACGTGGCTAACGTTACAGTTTTGGAAGCATAAGGATCTTTCATATCAGAGAGAAATCATTTTCTAAAAAAACAAAAGGTTAAATTGATATACACCTTGATACAGTTAGTGTTCCCACATGACCATATGTTACAGCGCCTTTTTATGGAAGACAAGAGCTGACCAAATAGCCGCGGGAAGTAGTTTCGGGGTGGGAGTGCTGCAACTTCTTTGCAATGCCGATGATGTCTATATTGGTCTGGGCCCAGTGCACTACTTTTCTGAAAAACATGTAAACTAAATGTATTTGAGTGTTTACCAGGATTTGAAATTTGAGTCTGATAATACTTGTGGAATATATAAATACTTGCTTGATATGTTTTCCAGTTTCTTGAAATACTTTGCAAATGCAACTTATTTCTATGTGAAACTGAAATGGGTCTATTAATTCCTGTTTCATTTTAGTAGTCGCTCTTTTTCACAGCGGTGAGTGCACACATTTTTCGTAATGGTCCCCCATGGGAATTGAAAAACACAACCCTAGCATTGCAAGCGCCATGCTCTACTAACTGAGCTATGTCACAAAACACTTGATGTCTCAATGTACTCAATTACTGTATTGTGCATCGTTTTTCTCCATGGTGATGGAAAGTCTACAGTAGTCAGACCACTTTACTTTTTTCACTTTGTTACATTACAGCCTTACTTTAAAATTGATTAAATCATTTTCCCCCTCTCTCAATCTACACACAATACCCCATAATGCCAAAGCAAACAGTTTTTTATAAACTGTATAAAAGTATTAAAAAAAAAGAAGGAAATATCACGTTTACATAAGTACATTTACATTTAAGTCATTTAGCTCTTATCCGGAGCGACTTACAAATTGGTGCATTCACCTTATGATATCCAGTGGAACAACCACTTTACAATAGTGCATCTAAATCTTTTTAGGGGGGGGGGGGGGGGATTACTTTATCCTATCCCAGGTATTCCTTAAAGAGGTGGGGTTTCAGGTGTCTCCGGAAGGTGGTGATTGACTCCGCTGTCCTGGCGTCGTGAGGGAGCTTGTTCCACCATAGGG
The DNA here is from genome assembly GCF_965601325.2 of Salmo salar. Classification (NCBI taxonomy): domain Eukaryota; kingdom Metazoa; phylum Chordata; class Actinopteri; order Salmoniformes; family Salmonidae; genus Salmo; species Salmo salar. The sequence continues at coordinate 21,114,506 of NC_138314.1, read as the reverse complement.
GTGCCAGAGCAGCAAACAGTTTTGACTGGGCTGAGCGGGAACTGTGCTTCCTCAAGTATTCAGACCCTTTACACAGTACTTTGTTGAAGCACCTTTGGCAGTGATTACAACTTTGAGTCTTCTTGGGTATAACGCTACAAGCTTGGCACACCTGTATATGGGGAATTTCTCTCATTCTTCTCTGCAGTTCCTCTCAAGCTCTGTCAGGTTGGATGGGGAGCGTCGCTGCACAGCTATTTTCAGGTCTCTCCAGAGATGCTTGATCGGGTTCAAGTCCGGGCTCTAGCTGGACCACTCAAGGACATTGAGACGTGTCCCGAAGACACTACTGCGTTGTCTTGGCTGTGTGCTTACGGCCGTTGTCCTGTTGGAAGGTGAACTTCAAATCAAATTTTATTTGTCACATACACATGGTTAGCAGATGTTAATGCAAGTGTAGCCCCAGTCAGGTCCTGAGTCCTCTGGAGGAGGTTTTCATCAAGGATCTCTCTGTACTTTGCTCCATTGATCTTTCCCTCGATCCTGACTAGTCTCCCAGTCCCTGCCACTGAAAAATATTCGCACAGCATGATGCTGCCACCACCTTGCTTCACTGTAGGTATGGTATTGGCAGGTGACGAGCAGTGCCTGGTTTCCTCCAGATGTGACGCTTGGCATTCAGGCCAAAGAGTTCAATCTTGGTTTCATCAGACCAGAGAATCTTGTTTCTCATCATCAGAGTCCTTTAGGTGCCTTTTGGCAAACTCCAAGCAGGCTGTCATGTGCCTTTTACTGAGTAGTGGCTTCTGTCTGGCCACTCTACCATAAAGGCCTGATTGGTGGAGTGCTGCAGAGATGGTTGTCCTTCTGGAAGGTTCTCCCATCTCCACAGAGGAACTCCGGAGCTCTGTCAGAGTAACCATCGGGTTCTTGGTCACCTCCCTGACCAAGGCCCTTCTCCCCCGAATGCTCAGTTTGGCCGGGCGGCCAGCTCTAGGAAGTCTTGGTGGTTCCAACTTCTTCAATTTAAGAATGATGGAGGCCACTGTGTTCTTGGGGACCTTCTATGCTGCAGGTACCCTTCCCCAGATTTGTGCCGACACAATCCTGTCTGAGCTCTACGGACAATTCCTTCGACTTCATGGCTTGGTTTTTGTTCTGACATGCACTGTCAAGTGTGGGATCTTATATAGACAGGTGTGTGTCTTTCCAAATCATGTCCAATCAATTGAATTTACCACAGGTAGACTCCAATCAACTTGTAGAAACATCAAGGATGATAAACAGGATGAACCTGAGTGTCATAGCAAAGGGTCTGAATACTTATGTAAATAAGGTATCTGTTTATTATTTTTACTGAATTATCTTTTTAATACATTTGCTATTTTTATTATGGGGTATTGTGTGTAGATTTGAGGAACAATTTGGATTTAATCCATTTTAGTATAAAGCTGTAACGTAAAATATGGAAAAAGTCAAGGGGTCTGAAGAATACATAAAGCACACAGGAACTTTTCTTTGTTCTTTTTATTCATCTTACATTCAGTAATTTAGGTATGCGTTTACAGGATACTACAGGGGCAATATTACTTTTCCCACTTATCCCTCCAGAGCATAGACCTGATAGTATGATCTGCTTATAACACTGGACTAAGACATTTGGAATTTGGCACATTCATGAAGAGAATACTGTACCTTCCATTTATTGGAGTCACTTAGCACATCTTTTTTAGAACACATCTCAAAATATATTCTCCCATCACTTTCTGCAGAGAGAAAAATAAATACAATGTTCTGTAAACAAGCTGTCTATGCTTACAAAATAGTGGTAGGAGATCTGACTTTCTATTACACATTCTGCGACTTTCCAGGACCAATTAACCACAATGGACACCTGAAAAAAGCTGGGTGTTGTCTGCTTGTGGTACTACTGTCCTTATAGACCTGATACAGCACTGCATGGTCTGTGTGTCTTTCTGGATTAGATCCCCACTGTAGTGTAGAAATTGTCTAATGGTTCGTCACACTCTGTTCTCCAACAGGGCTTCAAAGTCTGGCGAGCAGACCAATTTGTGTTTGATGTGTCCCAGCACTGACAAGTCACCAGTCCGGCCCTCTCCTGTTCCAACTGACACCAGCTCCTAATGGAATTAGAGGGGGGGGGGGGCTTGTCAGACAATGACATACAAGACAAACATAAAATAATATGTATATACTGTACAACTATAAAACTACAGAGAAGTGAAGATTTAAAGGGAAATTCAACTTCTTTCAACATCAAGTTGAAAAAACATCAGCACCACCCCCAACATCAACATGAAAACAGCAGGTTTCTATGTTTTGTAGTAAAAAAGATGGAAGATAAGTAAGTATTTCCAGTGACATCATCCTGAGACTGATATCATCTGGTGTGCATCATATGACTTTAACCAACTATGAGCAGCCAAAGGTTGTTCTCTCTGACCTGGAGGAAAGCACACGAGGTTCCCAGAGCCACATCTAGTGTGACATGCCCCAGTATGAGCTGAACCCGACCAGACTTCCGCACCAACAGCCGTCCAACCAGACCCTCCTGCAGGTCCCTCAGATGACAACTGTTTTCCTCCTGCTGCTCCTCCTATTCCACAGAGGACAGACATGCAAAGTGATCGTATACACAGTAGCCTTGCTCTCTGAACCATATATTTAAATACCCAAATACCTACTTGAGATTCCGTTTTCAAAAGCACGGACTGTCCATCCTCTGACTGCATCTCTGTCTTCACTGGCCTGACCTCTTGGGTGGGCGGCTGCCCTGGTAGGGAGTCAGGGAGCTGAATGAAGAACAGCTCCTCTTCTTTGGTCTGACTCCAGCTCTCCAGCAGCTCAGGTAAAACTTCAGGCTCAGGGAGCGGAGGTGGTCTGAAAGTGGGCTCCATCTTCTTTACCTCTGGCGCATCTTCTGGCTCCTGTTTCACTGAAGAGGGAGGGAGACACATGGCTAGACAGTTGGAGCCCATTGCTTTGCCATTTTGTTTCATTTTAACTGACATGGATTATTGTTACCATTGACAGCATTTGTGCCGTCCATGGCCTCACTATCCTCTTCAGTCTTGTCTGGTTTGGAGGAGGCTGTCACATCACTTTCCTCCTTGAATCCCCACCCTGACACAGCCAGGGGCAGCTGAACAGGACAGCTCCTTACATCACTCCTCAGGTGAGGGTCGTCCAAGAACTGGTGGAAATTAGTTGAAAATTACATTTAAGTGGGCAAGGAACTAGATAATAAATGCACAGGCCGACAGCATGATGAGACATAGGTACATGGACGACTCACATTGTCTCGTTCCAGAGCGCGCAAAATTTCTTTGGTCTCTTCCTCGGTCTCCCTCTTCTCCTTCTTGATGTTGATGATGGGTGAGGGCCCCACACTTGGTGCATCTCTCTCACCTTCATAGCCACCTGATTGGAGCACAGGAAGAAACTCGGAGGTTGAAACACAAATCATGATACATCAATATGGTCTACACAAAATATAACACCATATAACATGTTATGAAATCCCAGCTAAATGAATGACCCAGCCATACCCCTTTTCTTAATCATCATCTCTGCAGGCCCCTGCTCAAAGATGGAGTGGGACTGGATGACCTCTGGACGTCCCCGACCCCGACCGCCCCTACCACCTCGCTCACGACCCCGATCGTTCTCCCTCCTCTCCCTCCTTTGTCCACCCTCAACCTTCTGCCTACGGTTGAAGAAAGTCAAACTCTCAACATATGGTCTTTCCTAAGATCCAGTATGTGCTGGAAAACATTTCAGAATCATGCATTGTATTTCAATTTGTCACTTAGCAGACTTACAGCTAGTGCATTCATCTTGAGATCTCTGTGTGTGTACACACACACACACACACACACACACACACACACACACACACACACACACACACCACACACACACCACACACACACACACACACACACACACACACTTGAAGTCAGAAGAAGTTTACATACACTTAGGTTGGAGTCATTAAAACTCGTTTTTCAACCACTCCACAAATGTCTTGTTAACAAAGTGTAGTTTTGGCAAGTCGGTTAGGACATCTACTTTGTGCATGACAATTAATTTTTCAAACAATTGTTTACAGATTATTTCACTGTATCACAATTCCAGTGGGTCAGAAGTTTACATACACTAAGTTGACTGTGCCTTTAAACAGCTTGGAACATTCCATAAAATGTCATGGCTTCAGAAGCTTCTAATAGGCTAACTGCTAAGTTAAAGCTTGGTTGCAAATGGGTCTTCCAAATGGACAATGACCCAAGCATACTTCCAAAGTTGTGGAAAAATGGCTTAAGGACAACAATGTCAAGGTATTGGAGTGGGCATCACAAAGCCCTGACCTCAATCCCATAGAAAATGTGTGGGCAGAACTGAAAAAGTGTGTGCGAGCAGGGAAGCCAACAAACCTGACTCAGTTACACCAGCTCTGTCAGGAGGAATGGGCCAAAATTCACCCAACTTATTGTGGGAAGCTTGTGGAAGGCTGCCCAAAACTTTTGACTCAAGTTAAACAATTTAAAGGCAATGCTACCAAATACGAATTGAGTGTATGTAAACTTCTGACCCACTGGGAATGTGATGAAAGAAATAAAAGCTGAAATAAAATAACTCTACTATTATTCTTACATTTCACATTATTAAAATAAAAGTGGTGATCCTAACTGTCCTAGGACAGGGAATTTTTACTAGGATTAAATGTCATGAATTATGAAAAACTGAGTTTAAAGGTATTTGGCTAAGGTGTATGTAAACTTCCGACTTCAACTGTATATATACACACACATACTACCGTTCAAAAGTTTGGGGTCACTTAGAAAAGTCCTTGTTTTTGAAAGAAAAGCATTTGTTTTCCCATTAAAGTAACATAAAATTTATCAGAAATACAGTGTAGGCATTGTTCATGTTGTAAATTACTATTGTAGCTGTAAACAGCTGATTTGTTTATGGAATATCTACATAGGTGTACAGAGGCCCATTACAAGAAACCATCACTCCTGTGTTCAAATGGCACGCTGTGTTACCTAATCCAAGTTTTTAAAATTTTAAGGCTAATTGATCATTAGAAAACCCTTTTGCAATGAAGTTAGCACAGCTGAAAACTGTTGTTCTGATTAAAGAAGCAATAAAACTGTCCTTCTTTAGACTAGTTGAGTATCAGGAGCATCAGCATTTGTGGGTTCGATTACAGGCTCAAAATGGCCAGAAACAAAGTACTTTCTTCTGAAACAGGTCAGGCTATTCTTGTTCTGAGAAATTAAGGCTATTCCATGCGAAATTGCCAAGAAACTGAAGATCTCGTACAACGCTGTGTACTACTCCCTTCACAGAACAGTGCAAACTGACTCTAAGCAGAATAGAAAGAGTGGGAGGCCCCGGTGCACAACTGAGCAAGAGGACAAGCACAGTGTGTGTAGTTTGAGAAAGACGCCTCACAAGTTCTCAACTGGCAGCATCATTAAATAGTACCCACAAAACACCAGTCTCAAAGTCAACAGTGAAGAGGCGACTCCGGGATGCTGGCCTTCTAGGCAGAGTTGCAAAGAAAATAAAAAGAAAAAGAGACACTGGACAGAGGAACTCTGCCTAGAAGGCCAGCATCCCAGAGTCATAATGTACTTGTCCTCTTGCTCAGTTGTGCACCGGTGCCACCCACTCTTTCTATTCTGGTTAGAGCCAGTTTGCACTGTTTTGTGAAAGGAGTAGTACACAGCGTTGTACGACATCTTCAGTTACTTTGCAATTTCTCGTTCCACAAAGGACAAAGGAATAGCTTCATATATCGTCACAGACTGAACAACTGAACTTACTCTTCTTTAGCTTTGCGGCCAATAATGTTAGGGGTGAAAGTTTTCTGAAAGATAAAACATAGGAGTCAAGATTTACTTCGTTAAACAAATAAAAAAGTTCTGGTGATTGACCATTACAAACACTGTATACAATTCACTGAGCCTACCTTTTTCACACCTCCCAGGGTGAGGTCTCTGGAGCGCATGGAAGGGAGACGGCCAGGGGAGATAGTAGCTGGTAGCCGGCGTCCCATCACCAAACCCCTGCCACTCCCTCCGGGCGTTGCCGGAGTGTGAGAAGGGCCACCGGGGTTGCTTGAGCCTGGCTCAGCCATCCTGGACAAAGCAATTAGAAATAATTTATTTGAAAAGCTAAAAACAGATGACAACTATCCACACACCTTTATTCAAGAAGTCTTCATAAGAACACCTACACTCCCCTCCGTATTTATGTGGATAGTTAAGCTAAAAATGTGTAGATTTGGCTCTATACTCCAGCATTTTGGATTTGAGATCAAATGTTTCATACGAGGCGATAGTACAGAATGTCACCTTTTATTTGAAAATCATGCCCCCCCCAAAAATGCTATCCTCTCACCATTGCCAAAAACAGTGGAGGTCACAATGTTTTAGGGGGTATGATCATTGTTCGTCTTTCTTTGTCATTCATAATTATCCATAATCATGGTACATTGTTTCCCCTATTTTAATTTAGCAGTGGCGGGCCACTCGGATGGTAACACATTCAGTGTAAACTTAAACGACTCAAACCAAATATGAAGTAGAAAATATATTGGAGCTAATTATTTTTCAATAAGATCTTTGAGAACCTACAATCACCAAAATAAAAAAACTAGACTGTCAGGGAGAATCTAAAATTCCCAAAATGTCATGGCATGAGGCCCCATTGATTTTGTTATTATATTTGAGTCACTCAGATGTTATAAGATGGCATACGCTATGGCAATATGTGTAGAATTTCAGGAAATTTGGCTCAAACTGCACATTTTCTCTCAGCCTCATGGCGGCAAATGTGTAGGATTGCACGAAACTAGCTCAAACTGTAAAAATCTTCTCGGCCCTTGGCAAAACCAATGATATACAGTGTACAAAACAAAACTCTTTCCATGACAGACTGATCAGGTGAATGCGGGTTAAAGCTATGATCCATTATTGATGTCACCTGTTAAATCAACTTCAAATCAGTGTAGATGAAGGGGAGGAGACAGGTTAAAGAAGGATTTTCAAGCTTTGAGACAACAGACATGGATGTGTATGTATGCCATTCAGAGGGTGAATGGGCAAGACAAGTGTTTTTGAGCGGGGGTATGGTATTATGTGCCAGAAACATCAGTTTGAGTGTGTCAGAACTGCAACCCTGCTGGGTTTGTCACACTCAACAGTTTCCTGTGTGTATCAAGAGTGGTCTCAGCACACAAAGAACATCCAGCCAACGGGCAGGCCAGTGGTTGAAAAACAGTTCACTGATGAAAAAGGACAAAGGAGGCTGACTTGTGCAGAGCAAAAGATGGGCTAGTTAGTCAACTAACATTCCAGTACAACATTGGTGCCCAAAGACCCATAAAATAATTTGTCGTGCCTTGACACAAATGGGGTATGGCAGCCGATGACTTTCCAGAGTTCCACTTCTTTCTTGTTTTTTGCTGAAACTGCGGTTGCAGTGTGCTAAGGAATGAAAACAAAAACATTGCCTGGACTGAGGAATCCCAGATCCTGCTGTTTTACGCTGATGGGAGGACAAGGGTATGACGAACACAACAATACATGCACCCATCATGTTGTGTGTCAACGTTGCAGGCTGGTGGTGTGGGGTGCGTTTTCATGGCACACATTGGGCCCCTTGATAAAAGTGGAGCAACATCGGAGGTCGAAGGAATTGTCCGTAGAGCTCCGAGACAGGATTGTGTCGAGGCACAGATCTGGGGAAGGGTATAAAAAAACTTCTGCAGTATTGAAGGTCACCAAGAACACAGTGGCCGCCATCATTTTATAAATGGAAGAAGTTTGGAACCACCAAGACTCTTCCTAGAGCTGGCCACCCAGCCAAACTGAGCAATCGGGAGAGAAGGGCCTTGGTCAGGGAGGTGAAAAAGAACCTGATGGTCACTCTGACAGAGCTCCAGTGTTTCTCTGTGGAGATGGGAGAACCTTCCAGAAAGGCAACCATCTCTGCGCACTTCACCAATCAGGCCTTTATGGTAGAGTGACCAGACAGAAGCCACTCCTCAGTAAAAAGGCACCTGACAGCCCACTTGGAGTTTGCCAAAAGGCACCAAAAGGACTTTCAGACCATGAGAAACAAGATTGTCTGGTCTGATGAAACCAAGATTAAACTCTTTGGCCTGAATGCCAAGTGTCACGTCTGGAGGAAACCTGGCACCATCCCTACAGTGAAGCAGGGTGATGGCAGCATCATGCTGTGGGGATGTTTTTCAGCGGCATGGACTGAGAGACTAGTCAGGATCGAGGGAAAGATGAACGGAGCAAAGTACAGAGAGATCTTTGATGAAAACCTGCTCCAGAGCGCTCAGGACCTCAGACTGGGGCGAAGGTTCACCTTCCAACAGGACAACGACCCTAAGCATACAGCAAAGACATCGCAGGAGTGGCTTCGGGGACACGTCTCTGAATGTCCTTGAGTGGCCCAGCCAGAGCCCGGACTTGAACCCAATCGAACATCTCTGGAGAGACCTGAAAATAGCTGTGCAGTGACGCTCCCCAACCAACCTGACAGAGCTTGAGAGGATCTGCAGAGAAGAATGTGAGAAACTCCCCAAATACAGGTGTGCCAAGCTTGTAGCGTCATACCCAAAGAAGACTCAAGGCTGTAATCAGTGCCAAAGGTGCTTCAACAAAGTACTGAGTAAAGGGTCTGAATTAGTGATGCACCAATGACATTTTTGGCCGATACCTATGTCCAATATTTTCCTTGCCAAAAAAACCTGATACCGATAACCGCTATTTAAGATTTTAGCGGCCTTTTAAGCATTCTAGTACAGTTAAATAGTTAACACACACACACACACACACACACACACACACACAATGGACGCAGCGGTCTAAGGCACTGCATCTCAGTGGAAAAGGTGTCACTACAGTCCCTGGTTCGAATCCAGGCTGTATCACATCTGGCCGTGATTGGGAGTCCCTTAGGGTGGCACACAACTGGCCCAGCGTCGTCCAGGCCGTCATTATAAATAATAATTTATTCTTAACTGACTTGCCTAGTTAAATAAAAGGTTACACACACACACACACACCAAAAAGGTTATTTTGTTGGCATTTATTTACATATGTTCCCATTACCAGTAAAACATCAATCAAAACCTATTTCTTTCACTTGCTGTAATGGGAACAGTTAATAACATCAGTTATTTCATTTTAAACCATGATTTCTATGGAACGCCGTTTGAGTCTTTGCGTGTCAAAAAACATACACATCAAATACACAACATAATCTGTTTCAGTAGCTATAGTTAGCTATATAGGTGTCATCTAAAATAACCCACATTTATAAGACAGTTCTTATTTCATTAATGGTGGTCAGACCCATCTATGTGAAGCTAGCCACAATAAGGATTAGCCACAGTAGTGGACTTTGGGGTTAGCCTTCAAAATAAAAGTACGGCATAATTCTATTTGTACTCATTTGCATCACTGTCAATGACATATTTTGAAGGCAAACCGCAAATTCCACTATTGTGCGTAATCCTTATTGTGGCTAGCTTCACAATACATAACCCGGTCCAGTCGAGCCTCACTAGCCCGACCAAGCTAGGTGGCTGCTTATAATGTTAGTTTTGGGCAACAGGGTTAAGTAGCTGGCTAGCTATTTATTTTCATGAACTGAAGTTCAATTTCAATAGGCGAACAACAAGTTGCAACCTAGCTAATACTTACAAGGATTCCTAAATCATTGCTAAGAATAATGAAAATGACTGCAGTTTCTACTGGTCACTGTTTTCAGGCTGGTTGTAATGGTGCTAGCTAGGTACCAAGCTAAAGCTAGCTACCCCAGAAATTGCAGTAAAAACAAATGATGCTTTATTACCAATGCGTTATTGTAAACACATCGCTCGTGGGCGGTGTTTGCAGACTTTTTTGTACAGCTTTGACAGTGCTACTATATCTTTTTTGACACGCAAAGACCCAAACGGCGTTCCATAGAATGTATGTCGTGAAGCTAATAGCAGTGACGCTATTACAGTGTAACTCCGGTAGGGAAACATCTGAAAAATAGTGCACTTGGTAGTATGTACCGGTGCTCGACCAGTCGGTGAAAGCCAACATCACCCACGACAGAGAACGGTTGATTGTCAAGGGCAATGAATTCCATTATCTTGGCTTTAATGGATTTCGCCTTTGAGTTGTCTCACTGAAATTATCTTACTCTTTCAAATGACTGCTCGACTTGTCTGCTGTGTGAATCGAGCAGTCAACATTATGTGGGCTAGGTTAGGAATGCTGTGTTGCACGTGTAATGCTAAATTTTACGTGCCGTCATTACGTCATGTACGTCCGTTATATAGGTATGCACGCTATCTTTGACATAGGTTTTTAACGTCGGCGTTAAACTAGACGTCGGGTCAATACCAATGTTGGCATTTTTAGCTAATATCGGCAGATTCCGATATGTTCACAGATATACAGTGCATCCCAAGTCTGAATACTTATGTAAATGTAATATGTTTTTTATTTTTAATACATTTGCAAAAATGTGTGTAGACTGATGAGGGGAAAAAAACAATTTAATCAATTTTAGAATAAGGCTGTTACATAACAAAAGGTGGAAAAAGTGAAGGGGTTTGAATACTTTACGAATGCACTGTATATATATAAATATATATTTTTTTGCTGACATAATTTAAAAACATGCAAAACGTGTTGATTTGAAGGAAATTAACTTTAAAACGGCAACATTTTACCTCTGCGGCCAAGAGGGGACCTCAAATTTTGGTCGGAGACTGTGCCATTAGCCATGCCCACCACCCCAACTTTGACACCGCTGCTGAAGAAAATCCTAAGGCAACCACTGTGGTAGCATCCAAATTAATGTAGAAGTGTTCAGAAGCATCTTCTATTCTTATTTACAATAAAAGTGACTCCAAAATGATAATACATTATTTACCATTCAGTTCCTATTGAGCAAAACATAATCCGAAACAATTAAAACAAACTGCAAATGCATCCAACAAGTTTGTAGAGTCACAAGCTTGATGTAGTCATTGCATGCTAAGAATAGGAGACAAAATACTAAACTTTTAATACACTAAGTGAATGTCCAAATACTTATGGAAAAAAAAAAAAAGAACTTCAACTCATTGAGGGCTTGATGATTAGTTGACAAGTTGAATCAGGTGTGCTTGTCCAGGGTTACAATAAAAATGTGTACTGTTGGGGCAACTCGAGGACCAGGGTTGGGAAACACTGTTCTATACTGTTGCCTCATATTAAACATTGTATCTGACATCCAAAATGTTGGAGTATAAATATGACGGGGAGTGTATATGCATGTAACCCATTCATAGACGCTACTATCTTTAGCGCCTATAGACCATAGTATGTTCTGGCCGGGCGAGTTTTGTTAAAGGGCGAATGCACGTCCTGATTTGGCCTCGTTTTTCCATCAATGTTCATTAAGAAAGGCCAAGACTGCAGGCAAACAAGAGTTGTCTTGGGGGTGTGGTTTGATGTTTGTTGTGATTGAATGGCAAAGATACACACAAGGGCAGTAGTGTGTACAGCAAGGTAAGCGAAGCTAGCTTTGCAATGGAAAGAACAAAGTTTAGAAGCTGAGGACCCTGACATGCTGACCACACCGCTCACGTCGCTTGCGTGAGCGTTGCAAAATAAATGTACACATACATGTTAGTCAATCATTGCACCCACACTGCTCGCGCTCGCCAACGAGCGTCTGCATTGCCAAGCGCTAAAATAGAAGTCAGTTCTATTTGTGAAGCTGAACGCAGTGCAAGTCCTGCCTCTCCCATCTTCTCATTGGTTTATAGAAGCAGATAACCAATGAGGAGATGGCACGTGGATGATTGAAAGATGAACGGAGGTTGGTCGATCGTGGTAATACACCTTTATGAAAGTTAGATGCCAATCACCATATAAAGTCCAAAGAAGAAAGAGCCTGAAGGAGAAGAGATGACTAGAAACGATTCGGTTGACTGTTTTATGTGTGGATTAATTGTTGGAGTAGAGGACCCTGTGTATTTCAGGTAAAATAACTCAACGTTTATATCCCAGGACAAATTAGCTAGCAATTGCAAGCTAGCTAGCAAAATTGGCATAAATGTTTCATGCTTTTCGACCTGTCCCCAAATGAATATAATTGGTTCAGAGTTTGTTTTGACATTTCAACCTGCGTGTCGTGATCACGTTTGGTGTGGAGGGACAAAATCAATTTGCGCACGATGGCGCGCGTCCGGTTTGGGTATGGTGTGACTCGCCATCTCAAGATGGTCAGCTAATTCAGTTCTATGCTTAGGCTAAAGCCTGCGCTGACCTTGTGTTTAGCCAAGCTGACAGAAGCTATCTAGCATAGCTTGGTTATGGCTGCAGCTGGCTATCCTATCTACCTGATATTTCTCTGTCAAATCCGTTATGGCAAGAGAACAGGTATCCCCTGTTAACAACCTCGTTATTGTTATTTTTTAATTATGTGTGTGTGTGTCCCCCTGCTACTCGCTGTTTATTATCTATGCATAGTCACTTTACAAATTACCTCGATTAACCTGTACCCCCGCACATTGACTCGTACCAGTACCCCCTGTATATAGCCTCGTTATTGTTATGTACATTTCTTGTGTTACCTATTGATTGATTTAATTTTTTACTTTAGTTTATTTAGTAAATATTTTATTAACTCTATTTATTGAACTACATTGTTGGTTAAGGGCTTGTAAGTAAGCATTTCACGTTCACTGTTGTATTCGGCGCATGTGACAAATACAATTTGATTTGATTTTAACACTGCCCCTTTAAGACAAAAAAGCTCTTTAACTGACGTGCTTTTCAAAGATGGCTAGAATGTACATGTTTTGTGCTCTTGTAGGAAGCAATCACTCCCACATTGCTGACTACAAATTAGCTATAACTGGGCTAATAACTCATTAACTAGCAAAGAATATTAACAAATGTGCACACATGACTACATACAGCTCTTGCTTTGAACTCAAAACAAGCGCATAATCACGACCGCTCATGCTGTAAAACAGTCCAGTTCAAAGTGAATGGCACAAATCCATATATGGCAATGGTCTATTTGCATATAGGCCTACTGCAGCGCCGATTGGTTATGGCGCACCAGTCTGTGTAGAGTACGGGCCTGAGCCGTGCCTGTCAATGCAATAGAATCCGACTCCAATGCACTCTGCCTACAACAAAAGCTCTTGCATTGTTAGTTTTACACTTAGTCTTGCATAGTCCATTTTCTTTCGGTAGGTTGCATTTAAAGTGGCTGATATTGCGTTGATTCGATCACAATTCCCACAGTAAAGTGAAACGTTGATAGTGTTAAGTAACGGGGAAAACTCGAGAAATTTGAGTGAAGTTCAATCTCTTGCTTCTTTGCTCTACGTGGCAGTCCCTGGTGAGCTGTGCGCTTAGTGGGAACATTGATCATTACCCAGGTGCACCTTGTACTGGGGACAATAAAAGCCACTAAATGTGCAGTTTTGTCAAACACCACAATGCCATAGATGTCTCTGTGAGGGAGTGTGCAATTGGCATGCTGACTGCAGGAATGTCCACCACAGCGGTTGCTAGAGAATGTAATGTTAATTTCTCTACAATATGCTGCCTCCAACGTCATTTTAGAGAATATGGTAATACGTACAACCGGCCTCACAACCGCAGACCACGTGTAACCCCGACAGACCAGGACCTCCACATCTGACTTCTTCACCTGCGGAATCGTTTGAGACAAGCCACCCTGGCAGCTGCTGAAATTGTGGGTTTGCACAACCAAAACATTTCTTCGCAAACTGCCAGAAACCATCTCAGGGAAGCTCATCTGCGTGCTCTTCATCCTCACCAGGGTCTTGACCTGACTGCAGTTCGGCGTCGTAACCGACTTCAGTGGGCAAATGCTCACCATCGATGGCCACTGGCATGCTGGAGAAGTGTGCCCTTAACGGATGAATCCCGGTTTCAACTGTACTGGGCAGATGGCACACAGGGTGTATGGCGTTGTGTGGGAGAGCGGTTTGCTGATGTCAACGTTGTGAACAGTGGCCCATGGTGGCGGTGGGGTTATGGTATGGGCAGGCATAAGCTACAGACAACGAACACAATTGCATTTTTTTCCCATGGCAATTTGAATGCACAGAGATACCGTGAAGAGATCCTGAGGCCCATTGTCGTGCCATTCATCCGCCGACATCACCTCATGTTTCACCCCATGTCGCAAGGATCTGTACACAATTCCTGGAAGCTGAAAATGTCCCAGTTCTTCCATGGCCTGCATACTCACCAGAAATGTCACTGATTGAACATGTTTGGGATGCTCTGGATCAACGTGTACGACAGCGTGTTCCAGTTCCGGACAATATTCAGCAACTTTGCACAGCCATTTAAGAGGAGTGGAACAACATTCCACAATCAACAGCCTGACCAACTCTTATACGAAGGAGATATGTTGCACTGGATGAAGCAAATGGTGGTCACACCAAATAATGACTGGTTTTCTGATCCACACCCCTACTTAGTTTAAGGTATCTGTGGCCAACAGATGCATATCTGTATTCCCAGTCATTTGAAATCTATAGATTAGGGCCTAATGAATTTATTTCAATTGACTGATTTCCTTATATGAACTGTAACATCTTTGAAATAGTTGCATGTTAAGGTTATATTTTTGTTCAGTGTAATTACACTTTGAATGGTGCATCAATACACCCAGTCACAACAAAGATACAGGTGCTTTCCATCAGACACTGGGAGATGAATTCATCTTTCAGCAGGACAATTACCTGCTGAAGAAAACAGTGAATGCTCCTGAGTAGCCGAGTTAGTTTTGATTTAAATCTACTTGAAAATCTATGGCAAGACCTGAAAATGGTTGTCTAGCAATGATCAACAACCAATTTGACAGAGCTTGAAGAATTGCAACACAATCCATGTGTGGAAAGCTGTTGGAGATGTATCCAGAAAGACTCATAGCTGTAATCACAGCCAAAGGTGCATCTACAAATTGACTCGGTGGTGTGAATACTTATTAAAATTCGATATTTCTGTATTTTATTTTCAATACATCTGCAAAACATTAAAAACGTTATTTTTTTCACTTTGTCATTATAGGGTATTGTGTGTAGATGGGTGAGGGATTTTTTTATTTAATCCATTTGGAATTCATGCTGTAACAACAAAATGTGGAATAAGGCAAGGGATATGAATACTTTATGAAGGCATGCACTGAGCCATGCATTTAACGGTCTTTTTTGCTAACAGTGATTGAGTTATATTATTAGCCTAAATCATGACGATCCAATCTATTCATCACATTACGAATAGTAGGCTATCTTACATAAGTCAGCAAATACGATGATACATGGAATGCTTTATTTTTATGGTGAAAATGTACTCCCCCAAACTTGAAACTCACGCACCGCCTATGGCGTTGTTTCTAGAACCGTATCGCAATGGAAAAAAATCGATTTACGTTTATATGAAGTATTTGGCTGCCAGAGCCAGTCTACCTCTAACGTACTAGGTCTTTGGACCTTAAGGAGTAAGGGTGAAG
Organism: Salmo salar; assembly: GCF_965601325.2. Lineage (NCBI taxonomy): Eukaryota > Metazoa > Chordata > Actinopteri > Salmoniformes > Salmonidae > Salmo > Salmo salar. The sequence continues at coordinate 21,098,924 of NC_138314.1, read as the reverse complement.
TTAGGCTCATTAAAGTATATATTTCGCAATATATAATATTTGCCTTTAATGTTTGTCTTTGATACCAAATTCTTCAAGTTTTACAGGGCCTTTTTGTTAGGCCATTGGTATAATCAAGGAGTTACTGTCAACACATGTCAGCAATGCATACTGGTTACATTATCTAGCTAGCTAGGACTCTGACAATGCGTTTTCGATATTGTTGCCTTATTCAAATTACCTGATTGCTTCTTTTGATGTTCACCAAACCAGGAGAATTGCGTTTAAATTGACTGCACCCTTTCAATAAGCAAAACCGTGGCGATATCTTACGTCATCGGTAAGCGTTATCTGCAGTACAGCGCCATGACTGCTAGACCTGACATACTTGTGTTTTTCGCGGATCACGTGCGCGGAATTCTTCTACTTCAATAATATTATGGCGGTTGGTTGGAGGTGCATGTCGCCACCTACTGTACTGGAGTGTGTAAATCAATCACCAATGCTGCTAACTTTTGAAAATCCCATAGCTTGGAGTGATATTTTCAATTGTGAATGTCATTGACACCACCCCTAGCCGGGGGGTTTAGAGGTCCCACCATAAAAAAAATCAGTTTTAAAGATAATTTCGTGCAATTCTACATATTGTCATATGGCTTAGGCCCATGACCTAGGTGAGATACAAATGTTTAAAAATCACACGTCAGGTGTAGTCACAATTCTTTTAAAATTGAATGCACACTCAAAACCCGATGACTTGGTTTGAAGTTGTCCCAGTTAGCATTATTTAGAGTATGCTAACTGGGGGACATTGAATTAGATTGGTTTTTCATTAGAAAATGCTAATATTAATGATACTGTAGCCATATGATGGATTGCAGTCTCTCGTTGTCAACAAGAAACCAACATGTAAATATATCACTAATTTGGATGAACTATCCCTCTAAAATGTGACCCAATTCAGGAAACTAGGCATATGTCGCTAGTCACGACTTCACAGGAGAGCCTTTTGAACATAAAACTTTTTTTTTTAATCAAAATTTTTTTGGGCAGAAAGACATTCTCGAACATGTGAACTTTCATGTGCCTTAATATCAAACTTGTATGTCATCTGTAAATACAAATAAAATTGTTAAATTACGAGCCTAGTTGGTTTAGTCACAGAGAAAGCAGGAACCTTCCCGCTAGCAATGATTGGCTGAGATAATGAGGGGGCTGGACATGCCGAGAGATGAGTTTGGATTGGTCTGTGGTGTTGCATCTTGTGTCTATAAAATGAGCTGCTCGTAATGCGTAGATAATCCTTTCTCCTTTCTACTGCACATACAACAAGAACAACACAGAGTTACACATGGAGTAAAACAAACATACAGTCAATAATACAGTAGAAAAATAAGTCTATATACAATGTGAGCAAATGAGGTGAGATAAGGGAGGTAAAGGCAAAAAAGGCCATGGTGGCAAAGTAAATACAATATAGCAAGTAAAACACTGGAATGGTAGATTTGCAGTGGAAGAAAGTGCAAAGTAGAAATATAAATAATGGGGTGCAAAGGAGCAAAATAAATACAGTAGGGGAAGGACATCATTGATGTATACAGAGAAAAGAGTTGGCCCAAGATTTGAACCCTGTGGCACCCCCATAGAGACCACCAGAGGCCCGGACAACAGGCCCTCCGATTTGACACATTGAACTCTATCAGAGAAGTAGTTGGTGAACCAGGCGAGGCAATCATTTGAGAAACCAAGGCTATTGAGTCTGCCGATGAGGATGTGGTGATTGACAGAGTCGAAAGCCTTGGCCAGGTCAATGAATACGGCAGCACAGTATTGTTTCTTATCGATGGCGGTTATGATATCATTTAGGACCTTGAGCGTGGCTGAGGTGCACCCATGACCAGCTCTGAAACCAGATTGCATAGCGGAGAAGGTGCGGTGGGATTCGAAATGGTCGGTAATCTGTTTGTTGACTTGGCTTTCGAAGACCTTAGAAAGGCAGGGTAGGATAGATATAGGTCTGTAGCAGTTTGGGTCAAGAGTGTCCCCTCCTTTGAAGAGGGGGATGACAGCAGCTGCTTTCCAATCTTTTGGAATCTCAGACGACACCAAAGAGAGGTTGAACAGGCTCGTAATAGGGGTTGCAACAATTTTGGCAGATAATTTTAGAAAGAAAGGGTCCAGATTGTCTAGCCTGGCTGATTTGTAGGGGTCCAGATTTTGCAGCTCTTTCAGAACATCAGCTGACTGGATTTGGGAGAAGGAGAAATGGGGAAGGCTGGGCGAGTAGCTGTGGGGGGTGCAGTGCTGTTGACCGCGGTAGGGGTAGCCAGGTGGAAAGCATGGCCAGCCGTAGAAAAATGCTTATTGAAATTCTCAATTATAGTGGATTTATCAGAGGTAACAGAGTTTCCTATCCTCAGTGCAATGGGCAGCTGGGAGGAGGTGTTCTTATTCTCCATGGACTTTACAGTGTCCCAGAACTTTTTTGAGTTTGTGTTGCAGGAAGCAAATTTCTGCTTGAAAAAGCTAGCCTTGGCTTTTCTAACTGCCTGAGTATATTGGTTTCTAACTTCCCTGAAAAGTTGCATATCACGGGGGCTGTTCGATGCTAATGCAGAACGCCACAGGATGTTTTTGTGTTGGTTAAAACTTCTTATGGCTTGAATCCCGTTACTGCAGGGCGCCAAATTCAAAACAACAAAAATCTCATAATTAAAATTCCTCAAACATACAAGTATTTATACATCATTTTAAAGCTTTACTTCTTGTTAATCCAGCCACAGTGTCTGATTTCAAAAAGGCTTTACGGTGAAAGCAAACCATATGATTATGTTAGGTCAGCGCCTATACACAAAAAAACACAGCCATTTTCCAGCCAGAGAGGAGTAAAAAAAAAAGCAGAAAGAGATAAAATTAATCACTAACCTTTGATGATCTTCATCAGATGACACTCATATGACTTCATGTTACACAATACATGTATGTTTTGTTCGATAAAGTTCATATTTATATCCAAAAATCTCAGTTTACATTGGCACGTTATGTTCAGTAATGTTTTGCCTCCAAAACATCCAGTGATTTTGCAGAGAGCCACATCAATTTACAGAAATACTCATCATAAATGTTGATGAAAATACAAGTGTTATGCATAGGATTATAGATACACTTCTCCTTAATGCAACCGCTGTGTCAGAGTTCAAAAAAGCTTTACCAAAAAAGCACACCATGCAATAATCTGAGTACGGCGCTCAGACACAAAAACATGCCATACAATATATCCGCCATGTTGGAGTCAGCAATAGTCAGAAATAGCATTATAAATATTCACTTACCTTTGATGATCTTCATCAGAATGCACTCCCAGGAATCCCAGTTCCACAATAAATGTTTGTTTTGTTCAATAAAGTCCATCCTTTATGTCCAAATACCTCCTTTTTGTTCGTGCCTTCAGTTCACAAATCCAAATTCACAACGCGCAGGTCAGACGAATACTCAAAAAATCCCATTATAGTTCGTAGAAACATGTCAAACGATGTATAGAAACAATCTTTAGGATGTTTTTATCATAAATCTGCAATAAAGTTTCAACCGGAGAAATCCTTTGTCTTCAGAAATGCAATGTCTCATGTGAGCGCGCATGGCTGAGGCTCATACCCTGCTGGCAGTCCTCTCACTCAATGAGTTCTTATTCATACCCACTTCACAATAGAAGCCTCAAACAAGGTTCTAAAGACTGTTGACATTTAGTGGAAGCCTTAGGAAGTGCAAAATGACCCCACAGACACTGTCGTTTGGATAGGCAATCACTTGAAAAACTACAAACCACTTCCTGTTTGGATTTTTTCTCAGGTTTTTGCCTGCCATATGAGTTCTGTTATACTCACAGACATCATTCAAACAGTTTTAGAAAAGTGTTTTCTATCCAAATCTACTAATAATATTCATATCTTTGTTTCTGGGCGTGAGTAGCAGGCAGTTTACTCTGGGCACGTCAATCATCCAAGCTACTCAATACTGCCACCATCCATAAGAAGTTAAGGGCAGTCAGGTCTGGAGAGAACCAAGGGCAATATCTGTTCCTGGTTCTACATTTCTTGAATGGGGCATGCTTATTTAAGATGGTGAGGAAGGCATTTAAAAAAAATAACCAGGCATCCTCTACTGACGGGATGAGGACACTATACTTCCAGGATACCAGGGCCAGGTCGATTAGAAAGGCTTGCTCATTGAAATGTTTCAGGGAGCGTTTGACAGTGATGAGTGGAGGTCGTTTGACCGCTGACCCATTACGGATGCAGGCGATGAGGCAGTGATCGCTGAGATCTTGGTTGAAAACAGCAGAGGTGTATTTAGAGGGCAAGTTGGTTAGGATGATATCTATGAGGGTGCCCGTGTTTACGGCTTTGGGGTGGTACCTGGTAGGTTCATTGGTCATTTGTGTGAGATTGAGGGCATCAAGCTTAGATTGTAGGATGGCTGGGGTGTTAAGCATGTCCCAGTTTAGGTCACCTAGCAGCACGAGCTCTGAAGATAGATGGGGGGCAATCAGTTCACATATGGTGTCAAGAGCATGGCTGGGGGCAGAGGGTGGTCTATAGCAGGCGGCGACGGTGAGAGACTTGTTTTTAGAGAGATGGATTTTTAAAAGTAGAAGTTCAAATTGTTTGGGTACAGACCTGGATAGTAGGACAGAACTCTGCAGGCTATCTCTGCAGCAGATTGCAACACCGCCCCCTTTGGCCGTTCTATCTTGTCTGAAAATGTTGTAGTTAGGGATGAAGATTTCAGAGTTTTTGGTGGACTTTCTAAGCCAGGATTCAGACACGGCTAGGATTGGGGTTGGCAGAGTGTGCTAAAGCAGTGAATAAAACAAACTTAGGGAGGAGGCTTCTAATGTTTACATGCATGAAACCAAGACTTTTACGGTTACAGAAGTCATCAAAAGAGAGCGCCTGCGGAATAGGAGTGGAGCTAGGCACTGCAGGGCCTGGATTCACCTCTACATCACCAGAGGAACAGAGGAGGAGTAGGATAAGGGTACGGCTTAAAGCTATGATAATTGGTTGTTTATGACGTCCGGAATAGAGAGTAAAAGGGGCAGGTTTCTGGGGGCGATAAAATAGCTTCAAGGTATAATGTACAGACAAAGGTATGGTAGGATGTGAATACAGTGGAGGTAAATCTAGGCATTGAGTGACGATGAGAGAGATGTTGTCTCTAGAAACATCATTGAAACCAGAAGATGTCACAGCATGTGTGGGTGGTGGAACTGAAAGGTTTGATAAGGTATAATGAGCAGGGCTAGAGGCTCTACAGTGAAATAAGCCAATAAACACTAACCAGAACAGCAATGGACAAGGCATATTGACATTAAGGAGAGGCATGCTTAGCCGAGTGATCATAAGGGTCCCGTGAGATTCAGACAGCCAGCCGGGTCGTAGGTATCAAGCTGGCAGAAGATCGAGGGAGGTCTGTTTTAAGCCACCTCATGCCTTTCCGTTTGTAGATTACTGGGGTTCCGTTTGGTAGGGGGGACCAGTCCAATTGGCAAAACAGTTATAGTTATAGTGGCCCAAGAAAATTGTCCGATAGACCTATTAAGATAGCAGCCGATAAGACAGCTAAGATTAGTGGGCCGCAGATGCACGTTCAGGTTACGTCGCGATGGAGGGGCCAGTTTAAAAAAAACAATTTCATATTTTGCGACATAAGACAGATTTTAGCTGGTCAGTCACAAATAGGACCTGCCTTGGGGTAGTTGACCGCCCACCTCTGATCTATATTTCCCAAATGTGACATTTGACATTCTACAAATTACCCCACATTTAAGAATATGACTGCATTTAAGAATCTAATGAATATCAATCTTCAGGTGGTTGAAGCTGATTTACAAAACCTTTCCATCATCTTACTCTACATAGGCAAGATCTATCGTTTTTGCCTAGCAGCGTGAGCACAACATGACAAAATATGATTGTTTTTGTTTTTGTCAAGGGGCAATTCATTATAGCCTATTCTCATTTTATGACTTAGCCTATATTCAACACTGTCCATTAATGCTTACAAAATTGCATAGCCCTCATTGAACTTTTAAAATTTATTTTCAAAGATACACTGAACCACTAATGGCGCTGGAGGGGATGGCTACAATTTTATAGGCTCCTAACCAACTGTGCTATTTTGTTTGTTTTTTCAATTTTTTGTAGCTAATTTTGTACATAATGTTGCTGCTACCTTGGCTGCTACTGTCTCTTATGACCGAAAAGAGCTTCTGGACATCAGAACAGCGATTACTCACCTCGAACTTGACAAAGATTTTTTCTTTAATGAGTCCGATGCGAAGGATATACTGCTTTGTCAAGACAGGGCCCAAATCCCTGTCATTCGCGTGAAGAAAAGACGGAAATGCAGGGGGCGGAGGTCTGGGTGCCTTGTGAGAATTAGTCGGTGAGTGAGTAAACCACCACTACCCTCCGTATTATTGGCCAACGAGCAATCATTGGAAAACAAACTGGACAATCTACGATTAAAACTATCCTACCAACAGGACATTAGAAACTGTAATATCTTATGATCCACCGAGACTTGGCTAAATGACGACACGGATAATATAGAGCTGGCTGGCTATCTCCGTTTTTCGGCAGGACAGAGCAGCAACGTCTGGTAAGACGAAGGGCGGGGGTGTGTGTCTATTTGTCAATAACTGCTGGGGCGCGATGTATAATATTAAAGAAGTCTCGAGGTATTGCTCGCCCAAGGTAAAATACCTCATGATAAGCTGTAGACCACACTATCTACCAAGAGAGTTCACATCTATATTATTCGTAGTCATCTATTTACCACCACAAACCGATGCTGGCACTAAGACCACACTCAACGAGCTGTATAAGGCCATAAGCAAACACGAAAATGCTCATCCAGAAGCGTCGGTCCTAGTGGCCGGGGACTTTAATGCAGGCGAACTTAAATCTGTTTTACCTCATTTCAATCGCACTCCACAATTCCCTTTCCCACCTGGACAAAAGGAACATCTAGGTGAGAATGCTGTTCATTGACTACAGCTCAGCGTTCAACACCATAGTGCCCACAAAGCTCCTCACTAAGCTAAGGACCCTGGGACTAAACACCTCCCTCTGCAACTGGATAAATGGACTTCCTGATGGGCCGCCCCCAGGTGGTAAGGGTAGGCAACCACACATCTGCCACACTGATTCTCAACACTGGGACCCCTCAGGGGTAGTGCTTAATCTCCTCCTGTACTCCCTGTTCACACCATCATTAAGTTTGTTGACGACAGTGGTAGGCCTAATCACCGACAATAATGCAATGATGAGACAGCTTATAGAGAGGAGGTCCGAGACCTGGCAGTGTGGTGCCAGGACAACATCTCCCTCAATGTGAGCAAGACAAAGAAACTAATCATGGACTATAGGAAAAGGAGGGCCGAACAGGCCCCAATAACATCGATGGGGCTGAAGTGGAGTGGGTCGAGAATTTCAAGTTCCTTGGTGTCCACATCACCAACTAACTATCATGGTCCAAACATACGAAGATAGATGTGAAGAGGGCACGACAACACCTTTTCCCCCTCAGGAGACTGAAAAGAATTGTGATGGGTCCCCAGATACTTAAAAAGTTCTACAGCTGCACCATCGAGAGCATCATGACCGGTTGCATTACCACCTGGTATGGCAACTGCTCAGCATCTGACCAGAAGGCGCAGAGGGTAGTACATACGGCCCAGTACATCACTGGGGCCAAGCTTCCTGACATCCAGGACCTATATACTCGGCGGTGTCAGAGGAAGGACCAAAAAATGGTCAAAGATTCCAGTCATCCAAGTCATGGACTGTTCTCTCTGCTACCGCACGGCAAGCGGTACCAGAGCGCCAAGTCTAGGACCAAAAGGCTCCTTAACAGCTTCTATCCCCAAGTTTATTTAGTAAATATTTTATTAACTGTATTTCTTGAACTGCATTGTTGGTTAAGAGCTTGTAAGTAAGCATTTCACGGTAAGGTCTACACCTGTTGTATTCGGTGCATATGGGACGACAGGTAGAGCCAGTAACTGAAAGGTTGCTGGATCAAATCCCCGAGCTGACAAGGTAAAAATCTGTTGCTCTGCCTCCTGAACTAGGGCGTCATTGTAAATAAGAATTTGTTCGTAACTGACTTGCCTAGTAAAATACATCTGATTTGATTTCAAATAGCCTAATTACGCCAGCAAAATTGGTAAGTGAAATAATAACAATTTTGCTGGCGTAATTAGGCTATTTGAAATCTGATGTCAAATCAAATTTAATTTGTCACATTTATTTGTAGTTTTTTTTTTATGTTTTCAAGTACTGGTGACATATAATTCATTACGATTATTGCATAGATTGTAATGGACACCTATGATGTGCGTAAAATACTTATTTGAAGGTTGTACTGATTATAATAAGCTAATGCCGAGATATTTTCCAGCTATGTATTGCGCCATGTTTGTTGACAATATACAAGGCATTCTGGGTGTCACGTAAACGTCTGTCAGACCACAGATGTTATAATGAGGTTAAGGATTGGTTCACTCATCTTTCGAGTAAACTTCCGGAAGTGAATGAAGGGAAGTGAATGATCGTAGACGACACACACCTCTTTAACATTAATACTGCAAACAGACCAGATTCATCTTGTCTACTCTTATTATCTTTGGTTGATACAACAACAAAAAAACATGGCGGCGTGCAGAAACTACCCCTCGTCGGATTACTTTCGATTTCTCGAAAGTGTTTTACTAATTTATTTAGATCAATGTTGAGCTCAATCGTGATGTGATGAATTATAAACAGTAATTGCTATTAGCTAATTCATATTGTGGTTTCTGTCAGCCGAGAGTTATCTAAATATGACTGCTTCTTTTATATCAATCTTTCCTCAGTTAACGCTAGGACTAATATAGCCTACTTTTTCCGTTTGGATGATTGTGTATGCAATCGCTACTTCTGTTAATGTCTGAACATTGTATCCAAAATAAACTGGTCACATTCAGGACAAAACTTTGTAATCACGCCCTGCTCAAGGGCACTTCGACAGATCTCCCACAAGGCCAAAAACGGGGACTCGGGGACACGAACCCTCCAAGATCCCCCTACAGTTCCCCAAGAGCTGTCCCTCAACCATCCGAGATCCCTCCCACAGTCCCCACCTCTCCGAAGAAATGTTTTTATAAAAAATATAAATTATTCCATTCCCCAACCCGCAGAACCCCCCCAATGCACCAACAACCAAGAAAATTAAATGAAGAGAAAAAAGACAAAGGAAAACGGAAAACAACAATGCAAAAAACAAAGGACATCAAGGACAACTAATATCATAACAAGGCCAACTATATGTTTGAGTGCATGTCTGGCACTATTTACATGTGTGTGTGTCTGTGTATGTGTGCATTTGAATGAGAGCGTGTGTATATGCATGTGTACAAACACCTGCATATCATCAGCCTCAGGCAAACAGGCATTGGCTGTAAAAACACTGCCCCTCAGTTTCATTCAAACATACTTTTCATTATGTTTTATTTTGACTTTATTTTTTATACTTTTATCTTTGACCATCATTCTATCCCCTGCCCAGCAACTCCACTCCCACTTGTCTCCAATTCTACATCCCAACTCTCAGCCCATCCCACCTATCTCTGCTGGCCACCCTCTTCGGATTTCTACGCAACATATATCTTTCAACTATGCTGTGATGTTTAACGTACAATTTCAATCTGTCTAGTTGAATAGAATCCACAGATTGCGAGTTGAAGATAAATACTTTTACTAAGAGTATTAATATATTAGTAATTGACTGGCCCGGTCTCTCCAGATCTCCCATCAGTACTATTTCTAGGGTCAATTTGAGATCAATGTTATACATTTTCAGCCTTTCCTGAACCTGAGACCAGAAACAGGCTACCTGTGGGCAATACAAAAATAAATGGTCTATTGATTCTGTATCCTCACAACAACATCTGCAGAGCTTTGATGATTTTATGGCCCAAATATTCAACATTTTGTTGGTGGCGAGAATTCAATATAATAATTTTAGCTGAAAAGTCTTGAATCTTGTGTCGTTTTATATATCAACTCATACACCCTGTACCATTTGTTGGTATGTGTGAAAAGGTTAATGTGCCATGAACACAACCAGTCATGATGTTTTCATCTGATTGTCAAACAAAACACTTCAAAAATTAGGTTACCTTCACACGTTCATAAATAATATATCCAGCATCCGAACACTGCATTGTGCATCCGCCAACTTTCCTTCAATTAGCAAGTGGCTGAAACTATCTCACTGGAGAAAGCATCTGAGTGAGCCAAACAGCGCCCCTCTGTCTTACTAGCCCAACAATCTAATGCTGTCTGGACAAAAAGAGTATGACATATACATTTTTTTGGGACAGACAGCGTCAGACACAGTGCATTCGGAAAGTATTCAGACCCCTGGACTTTTTCCAGATTTGTGACTTGTTTCAGGAAACTAGGCGTATGTCAACCATCACTACTTCACAGGAGCACCATTTGAATGTAAACTGAATTTTTTCTAAATGTCTTCTGGAACATGTGATCGTTCATGTGGCTTAATAACAAACTTGCATGCCATCTGTAAATATGAATAAATGTGTGTTTTTTCCAAGCCTAGTTGGATTAGCCATGGAAAAAAACAGCAACATTACTGCTAGCCATGATTGTCTGAGATAATGAGTGGTCTGGTCATGCCGAGAAATTAGTTTGGATTGGTCTCCCATGTAGCAGGCTTCTGTCTATAATATGAGCTGGTTAGTATGTGTTGATCTCCACTTTCTGGAGGACCGAGTTTTGAAATCAGTGGAATTAGAGTATGATAGCTAAGGAGATTCTGCCGTTTGATTGCAAATATGCAGACATAGTCGAAAAGAGAACACACAGTAGGCTGTTGTATAAAACACCTGTCTCCGGATTACATCTTCAAACTAAGGGCAACCATGGCATCCGTGACAGAGAGGGAGAAGCGTCCATCCATGTTTCTAATTTTGTCAGAAAGTCATTTTCATTTCAAGTTAAAGTGTACTGTTAACATTAGCTGGCTGGCATTAGCTGGCTGGCTAGCTAGCCAATGTTATGTGTATGATCTGTGTAGTAATATTCGTATCTCAGAGCGATTTGCATTGCTAGTTATAGTTATAGTCTAATGTTAGCTGGCTAACATTGAACCTGGTTGGTTAGCTACCTGCAGATTCATGCAGGGTAGTAACGTTATGAGTTGGGATTATGGTTCATTGTTTAGCTAGCTAGCTACATGTCTAAACAAAAGACTCCACTATGCAAGTAGCTATTTCAATAGAATGTTTATGATGTCACTGCGACAACTGTCGATAGACGTAGCTGGTAAATTCGCTCTGGCTATCTACTCCGATTTCAGAGCACTCTCGTCTGAGTGTGCCAGAGCGCAGAATATCTGACAGATTTACAAACGCTCAACACCCGTTGAATATGGCCTGTGTCAGTACACGTTGGGAAAAAAACGTAATTAAATTGTTGCCTGCAGCACAGTTGCAGTCACCAACGCTGTGGATAACATAAAAACAGCCTAACCTGCTCTGTTAGGGTGAGTAAAATGGTCAGAGTGAGCAGTTCATTTGTGTCTGGAAGTAGCTAACAAGCTAGTCAACATTAGCCAGTTAGCTTGGGTGCTTGACTGCTGTTGATAGGTTAGAACACTCAGATCAACCCTACATTTCGGGACAGAACGTCCAGTGTGCGCTCTGAATGCTCAAAGAGCTCTGAGTTTACAAACGCCCAGAGCACACCCTGGCACACCAGATTAAATTTACGAACACACCCGTAGTATAAGCCAGCCTTTAGTCTTGAAATCTTTTGTTTAGTACATAGCCACACATGTGAATCCTTAAAGAGATGGGTGGGGCTAAAGCTTAAAAGAGTGTGAACGATGCTGAATGGGTGTAGATAAAGAAGAGCTCTCCAATAGGTAGCAAAACATTCAAGGGCCATTTCAAAAGTGAGGTTACAAGTTTATCAACATTCAAAGCAGAATAACTTTGTAATTGTTCTTCAACTGTAGTGTATGATATACCATTTTCTAGCTCTAAGTCTCAACTTTTATCCCATGTAAAAAATACAATTTCAAAATTTGCTACATAAGACCGAATCGGGCCAGTCAGTCACATTTTGTCACGTTATTTTAAAATTGATTAAATCATTTTTTCCCCCTCATCAATCTACACACAATAGCCCATAATGACAAATCAAAAACAGGTTTTTAGAAGGACATTCTTGTCCCGAAGCCACTCCTGCCTTGTCTTGACTGTGTGATTAGGGTCATTGTCCTGTTGGAAGGTGAACCATCAAATCAAACCACATTGTATTTGTCACATACACATGGTTATCAGATGTTAATGCGAGTGTAGCGAAGTGCTTCTAGTTCGAACCATGCAGTAATATCTAACAAGTAATCTAACAATTTCACAACAACTACCTTATACACACAAGTGTAAAGGAATAAATAAGAATATGTACATAAAAATATATGGATGAGCGATGGCCGAACGGCATAGGCAAGATGCAGTAGATGGTATAGAGTACAGTATATACATATGAGCTGAGTAATGTAGGGTATGTAAACATTATATAAAGTGGCATTGTTTAAAGTGGCTAGTGATACATTTATTACGTCCAATTTGTTATTATTAAAGTGGCTAGAGATTTGAGTCAGTATGTTGGCAGCAACCACTCAATGTTAGTGATGGCTGTTTAACAGTCTGATGGCCTTGAGATAGAAGCTGTTTTTCAGTCTCTCGGTCCCAGCTTTGATGCACCTGTACTGACCTCGCCTTCTGGATGATAGCGGGGTGAACAGGCAGCGGCTCAGATGGTTGTTGTCCTTGATTAACTTTTTGGCCTTCCTGTGACATTGGGTGGTGTAGGTGTCCTGGAGGACAGGTAGTTTGCCCCTGGTGATGCGTTGTGCAGACCTCACTACCCTCTGGAGAGCCTTACGGTTGTGGGCGGAGCAGTTGCCGTAGCAGGCAGTGATACAGACCGACAGGATGCTCTCGATTGTGCATCTGTAAAAGTTTGTGAGTGTTTTTGGGAGCAAGCCGAATTTCTTCAGCCTCCTGAGGTTGAAGAGGCACTGCTGCGCCTTCTTCACCATGCTGTCTGTGTGGGTGGACCATTTCAGTTTGTCCGTGATGTGTACGCCGAGGAACTTAAAACTTTGCACTTTCTCTACTACTGTCCCGTCGATGTGGATAGGGGGCTGCTCCCTCTGCTGTTTCCTGAAGTCCACGATCATGTCCTTTGTTTTGTTGACATTGAGTGTGAGATTATTTTCCTGACACCACACTCCGAGGGCCCTCACCTCCTCCCTGTAGGCCGTCTTGTCGTTGTTGGTAATCAAGCCTACCACTGTAGTGTCGTCTCACCCATGGCCACGCAGTCATGGGTAAACAGGGAGTACAGGATAGGGCTGAGAATGCACCCTTGTGGGGCCCCAGTGTTGAGGATCAGCGGGGTGGAGATGTTGTTTCCTACCCTCACCACCTGGGGGCGGCCGTCAGGAAGTCCAGGACCCAGTTGGCAGTGTGCAGTGTGATTGCGATTGCATCGTCTGTGGACCTATTGGGGCGGTAAGCAAATTGGAGTGACTCTAGGGTGTCAGGTAGGATGGAGGTGATATGATCCTTGATTAGTCTCTCAAAGCACTTCATGATGACGGAAGTGAGTGCTATGGGGAGATATTCATTTAGCTCAGTTACCTTAGCTTTCTTGGGAACAGGAACAATGGTGGCCCTCTTGAAGCATGTGGGAACAGCAGACTGGGATAAGGATTGATTGAATATGTCCGTAAACACACCAGCCAGCTGGTCTGCGCATGCTCTGAGGACACGGCTAGGGATGCCGTCTGGGCCGGCAGCCTTGCAGGGGTTAACACGTTTAAATGTTTTACTCATGTTGGCTGCAGTGAAGGAGAGCCCACAGGTTTTGTTAACAGGCCGTGTCGGTGGCACTGTATTGTCCTCAAAGCGAGCAAAGAAGTTGTTTAGTTTGTCTGGGAGAAAGACAACGTGGTTCGCAATGGGGCTGGTTTTCTTTTTGTAGTCCATGATTGACTGTAGACCCTGCCACTTACCTCTCGTGTCTGAGCCGTTGAATTGCGACTCAACTTTGTCTCTATACTGAAGCTTAGCTTGTTTGATTGCCTTGTGGAGGGAATAGCTACACTGTTCGATCATGTTTCCGGTCGCCTTGCCCTGAGTAAAAGCAGTGGTTCGCGCTTTCAGTTTTGCGCGAATGCTGCCATCAATCCACGGTTTCTGGTTGGGGAAGGTTTTAATAGTCACAATGGATACACTCTACAAGAGAGCCAAGGAAATGGTTAGGTATGCAAAGGGTCATAAAGTTATAGCAGCAATCTACCTCACCAAGCAAAGTGAGAAGAATAAGAGTGTCTGAGCTGTTGAATTGCGACTCTACTTTGTCTCTATACTGACGCTAAGCTTGTTTGATTGCCTTGCAGAAGGAATGGTAGCATTGCCATTCCCTCGAATCCGAGGTCCTGAGTGCTCTGGAGCAGGTTTTCATCAAGGATCTCTCTGTACTTTGCTAAATTCATCTTTCCCTCGATCCTCACTAGTCTCCCAGTCCCTGCCGCTGAAAAACATCCTCACAGCATGATGTTGCTACCCCAATGCTTCACCGTGCAGATTATGCCAGGTTTTCTTGATGCTTGGCATTCAGGCCGAAGAGTTCAGCCTGGTTTCATCAGACCAGAGAATCTTATTTCTCATGGTTTGAGAGTCTTTAGTTGCCTTTTAGCAAACTCCAAGCGGGCTGTCATGTCCCTTTTTCTGAGGAGTGGCTTCCTTCTGGCCACTCTACCATAAAGGCCCGATTGGTGGAGTGCTGCAGAGATGGTTGTCCTTCTGGAAGGTTCTCCCATCTTCACCTCCCTGACCAAGACCCTTCTCCCCCGATTGCTCAGTTTGGCCGGGCGGCCAGCTCTAGGAAGAGTCTTGGTGGTTCCAAACTTCTTCCATTTAAGAATGATGGAGGCCACTGTGTTCTTGGGGACCTTCAAAGCTGCGGAAATGTTTTGGTACCCTTCCCCAGATCTGTGCCTCAACACAATCCTGTCTTGGAGCTCTACGGACAATTCCTTCAACCTCATGGCTTGGTTTTTGCTCTGTGGGACCTTCTATAGACAGGTGAGTGCCTTTTCAAATCATGTTCAATCAATTGAAAATACTACAGGTGGACTCCAATCAAGTTGTAGCAACTCAAGGATGATCAATGTAAACTTCGAGTCTCATAGCAAAGGGTCTGAATACTTCTCTAAATAAGGTATATATACATATATATAGTGGAAGGACCACCAGAGGGCAGGCTGGGCTCACACGGATAGTAGCCCAACATGGCATGTGAGACAAGGAAACCAGAGGCAATTAAGCACAGCTGACAGTACTAATGAGATATTCTCTTTCCCCTATAAGAGAGAGGATGGAACCAGCACGAAGGGGGGAAGATAAACTATCTCTGGAGAATGGCTACTGAGAGAGAGGTGCTATCCAAGAAGAGCCATTAAGACGGTGACAAATCTGTGATTGTTGTTATAGTTTAAAGATAATTGTCTTGTGATCCTGTGTCATCTAAAGAAGATATATGTTGTTCCTTGGGAGATTCTCATTGACTGTGTTGGAGTGTTTGTATTGTCAGAAATCCCTCAATAGAGAACTGTGTTCAATCAAGAATACCTACTCCTGACTCATTTATTCCACCTTTCCACTTTAGAGTGACACCAAATTACTTGGTCGGCTCACTATATATATATATATATATATATATATTATATATATATTAGTTAAAGTCAGAAGTTTACATACACCTTAGCCAAATACATTTAAACTCCATTTTTCACAGTTCCTGACATTTAATCCAAGTAAAAATCCAGTTAGGATCACCACTTTATTTTCAGAAATGTGAAATGTCAGAATAATAGTAGAGAGAATGATTTATTTCAGCTTTTATTTATTTAATCACTTTCCCAGTGGGTCAAAAGTTTACATACACTCAATTAGTATTTGGTAGCATTGCCTTTAAATTGTTTAACTTCGGTCAAATGTTTCGGGTAGCCTAACACAAGCTTCCCACAATAAGTTGGGTGAATTTTGGCCCATTCCTCCCATTACTCCTGAGTCAGGTTTTTAGGCCTCCTTGCTCGCACATGCTTTTTCAGTTCTGCCCACAAATTTTCTATTGGATTGAGGTCAGGGCTTTGTGATGGCCACTCCAATACCTTGACTTTATATCCACATAATTTCCCTCCCTCATGATGCAATCTATTTTGGGAAGAGCACCAGTCCCTCCTGCAGCAAATCAACCCCACAACATGATGCCGCCACCCTCGTGCTTCACGCTTGGGATGGTGTTCTTCGGCTTGCAAGCATTTTTCCTCCAAACATAACGATGGTCATTATGGCCAAACAGTTCTATTTTTGATGCTGCCACCCCCGTGCTTCACGCTTGGGATGGTGTTCTTCGGCTTGCAAGCATCTTTCCTCCAAACATAACGATGGTCATTATGGCCAAACAGTTCTATTTTTGTTTCATCAGACCAGAGGACATTTCTCCAAAAAGTATAATCTTTGTCCCCATATGCAGTTGCAAACCGTAGTCTGGCTTTTTAATGTCAGTTTTGGAGTAGTGGCTTTTTCCTTGCTGATCGGCCTTTCAGGTTATGTCGATATAGGATTTGTTTTACTGTGGATATAGATACTTTTGTACCTGTTTCCTCCAGCATCTTCACAGGGTCCTTTGCTGTTGTTCTGGGATTGATTTGCACTTTTCGCACCAAAGTACTTTCATCTCGAGGAGACAGAACACGTCTTCTTCCTGAGCGGTATAACAGCTGTGTGGTCCCATGGTGTTAATACTTGCGTACTATTGTTTGTACAGATGAACGTGGTACCTTCAGGCGTTTGGAAATTGCTCCCAAGAATGAACCAGAGTTCTTGGCTGATTTCTTTAGATTTTCCCATGATGTCAAGCAAAGAGGCACTGAGTTTGAAGGTAGGCCTTGGAATACATCCACAGGTACACCTCCAATTGACTCAAATTAGGTCAATTAGCCTATCAGAAGCTTCTAAGGCCATGAGATCATTTTCTGAAATTTTCCAAGCTGTTTAAAGGCACAGTCAACTTAGTGTATGTAAACTTCTGACCCACTGGAATTGTGATATAGTGAATTATAAGTGAAATAATCTGTCTGTAAACAATTGTTGGAAAAATGACTTGTGTCATGCACAAAGTAGATGTCCTAACCGACTTGCCAAAACTATAGTTTGTTAACAAGAAATTTGTGGAGTGGTTGAAAAACGAGTTTTAATGACTCCAACCTAAGTGTATGTAAACTTCTCACTTCAACTGTATACACACACTACCGTTCAGAAGTTTTGGGTCAATTATAAATGTCCTTGTTTTTGAAAGAAAATCATGTTTTTTTGTCCATTAAAATCACATCAAATTTATCAGAAATACAGTGTAGACATTGTTCATGTTGTAAGTGACTATTGTACCTGGAAACGGCAGATTTATTAATTGAATATCTACGTAGGCGTACAGAGGCACATTATCAGCAACCATCACTGCTGTGTTCCAATGGCACGTTGTGTTAGCTAATCCAATGCAAATAGTCCGGGTAACCATTTGATTACCTGTTCAGGACTCTTATGGCTTGGGGGTAAAAACTGTTGAGAAGCCTTTTTGTCCTAGACTTGGCACTCCGGTACCGTTTGCCATGCGGTAGTAGAGAGATCAGTCTATGACTGGGGTGGCTGGGGTCTTTGACAATTTTTAGGGACTTCCTCTGACACCGCCTGGTGTAGAGGTCCTGGATGGCAGGCAGCTTAGCCCCAGTGATGTATTGGGCCGTACGCACTACCCTTTGTAGTGCCTTGCGGTCGGAGGCCGAGCAATTGCCGTACCAGGCAGTGATGCAACCAGTCAGGATGCTTTCGATGTTGCAGCTTTAGAACCTTTTGAAGATCTGAGGGCCCATGCCAAATCTTTTTAGTTTCCTGAGGGGGAATGGGATTTGTCGTGCCCTCTTCACGACTGTCTTGGTGTGTTTGGACCATTCTAGTTTGTTGGTGATGTGGACACCAAGGAACTTGAAGCTCTCAACCTGCTCCACTACAGCCCCGTTGATGAGAATGGGGGCGTACTCGGTCCTCCTTTTCCTGTAGTCCACAATCATCTCCTTAGTCTTGGTTACGTTGAGTGATAGGTTGTTATTCTGGCACCACCTGGCCAGGTCTCTGACCTCCTCCCTATAGGCCGTCTCGTCGTTGTCGGTGATCAGGCCTACCACTGTTGTGTCGTCTGCAAACTTAATGATGGTGTTGGAGTCGTGTCTGGCCATGCAGTCGTGGGTGAACAGGGAGTACAGGTGGGGCCTGAGCACGCACCCCTGGGGGGCTCCAGTGTTGAGGATCAGTGTGGCAGACGTGTTGCTACCTACCTTCACCACCGGGGGCAGCCTGTCAGGAATTCCAGGATCCAGTTGCAGAGGGAGGCATTTAGTCCCAGGATCCTTAGCTTAGTGATGAGCTTTGAGGGGACTATGGTGTTGAACGCTGAGCTGTAGTCAATGAATAGCATTCTCACATTAGTGTTCCTTTTGTCCAGGTGGGAAAGGGCTGTGTGGAGTGCAATAGAGATTGCATCATCTGTGGATCTGTTTGGGCGGTATGCAAATTGGAGTGGATCTAGGGTTTCTGGGATAATGGTGTTGATGTGAGCCATTACCAGCCTTTCAAAGCACTTCATGGCTGCGGATGTGAGTGCTACGGGTCTGTAGTCATTTAGGCAGGTTGCCTTTGTGTTCTTGGGCACAGGGACTATGGTGGTCTGCTTGAAACATGTTGGTATTACAGACTCAATCAGGGACATCAGTGAAGACACCTGCCAGTTGGTCAGCACATGCCCGGAGCACACATCCTGGTAATCGTTCTGGCCCCGCAGCCTTGTGTATGTTGACCTTTTTAAAGGTCTTACTCACGTTGGCTACGGAGAGCGTGATCACACAGTTATCCGGAACAGCTGATGCTCTCATGCATGCCTCAGTGCTGCTTGCCTCGAAGCGAGCATAGAAGTGATTTAGCTCGTCTGGTAGGCTCGTGTCACCGGGCAGCTCAGAACTGTGCTTCCCTTGGTAGTCTGTAATAGTTTGCAAGCCCTGCCACATAAGACGAGCGTCAGTGCCGGAGTAGTATGATTCAATCTTAGCCCTGTATTGACGCATTGCCTGTTTGATGGTTCGTCACAGGGCATAGCAGGAGTTCTTGTAAGCTTCCCGGTTAGAGTCCCGCACCATGAAAGCGGCAGCTCTGCCCTTTAGCTCAGTGCGAATGTTGCCTGTAATCCATGGCTTCTGGTTGGGGTATGTACGTACAGTCACTGTGGGGACGACGTCCTCGATGCACTTATTGATAAAGCCATTGACTGATGTGGTGTACTCCTCAATGCCATCGCAAGAATCCCGGAACATGTTCCAGTCTGTGATAGCAAAACAGTCCTGTAGTTTAGCATCTGCTTCATCTGACCACTTTTTTATAGACTGAGTCACTGGTGCTTCCTGCTTTAATTTTTGCTTGTAAATAGGATTCAGGAGGATAGACTTGTGGTCGGATTTACCAAATGGAGGGCAAGGGAGAGCTTTGTACGCGTCTCTGTGTGTGGAGTACAGGTGATCTAGAATTTCCTTCCCTCTGGTTGCACATTTATTATGTTCATAGAAATTTGGTAGAACTTATTTAAGTTTCCCTGCATTAAAGTCTCCGGCCACTAGGAGCGCCGCCTCTGGGTGAGTGGTTTCCTGTTTGCTTATTTCCTAATACAGCTGACTGAATGCGGTCTTAGTGCCAGCATCTGCCTGTGGTAGTAAATAAACAGCCACGAAAAGTATAGCTGAAAACTCTCTAGGCAAGTAGTGTGGCCTGCAATTTATGACAATATACTATACTTTAGGCGAGCAAAATCTAGAGACTTCCTCAGATTTCGTGCACCAGCTATTGTTTTCAAATATGCACAGTCCGCCCCCCTTCGTCTTGCTGTTCTATCTTACCGGTGCAGCGTATGTCCCGCTAGCTGAATATTCATGTTGTCATTCAGCCACGATTCCGTGAAACATAGGATATTACAGTTTTTGATGTACCGTTGGTAGGATATTTGTGATCGTACCTCGTCTAATTTATTGTCCAATGATTGCACGTTGGCGAGTAATAATGACGGTAACGGCAGCTTTCCCACTCGCCTTCTGCGGGGCCTCACGAGGCATCCTGCTCTGTGTCCCCTTTACCTGCGTTTCTTCCTCTTGCAAATAACGGGGATGTTGGCCCTGTCGGGTGTTTGGAGAATGTCCTGTGCGTCTTGCTTGTTGAAGAAAAAATCTTTGTCTAATCCGAGGTGAGTGATCGCTGTCCTGATATCTAGAAGCTATTTTTTGCCGTAAGATACGGTTGCAGAAGCATTATGTACAAAATAAGTTACAAATAACATGAAAAAAAACACATAATAGCACAATTGGTTGTGCGCCCGTAAAACAGCTGCTATTTCTTCCAGCGCCATTTTACCGCGTGTGGGTGTGGGTTCGATTAAAGACTCAAAATGGCTAGAAACAAAGAACTTTGTTCTGAAACTCGTTAGTCTATTCTTGTTCTGAGAAATGAAGGCTATTCCATGTGAGAAATTGCCCAGAAACTGAAGAAGTCATACAAAACTGTGTACTACTCCCTTCACAGAACAGCGCAAACTGGCTCTAACCAGAATAGAAAGAGGAGTGGGAGGCCCCGTTGCACAACTGAGCAAGAGGACAAGTACATTAGAGTGTCTAGTTTGAGAAACAGACACCTCACATGTCCTCAACTGGCAACTTCATTAAATAGTACCTGCAAAACACCAGTCTCAATGTCAGCAGTGAAGAGGCGCATTTGACCCCCCCCTGTTTATAAGCTATGCATAGTCACTTTACCTACATGTACATATTACCTCGACTAACTCTGTACCGGCACCCCCTGTATATAGCCTCATTACTGTTATTTTAACGTTGATCTGTTATTTATTTTTTACTTCAGTTTATTTTTTGTAAATACTTTACTTAACACGTATTTTTCTTTAAACCGCATTGTTGGTTAAAGGCTTGTAAGTAAGCATTTCAATGTAAGGTCTACACATGTTGTATTCAGCGCATGTGACAACTACAATTTGAATTGATTTGATATATATACAGTATGTTGTATATGATACCTGTTAGATATTGGGGGCTTTGTGGGATGTGCTTTTGCATGTTATTGCTGTAAGATGGAGTTAGCTTGCATGCTCTTATTGTAATGGTCACATTAACTCCCTGCCCTATTCAGTTATTTCGTGATCGTATGAAGTACGATCACATCTGTTACGCTGGTGCCGAGACCAGTCTTTGCTGGACATCTGTTACACCCACTCCCAAGTGGGCTGGGACCCAGCAGAATCACACTAATACACCCAGTCTCTCAATTCTCCATAATAACACTAATGCCTCCAATAGTAGGTCATTCCTATTAGATTCTATTCAATACAGACAGGGAATCTGAGCATCCTACAATTCTGACAGGTTGAGGGTAGCTACTATTGTCAACAGTTGAACTGAGTATACAGACAGTTAATCTGTTAGTCTTCAACATAGGCCTATCTATCTCCACATCAAGTTTAGGAATGCAAACGCTCGCTCCTGTACGACAACTATCTGGGTGCTTGGAGCCATCTGTAAAAATCTGTAAAAAAACGCTCAAAGCTTCGTCAGTCGTCGCCAAAAGTTTTGAGAATGACACAAATCTTAATTTTCACAAAGTCTGCCACAGTTTGTATTATGGCAATTTGCATATACTCCAGAATGTTATGAAGAGTGATCAGATGAATTGCAATTAATTGCAAAGTCCCTCTTTGCCATGCAAATGAACTGAATCCCCCCAAAAAACATTTCCACTGCATTTCAGCCCTGCCACAAAAGGACCAGCTGACATCATGTCAGTGATTTTCTCGTTAACACAGGTGTGAGTGTTGACGAGGACAAAGCTGGAGATCACTCTGTCATGCTGATTGAGTTCGAATAACAGACTGGAAGCTTCAAAAGGAGGGTGGCACTTGGAATCATTGTTGTTCCTCTGTCAACTATGGTTACCTGGAAGGAAACACATGCCGTCATCATTGCTTTGCACAAAAAGTGCTTCACAGGCAAGGATATTGCTGCCAGTAAGATTGCACCTAAATCAACCATTTATCGGATCATCACGAACTTCAAGGAGAGCGGTTCAATTGTTGTGAAGAAGGCTTCAGGGCGTCTAAGAAAGTCCAGCAAGTGCCAGGGCCATCTCCTAAAGTTGATTCAGCTGCGGGATCGGGGCACCACCAGTACAGAGCTTGCTCAGGAATGGCAGCAGGCAGGTGTGAGTGCATCTGCACGCACAGTGAGGCGAAGACTTTTGGAGGATGGCCTGGTGTCAAGAAGGGCAGCAAAGAAGCCACTCCTCTCCAGGAAAAACATCAGGGACAGACTGATATTCTGCAAAAGGTACAGGGATTGGACTGCTGAGGACTGGGGTAAAGTCATTTTCTCTGATGAATCCCCTTTCCGATTGTTTGGGGCATCCGGAAAAAAGCTTGTCTGGAGAAGACAAGGTGAGCGCTACCATCAGTCCTGTGTCATGCCAACAGTAAAGTATCCTGAGACCATTCATGTGTGAGGTTGCTTCTCAGCTAAGGGAGTGGGCTCACTCACAATTTTGCCTAAGAACACAGCCATGAATAAAGAATGGTACCAACACATCCTCCGAGAGCAACTTCTCCCAACCATCCAGGAACAGTTTGGTGACGAACAATGCCTTTTCCAGCATGATGGAGCACCTTGCCATAAGGCAAAAGTGATAACTAAGTGGCTCGGGGAACAAAACATCGATATTTTGGGTCCATGGCCAAGAAACTCCCCAGACCTTAATCCCATTGAGAACTTGTGGTCAAGCCTCAAGAGGCGGGTGGACAAACAAAACCCCACAAATTCTGACAAATTCCAAGCATTGATTATGCAAGAATGGGCTGCCATTAGTCAGGATGTGGCCCAGAAGTTAATTGACAGCATGCCAGCGCAGATTGCAGAGGTCTTGAAAAAGAAGGGTCAACACTGCAAATATTGACTCTTTGCATCAACTTCATGTAATTGTCAATAAAAGCCTTTGACACTTATGAAATGCTTGTAATTATACTTCAGTATTCCATAGTAACATCTGACAAAAATATCTAAAGACACTGAAGCAGCAAACTTGGTGAAAATTTATATTTGTGTCATTTTCAAAACTTTTGGCCACGACTGTACCAATGTAATTGTCAACCAGTCCTCCTGCAGTATATCACTCACTTCTGAGCAGTCTTTTTATTTCACATGATCAACAGGATCCGGCCGTGCGCTGGATTTCCTTGTGCTGCACCTTTTGTGTTTTGCATAGAGGTGTGTGTAGCCTACTGTACAATCATCTGGTAAGCCTAATTCAATGGATACAACATGGCTATATACATTTACACAGCCATAGATCAATATACTATTTATAAACAAACTATTTGTTTTTTATTTGGTGTGTTATTTTTATATTGTTTATGAATTGCATGAAAACATAATAATAACCTGACAAGCATACTACTAAATTTGCAGTCGGCTTTTCCCAGCTGACAACAAACATTCCCACAACTTTAGAGAACATTCCTTTTCGAGTCTCATTTGGTCATTAACTATCATTTCCAGGAGACCATTCCCTTAATGTCAAATAGAACTTACCCAGAACGTGGGACCATGTTCTCAGAACTTAAGATATTAATGTTCTAGACACGTTTCATGGGAATGTTGCAAGAACATTCATGTCCAGTTTTTTGTGGGTTAAGAGAATATTCCATCAACATATCACCAAACATAATAACATTCTAGACACATTTCCTGGGAACATTGCAAGAACATTTATATGTCCAAAGACAAATTCATTACACATCAGGTCTTGTTATGGTTGCCAAGCAAGGCTCTGATTGGTGAACCACTGATACATTCATAGCTCTTTGTCTGTTGGCAAGGTTAAGGATACTCATACAGTGCTTTCAACATACTGTGTTTTCAACCTATATACACTGTATTTGACATAGATCATTACATTGTGCATGTATACAGTAATTATTATTCAGCATGTCATCACCTGGGATTTGAACTCACAAACTTTTTGGTTCACTGTCCACCAATCTTCCTGCTACGCCACCAAGGCCATATCAGGTATCAGTTTATCTGACTGTTCTCATCATTGATTTTATTGACTTATTTCAGTAAATGAAGGGATTTCTCTATTTGTCTAATGTTGGTGTGGCATATTAACCTGTTTCAATGATACTCCTGACTCACTATGATCGATCAAATATTTGATTTTAACAGAGCTGAGATTTACTTCAAAGTGCATTCACCCTACTGCTTCACCTATAAAGTGCCTAGGGAGGAGGGTTTATGGTTTCTTCTGAACAAGGCCCTAACTATACTAACCCAATAAGCACATGCCCTAAATATATCAGTTATTGCGACAGTGGTTGGGTGTTGTTCATTGGTGCTGATGGCCTGGGTTTGAGACCCGCTAGGGGAGTCACTTTGCTCTAGGCACTTGTGAAGACTTGAAACAACTTGATAGGTGTAAGCAATAGGGTGAATGATCTTTGAAGTAAATCTCAGCTCTGTTAAAAGTACACTCAAGAAACACTTTTATTGATCATAGGGATTCAGAAGTATCATTAAAAAAATCTTCATTTTTCTAGATTGTGTGTGTGTGTATTTCTGGATTATGTGTGTATTGTTTAAAAAAATGTATTGGTAGGTATTACTGCACTGTTGGCGATAGAAACACAAGCATTTCACTGCACCTGCGATAACATCTGCAAATCTGACTACGCAACCAATAAACTTTTATTTCCTTTGATTTTTAAACAGGTTAATACACTCCAACATCAGACAACTATACAGAAAGCTCTTCAATTGCTGAAATAAGTCAATCAAATCAATGATGAGAGAAAAGTTCAAACGAACTGATAACTAACACAGACATGGTGGCGTAGCAGGAAGATCTGAGTGACGTGAACCAAGAGCGTGGGCATTCAAATCCCAGGTGAGAACATGTTGAATAATAATTACTGTATAAATGAACACACTCAATGCAAATATTTAAGTTGAAAACACTGTATGGATCTGAAGGATAGGACCCTTTATTTCCGCCTAAAATTACACACCCAAATGTTAATAGCACTGTGTGTGAGTATCCCTAACATTGTCAACAGACAAAAAGAGTTGTGAATGGATCAGCGGATCACCATTCAGGGCCTTGATAGGCTTGGCAACATTCTCCAAACCCTCAGAAAACTGCACACGTTAATGTTCTTGCAATCCCATAAAACACATCTAGAACATTAATGTTGTATATTCTAAGAACAGTGTCACCATGTTCTAGATAAGTCCTGCTTGACATTAAGGGAATGTCCTCCTAACTTTAACACCAAAACATGTACAACAAATAAACTGGACACTCAAACATTAAGGGAATATTCCAGGTAACATTTTCTTTCCCTATAATCCTTAGCGGGGGATGTAGCTACAAAATGAACAAATAAAATGTTCTTGGCTCAGCTGAATTAGTTGTTAGGTGTACCTGCTGTCCCTGTCACCTCCATCTTGCCCTTGCATGGCTGCCTGGCATGTCTAATGATGGATGATTGTATTTTAATTACATTTTGATGGAATCAGTGAACTGTGGCTGGCTCGCCCTATAAAAAACCCTGGTGCTAGGTAATAACTCAGGGGGTATCTCTGAAGACAATGCTCCAGCAAACAGAGTATTCAGTCACCAATGCCCTAGAGAGGATGAACAGATTTTATGAATGTACAACATGCACTAGATCACCTCACCCAAGGCTGTCTACACAGCTTTTTCCACATGCCCTTTTGTCCTATGTTGTCTTTATGATTCAATGACTACATGTGTTATTTAAGCCTTAGATTACCAGAAAATATAGGCCAGCGCCTGCAGCGATATGAGTCTATTCATTTTATTTAATCAAACAATTAGGTTGCTCTTTTCACTTACATCAGGACCGACAAACATTTTTTATTGTGCGCAGGCACATTGCTATCATCAATAATCATTTGATTTGCAGGCATCCAGTACCAGTCTCTTCCTGTCCCATCGATGGACAAGGGTGGATGTCCTGTGGAGGATGCCCATATGGTGTAGCATATTGTGAGCTACATGCATCCTCAGCACCATCTCCTGAAAGTATGGCAATGGGAGCATTGGAATCCTCTGATATCCAGTACGAGTCAGGAGACACTCTTTTCACAGCACTTTGATACAGCTACGACCGTACCTGATTTTCGTAGCAGGTTAAGAGAGCATTTTCGCTAACCCTAAACCTTTTCCTAACCTTAACCTAATTCTCCTAACCTGCTACGTTAATTCCCCTAACCTGCTGCATAAGTTCTCCTAACCTGCTACAAAAAAGTAACTTCCGGTCGTAGCTGTATCAGTGTAGTAGGATGTAGGATGATTTCTCCGACTGTCAGCTAATACTGTCTGCTACATAATGCTGCTGTCCCATGATTAGGAGCATGCTGGTCAGTGATGTGTAGTTCTGTTACCATTTGTCAGCAAGTTCCTGCTAATGTGGGTGAGTAACAATAGCTCAAGCACCTCAGTTACAAATCTCTTGTTTGTGTTCTCAGCATCAGCAGTTGCTCCACTTTAGGCGATGCAGCTGTACAGCAGGCAAGTAAACATCCTTCTCAGAACCCAGCTAGGGAAGGAGGAGAATAGAGAGAGAGGGGGAGCATGTGAGGTAAAGAGAGAGTGAGGTAGAGAAAGGAGACAGAGAGGAAGAGCGAGCACGAGGAGAGAAAGAGAAGAGAAGGAGAAGGAAAGAGAGTGAGAGTGTTCATTTCACTTCCTAATCGGTTTTCCTGGGGATCTATCATCGACTGCAG
This sequence comes from Salmo salar, assembly GCF_965601325.2. Lineage (NCBI taxonomy): Eukaryota > Metazoa > Chordata > Actinopteri > Salmoniformes > Salmonidae > Salmo > Salmo salar. The sequence goes on along the minus strand of NC_138314.1, from coordinate 21,071,840 downwards.
AAGAAAAGAAAGAGGTATGATAGAATAGATTTCTCCACATATCTTCTCTGGTTAAGGACCTATTGCATTTTTTACAAAGACACTTATTCACCACACAGAGGTAAGGCTATATATTTCCCTCTAACTATTTTTGAGTCAGTCTCCTCGTGCATCAAGCATTCAGAAGTTAAACAACAGCTATTGTTGAGCCATCGTAAGCAGAATTACAGTATGTTTGTTTATATAATGGAAATTGCATAGTCTATTTTTCCATGGTTATTACCAGGGCATTCTCCAGGTACTGTTTGGCACTATGTAGATTCATTGATCCACTGATAATGTGAGTGAGGTTAGTACTAGAATGCTTGTTTGAATTTCTTATTATTGAGGTGTAAGGAGTCCTCATATTATGCTATCAGGCATATCTTGGAAATGGCTATTTGTCAGCGTTATAATGTCTAGTCAATGAACTCAGCTGTGGTACAGGTATTTAGAATTTAAGAAAATGTTGTTCTGTTCGCATTGCAGGTGTGATTATCATCAGCCCATTAGTGGAGACCTGACTATGACTGCCAGTGTCATTAATAACCTGCCTGAAATTTGGATTAAACAGTCAATCGCGACAAAGCTTTGAGAGATTACAAGAACCACTGTGTAAATAGGATCCTATTTGAGAAAATGTAGTTCTGTTCGCAATGCAGGTGTGATTATCATCAGCCCATTAGTGAAGATCTGACTATGACTGCCAGTGTCATTAATAACCTGCCTGAAATTTGGATTAAACAGTCAATCACAATCACGAACATGCTTTGAGAGATTACAAGATCCACTGCGTAAATACGATCCTTTTTGTTGATAGGAAAATCATTACCACAATTACCACACGATGATTACCACACAGTGATTAACACACAGGGATTCAGTGTAGAGTAGATCATATGGTGTAGACAGAGGATACAATTCATTTGAGATCATACGTTCCCTCTTCCATATGATCTGATCCAGAACAGAACGCACGCTTCACTTGCCAGTCCATCGCTTCACTTCCTCAACCTCAGTCAACTGACTGTCACTTATGTATGACACTCCCCCTTATAGGACGCATTATCTGACTTTTATCTAGTAGAAAAATGTCTCGCAGGCATGGAGCTGCTTTCTGTGCATACACTATTCAGTGTATTTTTATATTTAACCTTTATTTAACTAGGCAAGTCAGTTAAGAACAAATTCTTATTTACAATGACGGCCTAGGAACAGTGAGTTAACTGCCTTGTTCAGGGGCAAAACAACAGATTTTTACCTTGTCAGCTCGGGGATTCGATCCACCAACCTTTCGGTTACTGACCCAACGCTCTAACCACTAGGCTACCTGCCACCCCTATATGCAGCAGCATTCATCATAACACTGTCATAGCACAGTGGTAAAAGGGTTATTTGGCTGTCCCCAAGGGAGAACCCTTTGAAGAACCCTTTTTGGGTCCATGTAGAACCCTTTCCCCAGAGAGTTCTACATGGAACCCAAAAGAGGTCTACCTGGAACCAAAAAGGGTTCTCCAATGGGGACAGTCAAAGAACCCTTTTGGAACCCTTTTTTGCGAGTGTAATGTATGTATCAGGGTTCTATATCAATGGAGAATGAGTAATATGCCCTTTGCAGTTCCCTCTGTGAACACATTACAGCTTTACATAACAAAGTGAGCAAAACTGTAAAATGTGTTACTATCAAAGATCAGAGGCCAAAATATGAATTTTCACATTCAATTGCTTTACCCCATAATGCAGTTGATCTACGTAAAGCTCAATAGTCTGTTTTCTTCTTACAAATCTAATTAGCTGATTTATGGCCAATTAGATTTGTAGTGGACTCACAGTGCCATGAATGCTCTCTCACTGTTTGCATACTGATAAATAATTAAGAGTGCATGGAGGACAATTTAAATTATGTGGGGAACTTGTGTTTGAACTGTGTTCAGATATATTCAGTCAGAAAGTGGTACAAGCACGACTCGAGATTATGAGGCTTTGACGGTTGTCCTATGAGAATCTGTTTTTGCCCTAAATGCTGTGTGTGGAAGGAGAGGAGCAGGCAGCAGCTGGGTAACACAGGAGACCCAGGGAGGGAATGTGTGTGGTGCCCCAACCAGCTTCCCCAGCCCCGTGTAAACGAGATAGCTCAGACGTTTCACAGCTCTGTGGCTTTAATGAGCTGCCGCGCTGCAGCATGTCCATCATGAGGTGGACCAGAACATAACATCTCTCCAGGCCGCATACAGTACGCAGATGCAGTACAGCACCACCCATCATGTTCACCCATGTGTGACACAGCCAACCTAACACAAACCACACACTCCATCTCTCCACCATCCACTCACTGTAACATCCACTCTCACTAATACACAAGCAGCACACAATATAGCAGAGATACTGGCTGTACAACTTACTGTTTATTGCTAGCAGCATACTGCTGAGCATCTAACTGTTACAGCATATGTTATGTGTGTTTGGGCTTATAATCGGGGAATGGGCCATATGTTATGTGTGTTTGGGCTTATAATCGGGGAATGGGCCATATGTTGTGTGTGTTTGGGCTTATAATCGGGGAATGGGCAATATGTTATGTGTGTTTGGGTTTATAATCGGGGAATGGGCCATATGTTGTGTGTGTTTGGGTTTATAATCAGGGAAATGGGCCATATATTATGTGTGTTTGCGTTTATAATCGGGGAATGGGCCATATGTTATGTGTGTTTGGGTTTATAATCGGGGAATGGGCCATATGTTATGTGTGTTTGCGTTTATAATCGGGGAATGGGCCATATGTTATGTGTGTTTGGGTTTATAATCGGGGAATGGGCCATATGTTATGTGTGTTTGCGTTTATAATCGGGGAATGGGCCATATGATGTGTGGTGCAAAGCTGTTGGCATTATGAACTGGGAGACAAATAGTACATGGAAGGTCATGAAGGATGAGAGGGATATTAAAAAGAGCTATATTGTATTATAAGCAATATTGGCAATTAAAAAAATTATAATAATTATACAACGATAATTCCTCTCAGGAATGACAGAGTAAAAACAGCAAGAGTAGACAAGTTGATGCCTCCCATGCCTGTCTTTCATACTCACAGGAGGCAGGAACGGAGAGGAAGATGCATTCTTTCCCCCTGGAAGGCACATCCATGGCATCATCAATTCAGGAAAGGGAAAGTGACAGCTAATCAAACACAATAGGCTGACCCACAGATTACACACACTCCAGTCTTCAAGGCTATGTGTGGCAAATAAATAAGACCATAGATAACCTTATGGTGTTACGTCTCACTTTTTCTATTTATCCCGACACTTCAGATGCCATGAAACTGGCTAGAGATTTTCCCTGAGCTGCACTCTTTCTGCTTACTCAGCTTTCATAGTGCTCTGAAGACCATTGGAAATAAATTAAATCAAAGCTCTTTAACAGAACTTATGAGTCAGATTTAATTGAACTTTCCTTAAGGAAAACTCTATGACTGTAGGAGCATTTCCTCAGATTTGCAGAATAGGAAAATTAGGTGATGTGAAGCTAGAGGATAGAGTGAACACAGGAGTCAAATCTGCCTGGTTGCCAGGAGACTGCCGTTGGTGGATTATGAAATAAGTCTCAATGCTTTACACTTTCCCAGGCATGAACAGGGACTTGACAAATTGTAACTAATCCAACAGTCGATACAGCCAAGCTGTGTGACATCTTGTTTCATCCATTAGTACTAAAAGTCCCTTGGAGATCAAGCAAAGAAAAAGGAAAAGGTTTTCATTTGGACAAGGTTGTCTAAGTAAGAGAAACCACTGCACTGCCCCTTGTGCCCCCCCCCCTACTGCTGGTCAGATGTATTCATTAGAATGATAGGTATGACGTGCAATGAATAGATTGTTTTTTAGGTCGAAATGCCAAATAAACATGGTTGATTAGTGCCACTTTTTAGGATGTCAATATAAATTCATGTATTTATGGTTGTTTGTAATTTTGTCCTGCCTTTTAATCATTATATGTGGTATTGTTTTTACCACCGAGGACCACTTTGGAAACAAGCAATTTAATTACAACTTTTAAGTGATATCCTCTGGGTCCACATTGTACATTTTGTTGTATATGTCTGTTACCCAAAATAAATTCAATAAAATAAAAAAAAATCCAATCTGATCCCATCATATGACCCTCCTTTCTCTTGTTGTTCAGCAGCTAACAACAATGGAGACAGCCCTTTCCACCCCCAATAATATCCAGATATGTGAGGTGACCTGCGATTCCTTCCGCATCGCCTGGGACATGACCCCTGAGGATACTGCCAGGGCCACACACTTCTTCATAGACCTGAGCCGCAAAGAGGGCGGGGATCCCAACCGCTTCAAACACAGGGTGTGTCTGACAGACTGTCACTGCTTTTCCCCCTCATAAACCTCCCCAGGCCCCCCAGCCGTCCCCCTTGACTCAATGACTATTACTCTTTCCACCGATAGTGACTCTGACTCCCGCTGTCTAGATCCATGTTCTTTACTTCTCATCACAGGAGGCTGGGGAGAACGGCTCATAATAATGGCTGGAATGGAGTGAATGGAATGGTATCAAACAAATCACATGTGTGATGTTTTTGTTACCATTCACGCCGTTCAAGCCATTACTATGAGCCTGTCCTCCCCAATTAAGGTGCCACCAACCGCTTGTGTTCTAATTCCTCCATGTCCTGTTCTCCAATAATAGACATTTCACTGCAACGTGATGTAATATGTTTTGATATAACCCAAGATAGCCAAGCATGAGACAGTGTCTATGCAGAACAATAGATAAAAGCCTGGTAATGAGTGTATCTGACTCTGCAGCAGTTACAACCCAGAGAGCAGTGTTAGTGCCCTTTAAGTCACTTCCAGTGGAGGAGAATGAGAATCTTGTGCTGCAAAACAGCTTTGGGCAAGTGACTCATGGGCACATTCGTTTCCTTTTGAATGGCCAAAAAACAGACAAAGCCTAAAAACTACAGCTCTGTTCTCTTTACTATGAACTGTGATTTTATTCCAGACCAGTCACTGAACTGATTTTCTGTATACTACCCATTTGTTTCTTCATTTTCTTTCTCTCAGGATCATGTTGTGAGTCCAAAAATATAGACCTAGCTAATTGCAATCAGTATTTGAAATACTAGAACGATTAAAATAGAAAATTAAGTGGCCATTTGTTATTTACAAATGGGATCCTTCCAAACAGACTGCAATTATGCACTACAACATTTACTGTTTAGTCATTTAGCAGACGCTCTTATCCAGAGTGACTTACAATAGTGAGTGCATACATTTGAATACTTTTTTCGTACTGGTCCCCCGTGGGAATCGAACCCACAACCCTGGCACCATACTCTGCCAACTGAGCTACATGGGACTACAACAGATTCAATCTGCTACTAAAACAGATTCAATCTGTTTACTGTTGGAAGGACCTTGGGCTATTACTTGAGGTTGGCTCTTATCGTAATACCCATGAAATAGAAAGTTATGACAGAGGGAGAATTTGAATAATTGAAATGAAAGATGTCATGCTCAGTCATTCCTGATGGGTGTTTCTAAACCTTTCTTACATCAACCCTACTCTATCCACACATTAATAGAATCTTCCAATGCCTTTATAAAAGCCCCTGACTGATGTTCTACAGAGCTGTTCAGGGTTGTGCTGCACTTGATTGGAAGTGTGTTTCTATCACTCGGAAATCAAAGCAACACAAACAAACTTGCACCAGGGTGGTTGCCATGGTTATGTGGGCCCTGTGAGCTTGTTTTAATTAGCTGTGCTTCTTAGAGGCCCTGGCCAAAACAAAGCCACTAATTTGGTTAGATCTACAGTAGCTTAACTAGACCAGTTTGTACCAGAATATGCTAAAGAAATGTATAATCCATGAGTGTGTTTACATAAAACATTTAGACATACTGCCAATCCTATTTTTACCTCTGAAACGCTGTATTCTAGCAATTCAACTGATGAGTCACTTGAATTAACATGTATCCCTGTTTCACCCATCAGGATGTGCCCACCAAACTGGTGGCCAAGGCAGTGCCTTTACCCATGGCAGTGAGAGGTCATTGGTTCCTGAGCCCACGGACAGAGTACTGTGTTGCTGTGCAGACTGCAGTGAGACAGGCAGACGGAGAGTACATGGTGTCTGAATGGAGCCAGGTGGTCGAGTTCTGCACAGGGGGTATGTCATAGAAGTACATCGATTTCTATAGCAGGACATTTACCAATGTAATGCAGGCCTTATGACCTGCTGTAGAGTATTGATTCAATTGAATATGCCTACAAAGGATTTGAACCAGGAACTTCATAACTGACTGTTTTTGTATGAAACAGATTATGCCATGGACCACCTCAAACAGCTCCTTGGTAAAGCACAGGGTTCTGCTGGAAGATTGCTGCGGTTCTCTGTGTTCTATCGCAACCAGCACCCTGACTACTTCCACTATGTCAGGTCAGTACTATACTCTGTAAATACACGTATAGGGATGTACTTGTGAAGTTCAATAACAAAATGTTTCTCCTTTTCTATTAGAACTGAGTGTGGGGGGCTGATGCGCCCAGCCCTGAAAGACAATAGTGGAAGTCACGGCTCCCCTATCAACAGCAAACTGCAGGGAGTCTTCCTCAGCTGCAACACTGAGTTTGACACAGGTCTTCCTCCAAACGACTCCCCCTACGGCCCCCTTCGTTTCCAGATCCCGGCCGGGAACCTGCTGAATCCCAACACCAATCTTTACTTTGCTGACTTCTACTGTATGTACACAGCCTATCACTATGTGGTGTTGGTACTGGCCCCTTCTGGCTCAGAGGGGGATAACTTCTGCCGTAGTAGTCTCCCCCTGCTGGACCTGACTGCCAACCCCTTCCTGACATACATCCCCCCCCAGAGGCAGGGAGAAGACTCTCTGTTCTGCCACGCCAGTGATGTCATCCTGGAGGTGCTCTACACAGACCCGCTGTATCTGGAGCAGGGCAGTGTGCTGGAGATCAGTGGCCACCACCAGATGAGCCAGACCACGGCCAACGCCAAGAAGGACCCCAGCTGCAAGGTGTGCAACATCAGTGTGGGCCGCTGAGAGAACTGACTGGACTGACAGGGTTTAGAGAACAGTGAGGATGTATATCGCCATCGTTGCAACAACAAAAAATTACTAGAGAAATGGGCTGAGTGATTTAATCCATCTAGTAGTGTAAGGACAGTAACACAACTGGGACAGCCCATCTCTTGGGGTATGTGCATGCTGCTTCCCCCATCCCTCCCCGTCACTACTAGAATTGCAAATCTCCATGTATCATCAATCACCACATGTAAATATGTCTTTAGGACAAGTGGACTAAAAGGGCCACCTGTATTAGCTCCTCCACTGCTGGAGAAAGCCGAGATGTACACGTTGTATTTGTCAAATAACATTACGTAAGATATACATTTCTGTCTTCTCCTTACAGTACCTGTTGGTCTTAGAGGTTTCCAAGATGTCTCATACCTAAAAACACACTGTCAATTTCATTTCTATTTGAAAACTTTCAAACATGATGTTAAATCTCATGATAAGTGAATAATAAAGATTTGAATTGACTGTAGGATGTCATTTGGTAAACCAATGCCCTCAACGAATGTGTCATGATTCCTGTGATAGTCACACAGTAGCTGTGAATCATGTACACAGGGACCCATTCTCAGTGGTCAGGATGTCCAGTCACAGCTTGCCTCTGTCATCTTTCCTTTTGTCTTATAGTCGATAAGTAATGATATGTCTCTGGCTGTCGAGATCAATGGAAGCATAACTCATTAGAAACAATGCCTGCTCCCTATAGTGTCTGATAACAGGCTTTAGTCATGTGGGCACCAGAGAATACAATACTGGGATAAGATTAGCTCACACTCACTCTCCTTTGAGGGATCTACACTGAACAAAAATATAGACACAACAATTCCAACGATTTTACTGAGTTACAGTTCATATAAGAAAATCAGTCAACTGAAATAAATTCATTAGGCCCTAATCTATGGATTTCACATGACTGGGCAGGGGCGCAGCCATGGGCATAGGCCCACCCACTTGGGAGACTGGCCTACCTACTGGAGAGCAAGGCCCAGCCAATCAGAATTAGTTTTTCCCCACAAAAGGGCTTTATTACAGATATAAATACTCCTCACGTTTCATCAGCTGTCAGGGTGGCTGGTCTCAGACGATCCCACAGGTGAAGAAGCTGGATGTGAAGGTCCTGTGCTGGCGTGGTCTGCGGTTCTGAGGCCGATTGGACGTAATGCCAAATTCTCTAAAATGACTTTGGAGGTGGTATATGGTAGAGAAATTAACATTGAATTATCTGGCAACAGCTCTGGTAGACATTCCTGCAGTCAGCATACCAATTGCACACTCCCTAAAAACTTGAGACATCTGTGGCATTGTGTTGTGTGACAAAACTGCACATTTTAGAGTGGCCTTTTATTGTCCCCAGCACAAGGTGCACCTGTGTAATAATGATCACGCTGTTTAATAAGTTTCTTGACATGCCACACCTGTCAGGTGGATGGATTATCTTGGCAAAGGGGAAATGCTCACTAACAGGGATGTAAACTAATTTCTGGGATCTTTTATTTCCCTTCAGGAAACATGGGACCAACACTTTACATGTTGCGTTTATATTTTTGTTCGGTATAATTTTTTCACTTCAGTATTCCATGATGTACTCAGGATATCAAAGATTTCTGGGATATCCTGTCTACAGCTGTCACATGGACACTGAAATTGGCTGTCAGACAACCGTAAGTAAGTGTTTATGAGGCACTATTTCTTGGTTAAAACCTGGCAGTTACTCAACACTGTTACTCAACACTTGGTCAGAGAGGAAGTGCACTGCACACTGACAGAAGTATAGAAGACTGTAGAGAATCTCAGGCTTTCCCTCCAGCCATATTGTAAATATTACAAATCCTTTTAGCTTTCGGTGAGCATGTTTGAAACTGAATAACCAGACACATCTACAATTTCCTAATGACTATTCTATCCTAATTACTCTTCTTCCAGAACGCAATTTACAGAGCAAGCAGTGCAACCAATGAAAAATATGACAATAGTTTATTTTAGCTGATGAGAACAGGTCTTTCACATTTTATCATATTACAGTTCGCCTCAGATTAACTTAGTGAAGATGAGGGTCTAAGCATAAAATGTTACGGTGAAGTTCAGTGTAGCCTAGTGCAGTCTTTCTGTTGTCCAGATTATGCCCCACAGCGTGCCTCAGGCTTGTCAGAGACAAACATGCTGTAGTTCTGTCCATTGCTATTGTCCCAGAATGGGGTGCTGTACTCATCAGGTCGATAAAACAAAGAATTTGAACTTCTCATCGAGCATGGGCAGGGTGATGTCAAATTCAAAGATGTCTGTGTCAGGTCCACCATAGCGCTCCTTCAGGAAAGCACAGGACACGTCTTGTTGGCTGTGCCAAGAGTCAAAGGTGATGCGGATTCCCACAGCCTTCTGGAAGCTCTGGTTCTTCACACTGCAGCTCCCCAGGAGAACCATGTCCTCCCTCAGCCTGGCACGGAAACACTGGAAGTCTGCAGAGGGCTGTGGGAAGCCCAGTCGCAGCCTGCTCTCCTCAATAGATTTGCTGACAGTGCAGCTAGAACCACCCTGTGTCGTGTTGCACCGCCTCTCTGGGCGTGATGACCGTGGGTACATCCACTCCACCATTTAATAGAATATGTTGGCTGCTGTTAGGGACACCCCTTAGAGTCAGTGAAAATCACAAGCTTTCTCTTAGCCTTGACTTCATCCTCACCACTCTACATTCAGAGGCACAGGTCTGTCTGGGGTAAGTGCTGTAGGTCTTAGCCTGCTCTGGGAGAGCTGCTCTGGCACGGGGGCTCTGATGTAGGGTCTCAGGTGCTTCAGAGAGGATGCACAGAACAGCTGGCACAGTGGTGGACACTGGCTCCAGCACAGCCTTACGGCCATGTCCAGAGGACCCAACATCTGTAATACCCTTTGAAGGATAAAGATGAAGGTCAATAAGCAAAGAACAATCTTCTACAGCTTACTGATAAATCATATGCATCATGACCATATAGCCATTCTTACGTTGTACAGGCCATCATCTGTTGTTTGGGGATATCTTCTGTAGTAAGAAGATCATAAAGGCATAGACTTCAGCTTGAATGACACTCTAGAAAATAGGGGAAACACTGCATTGAGTCTCAGAGATGCATAGCCTAAGACATTGATCTGCATGGACATATCGGTTCTAGTATTTGCTAACATATACAGTATGTCAAGACAACAATGCAATTAGAAAAACTGTTTTATGGAACAGCCTTGGACCTCTATATGGTGAGTTACAACAAGACTTGTCTCGCTATCAAAATAACATTTGACCAGTAACTGCAACAGTCAACTTAAAAACACTAACTTACAGTTTATTTGAAAAACTTGAAATCATCCTGTTGTTGTTAACTTTTCCTTCTCTCTTTACTGGTGCTGAACTAGTACGCACCTAGTATCAGTAGTGTCTGCGTTATATACCTCCTTAATCATCCTGACATCTGGTGTATCCCGGCTTCCCTACTCTCCTGACCAATGAAGTTAACTTTACTCATCATTCTTAGCCAATAGTGATGGGTTTTATGACATTTCCTTCCTCATTCCATAGGTAGCCTACAATTTCTACATGGTAGCACTCTAAGCCTGTCAATAACAGGCACATTTTATTTTGTGTGAGGAGTTACTTAATTTGGTCCTTACTACTATTCATAACACTGGATGTTATTAACACCAATCACCTTTTCTACTCAGACCTAAATTGGAACAAGTCTTAGGAGTCATTACTCAGCCCAAAACCTAACAATAGAAACACATAAAAGCATACAAATACAAAAATGGTCAAGCACAGACTATGAGTCATGAATAAAAGTCAGTCTGAGTATGAGGCTGCAGAGAGATATTGATTGTTGCTGATGGGGTGTTGAAGCTCGAGCAGCTTTCAGAAATTCAAACCTCCACTGATATTGTGGAAACAGTTCCAATAATCCTGGCCTCTATTCCTGGCCATGATGATCGACCCGTTGTTCCACCAAGACCTGGGCCAGTGGGCCCAGGTCCAAGCTTTCCTCTGCCAGTGAACTCTTCAAACTAACCCCCCCACTGTCCCTCCTCCTCTAGGATGCCAGTAGTCAGCAGGGACCAGCTGAGACATATCATGTCACATAACACTTTCCACACCTTATTTTCAGAACATATACTGCTCAAAAAAATAAAGGGAACACTTAAACAACACATCCTAGATCTGAATGAAAGAAATAATCTTATTAAATACTTTTTTCTTTACATAGTTGAATGTGCTGACAACAAAATCACACAAAAATAATCAATGGAAATCCAATTTATCAACCCATGAAGGTCTGGATTTGGAGTCACACTCAAAATTAAAGTGGAAAACCACACTACAGGCTGATCCAACTTTGATGTAATGTCCTTAAAACAAGTCAAAATGAGGCTCAGTAGTGTGTGTGGCCTCCACGTGCCTGTATGACCTCCCTACAATGCCTGGGCATGCTCCTGATGAGATGGCGGATGGTCTCCTGAGGGATCTCCTCCCAGACCTGGACTAAAGCATCCGCCAACTCCTGGACAGTCTGTGGTGCAACGTGGCATTGGTGGATGGAGCGAGACATGATGTCCCAGATGTGGTCAATTGGATTCAGGTCTGGGGAACTGGCGGGCCAGTCCATAGCATCAATGCCTTCCTCTTGCAGGAACTGCTGACACACTCCAGCCACATGAGGTCTAGCATTGTCTTGCATTAGGAGGAACCCAGGGCCAACCGCACCAGCATATGGTCTCACAAGGGGTCTGAGGATCTCATCTCGGTACCTAATGGCAGTCAGGCTACCTCTGGCGAGCACATGGAGGGCTGTGCGGCCCCCCAAAGAAATGCCACCCCACACCATGACTGACCCACCGCCAAACCGGTCATGCTGGAGGATGTTGCAGGCAGCAGAACGTTCTCCACGGCGTCTCCAGACTCTGTCACGTCTGTCACGTGCTCAGTGTGAACCTGCTTTCATCTGTGAAGAGCACATAATCTTATAATCTGCCAGTGGCGAATTTGCCAATCTTGGTGTTCTCTGGCAAATGCCAAACGTCCTGCACGGTGTTGGGCTGTAAGCACAACCCCCACCTGTGGACGTCGGGCCCTCATACCACCCTCATGGAGTCTGTTTCTGACCGTTTGAGCAGACACATGCACATTTGTGGCCTGCTGGAGGTAATTTTGCAGAGCTCTGGCAGTGCTCCTCCTGCTCCTCCTTGCACAAAGGTGGAGGTAGCGGTACTGCTGCTGGGTTGTTGCCCTCCTACGACCTCCTCCACGTCTCCTGATGTACTGGCCTGTCTCCTCCATGCTCTGGACACTACGCTGACAGACACAGCAAACCTTCTTGCCACAGCTCGCATTGATGTGCCATCCTGGATGAGCTGCACTACCTGAGCCACTTGTGTGGGTTGTAGACTCCGTCTCATGCTACCACTAGAGTGAAAGCACCGCCAGCATTCAAAAGTGACCAAAACATCAGCCAGGAAGCATAGGAACTGAGAAGTGGTCTGTGGTCCCCACCTGCAGAACCAATCCTTTATTGGGGGTGTCTTGCTAATTGCCTATAATTTCCACCTGTTGTCTATTCCATTTGCACAACAGCATGTGTGCTGTCCAATTTGTAAGTCGCTCTGGATAAGAGCGTCTGCTAAATGACTAAAATGTAAATGTAAATGTGAAATGTATTGTCAATCAGTGTTGCTTCCTAAGTGGACAGTTTGATTTCACAGAAGTGTGATTGACTTGGAGTTACATTGTGTTGTTTAAGTGTTCCCTTTATTTTTTGGAGCAGTGTATTTACATGTCAAAGAAAACTAGGTCACCTTCAGTTTCTCTGTTCAACAGACAACAATATGTTGACAACATAACATTGTATGTTTTTCTAATTTATTGCACATTCATAACATACCAGTGTTCTACTATCCACAGGGTACTGTTCTAGATCTATTATTGACTGGGAAACAAAGTATGAATGCATATGCTATCAGTGGTGAACTACACTGAGTGTACAAAAAATGAGGAACACCTGCTCTTTCCATGACATAGACTGACCAGGTGAATCCAGGTGAAAGCTATGATCCCTTATTGATGTCACCTGTTGAATCCACTTCAATCAGTGTAGATGAAGGGGAGGAGACAGGTTAAATAAGGATATGTATGTCTTGAGACATTATTTATTATTCAGAGTGTAAATGGGCAAGACAAAAGGCTTAAGAACTGCAACACTCCTGGGTTTTTCACGCTCAACAGTTTCCCGTGTGTATCACAAATGGTCCACCACCAAAAGGGCATCCAGCCAACTTGACACAACTGTGGGAAGAATTGAAGTCCACATGGGCCAACTTTTGACACCTTGTAGAGTCCATGCCTTGAAGAATTGATGCTGTTCTAAGAGAAAAAGGGAGTGCAACTCAATATTAGGATGTTGTTTCTAATGTTTTGTACTCTGTGTAGGATGATTGAATGTTAAAGGAGATGTGTATAGGGTAAACTTTCTCCAATCATCTATTCCTGGTGCTCCCAATTACATGAAAGAAAAATACAATAAGCATGAAAAATATCCTGTGCTAAAACGCCTTAAATAACAATGCAATTAATACACTTATGTCTCAAAGAAATGCTGGAGAACACCCCATTTCCTTGGGCCGTACCTGGACTTAGACCCAGTGATGTAGTGGTGCCTGGAGAAGTGAGTATACTGTAATTTTGCTAAAAATGTCCCGATGAAGGATAGGCCTAGCGCAGAGCCTGTCTCACCTCTCTGAGGAGGTTCCCATTGCTTGAAAGGCAGCCACAGTGTGTCCTTTATTTAAAGGGGGAGATCAAGCTGATCCTAACTGTTGTAGGCCAAATTCTATTTTGCCCTGTTTATCAAAAGTGTTGGAAAAACTTGAAAGCCAGTCAGTTGATTATTGTCTTGACGTCTATAGTATTTTCTCTGGTATGCATTCTGGTTTCCACTCAGGTTATGGATGTGGCATTTCAACCTTAAAGGTCCTAAATTATCTCACCATTGCCATTTATTCTAAGCAATGTTGTGCTGCTATTTTTATTGACTTGGCCGGAGCTTTTGATATGGTAGCGCATTCCATTCTTGTGGGCCGGCTAAGGAGTATTGGTGTCTCTGATGGGTCTTTGGTCTGGTTTGCTAACTATCTCTCTCAAAGAGTCCAGCGTATAAAGTCAGAACATCTGCTGTCTCAGCCACTGCCTGTCACCCACGGAGCACCCCAAGGCTCGATCCTAGGCCCTACGCTCTTCTCAATTTATGTCAACAACATAGCTCAGGAAGTAGGAAGCTCTCTCATCCATTTATATGCAGATGATAGTCTTATACTCAGCTGGCCCCTTCCCGGATTTTGTGTTAAATGACTACAACAAAGCTTTTTTGGTGTCGAACAAGCTTCCTCTGCCCTTATCCTTGTTCTGAGCACTTCCAAAACAAAGGTCTTGTGGTTCGGGAAGAAGAATTAACCCTCTCCCCACCAGTGTGATTACTACCTCTGAGGGTTTAGAGCTTGAGGTAGCCACCTCATACAAGTACTTGGGAGTATGGCTAGACGGTACACTGTCATTCTATTCATGCTAAGGTTAATCTAGACTTGGTTTCCTCTATTGTAATCGCTCCTCTTTCACTCCAGCTGCCGAACGAACCCTGATTCAGATGACCATCCTACCCATGCTAGATTACGGAAACGTAATTTATAGATCGGCAGGAAAGGGTGCTCTAGAACAGCTAGATGTTCTTTACCATTTGGCCATCAGATTTGGCACCAATGCTCCTTATAGGACACATCACTACACTCTATACTCCTCAGTAAACTGGTCATCTCTGTATACCTGTTGCAAGACCCACTGGTTGATGCTTATTTATAAAATCCTCTTAGGCCTCACTCCCCCCTATCTGAGATACCTACTGCAGCCCTCATCCTCTACATACAACACCCATTCTGCCAGTCACATTGTTAAAGGTCCCCAAAGCACACACATCCCTGGGCACGAGCTGCAAAAAAAACACTCAAACTGGACCGTTTTATATCCATCTCTTCATTCAAAGACTCAATCATGGACACTCTTACTGACAGTTGTGGCTGATTCACGTGATGTACTGTTGTCTCTACCTTCTTGCCCTTTGTGCTGTTGTCTGTGCCCAATAATGTTTGTTTTTTTTACCATGTTTTGTGCTTCTGCCATGTTGTGTTGCTACCGTGTTGTTGTCATGTTGTGTTTTTTTTTTTTAATCCCAGTCCCCGTAGGAAGCCTTTTGCCTTTTGGTAGGCCGTCATTCTAAATAACTATTTGTTCTTAACTGACTTGCCTAGTTAAATAAGATAAATAAAAAAAGGCTCCCAGTGACACAACATGAATGACCTAAAAGCTGTGCTGCGCATTAGGCTAATAAACTCAGAAAAAAAAAAACGTCCCTTTTTCAGGACCCTGTCTTTCAAAGATTATTTGTAAAAATCCAAATAACTTCACAGATTTTCATTGTAAAGGGTTTAAATACTGTTTCCCATGCTTGTTCAATGAACCATAAACAATAAATGATCATGAACCTGTGGAACGGTTGTTAAGAGACTAACAGCTTACAGACGGTAGGCAATTAAGGTCACAGTTATGAAAATGTAGGACACTGAAGAGGACTTTCTACTGACTCTGAAAAACACCAAAAGGAAGATGCCCAGGGTCCCTGCTCATCTGCGTGAACGTTCCTTAGGCATGCTGCAAGGAGGCATGAGGACTGCAGATGTGGCCAGGGCAATAAATTGCAATGTCTGTACTGTGAGACGCCTAAGACGGCGCTATAGGGAGACAGGACGGACAGCTGATCGTCCTCGCAGTGGCAGACCATGTGTAACAACACCTGCACAGGATCGGTACATCCAAACATCACACCTGTGGGACAGGATGGCAACAACAACTGCCCGAGTTACACCAGGAACGCACAATCCCTCCTTCAGTGCTCAGACTGCCCGCAAAAGGCTGAGAGAGGCTGGACTGAGGGCTTGTAGGCCTGTAAGGCAGGTCCTCACCAGACATCACCGGCAACTACGTTGCCTATGGCACAACCCACCATCGCTGGACCAGACAGGACTGGCCAAAAGTGCTCTTCACTGACGAGTCACGTTTTTGATCGGATTCGCATTTATCGTCGAAGGAATGAGCGTTACACCGAGGCCTGTACTCTGGAGCGGGATCGATTTGGAGGTGGAGGGTCCGCCATGGTCTGGGGTGGTGTGTCACAGCATCATAGGACTGAGCTTGTTGTCATTGCAGGCAATCTCAACGCTCTGCGTTACAGAGAAGACATCCTCTTCCCTCATGTGGTACCCTTCCTGCAGGCTCATCCTGACATGACCCTCCAGCATGACAATGCCACCAGCCATACTGCTCGTTCTGTGCGTGATTCCCTGCAAGACAGGAATGTCAGTGTTCTGCCATGGCCAGCGTAGAGCCCGGATCTCAATCCCATTGAGCACGTCTGGGACCTGTTGGATCGGAGGGTGAGGGCTAGTGCCATTCACCCCTAGAAATGTCTGGGAACTTGCAGGTGCCTTGGTGGAAGTGTGGGGTAACATCTCACAGAAAGAACTGGCAAATCTGGTGCAGTCCATGAGGAGGATATGCACTGCAGTACTTAATGCAGCTGGTGTCCACACCAGATACTGACTGTTACTTTAGATTTTGACCCCCCCCCCCATTTGTTCAGGGACACATTATTCCATTTATGTTAGTCACATGTCTGTGGAACTTGTTCAGTTTGTTTCTCAGTTGTTGAATCTTATGTTCCTACAAATATTTACACATGTTAAGTTTGTCAACTGCGTTTATTTTCAGCAATGAGAGGACTTTTCTTTTTTTGCCGAGTTTAGTAGTTCACTATTGAAACAGGCTGTCAACTGGGTCAGAAATTGACAAGTTTCTGATTTGTTCCTTTTTTTACCTCAGGTTTTTGCTCTTGAAGTCATACTTTGTTAATAGTACAACAACAAAATTGGATGTTGTAAGTCCATAACAATGCTTAAACCACCTCAGGAGACCACTGGGAATTTGTTTTGTGTAGTTAACCTTTAATTAAAGTGCACAGGCACCTAGCACTGTTGTTTGGTTAGAGGTGTTTCTGTAGCACGTGAGATGGAGTTTGCAAAACAAATGGCCACTGGATTGATGCAAATAATCATGATATCATTCTGCCAGGTAGGCATAGGCTACTTTGTAGCTAGTTAACATTTAATTGAGAAGGTTTCTGGGAAAGCCTTTCCATCTACAGTACCAGAGTATGGCCTATCATTAGCATCGCTATATTTTTCCTGTTCCTTAATTGTTTGTACCTTGCTTCAAACTAGCCTATAGCCAAAATCCCACCATAGAAGCGTGGGGGCAATTATTTTATAAATACTTCCTCATGTGCGTTCTCCTGGTTCGTTCTTTCATTATCTAGCTGCGAAAGGCATTATCCTATTCATATTAGCAACATGATAGTTGTTGCATCTTTATTCCTCCCCTAGCATGAGTGGTGCATATTTTAGAAAGCTGTTTTCCGCAAAGTGCATTTTGGAAATTTTGCGTGTAGGCCTTTCGCTCTGTGCGTATTGCTGTGCCTAAAATGTGAAAAATAATTCTTAATAAAAATGTTAAGCTAAACATTCTGATCTGTTCCATCAGCCTTATTCATTGATACAGCATATACCTCCACAACACAACTTTGATACTCATCGTGGGGATTAAGAAATTAGTATAAGCAACGCTCATTGAAAAATAAGTGGGTATATGGCATATACCTGCATATACCCTCCACTACACCACTGCTTAGACCTAACATAGTAAAGGTACATCTGTCTCTTTCCATTTCGTATGATATGCTACGAAATGCAATTCGTACAAAATGTTCCAAATTGCAATCAGTACAATATGGTACAAATTTGCAAGTCGTATGATATGTTACAAATTACAATTTGTTGTGTCTAACATTAGCTAGGTGGCTAGTAAAATCAATGAATACATTTTCCCTTCAGGAATCATAACTCATTCCTCATGCATAGAGGTTCCATAATGTATCAATATAGTGTGACACAAATCCACATGATGTATCAAAACGTAGCTATTAATCAAGGAAGTGCTTCTGCCAATATATACTGAACAAAAATATAAGCACAACATGTAAAGTGTTGGTCCCATGTTTCATGAGTTGAAATAAAATACCCTAAACCTTTTCCATTTGCACAAAAAGCTTACATCCCTGTTATTGAGCATTTCTCCTTTGCCAAGATAATCCGTCCACCTAACAGGTGTGGCAAATCAAGAAGCTGATTAAACAGCATGATCACAGGTGCACATTGTGCTGGGGATAATAAAATGTGCAGTTTTGTCACACAACACAATGACACAGATGTCTCAAGTTTTGAGGGAGCGCAGGAATGTCCACCAGAGATGTTGCCAGAATACGGAACGTTCATTTATCTACCATAAACTGCCTCCAACGTTGTTTTAGAGGATTTGGAAGTCTGTCCAACCGGCCTCACAACCACAGACCACATGTATGGTGTGGTGTGGGCAAGCAGTTTGCTGATGTCAACATTGTGAACAGAGTGCCCCATGGTAGCGCTGGCATAAGCTACAGACATCGAACACATTTTATTGATGGAAATTTGAACGCAGATACCGTGACGAGATCATGAGGCCCATTGTCATGGTAATTCATCCGCTGTCATCACGTTTCAGCATGATAATGCATGGCACCATGACGCAAGTCAATCAATCAATCAAATGCATTTATAAAGCCCTTTTTACATCAGCCGATGTCACAAAGTGCTGTACAGAAACCAGCCTAAAACCCCAAACAGCAAACCTGAAAATGCCCCAGTTCTTCCATGGGCCTGCAAACTCACCAGACATGTCACCCATTGAGCATGTTTGGTATGCTCTGGATGGACGTGTACGATAGCATGTTCCAGTTCCCGCCAATTTCCAGCAACTTCACACAGCCATTGAAGATGAGTGGGACAACATTCCACGGGCCACAATCAACAGCCTGATAACTCCATGCGAAGATGTTACACTGCATGAGGCAAATGGTGGTCACACCAGATACTGACTGGTTTTCTGATCCAACACATTCATATCTGTATTCCCAGTCATGTAAAATCCATATATTAGGACCTAATGAATGTATTTCAATTGACTGATTTCCTTTATATGAAAAGGAAAATCTTTGAAATTGTTACATGTTGCGTTTTATATCTTTGTTCAGTATATTTTTGTTCAGTACATAAACAACTGCACAGATCAGGTTTCCAGATGAGACGCTGTGGCAGGTACTACAGCATGTAGCTAAATGTCTCAAAGACCATGAGCTCACTGATATGGCAGTGTGTGTGTGTGTGTGGTGTGTGCGTGCGAGCACTTGTTTCAGCTGTTAAACTTGGTAAGCCAAGTGTAAGCCATCCTATCATTATTATGATGGAATCATTCAGACCATGCCATAACCATTCTCACCAGCTATGGCATATAGTAAGGTGAATAGTTCAACTAAGGATGTGATGTACAGCTATCACTTTTGAATTGCTTCAGAGAAAAGCAAAGTGATGCAGCAAATTTTCCCACCAAAATAAATGCACTCTCTTACGTACACAGTATGACTCAATGACCTAGTTATTTAGAAGAGGATGAGCTGCAGTTCCCCATACTGTGACGCTGATGCAATTACTGCCCATGGTTGGTTGTTTTCAATGAGCCATAAAGAACCAACCCTGACATTGACTCAACCGGATGTAGCCTAATAAGGGAAAGAACCATGACAACTAAAAAAGGGGCTATTAAATCCATTCTATCTTGCATCAAGTACAGTTCTCAATCACAAGCCCTTCATTATCGGAAACAATGACAACTTATGATTCAACATTCTTCCATCAGAATTGGTTAAAATATAAAAATGTATGTCTTAACATGAATGGTCACTATGTTTTTACCGATGTGCTTGAAAAGAAAGAGGTATACTAGGGGTCATTGGATGTGTGTAAAAGTAATGCATGTAATGATGCAGGCGTGTTCCTCAACAGCTGGTGTCTTTGTGGACCATTGGTGCACAGTTTATATCTTAACTAACCATAACTTAACTAGGGGCAATATGGGACAAGGTATTTCTTAGACTTAAATACCATGGTGTCAAAAATATTAATACCAATCTTTAAACAAAAATCTACATTTATTTCTATTGGTATCAACAATTGATGTGGTTTACAAACCCAGAATTGAAATCATATATGGCCAAGGCAGCAACAGCATGCAAAATACAAATGTATGCTTGGCAATGGCATGCATGTACCCCTCAACCTTATTATGTACATGTAGACACCATGAAGTGCCATTCATGTATTCCTGTGTCATCCTCACACCAAACGTATCTCTCACTTATAGCCTAAGTGATCCAATGATCATCATTACAATTATAAGCAGGCTTCATGTGAGAGAGATGTGTCCTCAGGTACACAACATTTCAACAAGTCAGTAAAATATTTGCAGACATTCTAGTTAATGCCCCGCTCTTGACGAGTTGGTAGTCCACAAATAATGTCCATATCTCCTTCCTCAATGTACTGCAATCAGTGTAGTTAATGTTCAATGAAGGGAGTCAGTGTTCCTCCGGTCATCCACCATCACAGTTGGAGACTAATAACCCCATCTGAACCAAGGACAGGAGGCTCCTAAAAACATTGCCCAAATAGAGTAGGTATATGTTATTACAGAGATCGATCTGTGCAAACGTGTTAACATAATATACAGCCTAAGTGCCGATTTTCTTGCAGTTCACTGGCAAACTGCCTCATTGTTGAACAGGTAATATGCTGTTCAAGCAAACGTTCTAAGAGAGAGAATTTCCAGCTTAGTTAGTTCAAGAGACCATGTTTAGGGCAAAAACTGATGGCAAAAAATTTAATTGATGACAGTACAAAGCAGTCTATTATGAAAGATTTGGATTTGAATCATGCACACTTCAACATATTCAAAAACATAGTATGGATTAGTGTGTGTGTGTGTGGCATAGATAAAGATATGAGGGAAATCAGTGTGGCCTAGAAATTGAGTACCTTGACAGTTAAATTAGCTGTACTGCTCCACTTGAAACCAGGGGTGCTATAGCGCGATACCGCATCAGATGCTGAGAATCCACATCAAGATCCACAACATACTCTCTGAAAGAAAATATTGGACCAGAAAATTCAATGGAGTTCTTAGCAAACGACCGGGCATTTCAATCAATAAGAATACACTGTCCGTGGAGTAAGCTTGTATAATATTCTTGAGGATATTAACAGTCAATAAAAAACATGTTATATACAGACACATGCTGCCACCTTCTGGATCTACAGAATACTGCAAAATAACTTCCAATGCGCTCCTCTTCACAACAGGAATCAAGAAAACTTATATTCTTGACACATTATCATCAAAGTGAGATAGGTAGTAAGCCTATTCCAAGCTGTAGCACCAATCAATCAGTCCAATGATCATATGTGATAGTGTACCTCTGGTCATCTGTCTCAGGTTCCACCAAGATGTTTTCCTGTCTCTCCCTCACACGTAGGAACACAAAGGAGTCCAGACAGGGCTCTGGTACTGGGAACATTTCATTTGACATGGAAGTTAATCACGTGACAAGAGAATACAATGCTTCCATCCATGAACATTATACCACTGATAGTTTTTACAAGCAGTCATTTGAATATTGGAATAGCTCATCTAAAAATCTTGCCAGGACTCACCTGCTTTCAGCATATCCACTGTCTGTAGATTGGGGGGCATGTGTTTCAGAGCTACAGCCTTCAGATAGGTCTCTGTGTTGGCCAGATATCTAAATGGAAGAGAGGGAACACATCACCAATGTTGCAAACATATTATTATTATAATAATAGAAGTAAATATGACATCCAAACAACTCAATGACCTTCCTCCAGGGATGGTCATTGTAACTGCAAGCCACAACATGTCACCATAACACTCACTCTTTGGCGAAAGCAAACTCCTCTGGAGACAGGAACGAAGGATCTCCCTCCACTCGAGACTTCTCTTTCTCCAACACATGTGGGAAAAACTTCTCAATCTACACAGGCAACAGAGGACCAGAGAGAAAGGTGTGTCAGTCTGAGCACTGATTTATAGTCCCTCTCACTAGAAGATGATCATATCATGCTGGGTTGTTGTTGGCATTACCTTTTGGAGGCGAGAGCGGAGGTAGCTGCTGAGGACAAATCGGATCCTGTCAATCTCCATGCGGTGGACACTTGCCTTCACATCACCCCTCCTAACCCGCTGCAGGTTGGCCTCCTGTCAATGGAGACAACACAACATAGAAATCCTGTTATTACTGGTACCTCACTGCTTACTGAGACAGCTGCTGCACCCCTTAGTTATTTGAGGAATCCCACCACCATTTACCATGTGAGTCAGCTGCTCCATCACACACTCTCCCATCTCTGACTTGTTCTCCAGAAGTTCAGGAGAGAACTTCTCATTCAGCCAGGCCTGGGGGACAGAGGAATACACAAAGTCAACTTTACATAGAGGATACGTTTTTTTGTTTTGACAGGATCCGTGCATTGCAAAACGTATCGGTCTGGCTACAGTATTTTAGTGAACATGGTTAGTTAGCTAGCTAGCTAACGTTACCTCTTCCAGTTTCCCAATCAGCTCCGCTGGAGTCATCACATCTTCTTGGCCGTCATCTCCTCCGCTGGCATCATCAGATAACGTATCCGACATCCTATACTTGCTTAGCCTACACAAAATGTGGTACTCTATTAAACTAACTACGCAGAATGTTACTTTTTTACATTATATCCAGACAACACTGTAAATGACGTCGACAGCTCATTAACCTCCTCCGAAACAAGAATCTCACACTTCCGGTTAAAGTTCGCGCCAAACGAAAGCAGTGCGTGATGACGTCTGTAGAGGTTCAAACATGCGCAAGAAATGCGCAGCCAGAGACGTCAATAAATTCCTCCATAATCTCTGGCCTAGTGTTTGGTTTACAAAATAATGTTTTATTATTATTATTTGCAAAAAGGGTATGTGTTTATTGGCATTATTGAAATACAGTGGTCTACTGTCCATGGATTAAGTGCTGCATGTCCCCTCAATTAATTAAAATAAATGTAGAAAATTACAAATGACCATGGTTATTTATTTACCAAAGAATGCAGACTAGGATCAGACAGGAATTATTTTAGATTTTATTCAGAAATAATAAACAATTACATCTGTGTTGTTTCATATATTATTTCCATGTAAAATTATTTTATCATACCATAAAAAAAGGTACATAGCAGTAAACCCGAAGGCTATTGTTACAAATACAGAAAGACTTGTCCTTTGTATTAGTGCAATTCTGTCAGTTGCCACAGAGGGGAGCCCATCTCGGCATAATAATCACAACACAACGTTTCTCTGTTGATCACTCACATAGAATGCAGCAGTGTTCGAGTCAAGTTTAGAAAATGTCTAGAACGAAGCAGGTACTGTCATTATCTCCATTTGACTTGTCACATTGTCTATAAGCTTCTTCGAGAGTTAGGCTGTGCTATCACAGCCTAGTTTGAGGATAATGCACGCCAGTGATGCTGTATCCAGTATGGGGATTCAACATAGGAATGGAATAGGGATAGGAATAGAGAGCAGGCTCATAAGGGGAAGCATGGGTGTGTCCCGTTGGGGCATGACGGTACATAGGGTTGATCTGGGACTGAGGCAGTCTGTTGGTGGATAGAAAGAATGGGTGTACAGGTGGCTTCTGTCCAGAGTCTCCCCTTGTCCTGTCATAGGCTGGGACGAGGTAGGACACTGGTATGCTGACATTAGAGTGGAATACAGGTTGTTGCGTTGGAAGTGGCTTGGGCAACATTGTCGTGGACTTCTCCTTTTTCTCTGTCTGATAATGTCGAGGGACCATATGTAGTTTCTTAGTATAGATCAGATCATTATCATGCAACATGGGCCTATTTGGGTTCTGATGGAATGTGTAACCTGGTCGAAAGGGTATAGGCCGCAAAGGCTCCATAGATTTGGGATAAACTTTAGTGAAACTGGAGGTGGATGGAACCAAGCAAGATCTAACAGTATACGTGCAGGACGTTGGTGGGGATATTTGGTGAGCTGGACGTCTGTTACTCACATTGCAGACAGGGCTCCATACAGAGTTTTTACTCTGACCTTTGATAGAAACTGTGTCACCCGGTAGAGGGCTGACCTGAGGGAAATCTCTTTGTCCTCCAGGGAAGCCAATGTATTTCTTGACATCAGGGCTGCAGCTCTGAGGCTTGTGGACCCCACTGCAGGCAGATATAGGGTTGCTGGAAAAATGAAGAGGTACTTCTGGTTTTGGAACTGGGGGCCTCTCTTCAGTTAGTGCAGGACAGTCCTCAGAGGAGATGGAGTAGGGGGATGGGCTACGGGAAGAGGAGGAGGATGGAGGGAGAGGAGAGCCCTCAGAGGTAGTGCGTGTCCGGCTAGAACGGACCAGCCCTGGGGACTGGGAGCAGTGGATCACAGAGGGCCTGCCCTTACGGTCCTCCTGTCTGGGGCTCTGACAGTCCTGGGACTGACTCAGGCTGGCCTGGGCCATGCGCTTCTTCATCTCCAGAGGGGAGATGATGTCTGAAGCAGCAGACTGAACCTGAGCTGGCTGGGATAGGGAGTACGCTGAGGAAGAGAGGTCGTCACTGACGGTAGTCTCATTGTTTGGTGGAGGACGGTCTGGGAGAAGCCTTTCAGCTGGAGTGGTCCATGGAGACGATGGAGTAGAGTGTAGCTTGCCCTGAAATAATACAACATGGAGAGGTCACTTCCAGTTGTACAGTTTGGGGTACAGTAACTGTATGACAATCATAGGCTGGAGTAATAGAAAACAGCCAGTGACTTTGTTATGACAATAGTCACGAACAGGTGAAAAGTGAAGTACCTCAGAGTCTGTCTCCTTTTCCAGATGGGGCCTCTTCCTCTTGCCCTCAGACTTGCTGCCCTCAGGGCTCCTCTTGTACTGCTTGCGTGGTTTGCTTGGAGGTAGAGGTTTGTCCTCTTCTCCCCTCAACTGTCTCTCAAAGGGTAAAACAAGCCTGTATTGAACACAAAGAAATGACACAATGAAAACAGGCAGAGATGGAGTGAGTTGAAGACAGGTTATCTGGAGCAGTGTTCACCTCTCATAATGTCTGCGGGTACAGGTAGCGGCGCTGGTGCTGCCTGGGCTGCCCCCCAGCTCATCATACACATTCTTCCACAGCCGTCGTGCTGTCACCTGTTGGAAAACACACCATAGTGAGCAAACACACCCCTCTAAGTCCCTCATTCAGAACCATTATGCATTCATTTGAGGTAAAGTATATTGTATAAGAGTGTCTAATTTGTCTTTTTATATTAAGAATATATGGAGGGGGCCTCCCGAGTGACGCAGCGGTCTAAGGCACTGCATCGCTAGAGGCGTCACTACAACCCGGGTCGGCAGGGATGTACTTGTCCCATCGTGCTCTAGCGACTCCTTGTGGCAGGCTGGGCGCATGCATGCTGACTTCGGTTGTCAGTTGTACGGTGTTTCCTCCGACACATAGGTGTGGCTGGCTTCCGGGTTAAGCGAGCAGTGTATCAAGAAGCAGTGCGGCTTGGCAGGGTCATGTTTCTGAGGACGTATGGCTCTTGACCTTCGCCTCTCCGGAGTCCGTATGGGAGTTGCAGCGATGGGACAAGAACTACCAATTGGATATCACATAATTGGAGAGAAAAAGGGGTAAAAAGTACCACCAAAAAAAAAAATGAATAGATTATATGGAGGGAGATGATTGGCCCATTACTAAAATAGAGAACAAGGTCTTACAATAGGCTAAGCTCCTGTGAACTGAATTTCATAGAAACCCTTCCTCTCTCAGCGCATTGAGTGCGTACACATGCCACAGGGTGGAAACTTCATTTAGCAGTCAGTGTGGACTCTGCTCTTAATGTGGTGGGTATGGTCATGTTTACATCCTGTCAACTAAAGATAATGTTCCACACAAGAAGCTAAGCTGCACAGTCTCTTTCGCAACATAAAAAAAATGTGAGTAGCTGCCACTGCCATCTCTGTGTGATCAACAACCAGGTCAAGTGTAAAAAAAAAAAATATACAACTGTACTATATGGGTGTACTCACAGAGTCGTAACTGCCAAGCTTCTCAACAGCTTTGTAGATTTTCCACAGGTTAACTGTGAGTAGAAACCATATGCATTTGAACATTGGGGACATTGCACAGTTCTATAATTAATATTATGTTGTATCATTACCTATGAATTGTATTAACACATGCATTTACAAACTACCCCAAAGATTGAGGTGATCTGGGGAGCAGGGAAAACGTATCTATATAGAGAGAGATTGAGTAATAAAGCTATGGCTATATCCTTTGAACATGGACTCACTCTGCTTAAAGCCCAGGTGTGGTATCCTCTCTATGGGTGTGCCTCTGTCTTTCATGAAACAGTGCAAACTGGCTATGAAGGACCTCTCCTCTGTCTCCATTGGGCTAGACCTGGGAGGCTCCTCACATTCACTGGCTGAGTCAGAAATCTCCATTGCTGCAGAATTCTACGGTAGAGACCATCAGATAGATGTAAATCCAAATTCTATGGATGCATACTATTACTGAACATATAAGTCTTCAAAACAGAACTGCAAGAAGAAAATAAACCAATCATACATTAGGAAACCTTATTTTTTTAATGATCTCAACAAAGTCTCAATGTCTTTTCTTGGGCAACTAGAATTTCAAGTGAAGCATTCAGAACATGACAGAGTTGGCTTCACCACTTTCAATAAGTAACCATACATCCTGTATAAAGGGAAACCAACACACATATGGGGTTTTCGGTCTAGACCTGATTATCAGCCTGGTGACAAGGATGTCTAGTTGAATAACAAATATGAAGATATGAAGAGCTGTTTATACAGTATGAAAAGGTCTCTTTCCCACCAAAGCCTTTACTCACAAGCCATTTGTTATACATTTATTTTCCACTGACATGAAAGTGAACGTCATGAATGTTAATTTAGAAATGACAAAAGACTGAGTAGCCTAGCAAGTAGTTCACACGATTAGAATATGTTCCATGAGAATGCAAAAAGAGTGAGGTTAAAATGAAATTATCTGTTTTAAATGATCAGTAGAGGTCTTGGTCCAGCATACACAGTAGTTTTCAGAGGCATATTTCAGGATTTGATTATTATGTTGAACTTGGAGCTTACTCTGTAAAAACGGTGCGCAAGCAAACACAAACCAAACACAAACGAGTAGAAAAGGGAAAAGTCACAAAATGCGGTGAATACCAAATGAGAAATGAAACAGTAGAGGCATGCAGAAATTAAGCCCTGAACAGATTAATGTCCTTACAATCAATGCATTCATTGGGATGAGAAGTGTCTATGACTCTTCAAACTGGTCAAACTGACACTAAAATGATCAAAGTATAGGAAGCTGATATTCACAAAACTGCAGACACCGTGTCATCATAATTTGTACTATAAATATTAGAAAAGTAAAACTATTTTTGGCAACAGTCAAAATTCTCAAAGGGACAATGTCTGATTATATCAGTTTTGTGCACAAGCATACAGGTTGAATTTGCACAGAGCTATGGACTGATAGTGTAGAAGTTAGATATTTTTTATTACAATTATATTACAAGAGCAGAAAATGAAACTGTATGTCAATACAATATCCCAATCCAAATGACTGAATACAGAGACTATTTTGTTTCTGTGGCGTATGCTGAGCTGTAGTCAACTGTCAAGCAGAGTTTCATATTGAATCAGGTTCCTCTCTGTGGTTACTGGTTCCGAGAAGCAGGACTCAGTGGTGAGTAATAGTGAAGATGTAGGCCCCTATTTGGGATAGCCCTGACTGACTCACAGCTCTATACAGCTGTCCCATAGACACGGTTCCCAGCTATAACACCCTATCTTTTATCAATGAGCCTCCTCCAGTACCATGCAATGTTCTCTCGCTTTCGTCTTCTTCCTGCCTTGACTGGCCAGCTGCTACTCTCTCGCCAGCTCTCTCTCTCTTGCTATGGATACATTTTCATGACGTACGTTGGGTAGTAGGTTAAGTGCTTTACAAATTTGTAGAATAATCGTTCCATACACAGCCATCTTCACATTTAATCTAATCAATGAGAGGAAAGATACAATGCAACGTTCTTATGAACAAAGCAAAAGCATGTATGACTGGAATATGGATTAGTCATAGAGCGCAACACATTTCCAGAAAAGCAGAAATAGTATTTTTCTGAAAACTTAATCCATGTGTTGCATGACTACTGAACTATGTGATGAAACAATTTTTACAGTAAGCAGTACATATTAGAAGATAAGCCTATTGTTTTATTTGTATACTATATTGAATAAATGTATTCAATATAGACAGAGAGATGTCAGTCAGCTCTACGCGACATAGGTTTCATACAGGAAACGACTGCAGTCCGAGTCATAAAGCCCACCATACAATATTCATCATAGTTAACCACACACGAAAATAAGGCATGAATATCGTTGTGAAAGACTGTCAGTAAACAGCATCTACATTTCCACCACATTCACATTTTGGAAAAGGGTGTAGGAAATGTTGTCGTCAATGTGTTGATAAGACTCTCACTATGATTGTTGGTGGCGTGCCGGGTTGATGCTATCGACAGGCCACTTGTCACCACAGAAACCACTGGGCTTTCATCTCACAGCAATGTCTTGGAAATTTGATGCATCTCTGCACTAACTTTTATTTTCTCATCTTCAATTACCAGAACTGTGTCTAGTGGAACTCCAGTTTCTGTTTGTGTAGATAGTGCAAATAGAGGGAAATGAATATTCTTTCACGCTCTGAGACACCGCCTACTTACTATAACATTAAATAATTACTTTACTGATTACTGATCTGAGAAATAAGATAAAACGATCAGATGTGATATTGCATGGCGTCACTTCCCAATGGGCACAAACGTCAATTCAACATCTATTCCACATTGGTTCGATGTAATTTCATTGAAATGATATGGAAACAATGTTTATTCAACCAGTGTGTGCCCAGTGGGTTAGCAATATTATTTCATATGATAAGGGTTTTTTGAGGAGTGTATGCAACAATGGACATCTGCAAAAGGTAAACATAGAAATACACTCTTCAATAACAACAACTTCAATTAAATGTGTTATTTGTATAATGTACCTCGTTCCCTTTTCCATATATTTCTGTTATCATATTGTATGCCCACCCATGAAGTCAGACATATCAGAGAAAAGTAGAGAATGTCACTTGAGGTTACATGTTTTGTTCTTTTCCAACTTACTGTATGTAATGAAGAAGAAACACACAATTCTTCTGAGAAAATTAATCCCTTTATAGGAGCCTAATACTTTACATGCTAATTTGACGTTTGAAGAAATAGAGAACTGAAAGCAAGGGGAAATGAAACACACAACACAAGAAATGAAGGATGTAAACATACTGGAAGTGAATGTGTTCTTGCAGACGCACATCAAAATTGAACTCTCTCTTTCCAATGTGGATGTAAATTCTAAATTCATGCAGAAAAAGACCGCCAAGTGTCTCAAGCTGCCTGGAGTCAATATGAGTCATACATGACCTGTCCTGTCTTACCTGGTTCAGTGTCCCCTCCACACCTCTGCCCTCCTCCATGACTGGTCTCTGACTGGTGTCTCGGTCCCCTTCAGGATCAAATACTGCCACAAGGCACAGAGAAAAGACAGTCACAACTAGGCCAGAGCACACACCCTCCACTCCATATGGGCAATTTGTTTACCATAAGCAAAGAATGGTGTATGTCCCATGCATCCTCAGTCAGGCCAGGTGATCCAGAACAAGATGAAATAAAACCCTACCTATGTGAAACGCTGATATCTTGGTTCACCTATGATTGTATTTCCAGTCCTGTGCCAGCAGCAAGAACAAGTATACGTGTGCTCTATCACTGAATATTCTGTTAAGCTAACACACACTCCAGTAACAACGAAAGAAAATGCAGTTTTAATATAAAGCCACATGGTTACAACACCACTTCCTGCTTATGAGTCAAACCGCAGTTATGTGGTACCCTGCCTGATATGAAAGCATTACAACATGTGAATGAAAATGCAAAATGTAATGTAAAAGGCAGTTTTATTTCCAGTATTTAATTAGCATACTTTGATAATCAAATGATCATACACCAGTCTCAAGGCAATACAAATTATGCTCCCCCCCCCCAAACACACACACATCATTTTCAGGCATAACATGTTAAGTGCCTGAGAATAGCCTTAGTACTGATACAAATTTAAAAGACTTAAAGGCTGAAGTTGAAAGCAAATGGATCCATGTTCAGCCATGACAACTGAAAGTCAAATGTATTTGTCATTGAACACCCACATTCTAACCTCTTCCTCAAGGAGAGTAGCAGTCTCTTCAATAGCCAACCAAACATAATTGATATCACTTGTCTGCAAACCCAATATATAATTTTCTTTTTAAATCAGCATGAATCATGCTTTCCATAGAACTTTGAGACCTTGGACTATAAGGTTATATCTGAATTTGTCATAATTTAGTTGACATAGCCTTGTTCTTTTCAATGTTCTCCACCTATATAGTACTCTAAATACCTAAATTCATGTTGTTATTTTCAAAATAATACAAGACAAAAATTGCTGACACCATTCAAACCAATGAGGGTTCAGAACTTTAAAGCCAATTATCTCAGAATAATCTTTTTGCAGATAGAAATGTATATTCCCAAGCTCTCGACTTCCCTATTTCATTTGTTGAAATATGTACATTAGTCAATGTATAAAGGACATTTTTGGAAGGAAAAGGAATGTTATTGTGGCAGAGTAAATTGTGATTGTGTACACAGTAAATTGAAGTACTTAGTATACCTCATGCAAATTAATCTACAGTTTATACCGACCTGCTTAAAGCTTGAATCCTTAATTGAAACAATAACAGTGGTCACTCCATCTACGTTTTGGTAAAAAGCTGGGGGATAGCCTTGGAGAAATGTAGCCACTCAAATTCATAGGCAGAGCTACGGATACAAGGACTGACCATCCATGATATTAACCTTAGTTTTAATCATGTTTTGAGGCTATACAGTGTGAGTTTATATTTACATTGTTTACAAACATTGGGGTATAACTTGAATTTTGGGTTCTGATTCTGATGTGGTACAAAAGATGAACTAAGATCATGAGCAATTTAGAAGTTTGTACTCTTCAAGAATCAATGGGTATATATCATTAATGTATATGTCCAAAAATGGATGTAGCAACTAAGGATTCCAGCTTTAAGTCAGGATACATTGCAATTGACCAGTGTTCCAGTTTTATCAGCCCATCAGTTATTTCATTACTTACTTTCTCCAAGCCATTAATTAGGAATGCTCCTTATATTTCTATATTGGCTTGAAATATGTATGTCAAGTGTTTCTGCTTAGTGACGAATTACAGTACAAGTCAAAAGTTTGGACACACCAAATCATTCAAGGGGTTTTCTTTATTTTTACTATTTTCTACATTGTAGAATAATAGTGAAGACATCAAAACTATGAAATAACACATATGGAAAAAAAGTGTTAAACAAATCAAAATATATTTTATATTTCAGATTCTTCAAAGTAGCCACCCTATGCCTTGATGACAGCTTTGCACACTCTTGGCATTCTCTCAACTAGCTTCACCTGGAATGCTTTTCCAACAGTCTTGAAGGAGTTCCCACATATGCGGAGCACTTGTTGGCTGCTTTTCCTTCACTCTGCGGTCCAACCCATCCCAAATTATCTCAATTGGGTTGAGGTCGGGTGATTGTGGAGGCCAGGTCATCTGATGCAGCACCCCATCACTCTCCTTCTTGGTCAAATAGCCCTTACACAGCCTGGAGGTGTGTTGGGATATTGTCCTGGTGAGAAAAAAAATGATAGCCCCACTAAGCGCAAACCAGATGGGATGGCGTATCGTTGCAGAATGCTGTGGTAGCCATGCTGGTTAAGTGTGCCTTGAATTCTGAATAAATCACTGACAGTGTCACCAGAAAAGCACCCCCACACCATCACACCTCCTCCTCCATGCTTCACGGTGGGAACCACACATGCAGAGATCATCCGCCCACCTACTCTGCATCTCACAAAGACACGACGGTTGGAACCAAAAATCTCAAATGTGGACTCATCAGACTAAAGGACAGATTTCCACCAGTCTAATGTCAATTTCTCGTGTTTCTTGGCCCAAGCAAGTCTCTTCTTCTTATTGGTGTCCTTTAGTAGTGGTTTCTTTGCAGCAATTCGACCCTGAAGGCCTGATTCATGCAGTCTCCTCTGAACAGTTGATGTTGAGATGTGTCTGTTACTTGAACTCTGTGAAGCATTGATTTGGGCTGAAATCTGAGGTGCAGTTAACTCTGGGTCTTCCTTGCTGTGGTGGTCCTCATGAGAGCCAATTTCATCATAGCGCTTAATGGTTTTGCGATTGCACTTGAAGAAACATTCAAAGTTCTTGAAATGTTCTGGATTGACTGACATTCATGTCTTAAAGTAATGATGGACTATCATTTCTCTTTGCTTATTTGAGCTGTTCTTGCCATAATGGACTTGGTCTTTACCAAATAGGGCTATCTTCTGTATACCACCCCTACCTTGTCACTACACAACTGATTGGCTCAAACGCATTAAGGAGGAAAGAAATTCCACAAATGAACAAGGCAGACCTGTTAATTGAAATGCATTCCAGGTGACTACCTCATGAAGCTGGCTGAGGGTATTCCAAGAGTGTGCAAAGGGTGGCTACTTTGAAGAATCTCAAATATATTTTGATTTGTTTAACACTTTTTTGGTTACTACATGATTCCATGTGTTATTTCATAGTTTAGATTTTTATTTAAAAAAAATATTGAACCTTTATTTAACTAGGCAAGTTAGTTAAGAACAAATTCTTATTTAGAAATGGCGACCTACACCGACCAAACCCAGACAACGCTGGGCCAATTGTGCGCTGCCGTATGGGACTCCCAATCACAGCCGATTGTGATACAGCCTGGATTCGAACCAGAGTGTCTGTAGTGACGCCTCAAGCGCTGAGATGCTGTGCCTTAGACCGCTGCGCCACTCGGGGACAATGACGGCCTACCAAAGAGGTCTTCACTATTATTCTACAACGTAGAAAATAGTACAAATAAAGAAAAACCCTTGAATGAATAGGTGTGTCCAAACTTTTAACTGGTACTGTAAATATTTTAAGTTTTATAACATTTATTTAAAATACAAAACATTAAGAATCGTACCCTTTGCATAGAAAACGATGTCATGTTTATATGTACATTTATGTTTTATTGCCTCTATTAAAAACGTTCTGTCGGTTAACTTGCATCATGCATGAATTACAATAGCCCACCCAATGTAAGTGCTATTTCACAACTTCCCATCACATTTTATTTCGTATAATGAAAAAAGTAAATGTGTGATCGACGTTACAAAAAACAATAGGCTGTTGTCTAACTGCAAACGTTGAAATAAATGATTAAACAGTGCCACAATTTGCAGCCTACGTCATCATTATAACTAAGTGTGTGCTTTTGACAAGACATGTTGATTCCTCTCCAGCTAAAATAATAAAAGCTGATGGTGCTTAACAGGATTAATACACTTCCAAACTGTTAAGAAAAACAACTTACCCATTTGCAAAATAATCCTTTGACTCGCGACTTGAAGAACGTTTACTTTGTTTCAGCACCACTTTACTGAAGAAGCTTCTCTAATTTAGCACACCTCGAAATAAAACGTTGTCAATGGATTATTATTGGTTGGTCATGTCTCCACTACAGCAAGTGAGTCTGGGAGTTGAAGTTTTTGACTCTGGGAGTTGCATCTCTCTGAACACACAATAGTAGTCTCAAGGCACATTGAATCAGTTTTAATAATTGATTACTCTCATGTAGCCTTTCTCAAATTGATGACCTGAGGCAATTTGTAATGAGTTCACTAGACTAGGCTACAAAGATGTAAAAACAAAAACGAATTATATATTTTATCGTTATATAAGTGCAGATGTTGAACTAATAGCAATAGAAACATCTTGTCTGGATAGTCATAACAATATGATTATCTGTCATTCTGATCTTTTCAACAAAACCATATATTTGCATTTCATCCATGGGAATAATTTGGCCAATCATAATCTATACATACACTTTGAATTTGGAAAATAAGGAGGTATTTAACAAAAACCTATCAAATCAAATGCAACTGTCAATATTGGTGCAGCAAACTATTTTATCCAGCTTTGCTTTAGAAGTTTCAAAAGTCTGTGAAATTCTTCCACTTTTTGCAGATAGAGTATGACATTTAGCTATATGTTTAACCTTTAAATGTCAAAATAACAAAACTATCAGTTGGCTGGCCGGATCTCACAGGGATTTTTTTTAAAGACAAAACACCCGTTTCACTGCTGTTTGAAATAAGGATTGGTGAAATAGAATTACATTTTATATACTAATGACTTGGGCAGGTGTTGAGCAATTTCACAGAACTTACAGTTTGTCACATGCATTGGTTAAAAACATGTCATAACTATATTACTGTTCTTCTTGGTCTGTGCAATTGTGATATTGATATGAGTTGATAAAATATTTCATTTGACTCAGATTGTGATCACAACTTGAATTCACAATTTACTTGTATTAAGCTGATGAAAACATGCCCTTTTAGCTCAATGTAAAAGTATTTGTTAGATCAAGAATATATACTGAACAAAAATATAAACGCAACAATTTTACTGAATGACAGTTCATATAAGGAAATCAGTCTAAATACATTCATTAGGCCCTAGTCTATGGATATCACATTACTGGGAATAGATATATGCATCTGTTGGTCACAGATACCTTAAAAAAAGGTAGGGGCGTGGATCAGAAAAGCAGTCAGTATCTGGTGTGACCAACATTTGCATCATGCGGCGCGACACATCTCCTTCGCATAGAGTTGATCAGGCTGTTGATTGTGGCCTGTGAAATGTTGTCCCACTTCTCTTCAATGGCTGTACGAAGTTGGTTGATATTGGCAGGAACTGGAACACGCTGTCATAAATGTCAATCCAGAGCATCCCAAACATGCTCAATGGGTGACATGTCTGGTGAGTATGCAAGTCATGAAATTACTGGGACATTTTCAGTTTCCAGGAATTGTGTATAGATCTTTGCGACATGAAACATTTGCTGAAACATGAGGTGATGGCGGCGGATGAATGACACAATGGGTCTCAGGATCTAGTCACGGTATCTCTGTACATTCAAATTGCCATCGATAAAATGCAATTGTGTTCATTGTCGATACCATAACCCCACCACCACCATGGGGCACTCTGTTCTCAACGTTGACATCAGCAAACCCCTAGCCCAAACCACGCCATACACTTGGTCTGCGGTTGTGAGGCCGATTGGACGTACTGACAAATTGTCTAAAACGTCGTTGGAGGCATATTGTAAAGAAATGAACATAAAATTATCTGGCAACATCTCTGGTGGACATTCCTGCAGTCCACGTGCCAAGTGCATGCTCCCTCAAAACGTGAGACATCTGTGGCATTGTGTTGTGTGACAGAACTGCACATTTTAGAGTGGCCTTTTATTGTCCCCAGCACAATGTGCACCTGTGTTATGATCATGCTGTTTAATCAGCTTCTTGATATGCCACACCTGTCAGGTGGATGGATTACCTTTGCAAAAGAGAAATGTTCACTAACAGGGATGTAAACAAATTTGTGCACAAAATTTGAAAAAAATCAACTTTGGGAACTTTAATTTCAGCTCATGAAAGACAGGACCAACACTTTACATGTATGTATATGTTTTGTAAAAAAAACAGTTAATCTGGTGGTTTGTAGAATCATTTTGCATTCTGTAAAGATTCACTATGACTAAGTGTGAAAAGAACCCTCCTGCGAGGTCCAATGTATACTGAACAAAAATATAAACGCAACATTATTGTATTTGTCAATCTATCCCTGAAATTGGAAACTTATGGAGTTAATTCAAATAGGTATATGTAAATATCAAAGATCTATAATTCATGGCACCTATAAATTAATACCAAGATAAACTGAGCATTGAGAATAGATGAGAAATGCGGTGTAAAGAAAACCCCCTGCTATTCATCTCAGTCTTCCAGTGACAGAGGGGGTTGTGATGAGGTCAGCAGACTGTAAACTGAACCAGTTCAGAAGAAATGTTCTCATTCCAATCAGAACAGGTTTGACTCACAATCCTGGGAACGTATCATCTAATGGCCTTCTAGTCACACTTTGCATACTACCATTAGAAAACCACTATAGGCCTACATCTTTTCTATTTCTTTGTCATTTTTTGTGACTTTGGGTTTCTTGTAAGTTTCAACCATTTTCAGTAATACGATTAAATTACTTTTTAAGAAGGGGACTATGGAAGGCTTTTAGGCATGTTTTTTTAGTTGAGGGAAAATTAAGTGAGATCTTATCTTACAGGATGGGGGAAATGTTAAATCTTGCTGTTCTTGTGAAACTGAAACAGAGGTAATAACAATAAAAATCCCCAGCCGTTACCTTTATGCTCTCATTCCAGGAAACTGCTTATAGAACACATCACAGCTGAGGTTCATGAACAGTGCATTCGGAAAGTATTCAGACCCCTTCACTTTTTCCACATTTTGTTACATTAGCCTTATTCTAAAATTGATTTTTAAAAAGCAAACAGGTTTAGACCAATTTGTAAATGTATTAAAAACAAATAAAAAACAGAAATACCTTATTTACATAAGTATTCAGACCCTTTGCTATGAGACTCGAAATTGAGCTCAGGTGCATCCTGTTTGATCATCCTAGATGTTTCTACAACTTGATTGCAGTCCACCTGTGGTAAATTCAATTGATTGGAGATGATTTGGAAAGACACACACCTGTCTATACAAGGTCCCATGGCAGAGCAAAATCCATGAGGTCGAAGAAATTGTCCGTAGATCTCCAAAACAGGATTGCGTCGAGGTACACATCTGGAGAAGGGTACCAAAAAATGTCTGCAGCATTGAAGGACCCTAACAACACAGTGGCCTCGATCATTCTTAAATGGAAGAAGTTTGGAACCACCAAGACTCTTCCTAGAGCTGGTCACCCAGCCAAACTGAGCAATCGGGGGTGAAGGGCTTTGGTCAGGGAACTCGATGGTCACTCTGACTGAGCTCCAAAGTTCCTTTGTGGAGATGAGAGAACCTCCCAGAAGGACAACCATCTCTGCAGCACTCCACCAATTAGGTCTTTACGGTAGAGTGGTCAGACGGAAGCAACTCCTTAGTAAGACATGGCATCCCGCTTAGAGTTTGCCAAAAGGCACTTAAAAGACTCTGACCATGCACAACAAGATTCTCTGATCTGATGAAACCAAGATTCAACTCTTTGACCTGAATGCCAAGCATCACATCTGGAGGAAACCTGGCAGCATTTCTACAGTGAAGCATGGTGGTGGCAACATCATGCTGTGGGGATGTTTTTCAGCAGCAGGGACTGGGAGACTAGTCAGGATTGAGGGAAAGATGAACAGAGAAAAGTAGAGAGAGATTCCTGATGAAAACCTGCTCCAGAGCGCTCAGAACCTCAGACTGAGGCGAATGTTCAACTTCCAATAGTAAAACAACCCTAAGCACACAGCCAAGACAACGAAGGAGTGGCTTCGGGACAAGTCTCAATTTTCTTGAGTGGCCCAGCCAGAGCCCGGACTTGAACCCGATCAAACATCTCAGAAGAGACCTGACAATAGCTGTGCAGCGACACTCCCCATCCAACCTGAGAGAGCTTGAGAGGATCTGCAGAGAAGAATGGGAGAAACTCCACAAATACAGGTGTGCCAAGCTTGTAGCATCATACCCAAGAAGATTCAAGGCTGTATTTGCTGCCAAAGGTGCTTCAACAAAGTACTGAGTAAAGGGTCTGAAAACGTACGTAAATCTGTTTTTTCCTCAAAAAATGTCTAAAAAGTTATTTGATTTGTCATTATGTGGTATTGTGTGTAGATTGAGGGGGGGACAATTTGATCTATTTTAGAATAAGTCTAATGTAACAATGTGGAAAAAGTGAAGGGGGCTGAATACTCTCCAAATGCACTGTACGAGACAAAGTGATACTCCTAACTGTGCCATCAATATCAAACAGTTACTGCTCTTTGAAAGTCTCCAAAGCTTTCATTCAAAACAGATTTCAGAATAATCAATATGCCACCTTACACAATTCTGTTCCTATTCTATCAGCTAGCTCATACCGCCCTCGTATGTTTAAATCAACTTACTGCTGCCTCAACAACCAACATTTACAAAAGATGTTATAAGACAGGAACACATTTTACTTTAACTCTTTTAATTATGACGAACGTATTTGCATTACAATATACTCTTGAAAAACAAAAACATGGATACATCACACCTTGAAATGACCATGACCCGTTTTAAATCATTCTTAAATTCCTTTATCATTAATTAAAGTGACAATGTCTCACAAACTTTTTCTTCACAATGATTTCATTATAAATTAAAAAGCAGTGACGTTGCATAGCCTAATGGTTATGGAGTTTCAACACAGATTAAAATGAGAGAAAACACTTTCCAGAGGACGACATCATCCTGTTACCCTCCTTTGGCACTGTCACATGATAACAGCATCTGATCAAGGCTCTTCTGCTAGGTTAAGCCAATCACAGACCTGTATTTTGATGGAAGCTGGACCTGGCTGTGAAAGACTGGTTAAGCAGAGACTAGTTGTACCCAGGACTAGGGTTGCAAAATTCTGGGAACTTTCAATAAATTCCCAGATTCCATATTTCCTGTTTATGCCCTTCCTGATTTCAGGATTCCTCCAAACGGGATTTCATGAAAACCAGGGAATTTATTGGAAGTTCACAGAATTTTGCAACCCTACCCAGGATACATATGAAAACGGCAACAGCACGAGAGAGGAAATATGACTTATGCTTTGTTTTGTGTAACTGGTCCCTGAAATAGTCCATCATTAAAATTCAACAGGGGCTGAAGAGAACAGGGAGGTTAGGGTGATGAGCTCTTTAGCATAACCATTATATACAGTTGAAGTCGGAAGTTTACATACACCTTACCCAAATACATTTAAACTCAGTTTTACAATTCCTGACATATAATCCTGGTTAGAATTCCCTGTCTTAGGTCAGTTAGGATCACCACTTTATTTTAAGATTGTGAAATGTCAGAATAATAGTAGAGAATGATTTATTTCAGCTTGTATTTCTTTCATCACATTCCCTGTGGGTCAGAAGTTTACATACACTCAATTAGTATTTGGTAGCATTGCCATTAAAGTGTTTAACTTGGGTCAAACGTTTTGGGTAGCCTTTCACAAGCTTCCCACAATAAGTTGGGTGAATTTTGGCCCATTCCTCCTGACAGAGTTGGTGTAACGGAGTCAGGTTTGTAGGCCTCCTTGCTCGCACACACTTTTTCAGTTCTGCCCACAAATGTTCTATAGGATTGAGGTCAGGGCTTTCTGATGGCCACTCCAATACCTTGACTTTGTTGTCCTTAAGCCATTTTGCCACAACTTTGGAAGTACGCTTGGGGTCATTGTCCATTTGGAAGACCCATTTGCAACCAAGCTTTAACTTCTTGACTGATGTCTTGAGATGTTGCTTTAATATATCCACATAATTCTCATGATGCCATCTATTTTGTGAAGTGCACCAGTCCCTCCTGCAGCAAAGCACCCCCACAACATGATGCTGCCACCCCCGTGCTTCACGGTTGGGATGGTGTTCTTCGGCTTGCAAGCATCCCCCTTATTCCTCCAAACATAATGATGGTCATTATGGCCAAACAGTTCCATTTTTGTTTCATCAGACCACAGGACATTTCTCAAAAAAGTATGATCTTTGTCCCCATGTGTAGTTGCAAACCGTAGTCTGGCTTTTTTATGGCGGTTTTGGAGGAGTGGCTTCTTCGTTGCTGAGCGGCCTTTCAGGTTATGTCGATATAGGACTCATTTTACTGTGGATATAGATACTTTTGTACCCGTTTCCTCCAGCATCTTCACAAGGTCCTTTGCTGTTGTTCTGGGATTGATTTGCACTTTTTGCACCAAAGTACGTTCATCTCTATGAGACAGAACACGTCTCCTTCCTGAGCGGTATGACGGCTGCGTGGTCCCATGGTGTTTATACTTGCGTACTATTGTTTGTACAGATGAACGTGGTACCTCCAGGCATTTGGAAATTGCTCCCAAGGATGAACCAGACTTGTGGAGGTCTACAATCTTTTTTCTGAGGTCTTGGCTGATTTCTTTTGATTTTCCCATGATGTCAAGCAAAGAGGCACTGAGTTTGAAGGTAGGCCTTGAAATACATCCACAGGCACACCTCCAATTGACTCAAATTATGTCAATTAGCCTATCAGAAGCTTCTAAAGCCATGACATAATTTTCTGAATTTTCCAAGATGTTTAAAGGCAGTCAACTTAGTGTATGTAAACTTCTGACCCACTGGAATTGTGATACAGTGAATTATAAGTGAAATAAGTGAAATAATCTGTCTGTAAACAATTGTTGGAAAAATGACTTGTCTCATGCACAAAGTAGATATCCTAACCGACTTGCCAAAACTATATTTTGTTAACAAGAAATTTGTGGAGATGTTGAAAAACAAGTTTTAATGACTCCAACCTAAGTGTATGTAAACTTCCGGACTTCAGCTGTATTTAAAAAATATATAAAAAAAGTATTTCACAAGAATATGATTGTGTCATTATTTACACCCCTATTTTCCCTCGAGTTCAGCCACCCAGAGAGCATAGCAAATATAGAACCTTTTGGTTTTCTAATATTCAATTCCACTGCAATACCAAACTA
Organism: Salmo salar; assembly: GCF_965601325.2. Lineage (NCBI taxonomy): Eukaryota > Metazoa > Chordata > Actinopteri > Salmoniformes > Salmonidae > Salmo > Salmo salar. The sequence goes on along the minus strand of NC_138314.1, from coordinate 21,030,781 downwards.
CTGTTGGAAATTCACACAGGATTCCTTTCAAGCAAACTCATTTCTGACAAAGAAATACTCACATAAAATATTAGTCTGAGGAAAAGGCAAAAAAGGCCAAAGATCATAGTTGGTACCATTATGTGAGCTATGAAATATTATCCTGAACCCAACAGGAGTGAATGCTACAAATAACAAAAATAGTATATCTGGAACAAAACTGGATTCACTTTTTAAGGAATGTGATCTACAAGTGCTATTAATGTTCACAATGGAAACTTGAATTGAAAAATCTAAAAAGCCTGACAATTTACTGCATCACATTAAAAGGTGAGAGATTCAGTTTGGGGTTGGCCAGTATATGGGTTTTCATCAAAACCTAAACTATGCCATCTAACGGCTCACAACATCAACAACATAATTGAATTGCTTCCTTCAACAGGGATAGATTTGCGTGACCCCTGGTCCCATGGTTATTGTTCATATATTGGTCCATAATGTGGCAGATACAGTTCAGCAAACTATTCTAAAGGGTTCACTGTTGAGTTACTTCTGACCTGCTGTGTTCTGGACCTAGCAGTTTTCCTACTGCCAAATTCTTCTGGGGGGGGGGGGGGGGGGGGTCTTTTCTACTCTGCCTCCAATATGCTGATCTAGTGAGTGGGCGAGGTATGGACCTAAATAACCTCAACGTAATTGGCTGGGAACATTCCAAAATGCCCGTCTGGGCTGTAGCCCCGCCACCAGCCCTCGTCAATCATCTCGATGCCAGTGATGATGTCATCAGGATCGAAGGATATCTCTGTGTCATCAGCTGTGGAATGAAAAGAGGAGCAATACCTCAGATCACCATGCCCATTCAGATATCCTTTATGGTATTATTTGACTGTGTCTACTCCCTCACAGACTGCCAGTTTCCTACTAGCAGTTCCACTCATATTGATTCTCCGTATTGGGGCAAAACGTCACAGTTACACATTTTTCACAGAGAACCAGTTCAGTGGACCGAGTGTCAGCTGTAAATTGTCAGTAGGCTGTGATGATGCTTACCAGCCTGGTAGTCGTATAGAGCCCTGGCACAGACACCTTGGTCCGTCTTCTCCCCTGCAGGCACCTCAAATGTGTTCTCTTCCACCTGAGGGAACAACAAGGGGTGCTGTACCTTAGAATGCCCTTCAAGTGTTAAGTTCAACTGCAAATATTACCCGTTACATCATCTTTTTACATGAATGGCATTTGAATAATGAGAAGGTATTTTCAGATTACAAAACGTATGTTATCGCCATTTATAATTAAATCTTCACCCTTGCGGAATGATTCTCACATGTGCCATGACAAATATTCACCTGTGGGGGCTCCTCATAGAGATCATTTTGGGCTGGCTCTGTGGGATGGTTGTGCTGAGTGGGAGGAGCTGGTGCCTTCACTGAAAGGGGAAAAGGTCAATTGTATTTTTTTTTAAAGACTATCTCCCTCCACCAACAGGTGGTAGCTGCAGCAGGGATCCAGAATACAAAGTAACTTAGAAATGTGTCCAGGGAAATGGTCATGATGATTCACAGATGAGATGAATGACTGTTCTGTGTTCAGACTGAGGTGCATGTGGAGTAGGGCCCACCTTCATCTTGCCACTGTTCCTCAGGGACTGCATCCTGAACAGGGGTTGCATCCTGCTCATCCAAGCACTCAGACTGGGATGACTCATCCACAACGGGCTCTTATTACGACATACACACACGTACACATGATATAGGAGCACAGATACACACAGATGGCCACAAATGTACACACATACTAAGGCATGCACTCAGAAATATTCAGAAACTGAATATATCAGCCAGGTCACCCGTGATATAAGTCAGTAGTCAACGTTCATCCATGGCTGAGGACGTCAGGAGATGACGTGGAAACCGGCCACTAGGGGCAACAGTGAGCACTGATACCTTCAAGTAGGTTTGGGTTTTGCTAGGGTGCATCTGCCAAAGCATCTGCCTCTGATTTCAATGGCTGCATGTTCGAATCCAGCGACAAAGTTGTTTAAGATTTTTGTTTTAAGCCTATTCTAAACCTTAACCCTTACCATAAACATTCGGTGTTCATTTTATTTCACCTTTATTTAACCAGGTAGGCTAGTTGAGAACAAGTTCTCATTTACAACTGCGACCTGGCCAAGATAAAGCAAAGCAGTGCGACACAAACAATAACACAGAGTTACACATGGAGTGAAGAAGCGCACAGTCAATAACACCATAGAAAAATAGAAAGTCAATATACAGTGTGTGCAAATGGCGTGAGGTGGTAAGGCAATAAATAGGCCATAGTAGCGAAGTAATTACAATTTAGCAAATGAACACTGGAGTGATAGCTGTGCAGATGATGATGTGGAAGTAGAAATACTGGTGTGCAAAAGATCAGAAAAGTACGGGTGGGTGTTGTTATCATGACCAGTGAGCTGAGATAAGGCGGAGCTTTACCTAGCATGGACTTATAGATGACCTGGAGCCAGTGGGTCTGGCGACGAATATGTAGCGAGGGCCAGCCGACTAGAGCATACAGGTCGCAGTGGTGGGTGGTATAAGGGGCTTTGGTGACAAAACGGATGGCACTGTGATAGACTGCATCCAGTTTGCTGAGTAGACTGTTGGAGGCTATTTTGCAAATGACATCGCCGAAGTCGAAGATCGGTAGGATAGCCAGTTTTACGAGGGTATGTTTGGCTGCGTGAGCGAAGGAGGCTTTGTTGCGAAATAGGAAGCCTATTCTAGATTTTATTTTGGATTGGAGATGTTTAATATGAGTCTGGCACACCTGGCGACCGTGTCAGCGTGCACTGCGCCCGGGCCGCCACAGGAGTCGCTAGTGCGATGGGACAAGGACTTCCCTGCCAGCCAAACCCTTCCCTAACCCGGATGACGCTGGGCCAATTGTGCGCCACCCCATGGGGCTCCCGGTCGCGGCTGGCTGCGACAGAGCCTGGACTCAAACCCAGAATCTCTAGTGGCACAGCTAGCAATGCGATGCAGTGCCTTAGACCACTGCGCCACTCGGAAGGCCTTGGTTACAGTGATTTAATGTGGGCATGATGATGTACAGTGGTCTAATCATGGGCATGAGCCTCAGGGTGACGTTAAATTGCAGTAACAAGAGAGCAAATGGAGTAGCATTAGGTCAATAATTTGGACTGATTGATTGAAAGGGAGCAGCATCTGGTAGAGATTGGACCGAAACATAAACATCTCTTGTATGTCACACATAAACATCTCTTGTATGTCACACAGTCACCCACATGTGAAGTATTTCTCTCTGTGTGTGTGTCAGATAGGAAAGGGTCAGTTTGTGTCAGTGGTATGAGTGAGCTCAGACCTGCAGCAGGGACAGGAGAGGCAGAGCCTGCAGAGAGTGGGGAGGCTTGGCGCAGGGGCGAGCGGGACGGCTCAGGCTCACATGGTTGCTTAGAGAGAAAAGGGCTTTTCAAACGCCCTGAGAAACACACACCAGAGCAGACAGACAGACATACACATTGGCCGGAGAGGTTACCCAGCAGAGCAGACAACACAAAGCAGATGTGGTCTAGAGACAAGATGTGATACGAGACAGTCTGTGTCTGACAATGAGTTAAAGCTGATGAAGGCAGAGTAATGCAATAAGAATCTCCTCCTGCATGTTTCAACATGGGCCAGACAATCCCCTGATCTTATCCACACCTGACACACAGCTAGCAAGTCCATTTAGGAAACACCCATGGCAGAAACATTTTACAGAATAATCTAAAGTCCTCATTAGGAACTACACTTGTCATATTAATAGCAAACAGTTGTATTGAATTAGTAGCCTACCTGGCTGGGGGCTGGCAGGGGCGTGGGCAGCAGCAGCAGGGGTGTCCATGCCCTTCTCTCTCTGCTTGAACATCTCTCTGGGGTTCATAGAGCGCTGGGAGATCAGAGAGGCTGCCTCCTGAAACACACAGTGAGAGTCAGACATGCACACTGGCCACTGTACAGCTATAGAAAGGGAAGGGGGATACCTAGACAGTTGTACAACTGAATGCATTCAACTGAAATGTGTCTCCGGCATTTAACCCAACCCCAGGGTTAACTGCGTCGCTCAGGGGCAGAACGACAGATCTTTACCTTGTCAGCTCAGAACTCTTAGTAGTTTAACACCCCAGTGAAATTCACTGCTGATTAGCAAAATGGCATAATCTCCTAAATAATCTACAGCAGAAGTCATCAAAACCTGGCCCGCAATTGATTTACCTTGACCCCCACCAAAAAGAGAAACAAAAGGGGGGAATTCAGGCAAAAATGAGTTCAGGTGGGCCTTCACGCTTCAGCAATCAAAGGAAAGGAGGGGTGCTCAACAATGATGAAAATCATGAGACGTTCTTACCAAGAAAAACTTCCAAAATTCTAGGTAGAAATTAGTTGGAGCACAAGATTTATTTATTTTAGCTCTCTTTAATCCATTGTACAGGACGCAAACAGGTGACTGACATTGAGGTCAAGTTGAAGTCTTGTGTCTCAATGGGCCACTAGGCTATAAATAGGAGCTAAGCGCAATGGTCAGGTCACTCTGAGGAAGACGTCAGCTTGACCTCAAAACGTCAGTCACCTGTTCACATCCTGTACAATGGATTAGAGAGAGCTAAATGAAATCAAATCCTGCTTTTTTTTTGATTGCTCCCACTCCTTTCTACTCCGAAATAATCTGATTTGTGTGTGTGTGTGTGTGTGTGTGTGTGTGTGTGTGTGTGTGTGTGTGTGTGTGTGTGTGTGTGTGTGACACACACACACAAAAGTATGTGGACACGAGTTCAAATAAGTGGATTCGGCTACTTCAGCCACACCCGTTGCTGACAGGTATATAAAGCATAAGTGCAGCAATGTTCTAAAATCTAGTGGAAAGTCTTGTGGAAAGGCTGTAGTGGAGCGGGTCGAGAGCTTCAAGTTCCTTGGTGTCCACATCACCAACAAACTAGAATGGCCCAAACACACCAAGACAGTCGTGAAGAGGGCACGACAAAGCCTATACCCCCTCAGGAAACTAAAAATATTTGGCATGGGTCCTCAGATCCTCAAAACGTTCTACAGCTGCAACATCGAGAGCATCCTGACTGGTTGCATCACTGCCTGGTACGGCAACTGCTCGGCCTCCGACCGCAAGGCACTACAAAGGGTAGTGCGTATGGCCCAGAACATCACTGGGGCTAAGCTGCCTACCATCCAGGACCTCTACACCAGGCGGTGTCAGAGGAAGGCCCTAAAAATTGTCAAAGAACCCAGCCATAGACTGTTCTCTCTACTACCGCATGGCAAGTGGTACCGGAGTGCCAAGTCTATGACAAAAAGGCTTCTCAACAGTTTTTACCCCCAAGCCATAAGACTCCTGAACAGGTAATCAAATGGCTACCTGGATTATTTGCATTTTGTGCCCCCGCCCCAACCCCTCTTTTTTACGCTGCTGCTACTCTCTCTTTATCATATATGCATAGTCACTTTAACCATATCTACATGTACATACTACCTCAATCAGACCGACTAACCGGTGCCTGTATGTAGCCTCGCTTCTGTTACAGCCTCGCTACTGTATATAGCCTTGCTACTGTTATTTTTCACTGTCTTTTTACTGTTGTTTTATTTCTTTACTTACCCATTGTTCACCGAATACCTTTTTTGCACTGTTGGTTAGAGCCTGTAAGTAAGCATTTCACTGTAAGGTCTACACCTGTTGTATTCGGCGCACCTGACAAATAAACTTTGATTTGAAATACAATCTTGTTGGTCTTAGTTGTGATCAATGTGCAGTGTCCAAATTCTTATACAAATTATTTTCAATCCCCCCAATCATTCGCTCAAACAAAAATCAGCCACCAGCTGAAACTAGTTGCTTACCCCTGATCTACAGTATGAATAAACATGTACAATTTCTTTATTATGTCTAAAGAAAATGTAGAAGATACAAAGAATGTACAGACAGGAAAATTACTAAGTTAAACTGTGGAGACTTTAGATTCAAGCAAAGAACAGATTTGATTGAGTCATTGAAAAGGGAAGCAGTTCTGAGTCACAGGGAAGCAGTTCTGAGTCACATTTAACTCACATTGGCTTTCTCCACAGATTCACCACGCTTCATCCCTTTCTTCTGAGTTGCCTGGAAGTCCTTCTCCTGCTCCTCCTGATTGTGCATCACACATAATTGAACACTACCTCAGAGGCTACACCTAACAGTTCTGTATAGTTTGTTCTTGTGCTAATCTTATCATGTCCTAAATTTGTGCTTTGACATTTAAAAACATAATTTAGGTGGGGTGCATGTTGCACAGACTGACCTGCTTCCCACATGAGGATAAACTACCAGTTAAACATAGCAGAACTGATTTTAACTGATTCTCCTCAGACTGCAGGCCAGTCCTGCTGTAAGCCAGCAGAAAACTCACCCATTGTTGTTTCTCATCTTCTCTGCTCTCAGCTTCCTGCTGCTGCTGGTACTTCCTGTTAAACAAATGGTTGTTAAAAGGGGGAAGTAGACAATGCAAACCTGTCTGTCAATAAGGTCAGCTAGATAACCAACAGCTAAGTGAACTAACCACAGTTTTACTCACTTCTGCTGGTCGATCATAGAGGCCCTTTCCTTGTCTCTCTTCTCTCTGAGAGTTGCCTCCTTGGCCTCTCGATCCTTCCTGTCTTTCTCCAGCTTCTGGCGCTCCTCGTCTGCCTTGCAGCGCTCCTCCTGTCGCCGCTTCTCCTCATCTTTCTGAGAGACACACGGGCCATGAGCACAAGGTTAGGGTAATGTAAAATGTGTCATAACGGCCGCATGACACCAGAACACACTGAGCTATGATCAAGCAAATCTAACCAGTCTGTAGAGGATCAGTGAGTCCCTGTAGTGGGAGAAAGGTGTTGAAGCTGGCTTACCTCTGCCTGCGCCCAGAAGTTGTCTTTATTGGTGCGTTTGATTTCAGACATAGCGTTGGTCTTCTGATACACAGAGCCCTGTCATATCAAAATGTGTTGTGTTAGATAACAAAAATCTCCTATGCTCCAAACAAGTTGTCATTCCTGGACACCAACTCCTACCCAGATCCAATACTGACACAGCATGTTGGTTTATTATGGGGAGTTAACAGGCTTTAAACAGCCTGCCTTGTCTGGTTTCTCTGGCTCCAGCCCTAGCCAGCAATCATGAGCCCCAACTAAGCCACTGGATTCTACTGCAGACGAGTCATTGTAAAACAACCAGCTGCACCATCACAACAACCAACACATTGGAAACTAACTCACACTGAAAAACTCATCAAATCAAATTTTATTTGTCACATGCGCTGAATACAACAGTGAAATTCATACTTACAAACCATTAACCAACAATGCAGTTAAGAAACTTTTTATTCGTTGATTTAAAATTAAGATAAGAATAACAAATAAAAGGAACAGTAAATAACAATAGTGGGGCTATATACAGGGGGTACCGGTACAGAGTCAATGCGCGGGGGCACCGGTGTTGTTGTAATTTAGGTAATATGTACATGTAGGTAGAGTTATTAAAGCAACTATGCATAGATAATAAGAGAGTAGCAGCATCGTAGAAGGGGGGGGGGGGGGGGGGGTAGAGGCTGTTTAGAAGCATCTTGGACCTAGACTTGGTGCTCAGGTACAGCTTGCCATCCGGTAGGAGAGAACTGTATGACTAGGGTGCCTGGAGTCCGAATTTTTAGGGCCTTCCTCTGACACCGCCTGGTATAGAGGTCCTGGATGGCAGGAAGCTTGGCCCCGGTGATATACTGAGCCGTACGCACTACCCTCCGTAGTGCCTTGCGGTCGGAGGCCGAGCAGTTGCCAATCCAGGCAGTGATGCAACCCTTCAGGATGCTCTTGATGGTACAGCTGTAAAACCTTTTGAGGATCTGAGGACCTGTTCCAAATCTTTTCAGTCTCCTGAGGGGGAAATAGGTTTCGTCGTGCCCTCTTCACGACTGTCTTGGTGTGCTTGGATCATGTTAGTTTGTTGGTGATGTTGACGCCAAGGAACTTGAAGCTCTCAACCTGCTCCACTGCAACCGCGTCGATGAGAATGGGGTGTGCTCGGTCCTCCTATTCCTGTAGTCCACAATCATCTCCTTTGTCTTGATCACTTTGAGGGAGAGGTTGTTGTCCTTGCACCACATGGTCAGGTCTCTGCCCTGCTCCCTATAGGAAGTCTTATCATTGTCAGTGATCAGGCCTACCACTGTTGTGTCATCAGCAAACTTAATGACAGTGTTGGAGTCCGGTCTGGCTGTGCAGTCATGAGTGAACAGGGAGTACAGGAGGGGGCTGAGCACGCACCCCTGAGGGGCCCCCTTGTCGAGGATCAGCGTGGTGGTTGTGCTGTTACCTACCATTACCACCTGGCAGCAGCCCGTCAGGAGGTCCAGGAACCAGATGCAGAGGGAGGTGTTTAGTCCCAGTGTCCTAAGCTTAGTGATGGGCTTTGAGGGCACTATGGTGTTGAACGCTGAGTTGTAGTCAGTGAATAGCATTCCCAAATACAGTTGAAGTCGGAAGTTTACATACACCTTAGCCAAATACATTTAAACTCAGTTTTTCACAATTCTTGACATTTAATCCTAGTAAACATTCCCCGTCTTAGGTCAGTTAGGATCACTTTATTTTATGAATGTGAAATGTCAGAATAATAGTAGAGAGAATTATTTATTTCAGCTTTCATTTCTTTCATCACATTCCCAGTGGGTCAGAAGTTTACATATACCAAATACAAATTGAGTGTCATTGCCTTTAAATTGGTTAACTTGCAAGCATCCCCCCTTTTCCTCCAAACATAACAATGGTCATTATGGCCAAACAGTTCTATTTTTGTTTCATCAGAGCAGAAGACATTTCTCGAAATAGTACCATCTTTGTCCCCATGTGCAGTTGCAAACCGTAGTCTGGCTTTTTTATGGCGGTTTTGGAGCAGTGGCTTCTTCCTTGCTGAGCGGCCTTTCAGGTTATGTCGATATAGGACTCGTTTTAATGTGGATATAGATAAGTTTTTACCTGTTTCCTCCAGCATCTTCACAAGGTCCTTTGCTGTTGTTCTGGGATTGATTTGCACTTTTTGCACCAAAGTACGTTCATCTCTAGGAGACACAACGCGTCTCCTTCCTGAGCGGTATGACGGCTGCGTGGTCCCATGGAGTTTATACTTGCGTAATATTGTTTGTACAGATGAACAAGGTACCTTCAGGCATTTGGAAATTGCTCCCAAGGATGAAGCAGACTTGTGGAGGTCTACAATTTTTTTTCGGAGGTTTTGGCTGATTTCTTTAGATTTTCCCATGATGTCAAGCAAAGAGGCACTGAGTTTGAAGGTAGCCCTTGAAATACATCCACAGGTACACCTCCAACTGACTCAAATTATGTCAAATAGCCTATCAGAAGCTTCTAAAGCCATGACATCGTTTTCTGAATTTTCCAAGCCGTTTAAAGGCAGTCAACTTAGTGTATGTAAACTTCTGACCCACTGGAATTGTGATATAGTGAATTATAAGTGAAATAATCTGTCTGTAAATTTTTTTGGGAAAAATGACTTGTGTCATACACAAATTAGATGTCCTAACTGACTTGCCAAAACTATAGTTTGTTAACAAGAAATGTGTGGAGTGGTTGAAAAACAAGTTTTAATGACAGCCTAAGTGTATGTAAAGTTCCGACTTCAACTGTAGGTGTTCCTTTTGTCCAGGTGTGAAAGGGCAGTGTGGAGCGCAATGGAGATTGCATCATCTGTGGATCTGTTGGTGCAGTATGCAAATTGGAATGGGTCTAGGTTTTCTGTCATTTAGGCAGGTTACCTTAGTGTTCTTGGGCACAGGGACTATGGTGGTCTGCTTGAAACATGTTGGTATTACAGACTCAGACAGGGAAAGGTTGAAAATGTCAGTGAAGACACTTGCCAGTTGGTACATGTCCTGGTAATCCGTCTGGCCCTGCGGCCTTGTGAATGTTGACCTGTTTAAAGGCCTTACTCACGTCGCCTGCGGAGAGCGTGATCACAGTCATCCGGAACAGCTGATGCTCTCATGCATGCCTCAGTGTTACTTGCCTCAAAGACAGTATAGAAATATATATTTTTTTTAAACAGAAATTTGCATCCTGCAGTACTAACTCAAAAAAGTTCTGGGACACTGTAAAGTCCATGGAGAATAAGAGCACCTCCTCCCAGCTACCCACTGCTCTGAGGCTAGGAAACACTGTTACAACCGATAAATCCACTATAATTGAGAATTTCAATGAGCATTTCTCTACGGCTGGCCATGCTTTCCACCTGGCTACCCCGGTCAACTGCCCGGTACCCTCCACAGCAACCCGCCCAAGCCCCCACCATTTCTGCTTCACCCATATCCAGATAGCTGATGTTGTGAAAGAGCTGCAAAATATGGGCCCCTACAAATCAGCCAGGCTAGACAATCTGGACCCTCTCTTTCTAAAATTATCTGCCGAAATTGTTGCAACCCCTATTACTAGCCTGTTCAACCTCTCTTTCGTATTGATACGGAGAAAACATTTCTGAAAATGTATTGAAAATGAAATGTACTGTAAGTCGCTCTGGATAAGAGCGTCTGCTAAATGACTAAAATGTAAATGTCTGAGATTCCCAAAGATTGGAAAGCTGCTGCGGTCATCCCCCTCTTCAAAGGGGGAGACACTAGACCCAAACTGCTACAGACCTATATCTATCCTACCCTGCATCTCTAAGGTCTTCGAAAGCAAAGTTAACAAACAGATTACCGACCATTTCGAATCCCACCGTACCTTCTCCGCTATGCAATCTGGTTTCAGAGCCGGTAATGGGTGCACCTCAGCCACGCTCAAGGTCCTTAACGATATCATAACCGCCATCGATAAGAGACATTACTGTGCAGCTGTATTCATCGACCTGGCCAAGGCTTTCGACTCTGTCAATCACCACATTCTTATTGGCAGACTCAAAAGCCTTGGTTTCTCAAATGATTGCCTCGCCTGGTTCACCAACTACTTCTCTGATAGAGTTCAGTGTGTCAAATCGGAGGGCCTGTTGTCCGGACCTCTGGCAGTCTCTATGGGGGTGCCACAGGGTTCAATTCTTGGGCCGACTCTCTTCTCTGTATACATCAATGATGTCGCTCTTGCTGCTGGTGATTCTCTGATCCACCTCTACGCAGACGACACCATTCTGTATACTTCTGGCCCTTCTTTGGACACTGTGTTAACTAACCTCCAGACGAGCTTCAATGCCATACAACTCTCCTTCCGTGGCCTCCAACTGCTCTTAAACACAAATAAAACTAAATGCATGCTATTCAACCGATCATTGCCCACACCTGCCCGCCCATCCAGCATCACTACTCTGGACGGCTCTGACTTAGAATACGTGGATAACTACAAATACCTGGGTGTCTGGCTAGACTGTAAACTCTCCTTCCAGACTCATATTAAGCATCTCCAATCCAAAATTAAATCTAGAATCGGCTTCCTATATCGCAACAAAGCATCCTTCACTCATGCTGCCAAACATACCCTCGTAAAACTGACCATCCTATCGATCCTCGACTTCGGCGATGTCATCTATAAAATAGCCTCCAACACTCTACTCAACAAACTGGATGCAGTCTATCACAGTGCCATCCGTTTTGTCACCAAAGCCCCATACACTACCCACCATTGCGACCTATATGCTCTCGTTGGCTGGCCCTCACTTTATACTCGTCACCAAACCCACTGGCTACAGGTTATCTACAAGTCTCTGCTAGGTAAAGCCCCGCCTTATCTCAGCTCGCTGGTCACCATAGCAGCACCCACTCGTAGCACGCGCTCCAGCAGGTATATCTCACTGGTCACCCCCAAAGCCAATTCCTCAATTGGTCGCCTTTCCTTCCAGTTCTCAGCAGCCAATTACTGGAATGAACTGCAAAAATCTCTGAAGCTGGAGATTCCCATTTCCCTCACTAGCTTTAAGCACCAGCTGTCAGAACAGCTCACAGATCACTGCACCTGTACATAGCCCATCTGTATACAGCCCATCTATCTACCTCATCCCCATACTGTATTTATTTATTCTGCTCCTTTTGCATCCCAGTATCTCTACTTGCACATTCCATCTTTTGCATGTCTACCATTCCAGTGTTTAATTGCCATACTGTAATTACTTTGCCAGCATGGCCTATTTATTGCCTTAATTCCCTTATTTTACCTAATTTGCACTCACTGTATATAGACTTTTTGTTTTCTTTTTTCTTCTGTATTATTGACTGTATGTTTTGTTCATTCCATGTGTAACTCTGTGTTGTATGTGTCTAACTGCTATGCTTTATCTTGGCCAGGTCGCAGTTGCAAATGAGAACTTGTTCTCAACTAGCCTACCTGGTTAAATAAAGGTGGGAAAAAATAAATAAAAAATGTTGCTTGTCTGTTAGGCTCGTGTCACTGGGAAGCTCTCGGCTGTGCTTCCCTTTGTAGTCTGTAATAGTTTGCAAGCCCTGCCACACCCCACGAGCGTTAGAGCCGGTGTAGTACGATTCGATCTTAGTCCTGTATTGCCTGTTTGTTGGTTCGTCGGAGGGCATAGCGGGATTTCTTATAAGCTTCTGCGTTAGAGTCCCACTCCTTGAAAGCATCAGCTCTACCCTTCAGCTCAGTGCGAATGTTGCCTGTAATCCATGGCTTCTGGTTGGGGTATGTACGTACAGTCACTGTGGAGATGAGACGTCCTCGATGCACTTATTGATAAAGCCAGTGACTGATGTGGTGTACTCCTCAATGCCATCGGAAGAATCCCGGAACATATTCCAGTCTGTGCTAGCAAAACAGTCCTGTAGTTTAGCATCTGCTTCATCTCACCACTTTTTTTTATAGACAGAGTCACTGGTGCTTCCTGCTTAAATTTTTGCTTGTAAGCAGGAATCAGGAGGATAGAATTATGATCAGATTTGCCAAATAGAGGGCGAGGGAGAGCTTTGTACATGTCTCTGTGTGTGGAGTAAAGGCGGTCTAGAATTGTTTTCCCTCTGGGTTGCACATTTAACATGCTGATAGAAATTCGGTAAAACTGATTTAAGTTTCCCTGCATTGAAGTCCCCGGCCACTAGGAGCGCCGCCTCTGGATGAGCGTTTTCCTGTTTGCTTATGGCGGTATACAGCTCATTGAGCGCGGTTTTAGTGCCAGCATCGGTCTGTGGTGGTATGTAGACAGCTACGAAAAATACAGATGAAAACTCTCTAGGTAGATAGTGTGGTCTACAGCTTATCATGAGATACTCTACCTCAGGCGAGCAAAACTTAAGAGACTTCCTTAGATATCGTGCACCAGCTGTTGTTTACATATACACATAGGCCCCCGCCACGTGTCTTACCAGATGCGGTTCATCCGCAGGCTTGTGCAGTAAATCTAACCAAAATGTCCACAGGCAGAGAAGTTATTACCGAAACAAATGAGCTATATGAGAGCATATTATTCGACCACAACACAACTTGCCTCACCGAAAAACTTTCCAACATAATGGATGTACAGATCCTGATAAAATGATGAAACAAACTCATAATACACAACTAAAATGTTTTAATCTCTAAAAAGGATAAGATGCTGTATTTGGTACATACCACAGGTCCCTGGGGACCAGCGTCTCGGAACTTGTTGGACTCTTTGTGGAAGCTATAGTTGGCCCCCGAGGCCTTGCCCACCTTTTGCATAATAGCCTCAGGTTCCACATCCTCCTCTGCACGGGCATTTATTGTGACATGGGCGCCCTGGAATTACAGCAGACATTTTAGCTACAAATAACACACATCACAAATTCCAGATAAGGCCATGAAAGGGCTGTCCGTAGGAGGGATATTTGATATCTGACAGCCACCACCCATAGATTTTGTTGACATGCAGTTAGCAAGGTGACTTTCATGATAACAACTAATAACTGAGACAACTTCAAGAGCCGATTTAGAAACCACAACTTCACCCAAAGCGGCCAACAACTGCTGCTGCTTAACTCAAACTAGGGCTGTCAAACGATTAAAATAATTGAGTTAATGGCATTAATGGCGATTAATCAAAATGTTTGGATTTGCTCAAATTCGGCCCTAACGATTTGGGCCTTTTTCCATTTAAAAAACAGTGCATTAAGTTACAGGCATACTACGCTTTGATTGTCAGAGACGGAAACACAAACACTATATGAGAATGTTTTAATAGCTTAACGGCGTCAAAAAACATTGTGCCAATAAACATGTCATGCATTAACTTTGACCGCCCTCTCTTAAACACCAACATGCTATTACTGGCACTTAAAGGGGTGTCTATTCCTTTCCTGCAATAGCTATACATTTCATATCCTGTTGAGGCCAGTGTTGCAAGTGTATACACAAAAAGTTGCATCCAATGGATTTTCTTCCTTAGCTAAACACAAGTTGTCTGTGTGGAGAAAATGTCTATACTATGCCAAATGAAATACCTTAAGAAAATTTGCCATGGAGCTGACATGATTGGCACATAGTCCTTTCCGGGCATCTTTCACACCTTCTCCAGTCTGAAACACAAATACTCATGAGCATCATTCAATTTAAATTTCAAAATACAGAGGAGTGCCACCTTCAGAAGAAAAGGGAGCGTAGCACAGCACTCACCCAGTTGATGAGGACATACTTGCACAGGCCAGAGTTTGGGTCCTGGACACGACAGAACGCGTACATGATTTTCCCGCTGCTAAGTTCCTCCACCAGTTCCTCCAGTCCACCATCTGAAACAGTATCGTAATGTTGTCACATTGTAGAACGTATGTTCTATGCAAAGTAATGTACATTACTGTGTAAAGCTTACATTTTGTATAGAATACGGTTACATGGCAAACAATACTGCTGTAGGCACATTCAACATGTTCCGTTTTTGACAGGGTATGTGCTGTAAGATTCTTCCTGCATTATACATGCTTTCTTTGCTACCTATCTTTTCACATATGAAAATTGTTCTTATTGAAACAATAAAAGACGCACCTACAGCAAACTACTTACTACCTTTGCTGTCATCTTTTAAATTGTCTTACTGTGCTTTGATAGCAATTCAGTGGCACACCATAAGTTAAGGTGATGATGATCTCAGACAACATTGCAGACTCGATTCCAAACGGAAAACATTTAAATGTTGGAGCCTTTCTAAGATCCGGTGTACCACACTCACCTCCCTTCTCTGCCAATCGGATATCATTAGTGTTCCCCTCGTAGGTGTACAATGCCCTGCAGAGAAGAATGCCAGGTTACAGGATCACACTAGCATTGAAAATAGTAGATTGTTGTTTACACTGCTTGTTAGGCTACCATACTGTCAACATCATTGTTCACAAACATGTAACACTTAGCCACTGCTTAAAAGGTTATTGCAGAATAGCATCCTGGTTAGGTGATGTGCACTGATCAAACACAAACATGACACTGGGTTGAACTGCATAACTTTGGAGCAGACCATTAACGTGAGCAACTGAGATCCTGTAATAGTGTACTATGTAATTATATGGTTAAAAAAAAACACTTCTGAGAGTCTGGTCCCCATTCAGCAACAGGAAGTGTGCTAAGAATGAAACTCTCTGGGTTTGATAAACCTCTTGAGAGGTAAACCAAGTTAATTAATTAATTCAGGTCATCTTGATCTTTAAACACTTCCATCAACAGGTTTCATTTGAACCTCAAATGACGTGTGAAATCATTTGCTCCAAGTACTTTTCTTTTGCTAAAATTTGCTGACTAACGTTAAGTGCATGCAATATTTAGGCATTGCAATGACCTAAGAAATCAACAAAATAAAAAAACACAAACAGCTAACGTAACTACTAATGTTATCTAGCATCCTCCTTACTTAGCAAACTTGCAAGCTAAAACGCTAAGGAAATTGGCAGGCATGACATGGTCATCCGATTTGTATAATTGGCTACTGTACGAACATGGCAATAATAATTATACTGTTTCGCTGATACAAAATGCGTTTTCATTGCACAACAAGCAAGCCAGCTAACTTACTTACATGATATGCAAGGGAAATTAAATGCTGTTAACTAAGGAGCTAACATAGCTAGCTAACTAAAAATAGCGGATGCACCATTTTATGGCGATGCAATTAGATAGCTAGCTAACGTTAGCGAGCTTTACTGCGATGCTACCGTCCTTACCAATTGGTGTTGGATTTCTCATCTACCACCTCTTTGTAGGCATTTGTCAGGGCAATGCCGTTTTTGCTTAGGTTCACTGCCATCGTTCAGTCACTGAAACAGTTGTGTGTAGCCGTGATAAGCCCGTCCTACTCGCGGAGGAGAGGCGGTAAAACCGAATCGAATTGACTTCTGATTGAGATCTCAGCACACAGGAAGCTCTCGCCTTCCAGCAGCACAAACGATGACGTCACTCGTACGGTAATGAAGAAAGCTTCCAAATAAAAGCCCACATTTCAAAACATTACAATGTAGATAACTCATTCAAATATATTAAAATAAAAAATGGGAAAAAAATATGGTTTTAAAAAACATTTATCTACCACCAGTAATGAATGAATGCAATGTTAACACTGATATGTTGAGAATATTTGGCTGTAGAGAGAAAACTATTCTTCCATTTTCAGCTAAAGTGAGGTCGGAAATACTCAGTAGGGTCTCTACTAACCAAATATGTGTGGTTTTTGGAGGCAGACTGTGTCCTACATACCCAGCAGCACTTCGTTCTCTGCCCACTCTATAGTGCCTAATGCATTATACTGTAATAGACTGTACATGGGGTACATATTGGCTTGTAGAGAGAAAACTGTTATACCTGTCTCACTTACCAAACACTTACCAAATAACGTTATGTGTAGTTTTGGAGAGGGACTGTGTTATAGACATATGCATTTAGTCCTATACATTATAGTCATTCCAAAACAATACATGAATGTACTGTTGTGTTTAATATCAGTTGTAAAGACAAAACACTTTAATCTTTTTTTTGCTTACCCTGTTTGCTTCCAGTGTGAAATGAAATGTACACAAAGACAGACACAATGTAAACAATGATGGACTGGCATACCTTTCAACAACCTAGATTAACCTAATGGTGATGGTAATGAGGGCACGTTTACACATTTAAATCAGCCTAATATGAGGATTAAATAAATGTTTCATCAGTTTTATACTTGATAAAATAATGGTTGTTTTAACTTGCGCTCCTTCCAACCTCCCAATTGCTGGGTAGCATTTCCTACAGCCTTGACAGGTCAAAAAAAAAATGCATCAGGTCGATCGCTTGGCCTGACAAATAAAGTCATTTTTGGCAGTATTCTGGTAAAATCATGTTGCTATTGGTTTATACAGTGCATTTGGAAAGTATTCAGACCCCTTGACTTTTTATACATTTTGTTACATTACAGCCTTATTCTAAAATGTATTAAATTGTCCCCCCTCATCAAACTTAACACAATACCCCATAATGACAAAGCAAAAACTGGTTTAGAAATTTTAGCAAATTTATACAAATTAAAAACTGAAATATTACGTTTACATAAGTATTCAGATCCTTTACTTAGTACTTTGTTGAATCACTGACAGCAATTACAGCCTCGAGTCTTCTTGGGTATGACACTACAAGCTTGGCACACCTGTATTTGGGGAGTTTTTCCCATTCTTCTCTGCAGATCCTCTCAAGCTCTGTCAGGGTGGATGGGAAGCGTTGCTGCACAGCTATTTCAGGTCTCTCCAGAGATGTTTTATCGGGTTCAAGTCTCGGATCTGACTGGGCCACTCAAGGACATTCAGAGACTGGTCCCAAAGCCACTCCTCCCTTGTCTTGGCTGTGTACTTAGGGTCGTTGACCTGTAGGAAGGTGAACCTTAGCCCCAGTCTGAGGTCATGAGCGCTCTGGAGCAGGATTTCATCAAGGATCTCTCTGTACTTTTCTCCATTCATCTTTCCCACAATCCTGACTAGTCTGCCAGTCCCTGCCGCTGAAAAACATCCCCACAGCATGATGCTGCCACCACCATGCTTCACCGTAGGGATGGTGCCAGGCTTCCTCCAGATGTGACGCTTGGCATTCAGGCAAAATAATTAAATCTTGGTTTCATCAGACCAGAGACAATCTGAAACTTTTTGTCCAAAAATCATGAAGAAAAGATAATCCATGCTTGTATCACTTCTAGAGTAGACTACTGCAATGCTGTACTCTCTGGCTACCCGGATAAAGCACGAAATAAACTTCAGTTAGTGCTAAACATAGCTGTTAAGGCTAGGGCTGATTTCAAGGTTTTACTGCTAAACTACAAAGCATTACATGGGCTTGCCCCTATCACTCTGATTTGGTCCTGCCGTGCATACCTACACGTACGCTACGGTAACAAGACGCAGGCCTCCTTATTGTCCTTTGAATTTCTAAGCAAACAGCTGGAGTCAGGGCTTTCTCCTGTAGAGCTCAATTTTTATGGAATGGTCTGCCTACCCATGTGAGAGACGCAGACTCGGTCTCAACCTTTAAGTCTTTATTGAAGACTCATCTCTTCAGTAGGTCCTATGATTGAGTGTAGTCTGGCCCAGGGGTGCGAAGGTGAACGGCAAGGAGCTGGAGCGACAACCTGCCCTGGCTGTCTCTGCCTGGCCAGCTCCTCTCCACTGTGAATCTCTGCCTCTGACGCAATAATGGGGGCTGAGTCACTGGCTTACTAGTGCTCTTCCATGCCATCCCTAAGAGGGGTTCGTCAATTCAGTGGGTTGAGTCACAGACGTGATCTTCCTGTCTGGTTTTGCGGTCCCTCGGGCTTGTGCTGTGGAGGAGATCTTCGTGGGCTATACTCAGCCTTGTCTCAGGGTAGTAAGTTGGTGGTCTGTTGATATCGTTCTCGTGGTGTGGGGGCAGTGCTTTGGCAAAGTGGGTGGGGTTACATCCTGCCTGGTTGGCCCTGTCCAGGTGTATCGTCAGACGGGGCCACAGTGTCCCCCGACCCCCCGTCTCAGCCTCCTGTATCTACGCTGCAATAGTCTATGTGCTGGAGTCAGTCTGTTATATCTGGTGTCCTGTGTGAATTTAAGTATGCTCCCTCTAATTCTCTCTCCCTCCCCTCCCAGAGGATCTGAACCCTAGGACAATGCCTCAGGACTACCTGGTGTGATGAATCCTGGCTGTCCCCAGTCCACCTGGTAGTGCTGCTGCTCCATTTTCAACTATTCTGCCTGTGGCTATGGAACCCTGATCTGTTCACCAAACGTGCTAGCTTGTCCCGGACCTGCTGTTTTCAACTCTCTCTCTCTCTCTCCATACTGCACCTGCTGTCTCGACCTCTGAATGCTTGGCTATGAAAAGCCAACTGACATTTACTCCTGAGGTACTGACCTGTTGCACCCTCTACAACCCTGCTGGTCATCTATGAACGTTTGAACATTTTTAAGAACAATCGAGCCTTAATGGCCACATACTCTTATAATCTCCACCTGGCACAGCCAGAAGAGGACTGGCCACCCCTCAGAGCCTGGTTTCTCTCAAGGTTTCTTCCTAGGTTCCTGCCTTTCTAGGGAGTTTTTCCTAGCCACTGTGCTTCTACATCTGCTTTGCTTGCTGTTTGGGGTTTTAGGCTGGGTTTCTGTGTAGCACTTTGTGACATCTACTGATGTAAAAAGGGCTTTATAAATACATTTGATTGATTGATTAAATCTTGTTTCTCATGGTCTGAGAGTCCTTATGGTGCCTTTTGGCAAACTCCAAGCGGGCTGTCATGTGCCTTTAACTGAGTAGTGGCTTCCGTCTAGCCACTCTACCATAAAGGCCTGATCGGTGGAGTCCTGCAGAGATGGGAGAAACTTCCAGAAGGACATCCATCTCCACAGAGGAACTTTTGAGCTCTGTCAGAGTGACCATCGGGTTTTTGGTCACCCCCTACCAAGGCCCTTCTCCCCCGATTGCTCAGTTTGGCCAAGCAGCCAGCTCTAGGAAGTGTCTTAGTGGTTCCAAACTTCTTCCATTTAAGAATGATGTGTGTTCTTGGGGTCCTTCAATGCTGCAGAAATGTTTTGGTGCTCTTCCCCAGATCTGTGCTTCGACACAATCCTGTCGTGGAGCTCTACGGACAATTCCGTCGACATCATGACTTGGTTTTTGCTCTGATATGCACTGTCAACTGTGATACCTTCTATAGACAGGTGTGTGCCTTTCCAAATCATGTCCAATCAATTGAATTTACCACAAGTGGACTTCAATCAAGTTGTAGAAACATCTCAAAGATAATCAATGGAAACTTTGAGTCTCATAGCAAAGGGTCTGAATACTTATTTAAATAAAGGTATTTCTGTAATTCCAAAAATGTTTTTTTTAAAAACTGTTTTCGCTTTGTCATTATGGGGTATTGTGTGTAGATTGATGAGAACTTTTAATTATTTAATCAATTTTCCAACACATACCAGGAAGCTGAGAGTAGGGAGAAGGGAATTGGTCGCTGAGGTCTGGTGTTGGTGGAGGGACTGGAGGGGGCAGGCAGTAGGGTAGGGTCAGGCAGTGGTCAGACTCTACAAGCCAATATGTATCCCATGTTGTCTATTACAGTATTTTGCATTGGGCGCTATAGAGGGGGGGGGGGGACGAAGTGTTGCTGGGTATGTACAACACAGTCACAGTAGAGACCCTACTGAGTATTTCCCACCCCACTTTAGCTGAGACAGGTAGAAAAGTTCTCTACAAGCCAATAAGTATCCCATATACCATGTATTGCGTTTCATTGAAAGGAGTGGGTGGAGTAAGGAGTAACTAGTACTCTGTATTAAACCCATTGCCCAGCACAAGAGACCCATTTATGTTTTGAAGTCTTAAAAGTGTATTTCTTTAAATATAGCCTACACAATAGCTTTCAACATACCAGTCTTTGAGTAAAGTTAAAAAATAAATGCTGTATAAATAATACAATATTAAAATACGTCAAACTTTCCATAATTTTTTTCAGATGTGATTGCAATGCTGTGAAAAACAGTTGTACTGCACTAGGGGCTGCACACAACTGCTGGCTGCACTAGGGGCTGCACACAACTGCTGGCTGCACTAGGGGCTGCACACAACTGCTGGCTGCACTAAGGGCTGCACACAACTGCTGGCTGCACTAGGGGCTGCACACAACTGCTGGCTGCACTAGGGGCTGCACACAACTGCTGGCTGCACTAGGGGCTGCACACAACTGCTGGCTGCACTAAGGGCTGCACACAACTGCTGGCTGCACTAGGAGCTGCACACAACTGCTGGCTGCACTAGGAGCTGCACACAACTGCTGGCTGCACTAGGAGCTGCACACAACTGCTGGCTGCACTAGGGGCTGCACACAACTGCTGGCTGCACTAGGGGCTCTTATTATTATTATTTTTATCTGCGATCGTGCAGCCAGCATAATATCCTGCTGCTAAGAGAACGGTAATCAATTCGCCACATCATGAAGAGAACATTCCAATCCTCCACTCTTCCCATTAGGGATGAAGAAAAAATACAATGACCATGCTCCCTCTTCTGGAGGATTGAAGTGAATGTGGCCATAGGGACCAAGGGAGACTGGACATCTTCTTCGTGTAGCTTTCCGGCAGACTAGACGCTATATTGCATATTGCTGCCTTTCAGTTTGGAAAGTGCATAACACATTTGTTCACAAAAAAAGGCAAAGGGGAAATGGGTAAAAAAGGATACTGCACCTCCATCTACACTGAGTTTAGAAAACATTAGCAACACCTTCCTCATATTGTGTTGCACCCCCTTTTGTCCTCAGAACAGCCTCAATTCATCAGGCATGGACTACAAAGTGTCAAAAGCGTTCCACAGGGATGCTGGCCCATGTAGACTTCAATGCTTCCTACAGTTGTGTCAAGTTGGGTGGTGGACCATTCTTGATACACAGAGGAAACTGTTGAGTGAAAAAAAACTGCAGCGTTGCAGTTCTTGACACATTCAAACCGGTGCGCCTGGCACCTACTTCCATACCCCGTTCAAAGGCACTTATATCTTTTATCTTGCCCATTCATCCTCTGAATG
Organism: Salmo salar; assembly: GCF_965601325.2. Taxonomy (NCBI): domain Eukaryota; kingdom Metazoa; phylum Chordata; class Actinopteri; order Salmoniformes; family Salmonidae; genus Salmo; species Salmo salar. Next base: position 21,008,792 of record NC_138314.1, on the reverse strand, counting down.
GCACACATACACAATCCATGTCGCAATTGTTTTAAGGCTTAAAAATCATTCTTTAACCTGTCTCCTCCCCTCCAACTACACTGATTGAAGTGGATTTAACAGGTGACATCAATAAGGGATCATAGCTTTCACCTGTATTTACCTGGCCAGTCGATGTCACGGAAAGAGCAGGTTCTCCTAATGTTTTGTACACTCAGTGTATATACCACTATCCCCAACACATCGGGGAGAGAATGGTAATCATTCCCACTACTTTCCCACTACTTTGGCCCCAACAGAACCTACTCCAGGCCATCAGCCTAGGAGGCTGGAACCCCTTCTCTCAAAACCAAACCACCTGTAGTTCTTCTGCACTAAAATCTCTGATACCCAAAAACATATCTGCTACCAATTCAATCTTCTGGGATTTCCTTTCCATCTGTGATGTTCAATGAATAACCATAGCAATAAACGGCAACAAGCCAACCTTACAAACTGTTCAGGTCACTCTGTACTTGCCTACTTCTCACAGGGATCTTCTCAGGCTCCCTCACCCTTTGCCCACCATCCTCTACTTTCCTTACTGCCTCAGCATGACACTTTCTGCACTGCCCTCACCCTGGAAACTTAAATCTGTCTTACTTGCACAGGACATTTCTGATCCCCAGCAACATGGCCACCCCCACAATTGAAACGCTCCATCTTTTCCAACAAAACAACACACTTCTCACACCTCGCAATCTCCCTACTACATACTGCTGCAACATAACCATGAACTTGGCACATGAAACACAAGGTGGGTTCAGAACAAAATCTCTCACGGGATAACTTAAATACAGTGGAGGCTGCTGAGGGGAGGACGGCTCATAAGGTCTGGAATGGAGTCAATGGAATGGTATCAAACACGTCAAAGATGAGGTTTCCATGTGATTGATAACATTCCATTGACTCCATTCCAGACATTATTATGAGCCGTCCTCCCGTCAGCAGCCTCCAATGTTATATACCCTACCATGACTTTATCCAGCAAGCACATTAAAACTTAAAAGAACAGACAGGTTCTCCTCAGTCTCGCGCTCACCACCGCACCGGGTCTGCGTCGCACCAAAGGCGGGGATCCCCAACTTCAGTTGATCCACCTTAACACTCAACCCCACCCTTCATCACTCCTTCAGCGCTCTGCTCCGGAGAGCAAAGCAGAACACCACTTTCATCCCGAGTCTCGAAACATGCAGCGTCCTCTCCCACTGAGCAGCAGATACGCAGAAACTCTACACAAGTCCATCTCTGGATACTTTGACCGAATTGACAGAACCCAACTCCTTCTTTACCCAGCCTGATACAACAAACAGATCGGCCAAAAGGGATGGATCCACTTTCTCTATGAATCTTACTCGCACTGGGTCAAGGTCCTCTCTGGCATTTTCCTGATCATTGGGGTGAGGTTATGAAACCTTCACCTCACCTGATACAGGTTCTTTCTCCTCACTTTTGTCAGGATCAATTTCAAGTTCACTATCCATCGACTGCTTAGTGCATTCTGGCACGTAACATGCATTTTTCCTCTCCTGCACTTGTCTCGGCAAGGAGAAAGTACTTAGCTTGTCTATCAGTTGGTTTGGGTTAGCACCTCGTGCCGTTTTTCCTGTCTTGCTTCTTCTCGCCCGTTCCTATATCGCCCCTGCTGCCATGCCACAGGTCAGCTAGCTCAATTAACTTAATACCATGGCATTGTTGAATACTTGTTTCTAATTGGCTTGAATGGCATTCTAGAGTGCATTCTTTCCCTATAATGCATGGTATATTTGCACGGTAGAATACAATGGTTTTGAAAGAAAACGTCGTATTGAAAAGATTCACATTGTTGAATTTGATTTTCAAAATAGCAAGAAAGGACTGATGGTTTGGTTAGCTAAATGAACTACTGTAGGTATCTAGTAATCTTGCTAACTAATGCAGTGGATGTTTAACACATTTCTAGTGGCAAATGTGTTAAATTATAGGCATCGTAAAAAAGGCATATCCAACTCGGGGCTCTATGCATTCTCTGGAAAATGCAACTCCATGGAAGGTCAGTTCTACGTCATTCATTGTTTTCCATAGAACACAAAGCACATTTTCCAAGTCTTCATACTGTTTGTGTTTCGTGAAATCCACCGACTTGTTTCTGAAAAAATTGACAATACAACATCACCTTCAGCTGGTTCTCTTTGGCCATACTCTTTCTTAACCGTCTTGTCTGCACCGTATATGCAACCATGAAGTAGAAATCTGAACTCCCTAATCTCTGATATTTCATTATTTGTTACAAAGTTGATAAAACCCTGATAACAGCCCGTCAGACCAGACATGGAGAAAAAAATATACACTGAAAACTACACAGATGAGGTAACGGATATTTTACAATAGTTTTAGATGAGGCAAGAAATGAGTATGGAATTAATTTCAGAAACATAAAACAAAAAGGAGTTTTATTTTTCTTTAATTGACAACCCAATTGTTATTTTCTGTCATGTGTATGCAAGGGGAGATAATTGGTTATGGGAAGTCTTAATGACATACCTAGAAATTTGAGATGCATTTATTTATGAAGGCTGGTCCTGAATTTCAAGTTAGCAAGGCTGTACATTAAAAAAATTAGTTGTCCAATTTACATATTAATTGCAAGTCTCTAATGATATAATGAAATTGATTTCCATTTAGGGGAAAACAAGCCCTGATAGCAATTTACAGTATCTATACACAAAATGATGGTTAAGGCTAAGATTTTGTCAGAGGTGTCAGGCAAATGAAATGTAAAGAAATCCCTGATATCTGACAAATGGTTGTGAAAATGTTCTCCAGAGTACAAAGCATGCCAAGCTGCCTATCATGACCTCCATTGAGAACCCATTGGACCAATGAGATCATTCAGTTTGTATCTCTTTGGATCAAACCAGGATGTCATACTGAAAGAAACATTTGATGGATTGATGCTGACTGCACACAAAACGGACAACTGGAAGACAGATTACAAAAATAAATAACCAAACAAACAAAGCAATATACGGAGCAAAATCAAGCAAGCTGAAGAAATACGTTTTGTCCAGTGGCATTACTCACTGCCTCAGTCTTTTTAAGAAATGGTTTGACTGGCAGATGATTGACTGTATTCAGTGGATATTCAATTCGTTGCTGCTAAATTGTAGAACAATTGTGAAAAAGCATTGTGTCAAAATCATAGCCTCATGACCAATTCTAAATGTAATTCATAATGACAGTATGTATCGGGCTCCTAAATCAAACCAGGCTACAGTGTAGACTAGAGTAGAACCTCTTTTCCACCCCAATCAACCTAAATGATCTTTCACTAAATCCATGAAGCGTTTCGATGACCAAATTCCTCATATTATCCCCACCCAATACGTTTTATTCCCATTCCATGGCAACAGACAATTTATAGCTCAAGACAGATGCAGTCTAACTAGTCCAGCACCTCCACTGGATTATGTTTACTTCAAATTTGATATTACTAATGCCAGATTAATCACAACGGTGGTCATTTTAGTGGCATAAAAAAAACTACAATCAAGCTTGCAGAATACTAGGTTACAAATGTATTGCCTATGTGCACTATTGCAGACCCTCTAAAAATAAAGAGAAAGTAAAGTTCCAATGATAAGAACAAAATCAAGACCTGCGCTATAACAAATATGCAGCTGGCACGACCCAGGTTACAGCTCATGTTATGTTAAGATGTAAAAGGCATGGGAAACATTTGTGAAACACCTAATGAAACTTCACAATAAACAAAGATGAGTTCAAGTTACCCACTTGAACAAAACAAAAAAAACATGTTCATTCATAGATCTGCAACAGCTGTCATTAAAGAATGTATTTTTAAGCTCCCATCTAAATTAAAAATGACTCCAGTTTTAACCAATGGCATATTCAAAGCAATAGCATGTATGAACAAAAACTGTTTGAAAACATTCACATCATAGTGTTGTACAGTAAAACAATCTGTGATAACGGCAAGAAGTTGAGTAGGGAAAGCTAATGAATGACCCATGTCAGATAAAGTCTCCAAAGACAACTTCTGGATTAAAGCAGCATGTCAGTGTGCAACACAGATCTGGTCATTTTCATCACAACATAGGTCACTACAGTGCCCTTTCAGACAGGTGAGTTCAATATATACCTGAGCTACTGTATTTACAGGGTGGCACTCTAACGCCAGCCTCATGAACCATCCCAATCTCACAAGTTTACATTCTGTTATGCGTGTACTCAAGTGTATAGCTGGGAGTAGTTCAACTCAGAGATGAGCTTTACCAGGGTTTAAGTGCTACCTTACAGTAGGATTTTATGAAGTAAGATGCTAGCCCTGGATGGATCTAGGACAAGAAGCAGGGACGTAGACGACACAGGTGAGAGAAGTGGTGGAGGTTCCAGAACTTTCTCCCTGGTCTCTTGCCCATGAGCACAGATGCCAGTCCAACCCAGGGCAGCTCACCTTCAAAGCACCTCTCTCCAGGCTCTCCAAGGACCACCTGTCACTGCATTTGGGACATTTCCAAATACATTGACGGATAAAATTAAATTGGCTCAGGGGGATAAAGAATGACTGTCTGAATCGTCTCACATTTTGTCCGGGTGTGAGAGTTTGGGTAGAACCATCTCCAGAGTCTTAGTGAGCCATTGAACCAGGCTGCTGCATATAGCCATGCACCATTATGTGCTGAGCACTCCAACTCAATTTCACTTCTAACGTCTGAGAGGAGGTTGTTACAATAATACAGCAAGGCCACCGAATACATGAACATACAGTAATACAAGACATTCAGAGGGGCAAAGAAAGTACCTTTGAAAGGAGTGAGAACCAAGCTGCTAACTAGTCCCCTCCAAATTCAAAACCCAATGTTTCAGCATTCAGTAGAATAACACAATGATATCATTATAATAACAAGTGATCATAAGAATATGAATAGTAACACTGATGATAAGTCACAATAGAAGTAGTAATAGTTAAAGTCAGGGTGTGGTGGTCTGGACTATGGGGAGGTTCCAGTATTCCATAAGGGAGTGCTTTCAGGAGTCCCTTAGGCCTTGCTCAGCTGATCCATACAAGTCATGAAGAATGGCACATGGTAGCAGCTCGGCACTTAGCAGCCAGGTTGCACTGTCCCTTATTTTATCGCTTCCTTCTCCAACCAAAGTGTGTAGTTATGTTTCCCCTCTTGTTCATTTGCCTTGTGTTAATATTAAACATGTGTTTCTTCTTTTAGTGTTTTCATTTCACAGGCATTCTTACATTGCATACTTCTGTGTCCATTCTCTTGCTAGTCTGTTGTACCTGTAAAACAAAATGGAAGGTTTGCGCTATACCTGAAAAACACAACTAGCACACTGGTATTCTAGACCTTCACCAGGGTTGACTGAAACGTTGGTATCAAATGAAGGTCTACTGACCAAAATGTCAGCATTAAAAGATACATTTAACTGTTAGTGGAGTAGGCCCTATTCAGGAATACCAGTATGCTGGAGTTTCAAAGCAAAGGAATCAAACACTATGGCACACTCACTTTTCCCTGTCAGCTTTGTAGGTGTGTGCAATCTCTGGTACAAGAGGGTCATCTGGGTTCGGATCGCAAAGCAGAGAGCAGATTGACAAGAGAACTACAAAAAAATGGACAAAAAAATCAATATTCAATAACTACATCTGAAACCCCTCACACTGCAGACACCCACAACATGTCAATAAAAATGTTATTTTAAATATTTTATTATGCAAAAAGGAGGCCAAATACTTCTGTAACGGCTCTTAACCATGCATTTTCTTTAGGGGAACTAAGAGCCTTTAATACATCTACACACAGCTTACAGCTTTCACCCATATTGCTATGACAACAGTTGTTGTGTTGACCACCTCTTCACCTGAGAGACAAAGTGGCACATGATAACGATTTCACTTCAAGTCTAAGAATAATATATTTACTATTCTGACAACCATTTTAAGTAGAAAATAACAATGGATTGCTGAATTTGAACTAATTGTCTTGTACATTATTACCACACACACACCCATATACAGTACATTCATGATACACACATCACAACTGCTGCTACCAGACGTATTATTAAATACTGCACAATTTAAACACTTGCCCCCCAATACTCCCTTCCCAAAACACATAAATATTAGATTATAAATTGTGCCTTCCTGTACTATACTTATGCAAAAAAAAAGTGACATTCTACTGAGCAATTTACTTTATATTCGTATTCTTATCTTTTATTATTTCTTATTGTTGCATTGTCGAGAAGAAACCTGCAAGTAAACATTTTGTTGGACGGTGTATACCATGTGTATCCTTTACATACGAATAATAAAACTTAACTACCTGGAGAGACATTGACTAGGTCAAACAATTGTTTCTTAAAATGGTAAGCCTTACGGCTTGTAAACAAACCAGCTAAATGTGTATGCCTACAGTTCTAAAATAAGCATGTTTGGAGAGATATGCTGTTTCTCTGTCATTAAACAATGCTAACATTTGAAAAGGTCCTATGCATTATATTTAAATATATTTTCCCTCATCATAATAATAATAAGTTCTATTGAAGTAATCCCTGGAAATATTTAATTCCAACCTCATGTCAGATCCTATAGACTAGAGCTGGGCGATATGGACAAAAATCCATGATAAATTGACTGAATTTTCACAATAACGATAAATTGAACAATAGTTTATAGTGTGCATCGATATCAGTAAAATGTCTGAAATAATTGGTTTGATCGGTATCAATTTTCTACTCATCATCCCCAGCTCTACTGTAGACAAACATTCATAGGGGCTTACCTTTTGATACAGTGAGTGCAGGCGACCATTGAGATCTCAATATATCCAGACAAATACTTCCATTACTGTTGATATTGGGGTGGTAGATCTTTGTCGTGAACGCAACCTGCAATTGAATTGAAACATATTTTATCAACCAGTACATACTGCTAGCACTATGAATTGTTTCCTAATGTAAACTGATCTTATGTGCTTTTTAAACTCACCTTTGGTGGTTTGAAGGGGTAATCTGTAGGGAAGTGTATAGTCAAAAAGAACACCCCTCCCTGATAAGGACTGTCATTCTAAAAGAATAGAAGAAAAACATGTTTAGAAGGAGAAGAATACCCGTAAAAGCTTAATTGTTGCTAAGCTACATGTTAATAAGAGAAAAGGGAAATTAAATCACATACCGGACCCATTATTGTCGCCTGCCAGTGAAACACTAAATAAAATGTAAAATGGGTTACAATTAATACAGAACAATGCAATGTCATAGCCTAGCCCATTGCATGGGTCCCCATCAAAAGTTACCTCAATGTATGTAGTATAGGTGTGCATTTCACACTACTGAATGTCTAACAGACTGGCACAGACTGTTTTTAAAAACATGGCAAATATGTCCTTCATGTTATCAATATATAGGATTTATCACATAGTTACTTACAATCATCTCCAACTGGTCCCGCTGAGCACTGTGCAGGCGGATCCCTCTGCAAATCTGTCAGTTCCTAAAGAGATGAACAATAATAGATAAATTACCTTTTTAAGTCCACTTCTAGCCAATGTGGCGGATAAGGAAAAAAATTCTGTCATGGATATATACCTGTGTCATATGTTACAGATATACAGTACCAGTCAAAGCATGGACACACATACTCATTCTAGGATTTAGGGTTGCACATTTTGGGGAATATTCAGAGGTGGAGACTTTCCGTGGGATTTAACGGGAATACATGGGAATTAACGGAAATATATGCTAATTAATACCAAAAGATGTTTTTTGCATTGGATATATTTACCATATGGAGACAGAAACATAAACCTTTTACCTTATCATAAGTAGACAATTGCAAATGATTAAATCCTTCCAATAGAAAAAAAATTGGCAATTTAGTTATGAATTGGACTAAATGAGTTCACTCTTCACATGGGATGATTTCACTGAACAACAAAAGAAAGGGAATATTGAATGATCCCCAATGATCCATCGCATCTCCAAAAAACGTTTTCAACATACATCTGTAAAATGATAGTCTAGAAACTAAAGCTTTGGTTTTCTTCCTCTCAGGCCTCCATGTCTTCTCCCTGGACCTCCTCAATGTCAACCTCTTGAACATCAGACTGAGGCCTCATCTTCACTGTCACTTTCCAACCTTGTTGAGGATGGCTTATTGTCAGGCTCAAAAAGCCTCAAATCTGCCTGGATGGCCACCAATTTTCCAAGCCTTGTATTGGTCAGCCTGTTGCGTGCTTTGGTGTGTGTGTGTTCCCAAACAAGGAGCAGTTGCGCTCTGAGGCGGCTGATGTTGGTTGGATTTGGAGGATGATGGAGGCAACAGGGGAAAGAGCCTCAGATCCACAAAGTCCCTTCCACCAGGTGGCTGATGAGATATGTTGGCACGACTGCCATATTGCGTCTCCATCCCAAGCCCTTGCTTGGAAGTGTACTTCGCCAGACTGCCAAGAACTTTGCCCTCATCCAGGCCAGGGTGGCGAGACACAGTAGTGATGACACCATAGGCCTTGTTGATCTCTGCACCAGACAGGATGCTCGTGCCAGCATACTTGGGATCCAACATGTACGCGGAGGCGTGTGTGGGCTTCAGGCAGAAGTCTTCACGCTTTTTGATGTATTTCAGAACTGCAGTTTCCTCTGCTTGGAGTAACAGTGAAGTGGGCAGGACAGTATGGATTTCTTCTCTTACATCTGCAAGCGGAGTCTGAACATCAGACAGGATGGCATTGTCTCCCCAACCCATGCAATGGCTACTGCTATAGGTTTCAGGAGTTTCAGGCTGCTTACCACTCTTTCCCCAAATACATCATCCAGGAGGAACATGAAGGCTGCTTGGTCGAAAGTGGAGGAATCCTACCCTCACATCACACCCATTGGCTGTGCTGCTCATGCATTGAATCTGCTCCTCAAGGACATCATGGTAGTGAAAACAATGGATACACTATACAAGCGAGCCAAGGAAATGGTTAGGTATGCAAAGGGTCATAAAGTTATAGCAGTAGTCCATATCAGCAAACTTGATATGGCCATTTCTTGGAGACTCCTTCCCCTCCAGGAGACTGTCAAACATGATGACAACACCACCCCAACGGGTATTGCTGGGCAGCTTCAATGTGGTGCTCTTATTCTTCACACATTGCTTGGTGAGGTAGATTGCTGCTATAACTTTATGACCCTTTGCATACCTAACCGTTTCCTTGGCTCTCTTGTATTGAGACTATTAAAACCTTCCCTAACCAGAAACCGTGGATTGATGGCAGCATTCGCGCAAAACATTTAAACGTGTTAATCCTCGCAAGGCTGCCGGCCCAGACTACATCCCTAGCCGCGTCCTCAGAGCATGCGCAGACCAGCTGGCTGGTGTGTTTACAGAAATATTCAATCAATCCCTATCCCAATCTGCTGTCCCCACATGCTTCAAGATGGCCACCATTGTTCCTGTTCCCAAGAAACCTAAGGTAACTGAACTAAATGACTATCGCCCCGTAGCACTCACTTCTGTCATCATGAAGTGCTTTGATAGACTAGTCAAGGATCATATCACGTCCACCCTACCTGATACCCTAGGCCCAATCCAATTTGCTTACCACCCCAATAGGTCCACAGATGTCGCAATCGCCATCACACTGCCCTATCCCATCTGGACAAGAGGAATACCTATGTAAAAATGCTGTTCATTGACTATAGCTCAGCATTTAACACCATATAGTACCCTCCAAACATGTCATTAAGCTTGAGACCCCGGGTATCGACCCCGCCCTGTGCAACTGGGTCCTGGACTTTGATGGGCCGCCCCCAGGTGGTGAAGGTAGGAAACAACACCTCCACCCCGCAGATCCTCAACACTGGGGCCCCACAAGGGTGCGTTCTCAGCCCTCTCATGTACTCCCTGTTCACCCATGACTGCATGGCCATGCACGCCTCCAACTCAATCATCAAGTTTGCAGACGACACTACAGTGGTAGGCTTGATTACCAACAACAACGAGACAGCCTACAGGGAGGAGGTGAGGGCCCTCGGAGTGTGGTGTCAGGAAAATAACCTCTCACTCAACGGCAACAAAACAAAGGAGATGATCGTGGACTTCAGGAAACAGCAGAGGGAGCACCTCCCCCATCCACAGACGGGACAGCAGTGGAGAAGGTGGAAAGTTTTAAGTTCCTCGACGTACACATCACGGACAATCTGAAATGGTCCACCCACACAGACAGCAAGGTGAAGAAGACGCAACAGCACCTCTTCAACTTCAGGAGGCTGATGAAGTTTGGCTTAAACCTAAAACACCCAAACTTCTACAGATACACAATCAAGAGCATCCTGTCGGGCTGCATCACCGCCTGGTACGGCAACTGCACCGCCCTCAACCGCAAGGCTCTCCAGAGGGTAGGGCAGTCTGCACAACGCATCACCGGGGGCAAACTACCTGCCCCCCAGGTCACCTACAGCACTCGATGTCACAGGAAGGCCAAAAAGATCATCAAGGACAACAACCACCCGAGCCACTGCCTGTTCACCCCGCTATCATCTAGAAGGCAAGGTCAGTACAGGTGCATCAAAGCTGGGACCGAGAAACTGAAGAACAGCTTCTCTCTGAAGGCCATCAGACTGTAAAACAGCCATCACTAACTGAGGCTGCTGCAACAGACTCAAATCTCTGGCTACTTTATTAAATGGATTCAATAAAGGTATCACTAGTCACTTTAAATAACGCCACTTTAATAATGTTTACATATCTTACATTACTCATCTCATACGTATATACTATATTCTATACCATCTACTGCATCTTGCCTATGTCGCACAGCCATCGCTCATCCATATATTTATATGTACATATTCTTATTCATCCCTTTATATTTGTGTGTATAAGGAAGTTGTTGTGAAGTTGTTAGATTACTTGTTAGATATTACTGCACTGTCAGAACTAGAAGCATAAGCATTTCGCTGCACACGCATTAACATCTGCTAACCATGTGCATGTGACCAATAAAATGTGATTTGAGTTGCTCGTGTTTCTTGGCCCAAGCAAGTCTCTTCTTATTGGTGTCCTTTAGTAGTTTATTTTTTATATTTCACCTTTATTTAACCAGGTAGGCCAGTTGAGAACAAGTTCTCATTTACAACTGCGACCTGGCCAAGATAAAGCAAAGCAGTGTGACAAAAACAACAACACTGAGTTACACATGGGATAAACAAACCTACAGTCAATAACACAATAGAAAATATCTATATATAGTGTGTGCAAATGAGGTAAGATTAGGGAGGTAAGGCAATAAATAGGCCGTAGTGGTGAAGTAATTACAATTTCGCAATTAAACACTGGAGTGATAGATGTGCAGAAGATGAATGTGCAAGTAGAGATACTGGGGTGCAAAGGATGTAGTGTAGTGGTCTCTTTGCAGCAATATGACCATGAAGGCCTGATTCACACAGTCTACTCCGAACAGTTGACGTTGATGTGTCTAACTTGAACTCTGTGAAGCATTTATTTGGGCTGCAATTTCTGAGGCTGGTAAATCTAATGAACTTATCCTCTGCAGCAGAGGTAACTATGGGTCTTCCTATCCTGTGGCAGTCCTCACGAGAGCCAGTTTCATCATAGCGCTTGATGGTTTTTGCGACTGTACTGAAGAAACTTGCAAAGTTCTTTAAATGTTCCAGATCGACTGACCTTCATGTCTTAAAGTAATGATGTACTGTCATTTCTCTTTGCTTATTTGAGCTGTTCTTGCCATAATATGGACTTTGTATTTTACCAAATAGGGCTATCTTCTGTATACCACCCCTACCTTGTCACAACACAACTGATTAGCTGAATCGCTTTAAGGAAAGAAATTCCACAAATTAACTTTTAACAAGGCACACCTGTTAATTGAAACGCATTCCAGGTGACTACCTCATGAAGCTTGTTGAGAGAATGTCAAGAGTGTGCAGAGCTGTCAAGGCAAGGGTGGCTACTTGGAAGAATCTCAAATATAAAATATATTTTGATTTGTTTAACACTTTTTTGGTTACTACATGATTCCATGTGTTATTTCATAGTTTTGATGTCTTCACTATTATTCTACAATGTAGAAAATAGTAAGAATAGAGAAAAACTCTGGAATGAGTAGATGTCCAAACTTTTGACAAGTACTGTATATTTTTTCTAAACAGGCTGCTGTTGTCTCTGCAATTCTGCATATCTTGGAGAAAAAAAAACTTGGCATAGGTAGTCACATCTGGGTTCACTCGGTCGTATTATTGGACTGGTAGTCCCTACCTGTTTCGGTCTGTTCTCTTCTGTTTGTTTTATAGTGAATACGACCCTGATTCAGACAGTCACACACTGACTGAGGAAATTGATGTAACAAATTATTCAGATATTGTGAAATAGGCTACACCACATCGTTTGACAACGGTTGTCTGGTTGAGCACTGAGTTGGGGTGAAGGGTGTAACAGCAACATTAACTATCAGAGCCTCTTCTCAAATTTGACATTTAGGCTAACATGACCAATTACTACACAGGCCCCGTCTGTACCATACTGTGAAGTGATGATAATGTTACACCCTACAAATTGTATTACTTTGATTACAGTGAGAATAGAGACAAAATGAAAAACAGACCACTGTTTCAATTGTTTGCCAAATTTACTAAACTAATATCCCTACTAATGAAAACTTGTATTACAGTGAGAATACAAACAAAATAAAAACAGCCCACTGCAGTTTAAATTGTTCACCAAAGTCACGTTAGCAGTTATGGTGTTTACTAGCGGTGTACCATTTGAGTTTATATGGTATGACATCACTGTTATTGTTGTACAAAAATCAGTACACTAGTTAGTTAACTATTTATGCAAACGCTGTCCATTCTGTTATAAATACACTTGCCTGCCCCAGTGCCCCATTTGCCATTCCATATATGGCAACATTGACATTGGGGTTCAGTATTTGGCAACCTGCAAACAGCTGTCATATGTCACGCGTGCGCATTAGTTTCCAGCACACTCATTCATGATGGGGCAAAGATGGCAAAAGATAGCTACCGCTAGCTAGCATTAGCAAGCTAGCCCTAAATTGTACTCTCACCGGGTTCGTCTGACAAATAAATGACTAGCTAACTAGTGATTAAAAAAGAAAATACACACAATGTAGTTATATTACTTGTACCCCAACCAAATGTAATGGGAACAGGCCCCTTTACATTATCTAACGTTAACTAGATTGGAGGACCGCTAACTAGCAACAAAAAAAAAAATACTGTCCTGCTAAGCTAACGTTAGCTAGCTAACAGCTTACTAGCATGCAATGCGTCAATTGCAAAAGGCCACCATTGGTTACTCGTCTTTGTCTATATGTGAAGTATTCAAGGGGGGCTCAAATAAGTGTGTTACATGAAATGTGGAGAACTATAACGTTACTGATCGTAAGCATAACTATTTAGTTGACTAACGTTACCGTTAGTTGCAACGCAGGATGACAGGAAGAAATAAGCAAACAATAACAAACACTCACCTTTTGAATTCTTTTCAACGCCATTGCTCGTTTAATTAGATGTCTCTCTAATACACTGGTACAGATAATTTGGGTTAAATTACGATGTTTTTCAAACCAGTTACTTTGTGTATATAAATAATGCAACTATCGTGGGATCTTTCGAATATAACAGTAGTATCCACCGTAGAAGGTTGGCTAGCTTTCTCACCCACTGAGGTAAAATATAAGAACGTTCTCACCCCCTCTCTCCTTAGACTGCTGCTGGAGAGGAGTTCCGGAATATCGCGAGACGAGAAATGCATTGGACAGCTGACCCTAACCAGACAGGAAGAAGCGAAGCGAGCGGGATAACAGGGCCCAAATATCATAATGTTAGCAGTGTGGTTAGGTTTATGTTTAAAATCACATTTTCAGAAGATAAATTGTAGAAATAGGCGGGTTTTATGACTTTGTGGCTGTAATAACTAGTGACGACCAGGCACAACGCCGATATAGTGTTTTTTTCTCAAGGTTGGCGGGATAACAACCTATATCAGTACACTCTTTACAACCTAATCATTACAAAACGTATATTTGATCAAATAAGCCCACGTATCAAATAAGCTATTCAATGTTTTTTTAACCAAATTAAACACTCATTGACCTCCATACAAAAACTTAGGTGCCATACGGTCTTACATCCTCCCGACTGCCGTTCCTTTTTTGAAGACATTTATTTTCATGCTTAGAGTGGCCTCTAGAGTATCTGATCAATTTAATGGATATTTGTATCGTAAACAATTTTTTATACATTCTGAAATTAAAAATCGTTTTGGGGCGTCAGATGTGGCCTTATAGCCTTTTCCAAATTATTAGGCCTACGCTTTTTGGCCTAGCTACCTATCTGACAATGAAGGCAGTTATTTTATAGACATGAGCATCGATTTATTGACTGCCCTACTTTTGTAAGTAAAGAAAATCTATATGCTTCTCCTATTTTGGTTAATATTGATTCATATTTGATTTAGGTGTGGTGCAGATTATCATTGTGTTTTAGCTGATTTTCAACATGATTTAGGGTTATTCCAAAAATAGTCTGATCCTGCCAAGATGTGGTAGGTACAAGACATTCCAATTCATTTTAATGGAGAGCTCAAAAAAATTAACATATTAAGCATACATTTACAGGGGTAATCTGCAACCATTTAGCACACAGCAGCACATACAAAACTTCATAAACCACATGTGAGCCTCTGACCACAAGATGTCCCTGTTTGACTTCAAGGATAAGCAGGGCCCACTAATCTAAGGGCCCTGCAGTAAACTCACTCAGCTGACGAATCATGCCCACCATTATCAGAAGTATACTGATAGTGCTATTAAGAAGCTCCATATTGTTTGTCAACAATATTTGTGTATATTTCAAAAGTATAGGGGTCCACTCTCACACAGTTTGACAGGGATGAGAAAAATATTTTTGGATCCCAAATTTGTGCAAGTAATTTTTCTGCAGAGTTTGCATAAACACCTTGGATTTATATTTTTTTGCCATTTATAAGCATGTAGTAGAATATATCTAAATTTCTTATTTTTCGGTGCATCTATATTCTAGATGTATTCTATTATATTTCTTCAGCATGATACAAAACAACAGTTATGCAAGTTGTTAGGTTCTAAAGAAATGTATGAAACATTTAGCCAACAATAGGCTACACTACATAGTCACGCACATTCAATAGCAGAAACTTTTAAATGTATACATTTGCTTTAAAATTGATTTTTCTATATAGCTTTGTCAAGTACAATGGTGATAGACCAAGGGATTGTTCAGTCAATATCCAATCATTGTAAAGGCGTATTCATCTGTGAGTCAGCTGCATCCTCCAATTTCTGCACAGCCTTGTCTTGCAAAGCCCTATGAGTTTCCCTTTATATGTCTTAAACAAAGGTGAAAAAAGAGCTCTCATTATTTTAGTGAGTATCTATGAATGGGTGGCAGTGTTCATCCTTCTTAAATGAATGATTCAATGTCAGGTTGATGATCCCATCGTCAATGTGACACTGAGGACCATTTTCCTTTGGAAAGCTAGAGATTCCTTAAGATAATATCTATTGTTTGCTCATCTCCGCGCTCTCAATGACCTGCCTGTCCTCAGGGCATGCCTATAATCAGATTCAGCCAGCCCAGCAGTAGAGGTAGCAGTTCAGGCCTTGTGCAGCAGGGTCCTTGCGTGCTGACTCTGCCTACTTGCTAAGAACATTCAGCATGGAGTTGTTTCCCCCACACTCTCTGTTGGCGTCAAGCCTCAGCTCGAAAAACTTCCCACAGTCATTCCACCACTGTCTCCCTCTTAGAAATTTAAATGTGCACTGTTTGGCTACTTTGGGCTTTAAACTTAGATTATCTGGGTGACTACCACTAGAGAGCCCTAACCCATCATACATCCTGCACCAATAGCCGATCTACATTCTTAAAAAAAAAGTTCCTACAGTATCTAGAACCTAAAAGGTTTCTCTGACTGTCCTCATAGGGGAAACCCTTTGAATAACTATTTTTCGTTCCAGGTAGAACCCTTTCCACAAACTCAAAAGGGTTCTACCTGGAACCAAAAAAGGGTTGTACTTGGAACCAAAAAGGGTTCTCCTATGGGGACAGATGAAAAACCCTTTTGGAACCCTTTTTTCTAAGAGTCTAGGACGGTCTGTCAGGGTGATATGGATAAAAAAAAAATACTTTCTTGGCAGAGAATAAGTACAGTTTCCTTGTTTCTTGGGTAACCCATTACTAGCGGTTAGGGAAATCCCCACCTATCCCTTGTAGTGGGGAGTTTTTAGTTACAACGTTGGTGCCCCCAGACCTAAAGTTATGTATGTGTCTTGGTGTGGATGCCCAGGGACAGGTAGGATATGGGTAGGGTGGCGGGTTGGCTGACCTCTCTCAACTGAAGACAATGTAATATAGTGGTGTAATTTGAGAGCATGGCAGTGTCTGTTTCTTATGACATGTCTCTCTCGGACCAAGAGTCTTCATCAGAGGATTGTCCCACTGTCAAGAACGAAGGGTTCTTGTCATTTCATTTCTCATACCCAAGCTATATTTTAACATGTTCCTTTATTGAGTTAGTCTCCGCCAGCACCCCAAGCTAAATCTGCTGTGACAATGCACATATGTTCACAATCATTTTCACAATCATTTCAAATGGGTCCTGCTTATGTCTGATTTATCCAATAAACACTCAACCAATTAAAGTTGAGCTCAGCCTCTGAGAGCCCCTCGAGGTGCTCTACCTTAACCAAGTCCATGGCTGTTCTCAGAGGTTGTTATATGGAACAAAGATCCATAATTCCTACTTACAGAGAGATATGTGTACACTCCCTGTATTAATGTTCTTGATTTGATTATACACTCAATTGTGTGTGCAGCCAATTCTCGTGTTTGCAGCGAAGTCAGCATCTTTGGGCACAATCCCATCCTTCTTTGACTAGGCTATTGAAAAAGGGGCATTATGTGCAGTGCAATCACTGATTCATGGCCAATTTCCTTGACTCTGATTTTATTTGGTTTGTCAACGTTTAGGTGGCAGATGATGGCCCATTGACCCAGTCTAAAGGAGGTCTGAATCAGTTCACAACTATTCCTCATGACAGTGTAAGTACTCGTGTGGATGATGTTTGCCACAACCTACCAATCCGACAAACCAAATCCTTCTCAGATTGACTAAACCTCCCTGATCTATAAAGGTTCTGACAGGTAGACCAGACTGACTAGCAAGAGTTCCATGGGCACAGTTTTTCAAAAGTTACCTATCCAAATTTCATCTATCGGATAGGATTAAAATGCATAGAAATATAATGAATAGAATGGTTCTTTATTGAGCCTGGTTCTAACCTCAACAAACCACATGGACTCAGACCAGCAATCCAAACAATAGTTTTTTTGACCAAGCAGATATATTAATAAAGACCATGGGACATCATACCACACATTACTGTGAAGTATGAAAAATGAAAATTACAAAACAATAGAACAAATATTTCCAAGGCATAGATGACAACTTTTGTGGCACTGTATATATTTTCATATATACATTTTAATGGTGCAATATAAAAGTCTACAGTAGTTACTCCCTATCTTAGACAATGGAAATTCAAACCAGCTGGTGCAGGACTAAGCATTAGCCTGCATTGGTTTGTTGTGTGAGGGGCATGTTCAAATCTTATGATACAGTGGTGTAAACATTTATGGCCTCAGGGATGTACTCATTAAATGGCATTATTTGCTTTAACAGTTACCAGAGTGAACTGCAGTGTTTAATTGGATTAATTGGTGAACAGTTGAGGGGGTGTCTCATTTAGAAGCAGGGGTCCTTGCCCAATAACGCCTCATTTATTTGTTTACCTGATTAACATAGTTAAAAGCCCAGGATCCCAGACATGCCATTTATAGACATAACTCAGGGGTGAGACCTGCTATCTGCCCCTGGTATTTTCATAGTTTCAGCGGGACTGCTCCCCCTATAGGAGTGGGGGTATATTATTTACTTTGGAGATTCCAATATGGACATTTCTTAAGAAGGCTTTTCATTAATTCTTGTGCTTACCATTTCCTAATTGGATCAATCAAAAGCATTCCGATAACTTTTTAAAGTAACACTTTCTTCCAACCGCCTTTGTATAATGAATCTATATTGCGTTCTACTGCACCCATATTGCACTACAATGTAAGACTTCTTATAACAAATCATAACAACTCATGGCCTTTTATAATATGGCAATGCATTACACATTGGTAGTTCAAAGTGTTACAAATATGTTATGCAAAAAACAACTAGCCTACACACCGTTTGCTTGAAAGGTATAATCTATAACACCGTAACTGACAATGTGAAGAAGGGGATGTGCAGAAGAGGAGGTGGGCCAAGTCAAACAAGGCCATCAGAAACAATTTTAGCACCTTTTTGTTAAATAAGAGCCCATTGTCCTCTACAGGATTACATCAGCATGTTCATCAGGGAGACCATTGTAGCAACAATTAGAGCAGCCAGCCGCCCCACCCTCCCCCAAGATTATTTGACAGACCCTCATAGTCTCAGACAGACATGAGTACCCATCCCCCCAAGGAGCTATGCACATTACGGCCCTACACAGACCTCCTAGACATTGGATGAGACATTGGATGAGGAGAGAGGGAGCCAAATCCTCTCTATATACACTGCTGTTGAAAAGTTTGGGGTCACTTAGAAATGTCCTTGTTTTTTAAAGAAAAGCAAATTTTATGTCCATTAAAATGAAGGAAAAAGGAAACTTCACACAGCTCTTGATAGTATCACTGATATTTAATAAGCTTACGTTTCGGCCTCACGGCCTTCGTCAGAGCTTTTGTGAATTTTTTGAAAATAGCATCAAATTGATCAGAAATACAGTGTAGACATTGTTAATGTTGTAAATGACTATTGTAGCTGGAAACGGCTGATTTTTAATAGAATATCTACATAGACGTACAGAGGCCCATTATCAGCAACCTTCACTCCTGTGTTCCAATGACACGTTGTGTTAGCTAATCCAAGTTTATAATTTTAAAAGGCTAATTGATCATTAGAAAACCATTTTGCAATTATGTTAGCACAGCTGAAAACTGTTGTGGTGATTAAAGAAGCAATAAAACTTGCCTTCTTTAGATTAGTTGAGTATCTGGAGCATCAGCATTTGTGGGTTCGATTACAGGCTCAAAATGGCCAGAACCAAAGACCTTTCTTCTGAAATTTTTCAGTCTATTCTTGTTCTGAGAAATGAAGGCTATTCCATGCAAGACATTGTCAAGAAACTGAAGATCTCGTACAAAGCTGTGTACTACTCCCTTCACAGAACAGCGCAAACTGGCACTAACCAGGATAGAAAGAGGAGTGGGAGGCCCCGGTGCACAACTGAGCAAGAGGACAAGTACATTAGAGTGTCTAGTTTGAGAAACAGACCCCTCACAAGTCCTCAACTGGCAACGTCAACAGTGGAGAGGCGACTCCGGGATGCTTGTCTTCTAGGCAGAGTTGCAAAGAAAAAGTCATATCGCAGACTGGCCAATAAAAATAAAA
This sequence comes from Salmo salar, assembly GCF_965601325.2. NCBI lineage: Eukaryota > Metazoa > Chordata > Actinopteri > Salmoniformes > Salmonidae > Salmo > Salmo salar. Next base: position 20,989,204 of record NC_138314.1, on the reverse strand, counting down.
TATTAAGATGGGCAAAAGAACACATACACTGGACAGAGGAACTCTGCCTAGTAGGTCAGCATCACAGGGTCACCTCTTCACTGTTGACACTGAGACTGGTGTTTTGCGGGTACTATTTAATGAAGCTGCCAGTTGAGGACTTGTGAGGCGTCTGTTTCTCAAACTAAACACTCTAATGTACTTGTCCTCTTGCTCAGTTGTGCACCGGCTCCTCCCACTCCTCTTTCTATTCTGGTTAGAGCCAGTTTGCACTGTTCTGTGAAGGGAGTAGTACACATCGTTGTACATGATCTTTAGTTTCTTGGCAATTTCTCGTATGGAATAGCCGTAATTTCTCAGAACAAGAATAGACTGACGAGTTTCAAAAGAAAGGTCTTTGTTTCTGGACATTTTGAGCCTGTAATCAAACCCACAAATGCTGATGCTCCAGATACTCAACTTGTCTAAAGAAGGCCAGTTTTATTGCTTCTTTAATCACCACTACAGTTTTCAACTGTGCTAACATAATTGCAAAATGCTTTTCTAATGATCAATTAGCCTTTTAAAATTATGAACTTGGATTAGCTAACACAACTTGCCATTGGAACACAGGAGTGACAGTTGCTGATAATGGGCCTCTGTACGGCTATGTAGATATTCCATTAAAAATCTGCCGTTTCCAGCTACAATAGTCATTTACAACATTAACAATGTCTACACTGTATTTCTGATACATTTGATGTTATTTTAATGGACAAAAAATGTGCTTTTCTTTAAAAAACAAGGACATTTCTAAGTGACCCCAAACTTTTGAATGGTAGTTTATGTTGATATTCAACCCACCACATGCAGACTTTGAGCATGTTGAGAAAGGAGGAAAACTTGAAACACACTCAACCATAGCCAGTGATCCTTGGGGGGTTAAGCATTTTAGGGAGGAGCCTTGTTGTACCCCCTGTGTCTGTCTTTCTGTCTGTCTTTAACTGCAAAGCTGACAACGTGCCTGCTGGAAAAGTTGTTTTACTACACTGCCCTTGCTATGAGTAGTCTCCAGAGCCTTAGGTAAGGTATAGTCCTTAGCATTAACTAACACAGTTTTTGCTGTATCTGGAACAATCACAGCCTGAGCATTAGTAAATGCTTTCCAGCCGTTTGACTTCTGATGACTTATTCAGGTTCTCATTTCGCTAAGCTTCCTTGAGAAACAAAGAAGGGATTTCCTCTCAAACAGACAGACGGTGGCAGTACCAAGTGCTAGTCTAATCAGAAAAAACATCAGTCAGAGATGTAAACGGTTGACTACCTGAACCAACCCAGCCACGTGATAATAAAAAAATCTGTAACATGGGACCAGACTACATCTCATCTTCGTTTTCTCAGGCATGTTTTGGTGTTAGGCAGAAAGAAGGCGGTACTAGTACACTTTTCCGTGTGTTTATTGACACCATGCTGCCGCTCTCACCTTCCATTCTGAGAAGAAGATCTGTTTCTGAATACTACCACCACACAAGTGTGGAATTTGGAAGATTCTATTTACTTCTTTACTCGTATTTCCTATAGATGATGTATATATTCTTTCTAAAGGGTGGACAGAATTTTTGATATATGCATTGGCCGTTGTATTCGTCAACTTATTCAAATGTAGTGCTTGGACAAATGTAGTTCCCAACTGGATATATTCTATATGAACTAGGGGGGTTGGTAAGAAAAGGCACTTTATTTCTCCACAAAAGAAGTACCCTCTCTATTGACTGTGTCCATGACAGAGGGCTTTTTATGTCTTATTGAATAAAAACAACAAAAGATAGAAAGTCCAATTACTTCATGAGTCAACCTTAAAAAAAGGGCACAGTCAACCTATACAAAAAGAAAGGCAAAAGGCAAACAAAAAAGAAAATAACAAAAGTCCTTACATTTGTTTAGATGATGCACTCTGACGGATGCAATCTTTTGTGAGCAGAGACAAAATGGTCTTCCCTAGCCATGTCCTCATCTACTAACATCTCTCTCTCTCTCTCTCTCTCTCTCTCTCTCTCTCTCTCTCTCTCTCTCTCTCTCTCTCTCTCTCTCTCTCTCTCTCTCTCTCTCTCCCTCCCTCTCTCCCTCCTACACACTCCTTACCAGGGACCATCCCCCACATGAGCAGACACTGAATCCCACAGATAAGTGACGGGCGTATCCCTATTTAGTGTAACAATAGCACATCAAAACATGAAGTAATCTATAGCTAATTTCAGAGCAGCAGGTTTGGACGGTGCATACATCAGCTGACAAGACGTGTGGAGCTGTTCTTGCATTTTATGAATCAACAGGAGGCATTTGTGAGTGTGTATGTATGTGAGCATGTGTGTGTGTGTGTGTGTGTGTGTGTGTGTGTGTGTGTGTGTGTGTGTGTACGGGTTTGTGTGAAAGTAAGTGAGGGCCCTGTCCATCCTGTCGCACAATAAACAGTTTGTTTCCCAGGAGCACCCCTCATGTTCCTGTTGTTGGCTACGTCGCTGCTCACTGGGAAACGTCCTGGCCTCTATTGTCCAGGGGTCAGGGGTCACAGGATGCTTCTAAAGGCCCAAAGGGGGAGGTGAGAGGTTGGATGTGAAGCATGATAAAGAGCCTTCCCCTCTAGAGAAAAGAAAACATTAAAATGTACTCTTCTTGCTCTCGTCTTTCTCTCTTTTATTCTGAAACACCGTTATTTCAAGAGTTTTGTCGAACTAAAGTAGAGTTTCTGGTTAGAATAGAACGTCCGACTATTTCTTAATAAACTTCCTGACTTTACTGCCTTTAGTTATTTTTTCATCTGAGTAGACCACTCTTCCCTCTTCGCGTTCTATGTATGTCTTAATTAGGTACTTCAATATAGTGATTTCCTTCAAAGGGGGACATAGAATGGGAATTACATTTTGACCAAATTGGGGGTAACGCAGATCATTAAATAGAAAAAACAACTAAGAAAGGACTGCTTGTGTCTTGGGTTCTCTAGCATACAATGCTGCTTATACCTCAGCTACAGAACGACAGGCCTGGCAAAGTCTATACTGGAAGGTCCTGTCTGAAAATCATGCTGAATAGTTGATAAATTAACAGCTTTATCAACAGAATATTAAATACAATTGTGTGACATTGTGTATACAAAGCTAGTTTTTGAATCTCATAGTACGACTTGGAATTTTACATACAAAGAAGAAGCAGACATCCATTACAAAAATCGGAGAAATGTCTCAGACTTGCGCTCTCTTGAAACTGTTATGCTTTGAAAAATGAAGGTTGATGCACAGCAGCTGACCGTGACTGCTTGCGGTCATGCATACCTATATACAGTATGATAATGTAATGATCTCTCCCAATAATTAGCATTTATCTAAACAATAACGCATCATCCTCCCAGACCTTTCTTCAAGCTGAGGCGTATGCTAACGCTATTATGCTTGCACTCAACTGAAGTGTACAGGGGGATAGAAGTGCATAGGAGCTTTTTAGCCACAGTGGGTACCTGTGGGCACCTCAGGTAAAATTGGAATAATGGAAGCCAAGTATACAAGGGTAAGAGTCATTTTCTAAAGAGTAACAGAAGTGGCAGAAGTGTATGACAGCCAGAGGGGTTGTGGTGCAGAGGTTTAAGAATACATCTAAATCAGTAGAGTACAATGTTTAAATAGTTTATCGTAAATTGTTGTGCATATCCTAATCTAAATTAGTTTGATGTGGGATTCAAATGCCCTGCTTGCTTTACAGGGGAATAAGTGAATTATTTCTCTATTGCTCAGTGTACACATGCTCTTTCCCTTGAGCTTAGTGCACTTTAACCAAAGAGAGATTTAAGACCTCCAGTCTGTCCTCAAACCTTGTGTCTTGAGGGATTTGGACGAGTCTATGTGCGGTCTCTGGACATTCTCAGAGACACATCCATATTTTTTTATGGTACTAGGACTTGAGCTTTCTGTGATATTCCAGATGCTCTTTGGCCAGGATATTGTCAGGTTACTGCATGTTTATCTTGACATGTTATCTGTTGTGTCATCAACACACAGGTTGTTCTAGTACATTACAGTAAATTATAAAGATGCAAAATAGTTTGTTAACAGTATTTGTGTAATAATACTGCAGCTTTCAAAGTCCTTAAAGCTCTGACTGCTATGAACCAATTGCTACTCAATAGATTGAAATTCTACTTCGAACAAGCATTCAAACTTTTTGCAAACAGAAAATGATTCTGAGTGCTTTGTAGTTGTATCTGTGTGAAGGCTTAAAGTTATATGCAACTGAAATATGATTCAGTGTAGGTGTTACACGTGGCTTGTTTTTCATCCAACAGCGATTCGGAGCATAGTACTTGTAGTTTGAGTTACATATCTTGTATTTTCCTTGAGTCTCAACCCTCACCCCTTCTTGCCCTAATGGTATCAGATTGAAACTATTGGAGGGGGAGGTGACAGCTGGAAATGCATTCTTTTGGGGTCCATGGATAGTTTATTTTCATATCAGGCTGCAGGAAATGGATCTTGGAGACATGTAACTATTGGTTTCAGTACTTTGTCAAATGTTTTATGAGACAAACAACACTGTCATTGATGTCACTATTATAAAACCCGTATTTCTGCATGTTATCTGTTCTACACTGATAACAAACCCAGAGTAGTATTCATCATCATGAGTGGTCTGTGCTATCTGCCTAAAATCTCCAGGTATGCTAGTAATGTGCCACTATCTGAGCTGATTAGTCTATGTATGGTTTGAATATTCTGGGTGCACTTTGACCCCTCAGAATACATTTCCTGGCCCGTTGTGTTTCTTGTCTACAACTGGGTCTGGCATGACTTGGTTTCCCACTTCCCCAGCCCCTTCAGATGGTGGGGTGCTTTTACTCTCTTTATGACCAAATAAATCTGACCGGTGCCAAAGAACAAAAAAAACATGGGATTAAAATTCCCCTTTTGCTGTGTCTTGAAGAGCCCAGCTGCACGGCACTGTTTGTTTTTCAGAGCACGGTGCAGCTGCACAGCCAAGCATTTAAAAGTAAGTAGGCCAGTGCTAAGCAGAAATGACTTGTTTTTATTGGCACATACGATCCCTTTCACTAAGTGATAATTGCGTTGCAGAATTAGTGGAGAAAAGAACAAGTCTGGCTAAGACAATTTTAATGTGCGCAAATATGTCTTCTGTTTTGGAGTATTTTGTGCTGTTAGTATATATATATATATATATATATATATATATATATATATATATATATATATATATATATATTTTTTTTTTTTATATATTTTTTTTACAGTAGCTCTTTTTAACACAACAGTGTGACCTTCACTATCAACTATTACTGTGGGGTGATTGGTCAGTGTGTCCATCATCAGATAAAGACAGAACGTGGTGAAGTAGTGGGAGGTATTGCGATGCATGTGTGATTCCTAAACACAAAGAAGGAATGTGGAGCAGCAGGTAGGACTATCTTCCATGCGATTGGTCAGACGGTTCAGACAGGTTGAATGTGAATGAGCATGACCGCTCAGCAGGTTTATGAGTACCTTCACATCTGAATGCACCCTCTCAATACTTGGCAAGGCCTTGGGAAGGACTGATCCGTCACAGAGGGAAAGGGGGTCAGCCTTTCATTGAATATCCTGGTTTGCTTTTTACCAAAACAGAATATCTATGCCAGCCCTAAAACACTGAAAAATAAAAACAAGTTGTCCATTCAAACATGATGACCTCGACATTTGAAGAGAGCCTTCAGTATAATTCCACATCACCAGAAAATAACCCCTGTATCTATTTTTCACCTAGAGTGTTTTCTCTCTGAGCTAATAAATAAAGATACTGTATTATCGTAGATCAGCATACAGAGATTTTTCCTGTGCCCATTAGTATAGTCTCACCGACGGTGGAGAGAAAAGCCTAGAAATAACATGGGCCTATTTTTCCACAACATTCATTCCTTCCACACCCAAATCACAGCTGTAGACACACGGTTGGTACCCAGGAGCACGAGGCAAATGCCTGAAGAAGGTTGCGTAGTAATTTTATGGTCCAGAGCTTTACACACTAACACATAAAAATGATGGCTTCCAGACTGTCCATTATATTGGACAGGATCTTATGTGAAAAAGGGAAAGAAAAAAAACTATAAAAAGTAATCCATGAGAGAAATGAAAGATCCTATAAACTGGGAATAACTGCAACTTCTCCTGTGGATTCATTCTGAGAAAAACAGCTCGGACACTAAAAATATGCAAAAGACTTGTGGTGCAGTTTCCCAAGGACAGAGAAAGGAAATAGTCTGACAGTTTCTCCCTGACCTTTTACTACCCCTGTAACCTCTAAACAACCCCCACGGGGGATCCTGTCTCTATGTGTAAAACAGACAGTCAAAAAGCATCCTGGAAACTCTAAACCCAAAAGAATCAGGGGACATGAGGAAGGCCAGTAAGCCTGTACATAGCAGGGCTCAGTCAAGAGATAATCCGTGGCCCACACAGACCAGGCGCCCAGTTTATGGTGTTGTAGTATGGCCTTGGCCATTCTACAGCAGAGCACCATGGTTATTGTTGTCTTTGCAAAGTCAGCAACTTTAGTGAGGGCAGTGGTGTGAAAACCATCTCTCTACTTCAGTGTCTGCTCCAGTCCCCTGTGCTGACATACAGGACAGGTGCAGCTGCTCTCTCGAACCCTATCAACTAACCCCCCTCAATACACACACACACACACACACACACACACACACACACACACACACACACACACACACACACACACACACACACACACACACACACACACACACACACACACACACACACACACACACACACACACACACACACACACAGAGCTTGGATGTCACAAGATGCGGGTTTATGTGGACAAAGACATTTTCTTAAATATCTCTGCAACAATCAGCAAGGCATTGCTGGGTTAACACAGGGCCCACAGAGATGAAAACAATGGGTGAATTCTTCTTGGTTGAGGATGGCTATGGGAAATGGCAGGGATGCCAGTAGTGATAAGTGACTGAGAGTCTCGAGTTACTTCCAGCTGTCTACAGCTATGCATGCCTCTGCTCAACGTATGGTTCATGCATAATGAAAACCATCTCATACACGTAAAACTCCTCAAATCTGGTGGACATATTAAATAAAGTCAACATTCTTTCACTTGTATAGGGTTTACATCACAGGAAAGGACCTCCAATCCTCCAAGGAGCTCTGCTGTGCATCCTCAGCTGACAAAACACCAGACAGTTAAAAAGTGCTTGCCTTGCTAACTGGATCAATAAAATGTGTGATGGCAGAATGGGAGAGACTCAATTTATTTTGCACAGTCCAATACAGGGGACAATAGAGTATATTACATTTTTAACAGTGATTTAGGTAAATTACAGTAATCTTGCGTTGGCATGCCAACTGCACTAATTGGGAATAAACTAGCCAGAGGGTATAGTTGATACTACTGTAACTTTACATTTTGTACTGGATTGTAAAACTTAACATTGTGTACCAGAGCTTTTTTCCGTTTTTAAAATAATGAATTGCTTCAAGCAAATGTGGAAAGCATCAAGTAATTTTTACAGGGTAGTTAGTAAAATTGTTGTCATGCATGGCACTCTTCCCTTTTCAGTTTTCATTAGAGTGAAAATAGAGTTAATCTAGAATTGTATATGAATGATCTTAATAGTGCTGAGTACTGTACTGGCTCAGTCACCGGGGACAAACAGGGTTATGTGGAAAACAAGCGCTGCACTGCATTAACATTACCTCAATACCAGCGAGTGCCTCTTCCTGTCCATTTGGAAAATATAAGGATGTTTTTAAGAGGAGAGGAGAGTGCATTTGGCAGGCTTTGAAGTTCTCGGTAATAATGCTCCTTAAAAGAAACCTCTGCATTACAGAGAACACAAAAAGGTATTACAATCAAAGGACTGGGCACAATTTTAGGGAGCCATGTAAACCGTAAACACACAATGGAAGATGCACTGATACACGTTTCCTCTTTTTCCTCTTGACCGTGTTTTTGGGGAGTCTTATAAAGCAGAACTGTATAATGTATGACAGGATTATCAGTATGAACAATTAAAATGTGCTCATGTGAGCATTAAAACCGGCTAAATTGGGATTATATTCAGTGTTAAGATTCACTGAATTTAGACAGAGATAATGTGAATCTTGCGTGTGAACAAAGCACAGTTTGAATCAAATGTAGAAATAAACACCTTACTGTATCTTGAAAATATAGCTTTTGAAAATGAATACTTAAAGTGCAACACAAGAGAAACTGAATGAATAAAACGCTGAAACAGTATTTTATTTTCTCTTCTTTGCACAGTTTAGTGTTTCAGTTACACCCTCTTGGCAGAAAAAACTGTCATCTAATATAGTGTCATCATACAGTCTTAACTACCACGTACGCCCTACCAGCTTGAAAAAGGGGCCTTTCTTTAGACAAAACGGATATGAAGTTATTTAATAAAACATATGATTGCATGAGGCACTCCCACTAAAAGTCAGAGTGCTGTCTGTGGAGGAGATAGGAGGGGGAGTTAGACAAATAAATAAACATGGGGACATGGCTGTATGAGTTGCGGGTAGCCCTGTCAATCAACAAAACATCAGAAAACATTCTCAATGAAGTGGAAAAAATATGTGGTTGCCTCTGAATAACAAAGGGAAAATGCTTGAGTAACTTCCGGGCAACAATTCTAATAAACAAGATCTTTGAATAACAATAAAGGTGTTACGGAAAAATCCCACTTGAAGAGGGAACTTGTACGTTCTGAAGTATATCAAATCAAAGATCAGTATGACAGAAAAGAACAACTTATTATTTTTCCACCTGTGAAACCAGCTGAATAAGTTCAACCTGCTTTATATTCACAGTTGCTAACTGGCTTCATTGTTCAATTTGTGACACACTGAATGGCCCTAAGGGATAATAAAATGTGTCATGTTCATGTGTGGATCTACATGTACATTTAGGCAAGCTTTGAAGTTGTGGACAGTGGAGTGAGACTTGAACCTGTAAGGACTGAGATAGAGGGGACAGCCAGTGTGGAGTCGGACATGTCTCTATCCAGCCATATATAAATGTCACAGCGACTACGTGGGCTCTCATAATGTGCCCAACATAACACTGCAGATCAGAGCAGAGAAAAGAACACCTAGAAAACAGTGAGGCAAATTCTTGACTAGGAGGCTGGAATTAGCTCTGAATTAAACATTACTTTGATGGAAAACTGATTGAGTGAAGATCGGCAAAACATAAAAGAATGACCTTGAATTTGCTTAAGCAAGGATGGATAGGCGCAGAGTATCCCACCCCTTCTCTCTCTCCCTCTCTCGTACACACACACACACACACACACAAAATTGTTCTATTTCTCTCTTTTTGCTCGCTCTCTCTCTTCAGAAAGGAAAAATGGGCATAAAGTCACGTAAGACAAGCCAGAGTTGAGAGAACAACTTCAAAGTAAGGCAGATGCAGGGACAGCACCATCTGAATACATTTTCTGGCCACCAGTCGATCTGCCCTCAGGCTAAGATTGTGGCTGTTCGCATCTCTCCTGACCCCTCATGAGCTCCCAGTTAAAACGAATCGCTCACTAACAAGGAAGACATGGAGAAAATGAGAGATAGAATAACATGATAAGAGTGGATATTTAGAAGAGAGAGGGATTCTATTATCAACTGTAGAAGTGCTGTAATGGGTTAAACAGCCTTCAATTTTATTCAAGAATATATAGTACGTATTAATGAAGCACTACTGTATTAATCATTACCTTGCTGTATACTCCCTTGAGTTTTCACTTCATCATTCAGGTATAAGTGCTATGTCGCAGTGTGTTGCTTTTGGTTCTTACGTGTATAACCGCATGTTTTTCAGCAGTAGTACTTCATAGCTCAGTGACATTGATGCATCCATGAGAATTGTCAGTGTGTTGGAGATTTTTGGTTCAGGAGGATCTAAGACCTAAAATCTATGTCGTTGTAATTAATTTATTTTATATTTGATTTGGGTAAATTCTTCATAAGTGTGTGGTGTGTGAATGAGGGTAATTATGTCTACTGGGACACAGGATCAAAATCACATACACACATTCATTCACGCTTGGTCAACCCCCCCCCCCCACACACACACACACCACACACCACACACACACCACACACTCTGGAAGTAGTCAAAGGACTATTATGTAATGTGATGCAAGGTGCCCTTCAATTAGAAATTGAAATCCTTGAAAATAATTGAACAAAACAAAGAAAATCATTTGTACCTTTCCTCATGATAATTGACTTGTGTAAAATAATCTATGCCTGAAAAATTGTGTAAGCGCCAACAGTCGGTAGGAGTAAGTATTGTGGTTGTGGTTAGGTTATCCATTTGGACATACAATAGAGCAGAAGTTTCCTGTGCATCATGGGGAAAAGGTTTTGTGTAAGGTGCTGGGCATGCAGTAGGGCAAGAAGACACTGGGATGTAGCCCTTGGGGCAAAAATGAATCTGCGTGTGTGGAACTCTAAGCTGGGTCTATTGTTCATGATCACCATACCTGCAATTCATAGTGATATGGTACGCATGTGCAAAACGCGCACTCACACACACACACACGGGGGGCTCTAATGAGGCCCTTGGAGACTGCTGGATTGTCAATCAAGCCTCTGCATGCTGACACGCGGTCGACAACATCAATGATATTTTTCCCAAACAGATAAAAGCCTGTCAGATTGCATCAGAAGAGAAGGGGATCAGAAGTCCATAGGAGTTTCAGTGAGAAAGACGAAGAGGGAGGGCTGAGAGAGGACATGAGGAAAGAAGAGTAAAAGCAAAAGGAAAGAGGGCAAGAGTAAAAATGAATAAGAGAAAAAAATGAATGAAAAGAAATTGTGGGCATGGAAGAGAAGATGATGGTGAAACTTTTCTTCCCTCCAAATGTACACTATACAGTATAGGAAAAAGTATGTGGCCACCCCTTCAAATTAGTGGATTCGGCTATTTCAGTCACACCCATTGCTGATTGGTATATAAAATCAACCACACAGCCATGTAATCTCCATAGACAAACATTGGCAGTAGAATGACCTTACTGAAGAGCTCAGTGACTTTTAAGTTGGCACCGTCATAGGATGCCACCCTTCCAACTAGTCAGTAGAGCTGTAAGTGCTGTTATTGTGAAGTGGAAACGTCTAGGAGCAACAACGGCTCAGCCGTGAAGCAGTAGGCCACACAAGCTCACAGAACGAGACCGCCGAGTGCTGCCTGTAGCGTGTTAAAATCGTCTGTCCTCGGTTGTAACACTCACTAGCGAGTTCCAAACTGCCTCTGGAGCAACGTCAGCACAATAACTGTTCGTTGGGAGCTTCATGAAATGGGTTTCCATGGCCGAGCAGCAGCACACAAGCCTAAAATCACCATGCGCAATGCCAAACGTTGGCTGGAGTGGTGTAAAGCTCGCTGCCATTGGACTCTGGAAACACATTCTCTGGAGTGATGAATCATGCTTCACCATCTTGCAGTCTGATGGACGAATCTGGGCCACTGGATTCCAGGAGAACGCTACCTGCCCAAATGTATAGTGCCAACTGTAAGGTTTGGTAGAGGAGGCTGTATTTCATGATCCAGGCTAGGCTCCTTAGTTCCAGTGAAGGGAAATCTTAATACTACAGCATACAATGACATTCTAGAGCAGGCCTGGGCAACTACAGTCCTCAGGGGTCTGATTGGTGTCACACTTTTGCCCCAACCCCAGCTAACACACCTGACTCAAATAATAAACTATTCACCTTTATTTAACTAGGCAAGTCAGTTAAGAAAAAATTCTTATTTTCAATGACAGCGGCCTAGGAACAGTGGCCTAGGAACAGTGGGTTAACTGCCTTGTTCAGGGGCAGAACAACAGATTTGTACCTTGTCAGCTCGGGGATTTCAACTTGCAACCTTTCAGTTACTAGCCCAAAACTAATGCAATTAGTTTCAATCAGGTGTGTTTGCTAGGGATGGGGGAAAAGTGTGACACCAGTCAGGCCCCCGAGGACTGGAATTGCCCAGGCCTGTTCTAGAGGATTATGTACCTCCAACTTTGTGGCAATAGTTTGGGGAATACCCTTTCCTGTTTCAGCATGACATTGCCCCATGCACAAAGCGAGGTCCATACAGAAATGGTTTGTCGAGATCGGTGTGGAAAAACTTGACTGGCCTGCACAGAGCTCTGACCTCAACCTCATTGAACACCTTTGGGTTGAATTGAAACGCCAACTGCGATCCAGGCCTAATCGCCCAACATCAGTGCCCGACCTCACTAATGTTCTTGTGGCTGAATGGAAGCAAGTCCCTACAGCAATGTTCCAACATCTAGTGGAAAGCCTTCCCAAAAGAGTGGAGGCTGTTATAGCAGCAAAGGAGGGATCAACTCCATATTAATGCCCATGATTTTGGAAGGAGATGTTCGACAAGCAGGTGTCCACTACTTTGCGTCATGTAGTGTATTTTCTGTTGTACTACTCCTCCAGAATAATATTGTAGATCTGTTTACTATGAATCATTCAGTAAATCAAATCTAATTGTATTTGTCACATGCGCGGAACACAACAGGTGTAGACTTAACGGTGAAATGCTTACGAGCCCTTAATCAACAATGCAGTTAAAAAGTAAGAAAATGTTGGTAAATAAGAAAAGTAAATAGTAACACAATAAAATAACAATTCTATATTTATTTTTTATTTAACTAGGCAAGTCAGGTAAGAACAAATTCTTATTTACAATGACGGCCTATGACGGTCAAACCCTAACCCAGATGACGCTGGGCCAATTGTGAGCCGCCCTATGGGACTCCCAATCACGTCCGGTTGTGATACAGCCTGGAATCAAACCAGGGTCTGTAGTGACACCTCTAGCACTGAGATGCAGTGCCTTAGACCGCTGCGCCACTCGGGAGCCCATATACAAGGAGTACCAGTACCTAGTCAATCTGCAGCGGTACGAGGTAGTTGAGGTGATTGATGTCATTTGTACAGTACATATAGGTGGGGATAAAAATTACTGGGCAATCAGGATAGATAATAAACAGTGTGAAAGTGTGTTTATGTGAGTGTGGCGTCAATATGCGTGTGTGTGTGTGTGTGTGTGTGTGTGTGTGTGTGTGTGTGTGTGTGTGTGTGTGTGTGTGTGTGTGTGTGTGTTTTGTGTGTGTGAGCGAATGTAGTGTGTGTGTGTTGGAGTGTCAGTGTAGTATGTGTGTGGGTAGAGTCCAGTGAGTGCGCATAGTGCCAGTGCAAGAGAGTGAAGTATGTGCCTCAGATGAGGGCAACTTGCTTCTGACTTCAACTAGATGATCAGACAGATGCTTTTCTGACAGTTATAATCACTAATGCCCTTCCTCACTGACACTTCACCATTTTTGTTTTCAGTACAGATCAATAGATGCTGTACATAGATTCCATGCAGGGAAAAAATGACTATATAAAGTTGAAATTAATATATGAAGTTTTCCTTGGTCAGATTCAGCTTCACAGCTGTGCACTTAAATGCACTAGGCTACACCAGTATATGATGCTGAGCTTAGAAAAATGCACAGTTTCCAGGGTTAGGGAAAGATCGCATGCGACAGACAGGTACTAGAATATTAATGCACAGCGACAGGTATCATTTGACAATTTTTCTTCTTTTGCCACATTTCTGAACTGATCTGACAGTCACAGCTATAGACAGGATTCATAATAGGTCGTATATATTCGGCGTTCATAATAGGTCATAATAGGACAGGATTCATAATAGGTCGTATATATTCGACGTTCATAATAGGTCATAATAGGACAGGATTCATAATAGGTTGTATATATTCGACGTTCATAATAGGTCATAATAGGACAGGATTCATAATAGGTCGTGCACAATTCATAATAGGTGATGGTCAGAGGGGGAGGTGCATTTAAAAAAAAGATTAAATTACAAAAAAAAGCTATCTATTTATCTTCGAGAATATAGCACACCTCTTTGGAAATATGTAAGTATAGTAGAAAAATGTATTTAATTATTTATTTATCCTTATATTAGCTGGAGTGGGTATATGTGTTGGCGTCATCCCTGTTTATTAGTCAACATCACACATGTAGATTCCCCTCGATGGTACCTCCAAAAGCCCCAACTCACTGCAGAGTGCATCATGCAATGGCCAGGACAGTCCTGTCTAGGTGGGAGGGCTGGAGATCCAACCTCATAACAAGAGGATTTCATTACCAAACCAAACCTAAAGCTCTGCTAACAGACCATGCTTATCCCATGCTGCTGGGCCTTGCCTTTCCAAGTGTATTGTTCCAGGAACACACCAACACACAATTAGCATGGCACCGTGTAATTAAGACTCTTTTACTGAGCCTGTCATTATCACATGGCTTTAGCCCAACATGGTGGCTCCTTGCTGCTGCTGGGTTCACAGCTTGGACAGGTGACAGGGATGCATGGGATGACATGAGCATGAGAGATAGTGCTGCTGATGGATACAGCAGCACAAAGAAAATAAATACAGTGTTGATGGAGGATTAGGTATTTCTAAAGATTACTGTATAGTATTATCATATCATAATATTTGGTCTGCTTGATAGAAACCCCAACTTCTCTCTCTGTCAGAAAGTGAAATTCTGTCAGTAAGTGCCCACTAGAACAAATATTTATGAATATTACTTTCTCTATTTCCTAAAAAACAAGATACAACAAAAAGTAGCTACTGCAGGCCGGCTACGTTGAATTTTAAAGATTTAAAATTAAAGTATAGACCTATTAGTTGACATTGTCATGGATCTTGGAAGCATTGTTAGTCACATAATAACCATTGATATCTTGCTGATGTTGAAACAACAGGATACTATTTCCATATGAATGGTAACGTTGTAATGTATAATATGGTCAAACTGTTCCTTTAAGCATGCCCGTCTACATAGTGAATGAAGTGTCGTTTTTCAGCGTTAACTCCTCCTTTGCATTCTGAACAAGTTGCGCTGTTTCTTACACTTGAACAACCAAGTAGTTTCCAAGCGCATTCCCCGTTAGCTAATGTGGAGGGAAAGAGGGTTCTTTTTTTACCTACCCGAAAATATAGATTTGGCACCGGATATCATTTGACAGTTAATATAAGAACATACGAAGGTCGGTTATTAAAGGTAAACTTCCTCGAAGTAAATATAGTTTTGATCGAAACTCTTGACTGAACGAGAGTGTCCTGCGAAGAAAGCAATAGCTGTGGTTCGATTTCCATGCTTATAATAAGACTCATCTTTTGCTTGTCGAATTGAAACTCACATATGATATTAGGAAGTGAAATTGGACGTCATCCTTGAATTTAAATTGGTTCGTGCCCAGTTTGTTTGCCTGTGAGCGTCTCGGGAAGAATATCGAAGTTGCATTCTTCAGCACCCATACGGAGGGAGAGTGGGTTACAACTAACCCACTGGGTAGAGTGAAGAAGACACTTCTTGGGAAGTTGCTTTATCCGGCTATTGACGCCGAAATTAAAACAGTTGCATTTGCTGGATTATTGGAGAGTTCATCATCATGGAAAAGTTGGAGATTATTCAGTATATCAAAATGGAGATGTGAAAACGTGGCATTTTGTTTTCACACTGTCAGTTTTGGGTTTATTCTAGTGTGCAAACTGGACGGTCCCCCCCTTTGCAAATAGACGATTTATTTCGGTTTGTTGGAGCGATCGTGCATTCTTGTCAACTTTATCAAGGAGAAACTTTTTCCATCAGCAAAATGCCACAACTTAACGGAGGTGGTGGTGATGATTTGGGGGCGAATGATGAAATGATATCATTCAAAGATGAAGGCGAGCAAGAGGAAAAAATATCCGAAAATGTATCAGCGGAGAGGGATTTGGATGATCTGAAGTCTTCGTTAGTGAACGAATCGGAAAACAACAGTAGCTCGTCAGACTCCGAGGTAAGGCCGTTATATGCTGATCTGAAGTCTGATCTATTGCAACGCGTGTCTATAGCCTATAGGCTTTATACTACATTCCCATTTAAAAATTATTATTTTTGGTATAGCCTATTGCTGAAGTAGACTACTATTACATGTTTTCCCCTTTTTGTTCTGTGTGTGCCTCTGTCCTTGTCAGCAAGCAGAGCGGCGCCCTCAACCAAGACCAGACTTGGACAGTTACGAGAAAACCAGGGATTACTTTAGTGAAGGTAAAATCTGTCACTTGCAATGCTACATTGTTACATTTGCTTTACTATTGTTTAATGCATTTCATATGTAAGTGATGTCCCATCTCTTTACTGATATTCATGCGCTGTCCCTGCAGCACTCAGAAGACAGCAAGATGGTGGCTTTTTCAAGAGTCCCCATTATCCTGGGTACCCGTTTCTTATGATCCCAGATCTTACCAACCCCTACCTATCCAATGGGGCCCTCTCCCCTAGCGCAAGAACGGTGAGTGACCATAACAACATTCATCTACAATGCAGGCAACTCTTCAGTGTTGCCAGTTATCCGCGTTGCTTTCCACTGAAGGCATGTGTAAAAATTGGTTATGCACAACCAGACCGCCATATTCCCTTCGAGTGGCCTCTCAAGGAGTAGGCAAACTAGTTCTTTGTTCTTTTGGGATTTTTTTCCTCCTGTCAGCCTTCTGTAGGGTACTAACTGCACATTTTTAGGCTCGATCTCTAATTCAGATGAAGTGCATGATTTATCTATGTGTTGGGTCTATTTATGTCGAGGCAGAAGTGATTATGATAAATATGAGCAGTTAAGTGTTTTGTAAATGTGATTCTTCAACGGAAGCTGTGGCATTCGGGTGGTTATCAACGTATTAGGTACTAAGTACATACTACATTGAGAACCATGAATTCCAAAGCCCATCTAATGTTCCATAGAGCCCAAATTCAACAATAAGTATGAAGGGAAACTTTGTAATAATGATAACTTGTGGGTGATAGCCAACATGTACTCTTACAAACAGACACTTTATGCACAGGGCATCATCAGATGTTGCAGTCAAGAGACCTGAGCAAAACATGATGTAGTAGGCCACACTAGTGTCCAATAACCTGTCATTCTGAATGTGCTTATTTTCAGGAGTTGACTGTCCTGTCAAAATTAGTTTTAGCCCAGTTATTTACCCAAAATCATATGCCCATGACTTAGAAAGTCATTTTCTTCTTTAAAATTATGCCTACTGTAATTTTCCATATACCACAATGTATTCCAGGTTGTGTGGCATATTCTGAAAAAAATACTGAGACCTGCTTGTTCGGGCAAATTATAGTTTTCTGCATAAAATATATATTTTTAAGAAATAATATAACTTATCACCTTAGATATCTGTATGCATTTCATGTAGATAATGTTATCCATTGTGTATATAATTCACAATTAAATAATGTGCATCATTATCAACTAAACAATAGTGCAAGCGTCATTAAAATACCACCTAATGAAATGTTGTTGTTGTTAAGAGCATTTCCATCCCCCAGTCCTTCTCACCCTGAAAAGCGAGTGATTTGGATGGGACCAGTCAAGCATTTCAGTGAAAAGCAATTACCCCCTTTCTTTCTCTGCCTCCTTTGCACTGTTCCAAACCAACTCTCCCTGCCTCCTTTTCACTGTTCCATACCAACTCTCCCTGCCTCCTTTTCACTGTTCCATACCAACTCTCCCTGCCTCCTTTTCACTGTTCCATACCAACTCTCCCTGCCTCCTTTTCACTGTTCCATACCAACTCTCCCTGCCTCCTTTTCACTGTTCCATACCAACTCTCCCTGCCTCCTTTTCGCTGTTCCATACCAACTCTCCCTGCCTCCTTTTCGCTGTTCCATACCAACTCTCCCTGCCTCCTTTTCGCTGTTCCAAACCAACTCTCCCTGCCTCCTTTTCGCTGTTCCATACCAACTCTCCCTGCCTCCTTTTCACTGTTCCATACCAACTCTCCCTGCCTCCTTTTCGCTGTTCCATACCAACTCTCCCTGCCTCCTTTTCGCTGTTCCATACCAACTCTCCCTGCCTCCTTTTCGCTGTTCCAAACCAACTCTCCCTGCCTCCTTTTCGCTGTTCCATACCAACTCTCCCTGCCTCCTTTTCACTGTTCCATACCAACTCTCCCTGCCTCCTTTTCACTGTTCCATACCAACTCTCCCTGCCTCCTTTTCACTGTTCCATACCAACTCTCCCTGCCTCCTTTTCACTGTTCCATACCAACTCTCCCTGCCTCCCTGTACCTTCCATTCAATTAGGGAGGCGTTTGTTGACCATTGTTATTCTGAGCAGGCGCTTGATGGCTTCATTGGAGGTCTCCATTGGGGCTCATTAACTAAATGGCTACTCTCTACACACAAGTTGCATACCACTGTGGAGATCCTCTTTTGTTCCTCAAGCCATTTGTAGGGATAGGCAATTAGCATAATTGTTGCATTTAATTAGCATGCCTGTGTTTTTTCCATGTTTAATTTTCATTCTCATGGACATTATCTAGATCTATTCCAATTCTTGCTTTAATTTCGCTTCCTTCGATCTATGGTTTGAATCATACTCATTTTTTTGTACACTCCTTGCCTGAATTTGGCAATGAGATTAAAAAAGGTTTTCAAATTAAGATAAATGTTTTTTTACAAAATGTTGTATGGGCCATGTTTGTGCAAGCAATCCATGCTGCTCTCTCACGTCACAAAAATATTAATTGTGTGGACAAATATACAATATTTTCCGTCTCACTGCTTCCTTCTTAATGTTTTTTATCACTTCCTCTTTTTTTGTCTGTGAGTTGACCAAAATGTAAATCCTACCCAAGGTCAGTGATATCAGAAAAAAATCGGGGTATTTTTTGCAAACGTGCCAGGGCCTATTTACTAATAACCTTCCATGTTGTATTCCTTGCAGCACTTGGTATTTTAGCAGAACTTGTGATCAAATAGCCTATTTATTATGTTGAGTTAGTGAAATAATAAGTAAGTACATTTTACTTAACCCTGTCTTGACCTCACGTTGTTCCTCCATGAACCCTCACACAAAGCATGCTGGGACCTAGAGCTCCACCTCCGCATGGTTTTGATTTGGTTTAGAAAAACAAACTCTTAAACAAAAAGTTAGTTAGGATAGCTGTCAGTTTTCTTTCTCAATGTTATATGCTTTAGGGAGGGATCCACATTCCTTCTAAGCCTTTCCAATTTGGAGCTATATCCCCTTAATGACATGGGGAGGACAGAATCAGGTCAATGGGATGTATTGAGCCCACTCTGTCAATCAGCACAACCATGGTAGAGAAACTACAGTGAGACAATGGCTGGCTGGAATACTCAGGATATTTACTGAACAAGTAGTCCTAAACTGCACATTTACTGGTATTGCCCCATTGAGCTGAATAAAACTCATTGCCTGGGATCTAACAGAAAATGCTTTGAATTCGAATAATCTGATAATTTATCATCTTTTAAGCCTACAATGACAGTTTTTGAACCGTTATGCCAAGTTGGATACAGCTGCGTTTAATAGAGAATACTTGTCACTGGTCTCTGCTCAAACATTGGGTTAACAAGTTTGTTAAACTAATGAGTTCCACAGTAACATTTGCTCTGTACATACCTTCAAGGTTTCCTAATTGGTTAGTTAGCTGGAGAGTGTGACTGAGGTCTCTATACAGGCTCATATAGTAGATAATTAGTCTTGTTGAGTTTGACAGCATTGCTCCAGATTTGGGCAGAAATGAATTAAGGGCAGAAAGATATTCTACGGTACTTTTGTATACTTTTTAGCCATTAGTTCTGAAAGTAGCGCCCACGAGCCAAAAGTGGTCCCCGAAAATTGCATACTACGTCACAAATGTGCAGATATGTGCACCACATACTTTTTCTCTCTCTCTCTACTGTGTGTGCATCTTACTAGCTGTCACTCAAATGGCGAGGGCTGAAGCTCATTGGCTGAAACTCGAATTGCTAGGGGGCAGGTCCACGTTGGGGGAGTAAATGTTGCTTTCAAACTAGGGATTTTGTGGCTAATTGAGGTAAAACTGTAATTCTGCTCATAGATTATGCATGTATGAACTACACATTGGCACATCCCAGCCTAAAGCGGGAGGTTTAAAAAAATATTTACTAGTTGCCAAAGTACCGGAGCATGTCTTCAATTTCAAATCAGTTTCAAACAGTAGTTTGGTGTTGCAAATATTCTGTTCTCGAGCTCAGTTAAAACAGAGTTCAGAATTAGAATAAGGAATGTAAACACAGATATTGGATCGGTAAAGGTACATTAACAACATGGCCTTCCTTGCTTTGAACCAACCGATTGATAACAAGCGTAATGGATGTAGCATAACTTTAGCAGTAATTAGTGAGTGTTTCATATCTCTAACTTTTAGGTGGAATTGTTTGGGAAGTCTTGCTTTTTCTCCCCAAGGTGCATTCTCTCTGTCTCTGGGACAATGTTGTCGACAACTCCCCCTTCTGGCCTCCCCCAGTAATATAGATACTATGATAATACATGGGCTTTTTCAATCAATTGATATGCCATGTTTTAGAAGAAGTGTAATATCCAAACGAAGAGAGCAGTAACAGAGGCTTCCCAAGAGACCACCATGCTTTCCCAGAATACGCCTTGTTTCTTCCAGTGTTTCTGGTTTAATCTAGTATTGTATGTCAATTGTTTTGAGGCACAACTTGAGAATGTGGCTATGACAACCCTATCGTGAGCAATGGTAAGACACTTTGGCTCAGCACAACACAAATCCCTAGAGGGAGAAGCATAACTGATTTAGTGGCTGTTCTGAGCTGAAATTCCACTGTAATCCGCTGAGGGTTCAGGAGAAACTTTGCTTTTGGAATTCAGTTTTACTAGACTTTTGTCATGGGTGGAGGGCCAAGGAGGCTGTCCCCTGTGAGGTAGAATGTCAGACGGTGTTGTTTTTAGGCCTAGTGTAGATGTAATAAAGAACTCTGTGACGAGTGCTGGAGGAGTTGTTCCAGACTACGATGTTCATCGGCCCTATTATATTTTAGTCAAGATTGTTTTCTTTTTTTAAAGGGACACCCTTTGTACAATATTGTCATTGAACAGTGATTTACCTCTTGTGTGAGAGGTGTCCGTCATGTCGGCTAAAGTCAGTTGAATACAACTAAATCAAATGCATGTATGTTAGTCAATCATGGGCTTTGAAATAGGGGTGTTACTATGTCTGAACATGTCAGTTACTACGATTGCATGCTTCGCTGACGTCTTCATTTTTCCAGCCTTGCTGATGGTTTTGGTGTTTAAAAATTGGTAGACAAAGACAAGTAAACAGTGGCATTGTCCTAATGAATAAAAGGACCTCTCCTTGTATAAGCAAACAGTGTTTGTGTGGAGCAGTCTTTTCATCAGGTAGGACACTGCCTTTTCCACTAACCTTGCAGTCCCAATGGTGGAGGGGTGGTTGAGGAGACGAGCATCAGGGGAGGTTCTGTGGCTGCTCTGCTACAGAGGGAACAGTGTCCAGGGCGCTCATTCTGACAAGCCTTGATACTGTGCGACTGCTGAAAGTAATCTCAATGTTAGCTGGCAAATATTTTTTTACAAGGACTGTGTAAACAGAGCTAACATTTTTTTACTAGGTTTATGTTTTAGAAAAGTTTTTTTTTCTTCAAAGGTAAACAAATCTACATCAATTTAGTAGCAGCTTTTTGATTAAAAAAAGATTTCACACGCCCTCAGGAACGCCAGGTCCAGCTAACATCTCACAACTAAAATTATTTATTTGTCATAAATGGTCTTATTGTTTGCAATGGGGGAAATGAAATGCTCAAAAAGCATTATTATTTGGCTAAACTGAAGTAAACTACAGATCTGAAGAACGGTGTTCTACTAACCCTTTAATATACAGCTCTAACCCAGATTAAGTTCTGATATGTCTTAAAGACGGTTTGAAAACCTTTCTCTAGTACCCACCCATATTAATTGAATGAATAGAGTATAAACCATGTTTTACACTTGTTTTGATTTTGGTTTCTACTGATTACTTCATGCAGTGGTGAAGGTGCTACTTAGGTCTTTGCTCTGGATTCTCAGCCCAAATCTCTTCCTGTGTCTCGGGGAGGATGGATATTTCTCTGTATTTCATCTTTCGGACTCAGGGTTGTTCATGTTCGGTTCATAACAGCACTTGTATTGAAGTGTGTGAAATGGTGCCAGTCCTGGTCTCTATTCCTCCCTCTTTGGTCTCTGTGGAAAGCATGAGCTGGCGTCAAATCCTCCCGCCATCCCTCGCCTGCTAGCTCACCACCTACCCACCCTCCCTCCCGCCTGCCATTAGAAATTCTGTTTATAGCACTCGCTGGCTTCTCAAGAGCAGGGCCCATCAGGAGCATCTCGGCACCCTTTGAGGAAAGGATAACCACCCACTCCCCCCTCAGCCGCAGACTCCCTACGTTCTGTGACATCAATGAATCCTTTTGAAGTGCCAATATGAATATGTGTGCAAATGTGTTTTTATCAATTTATCCCAGATATGTGTTTTGGTCTAACCAAAACTACTGCAGAGTTTGAGATGTAGTACAGTACTTGTCTTCATGAAAAAAATTGGGACTACTTTTTGTCAAACCTGATAGATATTTTGTCAACCAAAGCATGGATACCTTTCAAATCCACTTTGATAGCATCCGTTTTACTTGATACAGTAAGTAGAAATGTATATGTTATTTGTGAAACAAGTCACCTGGCCTAGTTTTCCAGGTTTAAGTTAGGAACAGGTTGGAAGGCATCTGAGTACGTGTTTATGACCATGAGTCAATGGCTTGAGTCAATGTAATGTTGTGCAACATCAAACCCCAGCAGCAGGTTTCAGGAAACCACATGTCGATCATATATACCTGTATATCACTCATTTCACCTAATATCTTCATCATTGTTACTGTGAAGGCAGTTTTCTGACCCTCTCCATGCCTGAAAAGAAAAGACAGCACAGCACTGTGGTGTACATGGGTGTGTTTATATTTGCAGCCCTCTTTTGGCAGATTCTCTTATTTTTCTAGCGTCTTTAGGATAGGCCGTGATGGGCTTCAGAGAGTCAGAGGAGTCAAGGTAGTAGAAATGCAATTTGATTCTCGTTGACAAACCTGTCATCTTCGGCATGAAGGTAAGGGCTAAGCCATGACACCACCATCGGGATATGTGGAATTCTCCCACTAAACAATGGAGCTCCCAGCAAGGCCATACAGCTGTTAACTGTATTGAAAGTAAAAAGGTTGCCATGACATGAGCAGGAGGTTGTGGGGGTTGGATCATATATCATATGAATGCCAGTATGTCTCATGCTCACTAATGTCTATGGTCTCCGTTATTAGGAGTAAGCCTCCGTTTAGGGGGGAGTTTTTCTCCCTGGTTTTATCAGGGGGTCTGGGTAATCAATCTGCCTCCCAGGTGATTGGGCCAATGGCTGATTGATGGGAACGGGGGCACAGTGACGACACCACTACTCACGACTTTGGGGTTCCTTGTACATGGCCCGCACTTTGCAGAGACTTGTTTATATTACATTAACTAAGGTTAGCTCTCAAACTGTACACTAAAGTTTTCATTCCATACTAATAAAACCTGATTGTACAGCAAAAAAAATCAAATCTAAATAGGTTTTATCAGTCTGGCATTACAAACAGCTGTTTTCAGTTGAAGTTGTGCATGCAGCAGAAGAGGGAGAGGGGAGCAGAGAAGGTAAGAGGAGAGATTGTTGATGAGATGTGGTGGTGGGAGCATAAACTGGGGCAGATATAGGCCTCACTATTCCTTTGCTTGTTATCCCGAGGTCGGCCAGCTTCCAGACCTTGAGGCTCTCTCTTATTTGAGGGATTCTCTCCCCCACAGAGCTGCAGTACTCTGCTATGGACCAGAATGCATTGCCCTTTCCTCACAGGCCAATCAGAGAGCTGCAGGATACTGTCAGATCCTACAGATCTAGATTCTCTGGTACTTAGATATTAATCTGGTCTCGCTTAAGTTCATATAAAGGCCATGGAAATTCTTTTTTAAGGCTTACTCTGCAACTTTTACTTTCAGGAACGCAGGATAAAGTAAGTATACTAACTACTGGTAGGTTACCATAGGTTAATTGTGTTTGTGAAGTGTATATACTAGTATGGCCAGATTAGACACCCAAACCTATACTATATAAAGAAATGGATGGGTATCTTTCCAGCATGAGTTTAGTTGTCAGTGAGAAGAGCAGCTGTTGTTCATGTTGAAGTTGTAAATCAGTGTGTCTCATTCCAGCACGGCTGGTCCCGGCTTAAGTCTCCTGGTGAAGGGCTGCAGAGCCATGCACCTGCATGCATTCTAAAGGACCTAGATACCACCGTAACACAGTAAGATGAGGACATGTTGTCTTGGACATACATGGACATTGGACATAAGTGTCCCTCTGTCAAAAGACCAACATACTTGGTGATTACATGACACTGAAAGATTTGTGAGAAACGTGTGTTAGTGAACATGCAGTCCATGTAATCAATACAATGTCAAACAAGTTCACTAAAGTGTGAACTGGTGTGCTACTCCCATTTCAACTCTTATTACAATTTCATACATATTTACAGTGTAATAACACTAGTGTTTATAGTACACTAGTGTAATGTAAGCTTGCATACATTTACAAGCAGCAGATGGATGTATTGGAATGTTCCTTGGAAGAGAGTAGCTGCTACCCATTTTACTGAATGTCAACATTTATTAAATCACTTTAAGCTTCTGGAGATAAGGATTAACTTGTTCAGTGGAGGATGTCTGGGGAAGATGCAAGACTTTCAAACAAGGTTCTTTGGATAAGGCATGTAGGTGGAACATCGCTTTTGGACCTGTGACAGAGCTTTCAGTGTAATGCCATAACTGAAATGGTTATTTAGTTATCATTCAGCTTGTTGATGTGGATGTTGTCCTAACATTTAAATTCCCCATTTGCCTCTGGTTGCCTTAGCTGCCTCCAAGTAACCCCTGTAAACCAATTGTACTTGTTAAGGAGTCACAATGTTCTGCAGAGCATCACATTTGATTAAAGCAAAGACACAAGTCATCTGAAATGTGTAGCTTCGTTGTCTCCACTTGTGGATCTAGTTAGTCAGACGAGATGTAAAATTGTCACAGCTTTTAATTGTTTGATTTGTAGTTTTTATGGCCTTTCGTGGAATATTTCAAACCATTATGCAATGTACTTGATTCCATGAATAATACACACTGAAGAATTCCAGCTGAGATCGTCAAGCTTTGGTTTCAAGTGATTTTGGGATTTCCCCTTCTCCTGTCTTTTAGCAGGGACACGCACATAGGATTGTCTACCGTTCGCCAGCCACGAATAATTAGCACCTCTGAACAGTGTCGGGAGTCAATCTCTTTTGTGTTCACACAGCAAAGACCTTGGTCGTCAGTCACTCAGCCTGGTTAAAGTACTCCAAACCAGAAGGTGGCTGTAGCGTTGTTTGGAAATGCTTGTCCGTGTTGCTTAGTTTATGGTCTAGATTCCAATGTTAGTTAGCTAGCTGCGCTAATGTTGCTATTTTGTAGAAAGCCCTTGTTGATACTAGCCAGATAATTATCTACCAAGATGACGAAGAAACCATTTAATTCACTCTCCATAATCACATACTGCCAGTGCCAGCCCATAGCCAAATGTTTAGCTAGCTAATGTTAGCATATTCATTAGTTAGCACAACATAGCTGGTTAGCTAGCTAAGGACATTGCACCAACTCGGCAGCTAACAAAGGCAGTTGTTTCCAGGAAACTAATACACTGTGATTTAATTATAATGGCAATACTAGCTACTGTGGTTAGCTAGCTTGGAGGAAGTATTTAGTGTTGTGTGAAATGCGTCTGTGCACTTAGCTAGCTACCATCCCATAGCCTACATTTTCATATGGGGCGGCAGGTAGCCTAGCAGGCCAGTAACCGAAAGGTCGCTGTTTGAATCCCAGAGCCGACTAGGTGAAAGATCTGTCTGTGCCCTTGAGCAAAGCACTTAACCCGAATTGCTCTTGTAAGTCGCTGTGGATAAGAGCGTCTGTTAAATTACTAAAATGTCAAATATGAAGTGTGACTGGCTCATGACATTTAACCGTGGATGTACTGTGAATTCCCTCTTCTTTTTTGTTGTCACCCCTGTTGGCTCTCCTACGTGGGGGGTTGTGCTCTCTGATATGCTCAAAGTCAAGTTGTTTGCCACTGACTAGCATTGCGATTCTACAAGTGGGAACGGCAGATTCGTCACTACCAGGTCGGCACGCAGCAGGTATCACTTTTGTTCTAGCAAGAGTAGAAATGGCCTCCTACTGTGATACGTACCTATCAGCAGTGAGATTCTCTGTGTTTTTGATTCTTTAGATTATCCTTGTAATTTGTTCATTTGACGCTTGTCCTTATTTGGCTTAAAGATGTTTTCAAAACTTTGAAACAGTTGTCCCCTAGCATGATCAATAGTATAATAAAGGATAAGACTTCAAATTTATTCTGGAAAAATGTCCTGCATAGTTAGACCAGTTAGCTACATTAAAAAAACTCTAGTCAAGCCTATATGACATGGAGTAAGCCAAGGAGTCCTTTTGTTTGATTTGTACATGGGCTGGAAAGGCCTGCTATTGGAAATCCCTGAAACAGGCTTTGGGGGGCAGGTCTGATTCTCGTGTGAAATGGGAAGGATCTATAGCTGTGGGCTGAGTTGACTGGGGCTGTATGGGTGTGTTGGCAGCGAGAGCGCTGGTCATGAATAGGGTCTTTGACTACCTCAGACTTGCCCTAAAAAGCAGGACAAAGACCCCAGGGCAACTACTTCGAGCCTCACAGCTGAGCTACAGAATGCTGCCTTCGCCCAATGTTCCTCTCTCCTTGCCTGATTTAAATACTACAGTGGCTTTAAGCTTTCTGGAGACCAAGGCTTACATTCACTTCTATATGCCACATTTGCTATCAACACTCTGCAGTGTTTTTCTTTTACAACATGCTACTGCTTGGAGGCTATTTACGTGAGCTATTGTGTTGAATCTTTGGAAGAGCAGTGCATATGCCTCAGTGAGTTCCTTATAAACAGACTGGTTATTATTCGTTTGTTTCATCTATTTTTCGATAATGTGTTTTGCCATGTTATTCCATTTTTTTCCCTCCTTCTTTGCTATAACTCATATTAGTCTGGGCTTAGCAAAGCCCCTCGTTAAACATGTATAAAAACATAACTCATATTAGTCTGGGCTTAGCAAAGCCCCTCGTTAAACATGTATAAAAACATAACTCATATTAGTCTGGGCTTAGCAAAGCCCCTCGTTAAACATGTATAAAAACATGTATAACTAGCTCCATGGAACCTCTCTCTTGCTTGTTGTTGGTAACCACAGCTTCGCTTGGCGTCAGGCGGGTGAAGTTGTTCATTAGGGAACAGTTTTGTTTGCTCTCGGATAATACGGAGGTGTTGGCAAATAAATTAGATTAAATGAGATGAAGACTTTGACCTCTAATTAGTTGTTTGCTCCGTTATTTTGATTGAGCTGTGTGCTACCCATGGTTTAAGATGCGCATAAGGGGAAAAAAAGGCACAATCTTATCAGCAGCGTTAATGGGTCAGTTCAGCCCTGTCCAGACACTCTCTCCCCATAGGGTCTCCTGTTTCAGATGTCACTCAGAGCTTTGTTTGCCCCCCAAAGGTAAAGGGTGAGAGGTCAAGGTTCAGGGCCACTTGGCTGAGTGGGCACCAAACCCCACCGAGCACATCCGTTCCCTTTTTCAGACCAGTTCTAAGCTGTGAAAAGAGAGGGAAAAAGCCACTCTATTGTTTAAAAAAAAAAAATCAAAAAAATTATATCACAATGATTTATCTCAAATAAATGTTTGGGTTCACTCTAATCCATTGATGTGATTATGGTGGTTAAATACTTTCACATGGATGTAATGACATTGGCTTAGAACTTGTGCTTGAGATATGGATATGGTGTCTTATTGCAGGCTACGCTAGTGCCATTGTATAACTGTTATTGGTATTGTTGCTGGAGGCCTACTTTGTGGCTCTCCCTCAATAATTACCCTTCACCTCCATACATAATGGCATTTAGATTTATTGAGCTTTTCATAAACGTCTGACTTATTATTTGCATGTGAAAAGTCATATTGTGAGGTTTACGCAAGGACACTCCGTCTCAAGATCAACAATCTTGTTTTGCACCTCAGCAAAATTTCACACCACATATATAAAAGACTCTCAGACTTTTTTGTCCATAACACCTCCAAAGTTTGTGAGCCAGAGACCTCTCTCGTCAGCCCCCACCAACAACTCCAGCCTCTTTCCGTCCCACCACCCCCACCCCCAAAATGTCCTCCAGTCAGTATTATTATGCAGTTTCACGCAGACCAAAATTGCAGCTGCATGGAGAGCAATCTGGATCACATTATCTCAGGCGATGTGATTTATAAATTGTTTCTCAGGCCATAAATCCCTACTGTAATTGTGCACAAGCTCCCCTCTCCCTTCTCTCCCCCCTCACCCTTCTTTCCTCCATCAGCTTTCTCCCCCCCTCTCTCTCTCTCTTTCTGTCTCTGTCTCACTCTGAGACACAGCTTACAGTGCTTGGGTCATCTCCATTTTTTTGCAGGAGTGAGCACTTTGGATTTGGAAGAAGTTTGTTACACTGTAAAGTAGTATAGGTTTAGTTTAAAAACAAAAATAATATATCTGGAAATAAATATATTTTCTTCCACTCTCCATCAACAAACCTACTATGTGAGCTAAACAGTATGTGCGGTATTGCTATGGCCAGTGGTGATTGTGGAGAGTGGTCTGTGTTCAGGTCTGTGGCTGCGTGGTCTTGGCTCTACATTCCCGAACACTCTCAGTGTAATTGGTACACTGCCCTGTTCCTGCCTGGGAATCTGATATTTGCTGCAGCCCCTGATCATAATCACCTTGCCCCTCTCATAAGAATGTATAACGATTTGAATTATAGTAATATGCAGCGACTGGAATTGTTTTTGCAAAATGGCATGGTCAGCCTTTAGTTGATGTTGGTGTAGTTACAGCATCTTTATGGATTTAAATATCTTTCCATTGGCATTTAGTGGCCCTCCATTCTCCCTGATAAAAGTCTCCATGATATCATTGGCATTCATCAAGACTACTGGCTAACATTGTGCCTTTGGTACTTCCCGTCATTCCTCTCAGATACAGATCATTTTATTTCATTTGACATTTATTATCTGTAAAGATTTTATTTCTTTAAGATCACTGAATTTCATCCGCCTCCCTTTTCCTCCAAACCCTCTGAAAAGTATTTGTTCAAGAGGTTTTTCCTAAGTATTGACAGGGACTGAGAGGTTAATGTGTGCTTAGGAAGGTGAAGATTCCCCTGCAAATGTTTACTACTCCATTGTTTTGCTGTCAGGCGACTTGGTGATCCTTGAAGAGGTTTAAGGACCTTATGACCCACGCTCGTTTTGCTCCGTGTTCCTCCTAAAGGCTGATGGTTCTGGAATTAGGGAACCGGCAAGCAGGAGTATGTGCTAACTGCTTGCTCTGGGTTTAAATTGACTTTCTTAAGAAAGTGTCATTTTATTTACGTTTGTACTAGTGAACATTTGAATGCTTTTGTATGATAACCGTTGTTTGACCCGTTTTAACATTTTCGTCTTGAAAGGTGAGTCAGCAACACAGTCTAACTTTGTTTGATTAATAATTTTTACATGAATACGATTGTTTAAGTCCAAAATGCTGCCATATTAAACTTGAACAGTGTGACTTGGATGTATGGGCTGTAGTACCGCAAGAGGAACATAGTGTTCAGGCATGCATACCCGCAGTGTGTGTGTGTGTGTTTCAGAGGGAGAGAGAGTAAGTTAGCAGTGGGGTGAGAGGGATGTCAGGCAGTAAAACTGAGACAAGGCAGGGCTGAGACTTCAGGCCCTGAGATTTGTGCCTGCTTGCAGTGCAAAGACTGGAGGCATCTGCAGGCAGCTGTGTGTGTGTGTGTGTGTGTGTGTGTGTGTGTGTGTGTGTGTGTGTGTGTGTGTGGTGGTGGTGGGGGGTGGGGGGGGGCTTGGGGAGGGTGGAGCTGGTGGAGGAGGCTGGGTGGCATTGGGGGGTGGCTGCAGAGAGAACACAATCATCCCTCTGTTTTCATAAGACTTGTGGTATGTGAGAGCAGAAACAAATGTGTTTAATTTAGGCCCTTTTTCTCTCTCCCCTTCTCCCCAGCACCCCACCCACTGACCCCACTTTTTCAAACGGCCTCTGTCAGCTGCTCTGAGGAAGTTTTAAAAGACTAGACAAAATCGGCCTGTTTGCTCTGTCAGAAAGCACTTATAGAAAAGTTGGCAGACTTATCATCGATTTAAGATCAAATTTACTCTGAGGTGTAAATATTTATCTACATTTTCTGTAAAAAGTTTATTTTTATGTTTCTCCCTCAGTTTAGAAGTGATTACTGTGTAGTGGTATTTTCCCTGTTGTGTGAGGGTGTATGGTGGACTTATTATTGCGTCTTAATCAGCTTGGCAGGCACCACACTCTCCATTATATTGGTAACCCATGCTGTCCATTTTAGTCTATGTGTTTTGGTTAAACATGAAAAATGCAGGTTTCAATGATGTGACATTTGTTTAGATGTTGCACTTTTATTTCCATCCCTCGCTCTCGCACGCGCACATGCACGCACACACATGCACACACATGCACATAGAGTTCATTTGATTTCTCTGTTGAGCTTTACAGTGAACATCCAGCCAACCACTGTTAACCACCACATGTTCTGGAGTTAATTACACAGAGGGTTACGGCTGTGCATTTCAATGAAAGTAGGCTGCTCCCCAAACAATAAAATGTTGTGTTCCTGCACAACTGGACAAACAATGCCAGTAGAAATGATGTGAAACACAGACAACGTCTTCTTCGTTATTGGTGTAGCATGGTTTGATATTGGACTGCATTAACACTAAGCTTAACAGAGAAGCCTATCACAACTGAAACCAGATACCCCAGGTATGGAAAACCACATAACTGACTGCAACAGCATGGCAGCCTCCTGTCCTCTCATGCCAGACGCATTATTATTTTCTTGTGGCTCTAATTATACATTCAGTTTTATTTGACCTACCTGTTGTTGTGTTCTGTAATACAATTGCTCACTTATTCCAAACTTTCACCCCAACAAGGCCTCACAAAGTGCTTATTTTCCTTAACCACATCTTATTGAAATGGCCTTAAAGTCAATTAAATAGAATAAAAACTATACTGTGCTTCCCTTAAACAGACATTCACTCTGCTGCCGTAGCAACACACTTTAAGCTCTGGCTACAGGAAGCAATAATTCAGGATCACATAAAAAAAAAAAAAATTAACCCTGAAATAACGGCATGAGCTGTAAAAATGCATAGTCTCACTAAAGCCACAGTATTTTCCTCTCTAGTAAAACCCCCAAGCCACTATTCAGAAAGGCCAAAATAAGAGTAAGCAAAATCCAACACATAACTTGGACTTGCACTTCATGTTCATGTAAAAAGAGATTGTGTATTCAGACTGAAGTCCAAATTCATTAGTGGGACTTTACAAACAAAACCTAATGTTTGCAGCCTAAATAACTCGGGGCTTGAAGACCAGTTTGGCATTTTTCAAAATATGCATGAGCTAGTCATACGACACGAAAGCTCATTGAGTTCAATGAAATTGAATCTCTGGTATGTTTGTGTAATATTTAGAAGTATTTTCCCTGTTGAGTAACAAACCAATACCAAAAGTGTGGATGAATTAGCAAGTTGTTTGTTGTAGCTTGTAGAGGACCGTGGCAGTGATGTCAGCTCTGTATTGGACTAAGACTGATAGTTGTGAGGAAGCATCGATGGATGTTATGTGGGATTTATCTGGGACTCTTTGGCACAGTCTAACTGGTTGAGAATCTCAGAAAAGCCCCTCCACTGTGTTTTAAGACCACCCTCAGCCTGCCTTCCCTCTTCACTCTCCTCTCTCCCTCTTTGCACTAATAGTTATTTTGTGTACAAGAGCATGTTAAGAGGCAAATGAGCCTGGCCTTCATAGGCCATGTTGCCATAGAAACCAGTGCACTCTGGATGGCTGACCTTTGACCCATTTTCCCTGGCTGTGAATA
Source organism: Salmo salar (assembly GCF_965601325.2). Taxonomy (NCBI): domain Eukaryota; kingdom Metazoa; phylum Chordata; class Actinopteri; order Salmoniformes; family Salmonidae; genus Salmo; species Salmo salar. The sequence goes on along the minus strand of NC_138314.1, from coordinate 20,957,161 downwards.
AGTGAGCAGGGCGACCAACCGGGTCACAATAGAGGCCCAACGAGCGGAGGGAGTGCCCCTGTCACAGTCACTTAACTTCACTCCTCTACTTACTAATGGATACTTCAAATGTGCTAGCCATTAGCAGGATGCTAGTGACACTGCTGGAAACAGCGGCCTTCTCATGGTTAACCCCACACATAAACTGGATGTTTGCTCTGGGCTGGGGGGCATTGAGAAATATCATTCTGTTATTCACATATCCTACCACACACATCTATAATTTTTTATTTACTCATATTCAAAATGGCCTAGTTGGTATTGTATCCATTTAATGGCATTTGGCACATCGTTTTTGGGGGGATTATGGTACCAACTCTGATAAGGACATTGAAAGGGATTTGATAATGTCTCTTTGTATTGCCTTGGAGTAGTTCATACATTTGTAGGAGACACCAAGATAAATGTAAACACTACATTGTTTAGTTTAAGAATATAACGGTTTAAGACAATATTTGTCTTTAATGTGAAGAGCATCTTGTTATTTACTGACAACCCTATAAAGGTGGCCAGTGTATATCTATGTTTAGGTATGACATGATAAATACAGTGTGTGGATATATTCACAGTAAAGAATTGTTATTTCCATAAATTATGTAGGCACCATAATATTTTCTCCATGTTTTATTTCTCCTTGTAAGTTCCTTAGTTTTCCTCAGGATTGTTTTCATTGACAACTTCCTCCTAAGGTAATCCACTTTACTGCGGAGAGTCAGACTGGATAATGGGCTGTTTTTCCGCTAGGGTCGTTCCATGTCATTTCAGCAAGCCTTGACACCCACCATCTCAGATTGTTCTGAAATCATTTCTGTAGTTACAAACAGATATTAGCATTCCCGCAACATTATTTTGTTGAAATATAATTTTCTCTAACAAGAAGTATACAGTATCAGTTTTCTATGTTTGACTAGTAGTATGTTTACTGAACAGAAATCTAAACGCAACATGCAAAATTGTACGGAGTTACAGTTCATATAAAGAAATCAGTCAATTAAAAAAATCCATTAGGCCCTAATCTATGGATTTCACGACTGGGGAAAAAAGACATGCATATGTTGGTCACAGATACTTTATAAAAAGGTAGGGGTGTGGATCAGAAAACCAGTCAGTATCTGGTGTGACCATGCAATGCAAATCATCTCCTTCACATAGAGTTGATCAGGCTGTGGAATGTTGTCCAACTCCTCTTCAATGGCTGTGTGAAATTGCTGGATATTTGCCGGAACTGGAACACGCTGTCGTACATGTCAATCCAGAGCATTCCAAACGTGCTCAATGGGTGACATGTCTGGTGAGTATGCAGGCCATGGAAGAACTGGGACATTTTCAGCTTTGTTTCAGAACATTCTGTTCTCTGCCAATAGCGCTGGTGGACATTCCTGCAGTCAGCATGCCAATTGCATGCTCCCTCAACTTGAGACATGATCTGTGGCATTGTGTTGTGTGACAACTGCACGTATTAGTGGCCTTTTATTTTGCACCTGTGTACAAGGTGCACCTGTGTAATGATCATGCTGTTTAATCAGCTTTTTGATATGCCACACCTTTCAGGTGGATGGATTATCTTGACAAAGGAGAAATGCTCACTAACAGGGATGTAAACACATTTGTGAGAGGAATAAGCTTTTTGTGCGTATGACATGGTACGAACACTTTACAAATTGCGTTTATATTTGTGTTCAGTGCAGATGCGTCTCGGAGTATTATTTATTTATCCTATGTAATGTATTTCGTTTTTTCCCCTGTACAGAGAATTAGTCATTTAAGTGATTAGGTTTATGTCCCATCCTTCATCCTGATGTTACCATGTTCTGACCACTACATGGTTCTGTACCAGGTGATTTTTATAAAAATGTTTAATCCCCCACACCTCAGTGTTTGGTCCAAATGTTAAAGGGATATTTCACCCAAATTCTAAAATGACATATTGGTTTCTATACCCTGCACACAGTCTATGGACAAGGTATGACAGCAATACATGCTTTGGTTTTGTTTAACTGGCCTTTGTTTCAAATGCTAATACTTTAGCATTTGGGTACAATTTACCTTAATTGGATTTGAAACGGTGGGCAACAAAACCAACACATGGATTGCTGTCATACCTTGTCCATAGACTGCGTGCAGGGTATAGAAACCAATATGTCATTTTCGAATTTGGGTGAAATATCCCTTTAACATTGAGGTGTGGTGATTCTTTAAAAAAAAGACTTAGAACAGCACCATCTAGTGGTCAGAACCTGGTAATATCAGGATGTAAGATGGGACATAAACCTAACTTAAATGACAAATTCTCTGAACAGGGGAAATAAACATCACCATACTACATGTGAGACATAGAGAATTCAGAACTGATACTATATACTCGTTGTTGGGGTGGGGCGTAGAGGGTCCGGGGGTGGCTTTTGTCCCTATCTTTGTATTCCTCATGTCTAACTCATTGTTAGAAAAAGGTTTGGTCCAAATCAGATATTAGGTATTATATTTAATTAATATTAAATTAATCCTATACATTTAAATGGTCATTTTGGGTGCAATAAATTAGCTTCTCAGATCAAATTATGTTTCATCAAAATAATGAAACAATTTCAGAACAATCTGAGATGGTGGGTCCTCTTTCTTGTGCTTTTTGAGGTGGAACGACCCACTAACAACTATTCCTGTGCCCAGTAGCAGCCAAGCTGACCAGCGGAACTGCTTGTCGTTTCCCCATCAATTAACCACTAATTAGCACAATGAGGGCTGGACTTTGCCTATGTCTATGTAATTGCCCGCAATGTCTGTAAACAATGGGTCTTAATTCAAACTCGGTGACAAGGTGGGACTACTTACAGCAATTGTCTTTGCTCTGCAAGCTTATAATTGTATGTCATGCATAGATCAAGTGGAGGTGTCAATGGCTCGCATAAGCAGGTGATTTGAGCGGAGAGAAACGGGGGGGACTATGGTGTAAGGTTTGACAAGGCAAATGTGTGGAGCTGCTATTCATATGGGTAGAGGATCATTAACACCTAACTCTAACAGCAAGCTGTGTGGCCCATTTGTTTTCTGTTGGAGGGCAAAAGAAAACCATAGGGAGGGGCTCACCACACAGTAGGTGATTGACATTATCTGCTGGAGCAATCCCTGGAAGCATTCCTCTGGCCCTGCTGTTTGGAGAGGAGAGGGGTGGGAGGGGGCTTGATGCCACAGTGCAAGGCAGCTTTAAGGCAGGTCTGAGCTGGACTGTCACTGCCAATTCATCTTTTGCCATTGGACTCTTAGAACAGTGTATTAACATTTTAAAGTCATTTGGTTAGTAATTTGTAACCATAAAAATGGGTCTACAATAGGGTTTTTAGTCAAGATTGCTCTTTAAAATAGACATTGTAGACACTCCAAAGACACATTTTTTTGTAGTTTTGTTTGACTAGAACAGAAGACCCTGAGGATGTGTCAGATTGACATCAGATTGATAACACTTTTTAAAACACTCCAAAGTCTGCAGATAGTTGGTGGAAAAGTTTTGGCCTGTTTTTTTCTCTCTCTGGCAGTGTCTGATTTACTTTGACAACAAATGTCCAGACATCTGCCTCTCCTCTCCTCCATGCTCTGATGTTGCCTGGCCAGCAGTATGGCACCACACACTTCAGAGATGACAAAGACACTTGGCCATGTTCCCCCCCTGCTCTGTGAGAGAAATTTAACAATTAGAACCCAACTCTGGCAGTCAGCATGCCCCAGAGCATATGCTGTATTCTCTCTGTTCGAAAAACCAAAGAGTTAATCTTGGCTTTTTGGAAATTTTCTGTGGCAACTTTGCCACCTTTGTTGCATCTGGGTCCCTGACATGTAGCACAGTATTCTACTGATGTCTATTTTGAGTTCTGGAGGCTGGAAGACAGAGAGGCATGGAAATGGATCAGATATTTGCAGAAGTTGACTATTTGCACAGCTCTCACAGCTTTCTATCTGACACTCTTCTCTAGAGCAGTCTCTACAGTGAAACCAGCATCTCAATGGAGGCCAACCATAGGCCTGCTCAAATAGTTTCTAATGAAATTAAGGACATCTGCGAAGCATTACAGGACTGCCTGAAGTTTACTGTAAAATGTAATTGCTGATTTTAGTTTGTCAGTGTTTTCAATCTTTTACAGACTATTCAATAAAACTGCAGCCATGGGAACCTCCTTTTCAATAGTATCTTCCTATTTACCGTGCCTTCCTTTCTGGGTTTTTAAGTACCTTTTATATTTTGGGGGGGATTTAATGAAGTCTCCTAACAAGGTTTCTGTGTTATAGTCAAAAACACAATTTGGATTTGATTTTGATTGAATGGGGGGGAGGGGCTCGATTCTTAGCCTAAATCGGGGACGCAGTAGATTCAGCCGCGGGCAGATTTCTGTCGGAGCGGATGGGCAGGAACAGAATTCTAATCATTTGTTCACTGCAAATTGACTACACCTTAGCCCCAAAATAGATTGTTTTGAACATAAGAATCATTTCATAACTAGATTACATTGAAACATGATCACTTGTCTCTTTTTTTTTCTTTTTTTCGTGGGAATACTTGGAGAACCAATTTTCGAAATGAAACACATTTTTAACAGAATTCCTGGTAATTGTAGCAACCTCTGGCCTAAATGTTCTGTTATTTTGCAGAGAGAACATGTCATTCCCATTTGGATTTGAAGCTTCCTCACCGTACTTAAAGTTCTTCATGAGGAACACTGATCTTTTGCCAATATACAGTGCATTTGGAAAGTATTCATACCCCTTTCCCTTTTCCACATTTTGTTACGTTACAGCCTTATTCTAAAATGTATTAAATTACACACAATCTATACACAATACCTCAAAATGACAAAGCGAAAACAGGTTTTTAGAAATGTTTGCAACAAATAAAAATGTACGGAAATACTTTATTTACATAAGTATTCAGACCCTTTGCTATGAGACTTGAAATTGAGCTCCGGTGCATCCTGTTTCCATTGATCATCCTAGATGTTTCTACAACTTGATTGGAGTCCACCTGTGGTAAATTCAAATGATTGGACATGATTTGGAAAGGCACACACATGTCCATATAAGGTCCCACAGTTGACAGTGCAAGTCAGAGCAAAACCTAAAAATAAATACAAATAAAATAAAACCCATGAGATGGAAGGACTTGTCTGTAGAGCTCGGAGACAGGATTGTGTCGAGGCACAGATCTGGGGAAGGGTACCTAAAAATGTCTGCAGCATTGAAGGTCCCCAAGAACACAGTGGCCTCCGTCATTTTTAAATGGAAGAAGTTTGGAACCACCAAGACTTTTCCTAAGCTGGCTGCCCGGCCAAACTGAGCAATCGGGGGAGAAGGGACTTGATCAGTGAGGTGACCAAGAACCCGATGAGAGCTCCAGAGTTCCTCTGTGGAGATGGGAAAACCTTCCAGAAGGACAACCATCTCTGCAGTGCTCCACCAATCACGCCTTTATGGTAGAGTGGTCAGACGGAAGCCACTCCTCAGTAAAAAGCACATTACAGCCCGCTTGGAGTTTGCCAAAAGGCACCTAAAGGTCTCTCAGACCATGATAAACAAGATTCTCTGGTCTGACCAAGATTGAACTCTTTGGCCTGAATGCCAGGTGTCACGTCTGGAGGAAACCTGGCACCATCCCTATGGTGGTGGTAGCATCATGCTGTGGGGATGTTTTTCAGCGGTATGGACAGGGAGGCTAGTCAGGATCGAGGGAAATATGAACGGAGCAAAGTACAGAGAGATTCTTGATGAAAACCTGCTCCAGAGTGCTCAGGACCTCAGACTGGGGTGAAGGTTCACCTTCCAACAGGACAACAACCCTAAGCACACAGCCAAGACAACGCAGGAATGGATTCAGGACAAGTCTCTGAATGTCCTTGAGTGGCCCAGCCAGAGCCCGGACTTGAACCCGATCAAACCTCTCTGGAGAGACCTGAAAATAGCTGTGGATTAACGCTCCCCATCCAACCTGACCGAACTTGAGAGGATCTGCAGAGAAGAATGGGAGAAACTCCCCAAATACAGGTGTGCCAAGCTTGTAGCGTCATACCCAGGAAGAATCGAGTCTGTAATCACTGGCAAAGATGACGTAAATGTAAATGTGCTTCAACAAAGTACAGGGGGTCTAAATACTTATGTAAATGTGATATTTCTGTTTTTTCATTTTAATCCATTTTCAAATAAGGCTGTAACAAAATGTGGAAAAAGTTAAGCGGTCTGAATACTTTCCGAATGTACTGTATTTGTGTGTGTGTGTGTGTGTGTAAGAGTGTGTCAGGAAAGATTTACAAGAAGCATTTGAATAACTTAGGCTCCTCTGAGTTGATCCCTGAGTTGTTTTTCTCCCTCTTGCTCTCCTTGTCTCCCCTACCACAGCCCACTGGACTGTTCTTGCTCTCCTTGTCTCCCCTACCACAGCCCACTGGACTGTTCTTGCTCTCCTTGTCTCCCCTACCACAGCCCACTGGACTGTTCTTGCTCTCCTTGTCTCCCCTACCACAGCCCACTGGACTGTTCTTGCTCTCCTTGTCTCCCCTACCACAGCCCACTGGACTGTTCTTGCTCTCCTTGTCTCCCCTACCACAGCCCACTGGACTGTTCTTGCTCTCCTTGTCTCCCCTACCACAGCCCACTGGACTGTTCTTGCTCTCCTTGTCTCCCCTACCACAGCCCACTGGACTGTTCTTGCTCTCCTTGTCTCCCCTACCACAGCCCACTGGACTGTTCTTGCTCTCCTTGTCTCCCCTACCACAGCCCACTGGACTGTTCTTGCTCTCCTTGTCTCCCCTACCACAGCCCACTGGACTGTTCTTGCTCTCCTTGTCTCCCCTACCACAGCCCACTGGACTGTTCTTGCTCTCCTTGTCTCCCCTACCACAGCCCACTGGACTGTTCTTGCTCTCCTTGTCTCCCCTACCACAGCCCACTGGACTGTTCTTGCTCTCCTTGTCTCCCCTACCACAGCCCACTGGACTGTTCTTGCTCTCCTTGTCTCCCCTACCACAGCCCACTGGACTGTTCTTGCTCTCCTTGTCTCCCCTACCACAGCCCACTGGACTGTTCTTGCTCTCCTTGTCTCCCCTACCACAGCCCACTGGACTGTTCTTGCTCTCCTTGTCTCCCCTACCACAGCCCACTGGACTGTTCTTGCTCTCCTTGTCTCCCCTACCACAGCCCACTGGACTGTTCTTGCTCTCCTTGTCTCCCCTACCACAGCCCACTGGACTGTTCTTGCTCTCCTTGTCTCCCCTACCACAGCCCACTGGACTGTTCTTGCTCTCCTTGTCTCCCCTACCACAGCCCACTGGACTGTTCTTGCTCTCCTTGTCTCCCCTACCACAGCCCACTGGACTGTTCTTGCTCTCCTTGTCTCCCCTACCACAGCCCACTGGACTGTTCTTGCTCTCCTTGTCTCCCCTACCACAGCCCACTGGACTGTTCTTGCTCTCCTTGTCTCCCCTACCACAGCCCACTGGACTGTTCTTGCTCTCCTTGTCTCCCCTACCACAGCCCACTGGACTGTTCTTGCTCTCCTTGTCTCCCCTACCACAGCCCACTGGACTGTTCTTGCTCTCCTTGTCTCCCCTACCACAGCCCACTGGACTGTTCTTGCTCTCCTTGTCTCCCCTACCACAGCCCACTGGACTGTTCTTGCTCTCCTTGTCTCCCCTACCACAGCCCACTGGACTGTTCTTGCTCTCCTTGTCTCCCCTACCACAGCCCACTGGACTGTTCTTGCTCTCCTTGTCTCCCCTACCACAGCCCACTGGACTGTTCTTGCTCTCCTTGTCTCCCCTACCACAGCCCACTGGACTGTTCTTGCTCTCCTTGTCTCCCCTACCACAGCCCACTGGACTGTTCTTGCTCTCCTTGTCTCCCCTACCACAGCCCACTGGACTGTTCTTGCTCTCCTTGTCTCCCCTACCACAGCCCACTGGACTGTTCTTGCTCTCCTTGTCTCCCCTACCACAGCCCACTGGACTGTTCTTGCTCTCTTGTTAGTGAGTGAGTGAGTGAGTTGTGTGTAGTTGACTACAGTGAGGTAGGGTGTGTACGGTTGAGTAGACATTTGTAGGGAGGGTAGTGGAAGATGGTAGTTTGAGGGTTTCTTTCTCTAACCAGCCGCTCCATAGAGTACAGTGGCAATTATTTAAAGGAGGCTGACTCTTCTGAATATAAAAGTGCCTTAGGGCATGTTCCCCAGTCCTGGCAGAAGCTGTCAAATAAGGGAAGGAGGGGGTGGGAGAGCTGGGGGAAGGCATGGTCAGGGTAGACCAAACGCTCACAATAGGGCTTGTTTCGTTTGTGGAGGGACTCGTGAATGACATAGATTAGACAGTGAAAACTGTATTGTTTTTTAGTTTTTTTTTCTCCCAGAAAGCAGCATTCATTAGGCAGTATGCACAGCGCATAATACATGTTCAATGGGGAGCTAGCAGCCTCTAAAAGCAAGGGCCTTCTGACAGTTGTATGGACTTGGGCCCATTAGTTGGAACCTGCGATTCAGCCTTGAGCAGTGTGGTGAAAATGAAAAGGGCTGATGTCAACTCCAAGAATTCCCCCCTTTTAGATGGAATAAGGGTCCCCCTCCCTCCTCCCTCAGTACTCTATTGGACCCCAGCTGTCAGGAAACAATACCCTCTGCCTGCTCCGACAAACTCATTCCTGAATGTTTTTTTCCCTTCTCTCCCTTTCCCCCTGCTGCTATAATGTCTGTTCCATTTTTAACCCACAGTCATCCAAGTTTCCTTCCTCTCTACAAACTCGGAGTGATGAATGAAGCTTTAAAAATCAAATCCTGCACAGATGATTGATAACTCTTTTAAGCCTTGAATTGGCTTTTGCCATCTTTCACATGCATGCAGTGAGTTTTCCCCACCATATATACATCACTTTATGCAACAGTATAATTTATTAATGAAAGTGCACAGCCTTGGTTTATATAATATGAGGAAACGTGCCATGTCTTATTGTACAATATGGCCGTTTCCCATGCAAAATACTATTTTTCATTTGTTTGATTCTGGGATGTGGATTTGAGAAGTTAAACAGCAGGACACAATGAGGGTATGAGTCGTGTGTGTGTGTGTGTGTGTGTGTGTGTGTGTGTGTGTGTGTGTGTGTGTGTGTGTGTGTGTGTGTGTGTGTGTGTGTGTGTGTGTGTGTGTGTGTGTGTGTGTGTGTGTGTGTGTGTGTGTGTGAGAGAGAGCGGGCATGTATGTTTAAGTGCACTAGCCCCTGAAACAGCTGAGCTGTTAAAATGGTCTTAACCTTTTAGATCAGTGCAGTGAAACAGTCAAAGGTCCACTGATAAGACCTAAGCATAGGTGGCTGAGGTTGGTTACAGGGACCATCATTCTCTCTCTATGTAGCCCGCTTCTGACCTCGCCATTTTGGGGAGTGTCACACTCAACATAAATTCAACTACTGAGTAATGTGCTAAACTTCTGGCAACTAGTGGATCCATTACTAAACAGCAATGCTGCTACATTACTAATGACACATGCAGAGGTGTTGGAATCACGTTGGTATTCAGATGAACTTTGATACCACATGTCTATGTGTGCTCGCACAAATGCAGCATACGCTGAAATGAAAACCCTTTTAATGAATTTGAAGTCGTTGGATACCATGGAGAAAATCCACATGCATGACAATCTGCTGTATCCGGTATTTAAACTGATTCACAAACCAGATGGTGGAGCTCTGCATCGAACAGATCACCAGCTCCACACAGCACCAGCTCCACACAGCACCAGCTCCACACAGCACCAAGACTGATAGGGAAAATATATTTGAAACATGTTGCTTTCAGGAGATAAAACAACTCCTGTATACATGATCATGTTCCAAAGTGAGGATGCATGGGCTGGGCTGCTATAAAATAACAATTAGTGTTTTCCTTTCCCCCCCAAAATGAAAGGAAAACACTAATGCTCCATATAATGATAACTATGATAACAAGGAAAGTGGATTAGTTTGGTTTGGGTCAAAAGGCCAAAACAATTCACCAGGATGCCATAGGCTTAGTGTTGAGACCCCACCCCTGCCTTTCCCTCCCGTTCTGATGGAGCTTCCTTCCAGCTGTCCCTTCCCACCCGCTAGTCGATGGGCGCCCACAGCTGGACTCTTGTTTTTTCTCTGACAAAGGGCGATTTCACAGTCCCCCTCCAGTCTGCTGTGTTCACTTCCCTCTCCTCCGCGCTGCCGAAAGCCGGTGTCTGACTCCAACAACATGATTCTCATACAGGTGTCTGTCAGAGTTCTGGCTCTCTGCTGGCTCCCACACCATTTATGACATGGTCTGCTCTGGAATAGATCAACCATATTTCATGCAATTCAGTCTCATCAAGTATTAGCGAGTTGGTCTAAACACATTACAGCAAAGCCTTTTCACTCTTTTCACCCCCCCCCCCCCGTCCCCCTCCCCCTTACATGTTTTTGTATGCTTGTCCTTACTGTATTATTTCAATGTCCAGACATGTGTGTTTCATGTTACTTATTCTTCACCCCACAGTACCTGCAGATGAAATGGCCTCTACTGGATGTCCCTGGAGCTGCCGGACTCAAAGACCCCCGCTCCCCCACCCCAGGACACCTAGTGAGTACACCACACCATCCATCCAGCCATCCCCGCTCCCCCACCCCAGGACACCTAGTGAGTACACCACACCATCCATCCAGCCATCCCCGCTCCCCCACCCCAGGACACCTAGTGAGTACACCACACCATCCATCCAGCCATCCCCGCTCCCCCACCCCAGGACACCTAGTGAGTACACCACACCATCCATCCAGCCACCCCTGCTCCCCCACCCCAGGACACCTAGTGAGTACACCACACCAGCCATCCAGCCACCCCAGGACACCTAGTGAGTACACCACACCACACCATCCATCCAGCCACCCCCGCTCCCCCACCCCAGGACACCTAGTGAGTACACCACACCAGCCATCCAGCCACTCACTGTGTCTAGTAAAGGCTCCCAGCACCCTCTTCTACTACTACTACATCATTACAACAGTCATCTAGTTATTCCATACCATGAAGTGGGGAGGAAGTAGAGCAGCGTATCGTGCCTCATATCTGGGGTTAGGGAAGTGATCTGTAGTTGTGCTCAGCCAGCCACCCATGGTTACCACACTGTGGTTAAATAATCACAGTGACTCAGCCTGTGACCTTAGTGATTCCGGCTAGACGGGTCTGTTTAGTTTGTGGTGTGTTTGTCGGATCGCATAAACACAATGATGCACTTGACAAAGTCTTCATTGAGTGGCGTCAATGGGAAGCTGTTGTCAGTGGGAGCAGTGCATGTCTTGCCCTGGGGAATCCAGAGCTTCTCTGTGGCTGACTTCCCTCTCAATTGGAAGCCAATTAAATATATTTTATTACAGTGCTGACCTGTCAGTGATGACCTGTCAGTGACTCTCTGTGAGTATGGCTCGTTTGTCTGCGGGACACAGGGCTCGCTGTGCCCTGTTTTGTTCCTGCCAATGGATTTTATTTTATTTACTTAATATATGACATTATGAAATGCATGGGCCTGTATTGTAGGGCAGCAAAAAAATGTGAATAAGGAGCAGAGTAATTGCATTTGAAGTAGGAGGAAATGAAAGGGGCTATTGAAGAGTTGACGAGGAACCTGAGGTCTTTGGCTTGGTTCCATGCTGCCCTACCTTGGCTGAACTCAAGATTTGCATAAAAGAAACCTACGAATGTTTCTCTGCGACGAGCCTTCTATATCTGTGCAACCTTCATCTTTATTGAATGTCCATTGAACCAGGAAGGTTGATAGAGAGAGACTTATAGTGAATGAGGACCAGGACTTTGACATTCAGACGTGAAGGATTTAGTTGATTTTGAAGGAGAATATTTTACTTATTTTAATTGCATAACTTTAGATTTTGTAGTGGACAGTTTGCTTGTTCTGATTTCAAGTCACGGTCTCCTTTCTCGTTTATATTTTCTTGCCCTTCAGCTACATCTCTTCTGGCAACAGCGTATTTTACAGTGGTCATGTTAACCAGAAGAGGAAGTAGCCAAGAGAAAATCCGGTGATCTGAGAGACAAGGTCATCAGATGTGTGAGCAGAAGCGTCCTCTGATACCCAGGCCATTCAGACTGAAACGCCCCACTGTGCCCTTACCCCCACCATCCACCACCTCCCTCCCACCCACACACACACACCATGGCCATAAGCCCACATGCCCCTCTGGTGAGCTGCTGCCAGGGAGCCAGGCTGATTATGTGCTCATTACCCCAGCAGCAGAGAGGGGGAGCAGGAGGCAGGCACCCCAGGCCTGCAGGGCCCAGGCACTGCACTAATGAGAGCAGGGGGAGCGGATGGGGTCCGTGGGGGTCCAGGGATTACTGCCCAGGGGCCAGGGGCCAGAGCCAGCCAGCCAGAGGGACCTGAGGAGAGGGAGCCGGGGGACAGCAGCATCTTTATGTATTCTTGCTCTCTTCTGCAAGCACTCATTACATGTTATAATTGTATATTCATGACGGCTGGTGTGGAGACGAGTTTTTGTCTGGTATTGATTATGTGGGACTTCTGGGGATGACCGTCAAGTATCTTCCACTGTTCATGCACATATGGCTCTTAATTGATATGACTTATCTGCCCTCGAATGTGTTTGTTGAAAGGCCTTCTCCTCCCTTAGTGTCTTTGCTGATTTAATATTTAGCTGCAGCACTACAGCAGTAATGAGATGATGATGCCGTTGGTTATGATCAGATTCCTGGTGCCTCAGATCATTAATTGTCCCTCACGGTGCCTGGCCTGCAGCAGACAACAATGTGCATTGTAATGAATGATGGAGCTGGTCTCACTAGGACTCCTCTCGTTGTGTTAGTGGACCAGGAGTGAGAGGAGTCTGAAATAGAAATGAAACCCTTCTGTGCATTTGAGAAGCCCGGGAACAGGGAAGGCTGTCTGTCCTGTCGCTGCTGTGCAGATTGGGTCCATAAGGCCTGTATGCTAATCAGAGCCTGCTCCGGCCGAGATCCTCAATTATTCACGAGACAGGTTTATTTAGCATTCAGTTAGTATTGCTTTTGGAAGTATGGGGGCGGGGTTTGGGGTTGGGGTGGGGGGCTGGATGTGGAGAAGGGAACAAGCTTGTCTGTGAATACCACCCCACCGCCCCAATATCACACCCTGTGTTCAGAGAGCTGCCTATTCATGCATTATACATCAAAGGCGATGGAAGGCCAGGTGATGCATTGTGGGTGTCAGCCTCAGCCTTGTCAGTCACCAGTATGCCAGCCGGACTAGACTGGACAGGGAGAGAGCCGCCTGCCTTCTGGCTCCTCAGATCACAGCAGCAATAACACACTCCTCAGACTAGACTAACTCTGCCTAATCATCACCATGGTGATCAAGCTGTGTCAATAGCACACACATCTGCTCATTCAAGTCATTCTACCATTCCTACTGATTTTTCCATGTTAGACATGTCGTTGGTAACAAGTGACTCACTGTTAAGCAAGTTTACGAAGTAATGTGACTTCCTAACGAGGTCTTATAGTCCTGACTTCAGTGTCTATCTGCCCGGTTCTGTCTTCAGATGAGCAGCACTCACAGCTCAAATATGGCGTCCTGTTCTGAATTTGGCGAAGGTAGAATAATTGTTTTCTCTGTGTTTCAATGCCCCATTACAGCGCAGTCATGATGACAGGAGCGCTGTCTTGGTCCCCGTGTGTCAGCAGCATGTCATAATTCACTTAGTGGAGTATGACGGTCACCTGGTTGCTTGTTAATTGAATTGAAGGGGTAAGACCTCAGCATTGCCATGGATTTCCATTCCAATGATGGCTTCTCCATGAAGTGCCCGTGCATTTTAACACATTAGACTGAGTAGAAGTTTTTGTAAAGACGTCGACAGAGAACGGTACAGGTTGGGTTTGCCAAAGATACTTTCTGCTAGCTCGCAGTCCAAAATAGTTTGAAAGACCTTTGACTGGGTGTCCTCTGAGATTTGCCAGTGTTGCATTACGCATTGAACAACCAGAGTCCATCATGAAATCAAAGGCTTTGGGAAGCCTGAACTGAATACTGATGGGAAGGCTGCAGTCCTTCCATGGCTCTGCGGAAACACTGCTTTTATAGACACACACCGATAGGAATCAGGTCCCAATATCCAAGTACATAGCCACTAATAAACAAGAAAGTGCACTTGTTCCCTCAATATTTGGGGGCACTGAGCAAATTTCAGGTCTGCTGAGCGCAAACTTGAACGTTGTGAAAATTCTGTGCAACTTCTGGGACGCGTTTATTGTGAAGACTGAGGCTGTACTTGCTTTAAGTTACAGTTATAACAGTGGCCAAGTAGGCTACTGTGGTCATAATGTAGGCCTATCAAGTGGCCTACCATCAAAAACAATAGAGAAAATGCATCCCATAACATTTTAACATGGAAATAGCTGTTCTATCATTCAGCCTACAGTAGCAGCCAATGTGGGGTGTTCATTGTAGGCAAACATTCCGTAATACTTTTGGAAAAAATATGCAGGGCTTGACATTTATCCACTTGTCCTTCAGACAAGGAGGTGACTGAAAATGTGCTGTTTGATGCAAGAAACCACTTTACAAAATAAAGTTAATTATTATTCCCATACCATTATTACAGAGAATCAGAAAAATTATGCTTCCTTCTGCCTATTGGCTACTTTAGTCTCAAAGTACAACACTGTCCCATTAAGACAGAAAAAATGCTCTTTACCTGACTCGCTTTTCAAAGATGGATAGAAATGCTTTTTGTGTTCTTGTAGGAAGCAACCACTCCCCCATTGCTGATTTAGAAATGAGCTATAACTGGGCTAATAACTCACTTATTAGCAATGTATATGAACAAATGTGCACGTGTGGCTACATGCTGCTCTCGCTTTGATCTCAAAACAAGCGCATTTACTCACCACCATTAATGCTGTAATGTAACACTGTCCAGTTAAAAGTGAATTTCACACATCCATATATGGCAATGGTCTATTTGCATATAGGGATAGTGCAGCTCTGATTGGTTATGCATCACTGGTCTGTAGAGTATGGGCTGAGTCGTGCCTGTCAATGCAATAGAATCCTACTCCGGTGCGTTCTGCCTACAAGAAAATCTCTTGCATAGTTATTTTTGTTTCGGTATGTTTCATTGAAAGTGGCTAATATTCGCAATACCCACAGTAGAGGGAGACGTTGACAGTGTTAAAGGGGAAAAATAGAAAGTTGAGTGAAGTTCAACCTCGTGCTTCTCTGCGCTGGCTGATATTTCTTCTGAAAGGCAGTCCCAGGGGAGCTGCACGCCCTCCCGCAGATTAGAGGGAACATTGCATAGAAGGTATCTTTATCAAAAGGTCAAACGTATAGGAATTTGATTATATAATTATATATTATTTGTTTATATACCATGTTAATGATTTAGACGTTGATGAATAATTATTCTCTGCTACCTCTTTTAACCTCTCTGGTTTCATTGGGACGCTAGCGTCCCACCTCGACAACAGCCAGTGAAATTGCAGGGCACCAAATTCAAACAACAGAAATCCCATAATTAAAATTCCTCAAACATACAAGTATTATACACCATTTTAAAGATACACTTCTTGTTAATCCAACCACAGTGTCCAATTTCAAAAAGGCTTTACGGCGAAAGCACACCATGCGATTATGTTAGGACAGCGCCTAGCCACAAGAAACCATACAGACATTTTCCAGCCAAGGAGAGGACTCACAAAAGTTAAATTTATTACTTACCTTTGATGATTTTCATCTGGTGGCACTCCCAGGACTCCATGTTACACAATAAATGTTTGTTTTGTTCGATAATGTCCCTCTTTATGTCCAAAAACCTCAGTTTTGTTGGTGCGTTTAATTCAGTAATCCAAAAGGCACAAAGCGCGCACTCAACATCCAGGCGAAAAGTCAAGAAAGTACAATAAAAGTTCGTAGAAACATGTCAAACCATGTTTAAAATCAATCCTCAGGTTGTTTTTGTCATAAATAATCAATAATATTTCAACCGGACAAAAGCTTCGTCAATAGAAAAGGAGAAACAAGAAAGGCGCACTTCCGATCACGCGCTGAACTCATGTCTGGAAATTTCCACTGTCCACTCATTGAAAGTGCTGTATCTCCCTCATTTTTCAGAGTAAAAGCCTGAAACAATGCCTAAAAACTGGCCACATGTAGAAGAAGCCATAGAGATCGTGAACTGGGTCCTAAGTCTTTGTATGGTGGATAGGCTTTCAATGGAAAAACAGCCTTTCAAAATAATAGTACTTCCTGGATGGATTTTCCTCGGGTTTTCGCCTGCCATATCAGTTCTGTTATACTCACAGACATTATTTTAACAGTTTTGGAAACTTTAGAGTGTTTTCTATCCAAATCTACCAATTATATGCATATCTTAGCTTCTGGGCCTGAGTAGCAGGCAGTTTAATTTAGGCACGCTTTTCATCCAGAATTCCGATTGCTGCCCCCTACCCTAGTGAAGTTAATCAATTCACCATGTTTTTAGCTTGCCCTCTCAATTCTTCAGGTGACCTAGGTGAAACACTAAATGATTTATTGGTGTCTAGCCACTGCAAAGTGACACAGCCATTTTCTTAACCTTAAACATTATTGCCATTGACCCTTTCAGAGGGGATGACTGGTCAGACAAACTGGCGTAGCTTCTCTGTGATTAATTGCATAGTATTTGGTGGGTTGATTCTAAAATCATGTGATACGGTCAGTCAACTCTTAACGTCTGTTTCCTTTTGTCATTGACAAACAAGGCTTGGATTTCTCAGCATGCCATGCAATCTTTTCACTCTTTCTTTCCTGGAGTTTTGAAAGGCCTCTGAACTTCCCAACCTGAAGTGATTGCGTAGTAGAAAGGCATACACATAGTTTGTTCTGCGCTCTCTTCCCCATCGGCGGTTTGTGTAGTAATTCAATTCAGATGTGCAGGATCCAAAAACATGTTTGCTTGAATGAAATCCACCCCTACACCCATCTGCACTGGCTCAGCAACTTTTCTTCCTGTTACCGTGTCGACTCAAATCTAATACCATTAGTCAGTGTTGCCACACGCCATTTGTGAAGGCATTGTGTTTTGGTACAGTGGATTGGGCAGTTTTCAACATGTAGGCAGGTCACTGCAGAGCCCATCTGGCTCCAGATTGCTCTTTCTCTGTCCCGGCCGTCACGTAGATGTTTATATTTGAAACATGGCTTATGTTCCATGTGGTTTCCTTAATACGCAATGCCCATGTGATCATGAAGCCAAGCTGTCATGGGTAGGAGGGTTATTAGAGGATGAATAGAGGTATTGATGGGCTAGAGTCTATTGACCTAGAGTCTATTGACACACCTGGAATCTAATGCTGCGTTTAGGGATGCAAAACCACCTGTTGGCAAAGCGGGACAAGAAAGCAAGAATGATGGTGACAGCAAAAGCAAGAAAAACGACAGTATGCGTTGCTATGGAGATTTCAGTAAACAAACAGTGCAAATCAACATCCGGTAGAAAACAATGCTGCAGCAGACGGCAAAACTTTAAATATTTTAACTCTGGGGGCAAGTCTCGTCTTCCGCCGCCATCCTCTACAGCATTTACATTCGGGGTCTCATTGAAAAGAATGACATCTGGTTTGCTGTCTACCTCGTACCATCTAAACGCAGCATAAGAAAAAAAAATCCCCATCAAAATCAGTCAGTTTAAGCTAGAAATATAGTATCTAGCTTTTTGAATGGGCTGCATCTCAATCCACTGCATCCCCATATGTCGCCCTTCCACTCCTGCGGTGGAAAGTGGCAGAGCTACAGCGCTGTTTGTCAGACGAGGAGACTTCTTGGTCTTCTCACAAAAAGCACTGTAGCATCTAAACGGTTTGGTCTTCAAACTGATATGACCACTCTATAGAAAGACTCTATAGAAAGGGAAGACTCTCACAAACACGGTGGTGTTCTCCGTTTTGCTCTTGCAAGCCCCACGGGACTCATCTAAAGTTGATGTCCCAACATTTGTCTGTTGCGTCCGAACCGTTTGGGCTACAAACTAATATGACCCCACTGTAGAAAGGGGAGACACTCTTGAACACAATGGTGTAGTAGTAGTAACCAAAACCGTGTTAAACAATTCAAAATATATTTTCTATTTGAGATTCTTCAAAGTAGGCACCCTTTGCCTTGATGACAGCTTTGCACACTCTTAGCATTCTCTCAACCAGCTTCATGAGGTAGTCACCTGGAATGCATTTCAATTAACAGGTGTGCCTTGTTAAAAGTTCATGCGTTTGAGCCAATCAGTTGTGTTGTGACATGGTAGGGGTGGTATACAGAAGATAGTCCTATTTGGTAAAATACCAAGTCCATATTATGGCAAGAACAGCTCAAATAAGCAAAGAGAAATAACAGTCCATCATTACCTTAAGACATGACGGTCAGTCAATATGTAAAATGTCAAGAACTTTGAAAGTTCCTTCAAGTGCAGTCGCAAAAACCACCAAGTGCTATGATGAACTGGCTCTCATGAAGACCGCAACTGGAAAGGAAGACCCAGAGTTACCTCTGCTGCAGAGGATGAGGTCATTAGTGTTACCAGCATCAGAAATTGCAGCCCAAATAAATGCTTCAGAGTTCAAGTAACAGACACATCTCAACATCAACTGTTCAGAGGAGACTACATGAATAAGGCCTTCATGGTTGAATTTCTGCAAAGAAACCACTACTAAAGGACACCAATTAGAAGAAGAGACTTGCTTGGGCCAAGAAACACATGCAGTGGACATTAGACCGGTGGAAATCTGTCCTTTGGTCTGATGAGTCCAAATTTGAGATTTTTGGTTCCAACCACCGTGTCTTTGTGAGACGCAGAGTAGGGGAATGGATTATCTCTGCATGTGTGGTTCCCACAGTGAAGCATGGAGGAGGAGGAGGTTTGATGGTGTGGGGGTGCTTTGCTGGTGACACTGTCTGATTTATTTAGAATTCAAGGCACACTTAACCAGCATGGCTACCACAGCATTCTGCAGCGATACGCCATCCCATCTGGTTTGCGCTTCGTGGGGCTAATCATTTGTTTTTCAACAGGACAATGACCCAAAACAGGCTGTGTAAGGACTATTTGATTCAAGAAGGAGAGTGATGGAGTGCTGCATCAGATGACCTGGCCTTCACAATCACCCGACCTCAACCCAATTGAGATGGTTTGGGATGAGTTGGACTCCAGAGTAAAGGAAAAGCAGCCAACAAGTGCTCAGCATATGTGGGAACTCCTTCAAGACTGTTGGAAAAGCATCCCTCATGAAGCTGGTTGAGAGAATGCCAAGAGTGTGCAAAGCTGTCATCAAGGCAAAGGGTGGCTACTTTGAAGAATCTCATATAAAATATATTTTGATTTGTTTAACACTTTTTTTGGTTACTACATGAATCCATATGTGTTATTTCACAGCTTTGATGTCTTCTATTGTTCTACAATGTATAAAATAGTAAAAATAAAGAAAAACCCTTGAATGAGTAGGTGTGTCCAAACTTCTGACCGGTACTGTATATTTCCTGAGTTTTATAATATCTCTTAGATATAGGACAGACACTTCAAAACCTTCAACTTTATGATGTATTTTTTGACTGTCTATTTTGCAATTCATTAATGTATTATTCTATGGGCTATAGTAGTAAAGGCCGAATTCAATATTTTATCAAATTCATGTTTTTGAGGCCTACCTAAAGGGGTCCTAAAATTCAAAATCAAATGGCTAAATGATCCATGGTATGACCTTCATAAAAAAATTCCATATGTCAGCTTAGAAAGCCCCCCCCCCCCCCCACCCACATCTTAAACTAACTTAATCAGTATTTCTTTAATCACTTTTACATGTTAAGACGACTTGTTGTTGTGGGAAATTCACATTTACTAACTGGTAATTACTGTTGAACTGCATTCCAGCTGAACGTTCAGGTGACTGAAGAAGCGTAATACCATTGCCTTAATTTTTTTAAGTATTTTTATTTAATTGTAGCCACTCGTAATATTCAGATCTAGAGGGAGGTACTTACTTTTCAGTCAATACCTAACAAGCCAGTCGAAGCTAATGAGGTAACCATCTATGTCCCTTAAGGTAGACCACAGAGGGACCTCTCCTCTGGAGATGGTTTAAGCAGGTAGGCCGATGGCCAAAATGGTTTTGAATGTGAACAGCCCACACCTACAGTACATATTTCTGTTCCACACTTTTTTTGGCAACGCTTTGCTAAAATGCAGAGTCTGGTATCCATGTTGAAGCTGGCGCTGTTAAACTTAAAAATCCGTTCGAAGTGAACACGCGATTGGTGTATTCCAAAGGACTAATTATTAATGCCGATCATTTCCAATTCTCACTGAAGTGCTTCCCAAAATGTGTTGGCACTCAGGTCCAGAGGTCTCAAACAGCATCCACAATATAGGGGAAATTTTATCACATTGTACATGAAGTAGAACAACAAAGCCTGCATAAAGTATACATGACATTTGAGCACTGGGTTTTCTACATAATGCTTTATGCAACCATCATATAATATGATAGCTTTATCCGTATCATGGGTTCTTTGGTTGTTTACACACATAATGTGCACTTTGAACAAATGTATACTTCCCCTTTTTACAAGGCGTTAAACATTTTAAGTTAATTTTATCTCGCTTTGCATTTGTAAATATTATCCTCGTCACAACTGGCATTTCAGAAATCAAAGCAGGCTTTGGAAGCAGGAGAAACAAGTTTGCTAAGACTTTAAAAGGGGGAAAGGTTGGAACTGATATAAAAAAGGGCAGAAAAGCATGCCTGATATTTGGAACAATTCTAAGCAGCGTGAAGTAAGAGTGTACAGCCGTCTCAATGCAAACCTTGTTCCCTCCTGGACCGCATTGGTTAGACGAGAGGTTGAGAAGGAGTTGGGGAGGGATACTGAAGAAAGGTTAGGTTGGAGGAACAAGATTCCTTCCCCCCCCCACCCCTGACCCTCCCATGTGACGAGTTGGGCCAACAAGCGTTCCATTGAGCCGGGCAGCCAGGGGAAATGACTGAGGCTGAACGCTGCCTAATGAAAGTAGAGACGCTGGTTATTATTATCATCATCATCATCATCGTCCTCCTGGCTGTCCTGGCCAGCTCTAGTGAAGTTAGCTAGCAGGCTATGGGGATCTGGAGTTTCTTTGGCACCACACAGCTCTATTAAAAAAGCTGAAATAACAATAAGTCTGCTCCAACAAAATCAAAGTCTAACTTCTTGAAGTGTATATCCCAACTCCCATTGTGATTTATGCTGTATTGTGAGTGCTTTGAGTGTATATAGGATTTTATTCTCGTAGACCATATAGATAGATCTAATGCCAGTGTAGTGTACTCAGACCAAATCAATGAGAGATCCTAAAAATCTGTTTAGGGGTAACGTCATCCTACACTCTGATCAACTGAGGGCTGAATATTGTGTGGGTGAGTTAGCGACGTGAGATAAGGGATCTAGTCATGTGTATGGGCATTGAGGTACCTAGAGTACTTACAGGTGTGACTTTTGGATCTTGGACCCTGTTGTTTTGCCTGTTAGGCTGAACAAACAGTTCTCTCCGCCACTAAATGGCCGTAATGGTGTTGGCATGTATCCGCAGGCTTTCACTGTGCCTTGGTAGGGATCCAGATTGCATCATAGGGCCCATCACACGCACAGCCACAGCCAGCTTTGTTTACCAGGGAGGAAGAGCGACAGGCAGGCACAGACATAGGGGCTCACCATCACCATTACACACATGACTCAGTGACACGGTGACTACCAACAACATACAGTGCATTCGGAAAGTATTCAGTCCCATTGACCTTTTTCAACATTTTGTTACGTTACAGCATTATTCTAAAATTGATGAAATTATTTACTTTCCTCATCAATCTACACACAATACCCCATAATAACAATGCGAAAACAACACAAGTGTCTGTCCTATATCTAGGAGATATTATAAAACTCAGGAAATATACAGTACCGGTCAGAAGTTTGGACACACATACTCATTCAAGGGTTTTTCTTTATTTTTACTATTTTCTACATTGTAGATTAATAGTGAAGACATCAAAGCTATGAAATAACACATATGGAATCTTGTAGTAACTAAAAGTGTTAAACAAATCAAATAATATTTTATATTTGAGATTCTTCAAAGTAGCCACCCTTTGCCTTGATGACAACTTTGCACACTCTTGGCATTCTCTCAACCAGCTTCACCTGGAATGCATTTCCAACAGTCTTGAAGGAGTACCCACATATCCTGAGCACTGCTTTTCCTTTACTCTGCAGTCCAATTCATCCCAAACCATCTCAATTGGGTTGAGGTCGGGTGATTGTGGAGGCCAGGTCACCTGATGCAGCACTCATCACTCTCCTTCTTGGTCAAATAGCCATTACACAGCCTGGAGGTGTGTTGGATTATTGTCCTGTTGAAAAACAAATGATAGGCCCACAATGCGCAAACCAGATGGGATGGTGTATCGCTGCAGAATGCTGTGGTAGCCATGCTGGTTAAGTGTGCCCTGAATTCTAAATAAATCACAGACGGGGTCACCAGCAAAGCACCCCCACACCATCACACCTCCTCCATGCTTCACAGTGGGAACCACACATGCAGAGATCATCCATTCACCTACTCTGCGTCTCACAAAGACACAGTGGTTGGAACCAAAAATCTCAAATTTGGACTCATCAGACCAAAGGACAGATTTCCACCGGTCTAATGTCCACTGCATGTGTTTCTTGGCCCAAGCAAGTCTCTTCTTCTAATTGGTGTCCTTTAGTAGTGGTTTCTTTGCAGAAATTCAACCATGAAGGCCTTATTCATGTAGTCTCCTCTGAACAGTTGATGTTGAGATGTGTCTGTTACTTGAACTCTGAAGCATTTATTTGGGCTGCAATTTCTGATGCTGGTAAGTCTAATGACCTCATCCTCTACAGCAGAGGTAACTCTGGGTCTTCCTATCCTGTGGCAGTCCTCATGAGAGCCAGTTTCATCATAGCACTTGAAAATGTCAAACATCATGCATAATGTGTTACAAATGCCAGACTGTGTTATCTGTAAGTTATGAATGAGCCTATTTCTGTGAGAGTGTTTGGAGACCCAGGGATACCAGTAAACCCCTGCTCTAACCTATCCTCTCTCTCCCATGTCTAAAGTCCCTCTGTGTGTTCCTCTTGTCTCTCCTACAGTCCAACAAGGTCCCAGTGGTGCAGCATGCTCACCACGTCCACCCGCTGACCCCCCTCATCACCTACAGCAATGAACACTTCTCCCCCGGAACCCCTCCCTCACACCTCTCCCCGGAGATCCTTGACCCAAAGACAGGTACACATAACCTCATGGAATATCATGTTGCTGCCTAGTACAGCCTCTAATCCAAAAGCATGACATGGTGTGCATTCAACTTTAACTGAGGTATGTCTGACTTAAATCATTGGCTAATTTCTTAGAGAAAATGACCTTGACTGGGACTAGTAAAATGACCTAAATGCTTAAACTGTCCCCTTTTGTGTTCCCTTCAGGCATTCCTCGGACTCCCCACCCATCAGAGCTCTCTCCGTACTACCCCCTGTCTCCAGGTGCAGTGGGACAGATCCCTCATCCTCTGGGCTGGCTGGTACCACAGTGAGTAACACACAGCGTTAAATCATACAGTCCAAATCTCATATTGAAGTTGAAGTCTGAGGTTTACATACACTTAGGTTGGAGTCATTAAAACTCATTTTTCAACCACTCCACAAATTTCTTGTTAACAAACTATAGTTTTGGCAAGTTGGTTAGGACATCTACTTTGTGCATGACACAAGTAATTTTTCCAAAAATTGTTTACAGACAGATTATTTCACTTATAATGAATTCACTGTATCACAATTCTAGTGAGTCAGAAGTTTACATACACTAAGTTGACTGTGCCTTTAAACAGCTTGGAAAATTCCTGAAAATGATGTCATGGCTTTCGAAGATTCTGATAGGCTAATTGACATAATTTGAGTCAATTGGAGGTGTACCTGTGGATGTATTTCAAGGGCTACCTTCAAACTCAGTGCCTCTTTGCTTGACATCATGGGACAATCAAAAGAAATCAGCCAAGACCTCAGAAAATAAATTGTAGACCTCCACAAGTCTGATTCATCCTTGGGAGCAATTTCCAAATGCCTGAAGGTACCACATTCATCTGTGCAAACAATAGTACGCAAGTATAAACAGCACGGCACCATGCAGCCGTCGTACCGCTCAGGAAGGAGACTCGTTGTGTCTCCTAGAGATGAAAGTACTTTGGTGCAAAAAGTGCAAATCAATCCCAGAACAACAGCAAAGGACCTTGTGAAGATGCTGGAGGAAACAGGTACAAAAGTATCTATATCCACAGTAAAACGAGTCCTATATCAACATAACCTGAAAGGCTGCTCAGCAAGGAAGAAGCCACTGCTCCAAAACGGCCATAAAAAAGCCAGACTATGGTTTGCAACTGCACATGGGGACAAAGATTGTACTTTTTGGAGAAATGTCCTGTGGTCTGATGAAACAAAAATGGAACTGTTTGGCCATAATGATCATCGTTATGTTTGGAGGAAAAAGGGGGAGGCTTGCAAGCCGAAGAACACCATCCCAACCGTGGGTGGCAGCATCATGTTGTGGGGGTGATTTGCTGCAGGAGGGACTAGTGCACTTCACAAAATAGATGGCATCATGAGGAAGGAAAAGTATGTGGATATATTGAAGCAACATCTCAAGACATCAGTCAGGAAGTGTAAGCTTGGTGGCAAATTGGGTCTTCCAAATGGACAATGACCCCAAGCATACTTCGAAAGTTTTGGCAAAATGGCTTAAGGACAACAAAGTCAAGGTATTGGAGTGGCCATCAGAAAGCCCTGACCTCAATCCTATAGAAAATGTGTGGGCAGAACTGAAAAAGCGTGTGCGAGCAAGGAGGCCTACAAACCTGACTCAGTTGCACCAGCTGTCAGGAGGAATGGGCCACAATTCACCCAACTTATTTTGAGAAGCTTGTGGAAGGCTACCCAAAACGTTTGACCCAAGTTAAACAATTTAAAGGCAATGCTACCAAATACTAATTGAGTGTATGTAAACTTCTGACCCACTGGGAATGTGATGAAAGAAATAAAAGCTGAAATAAATCATTCTCTCTACTATTATTCTGACATTTCCCATTCCTAAAATAAAATGGTGATCCTAACTGACCTAAGACAGGGAATTTTTACTAGGATTAAATGTCAGGAATTGTGAAAAACAGAGTTTTTAAATGTATTTGGCTAAGATGTATGTAAACTTCCGACTTCAACTGTTGTATAGGAGAAACATTGACTACAGTCTGATGCATTTCTTAAACGTTAAAGCACGTTCTGATATTAAAGTATTAAAACACTGTCATATTTGAGATATATATGATAAATACTTCACATTCGATGGGTTTTGCCATGGGTCTTGTAATCAATTTGAATGGTGCTGTTCCTCACGCAGGGGATTGCAGTTGATGAGGGCTGGATTAGTGCTGTTGCGTTCTCTCTCAGCTGTGTCTGATCCTCTTCTCACTGTTGCCTCCCTCTCGTTCCCTCATTCTCAGGCAGGGCCAGCACATGTACTCTATCCCCCCAGGGGGGTTCCGTCACCCCTATCCCGCCCTCGCAATGAATGCATCCATGTCCAGGTGAGTCGATCTCTCTGCTTTTTGTCACCCAGTCTCACCAACCCCTAACCCTCCCTAGAAATTGAGATATTTAATATCTAGTGGTTACATTACATTCTGTAGTCATGTTTCTGATCTTGTCATTGCTCATTAGTTTATAACAGTATTAGGACAGGGGTATCCAACCATGGACAGCCAGTGGGGTAGGGACTACAAAGGAATGTGGGGGCTAAGTCTTCTAAAGATGAGATCAGCCTTCCATCCAAAGAGAACAGACTATTGGCATTCAAAACCCTACCCCGTAGACGGTACTGTGTTTTCTCACTCAGGCCAATGTTCTGAGTTACTCTGCTACACACACACACAAAGATGAAAGGGCTAAGAATCGATTAGGACAAATCAAAGCTAATCTGAACCGACAACTCCCATCTGATTTAACTCTCTGCCCCACTGTCAAAATGTGAAAGATTTGTAGCGAGCCTTCCGGTGCTAGTATGGGATGAAATATTAATCAGGGTCTCAATGGGATCAATAGTACTCTCAGATCCTGCCACATTGTTACAAAGTTTGTCTTACCGTCCGCCCCCCTTGAACAAGACTTGATACGTGTGTCAGGTAATATTTGACAGTTTCGTCATAAATATATTACTTTATGTACTGTATCTCAAACAGTATGTAGCAAAATGACCGCTTGACTTTTTATGTTTTTTATATTTTTCTTTTCCTCATTGTTTTTTTGGGCTGCTGGGTTGGTAATGGTTGAAGAGGCCCCTCTTACGTATGATACTATAGTTTGAGTCAAAAAATATTGAAGAGATTATTTTCATCAAATTTACCCTATTGGGTTATCCTCAGTTTCACTTGTTACTGTTATAGGGATACTTCGGAATTTTGGCAATGAAGCCCTTTATCTACTTCCCTGGAGTCAGATAAACTTGTGGATACCATTTTTGTCTGGGTGCAGTTTGATGGAAGTTGCTAACTACCGTTAGCGCAATTGCTAACTAGCATTATCGCAATGATTGGAAGTCTATGTGAACAGCTTGCAAAACAACCTCAAACTTCATACTGGACGCAGAGACATAAAAATGTCATCCACAAGTTCACCTGACTCTGGGGAAGTATAGCAAGGGAAGCGTCTGTGCACACTCACAAACTTACAGTACAAGGCTATAGTAAATCATGGACCATATCTGTCTTAAATGTTATGAGATTTTAATGAAGCGTTAAAGGATTTTCCATTCAATCATGTATTTAACAGGAATGCGTGGCAGAGGAGCACGGACCTTAATATCCCCCTTTGTCATGTACAATGTACCATTGTGTTGTGTTAGCACCACTCTCATTTTCCGACAGTTATCTGAATGTTCTGTTCTGGTAGCTGTGGAAGTCCCTCCATGGTTTGGAACACAGGGAGGAAAGTGGTTTCAGGTGTCAGGGCCCCTTGGTCACCATGGTTACCACACACTCCACTTTTCTCCAGGCATGGTCGGATAAAGGGGCTTTTGAGCCTTTATTTGAAAAAAATAAAAAAATAATATGTAGCTAATTTTGGACATTACTTGAGTCTAGACTCCAGACAGACAGTCAAAGCGGTCGAAGTTGACTTGACAGGGCAGACAGAAAGTGCCTGTGAAAAGTTTAACAGGTGTTTGTCTTTGTTGTTTTCCAGCTTGGTGTCCAGCCGTTTCTCCCCCCACATGATGCCCCACCACCCCCACGGCATGCACCAGACTGGCATCCCTCATCCTGCTATCGTATCACCAGCCATCAAGCAGGAGCCCAACAGTCATGACCACATGAGCCCCTCTATGCATTCGTAAGGACCATTAACTAACAGATTCTTCACATTTACTTATACTTATAGGCAAACATATAAACTCTTTATACTCTGATCTTATTCAAATGGATTATTGACTGAGTATCCAGTCTCTATTCATAATTCCGTTTAAAGGGCCAGGATTCAAGAATATCCTGACTCTTTGTAATGGGTCAGCCAGGTCTTCTGGAAGGGAATCAGACCTCACACAAAAGGACTATTTTAAGTGACATTTGAATGTGTGTTTTGTTGTCTCAGCCGGAAGTCTCCTGGCCCGGCGAAGAAGGAGGAGGACAAGAAGCCTCACATCAAGAAGCCTCTGAATGCCTTCATGCTGTACATGAAGGAGATGAGGGCCAAGGTGGTGGCTGAGTGCACTCTGAAGGAGAGCGCTGCCATCAACCAGATACTGGGCCGAAGGGTGAGCACAGCACACTGCCTGACCACACAAACACAACAGTTTGGGAATGTGTTTGTGGATGTAAATTCTGTACATGCTTCGACTAGTTCTCTGACTTTTGTCATGTTTGTGTTCACAGTGGCACTCACTATCGAGAGAAGAGCAAGCGAAATACTATGAGCTGGCAAGGAAAGAGAGGCAACTCCACTCCCAACTCTACCCAGGCTGGTCAGCACGAGATAACTATGTGAGTAGGACATCTTTCCATGGATCTTTCAACAATGAGGGAAATGTGGGTTGCTTAAGCGCCCCCTCATTTCCACTTGGTTTGAAAATGATTCAATACTGTATCTGTAATAATAACTGTACTGTTGTTCTCATACACTGAAGTTGTATGAGGTAGTGTTGAAGCATGTTGCTGTCACTTGGATAGAGACCAGTTTTTTTCTAAATACATTGTTTTGTTTATCTGCTCAGGGAAAGCGGAAAAAGAGGAAGAGAGATAATAAGCCAGACTCAACACCAGAGGGTAAGGGGCCCCTTTCTCTCTGTCCTTCTCTTGGACTGTTCTTCTCGGTTTAGGGCAGAAAGAACTCCATCTATAGGCCTGTGTGAAATAGTACCTCAAGCTTCACTTTGCTGGTCATGTGACTTGTCATTGGTCCAATACAACATGCAATATGCAAAATAACACCTTTTTATGTTTTTGACTTCAGTTTTTTTCCTTCTTTACTAACTCCTTACTAACTCCTCTCTTCCCTCTATACTATGACAAGCAGCATATGAGGTTCAGTGCTAATAGTGACGTTGTGGCAGGTATGTCTGCTGTTATGAACCAGTGTGGCTGAACTGCAGGCCACTGCTCTCCACTCCACCCGCAGTGGTTTGGTCTGTTGCAGCACAACACTCAAACCTCATTTACATGCAGGCATTTAACGTGTCATCGACTTTGTTTATATGAGCACAGACTTTTTTCCGCCCGATTTGTTTTATTTATAAAAGCATATACCATTTTGTTGTTAATTTCACTTCAGCAACTTCGCCTTTTTTTTATACATTAATTCAAAGTTTATCCGTTTGTCCCAGACCTTTTGGTTTTCCATGTTCTGTACATTGTCTGTGAATGTTTTGTATTTTTTGGCCAGCTATCATGTGTACAAGAGAACGGGCACTGTTGAAGGACACGATTGTCGGCTTCTTTAACAGCAATATTGACCAAGCCCCTTCCTTTTGTTTACCCAGACTTCTCAATCAGGAACAAGAATCAGTGTGTGCAGTACCTACCCTCAGAGAAGATGTGTGACAGCCCTGCCTCGTCTCACGGCAGCATGCTGGATTCTCCAGCCACACCCTCTGCAGCTCTGGCCTCCCCGGCTGCGCCCGCCGCCACCCACTCAGAGCAGGCCCAGCCCCTGTCCCTCACCACCAAACCAGAGGGACGCCTGCACCATCATTTCCTAACTGGCAAGCCCTCTGGATCGGCTTCTTCTTCGTCATCTTCATCCTCTTCCTCTTCCTCCTCGTCCCACCCAAGCATCTCTATCCCTATTGGTACTTCAGGCAGCCACTCCAGCCACTCCGCACCAATTTTCTCTCGGCCAATCCCATTCAGCTCCCTACACCACTCGATGCTCTCCCCGCCCTCTCCTTTCCATCAAGCAGCCCTGCATTCCCATCATGCCCTGTTCCAGTCACAGCCCCTCTCCTTGGTAACCAAATCGTCTGACTAAATCTACAAAAGCAATTCCTTTCTCTTTTATTGTGCTGTATATTGCTTTTACTTTTCAAAAAATAGATATTAGAACAACTTTTTTTAAATGATGAAAAGGAAGAAATATTATTGGTCAATATTTGATCCCGTCCTTTTCTACTCTCAATGAAACAAAATGTATTTTTTTGTAAAGTTTACTACAGAACTGGTTTCTCTTTTTGATGCATTTATCCAATGAACCAGTTGTATAAAATAACCCATGTATAAAATGTTTCTTTAAGAAAAAACAAGGAAAAGAAAAAACACCCTCTCCTTTTAACCAAAACCTGATTTAATGTTAGTATTGAGTTTAATTCATAGTTTTTGTCAATTATTTCAGTAATTTCAACAATCCCTTTTAAATTCCCAAGTGTGTGACCTTCCTTTTGACATGTTAAATAAACCTTTGAGATTGTTTCTTTATAAATGCCTGCTTCTCTTTTCTTCCATGCACTCTGCAAGACGAGTGTTATTTTCATCACTCTCTGATCATGCACATTCATTTGAATATGAATCAATAACATAATTGTCACATTATATGAATTTTGAAGCGATGTACACATTTCCTACAGATTCAAACCAGGTAGATGTAAATACAGGTGCAGATGCTAAGTTGGAAGGAGCCTATTTGCTGGGAGTTAAATCTTAGCAACAGCTGATGGAGGCACTATGAAGTTCTTCAAGATAAATATTGGAAGTGGTCATTCATCAGTTATGTTGTATTTTGGGCACTTTAGTTGTGGATAATAAATATATCATGACGATAGTGGGGGAAGAATCAATAGTTGATCTTTAATAGGGTGAATTTAGGCTAAACACGCTGGAAAATGAGAACCTGTGCCAAGGTAACAACATTTTAAGCCAAATATAAATACAAATAAAAAAATAAGACATCCTGGAATGTAGAGTTCCATAACAAGCACAAACAAGCAGGTCAGCCTCCTCCCCAGCACACCAAACCCCTTTCCCTCGCACAGTTTTACTGCATCTTTATTCACCATTTGGCACAGTGCTGAGGCTTAATTAACTCTGAGGTAATGGGATGTAGCTCCTGGGACCTCATTAGGCTATTCAGTTAGTCAAAAATACACAAGGTAGGTTACAGTTGTTGGTGGCTTTGGAGATGAGGACCAGTGCCAGGGATGGTCCAATTAGCCTCTAGCTGTGGTACTAGCCTGGACGAGCACATTGAAGTTCCTTCGCCCTGTGACTCTGTTTTAGACCTTACCTTGTCCTTACCCACACTTCGCACAAAGAAGAGAGAGGAGAGGAGAGCTACAGTTAGATTGCCATTGAGATAATTGGTAGTTTCGGTATTCTAAAAATCAAATAGAAGAAGTAAGCAATTAGTCATTGTATTCCTGCAACATCCAGATGGTAGGAGACTGACCAGCCTTCCTGTCCCAAATCCACTCCTCGTTGGTTTCCCCAGGGTATCCCCTCCTGTGTAACACTAACAATGGTCGACAACATGCACACTCATTTGCTTGCCATGCTCAGCATCCTTATCAGCTCTGATTGAGAGGCTATGAACGTACAGATTAGCCTAGTTCTGATGGAACAGAGTAAAATAATATGGCTCTGTACACAAAATGATGAGTTTTATTCTAATTCCATATGTATGCAACCAATACCAATAGCTTTCATTCATTAGTGTTGTCCATAATCGATAACTTGAACCATTTCCTCAACACAGCTGTAGGACAATGCCGTCTCGCTCTCTCTCAGACTGGGTTCTTTATGGCCTGAACTGCGAACGACAGACTGACGGACGTGTGCACACAGAGGATTTGTTTCCATTTTTGCCCTGCGGTGAGATACTGAGATGTCAGTCTCCCAGCAATGTTTTAACTCATTATTAGTCTCTCCTTGTTTTCCTCTGTCTTACTTCACCACAGGCAGAGGCTGTGGTCTCGGGTGCCATGCCTGCCTACCCTCAGCTACTTCTCCAATCCATCACTGAAATGACAGGTAATGAGTTGTCAAAAACAGCTGATAAAACTCTCTCCTCAAGGCTATACATCTATTGTAATGTTGCATTCTCTATAGTCAGTAACATATAAAACTGAGAGACTCCAGGTGAATGATTTAAAATATGCTGGCTATTCCAGGTTGGCTTCAAGCCATTTAATGCTGCTTCAAAACATGGCTGCGTCAAGCAATGTCAATGAATGTCAGTCAATATCCATCACTGCATTCTTGTTTCAAAATTATCATAGGAATACAGGTGCACAATTTGTGATGAGGCAATAGTATTAGATGTACCTTGTTTCATACACTATATATACAAAGGTATGTGGACACCCCTTTAAATTAGTGGATTCGGCTACTTCAGCCACACCCATTGCTGACAGGTGTATAAAATCGAGCACACAGCTATGCAATCTCCATGGACAAACATTGGCAGTAGAATGGCCCATACTGAAGAGCTCAGTGACTTTCAACGTGGAACCGTCATAGGATGCCACCTTTCCAACAAGTCAGTTCGTCACATTTCTGCCCTGCTAAAACTGCCCAGTTCAACTGAAAGTGCTGTTATTGTGAAGTGGAAACGTCAAGCTGCAACAACGGCTCAGCCGCGAAGTGGTAGGACACACAAAGTCACAGAAAGGGACCAGCGAGTAGCGAGTAAAAATCGTGTGTCCTCGGTTGCAGCACTCACTACTGAGTTCCAAACTGCCTCTGGAAGCAACGTCAACACAAGAACAGTTCGTCGGGAGCTTCATGAAATGGGTTCCTTGGCCGAGCAGCCAGACACTAGCCTAAGATCACCATGAGCAATGCCCAGCGTCTGCTAGAGTGGTGTAAAGCTCACCGCCTTTGGACTCTGGAACAGTGGAAACGCGTTCTCTGGAGTGATGAATCACGCTTCACCAGCTGGCAGTCCGACAGGCGAATCTGGGTTTGGCGGATGCCAGAAGAATGCTACCTGCCCGAATGCCTACTGCCAACTGTAAAGTTTGGTGGAGGAGGAATAATGGTCTGGGGCTGTTTTCCATGGTTTAGGCTAGGCCCCTTAGTTTCAGTGAAGAGAAATCTTAATGCTACAGCATACAATGACATTCTAGAGGATTCTGTGCTTCCATTTTTGTGGGAACAGTTTGGGGAAGGCCTTCTGTTTCAGTATGACATTGCCCCCATGCACAAAGCGAGGTCCATACAGAAATGGTTTGCCGAGATTGGTGTGGAAGAACTTGACTGGCCTGCACAGAGCCCTGACCTCAACCCCATCCAACACCTTTGGGATGAATTGTAACACTGACTGTGATCCAGGCCTAATTGCCCAACATCAGTGCTCAACCTCACTAATGCTCTTGTGGCTGAATCCCCGCAGCAATATTCCAACATTTAGCGGAAAGCCTTCCCAGGAGAGTGGAGGCTGTTTTAGCAGCAAAAGGGGGACCAACTCCATATTAATGCCCATGATTTTGGAATGAGATGTTCGACGAGCAGCTGTCCACATACTTTTGGTCATGTAGTGCATGTAGCTGCAATGTATAAAATACATATTTGAACAAATGCTATCGTATTTGTTGCTTCATACATATAGGCTAGAAACAGAATTTATTTTTCTTGATATTAGTATTTTAGATTTTATTTGCACAACATTGTAGAGTCTGAATCGTTAGCCCCTCGTTGATTAACTATAATAGAGTGACAATTAAATCTTATGACGTAACTAAAAATGTAGCAATAGCATTCTACCTATATACATTTTCCTGATCCCATTTGAAAATAACAGATATTGGTACTGTATATTTATTCAAAGAGGGGGGGTTATTGTCACCCATTGTAAGTGTGCATCCCTAGCGCTTACTCGTCACTGTTTATCCAATAATAAGTATTGTATTTGGTTGCCTCTACTAGATATCTGCCATGTGCACAAGGTCAGATTTAATACATGTTCATTTTGATCATTAAATTCTTGCAGTCTCTTGTCAAGGTTCTTTTTTGGGCACTCCTTTGATCTCAAATTTATTCCAGGTTAACCCTTTGATATTTCAAATGCATGACATGGAGACATTACATAGACAAGTCTCCACTGTAGAGACCCAAATAAGAACCCCATTAGACAGAGAAGTTAATACGATTTCTCTCAGGTTAGAATATCAGCGGTTAATTCTTGAATTAAATAAATAATACTATTGGATTATAGAGAAGGATCCATTCAGATTGGCATTCAGCAGACACTGTAACATCCTGTTATTATATGCAGGTAGCATGCTGTCAAAAGGATATCAAATCCTAGTAGTGGCTTATAGGCTACAATATTCAGGTCTGGCTAGCACATTGACACATTGACTCTGTACCGGCACCCCCTGTATATAGCCCCGCAATTGTTATTTACTGCTGCTCTTTAATTATTTGTTATTCTTATCTCTTACTTTTTTTGTTGTTGTATTTTCTTAAAACTGCATTGTTGGTTAAGGGCTTGTAAGTAAGCATTTCACTGTTGTATTCGGCGCATGTGACAAATAAAATTTGATTTGATATATGAGCCATAATAACAGTCAGAATGAGTAAGTAATCCACATTCTACATGGACTGTCTAGGAGGGGTAGGGCTGCAAAAAATAAATGTAGTGCTGCTTATCTCAAATTTCAATTATGCTATTGTCTACAGACAGAACGGAAAGAGTCTACCAGATTATCAACTAAAGTAATACATGCATACAGGGTTCAAATATGGGTTCAAATATGTCATTATTTCTGTACTTATACAATCACGCCTGCTTTTTCCTTTGCTATCATTATCTTGGTGCTCATATCGATAGATATCAGGATGTTGGAAGTGTCTGGAAGGTTCCAGTGTGTTTGCTTCTACCCTGCTTTCTCAACGTGATATTAATTGATTGTTTCCCCCCAGTTTGACAAGACTCAGCTGGCACCTCTATGAAGACAGGTACCGCTTGCTGTGAGCTTAAGAACCCCCGGCTTAATGTATTATTCATACCCATTTGACCTTAAAGAAGGGAATGCAAATGTAACTCAAGAATGAGATAGATGATCCAACTTTCTAAATGTCAAACACCATAATGAAGACACATTCATGACAAGAATCCACAGGTCTCTCGTTTCCAGCTGAAATGTAAAATACCTCTCATTAACATTTGGATGATTATCACTCCCACAATCTTAGGTCATGTGCTCAAACAAGTTGCATTTTATTGATGATTCCGTAAGGAGGAATATCTCAAGGCTTTTGCACATATTGAAATATGTTTATTTTGCTATGCCTAGGAGGATCGAGAGCTTTTTAATCGCACAAATTGACAAACAACTCCACGGTACTACTCAGACCCCACTGAATCTCTCTGCATTTGTATATGAATGTCTTCACAGTAAGATCGGCATGGATCCCAATGTAATTTAATATGACACCATAAAATAATAATTATATTTGTCCTATTTCACGCAACTAGCAACTTTTCGTTCACTGGCCCAACACTCCAACCGCTAGGCTCTGCTGACAAAATACATAAGAAACCTTTACCTAATGAAAACAATGGATTTCTTAAACCAAACCACCTTGAAGGATCAAAAAATGCTCCTTATGGGATTTGAACCAACAACAGTGTGCAACCTGATCTCAGCACATTTCGTTTTATTCTGTACGTAAATCCGGGACACTCCATTTAGTATGATATTTACATTTATATGTATTAAATTGTATGATATGTTACGAATTACAATTTGTGTTATATGTTAGGAATTTGCAAAACTTGATATACACTGAACAAAAATATAAATGCAACATGTGAAGTGTTGGTCCCATGTTTCATGAGCTGAAATAAAAGATCCCAGAAATGTTTAATACACACAAAAAGCTTCTCTCATATTTTGTGCACAAATTTGTTTACATCCCTGTTAGTGAGCATTTCTCCTTTGCCAAGATAATCCATCCACCTGACAGGGGTGGCATATCAAGAAGCTGATTAAACAGCGTGATCATTACACAGGTGCACCTTGTGCTGGGGACAATAAAAGGCTACTCTAAAATGTGCAGTTTTGTCATACAATACAATGCCAAAGATATCTCAAGTTCTCAGGAAACGTGCAGTTGACATGCTGACTTCAGAAATGTCCACCAGAGCTGTCAGATGATTGAATGTTTATTTTTCATAAGCCGCCTCCAACATCATTTTATGGAATTTGGCAGTACGTCCAATCGGCCTCACAACTGCAGGCCACGTGTATGGCATCGTGTGGGCAAACGGTTTGCTGATGTCAACGTTGTGAACAGGGTGCCCCATGGTGGTGGTGGGGTTATGGTATGGGCAGGCAGGCATAAGCTACGGACATCGAACACAATTGCATTTTATCAATGGCAATTTGAATGCACAGAGATACCGTGATGAGATCCTGAGGCCCATTGATGTGCCATTCATCCACTGCCATCAACCTCATGTTTCAGCATGATAATCCAAGGCCCCATGTCACAAGGATCTGTACACAATTCCTGGAAGCTGAAAATGTACCAGTTCTTCCATGGCCTGCATACTCACCAAATATGTCAACCATTACGCATGTTTGGGTTGTTCAGGATCAACGTGTACAACAGCGTGTTCCAGTTCCCACCAAAATCCAGCAACTAATGCACAGCCATTGGAGAGGAGTGAGTGTGACAACATTCCACATGCCAAAATCAACAGCATGAGGCAAATGGTGGTCACACCAGATACTTACTGTTTTTCTGATCCACACCCCTACCCTTTTTTTAAGGCATCTGATGCTAACAGATGCATATCCGTATTCCCAGTCATGTGAACTCTATAGATATAGGGCCTAATTTATTTATTTAAATTGACTGATTTCCTTATACGCATGTTGCGTTTATATTTTTGATCAGTATAGATTTGTACAATATGTTACGAATTTGTTAAATGTATGGTATGTTACGAATTCTAGCTAGGTGGCTAATGTTAGCTTGCTTGTTAACGTTAGCTAGGGTTTAGGGTTAGTGGTTAGGGTTACATTTAGGAGTTAGGCTAAAGGGTTAGGGGTAGGGTTAGGTTTTGGGCTCCCGAGTGATGCAGCAGTCTAAGGCACTGCATCTCAGTGCAAGAGGTGTCACTACAGTCCCTGGTTTGAATCCAGGCTGTATCACATCCGGCTGTGATTGGGAGTACCATAGAAAGCACAATTGGTCCAGTGTCGCTCAGGTTTGCCCGGGGTAGGCCGTCATTCTAAATAATAATTTGTTCTTAACTGACTTGCCTAGTTAAATAAAGGTTACATGAAAAAAATTAAAAGTGAAGGGTTAGCTAAAAGGGTTAAGGTTAGGGTTAGCCAACTTGCTAAGTACTTGCAAAGTAGCTAAAAAGTAGTTGGGAAAGTTGTTTGTGATGAAATTTGAATTCACAACTTTTGGGTTACTAGACGTTTGCATCATACACCCACCCAGCCAGCCAGCCAGCCAGCCATCCATCCATCCACCCACCCTGACCAAGTAAACATCTGTCTTATGTAACCATACCAGATGTAACATATTATACTAAATGGAGTGTCTCGGATTTACATACAGAATAATACGAAATGCTCTGAGACCAGGTAGCATTTGGGTCTGCAAACATCTCCCATTAGACCTTAGCTGCAAACTGGCCTTTCTCCTATACAGATTGTGACAGGCTCTAGTAGCTATCAGGCCTATGCTGATTGGAAATGTATCACAAATGTAATATGAATCTGTATATATAGGCGTCTAAACAGACCGGTATAAATTTAAACCACTTCTAAGACATACTGGAAAATATGGTTTAATGTGATATTCTGTGATACTGGTGATCAACTTCAAGGTTCATCACATCATCAGTAGGCCTGTACTGATCTCTGCTGGAATCCTTTAAATATTGCAATTGGCCGACCAAAAAAATTGACATTT
The DNA here is from genome assembly GCF_965601325.2 of Salmo salar. NCBI lineage: Eukaryota > Metazoa > Chordata > Actinopteri > Salmoniformes > Salmonidae > Salmo > Salmo salar. The sequence goes on along the minus strand of NC_138314.1, from coordinate 20,919,609 downwards.
TGGAGCGATTGGAGTTGTGTGAACGCACATCACATTGTTGCATAGCCAACTGTTAATGTACAAAAATCGGATTTTGGAAATCGTGAGTTTATCATCTCAGTTTTATTTGACAATGATTCAATCTGTGACGTAAAATCAGAGGTGTATTCATTACGCCTATTCTGTTGCAAAACGTTTCTTAGACGGAAGCAAACGGAAAGAAACGGGCGGGATCTAGCTGAATTTGTCCAATAGAAACTGTCGTTTTACTCGCAAAACGGAACTGTTTGGACTAATGATTACACTGGATTACACTCTGGGTTTTGGCAGACATGAACAGTAGAAGGAGGAAGTGTTTATATCAGGTTTTGAGTCATCACCTGTGAGCCAGGCATTATTTGGAAAGATTTCCGTAGTAATTTCTTATATCTGACTAGGTTTGTGTTGCCTCAAAGCTACAATGAGAACTATATTTATCGTGCTGGTTTATTTGTCTGGTGGTGTCAGAGGTGAGAGTTTTTGTCAAATATTTAAAAAAGCTAGCTAGCTAATTTAGCGCTCAATCTGCTAATCTTAGACCACGTGCATACCATACCTCCTATATAACGTTACTTAAACAAATGTTTTACCTCAAGTAACGTTACAATAACTTTGAGCAGCCAATCTTTGTTTTTGTGTGTTTTGTGTACCGAGACTGGCTATACGTTAGATAATCGATTTGATCTGAGGGATATTGGAACATGACACAGCTAGCTAACGTTAGCTAGCTACCCCAATGACGTGGGCCAATGACAGTTTTTCTACCCCAAACACGGGTTGGGCCAAACAGACTGGGTTAGTTTAGGGTGTGTTCTTAAATTGACTGGCTATCTACTTCAATTTCAGAGCACTCTCGTCTGATGCCGTATGCCCACCAGAGGCACATGCGTGTTGTTGTTTGTTTTTGCCAGATGTCTGTACTTGCTGCATATGTGCTTCACAAGGCTTCAGAGCGGTTTGAAACATGGTTGAAATAATTTTTGCCATGTTCGACCAAAACTAATAATTAGAACAGATGAAAGTTGTTATCCTATTCACCTACAATTTTTTTTTAGGCCGGTAGAGCTACCAACAGGCTGGTAAACAGAAGGGTGCATTGCAACAATTCATCTAGTTTGTTTCTATTCTTCTGTCACTCACCACTGGAGACATCAATAAATTAAACTGGTTGTTCACATAGAGTACTGATTTCAAATCACTTGCTTGTCCTGCATGATGGCAGGCTAAATTGTGCACAGGACAGTTCTGTGCTTAATTAATTTTTGCACACCATTCTGTTTGCTGGTTTCCTGAAAACTAGCCAATAGGGCGCACTACCCAAGTGTAGTAATGATGAATTGTCTGTCATTCTTACCTGAGACAACTTTCCTGTCGTTCAGCCGGTCTCTTCTCTAACTACACAATAGTCATCATCATTTGGCCTCTGTATGGTGTCACCTCCGCCATGGGAACTTTTATGATCTTGCGTTTGTACCACCGCAAAGTCATGCAGCGTTCAAGTTGAAAATATTGAATGCATGCGGTACACGGAATACACCGCACCCAAACGTAGCGTTGCTGACTGCTCCATTGACAATGAATGACGCCTTGATCACACTGACAGCATCATTACGCAAAATGGTACACAGCATCATCTGGATATGTGTGCAACAAAAGTTCAACATTTACCTTCAACCGTTTCTGTCAAGCCGTTTGATGCATATGTTTGATAAATCCAACGTATTCACCACACGGAACAACTGCTTCTGCAATGCAAGGCAAACGTAACGTTCCATTGAAATCAATGTACTTCTGGTGTACCAAAATGTAAAAACGCTGTTGGGGTGATCGAGGCGTGACTTCCGCAGGAACGCAACAAGTCGAACGCATCTGCTGGACATGAAGCTTGAGTTAGGCTGGACAATAGAATAAGTCAAAATTCACCCAAGGCTGAAAAACGGCTTTAGAACGTTGGCTAAGCTGGAACACTAGTGCGAGCCCATAGCAAATGAATGGAATGGAACGTTCGCAGGGCCTGTTTTGACTAGAGTGAAGCTTAGAATTCCATTTAGCCTAAATGGCACCAAAACATGTATCCCTTTTTATTTTACCACTACAATCTGTTCTTAGGATGAAACTGAAAAATAACAACTTGTGTAGAAAGTAAACATCCGCACCTCAATGGTGCCAAGTGTGCTTATGTCTGCATAACGAGGAAGTAGGAAAAAAAATGGCAACTTCTGACTATTTCTGGTCTAGCGTTTGATGACAACGAGATACACTGCCCAGCCTCACATAATTAGAGAGGAGATTCTCATGATTAAAATGGTGTCCAATTAATTAAAATCAAAATATACACATTGCGAGATATTTGGCAAAATAGACAGACATGCCTATATTTCCGACCTCAGAGTAACATGAGTAATTGTTTGTTTACATTTGAACTATAAACAACGTGAGCAGGTCTCCATTGCCAACTATAGCGACGCTGCCATTGTTACATAGTACAACAAAATTGAATTAGAACGTTCGGAAGGCGAGTTGGTGCCACAGTGCTCAGAACTAATAGGAGCTGGTAGGGTGAAAAATGCCCTAAAATAAGGCCTGTTTTTTTTCGTGATTACTTCAAAACTATGGCAGGCAGCTGGGATATGGTAATATTATGAAACTGGGCTTCACTGCAGATGCAATGAACTACTTTTTATTAGAAAAAAGCTTTGTTAAACATTTCATGTGTCCAGCCTACTTGAGTGTGCCAGAGCGTAGAATAACTGATGAATTTACAACACCCGTTGAATATGGCTGGTGTGAGTAAACACTGGCAAAAAAAGTAATTATATTGTTGTTAGCAACACAGTTAGTCACCAACGCTGTAGATAACATGAACCACCTCTGCTAGGGGTAGTAAAATGGCCAGAGTGAGGTGTTCTCTAATTTGTCTGGAAGTAGGTAGGTAGCAAGGTAGCCAACTAACCAGTTAGCTTGGGTGCTTGACTGCTGTTGTGAGGTTAGAACCCTCGATCAACCCGACTCCTCGGCCAGAGCGTCCAGTGTGCGCTCTTAAAGCGAAACACAGAATTTATGAATGGACAATCTGACAACACTCTGAATTTACGAACGCCCAGAGCGTACTCTGACTCTACAGAGTGAATTTACAAACACACCCTTAGATTGTTGACAACATGTAAGCTATATTTCCTCTCCAATATTTATTGAAAACATAAATACATTTGCACAATGAGCACGCCTCTAAAATACATTGTCACAGTTGTTAGTTAGCAAGCTAGCGAATATTAGCCATATTAGCTTTGACATGAAATCAGTCAAAACACCTCAAAACAAGACATGATATCAATAACGAGCTGAAACGAGCAATTTACGATTTCCCACATGACAGTTTCTTGTCATTCTTGCTAGAATTCTGGCCAACCAGAATAACAACACGCTGACTTCTGTCCGATAGAAGCGCACATCGTTTTTGTGATGTCAGCTAACCCATCTGTAGTATCTTCTGTCCAGTGTAAATTTATTAACAGCCCAGACGCTCCATCTGACCGTTAAAACGCATCGCTTGCGGTACGGTTTTGGAAACATTAAGGAATGTATCTTTCAAGTTAACAATTTTGAAAAAGCTAAAATTACTACGTCTTTTTATATTTTTGTATTAGATGTATATTTTTTTTGTACACTGCTCAAAAAAATAAAGGGAACACTTAAACAACACAATGTAACTCCAAGTCAATCACACTTCTGTGAAATCAAACTGTCCACTTAGGAAGCAACACTGATTGACAATAAATTTCACATGGTGTTGTGCAAATGGAATAGACAACAGGTGGAAATTATAGGCAATTAGCATGACACCCCCAATAAAGGATTGGTTCTGCAGGTGGGGACCACAGACCACTTCTCAGTTCCTATGCTTCCTGGTTGATGTTTTGGTCACTTTTGAATGCGGGCGGTGCTTTCACTCTAGTGGTAGCATGAGACGGAGTCTACAACCCACACAAGTGGCTCAGGTAGTGCAGCTCATCCAGAATGGCACATCAATGCGAGCTGTGGCAAGAAGGTTTGCTGTGTCTGTCAGCGTAGTGTCCAGAGCATGGGGGCGCTATCAGGAGACAGGCCAGTATATCAGGAGATGTGGAGGAGGCCGTAGGAGGGCAACAACCCAGCAGCAGGACCGCTACCTCCGCCTTTGTGCAAGGAGGAGCAGGAGAAGCACTGCCAGAGCCCTGCAAAATGACCTCCAGCAGGCCACAAATGTGCATGTGTCTGCTCAAACGGTCAGAAACAGACTCCATGAGGGTGGTATGAGGGCCCGATGTCCACAGGTGGGGGTTGTGCTTACAGCCCAACACCGTGCAGGACGTTTGGCATTTGCCAGAGAACACCAAGATTGGCAAATTCGCCACTGGCGCCCTGTGCTCTTCACAGATGAAAGCAGGTTCACACTGAGCACGTGACAGACGTGACAGAGTCTGGAGACGCCGTGGAGAACGTTCTGCTGCCTGCAACATCCTCCAGCATGACCGGTTTGGCGGTGGATCAGTCATGGTGTGGGGTGGCATTTCTTTGGGGGGCCGCACAGCCCTCCATGTGCTCGCCAGAGGTAGCCTGACTGCCATTAGGTACCGAGATGAGGTCCTCAGACCCCTTGTGAGACCATATGCTGGTGCGGTTGGCCCTGGGTTCCTCCTAATGCAAGACAATGCTAGACCTCATGTGGCTGGAGTGTGTCAGCAGTTCCTGCAAGAGCAAGGCATTGATGCTATGGACTGGCCTGCCCGTTCCCCAGACCTGAATCCAATTGAGCACATCTGGGACATCATGTCTCGCTCCATCCACCAACGCCACGTTGCACCACAGACTGTCCAGGAGTTGGCGGATGCTTTAGTCCAGGTCTGGGAGGAGATCCCTCAGGAGACCATCTGCCACCTCATCAGGAGCATGCCCAGGCGTTGTAGGGAGGTCATACAGGCACGTGGAGGCCACACACACTACTGAGCCTCATTTTGACATGTTTTAAGGACATTACATCAAAGTTGGATCATCCTGTAGTGTGGTTTTCCACTTTTATTTTGAGTGTGACTCCAAATCCAGACCTCCATGGGTTGATAAATTGGATTTCCATTGATTATTTTTGTGTGATTTTGTTGTCAGCACATTCAACTATGTAAAGAAAAAAGTATTTAATAAGATTATTTCTTTCATTCAGATCTAGGATGTGTTGTTTAAGTGTTCCCTTTATTTTTTTGAGCAGTATATTTTACCCCCTTTTTTCGCCCCAATTTCGATCTTGTCTTATCACTGCAAATCCCCAACGGGCTTGGGAGGCGAAGATCGAGCCATGCGTCCTCCGAAACATGCCAAGCCACGCTTCTTAACCTTTTAGGGACAGACGTTCCGCTAGCGGAACACCTCACCAATATCCAATGGTTGAGCGTGGCGCGAAATACAAATACCTCAAAAATGCTATAACTTCAATTTCTTAAACATATGACTATTTTACACCATTTTAAAGACAAGACTCTCGTTAATCTAACCACATTGTCCGATTTCAAAAAGGCTTTACAGCGAAAGCAAAACATTAGATTATGTCAGGAGAGTACCCTGCCAAAAATAATCACACAGCCATTTTCAAAGCAAGCATATATGTCACAAAAACCAAAACCACAGCTAAATGCAGCACTAACCTTTGATGATCTTCATCAGATGACAACCCTAGGACATTATGTTATACAATACATGCATGTTTTGTTCAATCAAGTTCATATTTATATAAAAAAAACATATTTTTACATGAGCCTGTGACGTTCAGAACTAGCATACCCACCTCAAACTTCCGGTGAATTTACTAAATTACTCATGATAAACGTTCACAAAAAACATAACAATTATTTTAAGAATTATAGATACAGAACTCCTTTATGCAATCGCGGTGTCAGATTTTAAAATAGCTTTTCGGCGAAAGCACATTTTGCAATATTCTGAGTACATAGCCCGGCCATCATGGCTAGCTATTTTGACACCCACCAAGTTTGGCCCTCACCAAACTCAGATTTACTATAAGAAAAATTGGATTACCTTTGCTGTTCTTCATCAGAATGCACTCCCAGGACTTCTACTTCAACAACAAATGTTGTTTTGGTTCCAAATAATCCATAGTTATATTCAAATAGCTCCGTTTTGTTCGTGCGTTCAGGTCACAATCCGAAGGGTGACGCGCGAGCGCATTTCGTGACAAAAAAATTCAAAATATTCCATTACCGTACTTAGAAGCATGTCAAATGCTGTTTAAAATCAAATTTTATGCTATTTTTCTCGTAAAATAGCGATAATATTCCAACCGGGCGACGTTGTATTCATTCAAATGCTGAAAGAAAAAAATGGAGTAGTCTCGTGGACGCGCATCTCCAGTGTCACTGTTCCCAGCCTGACCACTCACAAACAGAGCTGCTGTACTTCGCCCAGAGACTGCAGACACCCCATTACACTTTCTGGCGCCTTCTGAGAGCCAATGGAAGCCTTAGAAAATGCCACATTACAGCATAGATGCTGTATTTTCGATAGAGATGCTACAGAAGGACGACAAATTGTCAGACAGGGCACTTCCTGTATGGAATCTTCTCAGGTTTTGGCCTGCCATATGAGTTCTGTTATACTCACAGACAACATTCAAACAGTTTTAGAAACTTTAGAGTGTTTTCTATCCAAATCTACTAATTATATGCATATTCTAGTTTCTGGGCAGGAGTAGTAACCAGATTAAATCGGGTACGTTTTTTATCCGTCCGTGAAAATACTGCCCCCTATCCCAAACAGGGCTTCTTAACATCCGCCCGCTTAACCCGGAAGCCAGCCACACCAATGTGTCGGAGGAAACACCGTTCAACTGACGACCAAGGTCAGCCTACAGGCGCCCGGCCCGCCACAAGGAGTTGCTAGAGCGCGGTGAGCCAGGTAAAGCCTTCCCCTAACCCGGATGACCCTGGGCCAATTGTGCGCTGACCTATGGGACTCCGATCACGGCCGGTTGTGATACAATCCGGGAATGAACCTGGGTCTAGTGACGCCTCTAGCACTGTGATGCAGTACCTTAGACCGCTGCGCCACTCAGGTTGCCCCTTTTTATAGGGTTTTGTTCCCACACTGGCCATATCATGTTACAGTGCTTGTTTACTGCAGACAGACTGAAGACAGTGGCTGAATCCCAAATCACCCTCGCCCCTCCATTTGCACATTCACTCAGGCATCTGCGAAAGCTGAGGGCGTGGAAATTATTGAGGGTGCAAGGACTAATTAGCCCCTCCGGTATGAACTTTGACTGAGCCTGCAACGCTGCCGGCTTCTTAGTAAAGTGGAATCCCATGAGTTTGCACTACTTGATGCAAAATAATGGAGAGGTCGTGCCTAATTATGACACATGCATTTGTTTGTCTGATGTCGAGGCTTGACACATGTAAAAGATAAATACCTCCCAAATTAAATGTTTAACTCTTACTGAGGTTTATATTTTGTAAAACGACAGGATATTTGTTAATTTGAGTTTCATGCTCGTTTTATTATTTAAAAGTGGAACATGAATTGCATCATTTAAGTCATGAGTGTGTCACGGGTTTATTGATCCCCGCCATTCTCTGGAAGTTACCCTCAGAGTTTCGTCAGCAACGGGTGACAACAGAGGGCTCTCTGAGAGACTTGGTAGGGGCAAGGCAGTAGTCTGCGATTCACGAGAGGTGCTCACCTGTACTATCTAGCGTGCTCCGAACACCTGTGTGTAAGCGTAACTGGGGAGGAAGTGTAGTTTGTCAACTGGAGGCACACACAGCTTGTGGATCTGTACAAAACTGCTACATGAAGTGTATATTTTTTTTATTTGAAAGTATCTTTCTCGCTGATATGAAAGATAAGGGGCATATCAGCACATGTTTCGCAAGTGGTGATTTTTGATGTTTCTAAACGTTAAAACACAGCGTCTGAATTGTAGTTCACACACAGGCAACCGTGGGCAACGCTAACAGCTGAAAACCCTGCGGAGAAGGGTTTTTGAAAGCTAGATTTGCTAGTGTCCTAATGTTATACTGAACTGGCTATTTAATCTGATCAAATAATTGTTGGATGGAGGGAGCTAGCTAAATCAGACACTATACTGCCAGTGCCACATTATTTTTTTTATTCACATTTTGGTTTAAACACTCTGTACTCTGCTGCAGATTTCTTCCTGGGGGCGCTCCAGGTTTTACTATAAATAAGTGCTGCAGTCAGTTTAGTTTTCACTAGGCAGTTCAGCAAATAGTTTTTCAAAACATTTGAAATCAGCTCAAAATGTTCATTTAATCTGTTAAATCTATAATCTATCTGCTCTTCAAGGAGAATCAAAGGATCTGGTACCAAATTCTCTACATGTAAGCGATATGCCAGCACAGATCATTTCTGCAAAGGACATGTCAGCACCAGGAGTAACTATTGGAAATAAACCAGAAGCAGGAGTATCTGCTGGAAAGGAAATGACAACGGCACCAGTAGACTCTCCTGAAAAGGAAACATCTGCACCAGTAGACCCGGCTGGAAAGGAAACGACACCAGTAGACCCGGCTGGAAAGGAAACGGCACCAGTAGACCCGGCTGGAAAGGAAACGGCACCAGTAGACCCGGCTGGAAAGGAAACGGCACCAGTAGACCCGGCTGGAAAGGAAACGGCACCAGTAGACCCGGTTGGAAAGGAAACGGCACCAGTAGACCCGGCTGGAAAGGAAACGGCACCAGTAGACCCGGCTGGAAAGGAAACGGCACCAGTAGACCCGGCTGGAAAGGAAACGGCACCAGTAGACCCGGCTGGAAAGGAAACGGCACCAGTAGACCCGGCTGGAAAGGAAACGGCACCAGTAGACCCGGCTGGAAAGGAAACCCACGTCACACGTGATGAGGCAGAGAGCAGTCACTTCTTTGCTTATCTTGTGTGTACAGCTGTGTTGGTGGCAGTGCTCTACATTAGCTACCACAACAAGCGGAAGGTACTTGGCTAATATCGATTTACACATTACAGCTTTTGATTCTTGGTCATAATCTGGGTCATAATGAGCGTCTTTGAGATTCTCTATGTAATGAAAAGCGCTATATAAAATACATTCACTATTATACTGAACAAAAATATAAACGCAACCTGTAAAGTGTTGGTCCCATGTTTCATGAACTGAAATAAAATATCCAAGAAATGTTCCATATGGACAGAAAGCACATTTCTCTCAAATGTTGTGCACAAATTTGTATACATCCCAGTTAGTGAGTGTTTCTCCTTTGCCAAGATATGCCACACCTGTCAGGTGGATGGATTATCAAGAAGCTTATTAAACAGCATGATAATTACACAGGTGCACCTTGTGCTGGGGACAATAAAAGGCCACTCTAAAATGTGCAGTGTTGTCACACAACACAATGCCACAGATGTCTCAATTTTGAGGGAGCTCGCAATTGGCATGCTGACTGCAGGAATGTCCACCAGAGCTGTTGCCAGAGAATTTAATGTTTCTCTACCATAAGCCGCCATACGTCCAATCGGCCTCACAACCACAGACCATGTGTAACCACCCCAGCCCAGGACCTCCACATCCGGCTCCTTCACCTGCAGTATTATGAGACCAGCCACCTGCAGCTGATAAAACTGAGAAGTATTTCTGTCTGTCATAATGCCCTTTTGTGGGGGAAAAACTCATTCTGATTGGCTGGGCCTGGCTCCCCAGTGGCTGGGCCTGAGTCCCGAGTGAGTGGGCCAATGGCTGCTCTCCTGCCCAGTCATGTGAAATCCATAGATTAGGGCCTAATTCATGTATTTCAATTTACTGATTTCCTTATATGAACTGTAACTCAGTCAAATCTTGGAAATTGTTGCATGTTGCGTTTTTATATTTTAATTCAGTATATGAATTAGTCCATAAAAAGATACCTCCAGAACGAGCACATCCAAGACACTAGTGATATGAATGTGTTAGCTAAAAACATGTAAGAGAACAGTCAATGAAACAAGTTGTGACACAGGCCTATTATTGTCTGTTTTTGTCAGATCATTGCCTATTGCGTCGAGGGAAAGAGGTCGAGATCGGGACGTCGGCCCAAAGGCGCAGAGTACACCAAGCTGGAACAGAATGTAAGTATGAAAAATATGGATTCCATAGTCAGTTCAATCCCTTTTTATTGTTTTATTTATTGCTCTGTCCATACATGGAGGGTTCTGAATAAAGATATGACGCTCCCTATGTGTGTTGCAGGGTTTCAGAAGCAGATTGTATGTTCTTTCCCTGTCTGGCACTAATTTTGTTTATTTTCTTCAGTAGTGAAGGTGCATCACTGTCATGAAGTCATTGCCAGAAAACTGGATATAGGTGTTAAGATGAAATAAGGCACCAAACTGATTCCTGGTGAAAGAAGACTTGCTTGGTTTAATCAATATAGATTTTTTTTTTTTTTTAACAAATGGGTATTACTTAATAGATGTTTGTCTTTGGATGCTTATTGCATGACTATGCAGAGGATACTGTTGCTGAGAAAGATAAGCATGCTTGTGTTTGCACTCCTGTGTTATTGTGCTACTTTCGGGAGTCCTTTGTGTTCTCAGTCAGTCCATCTGACTGATATAATACCTTGATGTACTGACTCAGGAGGATTTTTTTTGTCACAGAAGAAGTTGTTATATTGTGAGGATTCCAACTGGTCCCTTAGTGTTCGCAAGTACTATTGAACAGTAGTTGGACACCTGCTATGATGACCACAATGTTGGCCAGATGAATGTAAATGTACTTCTTGTATGTTTTGGAGTGTTGTATTTTCTTTTTAGCTTAATCCCTTCTGAGATGGCAGAGGAAAGGGACGTTTTAGTTGCATTGTGTTGGTTGGAGTGGAGTAAGTGAAACAGTGAAAGTGATTGTGTGACTGATAATGCATGTGGATGAATGATACTGAAGTTAACCTAGGCCTAAGTTCCAAATATATTAGAGCAGGGGTGTCAAAAGCATTATCTTCACGAGGTCCGGAGGGCCACACGTAAAATGTTATGTTTCCTAGCTGTCAGAATCAGAAAAAAATATTCCCATATCCATCAGTTTGGTAATTTTTGATGCTCTCTGACTGTCTAGCATTCGATTACATCAGGGTTTCCCAAACCCCCCCCCCCCCCCAACTCATCATCAAGCTTTGATTATTTGAATCGGCTGTGTAGTGTTAAGGTAAAAACCAAAATGTGCACCCGGGGGATCGAGTTTGGGAAACCCAGGTTTAGATCACTGTTAGCAAGCTGGACAGACTGAAGAGACTATATATATGTAGATTCATTATAATTTTTCCACTTTCGATTTGGTTTTAGTAAATCTTATGTCAATTGAAGTCGTTTAAAACAGTTAATTTAATATATATATAGCATTTTTTATTCAACCCCCCCCCCCCCCCCCCCCCCCGCGGGCCGGATTGAATGAGCTTCTGCCCATATGTTTGTCACCCCTGGATTAGAGCTCTGCTACCTGACCCAAGCCCGATGGGCCCCAACATTATACATCGGTTAGAGCCGGGTAGGGCCTGTTTTTTTCCCCCATCAATAACTAGGGTACGGGCAGGGCTCGGGTATCACTAAATTGATCAGTAACATTTTGAAGCTGAGCCATTTGCTTGTGCTTTTCTGCTCCGTACAGTCATATCTAAGATCATAACATGGTGTCAGAAGAGCTTCAAATATAACAGGAGAGCTTATTTCACAAATAATGTTCCTTAAGTTTTGTAGAAGTTTAGTGACAAAAAGTAGCTAAAAGCCGATGTATGGTTAATCTGGCATCTGAATTGGCCGTAGAGCATTTACTGCGATGTGGTCTCTGCAGAAGTCAGGGCATTCATACTTCTTGAGGAGTAGAGCAGAGTTGTTGTCAAGGAAGTGTGTTTGTGTTTATACGGGATGTGCCACCCCCACCTACCATCAACCAATCATGTCAATGTGGAGCTGTACGGCGCTCCCAGCATTGTTACATGCGGCCTCCGGAGGCTCTGTACAGAGGGTGTGATGCAGCTGCGGCTCATCCGGTGTCTTGCAGAGGCCACATCGCCTCCCAGATTTTGTATCAATGCGGAGGGCTCCCTATAGCTTTGTATAGCTCTGCATTGACATGATTGGTTGACGACATTGCCGGATCAATGGCTTTAACACTTCTCGCATGTCTCGTCATTGAGCAGAGCAGCCCAAACGGAGCCGTTGCTATGGTTACACAGACTGAGCCACCATGAGCATAGCGCATGCAGAGCGTGCTGCTTGCGCGCAGGGAGCGAGAGATGGACAGAGAGGAGCAGCTAATGGATTTACTAAGTGAGGAAGTTATTTCTGGTTTCGGGCAGGGCTGGGCCTTTAAATTTTGCAAAGTAATTGGGCCTGGGTAGGGTAGTGCCTGAATGTGGCGGGCTTGGTTAGTGCTAAAATTCATGCCCAGGATTTGAGCTATCTAGCATGTGAAGGGTGGCATTATGTAATTTATGTTCTTCCTAAAGAGGGACAAAATGATTTTTTTATTTTACCTTTATTTAACTAGGCAAGTCAGTTAAGAACAAATTCTTATTTACAATGACTGCCAAACCCGGATGACGCTGGGCCAATTGTGCGCCGCCCTATGGGACTCCTAATCACGGCCGGATGTGATGCAGCCTGGATTCAAACCAGGGACTGTAGTGATGCCTCTTGCACTGAGATGCAGTGCCTTAGACCGCTGCACCACTCGGGACCCAAAAATAGCTGATCTGTCCCAAACTTCATGGTCTCAACAAAGTTGTCCTTTGAGGGCTTTAGGTAGGGTAGACGTTTGACAAAATTAAGAGTATTGATTAACATTCTGAGGAATGTAGAAGATTGAAGAATATCTATTGGATAATATTTTTAAGACTGAGCCAGTGTATATTTGTCTCCTGTGCCTGCGTCCTAAATGATCACTATATTTCTACCCAGGGCCTTGTTTCCTAGAGATCTTTCCGTACAATGTGCTTTTCAATAGTCAATAGTTGAGTATATGGCAAATGGAAGTAGTCATTTTGCACAGATCCTTTTTGTATGCTGGACCAATTTAAGATAAATTGGATTAGAAATGACATTTTATACTATACTTGCTGTGGTTTGGTCACTGTCTCACAACAATGCAAATGTTTTTCTTTTTTGGTGGGAGTTGAAATGAATAAAATGTATTTAACAATATTCATTGTCATTTGAATGTATTTATTTTATTTTTTAAACTTTTCTACCTGTGGACACTTCTTACCCTGGATGACACTATTGAAGTTGTAGCCTTTACAAAACAGACAAACCTTTTTATGTTTAGTTGTAAATCGTAAAGTGACATTGTACAACAAATTTTTATTTCTGAATCAAAGTTTACAAATACATTTGAGAGGACCACTTCCAACTCAACATACTGGATATAAAACAAGAGTACTAATGCATTTTTACAATGGGGTTGACAATCATTTTAACAAACAGTGCATATCAAAGAGGAAGCATATCTTTGGTCTCCTCTTCATAAATGTCAGGTATTTCACCCATGGGGGACGTGATCATTGTGACTGTGGCACAACCACGGAGCTTGCGTTCATACTGGATGAGTTGCTTCCAGAATCCACTGTTTGGTCTAATAATAGGTCGACAAGATTTGACCTTTTTGTGGGCCTCCAAAAGTGTAATTCCATGGTACTTCATTAGATACACCAAGCATAACGTAGCTGAGCGACTCACACCTGCATTGCAGTGAACCAATGTGCGTCCACACTGCTCCCCAACGAGCTGGATTTTATCCGCTACCTCATCAAAGAAGTCGCTCAGAGAAGAAGATGGAGAGTCTGTAACAGGAATATGGACATATTCCACCTCTGCAGTGGAAGTGTTTGTGATGTTTTGTGTGGCATTGATGATGCAGGTGATGTTGAAACGAGATATGACAGCCTTATCATTTGCAGCTCTGCCGTTGCTGAGGAAAAGGTGTTCGGTAACTTGACACAAACCTGCAAGTCTCTGTTCACCAGATTGATGCATGGAAACAGGTTAACCAAAGGAAGTACGTAGGCAGTGTTGTGTGTGGACCATGGATAGCTGACTGGCAGACAAGATGACACTTAAAATAGATGGGAGAAAGACACTTGTTAGGCAACTACACATGAATTGATAGAATAATCTGTCTGCATTCCAAGCACCTGCAGACTACTTAACACATCTAAAAGCATTGGCTTGGTGGAGACATGGGTTCCATCTTCCACAAATCTCCCTATATAGTGCACTACTTTGATCAAGGCCCATAAGGCTCCTGTCAAAAGTAGCTACCTATAAAAGGCAGCTAATAGGGTGCCATTTGGAATGCACAATGGGCTGGGCTAGGGGAAGTTTCCACTATATTTCTTAGACCAGTCATTTCCTTTCAAATTATTGAAGGGAAGTAAATAAGTGTGTCATGGCCATATGTAGCGGACATCACGCTGCCTGCTTAGCAAGTACCGCCTACTCCTGATTAGGCTCATGCCAATGCTCGAAACCAGGACCTCTGCCTTGTTAGCACATGTGACCAAGTGTCTTGCCAGTTGTGCCACGCAAAAAGCTAGTTATTCAGCAGTGCATGTGGACATCCCCATGTGCTACACTCACCCCTCAAACTTACTCCACAGCAATCCTAGCGTTGAGCTGAGTGCAACTGCAGATTGGAGACAAAGTGCCATTCATCACGCAGCTTGTAAATTCAGGTAGACCCCTCACCGTTTCGTTTAAGAAACTTTTTGCAACAGAAATGGCGTAATGAATACATGCCAGGTGTTGAACATCACAGGTAGGCCTACCATATTGGGGGCCTTTCTTTGCAGCTGTGCCTTAAAATGGGCAGCACCATTGAGGGCTTTCTCCATTTTTAAAGTAGTCAAGGGTGTTTACTGCCACCTGAAGTGTGTTGTCTGAACAGGTATAAAAGACAAGGTTGCTGATTTACTGCCCTCTTCAGTTATGGAATGTTTATTCAGGAGTATAATTCATTGGCTGATCCCTTTGACAAGTCTTCAGTGGCACTGCCCATGCTAAAACAGGCTTTGGGGCACTAGAGCTGATATTGTGCTAGAGCTGTGTAAGTCGGCCTTAAAGTATATATGTTGCGACTTTTTAAACAATATTTAGGAACTCAGTCAGTGTCTCAACTTATTTTTGAGTTAAAATAGTAGACTACACAAGGTGCAATTTCGAGATGTGGTTATGGTCTTATGTCAGTCACTCAACAATATTTTAGATTGGTAAATTAGTCTAGCCATCTATCTAAACTTGAAGTAATTATGGCCGAATACCGACCGGGCTTGGGACCCCCATTGATTTAGTCACTCATCTCAGATAACATTAACATGGCAAGTGTAGAACTTCAGGAAATTAGCTTTAACTGATTATTTTATCACCATGTTCGAGGGGAATTGGACTGAGCAGAATCACTAATAAACAAATCCCCTGACCTTGCATCCCAAATACTAACAACATGTATGATCAGCTCTCTGTATGACTGACCTCGTAATAATTTGTGCAACGAGTCTGAAATATTTAGCTAACTGCCTGGAACGTAGCCAGAATCTCTAGCCCCAACCGAACGGCTGACTGCGCGATTCCTTTTTACGTCGTTTGTCATCTGCGTCCAACTGGAACGTATGCAGCCCGCTATACACACACGTGGCGACCGGCTCTGCATAAAACATGCTCCATTCAATTGCAAGGGCGTCGGTTGCCCCTTTAACGAGCTTTAATGGGGAGCCGCCGGGGGGATGGAAAAATATCTCCATGCAGCTAACATAGCCAGCCAGTTGCTAGGAAGCGGCTAATCAACAGCAACTTGATCATAGCTCTCGGTTTATTAAAATAGTTAAATAGTTATAACAAAATATCCTTTACCAATTATAAACATTGAAAAAATAAATACAAACCACCCCAATTCAGTGCGCGAGCTCACATTCTTTTCAGGAAGAAGCAAAGTGACGTCTGTTTATTTTCCTCAGCTACGGAATCCCGAAGTGAGCACATCATACAACGCGTTTCTTTTAAAGGGATAGTTCACCCAAATTACAAAGTGTTGTGTGTGCGATGAATGAAGTAGATCATGTATAATACAGGAAGGTCCAATTTATAGTATAATATTTTCACATGTATCAGGGAAGGGGGGATTGGGGGGGGCAAGTGTTTCAATTGTACAGTATTAGCAATAGTTAAGTTTGTTAGCAACAGTTGATATGTGTGTATATGTATATACAGTACCAGTCAAAATTTTGGTCACACCCACTCATTCAAGGGTTTTTCTTTATTTGTACTATTTTCTCCATTGTAGAATAATAGTGAAGACATCACAACTATGAAATAACACATATGGAATCATGTAGTAACCAAAAAAGTGTTTAGTAGCCACTCTTTGCCTTTTTGACTTGAATTTATCCTCTGCAGCAGAGGTAACTCTGGGTCTTCCTTTCCTGTGGCGGTCCTCATGAGAGACAGTTTCATCATAGCGCTTGATGGTTTTTGCGACTGCACTTGAAGAAACTTGCAAAGTTCTTGAAACTTTCCATATTGACTGACCTTCATGTCTTAAAGTAATGATGTACTGTTATTTCTCTTTGCTTATTTCAACTGTTCTTACCATAATATGGACTTGGTTTTACCAAATAGGGCTAACTTCTGTATACCACCCCTACCTTGTCATAACACAACTGACTGGCTCAAACACATTAAGAAGGAAAGAAATTCCACAAATTAACTTTTAACAAGGCACACCTGTTAATTGAAATGTATTCCAGGTGACTACCTCATGAAGCTGGTTGAGAGAATGCCAAGAGTGTGCAACGCTGTCATCAAGGCAACTTTGAAGAATTTCAAATATAAGATTCTTCAGATTCTTCCAAAACACTTTTTTTTGGTTACTACATGATTCCATATGTGTTATTTCATAGTGTTGATGTCTTCACTATTATTCTACAATGTAGAAAATAGTAAAAAATAAAGAAAAACCCTGGAATTAGTAGATGTGTCCAAACTTTTGACTGGTAGTGTGTGTGTGTGTGTGTGTGTGTATATGTGCATATAATTGCTTTATGTATGAGATTAAGCTCTTATTTAGATTAGGTTATAGGGGGTCACAGACAGGAGTGTGCTTACATTTAATTTCTCCATGGCGCTGTGCAGGCAAGGCTATTAATGTGATCATTTCATATTTTTTATTTTTTGTTACCAAACTGGACACTGGGTTTACATTGTGGCATAGGATAGGCCCCGTATTTACAGTATGCTTCATTCTATTCTATCTCACCGCAGAGATTATGTTGTTGTTGTAGCCCATTTGAAAAGGTTGGGACAGCGCATACAGACACGTTTCGATTACAGAGGGGACGCAGATGGTGGAGGAGACCTACGGGCATTCTGTCACGAGTTTGCAGTAACAATAGGACGTATATTTATGGCAGCTGGAGTCCGTAGCCTACACGCGCTTGCATACAAAATACAGACATCTGCATACTGGTTAATTCCTCATGCCATCCAAACACTCCTTTGTCCAGGCTTCTGTCTTTTTATTTACTCTCTTTTAACCGCCCATCAAAGGCAGCTGCTCGCCAGACCTCAGCTCAAGCAACGTGACGCACTCCACAGCTCGTCCTCATTTTAGAGGAGATCGATGCATGGGTAAGTTGGAATAGGTTTTTGTGCACTGCGCATCACAAAACAATTGGTAAGGATTCGTTTTTAATTTAGTATATCAACACTATATGAGTGATAATTTTGCACATCTCTCATCCTACCCGAAGAGGATCGGACACAGCTCGAGCGCTTCATCGCACCCTTACTGACACAGATGCTGCGAGACTGGTGCATTTTGGACCGGTGGTCAAACTTACATAATTGCAAAAGGTAGGAGTCCACTGACCGATTTTCTGATATTCGTTTAATAACATGACATTTCATTCAACATTTTAATATGTGATTAGCTTTTAAGACCGTAGCCTCAGACATACAATTGTTGTCGCATTTGCATCACGCGTATGAGAACATAGGGTATAAATAAGATGAGTAAAACAATCATAATGTATGGTGTTTAATCATTCAAGCTGGGTTTGACAAATCGTCATTGCGAGGTACATTTTGAAAAGATGTTTTAGGATGCGCTCGTGTAGCTCGACAGATATATAAGAGCTAAATACCCTTTCAATACCCATTTCAGTGAAGTTTAAAGGCAAACGCCAAATACAAGCAGACAAGCACACACAAAGCTCCGCAGGACCAACTAGTCTAACCCTACATTAATAATTGAGACATTTGAATGCAGCAACTGCGCAGTGAGTGTGAGTGAGCCACCACAGCATCCTATGCCTTGTCCGTTTTGGCAATCTGCTGTTCCACGATGGAGTTTAAAAATGTAATCATAGGATAGGAATAATCAACATGTATTTTTCTTTGGGCAGACATTTATTCTTGCAGCCCCTCTATGGCATCAGCATGTGATGATGATGCACACTAGCCCTGCAATCTAGATTTATTACAAACATTTCTTATCTCACCCTGTCCACCTCCACTGCTGCTGTTTAAATAGTGCTGCTGGCTAATGGATGCCCTCTGTATACAGTGGCCAAACCCACAGCCCAGCTGGCGGGATGCAAGTCCCCATGATGACTGGGGTTCCCTGGTGTCCCTGACTGACTGGTGAATACAGGAGTTGGGAGAGACAAATGGGTATGTGTCCAGTATATCCTCATACTGTGGAGGGGGTTCTTGTAAAGGCAGAGGTTTAACAGCCGTTATTGATGGTCATTTTGTCTTGTGTGCTCCATTCCTTGATATTTTTTATTGACTATTGTTGGTATGAGGGGAGTTGCCGTAACAAGTTATTCATTTAAATTAGGTTAGTTCAAGGTAAAAAAAATGTCAAATAAGTTAGAAAAAAAGGTTATTCAGGTCCATTAGATACTGTTCCTCAACGCCTATGATTCTTGGTGATTTTGCAGATTCATTTAGTAACCCTGGCCTACTGCAGTTCATAGTATCTATTGGCAGTACATTTACATTTACATTTAAGTCATTTAGCAGACGCTCTTATCCAGAGCGACTTACAGTAGTCAAGGCCAATGGTCCAGCATGTCCTTGGTAGGGTTTTGGGGACAGGTGTTCCAGGGGGTTGCGTTCCACTTTCTGCTGCTCTCTGCTCTGTGTTTATCTCCAGATATATCCTGAGGAAGATGCTGGGATGGTGCCAGACCTCAGAGCCTATTTAGACGAGTCAACAACATGTCCTGACCGACAAGGCTGTCAACAAAGCTGTTTTTAAACAGGTAACACTATTTATCAAGCTAATGTAGATTTCCATTGAAGTCATTGACTAAGAAGGCACTATTTTTTGCTAAATGACCTTGTTAAGGAGACCAACTGGTAACCGACACTGAGGTAGACTGTTTTCTCTGTTCTCTAGATATGACATAGGCTTTGTTAGGCGTTTGAGCAATGAGACATCTCGTTACACACTGGTTCAAGGGCCTTATACTCACACAAAGAACAGTGCTACCATTGAGGTACTGCTGTACAGTATCTCCTCGTGCTGAGAGAGGGGGTATATGAAAGGGAGGGTGAGGCAGAAATTAAGGGATTCGTTTAGTGTGTTTATACAGTTGAAGTCGGAAGTTTACATACACTTAGGTTGGAGTCATTAAAACTTGTTTTTCAACCACTCCACAAATTTCTTGTTAATAAACTATAGTTTTGGCAAGTCGGTTAGGACATCTACTTTGTGCATGACACAAGTCATTTTTCCAACAATTGTTTACAGACAGATTATTTCACTTATAATTCACTGTATCACAATTCCAGTGGGTCAGAAGTTTACATACAGTAAATTGACTGTGCCTTTAAACAGCTTGGAAAATTCCAGAAAATGATGTCATGGCTTTCGAAGCTTCTGATAGGCTAATTGACATAATTTGAAACAATTGGAGGTGTACCTGTGGATGTATTTCAAGGCCTACCTTCAAACTCAGTGCCTCTTTGCTTGACATCATGGGAAAATCAAAAGAAATCAGCCAAGACCCCAGAAAATAAATGGTAGACCTCCACAAGTCTGGTTTATCCTTGGGAGCAATTTCCAAACGCCTGAAGCTACCACGTTCATCTGTACAAACAATAGTATGCAAGTTTAAACACCACAGGACCACGCAGCCGTCATACCGCTCAGGAAGGAGACGCGTTGTGTCTCCCAGAGATGAAAGTACTTTGGTGCAAAAAGTGCAAATCAATCCCAGAACAACAGCAAAGGACCTTGTGAAGATGCTGGAGGAAACAGGTACAAAAGTATCTATATCCACAGTAACACGAGTCCTATATCGACATAACCTGAAAGGCCGCTCAGCAAGGAAGAAGCCACTGCTCTATAACGGCCATAAAAAAGCCAGACTATGATTTGCAACTGCACATGGGGACAAAAGATCGAACTTTTTGGAGAAATGTCCTCTGGTCTGATGAAACAAAAAGGGAACTGTTTGGCCATTATGATCGTCGTTATGTTTGGAGGAAAAAGGGGGAGGCTTGCAAGCCGAAGAACACCATCCCAACCGTGAAGCACGTGGGTGGCAGCATCATGTTGTGGGGGTGATTTGCTGCAGGAGAGACTGGTGCACTTCACAAAAAAGAGGGCATCATGAGGAAGGAAAAGTGTGGATGGAAAATTCTGTAGATATATTGAAGCAACATCTCAAGACATCAGTCAGGAAGTTTAAGCTTGGTCGCAAATGGGTCTTCCAAAAGGACAATGACTCCAAGCATACATCCAAAGTTGTAGCAAAATGGCTTAAGGACAACAAAGTCAAGGTATTGGAGTGGCCATCAGAAAGCCCTGACCTCAATCCTATAGAAAATTTGTGGGCAGAAAAGCATGTGTGAGCAAGGAGGCCTACAAACCTGACTCAGTTACACCAGCTCTGTCAGGAGGAATGGGCCAAAATTCACCCAACTTATTGTGGGAAGCTTGTGAAAGGCTACCCAAAACGTTTGACCCAAGTTAAACAATTTAAACGCAATGCTACCAAAACTAATTGAGTGTATGTAAACTTCTGACCAACTGGGAATGTGATGAAAGAAATAAAAGCTGAAATAAATCATTCTCTCTACTATTATTCTGACATTTCACATTCTTAAAATAAAGTGGTGATCCAAACTGAACAACGATAGGGAATTTCTACTAGTATTAAATGTCAGCAATTGTGAAAAACAGAGTTTAAATGTATTTGGCTAAGCTGAATGTAACCTTCCCGAATTCAACTGTAAATCCACCGCATTTTAACAGTGCAGTCAACCTATACTGCCAGAGAAAAAAAGCGGAGAACAAAACAACCTGAAAGCAGAACCATAACTTAATCAGATTAATCTAATCTGCTTTCATGGCTGATGAGTTTTAATGTCTGACGTATGCCAGATCGGCCTATAAAATGTTTGGTTGGGTCAGGTCAACCAAGAGCTAGAGAGAAATAGAGGCTGCATTTGGAAGGGTAGCCTACATATGTGGTTTACCAAGGTAATACATATGTCCTGGAACTGTAGTAATTCTTAGAATCCTGCCCATTGGCAAAAACCTGATTGCACACACACAAGCCCTCTTGCTTATGACTTGAAGTTTGTGACAAAATGAGTGACATTTCATGTGCAGACTGAAACAGTAAAGTGCAGACTAAATGTCTGTTGTCCTCTTCACCATAGCACCATGTCAGCCTGAACCAATGCCTGCTTCTCTGCTCCCTCCATTTGTCTTAGTTGAGGTGTCCTCAGTACAACTGCCACAATGACTATTTCTCCGAGCCTGTCAAACAGTCTACTACTCAGTTCATCATCCTCATCTTTCTCTGCTGCTCAGTTTTCTACACATCTTACTGTGTTGTGTAGAACAGAACTCAGTGACTGTGTTGTCATGTCATTCCCCCTGCAGTTGTCAACGCGGTTCATCCTTACCGAACTGGGACGGGAACTGGGACCTATGGCTTTCACCCACTGAGAAAGGGGCACAACATTGGCATTCACCCACTGCTGATGGGGCACAGCCACACTTCTTTAGCTATCAATATGTGTTAGAAGTGTATCACCTTGCTGTGATTATTTGGATATTTTACTTAGCCTACTTAAAATGGAAGTGTCATTGGCACATTGCTGGTTCCCCTTTAACCTTTTACTGTAATGCGCTAAATCAGTCACAGTGTTTCTTGGTTGTCTTAAACAAATCTGCTATGAAACAAGAGCATACACCTCACACACATGGTTATGGGCTTAAAAAAAGACCTGTACCATATCAGATATACATTTGAAATGTATTCAATTGTGAGTTTGCATCCCAATATTACAGTTTATATACATCAAAGAAGACTGAAACATTACGAAACCATAGAAACACAGAATTCTCGGCGGGTTTTTGAAATAATGTTTATTAATGATGAAAGATATGAATAACATTCCACCCATGAGTCCACTAGAGGGTGATTTGGTCATTTGACTGCAGCAAAGGGCTACTTGTAGTCTTTTATGCCACATTGTTCAGGACTTTATTGGATAGGACCACATTTCATGCCATAAGAGAGACTCATAAGGGGTGGGGTTGTAGTGTTGTGTGTCTGATGCTTTGGTGCTTTGCATTTCCTTCCCTGAAATACTGTTTAACTGAGGGATGCTTTCTCTCCCCTCCTTTGTAAAATAACTCTAACACGTTCTGATCCCCCTTCCACACTGTTCAGCTGATCAAAGCACTGACACTGCAGTTGACTAACACCTCTCTCTGATGCCTGCTTCTCCTCATGCTGTCAGCACTGTCCTTTCTCTTCTCTGTAACCTTGGCAACACTTTAACGCCTTACTCACCTCCTCCTATCTCGGACGTCTAATATGACTAACAAGATTGAGTCTGCTGAGATGGCCTTGCTGTTCATTTCAATGATGTGCTCCTAACCAAGCTAGCAGGGAGCATACCCATGACAAGCCTGTGCGGCTGGTTTGGTAACATTAGTCTACCCTAACGTTACAGGAATGTTGAGGATGTTACAGTTGTGTCAGTGTGTGTAGCTGTGTTTGTGTTGGAGGTGTCTCTCAATCTTACCGCCGTAGTTTTTAGATGGTTTCCTGAGGCCTTGTTTGTCTTGTGATTGCTGCATGTACTGGTAACTCTGAGTAACCTTAGCTGGAGTCGCAAAGAACTAACCAACAGTGGGGTAATCCTGGTTTACTAACCTGGACTAACAGTCTAACATTCACTAATCAACCAAACTGAAACCCAAGCACTGGAGAAGTGCCTTGTCTGACTCTCCCTGGTTAAAACCTAATGGTCTGTTAAAACCACTGTGTGTGTGTGTGTGTGTGTGTGTGTGTGTGGGTGTGGGTGTGGGTGTGGGTGTGTGTGTGTGTGTGTGTGTGTGTGTGTGTGGGGGGGGAAGGTGTGTGGGTGTACATTGTGTGTTTAAGAGTGGGGCTGTTACTGTCATTAATATTCTTACACTCTGAAACCAAACCCCCAACTGTCAACAGCTCTCTTGGCATTCCTTAATAAATACACTAACAATACCCCTCTAATACCTAACAGTACTAACGTCTGCTAACAGACCTATTGTTACTAATACTCAACTGTACTATGGATGATGTTGGCTGGACTTGTGATTTCTAACACACTGACTAACCCTTTGCTTTGTGCCCTGAGTCTGAGACAGAGTCCTCTCACATTTTCCTGAAACCCTTCTCCCGCCAGACACAGATCACCCAAAATCATATACAAGAACTATGTATTTATCAATCTGTTATAACCTTAAGTGTGATATGTTGCTTGAGACATGTTACTTTTGGCCCCCTAAAGCACAATGGTGAGTGATTCCAGGATCTGGGATGGAAAACTGGATCAACCAATAGATTTAAAGAAAAAGCGCACCTAGGTTGACCACACACTTCTGCTCAGGGTGACGATTGATTTAAAAAAAATATATATTACAAATCGTAAAGTAACTATGCTAAAGAATTGTATTTCATTAAAGCTAGAGAATTGTATTTCATTAAAGCTAAAGAATTGTATTTCATGTATTTCATTAAAGCTAAAGAATTGTATTTCATTAAAGCTGTAGTATTCTATCTTAAGAAATAATGGCTGACAACATTTTGTCCCTCTGTCCATTGTGTGGCCAACCTCCAAAAGGTGTTGCAGCTCAGTGCTTGGTTTGCAGTCTGCATAGACACTGGTGTGTATTATCTTATAAGATAAACCAAAGGAAATAGCAACCCTTTCCTGCTTTACTACTAACTGAGTGGTGACTGGTATACTAACCACCCCATATGAGGCTTAACAAGTTGGCCATTGATTCATTGCTCTTACTAACATACTGTATCTTCCCACATAAAACAATGCTACATTTTACTATAGAATACTATAGTACACTCTGTAGTATCCCTGGATCATGTGTAGAATTACTATATAATTTTGTGTTATACTATAACGGTATACAGTAACCGAAAAGACACTGGTTCGAATCCCTGAGCCGACAAGGTGAAACATCTGTCGATGTCTGTCGATGTGCCCTTGAGCAAGGCACTTAACCCTAATTGCTCCTGTAAGTCGCTCTGGATAAGAGTGTCTGCTAAATGTCTAAAATGTAAAAATGTAGAATAGTATACTGCACACTGTAGTATCCCTTGATTGTGTAGTGCTTACTATATACTTTTGTAGTATACTGTGGAATATTATACTACACACTGTAGTATACTGTGGAATACTATACTACACACTGTAGTATCTCTTGACTGTATAGTGCTTACTATTGGATTGTGTAGTATACTGGCGAATACTACACTTCACATTGTAATATCCCTCTATCGTGTACTGCTAACTATATAATTTTTTTGTATACTGTAGAATACTATACTACACACCGTAGTATCCCTCGATCATGTGTAGTGCTTACTATATATTTTTATTGTATACTGTATAATACTAGATTAAATAATACAGCATTATCTGAAAAAAACATTAGTAAATACTACAGTAATGTCCACAAAAACAGTTTTTTAAAACTATAGTTATACTAGATTATTTTAATTTGCGTATGCTTCACATTCCCATCCCCCATACAGTGGTGTAATGTACTTAAGTAAAAATAGTTGAAAGTACTACTTAAGTAGTTTTTTGGGGTATCTGTACTTTACTATTTATATTTTTGACTACTTTTACTTTTACTCCACTACATTCCTAAAGAAAATAATGTACTTTTTACTCCTTACATTTTCCCTGACACTCAAAAGTACTCGTTATATTTTGAATGCTTAGCAGGACAGGAGAATTGTCTATTTCACAAACTTATCGAGAGAACATCCCTGGTCATCCCTACTGCCTCTGATCTGGCGTACTCACTAAACACATGCTTAATTTGTAAATTACGTCTGAGGGTTGTAGTGTGCCCCTGGCGATCTGTAAATAAAAAAAAAACAAGAAAATTGTGCCATCTGGAATTTTACAATATTTTACTTTTGATACTAAAGTACATTTAAAATCAAATACTTTTAGACTTTTACTCAAGTAGTATTTTACTGGGTGACTTTCATTTTTACTTGTCATTTCTTTTAAAGGTATCTTTAGTTTTACTCAAGTATGGACATTTGGTGCTTATTTCATCATTGCCCCCATATCTCAATTTGCGCTAACTATGAGTGAGATACCTACATGCCACGTATAGACCATATATTGTCTTCCCTACAGATTATAAAAAAGAACAGATGCTCTGAACTATCTGATCAGACTCCAGTTCTATCTACCTACCTACAGGTTATGGAACATTTGCTATTTTTGCCCAGCAGGTTTCCTCAAGGAGAAATCCTCCATTTCTATGAGCCTCTCCCGAGTCCAAACGTGAGTTTGCAGCGAGGGGTCAAGATTGTAAGTACCAATTGGATGTCACAAAATTGGGGAGAAAAAGGGGTAAAAAGTACAAAAAAATACTACAAAAAAACCTCATAGTAAATACTAGAGCAATATCCGTAAAAACGACACTAATTACTATATTATATGCTATTGTTTTTACTATAGTAATATTTTCAGTATTTATACTGTAGTAAGCTTTACTACAGTATACTAGAGTTATGTCCACAAAAACACTATAGTGAAAACCTATAGTATACTTCTGCAAAAACTACAGTGAATACTATAGTATATTAGTTATGTCCGCAAAAACACCGCAGTGAATACTACAGTATACTTCTGCAAAAACACTACAGTGAAAACTATAATATACTTCCGTAAAAACACTACACTGAATACGATAGTATATAAATATAGTAATATACAGTATTTAGAGCATAGTATACTATAGTATTTTTTTCATATGTGACTCTTTTAATCCTGTCACCCACTCCACCCTGCCCCTTGGTGAGATCAAACAGCATCTAGTAGGCCATGCAGTATATTGTCTTTACTTCCTGAGTCATCATGAGCATAGACATCCTTGTGTCCTTGATCGTATGACATTTTACTAACCTCCTGAAATGGAGTGAGAACACTAACTATTGGGCGATCCCACGCCAGTGGGAGCAGAAAATATTTTTGTTATCTCAGATTGTTCTCGCAATTCTCACATAGAAACTTCATTGGGAGGAAGGATGTTTGAAATGCTTTTATTTGTATCACAAACTGTTTGAGAGAATCATGATGAAAGTAGCCATTTTAAGCCTTTTTTTTTAGACCTATACATGCCTCCTGTAAGACGTATGATCTGTGAACCGTACATGATACAGATATCTTAGTCAAATAAAATCAAATGTTTTTTATTTGTCACATGCGGTGAATACAACAGGTGTAGACTTTACCTTGAAATGCCTACTTACGAGTCCAACAATGCAGAGGTAAAAAGTAAGAAACATTTGCAAAAAAGGAAATAGTCACACAAAATAACAAAACTATATACAAGGAGTACCGGTACCGAGTCAATTTGCAGGGATACGAGGTAATTGAGGCAATATGTACATGTACAGTTGAAGTCGGAAGTTTACATACACCTTAGCTAAATACGTTTAAACTCAGTTTTTCACAATTGCTGACATTTAATCCTAGTAAAAATTCCCTATCTTAGGTCAGTTAGGATCACCACTTTATTTTAAGAATGTGAAATGTCAGAATAATAGTAGAGAGTGATTTATTACAGCTTTTATTTATTTCATCACATTCCCAGTTGGTCAGAAGTTTACATGCACTCAATTAGTATTTGGTAGCATTGCCTTTAAATTGTTTAACTCGGGTCAAAAGTTTTGGGTTGCCTTCCACAAGCTTCCCACAATAAGTTGGGTGAATGTTGGCCCATTCCTCCTGACAGAGCTGGTGTAACTGAGTCAGGTTTGTAGGCCTCCTTGCTCGCACATGCTTTTTCAGTTCTGCCCACAAATTTTCTATAGGATTGAGGTCAGGGCTTTCTGATGGCCACTCCAATACCTTGACTTTGTTGTCCTTAAGCCATTTTGCCACAACTTTGGATGTATGCTTGGGGTCATTGTCCATTTGGAAGATCCATTTGCCACCAAGCTTTAACTTCCTGACTGATGTCTTGAGATGTTGCTTCAATATATCCACATACTTTTCCTTCCTCATGAAGCCATCCATTTTGTGAAGTGCACCAGTCTCTCCTGCAGCAAAGCATCCCCACAACATGATGCTGTGCTTCACGGTTGGGATGGTGTTCTTCGGCTTGCAAGCATCCCCCCTTTTCCTCCAAACATAACGATGGTCATTATGGCCGAACAGTTCCATTTTTGTTTCATCAGACCACAGGACATTTCTCCAAAAAGTACGATATTTTGTCCCCATATGCAGTTGCAAACCGTAGTCTGGCTTTTTTATGGCGGTTTTGGAGCAGTGGCTTCTTCCTTGCTGAGTGGCCTTTCAGGTTATGTTGATATAGGACTCGTTTTACTGTGGATATAGATACTTTTGTACCTGTTTCCTCCAGCATCTTCACAAGGTCCTTTGCTGTTGTTCTGGGATTGATTTGCACTTTTTGCACCAAATTACATTAATCTCTAGGAGACAGAACGGGTCTCCTTCCTGAGCGGTATGACGGCTGCGTGGTCCCATGGTGTTTATACTTGTGTACTATTGTTTGTACAGATGAACGTGGTACCTCCAGGCATTTGGAAATTGCTTCCAAGGATGAACCAGACTTGTGGAGGTCTACAATTTTTTTTCTGAGGTCTTGGCTGATTTCTTTTGATTTTCCCATGATGTCAAGCAAAGAGGCACTGAGTTTGAAGGTAGCCCTTGAAATACATCCACAGGTACACCTCCAATTGACTCAAATTATGTCAATTAGCCTATCAGAAGCTTCGAAAGCCATGACATCATTTTCTGGAATATTCCAAGCTGTTTAAAGGCACAGTCAGCTTAGTGTATGTAAAATTCGGACTCACTGGAATTGTGATACAGGGAATTATAAGTGAAATAATCTGTCTGTAAACAATTGTTGGAAAAATGACTTGTGTCATGCACAAAGTAGATGTCCTAACCGACTTGCCAAAACTATAGTTTGTTAACAAGAAATTTGTGGAGTAGTTGAAAAATGAGTTTTAATGACTCCAACCTAATTTTACTTCCGACTTCAACTGTAGGTAGGGGTTAAACGTGACTAGACAATCAGGATGGATAATAAACAAGAGTAGCAGCAGCGTATGTGAAAGTGTGAGTGTGTGACATCAGTATGCGTGTGTGAGTGTATGTAGTCTGTGTGTGTTGAAGTGTCAGTGTGGGTGGAGTCCAGTGAGTCTGCATAGTGCCGGTGCAAGAGAGTCAGTACAAATAAAAAGGGGCTCAATGCGAATAGTCAGGGTAGACATTTTATTAACTGTTCAGCAGTCTTATGGCTTAGGGGTAGAAGCTGTTCAGGAGCCTTTTGGTCCCAGACTTGGCACTCCGGTACCACTTGCTGTGCGTTAGCGGAGAGAACAGTCTATGACTTGGGTAGCTGGAGTCTGGCTTATTTTTAGACATTGTAACAATATACTCTTCAAACCATGTCGAATTTCCAGAGTGGCTTCTATCGTACTTTTAATGATATGATCCATTTTTATACATAGATATTGACATAGGTCACTAACCAATTCCAGTCCTCCTTTAGGTCACCGACAGAGTTTCCTTTTTCCCATTCACTGTGTTAGTGATGCTCATAAAATTGACCATACCTTCAGAATTAGCAGAGTCCACTCCGGAAATTTGATTTACTTGTAGAGCAGGGTTCCCCAACTGGTGGCCCATGGGCCGAATTAGGCCCGCTGGTGGTTTTATTTGGCCCCCTACTTTTTTTTATTTTTTTTGAATTTTCATTGTTGTACATAAAATACTGCAAAAACACCAGGAAATCAGCTCCAAGTGAGTTTTCATTTAGGAAATGTATTCCCACACATAAGAGAGACAGGTAATCGTATACAAATATAAGCAAGGTTTGAAATTATTGTTTTAGTCAAATATTATATCCGTTTAGGTTTCTTACGGTCAATTTGCAGTCTACAAATGATTTGTAATTATGTTCCGACTTTCCTCTCAAGTAAAATCAGCCCACAGCTGAATCTAGTTGATGATTCCTGTAGTAAAGTATATTGTTCCAAACAATATGTCTTAAAATGAAACAAATTCTAAAAAGGTAGTTTTTAGGTATTCATATTAATAGTTGTGAAAGGTTTTATTTCAGAACCAAGACATACATATTTTACAGTACACTATAAGAAGAATAATGACACCAAGATGTCTGTGTCATGTACTGTTCAAGGGGTCTTACAGGAGGCATGTATAGGTCTAAAAAGGATCTAAAATAGCTACTTTCATCATGATTTTCAACAGCAACAAAAAATGATGATACAAATGTAAAAAGCATGTCAAACATCCATCTCCCAATGAAGTTTCTGTGAGAATTGCCAGAACAATCTGAGATAGAAAAAATATTTTCCGCTGGCATGGAATCGCTCTATTGGGACATGACAGCTCCCCACAATCTAACTAACAAACAAACCTACTAATTATGTAACTAACTAACTAACCTACTAATTATCTAACTAACTAACTAACTAACTAACTAACTAACCTACTGATTATCTAACAAACGAACTAACCTACTGATTATCTAACTAACGGACTAACCTACTGATTATCTAACTAACGAACTAACCTACTAATTATCTAACAAACTAACTAACCTACTGATTATCTAACTAACTAACAAACTAACCTACTAATTATCTAACTAACTAACTAACTAAC
This sequence comes from Salmo salar, assembly GCF_965601325.2. Lineage (NCBI taxonomy): Eukaryota > Metazoa > Chordata > Actinopteri > Salmoniformes > Salmonidae > Salmo > Salmo salar. The sequence continues at coordinate 20,889,323 of NC_138314.1, read as the reverse complement.
TAACCTACTGATTATCTAACAAACGAACTAACCTACTGATTATCTAACTAACGGACTAACCTACTGATTATCTAACTAACGAACTAACCTACTAATTATCTAACAAACTAACTAACCTACTGATTATCTAACTAACTAACAAACTAACCTACTAATTATCTAACAAACTAACTAACCTACTGATTATCTAACTAACTAACTAACTAACTAACTAACTAACTAACTAACTAACTAACTAACTAACTAACTAACTAACTAACTAACTAACTAACCTACTGATTATCTAACTAACTAACTAACTAACCTACTGATTATCTAACTAACTAACCTACTGATTATCTAACAAGCTAACTAACCTACTGATTATCTAACTAACTAACCTACTGATTATCTAACTAACTAACCTACTGATTAACTAACTAACTAACTAACTAACTAACTAACTAACTAACTAACTAACTAACTAACTAACCTACTGATTATCTAACTAACTAACTAACTAACTAACTAACTAACTAACTAACTAACTAACTAACTAACTAACCTACTGATTATCTAACTAACTAACCTACTGATTATCTAACTAACTAACTAACCTACTAATTATCTAACAAACTAACTAACCTACTAATTATCTAACAAACTAACTAACCTACTGATTATCTAACTAACTAACTAACCTACTGATTATCTAACTAACTAACCTACTGATTATCTAACAAGCTAACTAACCTACTGATTATCTAACTAACTAACCTACTGATTATCTAACTAACTAACCTACTGATTATCTAACTAACTAACTAACTAACTAACTAACTAACTAACTAACTAACTAACTAACCTACTGATTATCTAACTAACTAACCTACTGATTATCTAACTAACTAACTAACTAACTAACTAACTAACTAACTAACTAACTAACTAACTAACTAACCTACTGATTATCTAACTAACTAACTAACTAACTAACTAACTAACTAACTAACTAACTAACTAACTAACTAACTAACTAACCTACTGATTATCTAACTAACTAACCTACTGATTATCTAACTAACTAACTAACCTACTAATTATCTAACAAACTAACTAACCTACTGATTATCTAACTAACTAACTAACCTACTGATTATCTAACTAACTAACTAACTAACCTACTGATTATCTAACAAGCTAACTAACCTACTGATTATCTAACTAACTAACCTACTGATTATCTAACTAACTAACCTACTGATTACCTAACTAACTAACTAACCTACTGATTATCTAACTAACTAACTAACTAACTAACTAACTAACTAACTAACTAACTAACTAACTATCTAACTAACTAACCTACTGATTATCTAACTAACTAACCTACTGATTATCTAACTAATTAACTAACCTACTAATTATCTAACAAATTAACTAACCTACTGATTATCTAACTAACTAACCTACTGATTATCTAACAAGCTAACTAACCTACTGATTATCTAACAAGCTAACTAACCTACTGATTATCTAACAAGCTAACTAACCTACTGATTATCTAACAAACTAACTAACCTACTGATTATCTAACAAACTAACTAACCTACTGATTATCTAACTAACTAACTAACCTACTAATTATCTAACAAACTAACTAACCTACTGATTATCTAACTAACTAACTAATCTACTGATTATCTAACAAACTAATCTACTGATTATCTAACAAGCTAACTAACCTACTGATTATCTAACAAGCTAACTAACCTACTGATTATCTAACAAACTAACCTACTGATTATCTAACAAACTAACCTACTGATTATCTAACAAACTAACTAACCTACTGATTATCTAACAAACTAACTAACCTACTGATTATCTAACAAACTAACTAACCTACTGATTATCTAACTAACTAACTAACTAACTAACTAACTAACTAACTAACTAACTAACTAACTAACTAACTAACCTACTGATTATCTAACAAACTAACTAACCTACTGATTATCTAACTAACTAACCTACTAATTATCTAACTAACTAACCTACTAATTATCTAACAAACTAACTGACCTACTGATTATCTAACTAACTAACTAACCTACTGATTATCTAACAAGCTAACTAACCTACTGATTATCTAACAAGCTAACTAACCTACTGATTATCTAACAAGCTAACTAACCTACTGATTATCTAACAAGCTAACTAACCTACTGATTATCTAACAAACTAACTAACCTACTGATTATCTAACAAACTAACTAACCTACTGATTATCTAACAAACTAACTAACTAACCTACTGATTATATAACAAACTAACTAACCTACTGATTATCAAACTAACCTACTGATTATCTAACTAACTAACTACTGATTATCTAACAAACTAACCTACTGATTATCTAACAAACTAACTAACCTACTGATTATCTAACAAACTAACTAACCTACTGATTATCTAACAAACTAACTAACCTACTGATTATCTAACTAACTAACCTACTGATTATCTAACAAACTAACTAACCTACTGATTATCTAACAAACTAACTAACCTACTGATTATCTAACTAACTAACCTACTAATTATCTAACTAACTAACCTACTAATTAACTCTAGCAAACAAACCTACTAATTAACTAATTATCTAACAAAAAAACGAACCTACTAATTATCTAACAAACAAACTGAAATAATGTGCTCAGAGTTATAAGGTTTTGAGGTTTTGGTTCAGCAAACCATCACCTCACTTTGGTGTGTGTGTCCGCGTGCATGTGTGGGCATGCATGTGTGTACATTTATTCTCAAACTGTGTGCATGACGAGGTGATTGTCTGTGTCTGAGTGTTAATGAGAACGTTTATCTATCAGTTTTCTGCTGAGTAACATTATGGCATAGCGAGGTTGTCCTCATCCCCTATTTACAAGGGATTTAGCCTAAAAATGAGACCACATTTTATGATAACGAAACAACTGTCAAAGCTTGACTATGAAATTGATCAAACTACTATATGAAGCAGTTTTTCAGAATAGCTCAGTCATAGGATTTAAGGATGACCAACCTAACAAATCAGTGACCACCACAGTGTAGAAGAGGTCTTACTTCCTTGGCTTCTCTGTCCTTTATGTACTGGCATTACTGAATACTGAATTGATGAAACACATTTCCCATGTCCTTTTCTCTGTGGAATAAACTGTCACACATTTTGAAAAGTGCCTCTTTGTCTTGTGTTTTAGCGCTACGGTATTTATTTTTAGAAAACGGCTAAACATTCTCTAGGCCTGGTGTTTCTTGGACCAATTTTAAGTCCAAGAATGATCTTTCTGTATGTATATTATCGCTCTGTGGGAACAGCAGGTTGCCACTCAACCGTACTGCGTTATCACTCTGTACTCCAGTGTGTGAAAGGCTCCCATGGAGGCTCTCTCATTCTGTCTGCAGTAGGCAGCTTTCACTCAGCCAGCCAGTCACTGCTCCCCTACGCCACCCACCCCACCCCAGCCTGCCTCTGTAGAGTGACAGACAGGTGACTGGGGCTATGTGTTTGGTCTTCTAATTGCAGTAATCATAGCGGCGTGTGATTACTACCACAGTGTATTTGACACATGCAGAGCCCTTAATGTTCACAATGCTGAAAAACACCTGTGCTTAACAATCCTCCTCAAACTGTGGAGAGCACTTCAACAACAATTTCCTGTCCAATGTTTGAATTGGAGGAAATATTTGTCTTATCAATTCAAGAAAGCATACTTTCAAGACATCGGATTGTCCAAATGTTAACATAAGTATAATATTTGTAACATGTTATAATGGTAAAAATGTCCACAATAAATTAAATATCTTGTGTCCTGTGAAGTGAAATGAAATATTATCTTGTGTCCTATGAATTGGGTAATAGTATAAAGTTGCTATCAGAGTGGCATTTTTGTGTGACATCATCTGGTTGAATTACTTATAGTATAAATAAATCAGGGAATATGTACAGTACCAGTCAAAAGTTTGGACACCTTCTCATTGAAGGATTTTCATTTATTTTTACTATTTTCTACATTGTAGAATAATAGTGAAGACATCAAAACTATGAAATAACACATGGAATCATGTAGTAACCGAAAAAGTGTTAAACAAATCAAAATATATTTATATTTTAGATTCTTCAAAGTAGCCACCCTTTGCCTTGATGACAGCTTTGCACACTCTTGGTATTCTCTCAAACAGCTTCACCTGGAATTATTTTCCAACAGTCTTGATGGAGTTTTTTTATTTTAATTTTATTTAACCTTTATTTAACTAGGCAAGTCAGTTAAGAACAAATTCTTATTTACAATGACAGCCTACCAAATGCAAAAGCCTCCTTCGGGGACGGGGGCTGGAATTTACAAAAAGAAAATGCTGAGCACTTGTTGGCAGCTTTTCCTTCACTCTGTGGTCCAACTCATCCCAAACCATCTCAATTGGGTTGAGGTCGGGTGATTGTGGAGGCCAGGTCATCTGATGCAGCACTCCATCACTCTCCTTTTGGGTCAAATAGCCCTTACACAGCCTGGAGGTGTGTTGGGTCATTGTCCTGTTGGAAAACAAATGATCGTCCCTCTAAGCACAAACCAGATGGGATGGTGTATTGCTGCAGAATGCTGTGGTAGCCATGCTGGTTAAGTGTGCCTTGAATTCTAAATAAATCACTGACAGTGTCACCAGCAAAGCACCATCACACCTCCTCCTCCATGCTTCACGGTGAGAACCACACATGTGGAGATCATTCGTTCACCTACTTTGCGTCTCACAAAGACACGGCGGTTGGAACTAAAAATCTCAAATTTGGACTCATCAGACCAAAGGATAGATTTCCGGTGGTCTAATGTCCATTGCTCGTGTTTCTTGGCCCAAGCAAGTCCCTTCTTCTTATTGGTGTCCTTTAGTAGTGGTTTCTTTGCAGCAATTAGACCATGAAGGCATGATTCACGCAGTCTCTGAAAAGTTGATGGAATAGCCTTCATTTCTCAGAACAAGAATAGACTGACGAGTTTCAGAAGAAAGTTATTTGTTTCTGGCCATTTTGAGCCTGTAATCGAACCCACAAATGCTGACGCTCCAGATACTCAACTAGTCTAAAGAAGGCCAGTTTTATTGCTTCTTTAATAATTTTCAGCTGTGCTAACATAATTGCATAAGGGTTTTCTAATGATCAGTTAGCCTTTTAAAATAATAAACTTGGATTAGCTAACACAATGTGCCATTGGAACACAGGAGTGATGGTTGCTGATAATGGGCCTCTATACACCTATGTAGATATTCCATTAAAAATCAGCCGTTTCCAGCTTCAAGTCATTTACAACATTAACAATGTCTACACTGTATTTCTGATAAATTTGATGTCATTTTAATGGACAAAAAATGTGCTTTTCTTTAAAAAACAAGGGCATTTCTATGTGACCCCAAACTTTTGAACAGTAGTGTAACTCTGGATCTTCTTTTCCTCATGAGATCCAGTTTCATCATAGTGCTTCATGGTTTTTGCGACTGCACTTGAAGGAACTTTCAAAGTTCTTGGAATTTTCCATATTGTCTGACCTTCATGTCTTAAAGTAATGATGGAATGTCATTTCTCTTAGCTTATTTGAGCTGTTCTTGCCATAATATGGACTTGGTCTTTTACCAAAAAGGGGATATCTTCTGTATACCACCCCTACCTTGTCACAATACAACTGATTGGCTCAAACTCATTACGAAGGAAATAAATTCCACAAATTCCACAAATTAACGTTTAACAAGGCACACCTGTTAATTGAAATGCGTTCCAGGTGACTACCTCATGAAGCTGGTTGAGAGAATGCCAAGAGTGTGCAAAGTTGTCATCAAGGCAAAGGGTGTCTACTTTGAAGAATCTCAAATATAACATATATTTTGATTTAACACTTTTTGGGTTACTACATGATTCCATATGTGTTATTTCATCGTTTTGATGTCTTCACAGTTATTCTGCAATGTAGAAAATAGCAAAAATATAGAATCCCTGGAATGAGTAAGTTTGTTTAAACTGTTGACTAGTACTGTATATGAGTAGCACCTTACAATACGTTTGTGTCCAATGTCCCCCCCACCTTCCCTCCATGTTGTGTTATCATATTTTATTCCTAGGGTTTAACGGCAGGGGGCAGTAACGCCCCACGTAAGACAGTGTTGCTGCTGTCTGCAAATTAAGCCTCGCCTGCTTAGATTCCTCTTCTGGTTGTGATTGTTCAACAGCTTGGTGATAAAGGTATGATTGTGCTTGGTTTAGCTCATGGCATCAGGTGTGTCAACCAGGTTAGGTATTAGGCCAAAATAAGACTATGTTGTTCTCCTGGACCAATATGCCCTCCCATCCGTCCCTATACACATACCAGGCCAAGGTCTGCACCACTGCAGATAAGGATGATAGTACTGTAATTTGATATTGAACACACTTTCCATAGATGGCACGTCAAGGGGAAATATGCAGTTGCTACATACATTTTTGGACTTAAATAAATTACATAATTGAGTTATATGTACCCAATGATTCTTGAAGAATATAAGTTACAAATGCCTCATGAGCTTAGTTCAACTCATGTACCCCATCAGAACCCCCAATATATCAAGGCTATCCAAACACTGTATAGCCTCAACATGGTTAAGACTATACTTTTAATATCATAGATGGTCAGTCCTTGCATCCACAGGTCTGTCTATGATTTTGAGAGTGGTTACATTTCTCCAGCCCCATCCTTCAGCTTTTTACCAAAACAGTGGTGGGGAAACACTTTGTTTAAAATGCGGACTGCCCCTTTGAAGTGATATCATATATTATGATTGGGCAATACCATTCTGAACCAGCACTGCATGTACTTTGGGGATATATGTGAATTTGTACACTATTATGATGTAAGAAAGCTCTATTTTACTCAGAATTTTCAATCACATTACAGGAGTCATTTATTCCACTTTAAACATATGTGTTTATCCTGGACTAAGTTACAATTGTTGCAGTAATGCCTCCCACCAGGGATGTTTAGGACTAATATTATATGCAATCGCATGGCCTTAAATGGCTATACAAGTCATAATAGCAGATCTCACACGCAGATTTCTTTTAATTACATTTCAGGACTTTTTTGGAAGTAAAAATGTTTGACCATTAAAAATAAAATGTTCCCTTAACCCTAACCCCAAAAACCCTAACCTTGACCCGAAACCCTAAACCTAACCCTTAAGCTTAAAATAGCATTTAAACAAATTCAGGACATGAAAAAAGTTGTCAGAACAAAAAAGTTCTACGTTGTCAGGACATTCGGGTTAATTGTTAGGACATTGGGGTCCTGATAAGGTAGGAAAACAACTATACACACACACACACTGGCCTAAAATAGCCTTTTTCCTTTTGGGGACCGACGAAATGTCCCCAGTTGTCCGAATTTTCCTTGTTTTACAATCCCTTGTGAGGACTTCTGGTCCCCACAAGGATAGCAAAACCACACACACACACACACACACACATAATTGTGACCATTAAATGATGTAGATGATAATGATTCTTTCATACTCTGACTTTTCTGACTGGTGATAATACACATTGTGAGACGATTAATGAAAAACAGTTCAGGAGTGCTCACAAAAAAAGTTTACCTGGAATACACTTCTTCCTCACATCCTTGTTGCCATGGAAACCATGGTCAAAATGTCAGCTGTCTGCATTTCTCTGAGACTGAGAGACTCTCTCTGATGATAAAGCTATGCAGCCACCATTTGTACAATGGTAACCAGTATCCATTTGTCCACAGAGACGTTTGTGCTACTTATATCTGCACATGCGCAGGCCCTCTTGGACCTTTAGTTGTCAGGAAGAAAGGTCCAGGAATAGTCTGATCCACAGCCACTCCGTATTATTTTCTTACTTGGTAATTTATTTGCTTCGGGTAATTAGAACATTGAAACTTGCACACCATTTCAGATGTTAACTGAGTTTAAGGACACACCTGTCTCTCATTCTCCATACTGAGAACGTGACGTGCGTGTGTGTGTGTGTGTGTGTGTGTGTGTGTGTGTGTGTGTGTGTGTGTGTGTGTGTGTGTGTGTGTGTGTGTGTGTGTGTGTGTGTGTGTGTGTGTGTGTGTGTGTGTGTGTGTGTGTGTGTGTGTGTGTGTGTGTGTGTGTGTGTGTGTGTGTGTGTGTGTGTGTGTGAGTGAGAGAGAGAAAGAGCCCAAGATATTGTATTGCACATTGATACACATAGAGACAGGCTTGAGTAGAAACAGCAGTGCCCCCACCCTGCTCCCTCCCGATAGACCCCTACTCCCACCTCCCCTACTCGCACCTCCCACCTCCCCTACTCCCACCTCCCCTACTCCCACCTCCCCTACTCCCACCTCCCACCTCCCACCTCCCGATAGACCCCTACTCCCACCTCCCCTACTCGCACCTCCCACCTCCCCTACTCCCACCTCCCACCTCCCCTACTCCCACCTCCCCTACTCCCACCTCCCACCTCCCACCTCCCGATAGACCCCTACTCCCACCTCCCCTACTCCCACCTCCCCTCTCCCACCTCCCACCTCCCGATAGACCCCTACTCCCACCTCCCACCTCCCACCTCCCCTCTCCCTGTATCAGAAAAAGGGGTTCTGCTTTCCATTTGAACCCAATGTGATCCAGATGAGGGGTTTCCATAGGTAGGAGCGGCGAGGCCGGGCCCAGGGTCTTCACGGGTCACTTTTAATTTACCACAGAGCTCAGCACACAGAGTCAAAACACACAGGACCCGTTCACAGAACAGGCCAGGAAAGAATTTACACGTTACACCTTTATTCATTACCATATCAAGTGGTAACTCAAGGGCTTACAAGATATCATTTTCAATACTGTTTGTCATTTATGTAAGCACGCGAATGCATATTCATTAAGTAGAGTTTCTTTTTTTATTTTGCACAGTAAGCATGACTTTTTAGGGATTCACTGTCATATTGCAGGCTATCATTGTAAATAAACATTTCTTCAAAATGTATAAAGATTAAATTAATTGGAGAGCAGTGCTGTATATATCTGGTGTAAGGGGGAGACAAAGGAGAGAGACAGCGGGAAAAGTAGGTTGGCTAGATTTCTTTTCTTGCTTGGTCTAAATTAACTCCTCTTGCAAGAATGTTTTAGATTTGACCAATTCTTTTACTTTTTTAGTTCTGTCCCTTTGTATGCTCCGCTCCTCTTCAACACTAAAGTAGGGAGTTCCCTGGAATAACCAGAGATACTGTGTGCTGGAATAGCAGCAGATTGCTTCAAACAGAATTTGTCTCTAAGCTGTAAAAGATGGTGAGGGAGGAGAGAGAAGCTAAGCTTGGGAAATATGTATTTCCACAGTGCTCTAATCATTGTGACAGTGCCTGCCCATGCACAGTTTAAAATAGTAAATCTGATCGAAGACATTTCAAGGGCTGAATAGTGATGGCTCTCCCTGAATCAGTGAGGGTGCCCGTGCGAGGCTGTGTGCAGTTGTGATTGGGAGCTTGTAGGAATGTTTTAGCCAATGTCTTGATTGCAAGTATGTCTATCAGCTGTATGTTTTGTATGTGCTGTATGTTTATCTATCTAACACTTTGGTGATCATATCAGACAACCAGGAAACCTACAATTCCCAGACTGTGTCCTGTAGTCTTTTCCATACTGGACTGAGAGGAAGAAACCCCGTTCACTGTGGTTTTGAATAAGCACATATGTGTTTTTGAGCGTGTGTATCTATGTACCTCAGGCACTAGGAAAGGGGAATAAAGAGGGTAATGGGGTTGGCCTAGTATTTCAAATTTACCCCCAATTCACCTCTAGGGGGAGGGGGAAGGAGGGCAAAGTGTGGGTAAATTGCATAAAATCCTCCCTGGTGCATTCTCAAAACCACCCTAAATAGCAGCATTACTCAGTGCTCTAAAACAGCCAATAAACACATGTCCATGTATCTGTTTCTGTGCCAAGGCTGTTTAACAAAACATGTTTTACATTACAGGTTGTAACTCACCTGAAAAACCCAGGAGTACACTAAGTCTCAACAACGTTATGATGAAGCGTCTATGGTTTAATACACAGGGTTTAATACCATGGCACAACATTAAAAGTAATGATCTTGCTCCAGTGTTATTGATGGGTCACTCTGGGAGACTGGAAAATATACACACATACACTTCCACACTCTCAAATGAAGCACATATACTGTACTAGCTAACACACTCAAATAAACACACAGAATCAGGTCACATTTCAGTCCGCTGCTGGGAACAGGATTTGAGTTTAGGTTTTTCTAAAATAATGTAATAGTTATGCTCTGGAAAGCTTTAAAATGTATCATATAGTAAATTAAGCATACAAGCTGATTTGAAAACTGGGGGAACCATAAATTGGGGGAACATAAAACATGTAATTCCATTTACAATGAACAAAAATATAAACGCAACATGTAAAGTGTTGGTCCCATGTTTCATGAGCTGAAATAAAAGATCCTAGAAATGTTCCATATGCACAAAAAGCTTATTTCTCTCAAATTTTGTGCACAAATTTGTTTACATCCCTGTTAGTGAGCATTTCTCCTTTGCCAAGATAATCCCTCCACCTGACAGGTGTGGCATATCAAGAAGCTTATTAAACAGCATGATCATTACACAGGTGCACCTTGTGCAGGGGAAAATAAAAGGCTACTCTATAAAATGTGCAGTTTTGTCACACAACACAATGCCACAGATGTCTCAAGTTTTGAGGGAGCGTGCAATTGGCATGCTGACTGCAGGAATGTCCAGATAATTGAATGTTCATTTCTCTACCATAAGCCATCGTTTTAGAGAATTTGGCAGTACTTCCAACCGGCCTCACAACCGCAGACCACGTGTAACCACGCCAGCCCAGGACCTCCACATTCGACATCTTCACCTGCGGGATCGTCTGAGACCAGCAACCCGGACAGCTGACAAAACTGAAGAGTATTTCTGTCTGTAATAAAGCCCTTTTGTGGAGAAAAACTCATTCTGATTGGCTGGGCCCGGCTCCCAAGTGGGTGAGCATATGCCATTCCAGGCCCACCCATGGCTGTGCCCCTGCCCAGTCATGTAAAATCCATAGATTAGGGCCCAATGAATTTATTTCAATTGACTGATTTCCTTATATGAACTGTAACTCAATAAAATCATATAAATTGTTGTATGTTATGTTTATATTTTTGTTCAGTATGGATTCATTCCAATCCCATAACATTGAGAAGCAAACTGCTTTTTAAAAGTTTAACTGCAAGAGTACTCTTTTTACATCTCACTTCTGAAATAAAAATGGCCAACGAAACAAAAGATCTGTTTTCCTTTTAATTATTATTCTTTTTCTTATTGCTAGGTAATCTAATTCCTTCCTGTGTCATAAATTTAGCCAAAGTAATCTGCAGCTTGTTAAATTGCTAATGGATACAGACAGAGCTTTGAGCCTCAGTGGTCATGTTATTCTGGGCTTTAGGACTAGAAGTATTGGGGAGGATGAATGGGGTTGGTTTTTTTTTGGAAGTACAATAAGGGCTTTTACACCAGGCCAGTACAGGAAAATGGTCAGAGAGAGAGTGAGAGATTTAAAAGTAATTTCTAAGAACAGCGTGATCTCTCTCTGACAGTGAAGGGCAGGTGTATGTGTCTATATAAATAGATGGATGGTGCACCTTGCATGTGACTTTAAACTTGCCAAAATGAGTTTTATCTGCAATTCATTGTTTGAATGAGAAAATGTGTATGTCTGAACCACTGATCATAGAATGAATCCACCTATACCTCCTGGAACATAACTTCACCTGAGGCTAGAGATGCTGCTCCAGAGCTGTTCCCTAAAAACCTTTTTTTACCCTCATTCTTCCTTCATGTCCTTCCCCCTTTCCTTATCTCTCCTCATATCCTCCATTGTACCATTTGACACAATTTGTCTTGTTTCCTTTTACATGTCCCCCCTCCTCATCTCATTTCTCCCCACCCCAAAGTCCTGTGTAAAAATGGTGATATTAAGTCAGCGACCCGGTGCTTTCTAAACTGTCACCTTTACCCCCGCGTTCAGCCAACATGGCGAGGCTAGATAAGCGGACAGGCAGAGAGGCCCAATCTATCAGGCACGGCGCTGAATGATGGACAGTAATTAAAAGTTAGCTAATAACCTCTTCACACCTGACATTTCAACAGGGAGGTCCTGGACACCATTATCTACATATAGATTAAAAGGCGTAATTGGCGGGGAGATAGGGTTAGGAGGATTGAGAAAGGAAGAGAAAAAATCCCAGGCCATCACCAAACCATTAAGTGGAATATCTGAGTGACACTGATTTTGCTCCTCTGCCTAATGTGACAGGAATTTAGCTGAACTAAAATTCTGAATGAATGAAGCCTATCTCACCGCGATTATTACCGAGGCAAACACTGGCCATGGAAAATAGCTTTAATTTCATCATAATTGCTAGATGGACGTGACTCGTTAGAGACACAATGTTCAGAGTGGGGAGGGAGGGAGGGAGGGAGCGAGGAGGACTCTGGAAAAACGATTAGCCTTTCCGAAGTATTTATTATATGTGCTTCTATACCTTCATACTCCTGTATGGCTATGAGGAGGGACATGTTATAAACTGGAGAATACATGCTTTTTCCACATGGACAAATAAAGTGAGGTGGTATTATTATTTACAAGTTAATATGAAATAGTTTGGCCTTTTTTATTTTGTTACTAATCTCTACAAATGCAATTACCAATTAAAGGCAAAATGCCTTAGCTGGCAGTCAGTATTTTATCTTGTGTTTCACACTAGAATCTACAGGTTCATATAATCATACGCTTCAACTGAGACTTGGTACCTTTGAAGAAAAAGTCCCACTAGCATCCACAAAACCAGGAATAATTCCAACAGCTCTGTGTGTGTGCAGATGAAGCTCCCATTAGAGTAATCACACAGTGCATATTTGGCTCCTCTTAATTGTAAGTGCTAACACATTGCTCTGGGTATTCAGTCACAAGGGCCTCGGTTCAGCCAGGGGAGAGAAATAAACTCGGAACATTCTACAATACCTCCCAGCAGCATATTTACATGGATCTCTATCACGTGTCTGGGGAAGATCTGCTGTTACTTTATAGTACTATGATATATTTAAGGCTGTTGTGGAGAACTGTAATACTGCCTCTCATTGATTGTAGTCTGTTACATTGATACTGTCTTGCACGGCATTAAGGTTGTTGACATGGTTTTCAACAGATAGAATTCTTTGTGTGCCATTAATTACATTGTGGGGTCAAGAGCCCTCTCTAGCAGTCACAGTAACTGTAATCATTGACGTATCAGAGTGATATTTATCCAGGACCAGGTTGAAGTTGAAATGGAGGCATTCATCTGCTTCTGTCTCACCGCTGTCATTCTCTACTCACACAGAGCACATCCCTGTGGAACATGTTATAGGTCTCGTATGCTCCTGGCTCCTGGCCACTAGATGTCCCTGTTGCCCCAGTGTCAGGACCATGTTTCGTTGTGGCAGCGTCTGTCCATGACCTGTCTCTCCAGAGCCCAAGCTCATCCATCATGTCCAGAGGTGCTAGTCCCTCCAACACCCAAATCAGAAGAAAACACCTATTTTCCTCACTTTTCCCTCCCATCTTTCCATCTCTCTAAACCTCTCTCTCTTTCCCTCTATTTTCCTTCCTCTCCTGTCCTGTTCCCACTCTCCGATAAAGCGATCACTTTACTGTTTACACTGCAGGACTGGTGTTGTTAACAGGTGTAGGGTAATGGGATCTCTACTAGCAGCTAGGCACTGAGAGGGTTGTACTCCCTGGGCCCCCCTCTCTCTCCTCTCCCCCCCACACACCCGTCTGATGCATTACACCCACCATTCATCTAAATTATGTCACTGGCAATGAGCAATCTGCTTAATCTGGTCTAAACGAAGCGCAGGGTTTGTTACTGTTGACACGTCCTCAGCACTCACTTCTCCTGATTACTGTCAGGCCCTGTAGGAGTGACAGCTGGGCCCCCCACACAGCCAGCCACACAGCCAGCCACACAGCCAGCCACACAGCCAGCCACACAGCCAGCCACACAGCGAGCCAGCCAAGGGAAAGAAGGGAAGGGGTACTTCAGTGCTGTGAGTTCCAAGGTAACAAGCTAAAACACTACCACTACTGACCTCTCTGCAGCTGTGGGTGCACCAAGACAAGGCCTAATCGCCAAACTCAACCAATAGGGGCAGGGCACAGGAGGGTAGATGTGAATGGCATGGGGTATTAAACCTGTCTAACTTCAGCAAGTAAATGCATTAGTGTTCCCTCACCCCTGCCATTTTGTTCCACTCCTGCCATTTTGGCTCCTCTGTCTCTGTTCTCCCACCCTTCCCCAAGGCCCCCCCCCCCTTTCCCCCCATTTATGTTTAATTCCTTTCTCTCCTGCTGTCTCGCTCTCTCTCCAAAATCCTCTCAGCTGCAAGGCAGATGTTGAGGCATTCTCTTTCTTTGACTATTTCTTTCTATAACTTTCTTTATTTTCAGAAATACAAAGTATGTTTGTATGGCTCTGAGGTCAGGCTGTTTGACCACACAGATAGCATCTGTAAAGGCCGGCAGCAGCAGAATACTGATCTCTATAATTGCCATTGAGCATATCATCAATCTGTTGGACACACGCCAACAAAATAACTCATAAACAGAAAGGTTTAAACAAAATCCCACCTGTGAAAATTCCCAACATTTCTCTTGATTTCTCATGATTTTACAAAAGAATGAAATGTTCTATGGGTATTCTCTATCACTCCAGTCTATGTTCTTGGCAGGGCCAGTTTGCAATAGGGGACCCCCGTGACAAAAATGAGGGGGGGGGTTATCAACATGTGGAGCTAATTAATCTCAGTTTATGGCTTTGTTTTCAAAGAATGTAAATGGTGAACAGTCTACTTCTGGACAGAATTACTGGCAAAGGGCCAACCCTCATACTTCACCCCCTTATCTCTCTCATTATCTCTCTCCTATTCTCTTCTCTCCTATTCTCTCTCTCCCATTCTGTCTCTCCTATTCTCTCTCTCATATTCTCTCTCTCCTACTCTCTTCTCTCCCATTCTGTCTCTCCTATTCTCTTCTCTCCTATTCTCTTCTCTCCTATTCTCTCTCTCCTATTCTCGCTCTCCTATTCTCTCTCTCCTATTCTCTCTCTGCTATTCTCTCTCTGCTATTCTCTTCTCTCCTATTCTCTTCTCTCCTATTCTCTTCTCTCCTATTCTCTTCTCTCCTATTCTCTTCTCTCCTATTCTCTCTCTCCTATTCTCTCTCCTCCTATTCTCTTCTCTCCTATTCTCTCTCTCCTATTCTCTTCTCTCCTATTCTCTTCTCTCCTATTCTCTTCTCTCCTATTCTCTCTCTCCTATTCTCTCTCTCTCCTATTCTCTCTCTCTCCTATTCTCTTCTCTCCTATTCTCTTCTCTCCTATTCTCTTCTCTCCTATTCTCTTCTCTCCTATCCTCTCTCCTATTCTCTCTCTCCTATTCTCTCTCTTTCCTATTCTCTCCCTCCTATTCTCTCTCTCCTATTCTATTTTCTCCTATTCTCTCTCTCTTATTCCCTCTCTTATTCTCTCTCTCCTATTCTCTCTATCCTATTCTCTCCTATGTTCTCTCTCTCCTATGTTCTTCTCTCCTATGTTCTCTCTCTCCTATTCTCTTCTCTCCTATTCTCTCTCTCCTATTCTCTCTCTCCTATTCTCTCTCTGCTATTCTCTCTCTGCTATTCTCTTCTCTCCTATTCTCTCTCCTATTCTCTCTCTCTCCTATTCTCTTCTCTCCTATTCTCTTCTCTCCTATTCTCTTCTCTCCTATTCTCTCTCTCCTATTCTCTCTCTCCTATTCTCTCTCCTATTCTCTCTCCTATTCTCTTCTCTCCTATTCTCTTCTCTCCTATTCTCTTCTCTCCTATCCTCTCTCCTATTCTCTCTCTCCTATTCTCTCTCTTTCCTATTCTCTCCCTCCTATTCTCTCTCTCCTATTCTATTTTCTCCTATTCTCTCTCTCTTATTCTCTCTCTTATTCTCTCTCTCCTATTCTCTCTATCCTATTCTCTCTATCCTATTCTCTCCTATTCTCTCTCTCCTATGTTCTTCTCTCCTATTCTCACTCTCCTATTCTCTTCTCTCCTATTCTCTCTCTCCTATTCTCTTCTCTCCTATTCTCTTCTCTCCTATTCTCTCTCTCCTATTCTCTCTCTCCTATTCTCTTCTCTCTAATTCTCTTCTCTCCTCTTCTCTCCTATTCTCTCTCTCCTATTCTCTTCTCTCCTATTCTCTTCTCTCCTGTGCACTTCTCTCCTATTCTCTATTCCCTTCACTCCTCTCTCTAACCAAAATCACTCCAGCTGTCCAATCAGTCCCCTGGATACAGTAAGATGTATTAGCTTGCTAATGTGAGATACAGTATGTGACCAAACTGAAACACACCTTCTGATGTTGACTTGTTAACTAGAGGGAGGAGGGGAGAGGAAATGCTCTAGAAAAGCTAGTGCTACAGTGAGGGACAGATAGAAACTGAAATAAGCCACCCCAGACTGTTCTCTCTGCTACCGCACGGCAAGCGGTACCGGAACGCCAAGTCTAGGTCCAAGAGGCTTCTAAACAGCTTCTACCCCCACACCATAAGACTCCTGAACATCTAATCAAATGGTTACCCAGACTATATGCATTACCCCTCTCTCTTTTACATCGCTGCTACTCTCTGTTGTTATCATCTATTCATAGTCACTTCAATAACTCTACCTACATGTACATATTACCTCAACTAACCGGTGCCCCCGCCTGCTCGCGGCCCCCTGTATATAGTCTCACTATTGTTATTTTACTGCTGCTCTGTAATTACTTGTTACTTATATTTCTTATTCGTATCCATATTTTTATAAACTGCATTGTTGGTTAGGGGTTCGTAAGAAAGCATTTCACTGTATTCGACGCATGTGACTAATACAATTTATTTGATTTGAAATAAGATGCCCCTAAAGCACAGGTTCTACAAGTATTTCCTTACTTCCTTTTGTTAACCTGGTTGAATGTGTAAATCTTCCTTCAATATACTGCATCTTATGCCTCCCCGTTTCCTCCAATGAACAATCCACTAAAGGTTTACCCTGTTTTATTATTGCATTATTAAATGTTATGTCTCAGGGGGACAAAGGGAATCAATATACCCTGTAAAGAGTAGTAATCATGTCAAATCCACCAGGATCATTGCTTTTTACTGGAGAGAGATGTGGTGTGGGCTTCTCACCCAAAACCAGGAAATATAAATAATACTGTGATTATTGATAGAAATAATGATCAATACTTAGTTTATTATCTCAAATCTCCAAGACACGTCCCCCAAGCGTTTAGTACAGTATCCATATTTTACACCCAAATGCCAGGCACTTGTCTTGTTCATAGAACATCTCACAGAAAGCCATTTCACAACATTTGCATCATTCCTTAGATGTCTAGACATTGTATGGTTGTCTTTTTTTTCTACTCCTACGACTAAAAACCTTCAATCTGACGGTCTAGTATGTCATCTCCTATGAGAGCAGTATTTGACTGAAGTCACAATGTAGGCAGTACAAAGCGTCTTCATTGGTCCATATTTATAAAGGTGTCGCTATTACTGACACATTTCCTTATAGGAACAAATCACCAGTAGGGAATGGAGGAGCCTGTATGGTAATGTTTGAAGCTTTGTGCTACTGCAGTCATCTGGTCTGAGATCAGTGCTGCGTGACGTTCACAGCACCCAGGGGGGTTTGTGAAGAGGGACTGTTTTTCTGTCCCCCCCTGAGAATCCTAAAGATTTAGAAAATGAGTTCTTTCCCCTCCCTCTTGCAGGTGGTAACTAGGGAGTTGGTGGTTTGGGAGGAGTGGGGATTGCTGTACTACTCAAACTAATGCTCACACTCATCTACCTCATGATGAGAGAGACCGAGAGACCGAGAGACCGACAGACCGAGAGACCGACAGACCGACAGACCGAGAGACCGACAGACCGAGAGACCGAGAGACAGAGAGACCGACAGACCGAGAGACAGAGAGACCGACAGACCGACAGACCGAGAGACAGGGAGACCGAGAGACCGAGAGACAGGGAGACCGAGAGACCGAGAGACAGGGAGACCGAGAGACCGAGAGACCGAGAGACCGAGAGACCGAGCCCATAGGCCCTAACTACCGGCAACACTAACTTACCACTATGGCAGAAATTGCACTCAGTTGGAAAAAAATGTGTTGGTTGAAAAATGATGTGCTATTGATTGTTTAATGGGTTGAATAGACTACAATCGCTAATATTGTATTGTAGATGTTGGTGTATCATAGATTGTTTGTGGTTATGTGTGCTCTATCATTACATACCACTGCTCTCCATGCCGATACGCCTGCTCCAGTTGGATGGCATTGAACTCACACAGAGGTGACTACACAAGGGATTGAGTTTAGCAACAAGTCGATAGCTGAAGCACACACTGCCGGAGGTAATAGAAGTGGTGTGTGTGTGGAGGGGGTCTGCGGTCCGTCACTGGGCCTGGGTATTCCTCCACTGCCTCATTAGGACTGATTTACACCACAGTCAGGTGAGTAGGCAGGCAGGAACACCCCCCCCCCCCCTCTCTCACACACACACACACACACACACACACACACACACACACACACACACACACACACACACACACACTGCCCTGACTTTCTTCCTCTCTCCTTTACTGTCTCTCTCCCTATCACCCCCTCTCATTTTCCTGCCATGCACAGACAATGGGGCCCTGGAGAGTACCGGCTTCTGCTGAATTATTCAAAACAGCAGTGGCATCAAGCCGGGGAGTGAAGGAGAGAGGAAGGAGGAAGAGGACAGAGAGAGGGGAGGGAGAGCAAGCAAGAAAGAGAGTCAGAAAGAGCAAGCAGAGGGAGAGACAGAAACATGGTAATGTGGGGAGAGAGAAAGAGCGAGAGGGAGAAAGAGAGAATTTAGCATGAGGGCCTGCTGTACAAATTGATGGAAAGTTGTGTTGGGAGGAAAACAAACAACATTATAAAATCAATATACACAAATAACAAATGTGCAGTTAAAATTGGCAATAAACATTATTTGGGTGCGTCTATAAGTTGTTGTTGTTCGTATGTATAAGTTTGTATATGGATTAAAAAACAATTAAAAAACATATTATAAAAAATAAAAATAATAAAATGGGCAATGTACACAGATTTCTTTCCTCAGGGCCGTGGGGTGAGACAGGGATGCAGCTTGAGCCCCACCCTCTTAAACATTTATATCAATGAATTAGCGAGGGCTCTAGACTAGTCTGAATTTCCACTGCGCTGTGTCAGCACAGTGGACAGAGCGTGCCGCGGTGTGTGTAAGGGGCCTATGGAAAGCCACTGTGGCGATTAGGTATGCCTCCTTTGGGTTTCCATAAAAAGCAGGAAAAAATGCTTCTCATCTCTGTGGCAGGCTAAGTGAATAACATGATACGCCTCCACCTGTAGTATTTGATTTGTATTTATAAGGGCCGGGTCAAGTTTACCAGTCGGGCCCTGTTGGAGGCCTACTGTCTCATTCCTCCTCCTCTGCTGTTCCTATGGGGGGCACTCTGCAGGAGTGTCTGCCCTTTGGTTAGGTGTGTGAGGTTTTCATTCTGACATCGACTGACACTAAATTGAAGCCTGGAGAGGACAGGGTGCGCTCTGACACTTTCTCCGGGCTTGGAGAGAAAATGACTGCACCGCAAAATGTTCCTGGGTGTGGCATGGAAGTTGTGTTACTGCTTGGGGGTCTGGAGACAACCCCAGTGTCCACTGTGCATTGTTAGGGGGAGAATGCTCCCTTACCTGCTTCAACAAAGGCCCATGTGGGGAAGGCCCCCGCATCGCCAAAAGGTTAGTGGACAGTGTTAAGGGCCTGTGCAAAATGTTAATCTGACTCGGAGCAACTGCTATGATGTTCCTTTATTTGCTCTGCCAATCTACATTCACCATATTGACACCATGTTGGTCAATATGTATCATGTACCCAGTGTTCGTTTGGAATGTGCCATTCTGCCTTGCTGTCACATGTCCATTAGTTTGGGTAGTGTGTGTGTCTAAGAGTAGTGGTTAGAAATATTGACCCGTAATAATTTAAGTTGAAGGGAAAATGACCACTGCTACATCCTGACAATGTTTATGCGGTTACTTGTTATGTGTGAGGAACGTGTCTGGAGCATCATTTAAAATGTTGGGACCAGAATAAGGGGAGGGGTGTGCGGTCGAAGATGTTACTTTCAATGTGTCAATGTTTATCAATGCCCCGTGAAATATATATTCATCAGTGAAGTTACTGTTAATCCCAACATATTCCCCCATTCATTTGGAAATGTAGGTAATTCATTAAATATAATATACATTCACACCATTCTCATTCTCCAAGTGAAAAAGTTGTTTGGAGAGCTCACAAACTGTGCAACTTTTGGTTTATTTAATTATATTCACCAGATTACTGTCAATTTCTTCATTGTGTTTGTTTGGAGAGCATGTGTCCGGTTTCTCCGTCATGTTTAATGTTGTGTGAACACGCGCGTTTTAGCGTGCATAAATATACCTGGCCTGTGTTCCAAGAATAGGTGTGGCCAACTGTAATTAAGTGCCCATTAAGTGTCACTTTTGGGTAACTGAAGGGGCGGCTGTCTCTGAGCCTGGTAGACCCCACCTGTGCTTTATTGCCTGATGAGGGCCTTTTTCTTTTCAATGCTGACATTTTGAAGTCAGAACTTTGTGTATATATTTTGTAAATATCACCGTCATCTTTGAAACACCAGCGCTGTGTAAATAAATCCAACACTCATTTGGACCTCTATCCCCCTGCTGAATTGTTGTCCTTACAACTTCTAGAAGACCCCTTTTTCATGCTGATACAGCACAGCTTTGTCCTGGCGCCGGGTCTGTCACCAAACAAAGAATTCAAAAAATTCACTAAATGGGACAAACACCCAATTGATCTGCATGCAGAATTCTGCAAAAATATCCTTAGCATATAACGTAAAACCCCAAATAATTGGTTCAGGGCAGAATTAGGACTATACCCACTAAGTATCAAAATTCAAAAAAGAGTTGTTCAATTTTACAACCACATAAAAGGAAGCGATGCCCAAACATTCCACGACAAAGCCATAACCTGCAAATGAGATTAACCTAGGGAAGAGTCCCCTCAGCCAGCTGGTTCTGGGTCTCTGTTCACAAACAGAAACAGACCCACAGAGCCCCAAGACAGCAACACGATTAAACCCAATCAAATCATGAGAAAACAAAAAGAGAACTATTTGACACACTGGAAAGAATCAAGCAAAAGAAATGAGCAAACGTGATTGCTATCTGGCCCTAAACAGAGAGTACACAGTGGCAGAATACCTGACCACTGTGACTGACCCAAAATTAAGAAAATCCTTGACCATGTACAGACTAAGCGAGCATAGTCATGCTATCCTTGCCATACATAAAATGTATGCACGCATGACTGCAAGTCGCTTTGGATAAAAGTGTCTGCTAAATGTCATATATTATTATACACTGCTCCAAAAAATAAAGGGAACACTTAAACAACACAATGTAACTCCAAGTCAATCACACTTCTGTGAAATCAAACTGTCCACTTAGGAAGCAACACTGATTGACAATAAATTTCACATGCTGTTGTGCAAATGGAATAGACAACAGGTGGAAATTATAGGCAATTAGCAAGACACCCCCAATAAAGGAGTGGTTCTGCAGGTGGGGACCACAGACCACTTCTCAGTTCCTATGCTTCCTGGCTGATGTTTTGGTCACTTTTGAATGCTGGCGGTGCTTTCACTTTAGTGGTAGCATGAGACGGAGTCTACAACCCACACAAGTGGCTCAGGTAGTGCAGCTCATCCAGGATGGCACATCAATGCGAGCTGTGGCAAGAAGGTTTGCTGTGTCTGTCAGCGTAGTGTCCAGAGCATGGATGCGCTACCAGGAGACAGGCCAGTACATCAGGAGACGTGGAGGAGGCCGTAGGAGGGCAACAACCCAGCAGCAGGACCGCTACCTCCGCCTTTGTGCAAGGAGGAGCAGGAGGAGCACTGCCAGAGCCCTGCAAAATGACCTCCAGCAGGCCACAAATGTGCATGTGTCTGCTCAAACGGTCAGAAACAGACTCCATGAGGGCCCGACGTCCACAGGTGGGGGTTGGCTTACAGCCCAACACCGTGCAGGACGGTTGGATTTGCCAGAGAACACCAAGATTGGCAAATTTGCCACTGGCGCCCTGTGCTCTTCACAGATGAAAGCAGGTTCACACTGAGCATGTGACAGACATGACAGAGTCTGGAGATGCCGTGGAGAACGTTCTGCTGCCTGCAACATCCTCCAGCATCACCGGTTTGGCGGTGGGTCAGTCATGGTGTGGGGTGGCATTTCTTTGGGGGGCCGCACAGCCCTCCATGTGCTCGCCAGAGGTAGCCTGACTGCCATTAGGTGCCGAGATGAGATCCTCAGACCCCTTGTGAGACCATATGCTGGTGCGGTTGGCCCTGGGTTCCTCCTAATGCAAGACAATGCTAGACCTCATGTGGCTGGAGTGTGTCAGCAGTTCCTGCAAGAGGAAGGCATTGATGCTATGGACTGGCCCGCCCGTTCCCCAGACCTGAATCCAATTGAGCACATCTGGGACATCATGTCTCGCTCCATCCACCAATGCCACGTTGCACCACAGACTGTCCAGGAGTTGGCAGATGCTTTAGTCCAGGTCTGGGAGGAGATCCCTCAGGAGACCATCCGCCACCTCATCAGGAGCATGCCCAGGCGTTGTAGGGAGGTCATACAGGCACGTGGAGGCCACACACACTACTGAGCCTCATTTTGACTTGTTTTAAGGGCATTACATCAAAGTTGGATCAGCCTGTAGTGTGGTTTTCCACTTTAATTTTGAGTGTGACTCCAAATCCAGACCTCCATGTGTTGATAAATTGGATTTCCATTGATAATTTTTGTGTGATTTTGTTGTCAGCACATTCAACTATGTAAAGAAAAAAGTATTTAATAATATTATTTCTTTCATTCAGATCTAGGATGTATTGTTTAAGTGTTCCCTTTATTTTTTTGAGCAGGTGAAGGTGAGACAGGTGAAAACAGCTGCACTTCCTAACCTCCTGTCAAATGAATGGCCATATTAGAGACACATATTTCCCACAGATAACAAAGAATTTGAAAACAAATCAAACATTGATGAACTACCATATCTGTTAGACGAAAAATATTGCAGTGTGCAATCAAAGCATCAATATTTGTCACCAGTTGCCATGAGAAAAGGGCAACCAGTGGAGGGCAACAATATTGTAAATATAACCAATATTCATCTGTATTTATCTTCCCCTACCATTTGTACTTCAAATATTTGCACATTGTTAAAACACTGTACACAACTGATAACATAGCATTTGTGAGTGCAATGTTTAGTGTTCATTTCTAATTGTTTTTGTTTTGTTGCTTTGTTTCTTCAAATTTTTGTTTCTTGTTTATTTCACTTGCTTTGGCATTGTAAACATATGTTTCCCATGTCAATAAAGCCCCTTTGAATATAATTGAGAGAGAGAGAAAGGTGAAAGAGAGAGACGGAAGAGAGAGAGAAAGGGGGGGAGCGGGTGGTGATGGTGGGAGGGGATGGGCGCTCGACAGCCGCTTGCTGTTGGCAGGAGGAGAATGCTCCGGTAATTAGCCAGCACCCGTACAGACAAAAACACAAGAAAATGAAGAAACAAAAAAATATGTGCACTGTGAAAACAAGGCTCCTGCCAGGCTGTGTTCCCTAGAGGGGAGACCTGGACATGACTGTGTGATGTGGTGTGGTGTACAGGCTGGGAACAAAGGAAGAAGAGGAGAGCTAGAGAAAAGAGAGAAGCCGATGAGGAGTGGGCCCATGACAGCGCCTACAGAGCTGCTGGAGAATGGGAGTGTGTGTGTGTGCTAATGTACGTGAGGGATGCCTTCACACAGAATTAGCCACTCTTTGTGTGGTTCATCTCAAGAATGAGTTATTTCATTAGAGGCTCTATTTATAATAGTTTTTACTTTTATCCCTTTTTCGTGGTACCCAATTGGTAGTTACAGTCTTGTCTCATCGCTGCAACTCCCGTTCGGACTCGGGAGAGGCGAAGGTCGAGAGCCGTGGGTCCTCCAAAAAACAATCTAACCAAGCCGCGCTGCTTCTTGACACAATGCCCACTTAATCCGGAAGCCTGCCGCACCAATGTGTTGGAGGAAACCCCGTGCACCTGGCGACTGTGTCAGCCTGCACTGTGCCCAGCCCGCCACAGGAGTCGCTAGTATGTGATGGGACAAGGAGATCCCTGCCGGCCAAACCCTCCCTTAACCCGGACTACGTTGGGCCAATTGTGCACCGCCCCATGGGTCTCTCGGTCACAGCCAGGTGCGACAGAGCCTGGACTCGAACCCAGAATCTCTAGTGGCACAGCTAGCACTGCAATGCAGAGCCTTAGACCACTGCACCACTCGGGAGGCCCTTAGAGGCTCTATTTAACAAACCTAACATAATGGTAAATCAAGGCACTGGTGGTAGCATTATTGGTTTGAGTGTGTGTCAGAAATATTTTTGCTGTTTTCACAACCGGAATTATAGGCACAGTAGTTGGCAGTGGCGTGAAAGGTCTGGGTTTTTGTGAATACACAAGTTGTGGGTGTGTCAAGACTTGGCCCTTCACTGGCCAATCAGAACGTGCTCCATGGTTAAATATGTGGTTGCAAGATGGCGCCGACAGACACGATCGCTCAATTTTTTAATTTCTTATATTATATGCTCAGAACATTTCTTGTATTATTACCTACAAGTGGAAATAACTGTGGGATATAAGATCGGCGGTCACTCACCATAAATTCGAGCAGAAATTTGACTTCCATGAACTGGATCCTTTGTTTGAACTTCCCGAGGCAGCTCTATTTATTCCGGGGTCTGTACCAAAACGCTAACGTCGGAGAAGAGGAAGAAGTAGGGCCGTAGTCAGACTCAAGCGGCGTGCATACCACCCACCGCTTCCGAGTATATTACTCCCTAACGTTAAGTCCCTGGACAATAAAGTAGATGAGCTAAAGTAGATGGGCGAGGATCTCCTTCCAGAGAGACATCAAGCACTGTAACATACTCTGTTTTATGGAATCATGCCTCTCTCCGGATATATTGTCCCCAGACAGAAAGAACTCTCCGGGAAAAAGAAAGGCGGAGGGATTTGTTTCATGATTAACAACTCATGGTGTGATTGTGGTAACATCCAGAACTCAAGTCCTTTTGTTCTCTGGAATACATCACCGTCAAATGTCGACCGCATTACCCCCTGAGGGAATTTTCTTTGTTCATCATCACTGCCGTGTATATTCTCCCTCAAGCCAACACCCCCGCGATGGCTCTCAAAGAACTACAATGGACTATGTGCAAATTGGAAACAGCATATGCCGCATTTATTGTAGCTGGGGACTTTAATAAAGGATATCTGACCAATTGGAATCTATGCTTCAAGTTTGTTTTGGGGCAAGCAGACAGAAATGTTCCGGCTCGCCTCTGAGAATAGTATCGACATTTACACTGACTCGGTGACAGGGTTCATCAGGAAGTGCATAAAGAATTTTGTTCCCACTGTGACGATGCAAAGTTATCCAAACCAAAAAATGTGGATAGATTCGTGCAAAACTGAAAGCGGGAACCATCGCATTTAATCATGGCAAGGTGATTGAGAACATGGCTGCTGGTGATATTTTAATAAAACATTGGTTAAAGGTTACGGATTAGCCTACTGTGCGCCTCCGCTGGCAAAATCGATGCCATAATCAATTGCGTTAGTGCTAAGAACAGCTTTTGGTGAGTCTTAAATATCACTAGCGCTGCTTGAAATTGATGCACGCTTCTAAGGACACACCTCAAATATTTCCACCCCTCCCACCTAGGTGCAAGTGAGCTGATATAAGACCGGTAAATTACCAACCCTGGCGCCAGGGTTGGAAAATAGCAGACCGCTGGTTTTGTCAATATTGCCATAGTGTGCTTGCATTTGACACTAGCACTGAGAATTAGAGTTTACATTAAGACCGGTTTAATCTTGTCTGCATTGTTTGTGAGTCATAACAAGCTCAAGGCTTGTCAGATATGGTGTGGCCTACATCATGTACGTACTATCAAGACTAAAGTTGCATTGAGATCAAAATGTGAAATGTTAGGAGACCTCTGGATTTCAAAACAAATAGATGATGTAGCCTTAGATTGGCTAATGATGTCTCCAGAGTAGATTAGTGAAGACTACAGTGTGATTGTCCACCATGGTTTGATATGAAACAGGAGATTCCAGGACGTGTATTCTGAGCATGTGCTGACCAGCTGGCAAGTGTATTCACTGTCATTTTCAAACTATCCCTGATCCAGTCTGTAATACCAATTTATTTAAAGCAGACCACCATAGTCCCGTGCCCAAGAACGCCAAGGTAACCTGCCTAAATGACTATCCCCCCGTAGCACTCACATCTATAACCATGAAATGCTTTGAAAGGCTAGTCATGGCTCACATCAATACCATCATCCCAGACACTCCTATTCACATACCACCCCAACAAATCTACAGCTGACACAATCTCTATTACACTCCACACTGCCCTCACCCACCTTGGCAAAAAGGCATTCAACACCATAGTCCCATCCAAGCACATCACCAAGCTCAGACCCTGGTACAGAACACCTCCCTCTGCAACTGGATCCCGGACTTCCTGATGGGCCACCCCCAGATGGTGAGGATAGGCAACAACACATCTGCCATGCTGACCATCAACACAGGGGCCCCTCAGGGGTGTGTGCTTAGTTCACCCACGACTGCGTGGCCGCGCACTCCAACACCATCATCAAGTTTGCGTTCGACACAACATTCATAGGACTGATCACAGACGATGTTGAGGCAGCCTATAGGGAGGTCAGAGACCTGGCAGTGTGGTGCCAGGACAACAACCTCTCCCTCAACATCAGCAAGACAAAGAACCAGATCTTGGCCTACACTGAACAGAGGGGCGAGCACGCCCCCATCCACAACGATGGGGCTGTAGTGGAGTGTATCGAGAGATTGAAGTTCCTCGGTGTCCACATCACTAAGGAATTAACATGGTCCACACAGTTGTGAAGAGGGCACGACAGCGCATCTTTCCCCTCAGGAGGTTGAAATGATTTGGCATGGGTCCTCAGATCCTCAAAAAGTTCTACAACTGCACCATACCAGGTGGTGTCAGAGGAAGGCCCAAACAATTGTCAAAGACTCTAGCCACCCAAGCCATAGACTGTTTTCTCTGCTATCGTACAGCAAGCAGTACAACAGGACTACAGGGCCCTGAACAGCCTCTACCCCCAAGCCATAAGACTGCCAAACAACACTGCTAAATCTGTTGTATTCGGCACGTCACAAATAAAATTTGATTTGATTTAACTACCTGCATTGACAATTTTTTGCACTAACTCTCGTGCACTGACTCTATGCATACACACTGGACTCTTCCTACAAACTCACACATATATAGACTCAGGGCCTTAACCAGGGGCTGAGTTTTAATCAGGTCTGGACAGGATTCCAATCATTTTTAAGAAAGTTGAAGCTCATTTACTGCATTTCTATCCATTTGAAAAACACGAAAATGCTATTTGGAGAACAGCAAAAACAAGCACAAATTTACCCAGTCATTATCATATTGGTTGCTGTAGCTTCATTCACCTCAATTCATCTACAAACACATAGCCTATTAGCTAAACAATTAGGCGCTACACATGAACTCACATTAACTCAGCACTGGGATTAAAAACTATAATTTAATACTTACAGATGGATCTGTTAGAAGAAAACGTATTTTATTACAAATTAGTTTGCTATATAGATTTTCTTTTCCTGCAATTCTACACATTTTCCCATGACTTATGCCATGTTAATATGATATCTGAGTGAGAGTCACTAACATAATCAAGGTACACAACACACTCCCCACCTCTCATCATGAGCCGTCCGGCCGTTACGGAGAACCATATACCGGATTTTTTAACAGGGTCATTAGCAATTTAGTTTTTAGAGTATTTTCTGTGCCTACCTAGCTCAAATTCTAGACATCGGATTAAAACGAGACTATAGTATCCATGAAGTGACAATTGGACTCAAAACATTTTGGATTTACTAAATTTGTAGGTGCAACAGTTTTTTATAAAATGTCTAATTTATCGCTCTCACGTGCTATTTTCTGTCCATTAAAAACCAATGATGTGCTACCTTTTTGTAGCATTTCTGACAATGCTAACTTATTATCTATGCATAGTCACTTTACCCCTACCTACATGTACAAATTACCTCGACTAACCTGTACCCCCGCACATTGACTCGGTACCGTTACCCCCTGTATATAGCCTCGTTATTGTTATTTTATTGTGTTACTTTTTATTTTATTTTTTACTTTAGTTTATTTACTAAATATTTTCTTAACTCTATTTCTTGAACTGCATTGTTGGTTAAGGGCTTGTAAGTAAGCATTTCACGGTAAGGTCTAAACCTGTTGTGTTAGGCGCATGTGACAAATAAAATTTGATTTGATATTTTCTGCCAAATCTCAGAGGTCTAAAACCGGGACCAACAACTTGGTTGATAGCTAAGTAAACTTTGGGAAACTGCCATGCTGGTAACTTATACTGTACAGAAATATAAATGCAACATACAACAATTTCAAAGCTTTTACTGAGTAACAGTTCACATAAGGCAATCAGACAATTTAAATGAATTCATTAGGCCCCAATGTATGGATTTCACATGACTGGGCAGGGGCACAGCCATGGGTGGGCCTGAGAGGGCAACAGGCCCAGCCAATAAGAATTCGTTTTTCCCAACAAAACTCAACATTTTAGAGTGGCCATTTATTGTCCCCAGCACAGCTGATAGTCAGCTTCTTGATGTGCCACTCCTGTCAGGGGATGGATTGTTTTGGAGGAGAAATGCTCACTAACAGGGATGTAAACAATTTTGTCCACACAATTTGAGCGGAATAAGCTTTTTGTGGTATGGAACATTTCTGGCATCTTTTATTTCAGCTCATGAAACATGGGACCACCACTTTACATGTTGCATTTATATTTTTGTTCAATGTATTTATGAGATGTGTCTGTTACTTGAACTATGTGAAGCATTGGGTTGCAATCTGAGGGGCAGTTAACTTTAATGAACTTATCCTCTGCACTTGAAGTAACTCTGGGTCTTCCTTTCCTGTGGCGGTCCTCATGAGAGCCAGTTTCATCATAGCGTTTGATGGTTTTTGCAACTTTCAAAGTTCTTAACGTTTTCCGGATTGACTGACCTTCATGTCTGAACGTAATGATGGACTGTCGTTTCTCTTTGCTTATTTGAGCTGTTCTTGCCATAATATGGACTTGGTCTTTTACCAAATAGGGCTATCTTCTGTATACCACCCCTACCTTGTCACAACACAACTGATTGGCTCAAATGCATTAAGAATGTATTGAAATTCCACAAATGAACTTTTAACAAGGCACATCTGTTAATTTAAATGCATTCCAGGTTTACTACCTCATGAAGCTGGTTGAGAGAATGCCAAGAGTGTGCAAAGCTGTCAAATATAAAAATATAAAATATATTTTGATTTGTTTAAAACTTTTTGGTTTACTACATGATTCCATGTGTTATTTCATCGTTTTGATGTCTTCACTATTATTCTACAATGTAGAAAATAGAAAAAATAAAGAAAAATCCTTGAATGAGTAGGTGTGTCCAAACATTTTTTATAAAATTTTTTTATTTCACCTTAATTTAACCAGGTTGGCCAGTTGAGAACAAGTTCTCATTTACAACTGCGACGCAGTTTTAGTCGCAAAGCAGTGCGACATAAACAACAACACAGAGTTGCACATGGGATAAAGAAACGTACAGTCAATAACACAATAGAAAAATCTATATACAGTGTGTGCAAATGTAGTAAGATTAGGGAGGTAAGGCAATACATAGGCCATAGTGGCTAAATAATTACAATTTAGCATTAACACTGGAGTGATAGATGTGCAGAAGATGATGTGCAAGTAGAGATACTGGAGTGCAAAAGAGCAAAAATAAATAGCAATATGGGGATGAGGTAGTTGGGTGGGCTATTTACAGATGGGCTGTGTACAGGTGCAGTGATTGGTAAGCTGCTCTGACAGCTGATGCTTAAAGTTAGTGAGGAAGGTATAAGTCTCCAGCTTCAGTGATTTTTGCAATTCGTTCCAGTCATTGGCAGCAGAGAACTGGAAGGAAAGGCGGCCAAAGGAGAAGTTGGCTTTGGGGATGACCAGTGAAATATACCTGCTGGAGCGTGTGCTACGGGTGGGTGTTGCTATGGTGACCAGTGAGCTGAGATAAGGCGGGGCTTTACCTAGCAAAGACTTATAGATGACCTGGAGCCAGTGGGTTTGGCAACGAATATGAAGCAATGGCCAGCCAACTAGAGCATATAGGTCGCAGTGGTGGGTGGTATATGGGGCTTTGGTGACAAAACGGATGGCACTGTGATACACTACATCTAATTTGCGGAGTAGAGTGTTGGAGGCTATTTTGTTAATGACATCGCCAAAGTCGAGGATCAGTAGGATGACTGAGGATGACTGAGAACGTGTATGTGTTGGTGCATTTCAGCACATGTGTACTGTATGTGTGTGTGTGTGTGTGTGTGTATGTATGTATGTTTGCGTGTGTATATGTGTATGTGCTGAGCCAGAATTTGACCTGTGAGCCCAGTGCTACCCTCATTACTTAAAGGGCTTGGTTCATTAATTGATGTTAGTGAGTAACTTGGGGCCAGGGCTCTGAATGCTAAAAGAGAATTATCCACCACATCAGGAGCACTGAGCACAGAGAAGCAACTTCACACTGAGATATCCTTTTGTCTTTCAAATGTTCTCTAGTCTTACAGGAAACAGTAAAAACAATTAAAAGGTTGTGTCGATAAATGTCAGAGCTGGTCAGTAAAACCATCTCTCCCTTCTGTTCCTCCCCCACCTGAGCAGGGTGGAATAACCTCCGTACTCTCTCTGCCAATGGGGTCACACACACACAATTCTCAGAGCGGAAACTAATGAGAACAAGCTGCTCTCGTGAGTGAGTCAAGCAGAATAAATAATGAGAGTGAGACAGAGAGAAAAAGAGGCAAGTGGAAAGGAAGTGACAAAAAAATATAGAAAGAAATATAAACCACTGGAACCAAGACTTAAAAAGACCTGATATTGGCACAAGGTGTAGGGAATGTTGGAACATAAGTAATGAAATTGACACTTAATCCAGTTAGTTTATACTGGATTAAGCTTACATTTTCGTTAACTGTAAGAAATTCTACAGCACAATGGCAGAGTCATGTCTTAAGGTTAAAACTAACTAATTACGCAATAGCATTTCCAGGAGACATGGATTATTAAGTCCAAAAGTTATGGCTGTCAGAAGTATTACAATGTAAATGCACTTTTAATCCGTCTGTCTGCATATTTCAAGACATGGCATATGAGGGTGCAGTGAGATACCCGATGGGTTGGATGATACTTTACTCGTCAATCATCTTGAAAAACAAAACTGGAAATCAACCAATCCGCCATTGTTAACACAATGGAAAGGTCAAATGTTTATTATCTAAATGTTTAAAGTGCGTGGGGGACGGAGAGAAACAAAATGGTGCAGTTTGAGGCCATGTAGCGGAGAGTGATACGGGCGCCGGAGATGGAGGTGTGAGTAGGTGTGTCTGGGCAGGGGTTAAGTTGTGGATGTTATTGTGCGTCTGTCTGTATGTTGTAATTTGTATGTGTACAGTATGTTGTGAATGTAAAAAATCGTTGAGGCCTACTGTGCAGAATGGGCTGAGGATCGATCCAGTCGCTGTGCCTGAGAGAAGCAGGCCGGTCCAGCCAGGCAGAGCCCCGGAGAGCCTTGACACAGGCCGGCTCTTTGTTGGACACGCTCCACGCTACTTGCAGCACGACAGCCAGCCTTCCCTGCATCCAAGCCTCTGTCTGGAGTATCAGCCTGGCTGGGCCCACTGGGAGCTGGGTTCGGCAGCGCTGACCACAGGGCTCAGATGGACTGCTGATGGGTCCTTCTGCCCAGCAGCCCCGCGAGGCCAGGCCAGGCCAGGCAGAGGGGTGGGGAGGTAGACAGGTGTGTTTATGCTCTGCCTGTTGCCCCTCCAGGGGCCAGGACAGCTGCCCATTGCATGGGTTTTGGGAGGGGGCAGAGAGAGACAAAGAGAGAGAGTTTATTGTGTGTCAGATATTGAAATGCAAAGACATGGCTTCTGTACAGACACAGAAAATGTAAGGTACAATGCATAGGTATGAGATACAGGTATGCACTGCGGAAGCAGAGTGGCATAGGACTACACTTCAATAACTTCCCAGCAAACCACAATTGGTTCTGTGAACGTTCCCAGAACATTCATTAGGTTGCCCCAAAAGTTCTAATAACACAAACACTGTCCAGTTGTGCTGATGATTATAAAATGTTTGTATAAAAAATTTGCCTGATTTTGCAAGAACGTTCCCAGAACAATTTTTTATACATAACCTGGAAACCTAATAAGAACCTTAGGGGAATGTTATGCGGTTTTTGTTACAGATGTTGTGCACAACACTTTTGTGAATGTTAGGAGAATATTCCAAGGATAGTTTTTTTCCCAGAATAATGCAAAAGGAAATATCATTTTGTTATCAAAAACATTATTTTAATATTTTGGGGATGTTATCATCCTAATGTTAGATAAAACCCTTACTAGAACTTAATGGGAATGTTAGCTAATGTCCTGGGAATGTTCCTGTTTTGCTGGGATGAGGCTCAACCCACTGGGCACAGACATCAATTCAATGTCTATTCCACATTGTAATTTAGTTGAAATTACCTAGAAACAACGTTGATTCAACCAGTCGGAGAACACCCCCAGATCAATGACTAAAGCATGTGGCAACATAAAAAAATCACACATCCAGAAAGGTCTTTTTTCTATGCTCCCAGAGCAATTTTGGGTAATAAAAAGGGCCTCTCACAGTCATAACCGTTTGAGAATATTACGGGAATAGTACCCAATTTTACACGAATATTACCCAATGTTCTTGGAACTTCCTCTCTATAAGCTAGGTTGTACTCCAGGAGTTTGGAGGCAACAGAGGTTAGTCTTGGGCTCAAGGCTCAGCAGGCTGCAGGTCTCGGGGTAATCAGGGTTTGGGGAGTGTAATCATACCAATTAAGTCCTAATTACAATGTAAACACATTCTGCTGCCAAAACCAGAGGCCCCCAGAGTGAGGCCTCTGCACCAGGGCAGGCCATGCAGCTCAGCCTCCAGCCTCCTGCTGCAGAACAACTTGGCTCATACGCACACAGCCAAATGACAGAGCACAACCATCCAGACCTACTTTGTAAAGTGACAGGACCACCACTCAGTCACTTAGCTAGTAACACTGACTTACTGTACATGCACTCACTCATAGGCATACAGCACTGAAAGGCAGACCTGGAGCATTAAGCCAACAAATGCAATGAAAATCTATTGTAGCCCATTGGTGGAGGGATACATTTTTATTTATTTATTTTATTTCACCTTTATTTAACCAGGTAGGCTAGTTGAGTTCTCATTTGCAACTGTGACCTGGCCAAGATAAAGCGTAGCAATTCGACACATACAACACAGAGTTACACATGGAATAAACAAAACATACAGTCAATAATACAGTAGAACAAAAGAAAACAAAAAGTCTATATGCAGTGAGTGCAAATGAGGTAAGTTAAGGCAATAAATAGGCCATGGTGGCGAAGTAATTACAATATAGCAATTAAACACTGGCGGGGCTTTACCTAGCAGAGACTTGTAGATAACCTCTAGCCAGTGGGTTTGGCGACGAGTATGAAGCAAGGGCCAACCAACGAGAGCGTACAGGTCGCAATGGTGGGTAGTGTATGAGGCTTTGGTGACAAAACGGATGGCACCGTGATAGACTGAATCCAGTTTGTTGAGTAGAGTGTTGGAGGCTATTTTATAGATGACATCACCGAAGTCGAGGATCGGTAGGATGGTCAGTTTTACGAGGGTGTGTTTGGCAGCATGAGTGAAGGATGCTTTATTGCGATATAGGAAGCCGATTCTAGATTTAATTTTGGATTAGAGATGCTTAATGTGAGTCTGGAAGGATAGTTTACAGTCTAACCCGACACCCAGGTATTTGTAGTTGTCCACGTATTCTCAGTCAGAGCTCTTGACCAGAGTAGTGATGCTGGACGTCGAGCAGGTGCGGGTAGTGATCGATTGAATAGCATGCATTTAGTTTTACCTGCGTTTAAGAGCAGTTGGAGGCCACGGAAGGAGAGTGGCAATGAAGCTCGTCTATAGGTTAGTTAACACAGTGTCCAAAGAGGGGCCAGAAGTATACAGAATGGTGTCGTCTGCGTAGAGGTGGATCAGAGAATCACAAGCAGCAAGAGCAACATCATTGATGTATACAGAGAAGAGAGTCGGCCCGAGAGTTGAACCCTGTGGCACACCCATAGAGACTGCCAGAGGTCCGGACAACAGGCCCTCCGATTTGACACACTGAACTCTATCAGAGAAGTAGTTGGTAAATCAGGCGAGGCAATCATTTGAGAAACCAAGGCTTTCGAGTCTGCCAATAAGAATGTGGTGATTGACAGAGTCAAAAGCCTTGGCCAGGTCAATGAATACGGCTGCACAGTAATGTCTCTTATCGGTGGCGGTTATGATGTCGTTTAGGACCTTGAGCGTGGCTGAGGTGGTCGGTAATCTGTTTGTTAACTTGGCTTTCGAAGACCTTAGAAAGACAGGGTAGGATAGATATAGGTCTGTAGCAGTTTGGGTCTAGAGTGTCACCCCCTTTGAAGAGGGGGATGACCGCGGCAGCTTTCCAATCTTTGGGAATCTCAGACGATACGAAAGAGAGGTTGAACAGCCTAGTAATAGGGGTTGCAACAATTTCGGCAGATAATTTAAGAAAGAGAGGGTCCAGATTGTCAGGCTCGGCTGATTTGTATGGGTCCAGATTTTGCAGCTCTTTCAGAACATCCGCTATCTGGATTTGGGTGAAGGAGAAATGGTGGGGGCTTTGGCGGGTTGCTGTGGAGGGTGCCCGGCAGTTGGCCGGGGAAGGGGTAGCCAGGTGGAAAGCATGGCCAGCCGTAGAGAAATGCTTATTGAAATTCTCAATTATAGTGGATTTATCAGTGGTAACAGTGTTTCCTAGCCTCAGAGCAGTGGGCAGCTGGGAGGAGGTGCTCTTACTCTCCATGGACTTTACAGTGTCCCAGAACTTTTTTGAGTTAGTACTACAGGATGCAAATTTCTGTTTGAAAAAGATTGCCTTAGCTTTTCTAACTGCCTGTGTATATTTGTTCCTAACTTCCCTGAAAAGTTGCATATCACAGGGGCTATTCGATGCTAATGCGGAATGCCACAAGATGTTTTTGTGCTGGTCAAGGGCAGACAGGTCTGGAGTGAACCAAGGACTATATCTATTCCTAGTTCTACATTTTTTGAGTGGGGCATGCTTATTTAAGATGGTGAGGAAGGCACTTTTTAAGAATAGCCAGGCATCATCTACTGACGGGATGAGGTCAACGTCATTCCAGGATACCCCGGCCAGGTCGATTAGAAAGGCCTGCTTGCAGAAGTGGTTTAGGGAGCGTTTGACAGTGATGAAGGGTGGTCGTTTGGTCGCAGACCCATTACGGATGCAGGCAATGAGGCAGTGATCGCTTAGATCTTGATTGAAAACAGCAGAGGTGTATTTGGAGGGTGAGTTAGTTAGGATGACATCTATGAGGGTGCCCGTGTTTACGGATTTGGGGTTGTACCTGGTAGGTTCATTGATAATTTATGTGAGATTGAGGGCATCAAGCTTAGATTGTAGGATGGCCGGGGTGTTAAGCATGTCCCAGTTTAGGTCACCTAGTAGCACGAGCTCAGAAGATAGATGGGGGGCAATCAATTCACATATGGTATCGAGGGCACAGCTGGGGGCAGAGGGAGGTCTATAGCAAGCGGCAACAGTGAAAGACTTGTTTCTGGAAAGGTGAATTTTTAGAAGTAGAAGCTCGAATTGTTTGGGTACAGACTTGGATAGTAATACAGAACTCTGCAGGCTATCTTTGCAGTAGATTGCAACACCGCCCCCTTTGGCAGTTCTATCTTGGCGGAAATGGTTATAGTTAGTGATGGAGATTTCAGGGTTTTTGGTGGTTTTCCTAAGCCAGGATTCAGACACGGCTAAGACATCCGGGTTGGCAGAGTGTGCTAAAGCAGTGAGTAAAACAAACTTAGGGAGTAGGCTTCTAATGTTAACGTGCATGAAACCAAGGCTTTTACGGTTACAGAAGTCAACAAATGAGAGCACCTGGGGAGTGGGAGTAGAGCTAGGCACTGCAGGACCTAGATTAACCTCCACATCACCAGAGGAACAGAGGAGAAGTAGGATAAGGGTACGGCTAAAGGCTATACGAACTGGCCGTCTAGCATGTTTGGAACAGAGAGTAAAAGGAGCAGGTTTCTGGGCACGATAGCATAGAATCAAGGCATTGTGTACAGACAAAGGTAAGGTAGGATGTGAGTACATTGGAGGTAAACCTAGGCATTGAGTAATGATGAGAGAGATATAGTCTCTAGAGACGTTTAAACCAGGTGATGTCATCACATATGTAGGAGGTGGAACAACATGGTTGGTTAAGGCATATTGAGCAGGGCTAGAGGCTCTACAGTGAAATAAGACAGTAATCACTAACCAGGACAGTAATGGACGAGGCATATTGATATTAGAGAGAGGCATGCGTAGCCAAGTGAACATATGGGTCCAGTGATTGGTTGGGCTGACTGAGGACGCGGCGATTCAGAGAGTTAGCAGGCCGATGCTAACAAGCTAACAGTTAGTAGGCCGGGGCTAAACAAGCTAGCAATTAGCAGACCGGGGCTGCCAAGCTAGCAGTTAGCAGACCGGGTTAGCAAGCAAGCAGTTGGCAGACCGGGGCTAACAGTTAGCAGACCGGAGCAGGCAAGCTAGCAGTTAGCAGACCGGGTTAGCAAGCAAGCAGTTGGCAGACCGGGGCTAGCAGTTAGCAGACCGGGGCAGGCAAGCTAGCAGTTAGCAGACCGGGGCTAGCAAGTTGGCCTTTGGGGGACGTCGCGATGGGGGTAAGTCTGTTTTTGCCTCTTCGTGCGGTGATGTCGATAGACCAGTCGTGGAATTAGTAGGGTTACAAGTAGCTCTAGATAGCTAGCAGGCCGGTTAGCAGAATGGGCCTTCAGCGGACGTCGCGCCTGAGGGGCCTGTTGGAATCCTCGGGCAGATTATGTCGGTAATCCAGTCGTAGAGGATCGGCGGGGTTCCGTGCCCTGTACCGGCAGTAGAAGGGGTCCAGATATTGTAGCCCAGGAGTGGGCTTCGGTGGTAGCACAGGAGCCCTGGCCGAGCTAGCTTCAGGCTAATTGGTGCTTGCTCCGGAATGGAAACGCTAGCCAGTAGTCACCCGGGATTGCGGTTAGCTAGTTGCGAAGATCCAGATGAAAATGTTCAGAGTTTGCGGAAGGAATCCGGGGATATGGGGAAAATAATATATAAAATATTTATAGGTCTGTTATGCTCTGGTTTGAGTCACGTTGTTCGAACTGGCGAGAGCTTTCCGATGAAATGAAGTATAAGTGAATGTAAAAGAGATCTAGACAGGGCAGTGTCAGCTGCCCCCTCACCCCAGCCTCTAGTGCTTGAGATGGGAGAGGTAGTATGGAGGAGCCCTCTGGAGAGGGAGCAGAGAGGTGACGAGATGTCACTGTGCTGTCAGCTCCCAGGATGTGCTACACAGGGGTGGACAGGGAGAGGTTGTACTATGTCTCAGGTCAAAGTGTCACCAGGACCTGTTGTTCCTTCAGAGGAAAAATAAAGACTTCCACCTCTTTCTGTCATGATTTTTATTTTATCTCTCTTTGTCTGTTGCTTCCTCTGATCTCCCCTCTTTCAAAAAAAATTCTCACACTTTCTCTCTCTGTCTGTTTCTCTCCCGCTCCCTCTCTCTCTCACACAGCTAATTCTAAATGCTGGTCCCATGATTCTCCTTAACAGTGAGTGATCTGTTCCACCATCCCTGTTGTCTGTAATGTATCCCATGACTGTCCTTGGCAGCCAGCCCTTCTCTGATTCTCTTATTGGGCCGTGGCCTGGCCAGTTCAGCCCCTCATGGCCCTGGCCCTTCATCCTGGGCCTTGGCTGCCCTCCCGAGCCATGTCAGCCCACCCCTAGTGCCACATAACCAGCCTAATCATCATGCCACTTTCCATTACCCATGTCATCCCTCACTCCACACTCCCTTGCCCATGTGCTAGTGCCCAGCCAGCTGCTCCTCAGGTGGGGGTAGGTGGGGGCAGGTAATGACAGGGCAGGGTGTCGCCATCCACAGTCCCCCCAGAATCTCAGAATGATATGATCACTGTGTATCTGTAATGGGAGGCATACATAGGAATGTTTCCTCTATTGTTTTGCTGTATGTGAAGGCCTTAGGTGCAATGCTATTGTATCTTGTGAGGTTAATGATTAGCAGTATTAGGACAAAACAGGTGAGACCAGTGAGTAAAAATAAGATGTGCTAAACCTCATATTTTCAATAAAAGTATTTTAAAGGTGGTTTATAGGCACAGCACGCCACTAGTGTTCAGTCTCTCAATGGCAGCAGCATCTCTGAAAACAACGCTGAGTAAATGAAGAATACATTTGAACAGCTTGATAAGCAACGGCTTTGGTTCTGTCTCATTAGTTTAGTAAATGTAATCCCCAACCCAAACAGATTCCCATCTTCTGGCTCTCTCTCCCTTCCCTCGCTCCATCCCTGTGGCTGTATGTATTACTGGCTTTTTCCATTCACAGTGTAGTGTAGCTGGGCTTGACAACTCCCACCCCCCCTTCTACTCACCCACTGTACAAAGCCAAAATTATATTCCATAAATGAGCCAGGGAGCAGCGGCCATGGTTGACTGGTCGTGTAGCTGAAGCTGAGGGAATGTCCAGGAGAGAAAGAGGGCGGGGCCAGAGGTCTGGGAGAATGAGAGCCTTTCACAGCCGCCATGACCTCACTTCCTGTCAGGGCGGCTCTCAGACGTTACTCCAGTGTGACCTCATGTTTTACTGTAGGTTTAAAGAAGGGTGGGGCCCAGAGATACAATATGTTACTGGTCTATATTGGGGGCTCCTCCATCTGAGAATCACTTGAACATCATGAGAACAATAGCAATAATTGTACCCTCTCCTGTCCTGCATATTCAGTTCTGGTTCATATCCATTTGCAACTGGCCAGTCGTATATCTATGTCAATGCATCATTGTCAATCATCTGGACTCCCCCATTGCCCCACCTCCTCCCAGCACGCAAACACACAAACACACGACACTCAGACTGTGAAACACAAAGCGTAATGCAATACAAGCCCATAGAAATATGAAAAGAGGGGATGGAAAAGAGAAAAATGACAGGAGATGTAGGAGGGGCAAAAATGTCCAACTGACATTTAACCGCAACAAGTTCAACATGCTAAATCATCCATCCATGGATTGGTGTGGTGTGTGTGTGTGTGTGTGTGTGTGTGTGTGGTGTGTGTGTGTGTGTGTGAGTTGATGGTTTGGAGGGGTTGGTGGGTGGAAATGTCTGACATAGTGATTTAAAAATTGAGGCAAAGCCCTCCACCTGAAGAGCAATCACCACACTGATCCCTGTGCCCTGACTTGTGTCACTGTCATTGGGTGAGATATATTGACAACAGAATGACACTGAAGGAGTGGTCTGTCTGTAATCTGTGGTGCTGCAGATGCCAAGGTTAAATTGATTTGGGAGGAGGTGGAACTCTTACTCTTCTTCTTAACGTACAACTTTGTGGACGCAGCTTTATGTGCCGCTATACGTTACATTTTTCTACACTGTAAAAATTACTCTTTGGATCAACCCCCCCAAAAATACTTAATCTGTTCAACAAATAAATTAGTTAGGTTTTCGCAACTGAAAAATATACATTTATTTTAAACCAGATACATGATTCAATGTCAAGTTTTTTTAAATTATTACCAAACCTATATTTCAAGTTGCAACCTATTTCTTTCAACACTCAACTTACTT
Organism: Salmo salar; assembly: GCF_965601325.2. Lineage (NCBI taxonomy): Eukaryota > Metazoa > Chordata > Actinopteri > Salmoniformes > Salmonidae > Salmo > Salmo salar. Next base: position 20,849,111 of record NC_138314.1, on the reverse strand, counting down.
TCCCCCTTTGGTTAATCCATAACAAATAGCCGACAAACGAATATTTCATGTAAATACACAAAAAAATTCAACACAAGGGAATTAACAATAAATTCCAAAATCAAGTTGGTTTCAATAACTTCTTTAATGTTTTCAAACATATTCTTTACACTTTCAAATTTAGTAGCAACAATATTGTTACAAAATATTGGCTACCTTATAAGGCTATTTAGTATCACATGCACTTATGCAAGTGTAATTACAGATGCTGGCTGTGTACAAGTTTAATTTTGAATAACAACTACAATAGACAGGAGCTGTGGCAGTCATTACATTTTGTCAGCTGGTAACTGTCATGCAAATAACTGCCGGTCTCAGGTAATTGACCGTTAAAGGACATAAACACGTTAAGCATCTCCAGGCATTTACGCATAGGACGAACATAATAGCGTAAGTCGTCCTTATGTTAGGCCCTGATCTGGCTATGCCATATGGCTGTGGGTTAGCCTACACTAGTTCATTTAGCAGATAATATTTGCTTATAATTCCCGTGGCATTATTTTATGGTAAAAATAATACAATTGAACATAGCTGAGTAAAATACTTATTTTTTTTCGGAATGATTTCCAGTTGAGCAAATGCGGCTATTCTGTGTTAAGCGGTTAACAAAGAAATAGGTCCTCCTATATACTTAATTTAGAGTTATTTATGCAACTTAATTGTGATGCAAACCTTAGGCTATATGTTTTTATTTCAAATCAAATCAAATTCTATTTGTCACATGCACCGAATACAACCTTACCGTGAAATGCTTACTTACAAGCCCTTAACCAACAATGCAGTTGAAGAAATAGAGTTAAGAAAATGTTTAGTAAATTAACTAAAGTAAATTCGTACAATATGTTAAGAATTTGCTAAACGTATGATATAATAAAAATGTTGTAATACATGCTAAGACTGCATGATGCGACTCTAACAATGATTTGAAAAAAAGTTGCATGAAAGTTATGCACTCTGCTCTGTTTCTTGCGCAGGATGCACACACTTCATCAGTCTCTCATTCACAATTTGACAAGCACTTAATAATATTCTCAATTACTAATATATGTGTGGAATAATTTTTTATTTAGAATGGTCGACAACAAAAAAAAACATTTCGTAGCCTGGAATAGCAAATGGAGGAAGCACTTTTTTAGCTACTTTGCAACTACTTAGCATGTTAGCTAACCCTTCCCCTAACCTTAACCCTTCAGCCTAACTCCTAACCCTACTCTTAACCCTAACCCTAACCTTAACCCCTTGCCTAGCTAACATTAGCGTTAACCACCTAGCCAATATTAGACACAACAAATTGGAATTCTTAACATACCATACGTTTAGCAAATTCTTAACATATGTTCTTACAACCAGGTAGACGTAACAATAGTAAACTTAAATCCAGGTCACAGCAATAAGTATGGTATGTATTAATTTTGGGATGATGAACATCCACAAATGAATACATAGCATACTAGTTGCCGTGTCCCGGATTTACATTTACTATGTTACGTTTACCCCTGGTTGTAATTCAGTCAATTGCAAAACATTCTAACAGTATTTCTGATTGTTTTCTCAACTCACCATCATACTTTTAATAATGTGAGTAGTTGACAGTTAATTGCAAATTAGTCTGACATAATGTATCTTATCTTACCACCACTAATGAGATGGGTGTGCTTGATGCATGTCGCCTCTGAGCATCTCAAAGTCACGTGCTCACCTCATCTCTCCTGTCACATCCAACCTGGATCGATATTTGTTTTTAATGCAGACGAGAGCACTGATTCAGCGTACCATGAGTTTTAATGCTCAGAGGGAGCCAGCACAGTGTTCCCTTTGAGTAAGGAAACCAAAACTCCTCCATGGTGACCCGTGAATACGTTGTCTGCAGCATTTGGTCACATGACAGCTTGATCAGCTGTTCGATTTCACTTAACACACAGCATGTCAACTGAGCCAGGATCACAGTCAAATGGATTTCGCTGATTCAGCCACTAGTCTGTAGATTTATTTTGTATTTCCCCTGCATGCTTGCGTTCAGTTTCCCAAATATGTCTGTTACGTGGTCCTTGGAGACACTTTGGGGTAGGCTAGTGCCAGAGGACCTGAGGGACTGATTGGGTACATATTTTAAAACCATGTCTATCACGTATTGGGGTGCACAATCGTGGATTGATTTAAAAACCAATAGAATCATCTTAAAAGGAATTCTTAACCTCACTGGCAGCCAGTGCAGAGACCTTAAACCCCATGTAATGTGTGCTCTTCGTCTGGTCTTGGTCAGTTGCCGTAGTGCAGCAGTCTGTATGTTCTGCAGTTGACCAATGGCTTTCTTGGAGACAGGAGAGCATTATAGTAGTCAAGCCTGCTTGTAATAAAAGTCTCTCTGTATCAGCCTGAGAGAGAAATGGCCGCACCTTGGCAATGTTTCTCAGGTGGTAAAAAGCTATTTTGGTTACATTCCTAATGTGTGATTCGAAATGTTTTACCTGGTGTTTTATCTTTATTGCCCATGAATTACAATGTGCGGCTAGATTCTCTCTCTGGGCTCTGGCTCCAACAATATGTACCTCGGTCTTGTCCTGATTTAACTGGAGGAAGATGTGAGCCATCCAAGTATTTAAATCACTAATAGTCTAATCATTTATCCGTGGAGCTAAAATCCTCTGGTGACACAGAAATTATGTGTATCGTCTGTGTAGCAGTGAAAATCAATGCTGTGCTTTCTGATAACATTGCCAAGGGGTTACATCAGTGGTGGAAAAAGTACCCAATCATCATACTTGAGTAAAAGTAAAGATACCTTAATAGAAAGGACACAAGTAAAAGTTGAAAGTCACCCAGTAAAATTCTACTTGAGTAAAAGTCTAAAAGGATTTGATTTTAAATATACTTTTGCATCAAAAGTAAATGTAATTAAAAATATATACTTAAGTATCAAAAGTAAAATAATAATTTAAAATTCCTTATATTAAGCAAACCAGACAGCACCATTTTCTTTTTTATTGTTGTTATTTACAGATAGCCAGGGGCACACTCCAACACTCAGACATCATTTACAAACAAAGCATGTGTGCTATGAGTCCGCCAGATCAGAGGCAATAGGGTTAACCAGGGATGTTCTCTTGATAAGTGTGTGAATTGGACCATTTTCCTGTCCGGCTAAGCATTCAAAATGTAAAGAGTACTTTTGGGTGTCATGGAAAATGTATGGTGTAAAAAGTACATTATTTCCTTTAGGAATGAAGTGAAATAAAAGTAAAAGTTGTTAAAATTATAAATAGTAAAGTACAGATACCCCCAAAAACGTTTTAAGTAGTACTTTAAAGTACCGGACCCAAAATCGAACCTTGTGGTACACCACATGTGATTTGCATTTCCTCTGAGTTATGTTCACCAAGGGTGACAAAACACTCTCGACCGGTTAAATAGGTCCTAAACCAATTTAGAACTGGACCGGAGAGGCCAACCCACCTCTCCAGTCTGTCCAGATGGACATCATTGTCACCAGTGTTGAATGCAGCACTTAAATCTAGAGTACAAGGACAGAGAGCTGTTTGACATCTGTGTTGGCTCTAAGACAATTTACCACTTGAACTAAGGCTGTCTCTGTGCTGTGGTGGGCACAGATTAGAATTTTTAAAAAATAGAGATGGTGCTTAAAAAAATATTTTGCTGTTTGAAAACCAATGTCTCCAGAATTATTGCATAAGAATAGAAGCTTGGTGATTGGCCAAAAATAGCTAAGAGCTGAAGAATCTAGATTAGGGGTTTCACCAGAGCAGTTTTTAGTGCAGAGGGGAAAGTGCCTGTGAACATGGAGTGATTAACAATAGCTTGCACTTCTTCAGATATGCAAATAAAAACTGTTTTGAAGAAGGTAGTGGGGATAGGATCGAGAAGGCAGGTTGAAGGCTTAAGTTGTGATATCACTTTCCTGAGCATGTCTGCGTCAACCAGGGAAAATAAATCCATAGTGCCTTTGTGTGGTAGGCTAGTTGCAAACTCATCATATTTAGATGTGTAGGAAAGTTCACTTAAGTTTGGTCGGATTTATCAGGCCAGCAATGGTTGAGAAGAGCATCCTCAAATTATTCAAATTAGCCCGTCTGGCATTTCTAATTGCCTTGTTATATATGCCAAGTTGTTCTCTCAGAATATCATAATGGACCTGCAACTTTGACTTTCTCCACTTCCGCTCTGCCTTTCGGCAAATTTCTCTTTAATTGATTCGTTTCCTCACTCATCCAAGGGACTCTCTGTTTGGATGTGGCCTTGTTCAACTTTACTGGAGCTGTGGCATCAATGGTTGCCCTTAATTTGCTATTAAAGTTATGAACTAAATCATCACAAGAGGAAGGCAGAATAGGTGGTGGAATATTGTTCATACACTCAATGAAATCTGTAGCAACTTCAGAGGTAAGATAACGTTTCTTAATAATGTGTTCAGTATTACCCTGTGCTAATGCTACAAGGTAGTCAAAAATAAACAGTGTTGATCAGATAAAGAAACATCAACAATAGAGTATATGTCAATAGAAAGCCCCTTGGTAATAAGAGTATGGCTGTGGTTATGGGTGGGCCCAGTAGCATGTTGGATAAAATCCATAGAGCTCAAAAGATTCATAAATTCAATGGCCTTGGAGTCAGTCTCTTTGTCAAAATGAATATTAAAATCACCCAATACAATGATTTTACCATAGTTCTCAAGGACACTTTAATTGTGGCCACTTTAGTTGTGATACAAACCTTATCAAAACATATAGGCCTATGGGCTAGGCTACATGATGCATGCAACTATGATTTGAAAATATTCTCATCCATCACACTATTCTCAATGTAATCTTGTAATCTTGTCTTTAAATATACTGCACTAAATAATATATGTGTGAAATTCGTTTTAGAATGAGCCATTATCATGCAGGGCAAAAAAAGTAATGTCATCCGTGTGCTTTTCCCACTGTTCATTTTCATGCCAGTCAGGTAGGCTACTCTGATTGTAAAGCGAAGAAATGTGCTTAATATTTTTTCATTTTACTAGGCAATGAAGCTAGCTAGCTAACGAAGAACAACAAAGAATATCTAGTTAACAGAAGAAAAGAAAGAGAAAATCAGGACAGAAGAAAAAGGATATCAAAGTGAAACAGTTCTCTAAAGACACAAGAGACAATAATACAAGAAACAACACTTCTGTAGCTTGTCAACTATGTGTCTGTCTATCCCTGTTCTCTCCTCTCTGCACAGGCCATACAAACGCTTCACACCGCGTGGCCGCTGCCACTCTAACCTGGTGGTCCCAGCGCGCACGACCCACGTGGAGTTCCAGGTCTCCGGCAGCCTCTGGAACTGCCGGTCTGCAGCCAACAAGGCTGAGTTCATCTCAGCCTATGCTACCCTCCAGTCCCTAGACTTCCTGGCGCTGACGGAAACATGGATTACCACAGATAACACTGCTACTCCTACTGCTCTCTCCTCGTCTGCCCACGTGTTCTCGCATACCCCTAGAGCATCGAGCCAGCGGGGTGGTGGCACTGGAATCCTCATCTCTCCCAAGTGGACATTCTCTCTTTCTCCCCTGACCCATCTGTCTATCTCCTCATTTGAATTCCATGCTGTCACAGTTACCAGCCCTTTCAAGCTTAACATCCTTATCATTTATCGCCCTCCAGGTTCCCTTGGAGAGTTCATCAATGAGCTTGACGCCTTGATAAGTTCCTTTCCTGAGGATGGCTCACCTCTCACAGTTCTGGGTGACTTTAACCTCCCCACGTATACCTTTGACTCATTCCTCTCTGCCTCCTTCTTTCCACTCCTCTCCTCTTTTGACCTCACCCTCTCACCTTCCCCCCCTACTCACAAGGCAGGCAATACGCTTGACCTCATCTTTACTAGATGCTGTTCTTCCACTAATCTCATTGCAACTCCCCTCCAAATCTCCGACCACTACCTTGTATCCTTTTCCCTCTTGCTCTCATCCAACACTTCTCACTCTGCCCCTACTCGGATGGTATTGCGCCGTCCCAACCTTCGCTCTCTCTCTCCCGCTACTCTCTCCTCTTCCATCCTATCATCTCTTCCCTCTGCTCAAACCTTCTCCAACCTATCTCCTGATTCTGCCTCCTCAACCCTCCTCTCCTCCCTTTCTGCATCCTTTGATTTTCTCTGTCCCCTATCCTCCAGGCCGGCTCGGTCCTCCCCTCCTGCTCCGTGGCTCGACGACTCACTACGAGCTCACAGAACAGGGCTCCGGGCAGCCGAGCGGAAATGGAGGAAAACTCGCCTCCCTGCGGACCTGGCATCCTTTCACTCCCTCCTCTCTACATTCTCCTCTTCTGTCTCTGCTGCTAAAGCCACTTTCTACCACTCTAAATTCCAAGCATCTGCCTCTAACCCTAGGAAGCTCTTTGCTACCTTCTCCTCCCTCCTGAATCCTCCTCCTCCCCCCCCCCCCCCTCCTCCCTCTCTGCGGATGACTTCGTCAACCATTTTGAAAAGAAGGTTGACGATATCCGATCCTCGTTTGCTAAGTCAAACGACACCGCTGGTCCTGCTCACACTGCCCTACCCTGTGCTTTGACCTCTTTCTCCCCTCTCTCTCCAGATGAAATCTCGCGTCTTGTGACGGCCGGCCGCCCAACAACCTGCCCACTTGACCCTATCCCCTCCTCTCTTCTCCAGACCATTTCCGGAGACCTTCTCCCCTTCCTCACCTCGCTCATCAACTCATCCTTGACCGCTGGCTACGTCCCTTCCGTCTTCAAGAGAGCGAGAGTTGCACCCCTTCTGAAAAAACCTACACTCGATCCCTCCGATGTCAACAACTACAGACCAGTATCCCTTCTTTCTTTTCTCTCCAAAACTCTTGAACGTGCCGTCCTTGGCCAGCTCTCCTGCTATCTCTCTCAGAATGACCTTCTTGATCCTAATCAGTCAGGTTTCAAGACTGGGCATTCAACTGAGACTGCTCTTCTCTGTGTCACGGAGGCTTTCCGCACTGCTAAAGCTAACTCTCTCTCCTCTGCTCTCATCCTTCTAGACCTATCTGCTGCCTTTGATACTGTGAACCATCAGATCCTCCTCTCCACCCTCTCCGAGTTGGGCATCTCCGGCGCGGCCCATGCTTGGATTGCGTCCTACCTGACAGGTCTCTCCTACCAGGTGGCGTGGCGAGAATCTGTCTCCGCACCATGCGCTCTCACCACTGGTGTCCCCCAGGGCTCTGTTCTAGGCCCTCTCCTATTCTCGCTATACACCAAGTCACTTGGCTCTGTCATATCCTCACATGGTCTCTCCTATTATTGCTATGCAGACAACACACAATTAATCTTCTCCTTTCCCCCTTCTGATAACCAGGCGGCGAATCGCATCTCTGCATGTCTGTCAGACATATCAGTGTGGATGACGGATCACCACCTCAAGCTGAACCTCGGCAAGACGGAGCTGCTCTTCCTCCCAGGGAAGGACTGCCCGTTCCATGATCTCGCCATCACGGTTGACAACTCCCTTGTGTCCTCCTCCCAGAGTGCTAAGAACCTTGGCGTGATCCTGGACAACACCCTGTCGTTCTCCACTATCATCAAGGCGGTGACCCGATCCTGTAGGTTCATGCTCTACAACATTCGCAGAGTACGACCCTGCCTCACACAGGAAGCGGCGCAGGTCCTAATCCAGGCACTTGTCATCTCCCGTCTGGATTACTGCAACTCGCTGTTGGCTGGGCTCCCTGCCTGTGCCATTAAACCCCTACAACTCATCCAGAACGCCGCAGCCCGTCTGGTGTTCAACCTTCCCAAGTTCTCTCACGTCACCCCGCTCCTCCGCTCTCTCCACTGGCTTCCAGTTGAAGCTCGCATCCGCTACAAGACCATGGTGATTGCTTACGGAGCTGTGAAGGGAACGGCACCTCCATACCTTCAGGCTCTGATCAGGCCCTACACCCAAACAAGGGCACTGCGTTCATCCACCTCTGGCCTGCTGGCCCCCCTACTTCTGAGGAAGCACAGTTCCCGCTCAGCCCAGTCAAAACTGTTCGCTGCTCTGGCACCCCAATGGTGGAACAAGCTCCCTCACGACGCCAGGACAGCGGAGTCAATCACCACCTTCCGGAGACACCTGAAACCCCACCTCTTTAAGGAATACCTAGGATAGGATAAAGTAATCCTTCTAACCCCCCCCCCCCCTTAAAAGATTTAGATGCACTATTGTAAAGTGGTTGTTCCACTGGATATCATAAGGTGAATGCACCAATTTGTAGTCGCTCTGGATAAGAGCGTCTGCTAAATGACTTAAATGTAAATGTAAGTCAGTTAAAGAACAAGTTCTTATTTTACAATGCCGGCCTACCACGGCCAAACCCTCTCCTAACCCGGACAACGCTGGACCAATTGTGTGCCGCCCTAAAGGACTCTCAATCACGGATGGTTGGGATACAGCACAGGGTCGAACCAGGGTCTGTAGTGATGCCTCTAGCACTAAGATGCAGTGCCTTAGACCACTGCACATAAATAAATATAGGCCTAGCCTATAGAAAGCCCTTCTCTTTTTAATAGAGGCCATCAAAACTCTGTTTTCTCACTCAGTTGCATAGCATAGCCTAGAACTATTGCGCTACATGGGCTTATAGGAACACTTATTTAATTCCATATATCAACCAGTTATGAGGAGCTGGCTCTCATTGTGCAACAGGGGATCCTATTCTCCTCAAACTCTGAATGCCAGGGCTGTCATGAAATGTTTGATTAGATTTTCGATTGCATTTGCATTAAGATCAGAGTGATTAGAGGGACAATAGAGTGCTGCGTGCCAGGCCATTAGCAACTGGTCGTTTACAAGTTTGGTAGGATACTAATGACCATCAGCGGCATCAAAAGCGCAGTTTTGGAGAAGCCTATTTACTGTGACTGCAGTCATGACTCGTTACTGCCAGTGTGGCGGTCATAAAGTCACTGTAACAGCCCTACAATAGACCACATAACTGTGGTCTCTATCTCTCTCTCACACACACACACACACACACACACACACACACACACACACACACACACACACACACACACACACACACACACACACACACACACACACACACACACACACATTTAAGGAAATAATCCTATGTACGGTATGTGTGTAAGTGTATAGCTCATTTCCATGTAAAATAACCCTTGAGCACCAACATGTGAAGTCCATAGGAGCATATCAAATTGGGTGTCAAATGAAAGCTAAGAGTCTATATTTTGGAGAATTGACGGAATAGATACATGTTTCAACCATTTTCCGTCTTAAAAATGCTGCATAAGTAAAGGATTTGATTTCTGGATAAACAGATGGAAAAGGGGTGTTAGAAAAACATCTACCAGAAGTGATCAGAAATACATCAAAACACAATAATGTTGACGTAAAGACCCCTGCCGACTAATATCAACACTTCTATTTACAAATTGTTTACCTTCTGTACGTTTTTAGAAATATTGCCTTGTGCCTTCCGTTAGCAAAAACCCACGTATCTTTAACATATTTTCTCATTTCTTTTCCTCATGAGATAATAATAATTTAGCAGACACTTTTATCTAAAGCGACTTACTGTCAAGCGTGCATACATATTATGTATGGGTGGTCCTGGGAATCAAACCCATTACTCTGGCATTACAAGTGTCATGCTCTACTAACTGAGCTACAAAGGTTGGAGGATAATGAAAGTGCACAGAAGTAACAAGTAATGGTAGATCTATCAGTTAGTTATAGTCATAGTAAAAGTCGTAATTTCGTTATCAAATCTGTAATGGAATTACTGCAACTGAATTGGTTACAATGGGAAATCCTAGTAGTCACAAACCACAGTTGGGTCACCTGCTACTGTCCTCCCTTCCACTGGCATTCTGGTATGTTCAGCTCATAACTGTTTTCTTTGTCTTTCCGTCATCTGGCGGTTGAACCAAGAGCGTTAAAACAGTCTGAGTCTGGACTCTGGTCTCTCTCTTTCTTTCGCTCTCTCTCCTGGATCACCTACCCATGAGCCCTCTCTTTCCATTTACTGTAACCAGCATCCTCACCCACTGAACAACGGACGTCCATGGATATTAAAAAGTAGTTAGGCCTCCCGAGTGGCGCAGTGGTCTAAGGCACTGCATCGCATCGCAGCTGTGCCACTAGAGATTCTGGGTTCGATTCCAGGCTCTGTTGCAGCCGGCCGCGACCAGGAGGACCAGGCGCACAATTGGCCCAGCGTCGTCCGGGTTAGGGGAGGGTTTGGCTGGCAGGGATGTCCTTCTCCCATCGCGCACTAGCGACTCCTGTGGTGGGCTGGGCGCAGTGCACGCTGACTTGGTCGCCAGGTGCACGGTGTTTCCTCCAACACATTGGTGCGGCTGGCTTCCGGGTTAAGTGGGCATTGTTTCAAGAAGCAGTGCGGCTTGTGTTTCGGAGGACGCATGGCTCTCGACCTTTGCCTCTCCCGAATCCGCACGGAAGTTGCAGCGATGACACAAGACTGTAACTACCAATTGGATACCACGAAATTAGGGTGAAGGGGTAAAAAAAAGAAAGTAGTTGACATTTGGTCAATCCACCCTGGCCTTGATGTTAACGTCCACAGACGAACCGGACTGGACCAAATCTGAACCTATTATATGTTTCACAAGTTTGGATAGCACAGTACAGTGAGCAGAGCACAGTACAATATGATTTTTTATTTTATTTTATTTCACCTTTATTTAACCAGGTAGGCAAGTTGAGAACAAGTTCTCATTTACAATTGCGACCTGGCCAAGATAAAGCAAAGCAGTTCGACAACATACAAAAACACAGAGTTACACATGGAGTAAAACAACATACAATCAATGATGCAGTAGAAAAAATAAAAAATAAATAAAAAAATAAGACTATATACAATGTGAGCAAATGATGTGAGATAAGGGAGGTAAAGGCAAAAAAATGCCATGGTGGCAAAGTAAATAAAGTATAGCAAGAAAAACACCGGAATGGTAGATTTGTAGTTTGAAGAAAGTTCAGAGACAAAATATAAATAATATGGTGCAAAGGAGCAAAATAAATAAAATAAATAAATACAGTAGGGGAAGAGGTAGTAGTTTGGGCTAAATTATAGATGGGCTATGTACAGGTGCAGTGATCTGTGAGCTGCTCTGACAGCTGGTGCTTAAAGCTAGTGAAGGGAGATAAGTGTTTCCAGTTTCAGAGATTTTTGTAGTTCGTTCCAGTCATTGGCAGCAGAGAACTGGAAGGAGAGACGACCAAAGGAGGAGTTGGCTTTAGGGGTGACCAGAGAGATATACCTGCTGGAGCGCGTGCTACAGGTGGGTGCTGCTATGGTGACCAGTGAGCGGAGATAAGGGGGGACTTTACCTAGCAGGGTCTTGTAGATGACCTGGAGCCAATGTGTTTGGCGACGATTATGAAGCGAAGGCCAGCCAACGAGAGCGTACAGGTCGCAGTGGTGGGTAGTATATTGGGCTTTGGTGACAAAACGGATGGCACTGTGATAGACTGCATCCAGCTTGTTGAGTAGGGTATTGGAAGCTATTTTGTAAATGACATCGCCGAAGTTGAGGATTGGTAGGATGGTCAGTTTTACGAGGGTATGTTTGGCAGCATGAGTGAAGGATGCTTTGTTGCGAAATAGGAAGCCAATTCGAGATTTCACTTTGGATTGGAGATGATTGATGTGAGTCTGGAAGGAGAGTTTACAGTCTAACCAGACACCTAGGTATTTGTAGTTGTCCACAAATTCTAAGTTAGAACCGTCCAGAGAAGTGATGCTGGACAGGCGGGCAGGTGCAGGCAGCGATCGGTTGAAGAGCATGCATTTAGTTTTACTTGTGTTTAGGAGCAGTTGGAGACCACGGAAGGAGAGTTGAATGGCATTGAAGCTCGTCTGGAGGGTTGTTAACACAGTGTCCAAAGAAGGGCCAGAAGTGTACAGAATGGTGTCGTCTGCGTAGAGGTGGATCAGAGATTCACCAGCAGCAAGAGCGACATCATTTATGTATACAGAGAAAAGAGTTGGCCCAAGAATTGAACCCTGTGGTACCCCCATAGAGACTGCCAGAGGTCCAGACAGTAGGCCCTCCGATTTGACACACTGAACTCTGTCAGAGAAGTAGTTGGTGAACCAGGCGACGCAATCGTATGAGAAACCAAGGCTACTGAGTCTGCCGATGAGGATGTGGTGATTAACAGAGTCAAAAGCTTTGGCCAGGTCAATGAATACGGCAGCACAGTATTGTTTCTTATCGATGGCGGTTACGATGTCGTTTAGGACCTTGAGCGTGGCTGAGGTGCACCCATGACCAGCTCTGAAACCAGATTGCATAGCGGAGAGGGTGCGGTGGGATTCGAAATGGTCGGTAATCTGTTTGTTGACTTGGCTTTCGAAGACCTTAGAAAGGCAGGGTAGGATGGATATAGGTCTGTAGCAATTTGGGTCAAGAGTGTCACCTCCTTTGAAGAGGGGGATGACAGCAGCTGCTTTCCAATCTATGGGAATCTCAGACGACACGAAAGAGAGGTTGAACAGGCTAGTAATAGGGGTTGCAATAATTTCGGCAGATAATTTTAGAAAGAAAGGGTCCAGATTGTCAAGCCCAGCTGATTTGTAGGGGTCTAGATTTTGCAGCTCTTTCAGAACATCAGCTGAATGGATTTGGGAGAAGGAGAAATGGGGGAGGCTTGGGCGAGTAGCTGTGGGGGGTGCTGTTGAATGCAGTAGGGGTAGTTAGGTGGAAAGCATGGCCAGCCGTAGAAAAATGCTTATTGAAATTCTCAATTATAGTGGGCTTATCGGTGGTGACAGAGTTTCCTATCCTCAGTGCAGTGGGCAGTTGGGAGGAGGTGTTCTTATTCTCCGTGGACTTTACAATGTCCCAGAACTTTTTAGAGTTGGAGTTGCACGAAGCGAATTTCTGTTTGAAAAAGCTAGCCTTGGCGTTTCTAACTGCCTGTGTGTATTGGTTTCTAACTTCCCTAAAAAGTTGCATATCGCGGGGGCAGTTCGATGCTAATGCAGAACGCCACAGGATATTTTTGTGTTGGTTAAGGGCAGTCAGGTCTGGGGAGAACCAAGGGCTATATCTGTTCCTGGTTCTAAATTTCTTGAAAGGGGCATGCTTATTTAAGATGGAGAGGAAGGCATTTAAAAAAAATAACCAGGCATCCTCTACTGACGGGATGAGGTCAATATCCTTCCAGGATACCAGGGCCAGGTCGATTAGAAAGGCTTGCTCGTTGAAATGTTTCAGGGAGCGTTTGACAGTGATGAGTGGAGGTCGTTTGACCGCTGATCCATTACGGGTGCAGGCAATGAGGCAGTGATCGCTGAGATCTTGGTTGAAAACAGCAGAGGTGTATTTAGAGGGCACGTTGGTTAGGATGATATCTATGAGGGTGCCAGTGTTTGCGGCTTTGGGGTTGTACCTGGTGGGTTCATTAATAATTTGTGTGAGATTGAGGGCATCAAGCTTGGATTGTAGGATGGCTGGGGTGTTAAGCATGTCCCAGTTTAGGTCACCTAGTAGCACGAGCTCTGAAGATAGATGGGGGGCAATCAGTTCACATATGGTGTCCAGAGCACAACTAGGGGCCGAGGGGGGTCTATAGCAGGCGGCAACGGTGAGAGACTTGTTTTTGGAGAGGTGGATTTTTAAAAGGAGAAGTTCAAATTGTTTGGGTACAGACCTGGATAGCAGGACAGAACTCTGCAGGCTATCTCTGCAGTAGATTGCAACACCGCCCCCTTTGGTCGTTCTATCTTGTCTGAAAACGTTGTAGTTAGGGATGAAGATTTCAGAGTTTTTGGTGGACTTCCTAAGCCAAGATTCAGACACAGCTAGGACATCCGGGTTGGCAGAGTGTGCTAAAGCAGTGAATAAAACAAACTTAGGGAGGAGGCTTCTAATGTTAACATGCATGAAACCAAGGTTATTACGGTTACAGAAGTCATCAAAAGAGAGCGCCTGGGGAGTAGGAGTGGAGCCAGGCACTGCAGGGCCTGGATTCACCTCTACATCCCCAGAGGAGCAGAGAAGAATAAGTATGAGGGTACGGCTAAAAGCTATAAGAATTGGTCGTCTGTGACGTCCAGAATAGAGAGAAAAAGGAGCAGGTTTCTGGGGGCGATAAAATAGCTTCAAGGTATAATGTACAGACAAAGGTATGGTGGGATGTGAGTACAGAGGAGGTAAACCTAGGCATTTAGTGATAGTGAGAGAGATATTGTCTCTAGAAACATCATTGAAACCAGAAGATGTCATAGCATGTGTGGGTGGAGGAACTGAGAGGTTGGATAAGGTATAATGAGCAGGGCTAGAGGCTCTACAGTGAAATAAGCCAATAAACACTAACCAGAACAGCAATGGAGAAGGCATATTGACATTAAGGAGAGGCATGCTTAGCCGAGTGATCAAAGGGTCCAGTGAGATTCAGACAGCTAGCCGGGCCATAGGTAGCAAGCTGGTGGAAGATGGGAGGGAGGTCTGTTTTTAGCCAGCTCGTGCGTTTCCATCTGTGGGTTAGTGGGGTTCCGTGTGGAAGGGGGGACCTGTCCAAGTTGGCAAAATAGTTAGTTATAGTGGCCCAAGAAAAGTGTCCGATAGACCTATTCAGATCGCAGCCGAAAAGACAGCTAACGATTAGCGGGCCGCAGATGGGCGATCAGGTTACGTCGCGACGGAGGGGCCAGTTGGATAACTCCCTCGGGCAGATAACGTCGGTGGTCCAGTCGTGAAGACCCGATGGGGCTCCGGATCGGCAGTAAAACGGGTCAGGATAGGTGAGTTGTAGCCCAGGAGACACTTCAGCTGGCTAGCTCAGGAATAGCCCAGGAGTGGCTGACGGAACTCTTCAGCTGGCTAGCTCCGTAATAATGTGTGTTAATTCCGTGACCGACGTTGCCAATAGTCACTCAGGTAGCAGCTAGTTAGCTGCAAGATCCAGGTGTAAATGTCCAGAGCCTGCGGTAGAAATCGGGGAAAGGAGAGAGAATAGGTCCGGTATGCTCTGGTCTGAGTCGCGCTGTACAAAAACTGGCGATAGCTTTTCGAGCTAATGGATAGCTGAGGACAGCTAACCGTGGCTAGCTGAACTTCAACGTTAGCCAGTGAAAATGGCTAACCTCTTGCTAGCTTCTGTTGTGGAATTCAGATGAGGTAAATAATACTTTCTTTTTTTAAATTGGTGAGGCGGGTTGCAGGAGAGTGCTTTGAGGTTGAGTTTTTAGAATTAAAAAATAATATATATATATATAAAAAGATAAGTGAAGAAAAAAAAATATGTTAATATATATATACACGGGACACGACAAGAGGAGGGTAGAGGACGTCTGAACTGCTACGCCATCTTGGAAAAGTGTATGCGCATGAGGTGTTGAATGCAGTTTAGAAGCTTTCATTCAATTCCAAAAATATCATTGATCTGTTGAATTTCTTATTTGATTTCAGAAAAATTGAATAGAAAAGGTTGAACTAACCAAAGCGTAATTTTCTAAGATTTTAATCATTAAAAGCAGTTCAGATGAACAACAGCGTCATCCCACTTTTTACAAGTCCCTTGGGTCAAGGAAAATTCTACATTTGTTTTTAAATAGATTATTATGCAGTGATTATTTAAACAATAAGGTACGAGAACCTGGGAATGATATGATAAGGGCTGTTCTTTAGGCCCGAGGCAAAGCCAAGTGTCAGGAACAGCCCTTGGGAGGGAGTTATTACACGATAATCCCCGGGTTTTTCTAAAACGGTTACCAACATATTTATAAAAATATGAATGACATTTTTTTATTAAAAACATTATTTTAACAAGTCAATTCTTTTTTTTTTTGCATTTTTAAGTTGATACCCAAGCTGGCTGGTCGGCAGTTATTTCCTCATGTTTTGACCCAGTCGCTCATTCTAATCATTCTATTAATTTGACTAGGAAGCAGATGAGAGACAAGAACTTCAATAAATAATTATTTTAAAAATCCAAGATAACCAAGCTAGTTGGTGATGTTAAAATAGTGATGTTTCCATTGATATCACACGAGTGGAAGAACTGTCCATGGTCCTGGCGCTGGTTGGTGACAGCCAGTGCTTGCCTCTTCTTTGCCTCTTCCTAGTAAGTATCTTCCTCTGACCCATCAATCGCTGGCGCTTTAACCTTTCCTGAGTGCTCACTTTAAAATGCATTAATATTATTTTATCATGCACACTGACTAGATTAATCTGTCTGAAAAGAGGCTTTTTAATGTGAAACTTAATCTGTTACTTTCGTACCTTAAGTTTGTTACTTTTCATACTTATAATCGAGAGTAAATTACTATGTTTACCTTGAGGGAGTTACATGATTTGAGACAGGCATAATAGGTAAATGTCTTCTTTAAGCAAACGCAAACATTAATTAACTCCTGATTATCACAAATAATTGATTTACCCTAAATAGCTAATGATGCATTTGTCTGATATAAATGTAAGATACTATGTTGATTGGGAATCATTTTCTTCCTGTGTGCGTTTTTTCACTGAAAAGTTATCCTTTATAAAGCATTTACGCATTCATCCATCAACTATATATTAGGCTTAATAAGGTTTATAATATATGTGTTAGAGTCCGGGTATATGCGGTGTGTGTGGAATATATTTGATATATTTATTTCAATTTATTTCAAGACCTCATCCCCCGTCTCTGACCCCAAAATCAATACCTTAATTTATGGTCCAACACCTTCAATCAATTCTCGCCCCATTCCCCGCTACAATGGACTGCCTCAGACTGGACACATGTTAGTAGGGCTCCAGCCCTGTTTTTCCTGCTGACTGGCCACTGTGTTGCTGTGCACTGAGAGGTAACTGCCCACTCATATCCTAGATTGGATGCAGTGATCATCATCTCACGCTGTTCGGTCCCCTTGCCTTGCCTTCCCTCCACCATCCTGCCCTTCCATCCTCCTGCCCTTCTCTTTACCCTCCTCCCAGCCCTGGCCTATTCCAGTGTGTGAGCTAGCTCAGATTCATAATAAACAAGCATTAAAGCCTCAAGCATAACAATTACATGCAGAGCTCTCTCTCCTTCTATCTCTTTGTTTCAGTCTTTTCTCAGTGACATCTATTTATGATCTTATTTGCCTGAATTATTGATGCATTGTGAAGACATGGTGTATCATTCCTGTGGCCACATTGCAGCATTAATCTCCTATCAATGTTAACACCACTGTTAGTGTTCAGACGACAGGGCCTTGCCTGGGCCTGGTGGAGCTGTTTGAGCGAGCCATGTCGTCAGTCCCCTTTTCAGAAGAAATACGAGTTAGAAAAAAGTGTGAGGGTTTTTATCCCTTTTTAAAAATGGAATGAGCTGGCGGTAGCTCTCAAGCAGGCCTTTCCCTCCGCTGGATTTATTAGCCAATTTCCAATACCATTGTCTTTCACTTCAATCTCAGAAGTGAGGGTGCACCAGGCGGAATATAGGGCTGCAATCATCCGAGTGTGTGGCAACAAAACCTCCAGCGCTCGCACCTGGAACTCAATAGATATTCATGGACATTTAGAGAAGGAAATAACTTAATACCGACAGTGTCGATGGAATAATAGCCATTTCCTGCCTGACTTGCAGCCCCTCAGAAAATGAGATTCTGCCGGCCGTCATTTTTCTTGTCTGCTGGGTGTTTCCAGCGCAGAGGTCTATGGCTGCAACGACGCTCTCTGCATCCGCAATGAGGAAGAGATAGAGAGAGGGAGAGAGAGAGAAGACGGAGAGGGGAGGGGGTACAGAACACATCAAGGGGCACAGAGGGAAGGGAGAGAGCGAGACAGAGGATTGTTGTCAAATGCTCTGCCCTGAATATGAATAGTACTATTTTATCTGAATAAACAACAACAGCAACAAGAACAACAACAATAGTTATCATCATCAACATAGCTATCATTATCATCATAGTTATCATCATCATCATTCAGAGGTTGTGTGTGTCTGAGACTTCAGTCATCATAGTGGAGATGGGAAAGCATTCTCCTCTCCAGCCCAGAGCCACTCCCTGACTGGGAAAAGGCAAATATTTCACTAGCACCTTGATTAAGATTGATTATCACTGCAGGGGTGTGAAAAGCCTGCAAGGAAACCGCTTCCACTGAGAGAGAGAGCGAGAGAGAGAGAGCGAGAGAGAGCGAGAGAGAGAGGATCTGGCTAAAAATACTTGAATCAGTTATAGAACCCATTGCCCTTTTTGGTTGTGAGGTCTGGGGTCCACTAACCAACCAAGAATTCACAAAATGGGACAAACACCAAATTGAGACTCTGCATGCACAATTCTGCAAAAATATCCTCCGTGTACAACGTAAAACACCAAAAAATGCAGGCAAAGCAGAATCAGGCCGATACCAGCTAATTATCAAAATTCAGAAAAGAGCCGTTAAATTCTACAACCACCTAAAAGGAAGCGATTCCCAAACCTTCCATAACAAAGCCAACACCTACAGAGAAATGAACCTGTAGAAGAGCCTCCTAAGCAAGCTGGTCCTGGGCCTCTGTTCACAAACAGACCACACAGAGCCCCAGGACAGCAACACAATTAGAACCAACCAAATCATGAGAAAACAAAAAGATAATTACTTGACACATTGGAAAGAATTTGCAAAAAAACTGAGCAAACTAGAATGCTATTTGGCCCTAAACAGAGAGTACACAGTGACTGACCCAAAATTAAGGAAATCTTTGACTATGTACAGACTCAGTGAGCATAGCCTTGCTATTGAGAAAGGCCGCTGTAGGCAGACCTGGCTCTCAAGCGAAAACAGGCTATGTGCACACTGCCCACAAAATGAGGTGGAAACTGTGCTGCACGTCCTAACCTCGTGCCAAATGTATGTGTCACGGCTGTTCGAAGGATCAGACCAAAATGCAGTGTGTTCGTAGTTCCACATATTTATTAAACGTGAAACTGAATGCAATACACTTAATACTTGAAAACACAAAAACAACAAACCGTGACGCAGAGGACAACACACTACTCAAAAGATAATAACCCACAACCAGGAAGAGAAAAACCCCTACTTAAATATGATCTCTAATCAGAGGCAATGAGGATCAGCTGCCTCCAATTAGAGATCAAACCCAAACAATCCCAACATAGAAATGGACAAACTAGAACTTAAACATAGAAATAGAAAACATAGAACAACCCAAAACACCACGCCCTGCCCTACTCTACTATAGAAAAGGACATCTTACTAGGGTCAGGATGTGACAGTATGACCATATTAGAGACACAGATTTCCCTGAGATTACACAGACCCACAAAGAATTCAAAAACAAATCCAATTTTGATAAACTCCCATATCTATTGGGTGAAATACCACAGTTCCAAATCACAGCAGCAATATTTGTGACCTGTTGACACAAGAAAAGGGCAACCAGTGAAGAACAAACTCCACTGTTAATACAACCTATATTTATGTTTTTTATTTTCCCTTTTGTATTTTAACTATTTGCACATCATTACAACACTGTATATAGATATAATATAACATTTGAAATGTCTTTATTCTTTTTGAACTTTTGTGAGTGTAAATTTTGTATTATTTATTTAAATTTTGTTTATTATCTATTTCACTTGCTTTCTCAATGAAATTGACTGCCATACAGAGAGACAGAGAGAGAGAGAGACAGACAGACAGAGAGACGCAGTAATCCACAGAAAAACAGTTCATTCATACCTGCAAAAAGTACAACAATATAATGTCACTTTAATAATGTTAACATATCTTACATTACTCATCTCATATGTATATACTGTATTTTATACCATCTATTGCATCTTACCTATGCCGCTCGGTCTTCACTCATCCATATATTTTTGGGTCAAAGACGAGACGTGTACATTTGGTGTCCGAAGGCCATTCATTTAACATAAAAAGATAAATATGGATAAATATAATATTAAATCATTCAACTCTTACCCTTCTTTTGACCCAGACATATTTGTGTTGCAATATATTCCAGTAAGGGAGTTATTGAGCTCTAAAGTGTCAAAATGTCCTTCAGTGTAACTGTCCGGGTTAAAATTGTAATGACAAAAGTGTTTTTAAAATGTAGAAATTCATCCTAAAAATATAAATTAATACCCATTGCATAATTGTGTTAGTGTTTGCAACAATATATAGAATAATGGGCGACATACTGTATCTAAAAAATATTTAAAAACTTGAATAACTTTTGTCCGGACTTTTGTGCTTCATCAATGTCATTCAGTATAACAAAGGTAAAATGTCATTTTAAAGCATATCACATGATGTAATCATGTGACAGTGTGTGACATCACAAAGAAGACCAATTGAAGACCCTCTATCAATGTGATGAGGTGAGTAAATCTCTCTGAAATATTTGATGATTTCACATTTTCACCCTCTGTAACCTTTGTAACAAAAACGCATATCCTTCAGTACAACACAGAAAACAAACTTTTAATGTTATTATTTTATAAAAAGCTATATTAAATATGAAAAGTAAGGATAATCTTTATAGGTCAAGGTCATTACTTTATGTAGGTGGCAAAGGAACTGCCTGTTAAATATGCTTATGTATGAAATCCGTCCTTCAGTATCACGCTTTTGTCCTTCAGCACAACAAAAGTCTCACGTTATACCTCAATGTCACCCGTTATGCTGAATGACAGTAGCTTTGTTATCTCATGTTTTCACTAGTTTACAACATTTAATCATGCAATTCATATTTACTTGTTGTATGAATACTGAATATTATAATTTTAAACTATTTTATGGCATTTTAAGGTATTTCAAGGCACATTATCTTTATACAGTAGATGCCATTGTCTAATAAGGAGAGGGCTGCACGGCACAGACAAAAGATTAACACAGATCCAGTTTCTAGGGAGGAAAGACTAGCCAGAAGAAAAGCAAGGTATTGTTTTCATGGTTTCATGGTACTGTCAGCAACAGAATAGGACATAATACCATATAAAGCTCAGTGGATAACATTTAACATTAAGTTACACTATTACACCGTAGTTAATGTTTTATTGCACTGCAGTTAAGGTATAACTGATAGATTATATTAGTTAATATAATATTACACACACACACACACACACACACTATGATGGATTAAAAATGGATTATGAATTATATTAGTTAATAGCCGCTTCAAATTTGGGGCACTTTATGAAAAATCGAGACTGTACAAGTTTGAATTGAAGTAGTTTGATGGGCATTTTATGTAGCTATTTTGTGTAGGTATCTTGAAGGTGCATTTGTGTACCTGCATTGAATAGAAATGTACCAGTTACAGTGTAACAATGCATAATTACAACATTAACTATCATGTAATAATCGTGTAATAATGCAACTTAATGCAACATAAAGTGTTGCCGCAGGCTCAAATTATAGTAAAGTGATAATTATTAACATTAGCAATGAAATAGTAACAAAACATGTTTGAGAGAGAATGGGAGAGGGAGTTGATTTAGCTTTTAAACGTTGATTGTGTTATCATTGTATAGCCTACTATTAATAGACTACTGATAACATTTAATGGATGCGAACTATTATATTTTCATTTTTTAGCTATCAGAGAAGAAAGAAGGATGTCAACCCTGATCATCCACTGATCCATACAATGACACAATCTGATGCTGAAAATGTAAAAGAAATGATATTAAATCAGAGGAGGCACCGTGAAAAAAATTCTAACAAATGAATGTGGTGATGAACTTAACTCCAGTATCCACTGAAGGAAACTCCTTTAAGCAGCCCCCTGATCAACTTGTGCAAGTACAACATTATTCCTACGTGAATTACATTTTACCTCATGTGTCAGTTAAACTATGTTGCATAGTAAAACCCATGTTCTTTATGTGTGGCGTGTGGGTCATTTCTCTCTCTCTAGTATGGAACCGACCTAAGTTCAGCTAGCCTGTACATTTTAAACATCTTATCCTGTTTTTTACAAAGTTTTGTAACTTAACAAATAGCTAAAAGAAAAATACTATTGTTGCTACTAATAATAGTTCATATGATAATTATTGTTATTGCTGAAGGAATCACATTTAATCAATATTTGTGGGCCTTTTGATATGTGTCATTCAGGGTAACAAAATATTGTGATACAGTATAACACCAGTATTTTATATTAAAATAACTTTGTTTTGTTGATTCAGAGAGACAAAAACAAATCTCAAAGGATGAAGTGAAAGATATTTTCATAGATTTTTGCATTTTATTCAGTGTAAGGCAGGAAGTTTTTGTAAAAAACCTTCAACAAATTTTGAGTTGTACCCATGACACATCAAATATGTAGTATTCAAAACAAAATAATGCCATTTTGCTGGGTAGTTATATTTCTGCCAGTCTAAGCATGGATATATGACCTTGTGATTATGAAAAATTGGCATAAAATTGAATAAATAAAAAAACACTTAGTGTTATACTGAATGACATTTTACTAGGGTACATTCATATGAATCACAATAACAATTATTTAATGGCTTTATTCTTGAATATGACTAATAGAAGGGCATCGGTGACACTCCAATGAACATAAAAAAAGCCTTTTAAGGAATCGTAATTGCTGTTTTCTTTTTTTGCTACTTTGAAAACCTTATGTCTTTGACCCTTGTGTGTGCATATTCTTATTCCACCCCTTTAGATTTGTGTGTATTAGGTAGTTGTAGTGGAATTGTTAGATTACTTGTTAGATATTACTGCACTGTCGGAACTAGAAGCACTTCGCTAAACTCACATTAACATCTGCTAACCATGTGTATGTGACCAATACAATTTTATTTTATTGTTGTAGTTGCATTGTTGACAGGTGAGCCTGCAAAGAAGCATTTAATTGTACTGTGTACACCACATGTATCCTGTGCATATGACGGAGAAATTTTGATTTTAGATTTCTCTGGAGAAAGAGCACAATGGAATGCATATTGAGAGCTGTGCCCATTGTTGATCTAAGAGACAAAGGATTCCTTGAAGCCTCACATTCTACTCCATTTCAGAAAGCAGCTCTCTGTCTCCCCTCCCCATTGGCTGGCCAGTATCATTACCTGGCCAGTCACGTTATACTGGCCAGCCTCACCATGAATTAAACATCTCACAGAGGAGCGCCAGCACTTATTAACGTTCCAACTCCACCTCCCTCCTCCATACTTCTTCCTTTCCACTCTTCTTTTTCTCCTCTCTTCCATGTTTTACTCTCTACGCTGAATGAAGCAATGGTCTGAGAATATCAGGACTGAGTAGAACATGGATACACCCGTTTCCTCCTTTCTTTTGTCTCTGTCAACACCAATGTTTTTTAATAGCCTGGTTGTAATAGTCACCCAGGTTACCAGTATAGTAAACAATCATAAACACTGTGCAACTATAAGAGGATGGATTCCATTGTAAAACCATTTTTGGAGGATTGGTGCTTGTCGTAAAGCTCCTAAAGGGATCCTCAGCATTGGATGACAGAACATCTCTCTCTCCTTAGTTATTGTGGGAGTCCAGGCTTTTCCAGTGTGTCCCAGAGGCCTGTCTCTTTAAACAGGCTCTGTGTGTGGCTGTAGGTGGCTGTGTGTGGCTCTGTGTGTGGCTGTAGGTGGCTGTGTGTGGCTCTGTGTGGCTGTAGGTGGCTGTGTGTGGCTGTAGGTGGCTGTGTGTGGCTGTAGGTGGCTGTGTGTGGCTCTGTGTGGCTGTAGGTGGCTGTGTGTGGCTCTGTGTGGCTGTAAGTGGCTGTAGGTGGCTGTGTGTGGCTGTGTGTGGCTGTGGGTGGCTGTGTGTGACTGTAGGTGGCTGTGTGTGGCTCTGTGTGGCTCTGTGTGGCTGTAGGTGGCTGTGTGTGGCTCTGTGTGGCTGTGTTTGGCTGTGTTTGGCTGTAGGTGGCTGTATGTTGCTGTGGGTGCATGGTGGTGGGTAGGGGCCAGCTTCCTGTGGGGTCAGCAGACAGACAGGCAGAGTGAGACTGGGCACAGACCCTCTCTAGCAGTGTCTGGTTGGGCCTTGGTCTCCTTAGTGTTGGTCTACCAGGGGTTGGTTCTGGACAGGCCTCTGGTGAGAACACACAGGTCAGACAGTAGTGGTTTAAAGGTGCTGTTATTCTTGGTGGACACCAAGAGGAGTGCAGACAAGCCCTTTGGTGATCAGCAGATAACTCTAATAGCAATGTGTGTTTCAGTAGATGAATGGAAGAGGTAGAGCAAAGGAAAGAGAGAGTGGGGGGATGTGAGGAGGAGCATTACATTAATTTGATCTTGGAAACCTCAGAGACAAGGCCGGTGTGAGCGAGCCATGCACCCTGACAGAAACCCAAGCAGATTGCTCTGCTGCTTTGTATTCCAAATTAATTGGCCTCTGAAGATCGCCCTCCTCCACCCCTCACAACACCTCCCTATCCACTCTACTCACTCCCCCTTAATTAAAACTAGAAGTAGCCATGCCCTCAACATTCTGCTCCCTCTCTCCTCGCTCCCAATGACTTCTCCTCCCCCTTGTTACTTGGAACAAACTGGGCCCTTACACCAGGGCTCCACATAGGACCCAATCAAACAGGCTGGGGGAAGCAGCAGTTATAATGGAATTGAGGTATGTCTTGTGTGGAACAAGATGATGCTGATCACAGTCTTTTCGAAGGGCCCATGCTCAGACTAGCTTATGCTCTTGATGGCAAAATAAATGGCAGACAACATAATATGCTAAAGCACCAGGCCTCTGCTATTTATTTTGCCATCAAAACACTTAATCCACAATTTAGCTTCAATCAGGAGAGCCAGGGGGGAAGCTTTCCCCCGTTACTGTGAGTTTAACTGTAACTAGATGAAACACATTTCAGTGGAATTAATTGATGTGATGTAAGCCAACTATACATCTGTATCAATGAACAGACTATATTGCGAAGTGCATAACATGGTAAAAGTGTTGGGCATAACATAACAGCACCGCTTGCAATTACTGTCAGTAGTGTTCATTATGAACTGTGAAGAGTGTTAACAGCAGGAGGTCAATTCACAGCTACACCTGTGAAACACACCGCTCCCTAACCACAATGCACCCTGACTTCTTATACTAAACCACAACAACAACGACAACAAACATCAAAAACAACGAGGAAAAAAAACTAAACACATATTTCAACCCCCTTTACATCCAAAATCTATGTTTTATTATCGCTGGACTCTATTCAATCTGAGCTGCTTTAGCAGGACATCCACATGGTGGTTGTTTTGGTGGTGTCAGAGCAGGAACTGCATTAGAACTGTTTTACATTCCCCAAGCAGCTCTTGGACAATTTTTTTATTTTACCTTTATTTAACTAGGCAAGTCAGTTAAGAACAAATTCTTATTTTCAATGATGGCCTATGAACAGTGGGTTAACTGCCTTGTTCAGAACAACAGATCTGTACCTTGTCAGCTCGGGGATTTGAACTTGCAACCTTCCGGTTGCTAGCCCAACGCTCTAACCACTAGGCTACCCTGCCGACAATGCCATTGGCTGCACGGAGTAGCATTAAGAGAAATCCCAAGTCTAAATACTGGAATGTGAGATGTAATCAACTATGTGATGGGCCAAAGCCTTAAAATGTGAAGTTGATCTATCCCCGTTGAGGAAGCAGGAGATTTTTTTGTATCTGACAGTAAAACATTATTCTGATGACTATAACATTTGTTGGCAACTTCAATTGTTTCATTTTCCAATAAAAAAATATTTAAACACTCGGCAAATTTGCCGAACTACTAAACTTGGAACCAATCACAACTCCCGTGGTCTGCTTCTATCTTCGATGTAAACACAGCCTCTTGTGAAAATGTGAGCTACTTTCTGATGAA
This sequence comes from Salmo salar, assembly GCF_965601325.2. NCBI lineage: Eukaryota > Metazoa > Chordata > Actinopteri > Salmoniformes > Salmonidae > Salmo > Salmo salar. Next base: position 20,823,291 of record NC_138314.1, on the reverse strand, counting down.
GAGGAACAGATATAGCTAGCTAGCTCCTAGACTGAAATAAGATAGTTTTCAAATGCACTTGAAATATACATTTACATTTTTTTACATGTCATTTAGTAGACACACTTATCCAGAGCAACTTACAGTTACTGCATTCATCTTACGATAGCTAGGTGGGATAACCACATATCACAACCATTCAGCCAATTAATTAAAAGCTGGCCAATGTTACAGACTAGCCTAGCCAGCTACTGTAAATGTATTTTTCTGTTTCATTGGCTCTCTTGTCAGTTAATTACATTGTTGAATCAGAATGATTATATGTCTCATTTCAAATAACTATCTGTAGACTTAAAGAAACAATAATTCAAGCACTGCATTGAAACCCAAATAAAAGCATGTATACTGAACAAAAATAACCTTTATGTGCTTCTGGAACATTTCTGGGATTTTTTATTTCAGCTCATGAAACATGGGACCAATACTTTACATGCTGTTTTTATATTTTTCTTCAGTGTAGATAGAAAGACGTGTGTGTCATGTGTGCTCGAATGGAGGTTTAAAAGCGACAGCTGCATATGTATATTAGCCAATACATATGGCATAGCCTACACATATAGCTTACCTTGCAATACAATCTTCTCTAAAATCAGTTGTACAATGTGTTGTGCAATAAGATAACTAGTGTTTGATTTCTAAACCAGATGAGTTCTCAAACAGCAGCTGCCCAATACCATGGTGAGCAGTTGGTAAATTCATGTTTGAGTTTCAAATACTAAATGTTCAGTGAATGTGAGTATACTTAGATGGTTTAAATTATTAACTTTCCTACTAACCTTCTGAAAGTTGACGGTGCCAAAGTCTTGCCAATCCATTATTCTACTAACTATGACTGAGTGTGAGACATGTTTTCCATAATGTGTATACATACGAACAAAGAACACCTTCACAAATAACGTTGCGCCATTTATTGAGTACAGAGGCAAATAGCAAAGGTGTCTTAGGCAGTATTTGAAGTATATAAATGTAGCCTGGCGAAAGTAAACCCAGCACAAGACAACTAATTTGGGGTTGTTTATTCTGTCGAAACTTAAATTTAAAATATGATAATATAGAAGGGAAATCACCACAAGATGAAGTCACCATAAAGTAATGTTCAGTCCAAATCACAATCAAGTGAAATAAATCTGTTATTTAAGTGCATAAAACAATCGGAGTACAATAAGTACGGAGACAGAACGCGTCTCCTTCCTGAGCGGTATGACGGCTGCGTGGTCCCATGGTGTTTATACTTGTGTACTATTGTTTGTATAGATTAACGTGGTACCTTCAGGCGTTTGGAAATTGCTCCCAAGGATGAATCAGACTTGTGGAGGTCTACAATTTTTTTTCTCAGGTCTTGGCTGATTTCTTTTGATTTTCCCATGATGTCAGAGCAAAGAGGCACTGAGTTTGAAGGTAGGCTTTGAAATACATCCACAGGTACATCTCCAATTGACTCAAATTATGTCAATTAGCCTATCAGAAGCTTCTAAAGCAATGACATCATTTTCTGGAATTTTCCAAGCTGTTTAAAGGCACAGTCAACTTAGTGTATGTAAACTTCTGACCCACTGGAATTGTGAAACAGTGAATTATAAGTGAAATAATCTGTCTGTAAACAATTGTTGGAAAAATTACTTGTGTCATGCACAAAGTAGATGTCCTAACCGACTTGCCAAAACTATAGTTTGTTAACAAGAACTTTGTGGAGTGGTTGAAAAATTAGTTTTAATGACTCCAACCTAAGCGACTTCAACTATCTTCAGCTGTCTTCCCTGTGGCTCAGTTGGTAGAGCATGGTGTTTTCGACGCCAGGGTTGTGGGTTTGATTCCCACAGGGGGCCAGTACCAACAACAAAAAAATGCATGAAATGTATGCAGTCGCTCTGGATAAGAGCGTCTGCTAAATGACTAAAATGTAAATAAATTGTAGTGGCTCTGCTTTCTATAGAAAAACACAAGAAAATACAGAGACCACAATGTTCACAGTTAGAATGGACTTTCTAACATTTCAAAAATCTGAGTACAAGATGTCCATGCGAAAAATGACATCATGCATGTAAAACAAAAATACATTTTGTCATAAAACTTACAAACACACTGTCCAGGTGATGCCCTAACCTCACATGGAACAGTAGATCCTCATCTCACCCATACTGCACTGGGGGGAAATGTCATATCAACAGATAAATTACAATTCAAAAAGGAAACAATATACAACAATCTGAAGCTTTACACGAAATAGAATGTAATTCTGATAATTACTCACGCTTCAAATAATGTTATATCAACTTCACAACGTGGTTCTGAGAGCGCTGGTATTCAGCTAGCAAGAAGCTAACATCCTCATGTCAATCTGAAAGTATCAACAGGCTAACATGACCGTCTGGCATAAATATGACAAAATAAACTATTATACATTGCAGATGCTGCAAAATAAGATATATTCCGGTACAAGAGGAAGATAAAAAGTATAATTTACCCATCTAAAGTAACGTTGGATCCACTCTCTTACACACTGCGCAATCCCATAACCGCTGGCACACCTGGTTAATTAATCTCTTAAAGGGACGGTGCCATCTAGTGGATATAAATTAATACAGCTATGCGCTTTTACCACCTGGCTACATAAATATTGCGTAACCTACTAATGAATGTATATCAATTGCTGTGGAGGGCACAATTTTACAATATTGCAGGCCAGAAATGAGAGCTTTACCACCTGTGCCAAAAGCATGGGCCTCTGATGGAGACTGTAGAACTGTCATCAACGCATGCCTCAGTATTCCACCTTCTCTCTAGGAGCATTTGTGTGTCCAGGCCCCATAGGCGTATCAAAAGGATCCCACTCTGGTCACCAATGTAGCTGACGGAAGCTTGTGGTCCAGAGACGAGAACTCTACCATCTATGGCAAAGGTCTGGGCTCCTGACGAGGACAATAGAATTCTCACCACTACTTGTTACAATAGTAAAATAATCTGTCATCTATTACACTGATTCTACATTGAATTTAGTCTTCAAGATGCTCAAACAAGCACTTGTATCTGTAGTTGGTGTTCTTCAACTCTAAAATGCACTAGACTGTGTAAGATAGAACCCACAAAGAAAAGACAACAGGCAAATGCATATGTGGTCCCAAAATGTAAACAGTGACGGCAGTAGGATGGTTCTCCTCACAGGTGAGTGAATCAGTCCATGCTTGGTGAATAGCACTTGGTTAATCTCTGGGAGCAGAACACAGGAGAGTTAAACAGATCATGTGACACAAAAGTGAAAGACAAGAATGAACAAAATACTGTAAATCATCACAGCAAAATAATGTAATTTGTGAGCTAGAAAATGAACATCCTAAAAGTCTGAGGCCGGGTGCTATGTTTTCATCCTACTCCAACTATTGACGGGGATAATGTGGCATTTACTACTTGTCAGTATGAATGAAATTAGTGGGTCCTGCCTTGATGACTGAAGTAGATGTACACTACTTGTCCTATAGATTTTTGTAATCTTAAAATTATTACCTGGAATAAACTGATAGCTAAAATGCTCCTTGTCCCGGAATGACATGCTAGCTAGTGATAAAGCTATCTGCTCCTGCTTGCTAGCAACATATCTACTTGTTGTAACTAGCTAGCTACATTACTAAGGTTGCTGTGTTCTAAATTGGGAATCATTTTACAGCTTGCATTGATGGTATCACGTTTCTATAACGAAATAGATAGATTACAAATAAATAAAACATTATTTACCTGATAGCAGTTCGTCAGACGGAGATCTCTGTCGAACTCTTCATTCCCAGGTGTCTACTATATTAGTTACGGATAACGTGATTGTAGATAGTACCATGAATAGTACAAAAGTTTTGATTGGTTTACAGTTTAGTTCCCCGCGGCGTTTGCCTGACCAGCTAGCGAACATGAAAGTAAGTATTTTGTGAACATTTGCAACATTTACATTGCCAAGAAACGTAAATGTTTTCAGAAGAAATAAAAATACACAATATGTAAAAAACAGCTCCTCAGAGATCTATCATCTCGAAAACTCATGCAGATAGCTTGCTACGGCCCACCACCTATACACCTCAATTAGGCTGATAAAAATCCTCATTTCATTGAATGCTTTTCAATTTGAGCGTCATTATTTCCAAATAGCCTACATTTTCTCGTTCTGAACTTCTAACACGAGTGGGACAGTGTGGCTTTGTGACAATGATCAAGAGCAGCTGCTCACCGATTTGACAGCTCCAACACAGTTAACGCTTTGACAGCTCCAACGCCGGTTAATGCTTGATCTGATTGAATGTAAGCCTAACTTTATACAGTAAGCCATTGATAGAATGTTTTCGAAATACTCTTTCTTAAAGTAAAATAATGTTTGCACCTGACACAATTAATTTTTTAAAGGACAACTCAACACTTGTAAAATAGTAAAAATAAATATATTTTAAACAAAGGACAACAAAACAGCACAACAAACATCAAGTGAAGATGCTCTATATGCCAAGTTCCAAGATGTTTCAGTTAGGGGAGATGAGAAAGCACTCTCAGAGGAGAATTGCCCCTACGGACAACAAATGCCAAAACAACTGTGATAAAGAAATAGGGGAAGAAAAGAGAGAGTGAACAGAAGGAACAACAATTATTTATGTAAATAATGTGCCAGTGCTGCTTATAATTAGTGGAAAAATTAAGCAAAAAAACAAACAAAAAAACATCATGCATGTCTAATTTTCTCATGCAAATGAACAATTGAAATTATAAATGGAAATAGTGTTGTTGTGGGAGACAGAGAGAGATGCCCTGCTTTTCCCCTACTGTTTGTAATTCATTAGTTGGGAAAACAGCAGCAGATGCAGATTCAGTTTGACATGGAGGGTGAAGGTGAGGGAGGCAGGAGGAGAGAGGAAAAGCTGTTGATGTTGAGGATGAGGAGTGTAGTCATACACTAGGTTTGATGTTAGAGGACAGATTGGGAACATTCACGCTTCATACAGAAAATATTCAGACCCCTTCAATTTTTCCACATTTTGTTACGTTACTGCCTTATTCTAGAATTGCTTAAATAAAAATGTTTTCCTCATCAATTGACACATAATACCCCATAATGACAAAGTGAAAAAAGTTTTGGGGTCAATGTATTACAAATAAAAAACTGAAATACCTTATTTACATAAGTATTCAGACCCTTTACTATGAGACTCGAAATTGAGCTCAGGTGCATCCTGTTTCCATTGATAATCCTTGAGATGTTTTTACAATTTGATTGGACCCGACCCGTGGTAAATTCAATTGATTGGACATGATATGAAAAGGCACAGACTTGTCTATATAATGTCCGACAGTTGACAGTGCATGTGAGAGCAAAAACCAAGCCATGAGGTTGAAGGAATTGTCCGTAGAGCTCCGAGATAGTATTGTGTTGACAAGGGTACAAAAACATTTCTGCAGCATTGAATGTTCCGAAGAACACAGTGGCCTTCATCATTCTTAAATGGAAGAAGTTTGGAACCACCAAGACTCTTCCTAGAGCTGGCCACCCAGCCCAACTGAGCAATCTGGGGAGGAAGGCCTTGATCAGGCAGGTGACCTAGAACCTATGGTCACTCTGACAGAGCTGTGGAGATGGGAGAGCCTTCCAGAAGGACAACCATCTCTGCAGCACTCCAACCAATCATGCCTTTATGGTAGAGTGGCCAGACGGAAGCCACTCCTTAGCAAAAGGCACAGACAGCCCGCTTGGGAGTTTGCCAAAAGGCACCTAAAGGACTCAGACCATGAGAAACAAGATTCTCTGGTCTGATGATACCAAGATTGAACTATTTTGTCAGAATGCCAAGCGTCACGTCTGGAGGAAACCTGGCACCATCTCTGCGGTGAAGCATGGTGGTGGCAGCATCATGTTGTGGGGATGTTTTTCAGCGGCAGGGACTGGGAGACCACTCAGGATCGAGGGAAAGATGAATGGAGTAAAGTACAGAGAGACCCTTGAGGAAAACCTGCTCCAGAGCGCTCAGGACCTCAGACTGGGACAAAGGTTTACCTTCCATCAGGACAACGACCCTAAGCACACAGCCAAAACAATGCAGGAGTGGCTTCGGGACAAGTCTCTGAATGTCCTTGAGTGGCCCAGCCAGGGCCTGAACTTGAAACTGATTGAACATCTCTGGAGAGACCTGAAAATAGCTGTGCAGCGACGCTCCCAATCCAACCTGACAGAGCTTGAGAGGATCTGCAGAGGAGAAAGGGAGAAACTCCCCAAATACAGGTGTGCCAAGCTTGTAGCGTCATACCCAAGAAGACTCGAGGCTGTAATCGCTGCCAAAGGTACTTCAACAAAGTACTGAGTAAAGGGTCTGAATACTTATGTAAATGTGATATTTCAGTTTCTAAAAACTTGTTTTTGCTTCGTCATTATGGGGTATTGTGTGTAGATTTATGAGGAAAAAAAACAATTTAATCCATTTTAGAATAAGGCTGTAACGTAACACAATGTGGAAAAAGTCAAGGGGTCTGAACACTTTCTGAATGCACTATATGTAGCCATTAATATAGTAGAAACACTACAGTTGTGTTTACACAGACAGCCCAATGCTGAAATTTGTTTCACTAATTGGCATTTTGACCATTCAGATCAGCTCAGAAAAAGATCTGATGTGATTGGTCAAAAGACCAAAATATATTACAATTGGGTTGCCTGTGTAAACACAGCCTTAGATTCCCACTCATGTCTTATTATCATATACAGCCAAGACCATAAATTATTGTATAATTACACAATACCAGTATAATGCTGTTCATTCCACTGGAGGCAATTTGTTTTAGAATCCCCAGAGACACAATACAGTACATACAATGTGAAAGTACATTTACGCTGCTGCCTTCACCCTTAGGCAAAAGCCCATATTCATCTGACAGACATGGTACTGTTTATCTCAACAGCGGAGTGTGTACAGTACAAGCTGACCTGTAATCTATGGCTATGTCTGTGACACGGTCGTGGTACACATCTGTCTGTCCCGTATAGCAAAGTGCTGACACAGATATCACAGAGAACAGCAGCAACTCTCTGCTCTCGCAGTGAGAGGTGCTGGTTGTAGCAACTGCAAAGGGAGTGTCAATAAGGGTGTGATAACTGACTCCCATCGCATGCCTCCTGTGAAGAGTCTGTCTACATGTGTCTCCTGTCTACACGTCTCCCCTGCCTCCTCTCCTCCACTCTCACTATCACCACCACTACCCCATGACACCGTCTCAGCCTCAGCCCCAGCCTCAGTCACACAGCGACCTGCTTCCTGCCTCCCCTCTCTCTTTCAGAAGTGTTTTTAAAGAAGAGGGAAGATCAAAAGCATGCGGGAAATGCCTGTCTCACATTTATCTGACAGCCCTGTATCCTGAACCCTTCTTAAAGCGCGAGCAAAGAGAGGAGAGGAGAGAAAATAGGACATGTTTCGCACAATTTATGCAGCGTTAATTTTCCAGCCCCCGCGTAGACTGTTTACAGAATCCTATGCATCTCAAAACCTCCCTCTCTTTCTCTGTATTTCTCTCTCTTTCTCTCTCAGTCTACACCCCACACCTTTCACCTTTTGTGTTATTCTATTTTCAGGTCCTTTTTTGTTTTTGTTTCTCTGTCACCACTGAGGATGCACTCCCATGACGTGGCTCCCTGCCATCCTGGACCTCTATATCAGGGTGTTGCCACCCAAGCCATAGACTGTTCACTCTGCTACCATCAGGCAAATGGCAACGGAGCATCGGCTCTCGGACCAAAAGGCCCAGAGACAGATTCTACCCCCAAGCCATAAGACTGCTAAATAGCCCGAGTGCTAAATAAGCAATGAATGGTACCCAAACTATCTGCACTGACTCTATCTTGCACTGACCCTACGCACACTCACTAGACTATATATACACACCATATGCACACTCACTCACACACACCACATTGACACTCCCACACAAAACTCTGCATTGTTGGGAAGGGCTCGTAAGCAAGCATTTCACGGTAAAGTCTACACCAGTTGTATTCGGCATGTGACAAATCAATTTTATTTTATTTGATTTAAATGTACGTCTCCATTTGACAAATAATAAACACAAACAAAGCAACAAATAAACATAAAAAGATATAGAGAGAGCGAGAGAGAAAGAGACAGAGAGAGTGTGTATGTATGTGTATGTGTGTGTGTGCGCGCCATTGCACTTAATGGTATTCGCAGGAACCAGTCACAACAAATGACCTTCTTCACCACATCTATCTCCGACAAGGTCTGAAGTCATACCTTGCCTACCAAGTACAGCACTAACCCAGAGTACTGTAGCCAACCGTAAGCAACAACAGGACAGACGAAGTGGACCTAGCCTTCGCTATCAAATAAACATCTGAATCCAACTTTTGTCCACACCATATTCCTGCTATGTAAACAGTGGTAGATTTTGTGGTAGGAACTCTAGCATGAATTGCATGGTCTAATGGCAGCCCGCAATCTAACTCGGCAGGAATATGGTGCGGTTTGCCCTTCCAAATAAAATATATAAATATTGATATAATTTATTTGACCGAAACGCACGCCGACAGAGAACCCTAACCCTAACCCTAACCCTAACCCAGTCTCAGATAAAGCATCCGAGCGAGTGAAACAGTGCCTCTCTGTCTCAGTATGTGAAGACCATGTATGTATCTGATGCTGTCTGGACCAAAAGAGTATGGCATGTCATACTATTTCTGTCCAGACAGCATCAGATAGATGGGCTATATATAGTAAGACAGAGGGGCGCTGTTTTGCTCACTCAGAGTATTTATCTGAGACTGATGCGTCTTTCTGTCGGTGTGGGTCTCGGACAGGTTGGAATGTCTGACTGAAATACAGATGCAGTACAAAAAGGGCCAAAATGCGTGACTGTCCCGCACAATCCGGGACATGTGGTCACCCTACTCGGTGTGAAAGAGCAAATGATCATGATCTGATGATCCCATACAGTATATCCAGTGGAAACATTGTAAAAAACAGCTGTCTGTCCCAAGCTCACTGGCACAGGAAACTCTATGGGCCCGGTAATAGGCTAGTTGATACAATTTTGCAAGTTCACTAGTGACAGCTTCAGGGCGGATCCAGTTGATGATTTGATACAATGTTGCACTTCACCAGCAATAGCTCAAGTCAAGACAGATAGAAAGGGAGACAGATAGAAAGGGAGGCAGACAGACGGAGTAGGGAGATTAATGTGATTGAAAGAACCAGAATTTTCATCAGGATATTTTCTGTTTTTATTTGTCGGCTTTAGGCCTATGCATTTTACTTAGTTGGTGATGGAAGTTATAGGCATACTGCTGCATTGGCCTATAGGATATCTCTTAGTTCTATGGGCCCATTTCTTTAGCCGCCAATGGACCACACTGTATCAGTGTCCATATGAGAGAGGCTGGTGTGCTCGCCTTAGTTTTAACTTTTCTATTTTTATCATTTTTCTTCAGATTTGTATGATTAACTACGTGACAATGATTTTGAGAAACTAAAATGTTATTATTGAAATGAAACTGTTCCACAAAAATGCGAATATAAAAATAATCATAATTTTCACACAGACAGGTAGAAATGGTAGAAACATTGTAAGCTTCCCAAACTTGAAACTCACGTTTCTTTACTATAAGAAACGTGAGTTTCAAGTTCTTTACTATAAAACCCATTAAAACAATTGTGAACGCGCAAGCGCATGCAGACATACTGTAGGGGGTCCCGTGAAAAAATGTGCCGCCTATGGATATCAAAGGCCTGTCCAACTGATTTGTTCTGGTTCTGGTAAGTAGAGTTCCTAGAGATTATACATTTGCTTTTGTTGACAGGAAACATTTTTTGGGTGAAGCCGACTACATTGTGGTAGGGTTATTTTCCGTCGACAACAACCAGAACGATGCAAAACTCAGGGACAAATACACAGACTCCCGATGTTGTGTCCCAAAGCTAGAGTGGACCCTGCTTCTTCCAACTAGCACCTCAGCACCAGCCGCCCCCCTCTGTGTCACCTGTCTCCCCACCCTCTTCTCCAGCGACACCCTTGAGCCCTGTGACCAGGTGGGGGTGTCTGAGCGTGAAGTCTACAGTTACTACACCCCCTCTCCTTTTCCCTCCTCCATCCTCCACCCCTGGAGTTTACCTTAATATTTCACTCATGAAAATGTATTTATGGAAGAGAGACAAAGCCCTAATGACTTCAGTTCTGTTATGTTCATGCTTGTGAGGGTGTGAGTGTATGTATGCATGAGGGAGGGGGGGCTTGTCAGTGGGGGACTAGATGCAAATATTTGTGTACAGTGTGCGTGTGGAGCTGTGTGTGTGTATTTCTTAGTGTGAGTATGGAGAGTAGCTTTGTGTCGGTGGCTGGATCAGAGTGTGTGTTTGTGTGTGCCTGTGGAAAAGGAGTCCTCTCTGATACATTATTAATTAGGTGTCGTTTACCATAACGAGCTGAGCATTTGAGAGCCCTCTCCCCCCTCTCCCCCGCCCCCTGTGACATGCTCCAGGGGGTGTGCTGTGTGACTGCTGATCAGAGGTATCCACAATCCCATCCCGCATCAATCCTACCCTACATCATTCCTACCCTGCATCCCACCTTCCAGGAATACCAGAGTGCCTTGCTTCCAGAGAATTAGGCATTATCCCAAATAGGATACTGGATCAAATCAAATCAAACTTTATTTGCCACATGCGCCGCATACAACAAGTGTAGACAATACTGTGGAATGCTGACTTACAAGCCCTTAACCAACAGTGCAGTTCAAGAAGAAGAAAATATTTACCAAGTAGACTAAAATAAAAAGTAATAATAAAACGTAACACAATAAGAATAACGAGGCTATATACAGGGGGCACTGGTACCGAGTCAGTGTGCAGGGGTACAGGCTAGTTGAGGTAATCTATACATGTAGGTGGGGGCGAGGTGACTATGCATAGGTAACAAAGAAACAGCGAGTAGCAGCGGGGGGGGGGGTCAATGTAAATTGTCCGGTGGCGATTTTTATGAATTGTTCAGCAGTCTAATGGCTTGGGGGTAGAAACTGTTGAGGAGCCTTTTGGTCCTAGACTTGGCGCTCTGGTACCGCTTGCCGTGCGGTAGCAGAGAAAACAGTCTTTAACTTGGGCGACTGGAGTCTCTGACAATTTTATGGGCTTTCCTCTGACACCGCTTATTATATAGGTCCTAGATGGCAGGAAGCTTGGCCCCAGTGATGTACTGGGCCGTTCGCACTACCCTCTGTAGCGCCTTACGGTCAGATGCCGAGCAGTTGCCATACCAGGCGGTGGTGCAACCGATCAGGATGCTCTCGATGGTGCAGCTGTAGAACCTTTTGAGGATGTGAGGACCCATGCCAAATCTTTTCAGTCTCCTGAGGGGGAAAAGGTTTTGTTGTGCCCTCTTCACGACTGTCTTGGTATGTTTGGACCATGATAGTTTGTTGGTGATGTGGACACCAAGGAACTTGAAACTCTCCGTCCGCTCCACTACAGCCCCGTTGATGTTAATGGGGGCCTGTTTGGCCCTGTAGTCCACGATCAGCTCCTTTGTCTTGCTCACATTGAGGGAGATGTTGTTGTCCTGGCACCACACTGCCAGTTCTATGACCTCCTCCCTATAGGCCGTGTGGCAGACCAGGGGGTTTGGTCAAGACGTTTATCCATAGACACGGACAGAGAAGGAGTAGCTCAGTTTCAAGGGTGTTTATTTAAATAAAAGATAAAAAAGAAAGGATATCTCCCCTATGAGACCCTCTCCAGGATGCCGTCTTCTGTGATTCCGGGTCTAGATGTTTCCTGTTGAGCACAAAACTGAACTCCCTCTTGTTACCTCTGCGACCGTTAACAATAACACAGGAGTCCTTTCTTCCCCCATTCCTCCCCCGTGTGCTGTCTTTCTGGCAGCTTTATGGGCCTTGCACAGCTGGTGAGCAATCCGCCCTTGATTACTCACCAGCTCCCAATCAGCCCCAATTAGTCCCGGCTGGAGAGCCCGTCGAGACCTGGCACATCCAGCAGATGGAGCCATCGCCTCGTGATGTATACTCCATCTGTTACCAGGCCTCGACCAGGCCTCGACGAGGCCTCCCCCTGGTGGCTGACCTGCTGTACGCCACAGCCGTTTCATCGTTGTCGGTGATTAGGCCTACCACTGTTGTGTCGTCAGCAAACTTAATGATGGTGTTGGAGTCATGTTTGGCCACACAGTCATGGGTGAACAGGGAATACAGGAGTGGACTAAGTACACACCCCTGTGGGGCCCCAGTGTTAAGGATGTGTTAAGGCAAATGTGTTGTTGCCTACTCTACCACCTGGGGGCGGCCCGTCAGGAAGTCCAGGATCCAGTTGCAGAGGGAGGTGTTTAGTCCCAGAGTCCTTAGCTTAGTGATGAGCTTCGTGGGCACTATGCTGTTTGATGCTGAGCTGTAGTCAATGAACAGCATTCTCACATAGGGGTTCCTTTTGTACAGGTGAGAAAGGGCAGTGTGGAGTGTGATTGAGATTGCGTCATCTGTGGATCTGATGGGGTGATATGCGTATTGGAGTGGGTCTAGGGTGTCCGGGAGGATGCAGTTGATGTGAGCCATGACCAGCCTTTCAAAGCACTTCGTGGCTACCGACGTGAGTGCCATGGGTGGTAATCATTTAGGCAGGTTACCTTCGCTTCTTTGGGCACAGGGAGTATGGTGGTCTGCTTGAAACATGTAGGTATTTCAGACTCGGTCAGGGAGAGTTTGACAATGGAATATGTTGGAATACACTTCACAGACAGTCTCCCGCTCCTTGAAGCTGCAGTGCTAGCCTTTAGCTCGATGTGGATGTTGCCTGTAATCCATGGCTTCTGGTTGGAATATGTATGTACAGTCACTGTGGGGACGACGTCATCGATGCACTTATTGATGAAATCGATGACTGAGGTGGTGTGTTCCTCAATGCCATTGGATGAATTCCGGAACATATTCCAGTCTGTGCTAGCAAAACAGTCCTGTAGTGTAGCATCCTCGTCATCTGACCACTTCCGTACTGAGCGAGTCACTGGTACTTCCTGCTTTAGTTTTTGCTTGTAAGCAGGAATCAGGAGGATAGAATTATGGTCAAATTTACCAAATGAAATTTGGTAAAACTGATTTGAGTTTGCCTGCATTAAAGTCCCCGGCCACTGGGAGCGCCGCTTCTGGTTGAGCATTTTCTTCTTTGCTTATGGCCTTATAGAGTTGGTTGAGAGCGGTCTTGGTGCCAGCTTTGCTTTGTGGTGGTAAATAGATGGCTATGAATAATACAGATGAGAACTCTCTTTGTAGATAGTGTGGTCGACAGCTTATCATAAGGTACTCTACCTCAGGCGAGCAATACCTCGAGACTTCTTTAATATTAGACATCGCGCACCAGGTGTTATTGACAAAAATACACACAACCCCACCCCTTGTCTTACCATAGGTAGCGTCTCTGTTCTGCCCGTGCATGGAAAATCCCGCCATCTCTATATTGTCTGTTTCTTCGTTTAGCCCTGTCTCCGTGAAACATAAGATGTCACAGTTTTTAATGTCCCGTTGGTATTTATTTTCCAATGATTGCACGTTAGCAAGGAGAATGGAAGGCATTGGGAGTTTGCTCGCTCGGCCCCCCGAATTCTCAGAAGGATCCCCGATCTGCGTCCCCTTTTCCGGCGTCTTTTCTTCATGCAAAAGGCGTGGATCTGTTCCAGTGAAAGCAGGATATCCTTCTTGTCGGACTCATGAAAGGAAAACGTTTCTTCCAGTCCGCGGTGAGTAATCCCTTTTCTGATGGCCAGAAGTTATTTTCGGTCGTAAGAGACAGTAGCAGCAACATTATGTACACAATAAGTAAAAAAATAAGTTACACAAAAAAATATAACGAAATTGCACAATTGGTTGAGAGAATGTAAAACGTCAGCCATGTTCTTCGGTGCCATCTTAATGCTGGCACATGATCATAATGCTGGCTCATGATCATCATCCCTTTGTGTACTGATAGTACTGTAAGAGCTAGCAGAAAGGTCCAGCAGGGGCGGAAATCCCGGGGGGGACGGGGGGGACACGACCCCCCCATCCTGGGAAAAATATGATTTGTCCCCCCCCAATATATCACTGAAACATAACTATGTAATTTAAATAATATTCATAATACGCAATGAAAGCAATTGTGCTGATTATAGACACTTAATAGCGCGTTTTTAAGTTTCAAAAGATTGCGACCCCCCCACCCTTTGCCTCACAATGGTTTGATCCACTGCCAGTTCCTTAGTTGGCAAGGTAACAGAGGGGTCGTATCTACTGTCTGAAAGGCACTGAATGCACGTAACTGACGTGAGGTTAATCCAGTCAATCGCGCCATAGCAATGTTTTGTTTTATGTTGGCAGGGTTCACACACACACACACACACTAGCTGAATATGCAGAGCTAGCGCGCAAATATTAACTATTAAGCTAGCTAGTACCTATTCCATTTATGTGGCATCGTCAAAGATGGAATCTTTGCTATCGTCAATTTATTCCAAGATCAGCATGCAGATGATGTAAGTTAGTGCTTCAAAGTCCCTGTGATAAGGTTAGCGATAAACTGAAGTCCAAACTGAACAGAACTACACTCTCTTCTACCATTGTCTTAAATATATTTAATGGTCTCGTTGCAAAAGCTAAATTGTCGCAAGGGAACTTTTATTTATTTATTTTATTTCACCTTTATTTAACCCGGGTAGCAAAGATTATAGCAAACACCACTGAAACTGAATTGGTGCTCGCTAGCTTTGCAAATTCAGCTATTGTTGGAAGCAAGCCAATATGAAACAAACTATTAAAATTACAAAAGGTTGCAGCATATGTTGTGTAAATGGTGAACTCATACAGCTGTCAACTCGTCATTTTAATCCGTTTCACATTTGCTAGCTACCTTTTAGATCGAAGCCCAAATAGAATGATAGAAGATGATAGAAGTCCATCTCCTACTGTAAATAACCTACACACTGTGTGTGTGTGTAGCCAGCCAGCCAGCCAGGTAGAAAAATGGCAGAAAAATAAAAGACGGACATCAGAGTATTTTTCAATACACCAAAACGCATAGTAAGAACCCTAGTAGCCTAATATCTCAAAGACTAGTTGATAAAATGGTCATAAGAAAGAAATGAAATTCTAATGGAAATGTTTCACAATGATGTCATTAGGTAGAGCAGGCAACAGATGGCACACAGACAGCAGAGTTGGGGACAGATATACAGGGACAGACTGGCAGAGACAGGGAGTCTCAGGTAAGTTTGTTGAGTCTTTGTTTGGCAACATTATGAAAGGTTCTCAATTTTTTTAACTTGTAAAATACGAACATAATTGGAAAATGCCATGGATACCCCCACTCTCAACTTAAACTGGTGACTGAACTAAGATTTGTTAAAGGCAATGGTATTGCTGTTGTGATTAGTTGTGTCGTTTTGGGTACCGGTAGTTAGGAGTACGGCAAACACCTTATTTCTTTGGTTCCTCAATATACATTTACCATATTACAATGTAGGCTATGTGTTACAGCGCTACTTTTGGTGTCCCCCTCAGGAATTGCTCTTGAGAAAATTTCATGTAATTGTCCCCTCCAAAGTTGATATCAGATTTTCGCCCCTGAGGTCCATATACATAATTGTGTGAAACCTGGATGTTTTACTTCATATTAGGAGGCATGTCTGACCCTTGCTTCAAAGTAGCCAAACCAAAATATGTTTCTATATTAGTGGAGGCAATTATTATATAAATACTTCCATATGCCATATGCCACAAGTAGCCTAACTTTATTTCATTGTCCAGTAGCCAAAGGCACAATCAAAGGCATGTTAGCAACCCATGCTAGTGGTTGCATCTTTAGATCTCCCATCTTTCAACATTTCAAACAGATATTTTCGCATCTGTCGCATGTGCAGTACGCTTTGACAAAAGTATTTTTCCACTAATTGCATTCAGGAACAAGTGTTTGTGTGTAGCCTGCTGCCGTGTGCACATTGCTGCACTTATAATGTGAAGAAATAATAGTTTATCAACATCTTAAGCTAAACTTTAGAATTTTTGGGAGATGTACTGGTTGTATGAATTTGGGAACTATCATCCCACAACTGTCCCAGAGTCTGTTTGGAATTGGCTATTTCTTTCTCGCACAGAATGACATGGTGACCAATAGAATAGCTAAACTTTTCTGCTAAAGGGGATAGTAGATTGATATAGGATAGTGATTTTGCTGTTCGTTACTCATCTTGTTGGCTGAGGAAAAGTAAATGTGGACAGTTATTCTAACATCTTCAAAGTGCGTACTGGTTTTCAGTAAGAAGGACGCACATCGTTGCATCCTCGAGTTGCATGTTCTGTTAAGATGAATTACCATAATCGAAATGTGATTTCTGTCATTCTGATCACCGTGGGTGGACACCATAATCAGGTTATGGTAAATCTATCAAATGTCCAGTAAATTATAATGCTGCCGGTCAAATGTCCAGCGCCCCATTTTCCAAACAGAAACCCTGGTATGTGTGTGTATGCAGGGGCGGAGCAGGGATCAAGGGGGGTTGAATGAGTCACTGAGGTGACAGGCAGTGTGCTCCAGCATAGAGAGGTTCATCAGCATGCTAATGAAACACAAATCTTTCTACTTCTACCATCTCCCCTCTACCCTCTACCCTCTCCCTTCTTCCCTCTACCCTCTACCCTTTCCCCTCTCCCCTCTCCCCTCTACCCTCTCCTTTCTACTTTCCCTTCTTTGTTTTCCACCTCCAACTCAAACAAGTCCTGATTAAATAATGCAAATACATACCTCCACCTCACCCCTTTATTTCTCTAGCCCCTCTGTCTTTCCTCTCTCCTGTTCCTTCTCTTGCACTCGTCTTTGCCTAGCCTTTTCCCTCTCCCCTTTTCCTCACATTAATATATGCCATTTAGCAGACACTTATATCCAAAGCGACTTACAGTCATGAGTGCATATATTTGTTTCACGTACGGGTACGCCACTATCCTGGCGTTGCAGGAGCCATGCTCTACCAACTGAGCTACAGAGGGCCACATTCATTTCCATTCCCATTTCTACCCTCTATCGTTCTTAACGTTGGTCCCCCTCTCTCTCTCTCTCTCTCTCTCTCTCTCTCTCTCTCTCTCTCTCTCTCCTCTGTCTGCCCTTCAAATCCTCAGGGTTTGACTGACTCTCTGTTGTCTGCCTCATTACTGTCTGCTCACACACTAAGCCATCACATACATATTATGTTTCAGCACGTCACATGCACACACACATACACAAAGAAACAAACAGGCACACACATGCGCATGCAAACAAACACAAAAGTACACACACACAGTGCATTCATTTACATATATCTAACTCATAGCATATATGATATTTAATATGATATAGAATTTTGCTTCTGTTCTTTCTGCAGTAGGTGTGACCATGCAGGAGGTAGTGTTGCAGAGGAGGATGGCGACAGCTAAGATTTAGCTTTTATTTTTCTAGAGCTACTCAGCAGAATGTAAAATAACCTCCATATAGAAGTGTATGTTATAGAGCGACTGCCTGTGATTCCACAGTACAGATGATGATGGCACTACCATTCCTCTTGGTGACAGATGGGCCATTTCACCAGCTGCCTGCCTCACCCCAAATCTAGGCTTGCCCCACCGTAATGAATGTGGTAACTATAGAAATACTGGGACTTTTCCCTCCACTTGTATCTCTCTTAAATAACTTCCTGGTGCAATTAAAACCTGGATCTGCAACCCCTGCACAATGTTCTGTATGGGAGTATGCACAGTCAACCTCTGAGCAACAAGACAACGTTTAGTTAGGATTTATTTGCTTTTGCATGTTATTTAAAATTAGTTATGCAAGTGAGTCATTCTTTAACACCAAGGAATGGATTGTGGGCCCTGGTGCTTCTCCCCACACTGCCAGTACCCTCCTCCTCCTCCTCCTCCCCCTCCCCTTCCCTGAGGAGTGTTTGGCCTGATAGGACCTGGGTATAAACCCCACAGGACAGGAGACAGTATTTACCTCATCCCCTCACTCCCGCTGGGCTGCTGGGAATGAGGCCGTCCGTCTCAGGCCCCAAGCAGCTAGCGGGTTAACTAACGCCAACAGCAGGTTACACTGCAGCATAGCTCACTCCATGGAATTTCAGCTGGAGAGCCAGAGTATTCCAGCTGGAGCCTCAATGTTTTCCCTTGTTGTTTTCTTAGAGAATTGTCATCCTTCACTCTGGTATTTGTTTTTCACTCTTTTTGAGTGCGTCTGGGGAGAAATGAAGCCCAATAGGATGCAGACGTGTACTTAATGTTTGAGGACTTAAATCCCTCTCCATATCCTGCACTAGGTCCAACATTATCTCAGGCCTGTGGAATTAATCTAGCCCTGTATCCCTGGCTGATGGGACCCTCTGAGCATAGGAGATTTAACAACACTCAATAATGCCAACATGTGCTAAGAAACCTAAGAAACATATTCCTATGTGGTCTTCATCATACTTTTTTACCGAGGCAAACACATACAGCGCCCAGTGCTCTGCACACACATGTCATTATCTCCATCCCTAGAGCAGTCTGGAGGGGCACACTCAGCACCCAGTCCAAGTCAAACATGGTTGAAGGCCGTAGGCCACAGCCAAATGGGCCAAGCGCCTGCCCTGGGTGTCAACAGGCCCCCCATTGGCCCTCAGCATCAGGCTGCCCCCCTGAAGGAGAGGGGAGATGGAGGGGCCAGATAGAGAGCCATCTCATTACCTGCTCCCCGGGGCTGCGACCGAGCAGGAGGTGGAGGGAGGGGGGCTGAGGGAAGGTGTGAGGGCCATGTCACCAGTGCAGATGGCCCTTGTGAACTGCAGCTAACTGCAATCTGATACATCTCTGAGCCCCTCTTGGAACACGCCGGCCAACCACACAGCAGGACACGCTGTTCCGTGTTCTCTCTCTCTTTCTCTCTCGCTCTCTCTTTACATCTCTATTTTTCTCACCACCCACAATCCATCCCTCCATCCCTTCATCCTAGCTGCCATATAGTTGGCAGTGAGCACAGCCCACCCTCTGTGATGTTCTAGAGAGCATGGTGGGAGGATAAGATATGATCAGAGAGATTGACCCTGTGGTGATGTCGATGATAAGCCATGTTTTAATATACCTGCTGCTTCATTAAGTGTTGCAGCCTTGTCCAACACCCTTACCCCTATCCCACCCTATTTCAACTCCCATGGCCCTGTTTATTACTTAGACTAATTGATATATCTATGGGATGCTTACTAACTGGGATTAGTCAATATAGAATCACAAAAATGCACACATACATTCAAACAATGAAGAACTGTGCACTCAAACACATGGAGGCTCATACCAAACACACATCTTGGACGTGAGAGAATGTGTGTTTTTTCTGAAACTCCCTGCCTGTCTCTTCAGCACGTTAGTGTGTGAAACCAGTGGAGGTGGAGGGTGAGGGGCTAGATGGGGATACAGCCAGTAAACAAATATTCACACAAGCAGTGCTGGTTAATTGTCCAGGGCCCCAGGATAATCCAGCCTCGACTTTACCCTTTTAATATTTCATATCCTGGTTCCTGGCCCTGCAACACTGGTCAAACGCCTCCGCCAAGGTGCTGGAATATGGATGAGAGTGCACGCTTCCCGTTTACCAAGATGTCAGACCGATACAACTCTAAACAATACCCCTCTCAACTCCCCGCTCTCACCCCTACTCACCCCTACACCCCTAGAGTCA
Organism: Salmo salar; assembly: GCF_965601325.2. Lineage (NCBI taxonomy): Eukaryota > Metazoa > Chordata > Actinopteri > Salmoniformes > Salmonidae > Salmo > Salmo salar. The sequence continues at coordinate 20,803,519 of NC_138314.1, read as the reverse complement.
GCTTGTTACAGCGAGGAGGAAGGATTGAAGGGAAAGGAAAGCGATAAAGAGAACACAGCAACAGGAGCCACAGAGCACACCAACCTCACAACATACATGTGGAGAGCATGTGAGGCTCTCATGTGTCATGTTGGTACGTGAGAGATGGGGGTTTTGGGGTGGGGGAGATTGGAGACACTTGATATTCATAATAGTTTAAATAAAATGCATGAAGCTTGCTAGCTTGTACAGTAGAGTTTAATTGTTCCTTAATATCTATGGATAAAGCCAATGTGCTAAGTAGAGTAATTACTGGTAATGACTTCACTGGGAGGGGGACAGGCAGGCAGTGGGGGTATGTTGAAAGAAACCACTGAATCCATTTCTGCCTAATAGGCTTTTTGTTGGATTGGTCCCATCCGCGTGTGATAACGGCGTTAAAAATGAATGATTTATAACTATTAAGCCAGCAATCACATTTTAATTAGGCAGCAATTTATGATAATTTGTCTTCTTTCACAGCAGTACAGTTAATAATTGTTAATTAGCCGATGATGATTTGTCCTTTGAACATACTGTATATCCAAATGGTTGACTGTCAGTTAGGATGAACACAGGCCCATTTGGGAACCCACATATCAGGGTGTTTAGATTCAGCAGTCAGAGAGAGAGCGACGGATAGAGAGAGAAAATGAAGTAATGAGTCAAGAGTAAAACAGAGAATTTAATGTCTGTGTGTACCGTCTTTATGTGGTTGGCACAGGGCCTCTTAACGTTAGCAGCCTGTCTGGGTATCTGTCTGCCAAGTCCATCTATCTGAGTTTCAGTCTGCCAACACAGTAGGAGCAGGAAAAACAAGAACACGCTGTAATCACGCTGGCTTTACTCAAGTTCTCTATAAAGACAAAACAGACAGAGAGAAAGGAGGAAGAGGAGGGAAATGTCATAGACAGTTTATTACCTCAATTACCTCGACTAACCTGTGCCCCCGCACATTGGCTCTGTACTGGTACCCCCCTGTATATAGCCTCACTATTGTTATTTTACTGCTGCTCTTTAATTATTTGTTCTTTTTATTTTTTGCTTATCAATTTTTTTTCTTAACACTTATTTTTCTTAAAACAGCATTGTTGGTTAAGGGTTTCTAAGTAAGCATTTCACTGTAAGGTCTACATCTGTTGTATTCGGCGCATGTGACAAATACAATTTGATTTGATTTGAAATGTACTTTTTGGGGAGTTCTTTATGTGTGGTGTGTTAAACAGTTGAAAGTGGCTGAGATGGATTGTCTGCAGGGCTCTGGCACTAGATAACAGAACTGACCTGCAGTGATCCTCTCTCTACTGTAAGTGCTTACAGACTGCTGCGCTAGCTTTCCATACAGAAGTACCTAACAGAGCCCAGGCAGTCCCACCACTATTCTCCTCATTTTCCTTCTACTTCTCTGTCTCCTTCTGCAACACTCCTCTTGCTGTCTTTCCTGCTGTTTATTCTCATTCTGTTCAATTCAAAGATATGATCCCTTATTGACGTCACCTATTAAATCCACTTCAATCGGTGTAGATGAAGAGGAGGAGACAGGTTAAGGAAGGATTTTTAAGCCTTGAGACAATTGAGACATGGATTGTGTATGTGTGCCATTCAGAGGGTGAATGGGCAAGACAAAAAATGTAAGTGCCTTTGAACGAGGTATAGTAGTAGGTGCCAAGCGCACCGGGTGGTGTCAAGAACTGCAACGCTGCTGGGATTTACATACACAACAATTTGGTCTACCACCACAAGGAAAGGACATCCAGCCAACTTGACACAACTGTGGGAAGCATTGGAGTCGACATGGGCCAGCATCCCTGTGGAACGCTTTCGACACCTTATAGAGGGGTTGGGGCAACTCAATATCAGGAAGGTGTTCCATATTAGGAAGGTGTTCCTAATGTTTGACATACTCAGCGTATACTGTATCCCTTTACACCGTCTCTCAGTGTGTCTCTCAGTACGGCTCTCTCTGTCACACACACATAGCCTACTGCACTCTACCCCCTGTTTCCTTACTCATAGGAATAGGATAAAGTACAAGAATAAGGAGAATATGTATAAGGCTAAGACTAGGAATGAGAAGACAGATTTGTTTAGTTTCATATATGTTATGTTATTGAGGCTCTTAATCAATGGAAATAGCTGAGCACAGATACTGTAGGGAGGAAGACTGGTCTCTCATAGCCAGACACTCCAACAGAGGACAGGACTGTCAAATAAGCACGTCTCTGCATCTATCTGATAGAATCGTAAAAATGCACACATATATTCAAACTGAACATCAAAATACAATGAACAACTGCGCACTCAAACACATGAAACAAATCTCACCCCTTTTAAACCTTATTACTGATTTAAACTATTCATTCTTCCCTCCTATTCTTATTTGAAGTCTTCAGAGGGTTGTGTCAAAGGCATGCAAAGAGGGCTGCTCAAAAGCTTGTGACAATCTTTCCAGAACAAAATATCTTTGGATATGAAATAAGTTTTGGCTCTTTCAGAAGATTCCCTTTCTGTAGACGGTTCCTTTTGATAAAGAAAATACATCTTTAAGATATTTAAAAGGCATTAAAATTAATAACAGACATTTCATACTTTTAGATATTTAATATATATTTTTTTGATTTTCTTCTAGGACATCTATTTCTGATTAAAATATTTCCCCCCATTTGTTGCCAGTTATATGGCACAGATTGCTACAGCGTGAGAGAGAGAGAGAGAGAGAGAGAGAGAGAGAGAGAGAGAGAGAGAGAGAGAGAGAGAGAGAATAAAAATTGTCACAGAAAGAGGTGGAAGTTTTCATCTGAAGGAACAACAGGTCCTGGTGACACTTTGACCTGAGACATAGTACAACCTCTCCCAGTCCACCCCTGTAACACACTGATCCTAGGAGCTGACAGCACAGTGACATCTTGTCACCTCTTAGAGAGAGAGAGAGAGAGAGAGAGAGAGAGAGAGAGAGAGAGAGAAAAAAAAAAGCTATGCCCAGGCCGTGAGCAGAGCAACAGGCCCAAGCCCTATCCTGCGACCACACCTACTATCATGGTCCTAGCCTAAACCACACGAAAACAACACTAGACACTATGGAACACAACACTTTTACTATACAGTGTGTGAGGTCATCTGCCTTTGGCCTAAAGAGTAGGAACTCAGACTTCATCAAAGAAATTAGAAATACAGACATTGTCATCCAACAAGAAACATGGTATAGTGGAGACGGACCCACTGGTTGCCCTGTAGGTTACAGAGAGCTGGTAGTCCCATCTACCAAACTACCAGGTGTGAAACAGGGAAGAGACTCAGGGGGTATGCTAATTTGGTAAAGAGCAGACCTAACCCACTATTAAATTAGTCAAAATAGAAACATTTTAAATCCACCTATAAATTAATTAGCTCAACAGAGAAAAATGGCCTCATTTGTGCTACCTACACCCCCCCCACAAATGAGTCACAACTCCTGCAGCTCTTTCGCACACTTGGTCTGTACGTAGTCAATGGCAGGCCTCGGGGGGACTCTTACAGTAGGTACACCTACAGGTCATCCCTTGGCAATAGTACTGTAGATTACTTTATCACTGACCTCAACCCAGAGTCTCTCAGAGCGATCACAGTCAGCCCACTGACAACCCTATCATATCACAGCAAAATCACAGTCTACTTGAACAGAGCAATACTCAGTCATGAGGCATCAAAGCCAAAGGAACTACATAATATTAAGAAATGCTATAGATGGAAGGGAAGTAATGTGGAAACCTACCAAAAAACTATTAGGCAACAACAAATTCAATCCCTTCTAGATAACTTCCTGGACAAAATGTTTCACTATAATAGTGAAGGTGTAAACTTGGCAGTAGAAAACCTAAACAGTATATTTGACCTCTCAGCTTCCCTATAAAATAAAAAATGTAAAGCAGACAACCTATGAAAATTAACAACAATGACAAATGGTTTGATGAAGAATGCAAAAACCTAAGAAAGAAATGTAGAAATCTATCCAACCAAAAACATAGAGACCCAAAAGAACTGAGTCTACGCCTTCTTTATGGTGAATCACTAAAACAATACAGAAATACACTGCGGAAAAAGATGGAACAGCATGTCAGAAATCAGCTCAATGTAATTGAAGAATCCATAGAATCTAACCACTTCTGGTAAAATTGGAACACACTAAACAAACAACAACAAAACGGAGATGTTTGGATAAACAACTTCTCCAATCTTTTTACATTTACATTTACATTTTAGTTATTTAGCAGACGCTCTTATCCAGAGCAACTTACAGTAGTGAATGCATACATTTCAATTCATTTTCATGCATTTTTTTTTGTACTGTACTTTTTTGTCTGTATAACAAATAACAAACATCAAAAACATATACATGATCAAATACAAATCTTAGAATCAACTATTAAAGACTACCAGAACCCACTGGATTCTCCAACTACATTGAACTACAGGAAAAAATACAAACCCTCCAACCCAAAAAGGCTTTTGGTGTTGATTGTATTCTAAATTAAATGATAAAATATGCAGACCTCAAATTCCAATTGGCTATACTTAAACTTTTTAACATCATCCTCATCTCTGGCATCTTCCCCAATATTTGGAACCAAGGACTGATCACCCCAATTCACAAAAGTGGAGACAAATTTGACCCCAATAACTATCGTGGGATATACGTCAACAGCAACCTTGGAAAAATCCTCTGCATTATCATTAACAGCAGACTCATACATTTCCTCAGTGAAAACAATATACTGAGCAAATGTCAAATTGGCTTTTTACCAAATTACCGTACAGACATACGACGTATTCATCCTACACACCCTAATTGACAAACAAACCAAAACAAAGGCAAAGTCTTCTCATGTTTAGTTGATTTCAAAAAAGCTTTTGACTCAATTTGGCATGGTCTGCTATACAAGTTCACGGAAAACGGTGTTGGGGGGGAAAATATACGACATTATAAAATCCATGTACACGAACAACAAGTGTGCGGTCAAATTAGGCAAAAAACACATTTATTTCCATAGGGACGTAGGGTGAGACAGGGATGCAGCTTGAGCCCCACCCTCTTCAAAATTTATATCAACAAATTGGCGAGGGCACTAGAACATTCTGCAGCACCTCACATTACTAGAATCTGAAGTCAAATGTCTACTGTTTGCTGATGATCTGGTGCTTCTGTCCCCAACTAAGGAGGGCCTACATCAGCACATAGATCTTCTGCACCGATTCTGTCAGACCCTGGGCCTTGACAGTAAATCTCAGTAAAATAAAAATAATGGTGTTCCAAAAAGGTCCTGTTGCCAGGACCACAAATACAAATTTCATCTAGACACTGTTGCCCTGGAGCACACAAAAAACTATAAGTACCTTGGCCTAAACATCAGAGCCACAGGTAACTTCCACAAAGCTGTGAATGATCTGAGAGACAAGGCAAGAAGGGCCTTCTACGCCATCAAAAGGAATATAAAATTTGACATACCAATTAGGATCTGGCTAAAAATACTTGAATCAGTTATAGAACCCATTCCCCTTTATGGTTGTGAGGTCTGGAGTCCACTCACCAACCAAGAATTCACAAAATGGAACAAACACCAAATTGAGACTCGGCATGCAGCATTCTGCAAAAATATCCTCTGTGTACAACGTAAAACACCAAATAATGCATGCAGAACAGAATTAGGTTGATACCCGCTAATGATCAAAATCCAGAAAAGAGCTGTTAAATTCTGCAACCACCTAAAAGGAAGTGATTCCCAAACCTTTCATAACAAAGCCATCACCTACAGAGAGTTGAACCTGGAGAAGAGTCCTCTAAGCAAGCTGGTCCTGGGTTTCTGTTCACAAACACAAACAGAGCCCCAGGACAGCAAATCAAATCAAATTTGACATGTAAATGCTTACTTACAAGCCCTTAACCAACAATGCTTTAATAAAAATAAGTGTTAAGTTAAAAATAGATAAGTAAAACAAATAAAAAATAAACAGCAGCAGTAAAATAACAAGCGGCTATATACAGGTGGTAATTGGTACAGAGTCAATGTGTGGGGGCACCGGTTAGTTGAGGTAATTGAGGAAATATGTACATGTAGGTAGAGTTAAAGTGACTTTGCGTAGATTATAAACAGAGAGTAGCAGCAGCAGTGTAATAGAGGGTTCTGGGTAGCCCTTTGATTAGCTGTTCAGGAGTCTTATGGCTTAGGGGTAGAAGCTGTTAACCTGTTAGGGCTAGGGGGCAGTATTGACACGGCTGGATAAAAAAACATACCCGATTTAATCTGGTTACCACTCCTACCCAGTAACTAGAATATGCATATACTTATTACATATGGATAGAAAACACCCTAAATTTTATAAAACTGTTTGAATGGTGTCTGTGAGTATAACAGAACTCATTTGGCAGTCAAAACCCTGAGACATTTTCTGACAGGAAGTGGATACCTGATGTGTTGTATTGCCTTTAAACCTATCCCATTGAAAAACACAGGGGCTGAGGAATATTTTGGTACTTCCTATTGCTTCCACTAGATGTCACCAGCCTTTACAAAGTGTTTTGAGTCTTCTGGAGGGAGATCTGACCGAACAAGAGCCATGGAACGATGATGTCCCATTAGACACCTGGCGCGCGAGTTCATGTTGGGTACCCTCGTTCCAATACGTTATAAAAGAGTATGCATTCGTCCACCTTGAATATTATTCATGTTCTGGTTAAAAAAGGCCCTAATGATTTATGCTATACAACGTTTGACATGTTTGAACGAACGTAAATATATTTTTTCCCCTCGTTCATGACGAGAAGTCCGGCTGGCTTAGATCATGTGCTAACAAGACGGAGATTTTTGGACATAAATGATGAGCTTTTTTGAACAAAACTACATTCGTTATGAACCTGTGATACCTGGAAGTGACATCTGATGAAGAGAATCAAAGGTAATGGATTATTTACATAGTATTTTCGATTTTAGATCTCCCCAACATGACGTCTAGTCTGTATCGCAACGCGTATTTTTCTGGGCGCAGTGCTCAGATTATTGCAAAGTGTGATTTCCCAGTAAGGTAATTTTTAAATCTGGCAAGTTGATTGCGTTCAAGAGATGTAAATCTATAATTCTTTAAATGACAATATAATATTTTACCAATGTTTTCTAATTTTAATTATTTAATTTGTGACGCTGACTTGACTGCCGGTTATTGGAGGGAAACGATTTCCTCAACATCAATGCCATAGTAAAACGCTGTTTTTGGATATAAATATGAACTTGATAGAACTAAAAATGCATGCATTGTCTAACATAATGTCCTAGGAGTGTCATCTGATGGAGATTGTAAAAGGTTAGTGCATCATTTTAGCTGGTTTTATGGTTTTGGTGACCCTGTCTTTGAATTGACAAAACATTACACACAACTCTTGTAAATGTACTGTCCTAACATACTCTAAATTTATGCTTTCGCCGTAAAACCTTTTTGAAATCGTAAAACGTGGTTAGATTAAGGAGATGTTTATCTTTCAAAGGGTGTAAAATAGTTGTATGTTTGAAAAATTTGAATTTTGACATTTATTTGGATTCAAATTTGCCGCTCTTGAAATGCACCTGCTGTTGATGGAGTGCACCACGGGTGGCACGCTAGCGTCCCACCTAGCCCATAGAGGTTAAGAAGCCTTTTGGACCTCGACTTGGCGCTCCGGTACCGCTTGCCGAGCAGTAGCAGAGAGAACAGTCTATGACTAGGGTGGCTGGAGTCTTTGAGAGTTCCTGGATGGCAGGAAGCTTGGCCACAGTGATGTACTGGGCTGTACGCACTACCCTCTGTAGTGCCTTGCGGTCAGAGGCCGAGCAGTTGCCATACCAGGCAGTGATGCAACCAGTCAGGATGCTCAACCAGTCAGGGGAATAGGCTTTGTCGTGCCCTCTTCACAACTGTCTTAGTGTGTTTGGACCATGAAAGTTTGTTGGTGATGTCGACACCAAGGAACTTGAAGCTCTCAACCTGTTCCAATACAGCCCTGTCGATGAGAATGGGGGCGTGCTCGGTCCTCCTTTTCCTCTAGTCCACAATTTCCACAATTATCTCCTTTGTCTTGATCACGATGAGGGAGAGGTTGTTGTCCTGGCACCGTACGACCAGGTCTCTGACCTCCTCCCTATAGGCTGTCTCATTGTTGTCGGTGATCAGGCCTAACACTGTTGTGTCATCAGCAAACTTGATGATGGTGTTGGAGTCATGCCTGGCCATGCAGTCATTAGTGAACAGGGAGTACAGGAGGGGACTGAGCATGCACCCATGAGGGGCCCCCGTGTTGAGGATCAGCGTGGTGGATGTGTTGTTCCCTACCCTTACCACCTGGGGCGGCCCGTCAGGAAGTCCAGGATCCAGTTGCAGAGGGAGGTGTTTAGTCCCAGGGTCCTTAGCTAAGTGATGAGCTTTGAGGACACTATGGTGTTGAACGCTGAGCTGGAGTCAATGAATAGCATTCTCACATAGATGTTCCTTTTGTCCAGGTGGGAAAGGGCAGTGTTGAATGCAATAGAGATTAAATCACATGTGGATCTGTTGGGGCGGTATGCACATTGGAGTGGGTCTACGTTTCTGAGATAATGGTGTTGATGTGAGCCATGACCAGCCTTTCAAAGCACTTCATGGCTACATTTTTAACATTTATATAAATGTAACCTTTATTTAAATTCGTATTTACAATGGCGGTCTACCGGGGAACAGTGGGTTAACTGCCTTGTTCAGGGGAAGAACAACAGATTTTTACCTTGTCAGCTCGGGGATTCGATCCAGCAACCTTTCGGTTACTGGCCAAACGCTCTAACTGCTAGGCTACCTGCCCCCAATGAGTGCTACGGGTCGGTAGTCATTTAGGCAGGTAATCTTACTATTCTTTGGCACAGGGACTATGGTGGTCTGCTTGAAACATGTTGGTCTTACAGACTCAGTCAGAGACAGGTTGAAAATGTCAGTGAAGACACTTGCCAGTTGGTCAGCGCATGCTCGGAGTACACGTCCTGGTAATCCGTCTGGCCCTGCGGCCTTGTGAATGTTGACCTGTTTAAAGGCCTTACTCACATCGGCTATGGAGAGCGTGATCACACAGTCGTTCGGAACAGCTGGTGCTCTCATGCATGTTTCAGTGTTACTTGCCTCGAAGCGAGCATAGAAGTAATTTAGCTCGTCTGGTAGGTTCGTGTCACTGGACAGCTCATGGCTTTGCTTCCCTTTGTAGTCTGTAATAGTTTGCAAGCCCTGCCACATTCGACGAGTGTCGGAGCCGGTGTAGTACGATTCAATCTTAGTCATGTATTGATGCTTTGCCTGTTTGATGGTTCGTCGGAGGGCATAGTGCAATTTCTTGTAGGCTTCCGGGTTAGAGTCCCGCTCCTTGAAAGCGGCAGCTCTGCCCTTTAGCTCAGTGTGGATGTTGCCTGTAATCTATGGCTTCTGGTTGGGTATGTACATACGGTCACTGTGGTGATGATGTCATCGATGCACTAATTGATGATGCCTGTGACTGATGTGGTGTACTCCTCAATGCCATTGGAAGAATCCCGGAACATATTCCAGTCTGTGCTAGCAAAACAGTCCTGTCGCTTAGCATCTGCTTCATCTGACCACTTTCTTATTGACCGAGTCACTGGTGCTACCTGCTTAAATTTTAGCTTGTAAGCAGGAATCAGGAGGATGGAATTATGGTCAGATTTGCCAAATGGAGGGCGAGTGAGAACCAGGCCTCCTGCATGTCTCCCCAGCCTGGTGAGTCCTGTGCCTGCGCCCAGAGCCAGGCTTCCTGCATGTCTCCCCAGCCTGGTGAAGCCTGTGCCTGCTCCCAGAGCCAGGCCTCCTGCATGTCTCCCCAGCCTGGTGAGTCCTGTGCCTGCGCCCAGAACCAGGCCACCTGCATGTCTCCCCAGCCTGGTGAGTCCTGTGCCTGCGCCCAGAGCCAGGCCTCCTGCATGTCTCCCCAGCCTGGTGAATCCTGTGCCTGCGCCCAGAGCCAGTCCGGAGCCACCAGAGCCGCCCGCCAGTCCGGAGCCGCCAGAGCCGCCCGCCAGTCCGGAGCCGCCAGAGCCGCCCGCCAGTCCGGAGCCGCCAGAGCCGCCCGCATGTCCGGAGCTCCTAGAGCCGCCCGCCAGTCCAGACCAGCCAGAGTCGCCCGCCAGTCCTCCGGTGCAGCCAGGGTCGCCCTCCAGTCCGGGGCCCGCTGCGAGGGTTCCCAGTCCGTGGTCGGCGACAGGAGATCACGCTCTAGGGGAGCCATTGTGGGGTGAGCCAGTGGTGGAGTGGGGTCTGCGTCCCGCTCCAGAGCCTCCACCGCGGAGAAATGCCCACCCAGACCCTTCCCTATAGGTTCAGGTTTTGCGGCCGGAGTCCGCACCTTTGGGGGGGGGGTACTGTCACGGCCTTCCCTGTGGCTCAGTTGGTAGAGCATGGTGTTTGCAACGCCAGGGTTGTGGGTTCGATTCCCACGGGGTGCCAGTACAAAAAATTTTTTTTATGAAATGTATGCATTCACTACTGTAAGTCGCTCTGGATAAGAGCGTCTGCTAAATGACTAAAATGTAAAATGTAAAAAAATGTCACGCCCTGACCTGAGAGAGCCTTTTTATGTCTCTATTTAGGTTTGGTCAGGGTGTGATTTGGGTGGGCATTCTAGGTCCGTGTTTCTATGTTTGGGATTTCTTTGTTTCGGCCGGGTATGACTCTCAATCAGGAACAGCTGTATATCGTTGTTGCTGATTGGGAGTCATACTTAGGCAGCCTGTTTTTCCTTTGGGTTTTGTGGGTAGATGTTTTCTGTATAGCTACTTTGCCTTATGGAACTGTGTAGTCGTTGTTTTGTTTATTTTGTAAGTGTTCACTTTTCTTAATAATTAAAAGGATGAGCATTCATATTCCCTCTGCGTTTTGGTCCTGTGTTCACGACGACCGTTACATATGTACAGACTCGGTGAGCATAACCTTGCTATTGAGAGAGGCCGCTGTAGGCAGACCTGGCTTTCAAGACAAGACAGGCTATGTACACACTACCCACAAAATAAGGTGGAAACTGTGCTGCACTTCCTAACCTCCTGCCAAATGTTTGACCATATTAGATACACATATTTCCCTCAGATTACACAGACCCACAATGAATTTGAAAAAAAATCCAATTTTGATAATCTCGCATATCTATTGTGTTAAATACCACAGTGTGACATCACAGCAGCAATATGTGTGACCTGTTGCCACAAGAAAAGAGCAACCAGTGAAGAACAAACACCATTGTAAATAGAACCCATATTTATGTTTATTTATTTTCCCTTTTGTACTTTAACTATTTGCACATTGTTACAACACTGTATATAACATGTGGAATGTCTCTATTCCTTTGGAACTTTTGTGAGTAATGTTTACTGTAAATGTTTTATTGTTTATTTCGCTTTTGTTTATTATCTATTTCACTTGCTTTAGCAATGTTACATATGTTTCCCATGCCTATTAAGCCATTTGAATTGAATTGAGAGAGCGAGAGAGAGAGAGAGATGGTGTAAAGCAGTCTGGATCATTAAGACAGTACATCTAAGACTCTGCAGCAGGCAGCATCCAATCCTGTCATCTGTCAGCTCCATCCTCCACTCAGAGAGCATTCTGGGATATCACATCACACCAACTTCCCTGTAAATAGTGTTTAGCATTCTATATCACCCATTCCTTCACCAGTTTAAACATCTACGTGAACAACACATAATATATGAGTGTTACAAATACTGTGCCGGAGGATTCTTTACTTCAAATATACATAACCCTTACTTTCTCCTTCATATTCTCTCCAACATTTTCATTTCCTACCACCCTTCTCTATTTCTGTCTCACCACTACACGGTCAAAAGTGTTGTCTCACCACTACACGGGCAAAAGTGTTGTTTCAACTACAGCTCAGCGTTCAACACCATAGTGCCCTCAAAGCTCATCAATTTAATTTTTTTATTTTACTAGGCAAGTCAGTTAAGAACAAATTCTTATTTTCAATGGCAGCCTAGGAACAGTGGGTTAACTGCCTTGTTCAGGGGCAGAACAACAGATTTTACCTTGTCAGCTCAGGGATTCAATTTTGCAACCTTTTGGTTACTGGTCCAACGCTCTAACCACTAGGCTACCTGCTGCCCCTATCAATAAGCCAAGGACCCTGGGACTAAACACCTCCCTCTGCAACTGGATCCTGGACTTTCTGACGGGCCGCCCCAAGATGGTAAGGGTAGGTAACAACACATCCGCCACGCTGATCCTCAACACAGGGGCCCCTCAGGGGTGCGTGCTCAGTCCCCTCCTGTACTCCCTGTTCACTCATGACTGCACGGCCAGGCATGACTCCAACACCATCGTTAAATTTGCCGATGACACAACAGTGGTAGACCTGATCACCGACAACGATGAGACAGCCTATAGGGAGGAGGTCAGAGACCTGGCCGTGTGGTGCCAGGACAACAACCTCTCTCTCAACGTGATCAAGACAAAGGAGATGATTGTGGACTACAGGAAAAAGAGGACCGAGCATGCCCCCATTCTCATCGATGGGGCTGCAGTGGAGCAGGTTGAGAGCTTCAAGTTCCTTGGTGTCCACATCACCAACAAACTAACACGGTCCAAGCACACTAAGACAGTTGTGAAGAGGGCACGACAAAACCTATTCCCCTCAGGAGACTGAAAAGATTTGGCATGGGTCCTCACACCCTCAAAAGGTTCTACAGCTGCACCATCGAGAGCATCCTGACTGGTTGCATCACTGCTTGGTATGGCAGCTGCTCGGCCTCCAACCGTAAGGCACTACAGAGGGTAGTGCGAACGGCCCAGTACATCACTGGGGCCAAGCTTCCTGCCATCCAGGACCTCTATACCAGGCGGTGTCAGAGGAAGGCCCTAAAAGTTGTCAAAGACTCCAGCCACCCTTGTCATAGAATGTTCTCTCTGCTACCGCACGGCAAGCGATACCGGAGCACCAAGTCTAGGTCCAAGAGGCTTCTAAACAGCTTCTTCCCCCAAGCCATAAGATTTCACAGTAAGATCTACATCTGTTGTATTCGGTGCATGTGACTAATCCAATTTGATTTGATTTGATTTGAACACTACACGCGTGGTCAAAAGTGTTGTCTCACCACTACACGGTCAAAGTGTTGCCTCACCACTACACGGTCAAAAGTGTTGTTTCACCACTACACGGTAAAAAGTGTTGTCTCACCACTACACGTTCAAAAGTGTTGTCTCACTACTACACGGTAAAAAGTGTTGTCCCACCGCTATACGGTGAAAAGTGTTTTTGCAAGGAGCTTAACTGTTCTATCTCAGTACACCTCAGAAACACATCACAGGAGGAGACTCTTAGCCCACTCAGCCAGCTAGTGCCTCTCTGCCACCACGGCCATTCACTGTGTCAACATAACTATGTCCTGTTTTAGATGGAGGAAAAAACTCAGAAACTACAGTCAGCAGGATGGCCAGAGAGATAAGGGAAAGGCACAAATGTCTCCATTGACGCAACTATTTGACTTTCTCCACCCTCTCTCTGTGGTGAGTACTTTTTCTGTACTGTCTCCAGATGACTCTGGCCAGCCTTGTATATATTTTCATGTGTTTGGATTGGCTGATTCTATTACCCGTTTTCCATTACGATACCAAACCACATTACTTTGCCTTTTCAGTTTTCTTTAGCACAGTTTGTCAACCTTTTTGCTTTTCCATGGCTTGATGAGGCTAAAATGACAACATCAACAAAATAATGCTACCTCTTCTAACCACTCTTGCTATTTGGATAATGTTAACAACACATACATTTTCTGGCTTGCATAGATTTGCTTGTAGCTTATATTAGCTAATATGCAGTAAATGAACAGAAAAGATTGGTTGTGTGTTCATGACACCTGTGTTGTGTGAGTGTATGAGAGGTGTGTAGAAAGGTGCAGTGTGTATGCAGCCTGGCACCGCCAAGACGTATGGTATCTACTAATGGTCTAGTTACTTGAGACAGAAACTAAAGCAGGGAGGTTGGTCGGGGAGGATGGGTGGGCGTAATCCGCGTCAGTTTAGCTATCCAAAGGTTGCATGTTCGAGTTTCATCGGGGACAGAAGCATTTTAGCAAACCCTTCCCTTAACCCTTATTCTAAACATTACCCAATTCACCTAACCTGCAATGTAAATTCACATAACCTTTGTTGTTTCAGTTCTCCTAACCTTTGTCGTTAGTTCCCTAACCGCCAACGCAAATTCTCCAGTTATTCTCCTGTTATGGCACAACAAGCAACCCGGTCTCAGATAAAGACGTGAAATACTATACGTCCTGCAAGACATATGATCAGTTAGATCATCCAATTCATGGGCTATTGTATGACCGGGTAAAACGTATGATAATATACGTCCTATAGTCTCGCATTGCCATACCTTAAAAATCACATCATGGTCACACCTCCTTTGGAGGTCTGGAGAATTTTGTACCACAAAAAAATGTACACACTGTTTAGCTAAGTGAATTAAATGTCTTCAGCTAGCTATCTTGATGTAATCATTGTAAATTAAGAACACGGTCTCCAATTGCATTTGTAGATAACAGCTTCAGCTGTCAGTAAAGGGAGAGTGTAGGCTACTGGATAGAGCAGGTCATTTTGTGGGAGGACATTATGAAAAGATTCTCCAGTTCCAGTCCCTAGAGGGGAAAACTTTGAGGACCAAGATATAATAGCAACATAATATTCAGTGCTGTCTAATTTGAGTATAATGAAGACTGTTATACAAAAATACAGTTAAATATTACACACAATGTATAAACCTATTACAATTGGAGCATGCCAACCCTGCTGGAGGTCTGCTGGGTGTGCAGGGTTATGTTTCAGCCCAGCAATAACACACCTGGTTCAGCTTATCAAAATGAGTTGATAATCAAGTGTACTATTGCTCAGCTGGAATAGAAGTCTGCTCACCCAGTAGATCAGGGATCAGTGGGGAAAGGTTGGCCACCGCATGAATGGAGTTTTTTTTGTTCACCTGAAATGATGCTTTAGTAATAATAGCCTACTTGTTACTACTCAATTATCTATTGTTGTTTAGAATAAGATGTCTAATCTTTACATATAAGTTAGCTTATTTTTACATTTGGAAGTGATGAAGTGTTAATTCTTTGAGTGTTTAGACTTGTTTTAATTGTTGAACTATTATTCAAAATGAACTAGTGTCAATGTTGATTAATCACATATATTGAGCTATATGTTCTCAGATTAAAATGATACCAGCAGACAATGTATATGAGGCAAACAATATACCAGATGTTGTCCAGTTGAAGTCGGAAGTTTACATACACCTTAGCCAAATACATTTAAACACAGTTTTTCACAAATCCTGACATTTAATCCTAGTAATAATTCCCTGTCAAGGTCAGTTAGGATCACCCCTTTATTTTAAGAATGTGAAATGTCAGAATAATAGTAGAGAGAATGATCTTTTTCAGATTGTATTTCTTTCATCACATTCCCAGTGGGTCAGAAGTTTACATACACTCAATTAGTATTTGGTAGCATTGCCTTTAAATTGTTTAACTTGGGTCAAACATTTCATCTATTTTGTGAAGTGCACCAGTCCCTCCTGCAGCAAAGCACACCCACAACATGATGCTGCCACCCCTGTGCTTCACTTTTGGGATGGTGTTCTTCGGCTTGCAATGCATTTTCCTATAAACATAACGATGGTAATTATGGCCAAACAGATCTATTTTTGTTTCATCAGACCAGAGGACATTTCTCCAAAAAGTACGATCTTTGTCCCCATGTGCAGTTGCAAACCGTAGTCTGGCTTTTTTATGGAGGTTTTTGAGCAGTGGCTTCTTCCTTGCTGAGTGGCCTTTCAGGTTATGTCGATATAGGACTCGTTTTACTGTGGATATAGATACCTTTGTACCTGTTTCCTCCAGCATCTTCACAAGGTCCTTTGCTGTTGTTCTGGGATTGATTTGCACTTTTCGCTACAAAGTACGTTCATCTCTAGGAGACAGAACACGTCTCCTTCCTGAGCAGTACGACTGCTGCGTGGTCCCATGGTGTTTACACTTGCGTACTATTGTTTGTACAGATGAACGTGGATGAACCAGACTTGTGGAGGTCTAAACAATTTTTTTCTGAGGTCTTGGCTGATTTCTTTTGATTTTCCCATGATGTCAAGCAATGAGGCACTGAGTTTGAAGGTAGGCCTTGACATACATCCAAGGGTACACATCCAATTGACTAACATGATGTCAATTAGCCTATCAGAAGTTTCTAAAGCCATGACATCATTTTTTTGAATTTTACAAACTGTTTTAAAGCACAGTCAACTTAGTGTATGTAAACTTCTGACCCAGTGGAATTGTGGAATTGTGATACAGTGAGTTATAGACAGAGAAATAATCTGTCTGTAAACAATTGTTGGAAAAATCCCTTGTGTCATGCACAAAGTAGATGTCTCACCGACTTGCCAAAACTATAGTTTGTTAACAAGAAATTTGTGGAGTGGTTGAAAAACAAGTTTTAATGACTCCAACCTAAGTGCATGTAAACTTCCAACTTCAACTGTACATGCCTTTAAAGTGCTGACATTTACAATTGTTTAGTGCAAGTCCAACCCTTGTAATTTAGGTACAGTTTGAAAATAAGGAGATGACAATTAGGCTACAGAAGATTTGTATTACAGGTAAAATCTTATGAGATTTAGCAATGTTGCTTGCAAAATGATTTCAATTGTTCCCATAGATAGACAGTACATGAATGCTCTATATATCACTGACTGGATAACCTAGCAACTGGGCTAACACAGCTAACCTTTTAGGTCAATAATATGCTGTTTTTATTAAAATATAACTAACTAGTAGCTAACTAGTAAGTTATACCTAGGTACAGTGCCTTAAGAAAGTATTCATACCCCTTGACTTGTTCCACAATTTGTTGTGTTACATCCAAAACGGATTAAGTAGATTTCTTTTCTCACCCATCTACACACAATACCCCATAATGACAAAGTGAAAGCTAATTTATTCCAAATTCACATGGGTTGTTGATAATTGCTTGACAACCATTTCCAGATCTTACCATAGATTTTCAAGTAGATTTAAGTCAAAACGGTAACTTGGCTGCTCAGGAACATTCTCTGTCTTCTTGGTAAGCAACTCCAGTGTAGATCTTGTCTTGTGTTTTGGGTTATTGTCCTGCTGAAAGGTGAATTCATCTCCCAGTGTCTGGTGGAAAGCAGACTGAACTATCTTTTCCTCTAGGATTTTGCCTGTGCTTAGCTCCATTCCATTTACTTTTTATCCTGAAAAACTCCCCAGTTCTTAAACATTTACAAGCATACCCATAACATGATGCAGCCACCATTTTGCTTGAACATATGGAGAGTGGTACTCAGTAATGTGTTGTATTGGATTTGCCCCAAACATAACACTTTGTACTCAGGAAAAAAGTGAATTGTTTTTTCAAATTATTTGCTGTATTAATTTAGTGCCTTGTTGCAAACAGGATGCATGTTTTGGAATATTTTTTTTTATTTTGTACAGGCTTCCTTCTTTTCACTCTGACAATTAGGTTAGTATTATGGAGTAACTACAATGTTGTTGATCCATCCTCAGTTTTCTCCTATCACAGCC
Source organism: Salmo salar (assembly GCF_965601325.2). Classification (NCBI taxonomy): domain Eukaryota; kingdom Metazoa; phylum Chordata; class Actinopteri; order Salmoniformes; family Salmonidae; genus Salmo; species Salmo salar. The sequence continues at coordinate 20,785,862 of NC_138314.1, read as the reverse complement.
ATTACACTCTAATTGTTTTAAAGTCCCCATTTTTCTCATGGTGAAATCCCTGAGCGGTTTCCTTCCTCTCCGGCAACTGAGTTAGGAAGAACGCCTGTATCTTTGTAGTGACTGGGTGTATTGATACACCATCCAAAGTGTAATTAATAACTTCACCATGCTCAAACGGATATTCAGTGTCTGCTTTAAAAAAATGTACCCATCTACCAATGCATGCCCTTCTTTGTGAGACATTGGAAATCCTCCTTGGTCTTTGTGGTTGAATCTGTGTTTGAAATTCACTGATCAACTGAGGGACCTTACAGATAATTGTATGTGTGGGGTGTAGAGATGAGGTAGTCATTCAAAAATCATGTTAACCACTATTATTGCACACAGAGTGAGTCCATAGAACTTAATATGTGACTAGATAAGAAATGTTTTACTCCTGAACTTATATAACCTTGGCATAACAAAGGGGTTGAATACTTATTGACTCAAAGACATTTCAGCTTTTCATTAATTAGTTAAACAAAATTGGGTAAAAATAATTCCACTTTGACATTATGGGGTATTGTGTATAGGCCAGTGACAAAAAAAGTTACATTTAAACCATTTATATTCATGCAGAAAAAGTCAAAGGGTGTGAATACTTAATAAAGGCACTTTAGCTGACTTTTCAAAAAAAGGTTAGCTGCCTTTTCTAAAAATGTACCTCATTTTGGCTAGCTACTTTTTGTCCCTCACCCTAGCCTTTACAGCCAAATATCACTTCAGAAACGTCAACAATTTAAATATTTATATGGCTAGACTATTTTTCCTCTCTTTCTGCAGCTTTAGATCATCTTGAAATAACAGAGAAATGCTGTGAAAACCAGCGTGTTGCCACCAGTGCTTGTTCTGGTGAGCACCTTTGGAGCTCCGCCCAAGCAAGGCATTTGATTGGTTTGACTTGATTTCTGCCATGGAACTTCCACAGGCTTCCAATTTTAGGGAAGTCTGGTTCACGACGATACTATACGTCCTCTAATTCGTGTAATATTGTACAACCTCTACTCCATTCATAATGTAACCTAACGTAACGAAACATATAATACTAAATGGAGTGTCAGATTTACAAACAGAATATTACGAATTGCCCTGAGACCACGTTGGTGTATGAGAGGTGTGTAGAGAGGTGTCGTGAGTGTGTATGAAAGGTGTGCAGAGAGGTGTAGTGTGTGTGTGTGTGTGTGTGTGTGTGTGTGTGTGTGTGTGTGTGTGTGTGTGTGTGTGTGTGTGTGTGTGTGTGTGTGTGTGTGTGTGTGTGTGTGTGTGTGTGTGCGCGCGTGTGTGTATGAGAGGTGTGATGTGTGTATGAGAGGTGTGTAGAGAGGTGTAATGCGTGTGTATGAGAGGTGTGTAGAGAGGTGTTATTTGTGTGTGTGTATGAAAGGTGTGATGTGTGTATGAGAGGTGTGTAGAGAGGTGTCATGCGTGTGTATGAGAGGTGTGTAGAGAGGTGTTATTTGTGTGTGTGTATGAGAGGTGTGATGCGTGTTTGAGAAATGTGCAGGAGATAATGAAGAGCAGTTAGTGGCTGTGGCCACTAGTCCATCCTCTCTCTCTCTTCCTCTCTCTCTTTCTCTCTCTCTCCCCCTCTCTCTCGCTCTCCTGTAAATACTGTTCCCTCCCTGCGGGCTCAAGCATTTTTAGAACCCGTTAGTGTTTCCACGACCACAATCCCCAAAGCAACCGTTTGGAGGAGTGATTGCAGGGCTCCCAGGGCTGCCAACACGCGTGCCCACACACGTACACACACACACACGCACACCTTCCTCAACTTGAACTTTTACAGGCTGTTTACTTTCTCTCTTGTTCTCTTGTTTTCCCTCCTGCTGTTTCACCCCTGCCCTCTCCCTCTCTATTGATCTAGCTATCTTTATGTCTATTTGGTCTCACAATCATTCTATTTTCAGGAATTAAACACAAGCCTGAAAACCGTATCTAAGATCCATCATATAGTTCTCAAAATAGAATGTTCATTTAATAACCCTCATCCCAGAAGTGAGAGTCCAAATGTTGTAATACCCTCTATTCTGCATGCTATAGGAAAGTTGATCATTGAGATTAAGATTTCTCAATGAAAGACTACTCTATTCATGGGAGAGGACTTTCTTCATATCACTCCTAACTCATTCTCAGAAGTCATGCTGCACGCTGCATTAAGTCTACAGAGAAAGCATGGCCTGTGCCCTCACCTCCACACCTTCAACTTCTACAGCCACGTATGACCCTTCACTTACACAGGCTGGTACCTCTTCTACACTCTGTAGGTTGCTACTTTGAAAAAAATGTGAAAAAGTCATCTTTCACAGACTGTCAACTGGTAACCGTGCATCTCTGTACTGAAGCACTGGCATGATGAACCATCATCTCATAATGTGAACTGATCTGCCACCGCCTTAGACATTTACAGCATAAAATGAGCTGAAAAATCAACAAACATTTTCAGATGAAAAAACATAAACAACAGAAAAACAATAAATATTTTGGTTCTGTCTTCTCTTTCCTTTTGGCGTCAGTAACAGTTAGCGGCATCTTCTGCAGCGCCATGATGGCGATGTGCGTGGTAACGTCTAATGGGCTTTTAAGAGGCTCGCAAGGGAACTACTTGTGTACCATCAGTGTAAGTCTGTGATCCCTATGTGACAACAGTATTTTAAGCTGTGGAGCGGCAGAGGATGAGTACCCTGAGCTGTTTCTTTCCCTTGGGAGCGCATGCTACTGAGATCTTACAACTAAACTTCTCTCCCACTTTCCAACTTACGTGTCTGTTTGCAGCCAGAGCGCTAAAAACACTTGATTCCCTATTTTTTCACTGGAAAATACGTTTTTGAAATAATGTAACATGACTAAACAGGGCGTTTTAGACACCCGTTCGGCAGAAGAAAGAGAGAAAGTTTGTTTGGCGGGGGAGATGTTTGCTCATCCCCAGAGACGTACCTGTTTAAAAGTTTCACTTGTTATTCTCATTCAACTCTTTTGAGATTTAAATTGTTCTCCTGCTTGCAGGCAGAGATACATCACACAGGGACTATGGCAGCGGGTGTAATGTTTGTGTGTGTGTGTGTGTGTGTGTGTGTATATGTGTGTGTGTGAGTGTGTGGACGCTCGTGGCCAGTAGGAGAGGCTGTGGAGGGAGGCAGCAGTAGAGAAGTAGTATGTGTAGAGAGACTGAAAACCTCCATGAATTACTCCCCACCAGGAAGACAAAGCAGCTCCTCCAAACATTTACAAACACCACAGCTAGTCTGATTCCAACCAGGTCAAGGCACTCTTCACTTTTCTTGGGAGAAAAATGAGCAAGTGCATGTTGTATACCGTTTATTGATTTATCACCACACATAGGCCTACATTTAGAAACAAAGAATTAGCATTTTGTTTGATATTACTGTTGTGTTACACTGCAGTATATATGTTTATCTTTTTGTTTGTATGAATCTTGTGTGAAATATTTCAGGGGTGTTCCGTGGTCATTTTGCATAATGAATTCCTGGGTGAGTAAATATAGGGAGCAGAGCAAGGAGGGGGAGCAGTTAGGGGATGGGAGCAGAGAAAGCCTGAGCATGGTCTGTGATGAGTACCTATCAATATGCATTTGAAACGCGTATCTTTGTCGTGGCTTCTTTTGCATAATAACTAGGAATGAAGTTACTTTTTTCAACTATTGTCAACATAATACGGTGTAGGACGTTCACTGTATTACAGGGTACAATAGCAGGTATTTGGCTCCAGAAAAGTAGCTCATTGTTCCCTCGTTGGCGCAGATGCTAGCCTAGCTTCTAACTAACGTTAGCTAAGCTATCAAGCTAGCCAGGTTCCCTTAGCAGCTTGTACGCAGCCCACAGCCCTTGTGGCTTGGACCATGGATTGTCCCGGGACTATGACTGTTTGAATCTCTGCTGTTTGTTGCTGCTTCCATCTGCCCTGCGACCTGGCCTGTCTGGAACTGTGAGGAGTAACAGCATAGCATACGTTGCTACCATGACAAAGACCAAAGCCGGTGGGAGTACCGTTGAGGACAGTGGTGTCTCTCAATCACAGGTGAAGTATCTTTGAAATTAACAAAAATTGTTCTACAAGTAGTTGTTACAACAACAAGAAAATAACATCCAGTATTGTGTCCAAATACTGGTGAAGTAAACTAATAAAAGAATGGCCGATCTGACCAGAGAGGTCCAGGACCTGAAGAACAGTTTGCAGTTCTCCCAGGGTCAGGTCGATGAGTTTAAACAGGAAAACAACAAGATGACAGATATCTGTAAGTTATTGAGAGAGAACATGTATGTAAATTGTAAAGTCTATTGTCTGTTATGCCTTTTTCGTTCTATGTTGGACCCCAGTAAGACTAGATGTCGCCATTGGATCATGATAAATCAAATCAAAAACATCAGTTCTGTATGTGAATGTGTGATAACAATGACAGAAATCTGATTATCTTGAGGGACAATCAAGGCAGAATAATATTGTTGTGGATGGAATTGCAGAATCTCTACATGAGACCTGGATGGAGTCTGTGTCACGACTCCCTCCGGAGTCGACCCCTCTCCTTGTTCGGGCGGCGTTCGGCGGTCGACGTCACCGGCTTACTAGTTGCCACCGATCGATGTTTCACTGTTCGTTTGGTTTTGTCTTTATTGTGTACAACTGTTTTGAGTTTCCCTAATTATGTTCATTATTTAAACCTCTGCATTTCCTGTTTGTCTTGTCGGTGATTGTTTGTCCGTTTAGTGTAGTTGGAGGTGTTTTCTCCAGACTATGTATTTTTAAGAGAAGATGGATTTAATAATTTTAGTAAACACTTTTTGGTTTACCTTCATCCCTGTGTCCTGCGCCTGACTCCTCCACATCTCTAAGAAGATCCGTTACAGAATCACCGACCACCAATGGAGTCAGCAGGAGCAGCCAGTTCTCCTAATCAGCTAGAGGAGCACGTTCAGCAGCAGGCTAAAATGATCCAGGATCTACTGACGGCCATGGAGGGCGTGCTGCTGACCATGGAGAGATTGGAGAGGAAAGGATGTCCCGTCGACCCAGCCACACCACCGCCCGGTACACCTCTGGATCCTATCCAACCGCGGTCTGGATCCGGTGGGATTCGGCTCTCGCTCCCGGGAGCGTATGACGGAGCAGCTGCCGGGTGTCAGGGGTTCCTACTCCAGCTAGAGCTCTACCTGGCGGCTGTCCGGCCGCCACCCTCGGGACGCGAGAGAGTGAGCGCCCTCATCTCCTGTTTGACTGGTAAAGCCCTAGAGTGGGCCAACGCCATCTGTGAGGTGGAAGACCCGACTCGGGAAAACTACAAGGATTTCTCCCGCCGCTTTCGGGCAGTGTTTGATCATCCACCAGAAGGAAAAGCGGCGGGAGAGCGCTTGTTCCATTTAAAGCAGGAGATGAGGAGCGCTCGGGAGTTCGCACTGGATTTTAGAACTCTAGCGGCTGGTGCAGGATGGAATGAGCGGGCCCTGATCGATCACTACAGGTGTGGTTTGCGAGAGGACGTTCGTAGGGAGCTAGCCTGCAGGGACACCACCCTCCACCTGGACCAGCTGATGGACTTATCTATCCAGCTGGATAACCTGCTGGCCTCCGCGGACGTCCGGATCGGGGTCCGTTGGTTCCATCCTCCAGTCCCTTATACCCAACACCAATGGAGTTGGGCGGGGCTGGTACTAGGGAGACCGGAGGGGAAACCATTCCATGCACCAGAGGTGACCGCAGAGGACACACTGCTGGTCGGTGCTGGGGAGGTTTTCCAGGTCGTCGAGGTGGTAGGCGGAACACTGGTGGTTCATCTCAGGTGAGTAGGCACACGACTCACCCAGACCTCCCTGTTGCTCACATGTGGTTGTCTATAAGATTTCCGGGGTTTTCCCCGCATTCCCAGCAAAAGGCGCTAGTAGATTCAGGCGCAGCTGGGAACTTTATAGATCGGTCTTTGGCCAATAGATTAGGGATTCCTATTGTTCCCGTTGATGTTCCCTTCCCTATACATGCCCTAGATAGTCGTCCTTTGGAGTCTGGGCTGATTAGGGAGGTCACAGTTCCCATTGCTATGGTGACGCAGGAGAGTCATGAAGAGAGCATTAGTCTCTTTCTGATTGACGCTCCTGCATTTCCCGTTGTATTGGGACTTCCCTGGTTGGCTTCTCATGATCCTATTATTTCGTGGCAACAGAGGGTTCTCAAGGGATGGTCCTGTCAGTGTTCAGGGAGGTGTTTAGGTGTTTCCTTAGGTGCCACTACGGTGGAAAGTCCAAACCAGGTTTCCACCATGCACATTCCCCCCGAATATGCCGATTTGGCTCTCGCCTTCTGTAAGAAGAGGGCGACTCAATTACCACCCCGTCGACGGGGGATTGTGCGATAAATCTCCTGGTAGACGCAGCACTTCCCAGGAGTCACGTGTCTCCCCTGTCACAGGAGGAGACGGCGGCTATGGAAACATATGTCTCCGAATCCCTGGGGCAGGGGTACATTCGGCCCTCCACTTCACCTGCCTCCTCGAGTTTCTTTTTTGTGAAGAAGAAGGATGGAGGTCTGCACCCGTGTATTGACTATCGAGGTATCAACCAGATCACTGTTAGGTACAGTTACCCGCTACCTCTCATAGCCAGTGCGATTGAGTCAATGCACGGGGTGCGCTTCTTCACTAAAATGGATCTCAGGAGCGTTTACAACCTGGTGCGTATCCGGGAGCGAGACGAGTGGAAGACGGCTTTCAGTACCACCTCAGGGCACTATGAGTACCTCGTCATGCCGTACGGGTTGATGAATGCTCCATCAGTCTTCCAGGCTTCTGTAGATGAGATTTTCAGGGATCTGCACGGGCAGGGTGTGGTGTATATTGATGACATCCTGATATACTCTGCTACACATGCCGAGCATGTGTCCCTGGTGCGCAGGGTGCTTGGTCAACGGTTGGAGCATGACCTGTACATCAAGGCTGAGAAATGCCTGTTCTTCCAACAGTCCGTCTCCTTCCTAGGGTATCGCATTTCCACCTCAGGGGTGGAGATGGAGAGTGACCGCATTTCAGCCGTGTGTAATTGGCCGACTCCCACCACGGTAAAGGAAGTGCAGTGGTTTCTAGGGTTTGCCAACTACTACTGGAGGTTTATCCGGGGCTTTGGTCAGGTAGCGGCTCCCATTACTCCTATGGCCCCCTGCTGGATCATGAATCCCTCCCCCTTTCACCCTACCCCCTCCACCACCACGGCCACACACCTCACTATGATCATAGGAGATGGCCTTACCATTGTCTTTATGTTGGATTCAATCTTGATGCATTGATTTAGGGGAGTTATTATTTCAGTCATTTCATTTGTTGGCTTGAATTCCTCTATTGAGCTGATGATAACAGCTATAGAATACACTTCTGTTGGACTTCACTTAGGGTTGTTAAAGCCTAACAAGGACTTGCATTACCAGTAATGATATAAACAAGTTAACAGTGTAGCAAAGTCTTGAACTTTCTAGGCTTGTGTGCCTAGAATACTTAAAGAATATTGAGTTTTGCCTCAAAACAACCTTTGGGAGAACAAACTTTTTCTCTCTCTTTTCAAAAGATAAATAGCCTGCACATAAACACACAAAAACACACATGCACAGACACGCACACACATGCAAGCACACACACATGCACACTCATACACGCAAATATACACACACACTCACACGCACACACACACAATCTGCATTTAATAATTATGAGGCGTAAAATCCTTGCCAGCGGCGAGCATACTGAAGGGTGTAATTATGAGGTCTTTCACAGAGAGCCCACGCTCGATGGCAATGCCTATACTTCCACGCAGAGAGAAAAAAACACTCCCAAGGAATGATGGGAAAACGTGCCCCTCATCGCAATTAAGGACAATAATTCTCAGAAAGAAAATTGGTTCAATTGCTTTTCAGCCCAGGAGCAAAATGGCATTGATGGGTTAGAGGTTTGAGATGGGGGTGACAGTAGGATGTAGGCTACATAGCGACTAACATTTTAGAATGGTGATGTTGCTGTAAGAGAGTGTGTCAAGAGATAAAGAAAAAAGAGGTTGAGCGTAGATTGATCTCTCTCTTCCCTTCCCTGATCTCTCTCTTCACTACCCTGATCTCTCTCCTCACTACCCTGATCTCTCCCTTCACTACCCTGATCTCTCCCTTCACTACCCTGATCTCTCTCTTCACTACCCTGATCTCTCCCTTCACTACCCTGATCTCTCTCCTCACTACCCTGATCTCTCTCTTCACTACCCTGATCTCTCTCTCCACTACCCTGATCTCTCTCTTCACTACCCTGATCTCTCTCTCCACTACCCTGATCTCTCTCTTCACTACCCTGATCTCTCACTTCACTACCCTGATCTCTCTCTCCACTACCCTGATCTCTCTCTTCACTACCCTGATCTCTCCCTTCACTACCCTGATCTCTCTCTCCACTACCCTGATCTCTCTCTTCACTACCCTGATCTCTCACTTCACTACCCTGATCTCTCTCTTCACTACCCTGATCTCCCTTCACTACCCTGATCTCTCTCTCCACTACCCTGATCTCTCTCTTCACTACCCTGATCTCTGCCTTCCCTTCCCTGATCTCTCTCCTCACTAACCTGATCTCTCTCTTCACTACCCTGATCTCTCTCTTCACTACCCTGATCTCTCTCTTCACTACCCTGATCTCTCTCTTCACTACCCTGATCTCTCTCTTCACTACCCTGATCTCTCTCTTCACTACCCTGATCTCTCTCTTCACTACCCTGATCTCTCTCTTCACTACCCTGATCTCTCTTCACTACCCTGATCTCTCCCTTCACTACCCTGATCTCTCTCTTCACTACCCTGATCTCTCTCCTCACTACCCTGATCTCTCCCTTCACTACCCTGATCTCTCTCTTCACTACCCTGATCTCTCTCTTCACTACCCTGATCTCTCTCTTCACTACCCTGATCTCTCTCTCCACTACCCTGATCTCTCTCTTCACTACCCTGATCTCTCACTTCACTACCCTGATCTCTCTCTTCACTACCCTGATCTCTCTCTTCACTACCCTGATCTCTCTCTTCACTACCCTGATCTCTCTCTCCACTACCCTGATCTCTCTCTTCACTACCCTGATCTCTCACTTCACTACCCTGATCTCTCTCTCCACTACCCTGATCTCTCTCTTCACTACCCTGATCTCTCCCTTCACTACCCTGATCTCTCTCTCCACTACCCTGATCTCTCTCTTCACTACCTTGATCTCTCTCTCCACTACCCTGATCTCTCTCTTCACTACCCTGATCTCTCTCTTCACTACCCTGATCTCTCTCTTCACTACCCTGATCTCTCTCTCCACTACCCTGATCTCTCTCTCCACTACCCTGATCTCTCTCTTCACTACCCTGATCTCTGCCTTCCCTTCCCTGATCTCTCTCTTCACTACCCTGATCTCTCTCTTCACTACCCTGATCTCTCCCTTCACTACCCTGATCTCTCTCTTCACTACCCTGATCTCTCTTCACTACCCTGATCTCTCCCTTCACTACCCTGATCTCTCTCTTCACTACCCTGATCTCTCTCTTCACTACCCTGATCTCTCTCTTCACTACCCTGATCTCTCTCTTCACTACCCTGATCTCTCTTCACTACCCTGATCTCTCTCTTCACTACCCTGATCTCTCTCTCCACTACCCTGATCTCTCTCTTCACTACCTTGATCTCTCTCTCCACTACCCTGATCTCTCTCTTCACTACCCTGATCTCTCTTCACTACCCTGATCTCTCTCTTCACTACCCTGATCTCTCCCTTCACTACCCTGATCTCTCTCTTCACTACCCTGATCTCTCTCTTCACTACCCTGATCTCTCTTCACTACCCTGATCTCTCTCTTCACTACCCTGATCTCTCCCTTCACTACCCTGATCTCTCTCTTCACTACCCTGATCTCTCTTCACTACCCTGATCTCTCTTCACTACCCTGATCTCTCTCTCCACTACCCTGATCTCTCTCTTCACTACCCTGATCTCTCTTCACTACCCTGATCTCTCTCTTCACTACCCTGATCTCTCCCTTCACTACCCTGATCTCTCTCTTCACTACCCTGATCTCTCTTCACTACCCTGATCTCTCTTCACTACCCTGATCTCTCTCTTCACTGTCAGTGATAGGCAAAGAAGTGCACATCACAACTTTCAAAAGGACTATAGACGGACCTGTTGCTGTCTCAAATATGAATAATGCCCCTCAAACACACGCATGTACGTGCGCGCACACACACAGTATTCTGTATAGTGCAGACATAATTACTAAACTCCTCTTCTTAGAATCAGAGCTGAAGAGGACCTGAGTGTGAATTTGTCTTAGCGCTGTTAGTGCAGTGCAGTCTCCAACAGTAAGAAACGGGTCATGCCTCAATCCAAGAGAATCTCAGGCCAAAGGGGTTGCAGGTTCTGTATGGCTTCACACACGTTCTTTCTCTTCAGTGATTTGCCTGACTATAACCTGTTCCTGGTTTGGTTTGTGGGATTTATAGATGAGGTCAGGCTCTCTGTCTGTGTAGCCCATCAGTACCATCAGCAATGTTAGCAGGTTGGACTGGGAGCAGAGTGGAAGAAGGGCAGGGGATCTGGATGCTGTGTTTGTGTATGGAATCCTGCGGTCAGGCTGCATCTGTGGACGCTGGTGGAACAAAGAGCTCAATGAGGAGCAATGGGCACCAGAGGGAAATGGAAAGCAGCTTGTGAGAAGGGAGACATGAACACATGTGTGCTGAGTGTTTACATTGGTCTGGTATGCCACACGCCGATGCATTCCAGCGCTCACGGTGGGCTCGCTAGATACAGATCCATGTTTTCACGCTTGACTTTTCGCCGCCTGTGTGTGTGTGTCTCAGTATTACGTTCCCTGTGGTGTGTGTCTCAGTATTACGTTCCCTGTGTGTGTGTGTCTCAGTATTACGTTCCCTGTGTGTGTGTGTCTCAGTATTACGTTCCCTGTGTGTGTGTGTCTCAGTATTACGTTCCCTGTGTGTGTGTGTCTCAGTATTACGTTCCCTGTGTGTGTGTGTCTCAGTATTACGTTCCCTGTGTGTGTGTGTCAGTATTACGTTCCCTGTGGTGTGTGTCTCAGTATTACGTTCCCTGTGTGTGTGTGTCTCAGTATTACGTTCCCTGTGTGTGTGTGTGTCTCAGTATTACGTTCCCTGTGTGTGTGTCTCAGTATTACGTTCCCTGTGTGTGTGTGTCTCAGTATTACGTTCCCTGTGTGTGTGTCTCAGTATTACGTTCCCTGTGTGTGTGTCTCAGTATTACGTTCCCTGTGTGTGTGTCTCAGTATTACGTTCCCTGTGTGTGTGTCTCAGTATTACGTTCCCTGTGTGTGTGTCTCAGTATTACGTTCCCTGTGTGTGTGTGTCTCAGTATTACGTTCCCTGTGTGTGTGTCTCAGTATTACGTTCCCTGTGTGTGTGTGTCTCAGTATTACGTTCCCTGTGTGTGTGTGTGTCTCAGTATTACGTTCCCTGTGTGTGTGTGTCTCAGTATTACGTTCCCTGTGTGTGTGTGTCTCAGTATTACGTTCCCTGTGTGTGTGTCTCTGTATTACGTTCCCTGTGGTGTGTGTCTCAGTATTACGTTCCCTGTGTGTGTGTGTCTCAGTATTACGTTCCCTGTGTGTGTGTCTCAGTATTACGTTCCCTGTGGTGTGTGTGTCTCAGTATTACGTTCCCTGTGGTGTGTAAACTGGTACCAAGCTCATGTTGCACCACACAGTGCACCCACAAGGTTGTCCCTCTACCTCTTTATTACAGTGGGTAAGGGTTAAAGTAAAAGCCTGGCTGAAGAAGCCGATTTCCTGGAACCCTAGTCCAGTCCACCATTAGGCCAGGAGACTAGTCATCAGTCTGTCCTCTGCCAGGTACTCTTGTCCTTGCCCCCTCCTTGGAGAAGAAAAGCTCTGCCGTCACTGGCCCAATCAAAATTCACAGGACAATTGAATCCTTTATATGCAAAACAAACAATAGAGAAGAAAAAAACATTCCAGCGAGCTGTCAGGTCCTTTCAAGAATCAATACGAGGTCTTTCATCTGCGTCCCAACCTCTTCCTGGTAATTATCCTGCATATTTTATAACCCCCCTCCTTCTCTTCCTTCTTCACCAACTAGTCACACACACTTACCGAGCACACACCCACACACTCACATACTGTATGCACACACACACACACACACGGAAACATGCATGCACGCACACACACAGAAATACACTAATTAAAAGACATGTAAACACGACACAAATTAATCTGCCATCATATCCTGTTTACCAAGAATAGACTCTAACGAGTGTGTACCTTTTACATCCAGAGTTACATGTCTGTCCGTCTATCTCTCTGTCTTTCTATCTATCATCAAAGGCTAAACCTGATTAGCTTTTAATACGCAACAAATCATTGACAAATATACTTTTTTAGTAAGAGATATATAGGACTTTCACACAATATGACGTCCATGAAGTAACAGAGACAGAGAGAGAGAGAGAAGAAGAGAGAGAGAAAAAGAAGAGAGAGAGAGAAGAAGAAAGAGAGAAAAAGAGAGAGCGACAGAGAGAGAGAGCGACAGAGAGAAGACAGAAGAAGAGAGAGAGAGACAGAGAGAGAGAGAGAAGAGGGAGAGAGAGAAGAAGAAGAAAGAGAGAAGAAAAAGAAGGGAGAGACAGAGAGACAGAGAGATGAGAGAGAGAAGAAGAGAGAGAGAGAAGAGAGAGAGAAGAAGAGGAAGAGATGAAGAAGAAGAGAGAGAGAGGAGAGAGGATGCGTCCTTGAATAGAATCACCCTTAAAGTGTCCTGTCATCACATTCCAGCATCCCATTACCCGGGGTGGGCTGGGCCAGGGGGCTGGGGAGGCTGGGCTTTAGTGCCCCATGACACCAAGATGAAAGGTAAGGGAGAAACAATGAAGTCATATTGGTCCCATGGTGGAGGTGGTTATGAGCATGGGAGCTGAGTAGAATGTCTGAGTGGATGAGCTGTAGAGAGATATAGGGTATGACTGAAGGGGATCGGGTATCCCCTCAAAATCCTCTAATTTCAGAAGGTATGTATAACCCATTACTGTAATACTGAAGCGAGTGTACACATAAACCTGACCAATAATAAACCCCCTCCACCTCACTCTACTATGGTTACATAAATACCTTTCAACAGCCAATAGAACGGCAACACTAGGAGACAGAAACTCTCTGAAAGTGAATATGAGTGTGGGCCTGGCTGGGAGCTGGGAGAGTACAGTGTGATGGAAGGGCGCTAATGAGCCATAGAAGAGGATGAAATATTAAAGTTTCTAATTAAATAGAGAGACCTCTTCCACTCCCGTCAAGGTTGTTTGGACCATTATCTTTGCATGATCAGCAGTGACCTGGCCCTCCGTTTAGGAGTTCCCTGCGCTGGAGCTGACAGAACACACACACACGCACGCATGCACACACGTGCGTGCACCAGAGGAGGCTGGTGGGATGAGAGCTATAGGAGGACAGGCTCATTGTTAAGACCGTAACGGTATGAAAGACATCTAACATATGGAAACCTCGTTCGACTCCGTTCCTTTTATTCCATTCCATTACAATGAGCCTGTCCTCCTATAATCCCTCCCACCAGCCTCCTCGCACACACACACACACACACACACACACACACACACACACACACACACACACACACACACACACACACACACACACACACACACACACACACACACACACACACACACACACACACACACACACACACACACCTTCACATCCTGTCAGAAATGTTAGCCAGTTGGATGGACATCTCTGAGCTCGTCTCTCTGGCTGTCTCTACTTTATTTATCAGACAGAACTAACAGACAGCCTTAGCATTGGAGATATTCTAATTGGCTTGTTACTTATTTATACAAAAATAAAAAATAAAAAAAGATGAATAGTTTGACCAGGAGACTGTTACTCTCCTTGACGTTCACACCTGTTGGACTTTCTGTTGTTTTCCGAAGGTGAAACAGCTGCCTCTGGGAGAAAGTGAGGAAAAGGAGAAGCGAGAGAAGGACAAAGAGAAAGAGAGAGAGAGATTTAAAGGAGAGAAGGAGAATGAGATGATGTTGAAAAGCAGTGAGCTGTGTTTTATTCCAGCACCTATCTGAGCAGCAGCAGTGTGGATGAGAGACCTGAGGGAGGTCAGAGGTGGAGCAATACTCCTCTAAACTCCCCTCATCCCCTCACTGTGGAACATGAATTTGTTAGCAGCTTGTTTGCTCAGACATTTGAAAAATGTAAAAAGACCTTGCACTGAGGCATGGGATGCAGACATATTGCAGCCGGCCATTGTGTGTGGAATAACTATCATCCTTCCTTGAATTTTAATCATACTGTTTTATTAAAGCTCTCTGGGATCTCTCCTTGACATGGTTTTAATGAGTTGTCTAGCCGGCTGGTGCCATTATGACTACATCCTACACAGATAATACTGTAGTATAAGAAAACATTTTGAATTTTGCATGTGTATGTTTTCTCTTCTATTGAGTTTTTCCTTCATTTGCTGTCATTATTTTGTTTATCTGTTCTCCTTAGACAGATACACACTGTTACATAATGTATCTGAGGGTGACATTTTGACAGTAGATGAAAGAGCAGAGATAATACCACAAATGACAGTATATTTTCAAATACTCTCCTAGGCATTTGATTTAGAATGGGTTTGGTGCATATATGCACTGTTTACTTTAAACCCACATAACTACATTATTGCTGCCTTTAGTGGTCATAACAAAATAGAGGTATTGAAATACATCCCACTGAAAATGTTCTTTTTTTGTCCATTTCAGTGCATTTTAGCACTATTAGTATAGTGCCTTTGGAACACTCCCTAGTTCTGACTGACAACACAATGTAAGGAAGAGGCAGAGATGAGAGAGAACTGAGGGGCGGTTAAATACAGTTGCATTTGGAGACCAATAGGTGGCACTCTGTCCCCTGTAGCAGTGTGTTTGTATGTATAATCATGTTTGAAGGCTGGGCAACAGCAGCACAACACAGTGGAAGAACTGGAGAGACACCAACAAGCAGTCTGAAACCTCAACTGTCACCCTTTCGTCTGACGAAAAACCCAGAAGAGACCGTCTGACTATGTACTGCTATTCTCTGAGGTAAAACGCAAAAAGCTAGCCTTTAGCTATTTTATAATTCATTCAATATATACTTAAGGAGTTTGGCTTCCATATCCATATAGTTGCAGGAAAAGCTAAAGTTAACTTATCCAATCCAACATTCGTTTTTCTGTCTAATTTTTGACAACAGTGGACCCCTGGTGTATAAGGTCTTACTGTACATGTACGGTATATTGGATTTCTGACTGTGAAAGAGAGTGAGTGCTGGACTGATACTGTCTAACCCGACAGACCTGAGGGTCTTCTCCCCCTGAAACTCGCCCATCCATTTGTTTATCCTATATCACAGTCAAATCTCAGGGTCTGACCCAGTCAAAATAGAACGTCAAAACAATAACTGAATGACTGGGGTGTCACATCCCTGACTTTACGCAGCAGAAATAATTTTATACATGAATAATGATGCTATTCGACAGTGAAAGAACTCTGTAAGTACATCCATCCCTCTATCCATCCTTCGTTAGTTTTACAGTAACCTGATCCACAAATAGAGTGAAGCAGTGTGAGTGACCAACCAGTTAAAAACAATAGTAGATACAGATAACTGTTTATTCCACTGCACAAACTGACATCAAGTCAACAATTCTGAGACAAATAAAGAGACCCCTCTCCCCCCCTCCCCCCGTCGCCGGTGAAGATACTAATCCTGGGTATACAGAACTAGCGTGCTACGTTGAGTACCCACCAGCCACCCATGCCCCTGAGCACAGTTACACATGAGCATGTGTGTTCAGCCCCTGTTGCTGTCCACTGTTGCCCCCCCCCCCCCCCCCCCCCATCCTTCCTCCCCAGAGATTTCAGCCTGATTGGATTCTGAAAGATCGAACACAGGTCAAAGAGTGCCTGGAGAACGCCCCTGATCTTAAATTCAGTGTGTGTGCGTGGGTGTGAGCGTGCTGCGGTGAAGCTGTAGTGGGCAATTTATGGGGGTCCACCTCTGATGGTGAAAGGTACACAGCACACCCCTCACCTTCAATTTCCATCTTATGGGCAGTTACTCAACGTGTGGCTAGACTGGACTTCTAACAGGTGCTTGTCTGGCGTGCTACATTTTAAAATGTGTCACAAGCTTTATAGAACTGTACAGAATGTACAGTGAAGCAAAGATTAGGTAGCCTATATGACTTTTTCAAATCTCTGCACGATCGAGGGCATATGGCGGTATTCCTTGAATGTGTTCGTTTCAACCTAATTGTTTCATGATACAGGAAGTGGTGTTGGGGTTTGCTTTGACCTGAGACGGGGTGTGCACTCTGCAGTAGGAGGCTACTGATAAAGCCAGGGCCCCCTGCCTGGGTTAAACGTACGCTCAGCCAAGCACCATGAAGTCAATTCATTTCTGGCTGCTTAATGACTTGGAACCGCTGTGGTACAGACATCCCTACCCTTGCTGCTCCAGATCACTTGTTTGACTGAGAGGATTTTTTGGACATGCTGCAGATTCCATGGAGATGATGATGGGAGAAATTATGATGTCAGACCTGGCCTTCGTTACAGTGCTACAAAGTTTCAACGCTAAGATGTTACAGCAATTCTGCCTTCTCTGGCTCCTCTTCTCAAACCTGCGACAACTAATTCTGCCGTCTCAGAAGCATAGATTTTCTGCTGTCATTCCTGCCACAGTAATACACTTTTGACTGAATTCCTAGATAATTAACTGTTGTATACTATAAACTATGTGTCATTTATAAACGAATAACTGATAGTTTATGAACTACTTATAAACCCTTCATAAATCTTTTATAGATGACTTTAATGTTAGGTGTCACCGATAAGTGTTACTGTTGTCAGTGGTTGTGGATCAGTTAGGCAGTGATGATGTAAAAGTGTGATTTGAAGGTCAGTGTGTGTATGTGCGTGTGTGTGTGTGTGTGTGTGTGTGCGTGTGTGTGTGTGTATATGCTTGTGTGTGTGCAGGAAGCGGGCATTTTCACTCGAGATCATCATGTCACGCTAACTGCGCTACGCAGAGGGGCGAATAATTACGTCACTCAGAACACCATCACTCTGCTATGCTCCGGTCTGTCCCCTCTTTGCTCCCTCACCCCCTCCATCCCTCCCTCCGCCACATAGCCTACATCCCAGCAAACCAAATTGGTTCTGTAAAAGTTCCCAGAACATTCATTAGGCTTTAGCAAATGTTCTCATAACTTCAAAAACTGTCCAGTCGTGCTGATTATTAAGATTGTTTGTATAAAACATTTCCGGATGTTGCAAGATCGTTCCCAGAACACATTTCATCTGTTCTTTAAACGCTTCCAGAATGTTTCTTTAGGTTGTGGGAACATTGTGGGGATATGACAATAGATAGGTTCCCAAAACACTAAAACTGTCCAGTGCTGACATTCAGATAATGTTCGAATCAGGGGGCACAGAACAGTATTTTCATGTTGCAGGAATGTTGACAGAACAGCCTTTCTGAGCTCTTTAAAGGTTCCCAGAACATTTAATTAGCTTGTGGGAACACTTGTGGGTACATTGCAAGAGATAGTTTCCTAAAACAAAAAATATGCTCAGTGTGATGATATTCATACAATGTTCAAGTTAGATTGCACAGGATTGCACTATGTTGTACAAATGTTGACAGAACAACTGGTCTAAGTTCTTTAAAGGTTCCCAGAACATTTAATTAATTATCAATTGAAGGTAACACGGTTTTAAAGATGTATGGAAATATGGAAGTAGCTTTGTGCCAACAAAACAATTGGTTAAAGATATCCCCAATTGATACATTTTTCTGAGATGTTTTATATCTTCTAGATATAGGAGAGACACTTCAAAACCTTATTTCTTATGATATTTTTTTACTGTCTTTTTTTCCATTTATGAATGTGTTATTCAATGCATTTCTCTGGGCTATAGTAGTAAAGGAAAATTCTATATTTTATAAAATTGTTTTTAATAAACCTTTTTATCTTATACGTACAGGGGTCCTACATTTCTAAATCAAATAGCTTAATGGTCCATGGTGTGACAATCTTACAACAATTCCATATGTTAGCTTAGTAGAACCTTAGACTATTAAGTGTTATGTTATGGGAGTTGTCTGGGATGTTGGAAGAATATTCTTGTGATAGTCACATAGGTTGCATAGAACATTCCCACAATGTTGCACAATGTTCCACAATTTCCAAATAAGCCAGTTTCTATGACGTTCATAGCATATTTATTTTGTTTAATATAATATTCCATTGATGTTCAGGCAATATGCATTTTACCTTTTCTTGTATGTCCTCAGAACATTTCAAAAACATTTAGAAAATGTTTTAGTTAAGTTTTATGCGATGGCATTGTTGACTACTTGTTTCTGATTGGCGTGAAGGGCATTCTAGAGCGTGCATTATTCCCCTATAATGCATGGTATGTTTACTTGGTAGAATTCAATGGCTATAATTTATTCTTACATGTCCTATGTCTGAGCTGCTTTCGAAAGCAAAAGTCGAATTGAAAACATTATTGGCATTGTTTAATTACATTTTCATAACGGCAAGCTAAAACTGGTTAGCCAAAATAGTCTGTTTATTTGGTTACCATGGCAACTACTGTAGCTATCTAGTAAACTTGCTAGCTAGCTACTTAAGTGGATGTTGAACACATTTTTACTGGCAAATGAACACATTTCTAGTGGCAAATGTGTGAAATTATAGCCATGGTATAAAAGGGATAATCAACTCGGGGCTCTATGTATTCTCTGGAAAATAATGCAACTCCATGGAAGGTCAGTTCCGCTAACACATCCTGGAACACACCTTCCACCTTGTTGATTATTTTCCATAGAATGCATTGCCCCTCGTTGATTATCCCTTACTTATTCACTCATTATTGTGTATTTTCCATAGAATGCATTGCCCCTCGTTGATTATCCCTTACTTATTCGCTCATTATTGTGTATTTTCCATAGAATGCATTGCCCCTCGTTGATTATCCCTTACTTACTTAATATTACCACAACATTCTCAGTATGCAAATTTGAAGCTCCTTCAAGCATAAGAAATCAGATTGGAATACATACCCATTATGTTTCTCTCCAGATTTAATGGCAATTTGCATTTGAGGACTCCATTGGAGGTAATATAGAGACACATGACATTTGTAGTTTATTCATATGACATTTAATCACAATTTGCAAATTATTTAAATCATAAGACAGTTGAACAGCATTTAATCATACAGACACAAGAATATTTTTTACACTTCACATGTTGACAATCTACACATGTGAGGTTCGAACCTGTAATGTTTGATTTCCAAGCCAGGTCTTTTTTCCTCTGCGGCACCAGAGATGATCTCATATATATTTTAATTTTTCAGAATAAAGTCATGGCAGTATGGTCAATCAGGAATTCCATGCTTCCTTTCTAGCCTTCTGAGACATAACTAACCCAGGGAAATACTGGTCACTGGGCTATTCACCATCACTTCACCCATCCTCTTTATATGCTGCATACTTCTGGGCCCATATTTACAAGGTATCCAAAACTATGAGGGCTGATCTAGGACCAATTTTTCTTTTCAGATCATGAAAAATAAGACCTGGGGGACCATATCAAGCATCTAAAAGTAGAAATTATATTGGGTGTGTTTTTTAAGAAGTTGAAAAGTCAGGTGAATGTTTTAGACAAACGTATAATCATCAGCATGACTGGACAGTTTTTGTGTTATGAGACCATTTGCCGCTACCTAACAAATGTTTGGTGAACTGTCACAGAACCAACTTTGGTTTGCTGGGAAAACCTTACTGGTACATTGTGTTATTACATTACCTGGAAACCTAATGAGAACTTTTGGGGAATGTTCTGTGGTGGTTGTTACAGATGTTGTGCACAATATTTTTGTGAATGTTAGGAGAACTTTCCAAGGATATTCCGTTCAAAACATACTTTTTAAAATAATTGAATGTTTTTGGGATGTTATCATCCTAATGTTAGATAAAACCCCAACTAGAACTTAATAGGAATTTTAGCTAATGTTCTGGGAATGTTGCCGGTTTGCTGGGATGTCTACTTGGCAGGGTGGGAAGAGCCACATACCCAAACTGCCCCCTTGTTTATTTCCTGTGACGCCTCAGAGCAGGAGAATGCAGTGATCACTATCCTTCTTCAAGGCTACCTGAAGGTTCCCTCCTCTCCTCTTCTCAGCCCTCTCTCTCTCTAGCTGTCTGAGGAGAAGGAGAGAGAGAGGAAGAGAGGGATCGAGGTAGGGAGAGAAAGATAGAGTGAGAGGTAGTGGGAAGGTGTGGTGGGCAGGCCGTGAAATGACTCTAACTGCAGCGACACCGCTGTGCTTCCACCAAGGCCTCAGCCTCACTGCTGAAATTGGCACCCCCCCACCCGCAGCTCCCAAACCCCAGACCCCTCCTGTCTCTTTTTTTTCAGGTCTGTTGCACACAGGGCGGAAAAGATCGTATTTATCACCTGTCAGCGTTTGGCAGCCCTGAGTTACGCGACGCAGGACAGCATCAAATTATCATACACAGGCATGAAATTACAAAACCGCCCAGGGACCCCACAACAGATTTTTTACATTTTTTCCCCAAAAAGGATGGAGGGTGTTTGGTGGTGAGTATCGAAGGAAAGGGGTGACAGGTGTGGAGTGGAGTGGAGTGGAGAGGTACACTGGGGTGCTGTTGGTGAGTTCTGAGAGGACATTGAAAATCATGTCCTTCATGGCCATTATGGTAAAGTCAAGCCAAATAGGATTCTTGTGCCAAGGTTATGCCTTGTTAGAGCCCAGCCTGACAAAGAACTTAGAACTTCATGAACTATTGAAATCCATCAATGTCACTGTACAAGTGATGCACACCAGCATTTTTGTCATTACTGTAGTACTGTTTTAAACAGTACTACTGACGCATACAGTATGATACCATACCAATGGGTACGGCATTCAAAGTGTCCCTGTTCACCTTTGGGCATTGAGCGTGCTCTACTGTCTGTTGGCACCATGGCTCATCCCCTGACGGAGTGTGTGTATGTGTGTATGTGTGTGTATAGCTATGGCACTGATAAAGGGAGGAGAGGTGGCTTTAGAGAGGTCCTCCATAATGCTGTGGGTATACTAAATGCTTCATTAATGCCACACACAGGAAACGGAGGGTCAATATTTATAGACTCTGTATTCTACAGGAGAGAATCAAATTAAGTCAATGAGGGACCGGAGATTTCTCTCTCTCTCTCTCTCTCTCTTACTCTCTCAATTGGTAAATTCTGCAACAATTGCTGCTGGTTGCTTGACAAAGCTTTAGGAAGCGGAAGGAAGGAGGCATGTGTTTGTGTACATCTCACTGGTGTTTATGTGGCTGACAGAGCATGCAAGTAGCCTACTGTACCACAAAGCAAATCATAAACACTGCTAAAGGCTAAGACCAAACCTATTTCAAAGTCGGCTTGCGACTTATAATCAATAAAAAAAGCTGAAGTTTTTGTCTTCAACCCTAGTCTTAAACTATTGAGCATGTCTAAGGTACATTGATTTTGTGTGTGAGTCTAGAGTGGGCAGGAGAAGGTGAGACTATTATTTACGTGAGAGAGAAAGACAGAGAGCAAAAGTGTGTGTGTCGTTGTGTGTGAATGAGAGAGAGAGAGAGAGAGAGAGAGAGAGAGAGAGAGAGAGAGAGAGAGAGAGAGAGAGAGAGACAAAGGTGTGAAGGTATTCCCATAATTCCTCCGCGTTGGCATGGCTGTTAGGAGCTCAGGTGGTTGAGCGTTTGCCCTGGCCAGGCCTCATCAACGTGAAGGGCGATCTCATCCTTTCTGCATCTCTCCTCTCCTCCGCTTGATTAATTGGGTTCCAAATACGCTGGTGGAATATGTAATGTGCCCCCCACAACACCCCTTCCCCTGCTCCACTCACCTTCCATCCTCTCTTCTCTCCACCACTGTCTGCTTTTCTCCCTCTCTCTCTCTCTCACACACACACACACACACACACACACACACACACACACACACACTCTCTCTCTCTCTCTCTCTCTCTCTCTCTCTCTCTCTCTCCACTGCCTCACCTCCACATCCCTCCCTCTCTCTCTTCATCCCACCCTCTCTCATTCTCATTCTCCCTCTTTCCCCTCTCCAAATACATTAGCATACACTTGGTATTCCATGCAGGCGAGAGAGAAAAAAAGAAGAAATATGAAAAACAATTTAACAATAATAATGACGCTGATGATAAAATTAATTATGCCTAGGGATGGCAGATGAGAAAAGAGGGAAAGAGGCGGCAGCGGCAGCAGCAGCTCTCTTAATTTGATTCCCTAACGGTGGAGGATATCAGGTGCCATGTGACACAATGAGTTCTGCACAATCTAAACATGGACTGTGTGTGTGGTATGTTGAACAAAGACTACCGTGTTCAATGTGAATGACGGAGACAATGTGTGTGAATGTGTGTGTGTGTGTGTGTGTGTGTGTGTGTGTGTGTGTGTGTGTGTGTGTGTGTGTGTGTGTGTGTGTGTGTCCGTGTCCGACACTAGGAATAACAGTAACACCCAGTGGAGGCTACAATCCATGTGTTTGTGTGTGAATGAGTATGACTGCAATCACTCTCTGTGTGTTTGAAAGACAGAGAGGAAGTGTTTCTGCTTTTTAAAAATAGGAAACCGCATCTTTACACAGGCACAAAACTCAGTTAACACTGTACACTGAGTGAAATAGCCTCCATCTACCTAATGTAGATATTCTGCTAGGTGTTTCTCTCCACCTTGAAGTGTTCTGTACCACACAGCCAGTCCCCAGGGACAATGACTGACACATACACTCTTTGGGGATGGGAGTAATAAATATCTCTCTCACGGGGGAACATATCAGAATATTCCCTATATCCTCCACCATCTAGTCCTGATGGCTCCTCCAGCAGAGCCGTCTGGCTGATGTAATAACCTTCTCATTAGGATAAATACATCCATGGGTGTGGCCTGTTTCAGTCTCCCACCAACTCATGTTCCATTATCACGCCTGTCATCAGGCATTTGCTATGCTGTGTCTCTTTGTGTTATTTATACAGCCGCGGAGCAGCTCTCATTCTGCCTCCATAATTCAATCTTTATTGACGCTGTATATGATGGATGGGAAAATATCTCTTTTTGGGGATGACACAGGAGATAGTTTGGAGTTTCGATCTGGAGGTGTGTATGGTGGTTAGTCTGTATTTGTGTGTGCCTCAAAGAGATGGGGACGGGGCCAGGGGACGGGGCCAGGGGCCGGGACGGGGGTAAGTGATAGAGAGAAAAAAAGAGATCCGGAGAGAAATGAGGGGGGGTTGATAGAAGTGAGAGGAGGCAGAGACCAGTGGCTGCATTGAATTAATTTGCGGAGGTTTGTGCGACGGTGAGGCATCCCTTTTAACGATCACTAAATTGTTTTCTGACAGAACCCCACCAAGCAATTTCTCCCCCCGACATTTGATTTACATATGATCTTTAAACACCGGCAAGGGTGCGCTAGCTATTTGGTTATCATTCAAATCACTCGCCTTCCATGTCACGCGCTGGGATAGGTCACTTTCCACACTCTGACTCCTGAGACAAGCTGGGAGAGAGGGAGGTGAGAGAGGGGAAAGAGGAATGTATAACTAATGAATTAAATTGATTTAAGGGGTGAAATCAATTCCTTTGCTGCCCGCAATGAAGACCTAGTGGTTCATTTAGCTAGGACCCTGCAAGCCTGAGTATTAGCAGCCAAAAAGGGACTGGGAATGTAATTGGTGCTAAATGAAGTAGTGTACAGTAATGGGTGTAGAGACACTCTGAGGGAACCAAATGAAGTAGTGTACAGTACTGGACAACCAACTCAGTGGCCTTGTGTTTAGACGATGTGCCCTCAGATTAGAAGATTGGGTGTTCGATCCCCCGCTGAGTCATACCAACTCTATACCTTGTGCTTCCCGGACATGTCTGAACACTATGAATCCAAATGTAATAATGTGTATAATAATACAAATGTGTATAATGAATGAATAAATTAAATAAAGGAAAAATATATAAATGAAAAAGTACCATGTATGTAAACATCTATTTGGAGGCGGGGTTAGGGCCAAAAATATAAATAATACAAACAAAAATAATATTTTTTGTATATCTGAAATTGCATATCAAAGTGTGCAGTTGTAGAATTTAATAAGGGGTAAAGTATGGAATTGTTTATTATATATAACCTTAGATGCTGAAAAATGTATTTACATGCACACAAACAGTAAAGGGGGCTTGCTGTACATTATGCATGCGCACACACACACACACACACACACACACACACACACACACACACACACACACACACACACACACACACACACACACACACACACACGGGCCGACTATGTCCTGATTATTCATGTTCTGTAGCGTTATAAAAGGGCCATTTATGATGTGTCTATGTCTGCAGCCTGACGAGGAGTGAATCTGGGAGAGATGCTGATTACAGAGAGGCCAATTACAGAGTCCAATGCAGACGCCGGGGTCCTGCACGTTATCGCAATTAAGGCTGATCTTTAGAATGGGAGGCACTTTTAGGAGCGCCTCTCTCCATCAAAATGGAACAGCTGAAAAGCACAGTGACAAAATGACATTATCTGCCTGCTTGTTCTACACCACAGTTAATGTGAAGTGAGGTTTCGACATTAACAGGAGTCATAGTAAATGTAGTGCAGCATCTTTCAGACTGAGCTACATTAGGATGAGGCTTCATGTCAACTGTCAGTGTTAGCTGAGAGGGAAAAAATAAAGGGCTTTGAAACTATTACAAACAATTGACTGACAATCCTCAAGAAAGACAACTAACAAACAGTGTGGGTTACACAGACTACTGTTTAATGCATTATGTATGAAAAAAAATAAAACAAATGAAAGTCTGTATTTTGTGGTTGAAATATAAAAGTGTAAAACATACATTTACAAACATTTATTTATGTGGCGGTTGAGATCTCATATTTTGTCACAGTTGATATGGTAGTTTTGCTGTTTTTCTAAACCTCCATAGTCTGAACCCTTCAAATCTAGTTTTATTTCACCAATTCAAATTTTGAATGTGAGTTTTTTGCGAAGCAGTATGTGAAAATGTCTCTGAACATCCCATACCAAAGAGGAAATATATATTTTAATTCAGCAATCATACAGGGAGGGAGAAGTACCCAAAAGATGAACACTCAAAATGAAATCTGCATGAAATCCGCAAATTATTCTCAGGGATCTGCCTTGAATATAATGAGCCCCTCTACAAGCCTTCAAATTATTCGGTAGGGGTGGGGGAGAACTAGACAGTAGGATAGCTCTTATCTGAAAATAGCAGCAACTGAATAATAGAGGACCACTAAAATCAAAGAAAACAAAATAGGCATTGATTTTTCCCTCTTTCTCTGCTTTTATGAATGTGTTCCTCCATCACTCCCCTTCCCCATCCCTCCAACCCCCTCTTCCCCATCCCTCCAACCCCCTCTTCCCCATCCCTCCAACCCTCCTCCCCTTCCCCATCCTCCAACCCTCCTCCCCTTCCCCATCCCTCCAACCCCCTCTTCCCCATCCCTCCAACCCCCTCTTCCCCATCCTCCAACCCTCCTCCCCTTCCCCATCCTCCAACCCTCCTCCCCTTCCCCATCCCTCCAACACTCCTCCCCTTCCCCATCCCTCCAACACTCCTCCCCTTCCCCATCCCTCCAACCCTCCTCCCCTTCCCCATCCTCCAACCCTCCTCCCCTTCCCCATCCCTCCAACCCTCCTCCCCTTCCCCATCCCTCCAACCCCCCTTCCCCTTCCCCATCCTCCAACCCTCCTCCCCTTCCCCATCCCTCCAACCCTCCTCCCCTTCCCCATCCCTCCAACCCTCCTCCCCTTCCCCATCCCTCCAACCCCCCTTCCCCTTCCCCATCCTCCAACCCTCCTCCCCTTTCCCATCCCTCCAACCCTCCTCCCCTTCCCCATCCCTCCAACCCTCCTCCCCTTCCCCATCCCTCCAACCCCCCTTCCCCTTCCCCATCCTCCAACCCTCCTCCCCTTCCCCATCCCTCCAACCCTCCTCCCCTTCCCCATCCCTCCAACCCTCCTCCCCTTCCCCATCCCTCCAACCCTTCTCCCCTTCCCCATCCCTCCAACCCTTCTCCCCTTCCCCATCCCTCCAACCTTCCTCCCCTTCCCCATCCCTCCAACCCTCTTCCTCTTCCCCATCCCTCCAACCCTCTTCCTCTTCCCCATCCCTCCAACCCTCCATCCCTCCAACCTTCCTCCCCTTCCCCTTCCCTATCCCTCCAACCCTCCTCCCCTTCCCCATCCCTCCAACCCTCCTCCCCTTCCTCTTCCCCATCCCTCCCCTTCCCCATCCCTCCAACCCTCTTCCTCTTCCCCATCCCTCCAACCCTCTTCCTCTTCCCCATCCCTCCAACCCTCCTCCCCTTCCCCATCCCTCCAACCCTCCTCCCCTTCCTCTTCCCCATCCCTCCCCTTCCCCATCCCTCCAACCCTCCTCCCCTTCCCCATCCCTCCATCCCTCCTCCCCTTCCCAATCCCTCCAACCCTCCTCCCCTTCCCCCTCTTTACAACCCTCCTCCCCTTCCCCAGACCTGTGTTCCTCCATCGCTCCCATTCTTCCCAAGACCTAGTTCCCATTTCCCAGACTTCATTTTTACAAGACAGGTTTTAGTGAGTCACCAGAAAAGGCCCTGTAAAGATCATCAGTCCACTCAACCTTCCTCGGCAGCCCTTATTACTAAATTGTCCTGAACCTGAACAGAGAGAAATTGAGAGGGGGAGGGGGGCTTGGGTAAGGGGTAAAGGGGACAGCAGGTGATTTTTATAGGAGACATCTCTTGCTCCAGTGTAGCAGCATTAGAGGATGGGAATGATTGGGAAGACCAGGGTCAGTGTTTATTTTCACCCAGAGACCATAAACAACCTGGATGTAATCTCAAACAGAGAAATGTCAAATAACTTTAACCAACCCTGATTAAAAGGACAACAAAATAAACTTATTGGCAGCAGCAAGTTTATTTTCATTACAATCGTTTTTTAACTTTATAGCTGTGCAGTATTTCTTAGTTAAGTAACCATAAACACACTCCTAGAAATGTATTCACAACCCAATAAGCCCCAATACAGATAATCTTGTCATCATAAAGCTGCTGCAGTCTCCCACTGTTATAAATGATATCCTGTTTTGAATACATTGGCCACATCAACTGTCTAGTCTCCCTTCTCTGGTACTTTAATCCAGGGTGTCCCTGAATGAATGAATATGAGTGGGGAGGAGAGTGACCCATTCAAATTTGACCCAGTTTCCAACTGAATTGACCTTTCTGATATTGACATCAGGTATGTAAAAAACATATTGCATATTGTGTGAACAGTCTAACATTTCTAGCTGTATATCTATACTATGGGTGTGTGTAATGTAAAAAGATAAAGAGTATATGTGACAGACAGAGAAAGAGGGAGAGATAGAAAGAAAGAGAGAGTGAGAGAAAGTGAGAGAGAAAGAGGCAGAGAGAGGGTACGGAGAGAGATAGAGAACGAGACACAGAATGAGAGAGAAAGGAGAGAGAGAGGGGAGAGAGAAAGAGATGCTATGCAGAGCAGGCTGATCACTAGAAATAGACTTCGATTTCGGACGTTTGAAAAGGTCCTGAGAACGCCAATACATGCCGATACATAACCACTCGGAATTGATACCTAAACTTGTAACCACACAGAATTAACCCCGCAACCATGCGTAATTTAAAAAAATAGTAATACATTGACGTTCATCCATAATACGTCAAATTTCACAGTGAAACTATGAGATCTTGTTGAAAGAGAGGGCAGTGAGCAGGAGCGTTATCAAAGTGGCTATGCATTTGAATGAGTTTATTGATCCTCCTGCAGATCGATGCTGTATTTATAACGCAGGGGAAGGCTGAATCAATGCATACTTAATGATTAAAGAGGCGGGTGGGAGGGGGGAGGGGCAGGAGGTGGGAGGTGGCCAGCCAGGAGTGGGGGGTGGGGGCGATAGAGAGGTACAGGCTTATTGAATAATTAGCATTTACATTTTCTGTCTACTCAGCACTGGTGGGCCTGTGCATTTGAAATGTTTTAGTACAGGGGGTTATATATCATTTACATTATGCCTTATTCACTGATAAGACACTGTCAGTCAAAACCCCGTAGGTGATGCATGATGCATGATGTCCAATATGAACCATAACCATGTTCAGTAAACAACTCCTATGAAGTTACATTTAAAAAAGATACATGTACTCACTGAAATAGAATAGCCATTCAGGGACATGCATGTAGCAAAGGGAGAGAGAGAATTATGATTTCAAAAAGTACTTATTTCGGTCTTAAACGTAATAATGTGTCCTAAATAAGAATAGGATAAAAAAGTAAACAATTTGAACTTTAACATTCAGTATGGTTAAACAATTGGAATAATGTATAGTTTTAAACGTCTGTATTTTACCCACACACGTAAGCGCACACACAAAGCACGAATGCATGCAGCAGATGAGATGACAGCCCCAGTTTGAGAAGGCTGCTCTTGAGGGCTCCATGCTCTCTTCTCCCCTCACAGCTACCACGCTCTTCAATTAGCATTTCAATTGTTTTTTGTATTGTTTTGTTTCTGTCTCTTTTTTTTTGCATGGGTACATATGTTCAAAGGGCTAGTCATTACTAACCCCCTTGATGATTTAAAGAGAACTTTATAATTACATTCTGTTTTTGTATAATGTAGTTTCAAAAAAATATAATCTAAAGTTTATTTCATGTTTCACTCACATAAAGAGATAAATGATGAATAAAATGATTAGAATAAAGATTAAAATAACGTGGCAAGTCCACTGATTACACAGTAATAACACAGCATCTTTTTGTCTTCATTAGGAAACACACAGAACATGGTGGAACTGGAGGCATGTCTTAATAGACTATGTGAATAATGGCACACTCACAGGACTCTACACACTCACACACACTGACACTCCAACACACACATACCATGCACACACATTTATACTGAGTCTACACTTGTACACACACACACACACTCACGTACAATCATAATTTCCGCTGCTGCTATTCTGTTTATCATACTGTATATCCTGATGCCTAGTCACCTCATCCCCATTCATATCTACCTCTATCACTCCAGTATCCCTGCACATTGTAAATATGCTATTGGAACTGATGCTGTATATACATTCTTACTTTCTCATGTTCTTCTCATTTCTTATTTTTTATTTCTTTTGTGTTCATGTTCTACCTTATGTTATTTTTAGTGCTACTTTGATAATGATTACTGTTTTGTTGGGTTTGGAGCTTGCAAGAAAGGCATTTCATTGTACTTGTGTACGTGACAGTAAAACGTGAAACTTCAAAATAGTGGTGGATGAACAGCTATTAAAACACTGCTAACTCCTGGAGGTTAATAGGTCAACAATCAGTCCAGCAGGGGTCAGAGAGTGACAGAGAGATGCAGCTCCAACACCAACAGCTCCCTCCATGCAACTATAAGAGGAATTTCTTTATAGACTCTTTATAGACTCTATCACTATAATCAAGCAAGAGTAATTATGATAAATTCACCATTCGATTCAATTTAATTGTGGTTATGAAAAGTATGTTACATGACAGAAGATTTGTAGATGTGTAGTACAACACATTTACATGTAGGATGTAAAATAATATTTTTTCCATCTTTTTGGGTTTTTTAATGATAACACTTTTTGGGGAGATTGTGGGGAGGCTTGACTAAATCTGTACATTCCATTGTCTTTTCATTTTTTTATTTATCAAGGCTGGAGCTTCTTGTATTACATTATGTGTCGTTGACTGTGTTTGTTGTAACTGTTTTGTTTGTAGATAACATTTCTTGTGTTTGTGAAAATTGTATTATTTTATCACAAAATAATGCTAACACTTTTTGATCGATTCAGTTTGAATGCTTTGCATTTTACTATTATTCAAAGTCCTTAAAAGCAGTGAAACCATCTCTGTATTTCTCCTTAACAAAGTTACGGACGTAGACATAAAGTGAGGCCAAAATGCTAATGTTTACATTTCTATTTGGCTATGATTA
This sequence comes from Salmo salar, assembly GCF_965601325.2. NCBI lineage: Eukaryota > Metazoa > Chordata > Actinopteri > Salmoniformes > Salmonidae > Salmo > Salmo salar. The sequence continues at coordinate 20,755,621 of NC_138314.1, read as the reverse complement.
CAATGATGGTAGAATCGCAGACTTCAGCGGAAGATCTCTCGGCTGACCTTTCAACCAGCTGAAGACATGTAGGCTACTCATTATCTGCCTGAAGAGAGAGAGAAGGAGGGAGGTGCAATATCATGCAACTGTCCCGCAATCCAACAATATCTCACTCTCAAAATCCCTTGCATTTATCCTCCACTGGATTTAGATATAAATGTAAATCCAAAATGTCCCAACCAATCAACTAAGGTGATTCAAGACATGAGAGAACAATATAAAAGCTCAAGTTCAAGCTAGATATGTGACAGACGTGAACCCCCAGCTCTCGCCCTTTAGACACATGTCATAGGACCTGGCGGGGCGGATGGAGGGGAGTTCAAGCGTCATGTCATGTTCAGGCCTTTCCATTCAGAGTGGTCCCACAGACCACATAACTTTTAACTGCTTTCTCCTGGCTGGGGAATCTCTGTAAGGATCCTTCTGTGGGCCTGATTGGCTGTTTGACTTTTACAGCATCCTACTGCAGAATGGAGGAGTGGACTCACTCACTGCTCCATCCTACTGCAGACTGACTGAAGGAGCTAGCAGACTCACTCACTGCTCCATCCTACTGCAGACTGACTGACTGAAGGAGCTAGCAGACTCACTCACTGCTCCATCCTACTGCAGACTGACTGACTGAAGGAGCTAGCAGACTCACTCACTGCTCCATCCTACTGCAGACTGACTGACTGAAGGAGCTAGCAGACTCCCTCACTGCTCCATCCTACTGCAGACTGACTGACTGAAGGAGCTAGCAGACTCACTCACTGCTCCATCCTACTGCAGACTGACTGACTGTAGGAGCTAGCAGACTCACTCACTGCTCCATCCTACTGCAGACTGACTGACTGAAGGAGCTAGCAGACTCACTCACTTCTCCATCCTTCTGCAGACTCACTTTCTGCTCCATCCTACTGCAGACTGACTGACTGAAGGAGCTAGCAGACTCACTCACTGCTCCATCCTACTGCAGACTGACTGACTGAAGGAGCTAGCAGACTCACTCACTGCTCCATCCTACTGCAGACTGACTGACTGAAGGAGCTAGCAGACTCACTCACTGCTCCATCCTACTGCAGACTGACTGAAGGAGCTAGCAGACTCACTCACTGCTCCATCCTACTGCAGACTGACTGAAGGAGCTAGCAGACTCACTCACTTCTCCATCCTACTGCAGACTCACTCACTGCTCCATCCTACTGCAGACTGACTGACTGAAGGAGCTAGCAGACTCACTCACTGCTCCATCCTACTGCAGACTGACTGACTGAAGGAGCTAGCAGACTCACTCACTGCTCCATCCTACTGCAGACTGACTAAAGGAGCTAGCAGACTCACTCACTGCTCCATCCTACTGCAGACTGACTGACTGAAGGAGCTAGCAGACTCACTGCTCCATCCTACTGCAGACTGACTGAAGGAGCTAGCAGACTCACTCACTGCTCCATCCTACTGCAGACTGACTGAAGGAGCTAGCAGACTCACTCAACGCTCCATCCTACACTGCTCAGTACTTACGACTGGCTTTGCTTTTTTACACTGACATGGACACACATTATGCTTACACATGCATACACGCACACATTCGCACACACGTATGCACATAGTTTTCTGTACAAGAGACTCAAATACCATCTCGAGTCTCAATGTGTGCAGTGATAGCAACAATAGTGTTCACTCGAGTGCAATTGCTGCATAGAAAGCAGCATTAATAAACACTGACATCAAAGCGTCCTGATGTATCTATGACCCAAGTCAACAATACAATGAACTAGTCAAACTTAGAAAAGATAATTCAAGGTTAAGTAAATAAAATAAAAAACTACTGTAGCCTACATACAGTATAACCAGATAACAGAATGGCTTCTAGGGCACTTTTATAGACATACAGTTCCTTCAGACCCCTTGACTTTTTCCACAGCTTTATTCTAAAATTGGTAAAAAATAAATAAATGCCCTCATCAATCTACACACAATACCCCATAATGACAAAGCAAAAACAGTTTTTTAGAATTTATTGCTTATTTATAAAGAATATACATAAGTATTCAGACACTTTACTCAGTACTTTGTTGAAGCACCTTTGGCAGTGATTACAGCATCGAGTCTTCTTGGGTATGATGCTACAAGCTTGGCACACCTGTATTTGGGGAGATTCTCCCATTTTTCTCTGCAGATCCTCTCAAGCTCTGTCAGGTTGGATGGGGAGCGTTGCTGCGCAGCTATTTTCAGCTCTGGCTGGGCCACTCAAGGACATTCAGAGACTTGTTCCGAAGCCACTCCTGCGTTGTCTTGGCTGTGTGCTTCAGGTGAACCTTCACCCCAGCCTGAGGTCCTGAGTGATCTGGAGCAGGTTTTCATCATGGATCTCTCTATACTTTGCTCTGTTCATCTTTCCCTCAATCCTGACTAGTCACCCAGTCCCTGCCACTGACAAAAATCCCCACAGCATGATGATGCCACCACCATGCTTCACTGTAGGAATGGTGCCAGGTTTCCGCCAGACGTGACGCTTGGCATTCAGGCCAAAGTGTTCAATCTTGGTTTCATCAGACCAGAGAATCTTGTTTCTGATGGTCTGAGAGTCTTTGGCTGCCATTTGGAAGGTTCTCCCATCTCCACAAAGGAACTCTAGAGCTCTTTCAGAGTGACCATCAGGTTCTTGGTCACCTCCCTGACCAAGGCCCTTCTCCCCAGATTGCTCACTTTGACCGGGCGGCCAGCTCTAGGAAGAGCCTTGGTGGTTCCAAACTTCTTCCATTTAAGAAAGATGCAGGCCACTGTGTTCTTGGGGACCTTCAATGCTGCAGAAATGTTTTGGTACCCCTCCCCAGATCTGTGCCTCGACACAATCCTGTCTCGAACATCTACGGACAATTCCTTGGACCTCATGGTTTGGTTTTTGCTCTGACATGCACTGTCAACTGTGGGACCTTATATAGACAGGTGTGTGCCTTTCCAGATCATGTACTGTACAATCAATTGCATTTACCACAGGTGGACTCCAATCAAGTTCTAGAAACATCTCAAGGATGATCAATGGAAACAGGATGCACATGAGCTCAATTTCGAGTCTCATAGCGAAGGGTCTGAATAGTTATGTAAATAAGCTATTTCTGTTTTTTTTTTTTTTTTTACATTTGCAGAAAATTCTAAAAACCTGTTTTCACTTTGTCATTATGGGTTTTTGTGTATAGATTGCTGAGGATTTTTTCTATTTAATCAATTTTAGAATAAGGCTGTAACGTAACAAAATGTGGAAGAAGTGAAGGGGTCTGAATACTATCCGAAGTCACTGTTTGCTTTACTGTCGATACTATGGCCACCAGTTAAAAATCTATGGTGAATGAATGTCTGCATGGTCATAGTATGGAGTAGGTAGGACATTGAGTCAGCACTGGAGCTAAGTTCTCAAACAAACAGCATCAACACATTCAGGCCCATGGTAATATGCTTAAACCAGACAGTGATTACCATTTAATCTACATCAGACAGGGAAATCTGTTATTTGTCATGATCATAAGGTTGACTCTTTAGGTGGCCAGCGAGGACATGTTTTAGTGAGGCCAGTCTATATATGGCTAAACAGAAACTGGAGCTGTCCACTTCAGCAGCAGCTAAAGCTGTCATCAGGCTCGGGCCCGATTGCAGAGTGTCTGGCCCTCCACCAGGCAGGGGTCATTTCTCTGAGATTTATGGAGCCGGGGGAGGAGGCGGGGCCCATCAATAACCCCAGAGAAGGTTCACACAGAGCTGAGAGAGGAGAGAGAATAAGGGTCAGGGGTCCATTCACTCCTAGCTTTACCTACAAACTACGGCAGAGTGGGCTTGAACAGATACTCCATGATGGACTGGATAGTATAATGTTCATATACATTTAATTACATTTAATCTGTATTTAAAACCATAAAACATTGGCTCAGATTATGAGTGAATATATTATTTGAGTGTACAGTGTTAGGTGATAAATAATGAAAGTCTACTTCCAGAAAGCCTAACATTCTCTTCTGGTTCTGGCCTCCTCCTTCAGTTCCACCCACATACCTTTAATGGTCCTTCCCCATTTAAACCTCACCTCCAAAAGGCAAACATTTCTCTCTCTCTTCATCCACAGCCCCGTCCTGTTCCCTCCATGATCTCCAGCATGTGTTGGCCCCTTCTCAACCCCGGCATCTGCTTTCTGCATCTTGAGCCAAGTTTATTACCACAGATCCCTGCAGTCCTCTCTCTGTAGGGTTTCTGCTCACAGGGAAACAGATTCCAATACACTCTCCAGTGATACTGTGTAGGTTAGTATAGTAAAGACTGAAACTTTGCACATTGTTCAGATTGAGAGTGCTGAAGGTCCACTGATAAGGGTGACTTGGTTTAGCATGGTCAATAAGTCAGAAAAAGAACAACCGTAAAAACAAACTTATTGTACCTTACGTAAGGTGTCATATCTATTCAGTAAGAGCTACTCTTGCTATGGTACAGGCATTTCCCTGCATCATGATATGAAGAGAAACCTACTATCCTATGGAAGTGGAGCCATATCATACTGTATAACAACATGTCATATCAAGCATTAGCTGAATTCAATATCGCTTTATAACAGCTTGCCAAATATTGATATCTGGATAACTGTTATCCAGCTTCTCTGTGTCCCAATACTCTTACTTAGCATATTCTGTACCAGATGTAATATCAGCCTTACTCTCCTCCTCTCCTTTCCCTCTCTGTCTCACTGTCTCTCTATCTCTCTCACACACACACACACACACACACACACACACACACACACACACACACACACACACACACACACACACACACACACACACACACATTTAAGGAAATAATCCTATGTACGGTATGTGTGTAAGTGTATAGCTCATTTCCATGTAAAATAACCCTTGAGCACCAACATGTGAAGTCCATAGGAGCATATCAAATTGGGTGTCAAATGAAAGCTAAGAGTCTATATTTTGGAGAATTGAAGGAATAGATACATGTTTCAACCATTTTCCGTCTTAAAAATGCTGCATAAGTAAAGGATTTGATTTCTGGATAAACAGATGGAAAAGGGGTGTTAGAAAAACATCTACCAGAAGTGATCAGAAATACATCAAAACACAATAATGTTGACGTAAAGACCCCTGCCGACTAATATCAACACTTGTATTTACAAATTGTTTACCTTCTGTACGTTTTTAGAAATATTGCCTTGTGCCTTCCGTTAGCAAAAACCCACGTATCTTTAACATATTTTCTCATTTCTTTTCCTCATGAGATAATAATAATTTTGCAGACACTTTTATCTAAAGCGACTTACTGTCAAGCGTGCATACATATTATGTATGGGTGGTCCTGGGAATCAAACCCATTACTCTGGCATTACAAGTGTCATGCTCTACTAACTGAGCTACAAAGGTTGGAGGATAATGAAAGTGCACAGAAGTAACAAGTAATGGTAGATCTATCAGTTAGTTATAGTCATAGTAAAAGTCGTAATTTCGTTATCAAATCTGTAATGGAATTACTGCAACTGAATTGGTTACAATGGGAAATCCTAGTAGTCACAAACCACAGTTGGGTCACCTGCTACTGTCCTCCCTTCCACTGGCATTCTGGTATGTTCAGCTCATAACTGTTTTCTTTGTCTTTCCGTCATCTGGCGGTTGAACCAAGAGCGTTAAAACAGTCTGAGTCTGGACTCTGGTCTCTCTCTTTCTTTCGCTCTCTCTCCTGGATCACCTACCCATGAGCCCTCTCTTTCCATTTACTGTAACCAGCATCCTCACCCACTGAACAACGGACGTCCATGGATATTAAAAAGTAGTTAGGCATCCCGAGTGGCGCAGTGGTCTAAGGCACTGCATCGCATCACAGCTGTGCCACTAGAGATTCTGGGTTCGATTCCAGGCTCTGTTGCAGCCGGCCGCGACCAGGAGGACCAGGCGCACAATTGGCCCAGCGTCGTCCGGGTTAGGGGAGGGTTTGGCTGGCAGGGATGTCCTTCTCCCATCGCGCACTAGCGACTCCTGTGGTGGGCTGGGCGCAGTGCACGCTGACTTGGTCGCCAGGTGCACGGTGTTTCCTCCAACACATTGGTGCGGCTGGCTTCCGGGTTAAGTGGGCATTGTTTCAAGAAGCAGTGCGGCTTGTGTTTCGGAGGACGCATGGCTCTCGACCTTCGCCTCTCCCGAATCCGCACGGAAGTTGCAGCGATGACACAAGACTGTACTACCAATTGGATACCACGAAATTAGGGTGAAGGGGTAAAAAAAAGAAAGTAGTTGACATTTGGTCAATCCACCCTGGCCTTGATGTTAACGTCCACAGACGAACCGGACTGGACCAAATCTGAACCTATTATATGTTTCACAAGTTTGGATAGCACAGTACAGTGAGCAGAGCACAGTACAATATGATTTTTTATTTTATTTTATTTCACCTTTATTTAACCAGGTAGGCAAGTTGAGAACAAGTTCTCATTTACAATTGCGACCTGGCCAAGATAAAGCAAAGCAGTTCGACAACATACAAAAACACAGAGTTACACATGGAGTAAAACAACATACAATCAATGATGCAGTAGAAAAAATAAAAAATAAATAAAAAAATAAGACTATATACAATGTGAGCAAATGATGTGAGATAAGGGAGGTAAAGGCAAAAAAATGCCATGGTGGCAAAGTAAATAAAGTATAGCAAGAAAAACACTGGAATGGTAGATTTGTAGTTTGAAGAAAGTTCAGAGATAAAATATAAATAATATGGTGCAAAGGAGCAAAATAAATAAAATAAATAAATACAGTAGGGGAAGACGTAGTAGTTTGGGCTAAATTATAGATGGGCTATGTACAGGTGCAGTGATCTGTGAGCTGCTCTGACAGCTGGTGCTTAAAGCTAGTGAAGGGAGATAAGTGTTTCCAGTTTCAGAGATTTTTGTAGTTCGTTCCAGTCATTGGCAGCAGAGAACTGGAAGGAGAGACGACCAAAGGAGGAGTTGGCTTTAGGGGTGACCAGAGAGATATACCTGCTGGAGCGCGTGCTACAGGTGGGTGCTGCTATGGTGACCAGTGAGCGGAGATAAGGGGGGACTTTACCTAGCAGGGTCTTGTAGATGACCTGGAGCCAATGTGTTTGGCGACGATTATGAAGCGAAGGCCAGCCAACGAGAGCGTACAGGTCGCAGTGGTGGGTAGTATATGGGGCTTTGGTGACAAAACGGATGGCACTGTGATAGACTGCATCCAGCTTGTTGAGTAGGGTATTGGAAGCTATTTTGTAAATGACATCGCCGAAGTCGAGGATTGGTAGGATGGTCAGTTTTACGAGGGTATGTTTGGCAGCATGAGTGAAGGATGCTTTGTTGCGAAATAGGAAGCCAATTCGAGATTTCACTTTGGATTGGAGATGATTGATGTGAGTCTGGAAGGAGAGTTTACAGTCTAACCAGACACCTAGGTATTTGTAGTTGTCCACAAATTCTAAGTTAGAACCGTCCAGAGAAGTGATGCTGGACAGGCGGGCAGGTGCAGGCAGCGATCGGTTGAAGAGCATGCATTTAGTTTTACTTGTGTTTAGGAGCAGTTGGAGACCACGGAAGGAGAGTTGAATGGCATTGAAGCTCGTCTGGAGGGTTGTTAACACAGTGTCCAAAGAAGGGCCAGAAGTGTACAGAATGGTGTCGTCTGCGTAGAGGTGGATCAGAGATTCACCAGCAGCAAGAGCGACATCATTTATGTATACAGAGAAAAGAGTTGGCCCAAGAATTGAACCCTGTGGTACCCCCATAGAGACTGCCAGAGGTCCAGACAGTAGGCCCTCCGATTTGACACACTGAACTCTGTCAGAGAAGTAGTTGGTGAACCAGGTGACGCAATCGTATGAGAAAACAAGGCTACTGAGTCTGCCGATGAGGATGTGGTGATTAACAGAGTCAAAAGCTTTGGCCAGGTCAATGAATACGGCAGCACAGTATTGTTTCTTATCGATGGCGGTTACGATGTCGTTTAGGACCTTGAGCGTGGCTGAGGTGCACCCATGACCAGCTCTGAAACCAGATTGCATAGCGGAGAGGGTGCGGTGGGATTCGAAATGGTCGGTAATCTGTTTGTTGACTTGGCTTTCGAAGACCTTAGAAAGGCAGGGTAGGATGGATATAGGTCTGTAGCAATTTGGGTCAAGAGTGTCACCTCCTTTGAAGAGGGGGATGACAGCAGCTGCTTTCCAATCTATGGGAATCTCAGACGACACGAAAGAGAGGTTGAACAGGCTAGTAATAGGGGTTGCAATAATTTCGGCAGATAATTTTAGAAAGAAAGGGTCCAGATTGTCAAGCCCAGCTGATTTGTAGGGGTCTAGATTTTGCAGCTCTTTCAGAACATCAGCTGAATGGATTTGGGAGAAGGAGAAATGGGGGAGGCTTGGGCGAGTAGCTGTGGGGGGTGCAGTGCTGTTGAATGCAGTAGGGGTAGTTAGGTGGAAAGCATGGCCAGCCGTAGAAAAATGCTTATTGAAATTCTCAATTATAGTGGGCTTATCGGTGGTGACAGAGTTTCCTATCCTCAGTGCAGTGGGCAGTTGGGAGGAGGTGTTCTTATTCTCCATGGACTTTACAATGTCCCAGAACTTTTTAGAGTTGGAGTTGCACGAAGCGAATTTCTGTTTGAAAAAGCTAGCCTTGGCGTTTCTAACTGCCTGTGTGTATTGGTTTCTAACTTCCCTAAAAAGTTGCATATCGCGGGGGCAGTTCGATGCTAATGCAGAACGCCACAGGATATTTTTGTGTTGGTTAAGGGCAGTCAGGTCTGGGGAGAACCAAGGGCTATATCTGTTCCTGGTTCTAAATTTCTTGAAAGGGGCATGCTTATTTAAGATGGAGAGGAAGGCATTTTTAAAAAATAACCAGGCATCCTCTACTGACGGGATGAGGTCAATATCCTTCCAGGATACCAGGGCCAGGTCGAATAGAAAGGCTTGCTCGTTGAAATGTTTCAGGGAGCGTTTGACAGTGATGAGTGGAGGTCGTTTGACCGCTGACCCATTACGGGTGCAGGCAATGAGGCAGTGATCGCTGAGATCTTGGTTGAAAACAGCAGAGGTGTATTTAGAGGGCACGTTGGTTAGGATGATATCTATGAGGGTGCCAGTGTTTGCGGCTTTGGGGTTGTACCTGGTGGGTTCATTAATAATTTGTGTGAGATTGAGGGCATCAAGCTTGGATTGTAGGATGGCTGGGGTGTTAAGCATGTCCCAGTTTAGGTCACCTAGTAGCACGAGCTCTGAAGATAGATGGGGGGCAATCAGTTCACATATGGTGTCCAGAGCACAACTAGGGGCCGAGGGGGGTCTATAGCAGGCGGCAACGGTGAGAGACTTGTTTTTGGAGAGGTGGATTTTTAAAAGTAGAAGTTCAAATTGTTTGGGTACAGACCTGGATAGCAGGACAGAACTCTGCAGGCTATCTCTGCAGTAGATTGCAACACCGCCCCCTTTGGTCGTTCTATCTTGTCTGAAAACGTTGTAGTTAGGGATGAAGATTTCAGGAGTTTTTGGTGGACTTCCTAAGCCAAGATTCAGACACAGCTAGGACATCCGGGTTGGCAGAGTGTGCTAAAGCAGTGAATAAAACAAACTTAGGGAGGAGGCTTCTAATGTTAACATGCATGAAACCAAGGTTATTACGGTTACAGAAGTCATCAAAAGAGAGCGCCTGGGGAGTAGGAGTGGAGCCAGGCACTGCAGGGCCTGGATTCACCTCTACATCCCCAGAGGAGCAGAGAAGAATAAGTATGAGGGTACGGCTAAAAGCTATAAGAATTGGTCGTCTGTGACGTCCAGAATAGAGAGAAAAAGGAGCAGGTTTCTGGGGGCGATAAAATAGCTTCAAGGTATAATGTACAGACAAAGGTATGGTGGGATGTGAGTACAGAGGAGGTAAACCTAGGCATTTAGTGATTATGAGAGAGATATTGTCTCTAAAAACATCATTGAAACCAGAAGATGTCATAGCATGTGTGGGTGGAGGAACTGAGAGGTTGGATAAGGTATAATGAGCAGGGCTAGAGGCTCTACAGTGAAATAAGCCAATAAACACTAACCAGAACAGCAATGGAGAAGGCATATTGACATTAAGGAGAGGCATGCTTAGCCGAGTGATCAAAGGGTCCAGTGAGATTCAGACAGCTAGCCGGGCCATAGGTAGCAAGCTGGTGGAAGATGGGAGGGAGGTCTGTTTTTAGCCACCTCGTGCGTTTCCGTCTGTGGGTTAGTGGGGTTCCGTATGGAAGGGGGGACCAGTCCAAGTTGGCAAAATAGTTAGTTATAGTGGCCCAAGAAAAGTGTCCGATAGACCTATTCAGATCGCAGCCGAAAAGACAGCTAACGATTAGCGGGCCGCAGATGGGCGATCAGGTTACGTCGCGACGGAGGGGCCAGTTGGATAACTCCCTCGGGCAGATAACGTCGGTGGTCCAGTCGTGAAGACCCGATGGGGCTCCGCATCGGCAGTAAAACGGGTCAGGATAGGTGAGTTGTAGCCAAGGAGACACTTCAGCTGGCTAGCTCAGGAATAGCCCAGGAGTGGCTGACGGAACTCTTCAGCTGGCTAGCTGGCTAGCTCCGTAATAATGTGTGTTAATTCCGTGACCGACGTTGCCAATAGTCACTCAGGTAGCAGCTAGTTAGCTGCAAGATCCAGGTGTAAATGTCCAGAGCCTGCGGTAGAAATCGGGGAAAGGAGAGAGAATAGGTCCGGTATGCTCTGGTCTGAGTCGCGCTGTACAAAAACTGGCGATAGCTTTTCGAGCTAATGGATAGCTGAGGACAGCTAACCGTGGCTAGCTGAACTTCAACGTTAGCCAGTGAAAATGGCTAAACACTTGCTAGCTTTTGTTGTGGAATTCAGATGAGGTAAATAATACTTTCTTTTTTAAATTGGTGAGGCGGGTTGCAGGAGAGTGCTTTGAGGTTGAGTATTTAGAATAAAAAAAAAAAAATATATATATATATATATATATATATATATATATATATATATATATATATATATATATAAAGATAAGTGAAAAATATACATATATATACACGGGACACGACAAGAATAGGGTAGAGGACGTCTGAACTGCTACGCCATCTTGGGGAAAAAAAAGATGATACAGTAGTACAGTACTGTAAAGGAATGTAGAGTATAGTAGAGTAAAATATATTGTACTGTACTCTGCTGTACTGACCTATACACTACCGTACTGAACTCTACCTTACTCTACTCGGCTCTGCTGGGCTGTGATGTCCAAACTTGTGAAACAAGAGGAGAATGACACTCATATCCATAATGATGCATTTCTGTGTAGTACAAATCAGGGACCCATGATGTAATTCCGTTACCGTAAATCCGTTACTTCAATAACCAAAATATTTGTTTTCAAACTCAAGGTGCCATGTCATTCTTTCTGCAGACATCTTTTAATTTTAATTCAGAGCAGATATTTAACAGAGTTTTTGGAAAACGTGACCGTTTTACCGCCATTCCATTACCAAAGTATGCATCGGCACATTACTTCCACTAAATTTGTTTTTGGAAATGTTTCAATGGAAATTGTTAAAATGAGTCCTTGTGCATAGACTTGTATGGTTTGTTAAACTTTGAAATCAATGTTTTGGCATACATTTAAAGTGAAAATACTAGGTCAAAGTGTAATTCTGTTAACATGTATTTGCCCATAACATCTCTGCGCCACAGTATGCCCAGATCTGCAGTGAAGAAAATGTTCATATTTTTTTCCTCTAATAAGTTCCAGTTCAAACACGAGGCTAAAGTGGATAAACAGACAGTGTGAAAAATCTGCCTGTAGCTACAGCTGAAATATGGATGTTCACACATACATATATTTGTCTGCATGCTGAATCATTTAATCTAACCTCTCGGTGTATCTAACATACTTGCACAAGTAAATGTATTCCCTAATGAATACCATCTTTTTTTTCTGGTAGGAGAGAGACAAAAATGATAATGAATGGTTTCCTGAATGTGGAAGACACATTTAATTTTAGGAGAGCAGAAAAATACAATTCACCTTTGTTCTGCTTGGTCGTAACCCTCAAGGATATTCAAAGGAAATGTGTCTTTCATTAGCTAGTGCTGAATCTGACACTGATTGTGTAACGCTCTTTAATCACTCAAATTACATTTGCGTGTTAGCAGTGTAACCAGACTGCGCTGGTAACATATTAAAATATGTATGCGTGTCTATTTTTAATCCAGACATTAAAAAAAGGAATGCAGATGGAGACTCATTTTAAAAAGAAGAGACGGGAGAAGCAGACATCACTACACACATTTGATATGGAAATAATGATCAGTATAATACATATTAAAACAGCAGGGGGCTACGGAAGATTGGAGGAGCTACGCGTGGCCGACAACACTCCTGATGTATGGCGCTGCAAAGATAAAAGAGGGTTGAAAAAGACAGAAGCAGTGAGAGACATTCAAATATTCATTTTGAGTTGCACCCCCTTTTGCCCTCAGAACAGCCTCAATTCCTCGGGCCATGGACTCTACAAAGTGTGGAAAGCGTTCCACAGGGATGCTGGTCCATGTTCACATGTTCACTCCAATGCTTCCCACAGTTGTGTCAAGTTGACTGGATGTCCTTTGGGTGGTGGACCATTCTGATACACACAGTAAACGGTTCAGCGTAAAAAGCCCAGCAGTGTTGCAGTTCTGACACTTAAACCGGTGTTCCTGGCACCTACTACCATACCTCGTTCAAAGGCACTTAAATCTTTTGTCTTGCCCATTCACCCTCTGAATGGCACACATACACAATCCATTCTTCAATTGTCTCAAAGCTTAAAAATACTTATTTAACCTGTCTCCTCCCCTTCATCTACACTGATTGAAGTGGACTTAACAGGTCACATCAATAAGGGATCATAGCTTTCACCTGGATTCACTTGGTCAGTTTATGTCATGGAAAGAGCAGGTGTTCCCATGGCTAGAGCAGAGGTTGGTAGAAAGTGAGGGAATGTAAAGAAAAAGTAGTAAGAAAGGTATCCCATTAAAAATAGCTGTGGATAAATGATGGACAAATTGGAGAAAGCTTTCATCAACAGGAAAATGCATCTTAAGCCTTTCTGATCCATTAAGGCTACACTTAGAGTGTGTGGAGATCAATGTTTAGGGTGTGTGTGTGAGTGTGCATCCGTACTTGCACGTGTGTGTTTGCTTGTGTGTGTGTGTGTTCAACACATGTCACTAAGCTGCTTGATGTGGTAACTCAGCAGACTTTGATATTTGAGCTGTCTCTTGGACTCCAGCATCCACCACAAATCAGAGAGAGAGAGAGAGCATGGTGGTCCAGGGCAGGCAGCCGTAGAGGCAGGGTGTGGGCCACGATGCAGCCTCATCAAATGACTGGGCCCTCTGAAAAAACACTGTGGTCCCCTGATGAGTCACACACACTCCCATTTACAAGGCTCTGGATGTGCAGCCCACAAGCAGTGTAGAGAGGACGTGGCCAAGCAGGCGCAGGATGAGAGGCTCAATGAATTCAATGATTTATGGTGTGACATCATCACTACCAGTATAGTTAAACACATGCATGGAATCAAAAGGATAACGACTGTTGATCTAATCCAATAAAATAGGACCCTGAACCTGCCAACCAGAGAATGTGAGAAAGAAGGATGTACATGCATGAGCACACAGACACACGTCTTGCATTTTTGATTTTCTCCGATGTTCCTTTTAGGAAAAGGCTCTCATATTGCTAAAATGAATGTTTGTGTGGCACTGATTGTAGGCCTACTGCAATCAAAAAGCCAGTAATAACCTGTCGTCTCCAGACAGACAGGCTCCTCCTGATTACCTGAACACCCTGGCAGAGGAACAGCGGTGGTCATCTGCTGCACCAGCAGGTTGTACAACAACATTAGTCTTCATGCAAAGGTTCGTTTATAGAATTCACACCAGTTGCACCAACTAAACATTATGTTGCTATGCAGTGGTTACACACACACACACACACACACACACACACACACACACACACACACACACACACACACACACACACACACACACACACACACACTCCTATTCACATGCTAACACACTGTAATTCATATCTTAGCAGGCTTAATAGGTTGCGTCTGTCATTTAAGTTCATGATGAGGAAGTGTGATTTGTTGCCATGGAAACAGGGAGGGATGTCTGTGAGTGTGATAATGTTGTCTTATTTCAAATCAAATGTTATTTTATTTGTCAAATGCTTCATAAACAACAGGTGTAGACTAACAATGAAATTATAATTTATAGGTCATTTTCCAGCAATGCAGAGCTATTTCCCCTCCTACACTGTAGACTGGCACTGCAGTAATGACTACAATCAGTTGGCTGGGGTTCTTTCTATCCTAAAGCCACCAGAGTTTACAAGAAATTAGCATTTGATGAAAAAACAACTTCCTACTTTAACTAAAGATGAACACTGCCAAGAAGAGGGTTAAAAATGTGAAAACCCAATCTATGGAACTCCCCTAGCTCCCATCTCTTCCTCCCCTCCACAGCTTATTGGCCTTGGCCACCCTGTAATGTGTGGTGCCTACACTGCCACAATTCCTACCTGCTCTCGGCTGAGTGTGTATCGATCGCTTGCTGGTGTGTATTACGCTGAGGGGAGGTGTCAGAGAGACAGAGAGAAAAAAAGAGAAAGAGAAATAGAGAGAGAGAGAGGGGGGGGGATAACCATCAGAAAGACTGCTCAATCACATCCTCAACAATAACCAGTATATATGTACAGTGTTGGGGAGTAGTGAACTAGTCGTAGTTCAACTAGTAATTTAACTACATTTTGCTGTACTGTAGCTTGGTGGTAGTTTAAATAAATTCAAATCTTTGTAGTGTTTTCAGTAGTTGATAACTTTTTTGCAATGTAGCGGTACAGCTAACTACTGGAACTACACACTACTTTGTTTTGCAAAAAACATGGAAATATTGGGAAGTAGGCAATCATTTCCTTTCTTTTTCGACATCAGACCTGCCCAATTCTCACTTGAAACATCACTAAATCACACATTCTGTTATCATCTGACTCCAGAGTAATCTGTTCTTGCAATTTGTAGTCAATGACATTTCAGATTTAGATAGGAGAATTTTTCATTAAGTAGTTTGGATGTAGTCAACTACTTTTTCTAGTAACTTTAATTAAGTAAACTATATATTTTTTCTTATGGGTAGCTTTAGTGTAGCTTGATTCTTCCAGTGTGAAGTAATTACTAGCTTGGTAAACTATATGTTCAGAATAGCTTCCCCAACACTGTATATGTAAAGGACTTTCCATACAACACCTTTCATATCTCTCTGCAAGGGCTTTCAGACAAGTATGACATAACCAGTAAATTACTTATTTTGAGTGGACACATTTTATGTGACCAAACATTCAGAGCTTTTGCCAATTTAATAGTACTCGAGAATCAATTGACGATAATGGCCATTAACACTTGGACAAAAATCACCCCATTAAAAACCTTTTCAATACAGCTTTTAACCTCTCAACCTGAGACAATCAATATGAGGTAAATGGACAAAATATGGAACATTTTGCTGAGCATGGGCCTATTTGGTCCTGCAATGACTGTAAGCATTTTCTAAGTGCTAATAGAGGAAATAGACACAATGTAATATGTCCCATCTTGCCTCAATGCATTTCACTGATATAATAATACATTATACATCATTATATTTGACAACATGTTGATCCTGTTTTACATGTACATGGGTTTCTGTATAGCACTTTGTGACATCGGCAGATGTAAAAAGGGCTTTATAAATACATATGATTCATTGATTGATGTACAGTCAGACTTTTATTTAGCTTAATATTTGTTTAGACTGGACAAATAATTGATGTTGATGTTTAACAATCACCTGTCTTTTCCTTATGTGCCATATAAAACAAGGACTGGGAACCATGTAGAATATAATTCGACTCCTAGCCCTTTCTACAGAATAGCAAGCAATATGCATGCACAGTAAGCATATAAATATGCACAAACACAGCAAAATGCAAGGCGCATTAAAGCAACTGATGAAAGCTTTGATTCGAAATTAAATGGTAGGAACAGAAATCACAAACCAAACTCAAAATTGTACGCAGTAAGGCTTTTTGTATGTAGCCAGCAATCACAGCAACTCAAAGTCAATAGTCCAGAGTTTAAAGGTCACAAAATGAGGTTCAGTCCAACCAAATAGCATTACTGTACATGTCTTTAAATAAGGATTTCAAGTCCTTATGTGATATTAGTCAAGTAATTCCCTTTTTATCAGGCAGATAATACAAAGGAAATGTTTTTTATAGCACAATTACTGAAGTATTTCAAATCAAATCAAATTTATTTATATAGCCCTTCTAACTGATATCTCAAAGTGCTGTACAGAAACCCAGCCTAAAACCCCAAACAGCAAGCAATGCAGGTGTAGAAGCACGGTGGCTAGGAAAAACTCCCTAGAAAGGCCAAAACCTAGGAAGAAACCTAGAGAGGAACCAGGCTATGAGGGGTGGCCAGTCCTCTTCTGGCTGTGCAGGGTGGATATTATAACAGCACATGGCCAAGATGTTCAAATGTTCATAAATGACCAGCATGATCAAATAATAATAATCACAGTAGTTGTCGAGGGTGCAACAAGTCAGCACCTCGAGAGTAAATGTCAGTTGGCTTTTCATAGCCGATCATTCAGAATATCTCTAGTATCTCTATTTCAAACAAACATTTAATTGTTTCTCACTCAATGGCCATGTTGCTCTCCCTTCCTATGCACATTACCCTTTACTTAAAAGGATAATCCACCCCTAGAAATACAAATCATGAAACTCCTGTCAATTTGATGAAAGCCTATGTTCTATCAGTGGGTAAAATAACATTCTCCCATGATTTAACGACGAAGTGGTCAGTTTGTGAAATCAGGAAATCGTGTAGATGGTTCTCCTCACTGGAGATAGGGGATAACACACTGTAATATTTTATAACGCTTTTAAAACAATTACCTGCACTCCAGATCGCCAAAATCAGCCAATATATAGTATGGGTATACTTGTCTAGAACACATCCATCCATTTAAATCGTCATGACAATGTATTTATTTCCCTTAGATGTGCTCAATCTACAGTCTACCAAATTATTCAACTCAGTTTCTCCTTCAAGTATCGTCTTGGAATGCGTCTGTGGGAAATGTGGAACGGGTAGTTGTTGCCATAGCAACGTACTCTGCACTCACTCTGGGCAATGACAAACTGCAAGTTGAATTCGGTGAGATAGATTTCTAAATTGATAGTGCAGTTTGTTTAGGCAATTTTACAGATAGCTACACATACAGATAGCTTCACATGCTGATATTGACTTTGGTATTATTGTGTGTAGCTACGCTGCTAGCCTAAATAGAGAGCATTGCATTGTGGGTTTTGCAGTTGACTTGAACTGCAATAGATTTCCACAACGATTTTCATATGTTGCTATCAACCTTGTTATAACAACAAAATGAAACATTTGTTCACAAAAAAAAATATTATTTTCACATATTAGTTTTATTTAACACGGATAATAATAGGAATTAGTGGTTTGGGGTGGATTACCCCTTTAATCCCTTTAATTATTTTTTTTACCAATAATAGAATTTCCACCCAGTGGCATTTACAGTACCAGTCAAAAGTTTGGACACACCTACTCATTCAAGGGTTTTTCTTTATTTGACATTTTCTACATTGTAGAATAATAGTGAAAACATCAAAACAACACATATGGAATCATGTAGTAACCAAAAAAGTGTTAAACAAATCAATATATATTTTATATTTGAGATTCTTCAAAGTAGCGACCCTTTGCCCTTTGCTCCCAACATAACGCTTTATATTCAAATGTGGCAACAACAAAAAATGCCACATTTTTTTCAGTTTTACTTTAGTGCCTTATTGCAAATAGGATGCATGTTTTGGAATATTTTTATTTTTTACAAGCTTTCATCTTTTCACTCTGTCATTTAGGTTAGTATCATGGCGTAACTACAATATTGTTGCTCCATCCTCAGTTTTGTCCTATCACAGCCATTAAACTCAGTAACCGATTTAAAGAAACCATTGGCTTCATGGCGAAATCCCTGAGCGGTTTCCTACCACCCCGGCAACTGAGTTAGGAAGGATGCCTGTATCTTTGTAGTGACTGGGTGTATTGATACATCATCCAAAGTTTGATTAATAACTTCACCATGCTCAAAGGAATATTCAATATCTATTTTATTTACATTTTACCCATCTACCAATAGGTTTCCTTCTTTGTGATGCATTGGAAAACCTCCCTGGTCTTTGTGGTTGAATCAGATAATTGAATGTGTGGGGTACAGAGATGAGTTAATCATTCAAAAATCATATTAAACACTATTATTGCACACAAAGTGAGTCCATGCAACTTATTATGTGACTTGTTAAGCACATTTTTACTCCTGAACTTATTTAGGCTTGCCATAACAAAAGGGTATGAATACTTATTTTCTCAAGACATTTCAGCTTTTCATTTTTTATGAATTTGTAAACATTTCTAAAAACATAATTCCACTTTGACATTATGTGGTATTGTGTGTAGATCAGTGAAACAAAATCTCAATTTAATCAATTTCAAATGCAGCCTGTAACACAACAAGATGTAAATAAAGTAACGGGGAGTGAATACTTTCTGAAGGAGCTGTAAATGATAATCACCATATATGATAATTAGCGTTTCCCTATCCATATAAAGGGAAATGAGGCATATGCATGTCATGGCCCAGCTCCGCTCAGCTAAGCTCTGTTCACAGACAGAGTGTTGTGCAGACGTGGGCTGTGGGTAGGTGGGGTGGGGTGGGGTTTGGTGGGGTGGGGTGGGGTCTGTAGAAGAGGGTAATGCTGTATGTAGGTGGCAGCGTGGATCAAGTGCCAGTAATAACCTCTCTGATGGTAACTGTATCAATTAAGCTTTCAGACAGATGCCACTTATATTTCCAAGTCGAATAAGCCAATGAGTGGCAGAGGAAAAGGGTAATTTTTATCTGGTGCTCCATCGGCTGTCCAACCACCATTTGACTTGGTTTATCCTGTAGCCAAACATCAGTGCAAACAGCTGGCCGTGCTTCCTGACAGCATTTGTACATTTGTACAGCTTTTGTACTATGCACGCACCCCCTTGGGTTTTTATTTCACCGCTGTTCGGGAAAATGTATTTGTTTGGGCCATGCTGCCCTACAGCATACATAATGTATGGGCCATGCTACCCTACAGCATACTGTACATATGGGCCATGCTGCCCTACAGCATACATATGGGTCATGCTGCCGTACAGCATACATATGGGTCATGGGTGTCTGATTCATAGCATTCCACAGAATGTTTCATCACTAATAAATGACTCTAGGGGCTGAGTAACATTTCTCCTTGTAATGTGCTTGATATCTAGCTGGGAACATTCTTACTGTCTGTCTTTGCCTCCCTTCTTTACCTCACTCCATTCCTCTGTTCTTCCTTTCATTATCTACCTCAGTCTCTCCTTCCCCTGTGTCTGTCTCCCCAGTCCGTCCCTGTCTGTCTGGGTGTTGTCTTAACTAGGATGGATTCTCCCTCTCTGCAAAAGGATGGCTACATCAGAGGGCCAGCTGGCTTCAGTCCTTCATCAGTGACACTGACCTTCTGCTTGTCACCGCTTAAGCGGCCGTCACATCCACTCCACTGGCCCATCGGCCACTGCCACGGGGAAAAAGCTAAAGAGCCACCTTAATCCAATACACCGCTGCTTTATGTAGTGGCTCTGGCACAATGTATGGTACTGGTGTGTATTGTTGTCTACTGGGGAGCTCACTCTGCTCTGGGGACAGTGGATCTATCCAGGGTATCTGAAGTAAACTCATCGAAAGTGAAAGGAATCCCCCTGTAAACTAATTTAGATGCAGTTGCATCAGGCCTGGCCTTGTGTTTTCTCTGTTCATTTTTTGTTATTTACCGTGGCAGAGGAAAGACAAGGCAATGTCAAGATATTTTGCCTTTACTCAGTTCTTGACCATTTCTTTGATTTTATTAATATTATGATATAGACATTAACATAAATCTGTTGTACTATGCGCACACCTCCTTGGGTTTTTTCATTCACCGCTGTTAGGGAAAATGTATTTGTTTGTTGTTTCTTGTAAAGTTTAAGATCATTCGCTTGCAAGATAATTTTTTGGGACTTATTGTCTAAAATAAAATGTTCAGACACTTATTATTATCTTTATTATCAAATATACAAACTCATGCACACACAGCCCTACTAATGCAGGCACCCACAGGGACTCTGTACAGGAAACTTTAACCTTGCATAATGCGCGCTGTGTAAAAAGACACTGTCTCTTTAACAACTCCTTCACTTACAGTGGCGGGCAGACCCTGGCGCCCCAACACTTACTGACCTAAAGATGCAGTGACACAAAAAGCTCACAGATAATTAAATATTGATTTTTGTTTTCTAATCCTATATAAAAATTGTCCTGAGACTCCCAATGGTAGTTTTCACCCTCAGTAAAAGAGGGGAAAAATGTCTGGGATTGGCGGTTAACTTCTATTTCATGTGGGGGTTGGTGGGGGGTGACGGTGATGCGGGTGGCTGTGATGGCGATATGTTCTGGGCTCTCGCCTTGAACCTGGCCCAGGCCATTACTCTCCTGCTGCGGATGACACTGATCCCCCTCTAATCTTTCTTCTGGAGCGGACCGGGGCAGACCTCCTCTATATGCCACCGCGTCGCATGTCCGATTGAAATTCCCCACAACGAGCCCCCTCCACCACCAAATTTATATCCCCCACCTCTCCTATCACCCTCTCCACCCCACCTCATCCCAGCGCCTCCTACCATCTCTTGCCGTGTGCAGAGAGGCAGAGAGAGATGTGCTTCCTCACTTCCACTGATAGATGACTTACTGCATCGCAGAGCCTTTGGTGACGGGAAGCTCCAGAAAGTAGCCTGGAGAAACAGGGGAGAATGGAGAGAGGGAGAGAGACAGAACACGTTAGAAACAGATTGACGGAATAGGTCCTTCTTTTTGGAGGACATTCATGTGTAATGAATGTTCACAGGATGTCTTGGAAAATCTGCCTCTGACTTTATACAAATTCCCTAACAGCTTTTCAGGGCACACATCTGTAAGCATGAAAACACACTCATGCGCACACACACCCACACCGAACCGACACACCCACGCACACACACAAACACACGCACACTTCCTTACTTAGCGGTCTCATTCACAAATGAATGCCGTTGAGCCCTGAAAGTGAATTACTTCCCAGTGGCAATCCTTACTCAGAGTACTCATATAAAGAGGGACCATGGAAAATAAGTACTGAGGGATAAAATTCGGGATATTTTGCCCATATCAGTACATCACAATAAAGTCATGCTAAAAAAGAAATAGCTGATTGCACTTTCACAAAATACATTTCTAAATAGCAGCATTTTTATAATTTGTATATATTTTTTAGAAAAATGTTATATCTGTACCTGTAACCATCTTCTGAATCAATAACAGTATTGATAAGGCCACTTTTCCCTTTGATGGACATAAAACATCAAACTAAGACTTGTGCCCGAGATTTACTATTATTTACTTGATCTAAAAATAGCTTGCTCGCTCATTTCGCTTTCTTGATGGATTTCTTGACATTTTCTGAATACGCTCTTGGTACGGTAGCAATACGGCTATTGACAGTACGCAAAATCTTTCATGGCAATGCAAAGTGTGGCCTACAGTATATCCTTTCATCTAAAACCAGAACCTTCTGATTTCTCGGTCGCCCAGGCGCTCCCCAACTTCCCCTGTGTGGATCTACAGTGAAGGACAGTAGTGGGAGATGTGGATGTATTCAATAAAGTTGCATTTCTTTCATGTTATATGTAAGCTGGTCCACAATGTGACATTCCAAACAAGTGCCCTGGAGCATATGTACTGCATGCCTCCACACACGTACTGTACACACACACACACACACACACACACACACACACACACACACACACACACACACACACACACACACACACACACACACACACACACACACACACACACACACACACACACACACACACACACACACATGTGAGGGAGCAAAGCAGAGTGATTTCCCTGCAGGGGGCAGCAGCGACCAGCCCGGTCTCAGATGCAAGGACATTTGTTCCTTTCCATCATGCAAGCAAACAAACAAACGGTCCTCTGGGGAGAGAACCAATAAAGAGACATCTTATTACCCCCCTTATAGTCAACCTCCCTGCACCTCTCACCCTACGGAACACGTAGGCACAACCACCTGTCCTCTCTAACCCCTCCCAATTACACCACACCGTGCCCCACGCAAAGCATCCCTCTTTTCCACGTTATTAAAAAGCACTCCAGCATCGTCACGGCCGTGCCTTTCCTCTAAGTGCTCTCCCTGCTGTCTCCCCCAGTGCTCCCCATCCCTCCCCCTGCCTGTAATTCAATATCTAACTGAGTTAAGACAAAGGGATTCCATCCAGTGATTAAAGCCTGCTCTTTCTCCTCACTACTGTACTGTAGTTCCCTTGTGGGTCAGGGAGTGCCACGCAAGATATGTCTCTTCAACCAAAACAGAGACAGAACAGTGTCATGATGGAGAACAGCAAGACTTTAATGTTGTGGACGAGGACACTTTCATCATATTAGAACAGCACTGATTCTATTTGTTGCTCCAGTTAGTTGACACCTATCTATAGAAAGGTTCAGGTTGACATTACTCCCTCATATTGTGTTAGCTGAGCTTAGGGCTCCTTCATCTCTGGTAACCCCAGGCAACACTGAAGGCCTACAGACAGTCATTGTTCTCACCCTCTCCGGTCCTAAACACACATGGAAAAGAAGGAGTATTGGGACATGATCTTTTCTTATGAACATTTTCACTGTTTTAGTAGACTTCGCAAGAGACAACCTTTACGTTTTTAGTAACAAATATAATACATTTGTATAAATAAAAAGTGCATTCTATCTAAGCAACAACATAATGGCGGTAGAGATGAGCCTGGGCAGGCTGCTAAATGCTACTTTATGCTGCTGTATTGTGGCTGATAAAAGATAATGAACTGATCTCTTCTCTGAGAGGCACCAGCTAAGAGAGAGGTAGGGAAGCATCATTACCAGCCAAGAGAGAGGTAGGGAAACATCATTACCAGCTAAGAGAGAGGTAGGGAAGCATCACCACGAGCTAAGTGAGAGCTAGCGAAGCATCACTACAAGCTAAGAGAGAGGTAGGGAAGCATCATTACCAACTAAGGGAGAGTTTGGGAAGCATCACTATGAGCTAAGCGAGAGCTAGCGAAGCATCATTACCAGCTAAGAGAGAGGTAGGGAAGCATCATTACCAGCTAAGAGAGAGGTAGGGAAACATCATTACCAGCTAAGAGAGAGGTAGGGAAACATCCTTACCAACTAAGAGAGAGGTAGGGAAACATCCTTACCAGCTAAGAGAGAGGTAGGGAAGCATCATTACCAGCCAAGAGAGAGGTAGGGAAGCATCATTACCAGCCAAGAGAGAGGTAGGGAAGCATCATTACCAGCTAAGAGAGAGGTAGGGAAGCATCATTACCAGCTAAGAGAGAGGTAGGGAAGCATCATTACCAGCCAAGAGAGAGGTAGGGAAGCATCATTACCAGCTAAGAGAGAGGTAGGGAAGCATCATTACCAGCCAAGAGAGAGGTAGGGAAGCATCATTACCAGCTAAGAGAGAGGTAAGGAAGCATCACTACGAGCTAAGCAAGAGGTAGGGAAGCATCTTTCCACTCCTGTCTCAACGTGACCGCAAAGACCTTGAGCGTGTGCGAGAGACTGGCTAGATCCAAAATGAATTTATACATGACGGCATCCATGCACTTCCCAATACCCCCCCCCCTTCCCTATCCCCCAGACAGGGCCGACAGGTAGACGGCATGCACTGGGCAGTATGGTTCTAGTGGGCGGGTGGGATATCGATTCAACGTCCACTGTACTCAGAGAGAGGGGGCCGACGGCACTTTTCTTACAAGGCTAACTCCGACCCAATCTCATCACAGATTCTCTCAGGGGACTGCTTTTTTTCTGAGTTCTCTTTTCTCCCCCTTCTCTCTTAGTTGCGTTCTTTCATTCTTTCATTTTTATTCAGTAAAAGATTCCTTGGATGAAAAAAAAAGAAAGGGAAAAAACAACAAGGTCGACTGAGGTCGTCCTCTCAGCAGTCAGTGGGGGGGGGAGATAGCTCTCCAGAAGACAGGCCTGAGAGCGGAGATATCCCAGAATGCAGCTGATAAGAAAGTGGGCCATATAACCTTTGGGGAGCACGTGATAGGAATGCAGACGGCCAGAGAGGAAAGACGATGACGGGGATGGGGAGGGAAGCTACTGCTGCTGCTGCACTTGAAAGATGAAGTCAAAGTCGGAGGAGGAAGGGGGAGTAGGAAGGAGGGGGGAAGAAGGGGGAGGGAGGATGAAGAAGGAAGGGGGTGATAAGAGAAGGAAGCTGTTTTCTGCCTGAGAGAGAGAAAGAGAGAGAGAGAGTGAGAAAGAAAGGAAGAGGACAGAGAAAAGAGAGAAGAATTGAGGAGAGAGAAAAGCAGGAAAAGTGGTGCAAGGGATGTCTCCGTACTTTTAAAGGGAGCCTGATAACAATTTAATTGGCTTTATTCCAAACATAAAGGATACAGGAGAGAAGAAAACTGAGACAGCTAGATAAAGATGGGAAAGAAATCAGGAAAAATAAGATAGACATTTACAAATTACCTGAAATAATTGCAGCTACTACAATTATATGGGTAGATGACAACGTTAGTCAGAAGAACAGAAGTGTCAAATATTTCTCCCTTACCTCTAGCTATGTGAGGTAGGAGACAAACATGTCTGAAGATGTCTACTAGCTAACTTGATGGTCGTGTTGA
Source organism: Salmo salar (assembly GCF_965601325.2). Classification (NCBI taxonomy): domain Eukaryota; kingdom Metazoa; phylum Chordata; class Actinopteri; order Salmoniformes; family Salmonidae; genus Salmo; species Salmo salar. Next base: position 20,730,634 of record NC_138314.1, on the reverse strand, counting down.
ATTACCCTAAACCATGGGTACGCAACTAGATTCAACTGCGGGTTGATTTTTGTTGGGTCGGAGCGGATGGTCATGGGGCCGCAACATAATTATAATAATTTGTACACTGCAAATTGACCACAACTAAGCCCCAAAATAACAATACTTTCATACCTTGATTGCATTGAGACACGATCATGTATTTTTATGTGGTGAGGGGAATACTTTGGAACAGATTTCCTGAACATTTTTTTTTTCTCAAATCCTGGTGATTTTACAGTCTATTTTGACCAAAAACTAAAATCTTTAAAATAAAAATATAACAATAATTTGGCATGTTGCCGACCCCCGACCTAAACTGTGTTGGTAAGTATTCAACTTTGAAAGTGTATCTAAGTGTAACATATAGATGAAGAGCTTTATTGCTATTATCCACATATATTAAATTAACCTTTTGTTTTCCCACCAGAAACACTTACACGTCGAATGTGCCCAAAACTGCTCATTACAATTCCAGGCTGGTCATTACTCAGGGGAGCTGATTTAAAGAGATGAACTAGCTGTTATTCACAGGGTCTTCCTTTCTTCTCTAAGGAGATACTGTATCCACTATGCTAATGCCCCGTTGGTTCTGCAGCTCCATGGCTGCATGCTAACACACATCAGCACGATTGCTCCGACGCGGGAATAATTGACCCTGAACAATTATTACAATGAGTGCTCCCATTTTTCTTCCCTTCATTCTCCCCACCCATCTCCCTTTCTCTCTTCAAATGGAGGAGTTGCTGTAGCGCAGCACATTTCTGCTGAAGACGCCTCACAAATGAAGTTCTCCTCTCCGTCTCTGGGGACTGCTGTGCCATTTGTTTTCATTATTTTGACAAGCCTCTTTAAAGAGCTCCCGACTTTGCTCTCAGTTCCCTCAATTTTCAATGTTCTCTATCCCCTCTCCCCTGTATTTGGAGCTCATCCCAAGTGAGGGTGCAGTGGTGTGTTTCAGTCACAGTTCTCTGCTTCAGAAGACAGAGAGGGGAGGAGAAGCACTTCCTCCACAGACAGATAAATAGACACCTCTCTCTTCTCCAGTCTTTCCTTCTCTCCATCTCTTCCTCCCCACCCCTCCAGGGTGCTGTGTTCACCTCAGGGTGCTATGTGTAGGGTGTCCATCACAGGGTGCTATGTTTAGGGTGTTCATCACAGGGTGCTATGTGTAGGCTGTTCATCACAGGGTGCTATGTGTAGGGTGTTCATTACAGGGTGCTATATTTAGGGTGTTCATCACAGGGTGCTATGTGTAGGGTATTCATCACAGGGTGCTATGTGTAGGGTGTTCATCACAGGGTGCTATGTGTAGGGTGTTCATTACAGGGTGCTATGTGTAGTGTGTTCATTACAGGGTGCTATGTGTAGGGTGTTCATTACAGGGTGCTATATTTTGGGTGTTCATTACAGGGTGCTATGTTTAGGGTGTTCATTACAGGGTGCTATGTGTAGGGTGTTCATTACAGGGTGCTATATTTAGGGTGTTCATTACAGGGTGCTATGTGTAGGGTGTTCATCACAGGGTGCTATGTGTAGGGTATTCATCACAGGGTGCTATGTGTAGGGTGTTCATCACAGGGTGCTATGTGTAGGGTGTTCATTACAGGGTGCTATATTTAGGGTGTTCATTACAGGGTGCTATGTGTAGGGTGTTCACTACAGGGTGCTATGTGTAGGGTGTTCATTACAGGGTGCTATGTGTAGGGTGTTCATTACAGGGTGCTATGTGTAGGGTGTTCATTACAGGGTGCTATGTGTAGGGTGTTCATCACAGGGTGCTATGTGTAGGGTGTTCATTACAGGGTGCTATGTGTAGTGTGTTCATTACAGGGTGCTATGTGTAGGGTGTTCATTACAGGGTGCTATATTTTGGGTGTTCATTACAGGGTGCTATGTTTAGGGTGTTCATTACAGGGTGCTATGTGTAGGGTGTTCATTACAGGGTGCTATATTTAGGGTGTTCATTACAGGGTGCTATGTGTAGGGTGTTCATCACAGGGTGCTATGTTTAGGGTGTTCATTACTGGGTGCTATGTGTATGGTGTTCATTACAGGGTGCTATATTTAGGGTGTTCATTACAGGGTGCTATATTTAGGGTGTTCATTACAGGGTGCTATGTGTAGGGTGTTCATTACAGGGTGCTATATTTAGGGTGTTCATTACAGGGTGCTATGTGTATGGTGTTCATTACAGGGTGCTATGTGTAGGGTGTTCATTACAGGGTGCTATATTTAGGGTGTTCATCCCAGGGTGCTATGTTTAGGGTGTTCATTACAGGGTGCTATGTGTATGGTGTTCATTACAGGGTGCTATATTTAGGGTGTTCATTACAGGGTGCTATGTTTAGGGTTTTCATCATAGGGTGCTATATTTAGGGTGTTCATCACAGGGTGCTATATTTAGGGTGTTCATCACAGGGTGCTATATTTAGGGTGTTCATCCCAGGGTGCTATGTTTAGGGTTTTCATCATAGGGTGCTAGCTGCTGCAGGCGGCAGGGGTTCTTCCCTACCTCTCGCTGGGGGGTTTTGGATGACTTTGGACCAGGCCATCCCTAAGGGTCTGTTATCAGCCCCACTGCAGCTTTCAGCTTCAAGAGCCCAACATTAGCATCCAACCCACACCTGAAGACACATCAGAACACTTCATTAAAGAAACCAAAGATCCTGGGGGCAAGGTCCTTCTGCGCTAACAGGTTTCATGTTACTTTTGCTCCATCTTGCTAGAGGCCATGTCATTTATGTAGACTTTTAAATGGAACATGCTCATGTTTGATTTCCTATGAATATTTCACATTTTCATAATTATACTGCAATTAGTGTGGTGTGGTGTGTGTGTGTGTTTGTGTGAAATTACAAAGAATGTTTACAGTTATTTGTACATTGATGCAGTATGGTAAAGGGGAAAAATATGTATAATGCTAGATTGAAACAGTAAACCAATTTAAACAATTATGTGGACTCTGTTCTGCATATGGAAACACACAGATGTTCGACTTGGGCTTTCTTCTCCATTCCAAAAGCGAGGTGTGGTTTTGGAAAAAGGAAAACCTACAACATACTGATTTGTATATTCCTGAAACAAAGACCTCAAACTTCAACACACCAGCAGAGACAAACAAAGCTGCTCTTTAACACATGATTTGGATGGTCATGGCTCAACAACATCCTCCCGGATACCCTAGACGCACTCCAATTCGCATACCGCCCCATCAGATGCACAGATGACGCAATCTCAATCGCACTCCAAACTGCCCTTTCCCACCTGGACAAAAGGAACACCTATGTGAGAATGCTGTTCATTGACTACAGCTCAGCATTCAACACTATAGGGCCCATGAAGCTCATCACTAAGCTAAGGACCCTGCGACTAAACACCTCCCTCTGCAACTGGATCCTGGACTTCCTGACGATCCGCCCCCAGGTGGTAAGTGTAGGCATCAACACGTCTGGCACGCTGATCCTCAACACTGGGGCCTCTCGGGGGTGTGTACTTACTCCCATCCTGTACTCCCTGTTCACCCACGACTGCGTGGCCAAACACGACTCCAACACCATCATTAAGTTTGCTGACGACACAACAGTGGTAGGCCTGATCACCAACAACGATGAAACAGCCTATAGTGAGGAGGTCAGAGAACTGACAGTGTGGAGCCAGGACAACAACCTCTCCCTCAATGTGAGCAAGACAAAGGAGCTGATTGTGGACTACAGGAAAAGGCAGGCCGAACAGGCCCCCATTAACATCGACGGGACTGAAGTGGAGCGGGTCGAGAGTTTCAAGTTCCTTGGTGTCCACGTCACCAAGGAACTATCATGGTCCAAACACACCAAGACAGTCGTGAAGAGGACACGACAAAACCTTTTCCCCCTCAGGAGACTGAAATGATTTGGCATTGGTCCCCAGATCCTCAAAAAGTTCTACAGCTGCACCATCGAGAGCATCCTGACCGGTTGCATCACCGCCTGGTATGGCAAATGCTCGGTTAAGAAAGAGAAAAAAGAGGTTAGTGTGTATGGCCCAGTACATCACTAGCGCCAAGCTTCCTGCCATCCAGGACCTATATAATAGGCGGTGTCAGATGAAAGCCCATAAAATTGTCAGAGACTCCAGTCACCCAAGTCATAGACTGTTTTCTCTTCCACCGCACGGCAAGCAGTACCGGAGCGCCAAGTCTAGGACCAAAAGGCTCCTTAACAGCTTCTACCCCCAAGCCATAAGACTGCTGAACAGTTAATGAAATGGCCACCGGACTATTACATTGACCCCCCCCCCCCCCCATTTGTTTTGTACAATGCTGCTACTCGCTGTTTATTATCTATGCATAGTTACTTCACCCCTACAGTACATGTACAAATGACCTCAACTAACCTGTACCCCTGCACACTGACTCGGTACCAGTACCCCCTGTATATAGCCTTGTTATTGTTATTTTATTGTGTTACTTTTCATAATTTTTTACTTTAGTTTATTTGGTAAATATTTTCTTAACTCTTCTTGAACTGCACTGTTGGTTAAGGGCTTGTAAGTAAGCATTTCATGGTAAGGTCAGCAGGTAGCTGGCAGGTAGCCTAGTGGGTAGAATGTTGGGCCAGTAACCGAAAGGTTGCTTGATTGAATCCCCGGGCTGACAAGGTAAAAAGCTGTCGTTTAACTTGCCTAGTTAAATAACGGTTAAATATGAAATAAAATAAATGAAAGGTCTACACTTGTTGTATTCGGTGCATGTGACAAATAAAGTTTGATTTGATGATTTCACCTCAGCTGCACACTGCTTCCTGTTGGAAAGCTGCTCCCCATTTGTCTTGGGTTTCTACCTCGGGTCACTCCCATGGGATGAGAAATAAATACCAATCTAACCTTAAAGCACTGTCCTGGGAAAACATCAATATGTTACAGACTGATGAAATGTCTGATTGCTGCATGTTACAGAAATATGCAGCCTGAAGAAAGAGATTGAACTGAAGAGATTACAAATATGACAGTTGACAGAATAAGAGTGATAGATAGTGAATTGGAAAGAGGCAGAGTGAGAGAGTGTGAGAGAGAGGTTTACCACCAACATCTCTTTGCTCCACAGTGATAGCTAGTGAAGCAGAAAAGTGAATTACCCTTCTACTCCAGCACTGCTTAATGTAATATCTCCGATGAGCTGCTTCAGCCCTCCGGTGGGCCAGGATGCAGACATTCATGCTTTGTGTCACAAAACATTAGACATTGTCATTGCAATTCATTTTTCTATGGTAATTCTGAATCCCACCACTCCGGCTGGGTACCTGGGAACGTCTGTGGAGGTATTCTATTGGGTGTTTTATTGGGAAAATGATCATCCATTGATATATATTTAGTTCCCCTTCCCAAACCACAGTGGAATAGCCAGTGTGTAATAGAATAAAAGGGTATCAGTATTTCCATTTCATTCCATCTTTCGTTGAATTTAATTTCTCCCCAGGAACATCTGCTTGCTGGTAATAAAACAATATAAATGTGAATGAAGTGGATTTACATTTTAGTGGCTGTTATTTTATGTCTGATTCCCTAATAGAAGGCAACTTGCATGTCCCGGAATTTCAAATGATCCTTCTTTACATAAATGTATTGTCAATTGACTGTTAAGACCCAATTGGTCATAACAATTGCAGCATGCTAACAGATTTCAGCTGACCCACCTTTTGATATCTGGTCCACTCCTCTAGCTTACAAATGTCTGTATTTTGCAAAGGTAAAGGTACTTATGGGTTTGAGGTGGCGGGAGGGAGTTGAGAGGGTTTTGGGTGGTGCCCCACCACCTCGATGATGTGCCATGGGTGAAGTGACTCCCCGTGCCTCCACTCCCCTGTATTACAAGGCAAGCGCCAGTCAAAAAGCTGTTTGGTCCGAGTGGCCCACATATCACTGGCACTAATTAATTGGATTAATGGAGAGGGTTCTGAGATTGGGAAGAGGCTTGAAGAAGTGTCTCAACAGAAAGTGAATTTCCGTCCCTGAGGGCAAGGGGGGAGAGAGGAGGGCACATGTCTGAATATGGATGAGGCAAAATTGAGTTAAAACAGAGGAGACTGTAGCTTTCATTAGACCGCCCACCCTCTGAAGTAGCTGCTTAATATGCACGCTATTACCATGCAAATCAGTGATAATGAAACGCAGAAGATTTTTTTTTTATCAGAGAAAGAACAAGCAGATGTTGACAAGGTTTGGAAAGGGGGGGTTTAAGATTGTGTGTGTGTGTGTGTGTGTGTGTGTGTGTGTGTGTGTGTGTGTGTGTGTGTGTGTGTGTGTGTGTGTGTGTGTGTGTGTGTGTGTGTGTGTGTGTGTGTGTGTGTGTGTGTGTGTGTGTTATAGTAGTTTGGGGGAGGGGTGGGTATTGTACACAACCAAGAAAACTGAATTAAATTAAAGTCTCTTAAGCATACCTTAGCACCCAACCCCATAATCCCTGCAGCACTCAATACCATGCTAAAATGTTTACTCAGCTGCATACAAATGAGTGGGCCGCAGGTAACAGTTGAATGGGGCTAAAGTAAGCTTCACTCGCACCTCTGTAGGGAATGCTTAAAGTTGCATAAACAAAAATAATAAACAGAGGCTATTTGTGAGCTTTGTTTCACTTCCTTTGGGGATTCAACCATACCATCACTTAGTTAAACCCTCTTTGATGATATAATCATATCATTATAAGTCCACACCCTGAGCAGAGTTACACACCTCCAGTCAACAACACCATGACACAGCCTTGTTGTGCTGTGCTAGGCTGGGCTGGGCTGGTATGAGCTGTGCTATGCTGTGGTGTGTGTTGGAATAGACTGGAGTGTGTGGTGCCGTGGTGGTAATGACTCGTGCTTGGAAAGCTTCTCCCTGTAAGTGGCTCCCCGTGGCTCTCTCTTCTCATATCCCAATCAGGGCTGTTCTCTATGGGCCTGTTACATTAAGTGCTTTCCCGGCACAAGAGGAGGAATTAGGAGTTAAGGAGCCTGGATGAAGCCATCGATCATCAGGCAGCTGCATCTTTAGCAGTGCCCGGCTCATGCTGGCCAGAGGCAAACACACTGCACTGCACTGCACAGACAGGGAGAGGGAGAGGGAGATATATATATATATATAGAGAGAGAGAGAGAGAGAGAGAGAGAGGAGAGAGAGAGAGAGAGAGAGGAGGAGAGAGAGAGAGAGAGAGAGAGAGAGAGAGAGAGAGAGAGAGAGAGAGAGAGAGAGGAGAGAGAGAGAGAGAGAGAGAGGGGAAGAGGGAGAGGGAGAGGAAGAGGAAGAGAGGGAGAGATATTTATATATATAGAGAGAGAGAGAGAGAGAGAGGAGAGAGAGGAGAGGGAGAGGGAGAGGGAGAGACTAAAGTAAAGAATAATAGAGGGTAGAAATGAGAATGGTATATGAATCTGGAGCAAGAGATAGGGAGACAGGGAGTAATCAAATTAACTTTGCATTCCCTGTAATTGATTGTTGTCATTAGAAGGAGAATGCCAAGCAGGTTCTCCTCCCTGTTGGCTATATAGAATATTACATGGGTGAATCTCCATCCTTTCTGACTCCCCTGGCATAGTAATAATAACAATCTAATGACACACAATACATTAGGTACACGGGAGTCCCTCTATTGGGGAGCCGGAGTGGAATTTAATATAAAGCTTAATACTGACAATTATGATGATGATGAGGCTATTGAGTGATGATGATGATGGGCCCCTTGTTAGTCTGTCCTTGTCTTAATTAGATAGAGTTATTACAAGTCTGTGTCTCAGAGCCTAGGATGCAGGAGGACACACACATACCCACACAGACCACACTGATTAACATCCACTGAACAAGATCCATCCCTGTTCAATGAGTCACTGCTTTAAAGGCATATTACAAATGACATCCAAGTGTCTTTCAACTGGGTATCTGAACATGCATTACAAAAATAGTCTCAAAGAAGAAAAAGGGCAACAAAAGTTCATCACTGGCATTCATTATTCATCGTAATGAAATAAATTGGGAGAAACATGAGCTTGTTTCACATACGCACTTTAAAATCTCTTGCAGATCACAAAATCTCTCCAGAACGCGTTTCACAGAAGATGAGAGCATGCAAATCGGTTAAAGTTAATTATCACAATCCACAAGTTATCACGATACCACCTTTTACGAGCTGGTGCTTCAGCAACACAAGGGAAACTGAATGAAAGGATGTCATACGGATAAAGTAATATTCATGCTAACTTGTAGCCATAGGGTTGCAGAATAGGAGGGGAGGACAAGAGGGTGCAGCTAGAGTAAGCAACAGAGTGATCTGGATATTTACTGTAGTAACCCTCCACTGTAAAAACAGCAAGACTATAGTCCCCCAGGCTCACACCTACTCACACCTAGACCATGAGACAAATGATGTTCACCTGTTATAGGGTCATCCATAGTAACCCTGTTGAATGTTAACGTGAAGTGGATGGCCGTATAAAACATATCTTCATGAGAGGGTCATGAACAGTACCTTATGCTGCTAGAAGGATTCTGTTTTCTTCATATTTATTATTCATCTATGATTTGTATGCACTGTTTTTACTAGAATGCACTGCTATAGTAAATAGTATGAAAAAATAGTACGTCAAAGATTTCATTTTCAATTTCATATGCTATGAACAACCTATTTGTGAAAAATGGGGGAATAAGGGTTGATTTTGCAGGGGATAATCTACATATACTCACAATCAACTTTACAATTGACATGCTATGAGATTTCAGCTACCTTATTACTGTAATACTTTTTAAATAACTAGTGGTCAGGGAAAATCCAACTAATTTCCTAGTGCACTGCTCAAATTCATTGCTGTCTCTCTCCCCTGTGAACGAGTTGGCTAGCAAGTATACTGGTTCGTCACGATCGCAGCTTCCATCTAATATAAAGTTTGTCCCTATGTGAGGAATACAAAGTGGTTTTGTTTCACATCTTCAAATTGTGTTCGAGTGTTTTTATAAAATTCAATATGAATCGATGTGTGTTTGTCGTAGAACGATGGGCCTATTTCTTGCAGTAGACTCTCAGCTTTGCAGCACTATGTGGCTTGTGTGCCTGTGATGTACCGTTCTGCCACAAATTGACAGACAGTCCGATCAGCGAATGAGCATTAAGGCGGAACTCCCGAGCCTCCAATGGCTGTGGATATGTAACCCAATACTCCAGAGTCATCCGAGGGCAACTGAATTGAAGCAGGAAAGCGGGGCTGTCAGCCAGAAAAATTGGGAAATTATTTGACTTAACAGAAGTTGATTGTAAGCAAATGACATTGATTCTGAACTTCTCCTTTAACGTTTAAGAGGTTTTAAGAATGGACAGTGCACTGCATCCTTACATTACTACACTGTAACAGGATTATAACGTTTATAACTCTTTAGGCCAGGGGTCGTGGCCGATACAACATGGTGTACACAAGGGGGGGACCGTGCTGAAAGTATACATTGAAAGCCAGCAGTGCGGTACACTTATTACTTTCAGAGAGGGCCATTGAGCCATAACACTGAGAAGTAGTGCTTTGGCTGCAACTCACCTTGCGACAGACACACCCACCAGCTGAGCCAGCCAAGCCCTACCTCTCACTCAAGCTGTGAAGGTCAAATAGGATAAAAGCTGTTATGCTCCATTGCTCCATAGGGATATCTGTTTGTGTGTGTGTGTGTGTGTGTGTGTGTGTGTGTGTGTGTGTGTGTGTGTGTGTGTGTGTGTGTGTGTGTGTGTGTGTGTGTGTGTGTGTGTGTGTGTGTGTGTGTGTGTGTGTGTGTGGTGTGTGTGTGTGTGTGTGTGCGTGCGTGCGTGCGTGCGTGCAGGTGCGCGTGCATGTTTATGTCTGAAAGAGTATGCATATGAATCAGTATATATGTGTTAGGTGCTGGTAGAAGCCTAGACAACCATCACACAGGGCTCCCCTCAGACGGTCTGTCCTCACAGTTTCCACACTCAGTACCTCCAACACTCACAAGCTCACCGCCATGACAAATAACACCCCTCTCTGAAGACCTTTTCAGCACCATTCACTCAAACCAAATGCCAGCTCTCAATTGTTCCTCCCCCTCTCTGTTTCCTTGACCCAAAGGGTAGGTGAGATGTAAAAGGAGGCTGAGCTTTACCCAGTGAAAGGGTCAAACATTATATATAGGCCAGTTGGTTGATAAAATAGCGTGCTCTCCTGACTTTTACAAAAAATGCCACTTTCCTCCTAGTGTAAAATGCTGTAGACCTTTTGAGAATAGTTGTGGCGTGACACCCAACACCACTTGTCCACACAACGGCAGATGAATCAGTTGCAATGGGATAGTGGTCTCACTATCAACATTACCCTACCACAGTCATCATGTGATACTATTAAACTAGTACTCTGTTCTAACAAGAAATCCAAATGGTTTGTTTTTGGTTTGTGACATTTATTTCCTTAGTTCCTCTATGTCTTAGTTTGTATGTGTCCATGTATTTATATGTGTGTGTTTGTATCTGTGGCTATGTGTGGTTGAGAGTGCTTGCCTTGGTTTCATTGTTCGTAGCTGGTGTTGGGATGAAGGGCCTGGGGGGTATCAGCGCTCACCAGGGAGGCAGGCGCTGGCTGATGTCAGCTGGCCAGTGGGCATCATATCACCGTCACGGCCCTGGTCTGGTGCCGCTCAGGTACACGCTCACATTCACCCTGTCCCCAAGACATCCAGCTTCTTTGTCTGCCTGCCTGGCTGTGGTGTGTGTGTTTGTGTATTCTGTGTGCGTTGGAGCCAATCCACTCATTCTAAAATGACCAGAGCAATTATGTTGGCCCTTCCAGTGTAAAAGTTAACAAATTCCAAACAGTTACAGACAAAGCCCCCAGTACAGAACCTTCTCATTTCAGATATGCAGGTGGTTCAAAGTTTCAATTTCACACAAGCCAAAGTCTATTTACTTCCAGTTCTGTGGACTGCTTGTTTTTACAGCATGGAAAATGCATGGCACTCCTTGATATCTATTTGGCTTCAATTAGCAACAGATGCCTCCATGCAGAATGCTAACCCTAATTGTATGTGATGAGCAAAGCTAATCGTCTTAGTGGCCTGACCTTCTTGCAGCTGTGAGAGAAGATGAGGCATTGGGTAACCTATCTCACACACCCTCTCCCTGTCCAAACATATACACACACACGCACGCACGCACGCACGCGCACACACACACACACACACACACACACACACACACACACACACACACACACACACACACACACACACACACACACACACACACACACACACACACACACACAGACACAGACACAGACACACACACACACACCAGCCCATACTCGGCTTCTAGAATGGGTGTGAGGGGTAGGGGGGCACAGGGAGGGGGGTTAGCTTTGGTGACCACAAAATAATTAGCTGCTGTAATTGCATCTCTCTCCCTGTGCCCATACTTTTTTAGGCCTGTTTGGGACAGTGGGAAAGTTTGTTTGTTTTGGTGTCAGAGCAATTTAGAATCAAATCCAGGACATCCGGCACACATGTGGACCCCCAAGCCAAATGGCAGCACCGCAGCCTCCCCTAACCCTGCCTCTCCCATGGCACAGCACCGCTCCAGGGGACAAAGAGCAAACAAGGAGAGAGAGGGGGGCTGAGAGAGGGAGGGGTGAGTGAAGACAACCATTTCACTCAGCAGAGAGAGATGCCTTTTGCCCAACTTTCATAGTATTGCTGCAAGCTCCCATAACTGGATTGTTCGATGTGCAATTAAATAACAATTAAGATTCAGATATTCAGTGTAAACCGATCAGTCACATTTGTGCTGCTGTGTAGTACATCTTGAAAAAAGAGAAATCAGGAAAAATGATTTTCTACAGGGTTGAACATAAAAGAGCTAGACTTGTGTTTAGAGGCAGAAAGCAAGCCAGTGTTAGGCTCACCATCTCCCAATTTTGTATATTTACACAAGACAACGGTTTGCAGATGAGCATGCTCTCCTTATAAATGTGCAAGCTATAGCAAGTAAGCAAACAAACATAAATCACACAACTAGCTGTGCAGCTGTGGTGTGGTCTTTTGGATACCTCAGTGGCTTCCGAATGATAAGGCGTTGTCATACACATTTCACATAGAAGTGGATATGGGTTCAGCAGTCACATTGACCTTCCCAGACAAGAGTAGTTCATCAGAGATCATCAGAGAGCACTTAGATTAACAGATTTGTACTTTCGCCAATGACTAAAGGCCCATAGGAGCTTCTGACCCGAAGTTGAGACATGCCCCACTCAAACAGCCCTCCAGTTGTACACTCCCCACTGGCTGACTCCCGTTAAGCCTTCCTTACTCTGACTACTTGCAGTGCAACACAGTACAGTTGTGCATTCTTAACGCATGTTGAGGGACTCATTCGTGCATGTGGTGGATTTTTAACTCAAGGCTCTCATGTTAAGTGCTTTCCTTCGGGGTAATATGTACCCTCAGCTCACACTGGTCATGAACAAGTGCTCTGGCCACCACAGACAAACACCACTCTGACCAATACTGGTCAAAACCTGACCACACTGGAACCTGTTGCATTTTGACCAATGCTAGTAAAGGAAAATGCCATCACATCACTGCAGCGAGACACATTTTCCTCTGGTAAGGATCCTGAGTGAAGACATTGTGGTCCAGCTATCCCCATAGGAAAACCCCTTTTTGTTTCCAGGTAGAAACCTTTTGGCTTCCAGGTAGAACCCTTTCCACAGAGGGTTCTACATGGAACACAAAATAATTTTACATGGAACCTAGAAGCTTTCTACCTGGAAACAAAAAGTGGTTTTCCTATGGGGATATCCGAATAACACTTTTAGAACTCTTTTTTCTTTGAGTGTATTTTGTTCAACGCTTGAGGGGGGGACAGTTTGCCTCATTGGGTTCAGTCAGCTGGTTGTTTTGTCTTGACTCGCCTCCATTGAAGAGTGCCAAAAAGTTAATTACATGTAGGAGGCTCAGTTTATCTTTGAGCCATACTCTTCCTGTTCCAGACGCACAAATACCCATGCCTGGTTTTCCCAAGCAAGCCTCCTGCTGGTTATCCGACATGTCTATTGCACATCCAAGCCAGAGCGAGGCGGTAAAAAAGCATTGCGTGGCGATGGTTTGTGCTCCCACTATGTGCCGATGATATCATTAGCTGGTACTGTCCTGATCCGCTCCATATGTTTGTGGTAATGCTATTGTACCCAAACTCAATGGTGTGTGGCTCATGAGCTTTCATTTACTGCATGGAGAAAGTCCAGTCTCTTAACCACAAGCCTGTGTAGAAAAAAAACAGAGAATTGGTTTGATTGAAATTAGTAATTCCACTAACTCTTCCCCATGGAGTTCCTGAATGTAGTTGGTTGAATTGAGATATATATGAAAAGATTCAGTTTGATGAAAAGGGTTGCTTTTATTGTACACACATTTGCGTACCAGGAAGTTGATAAACCATGTATCATATTTCTTTGGATTCATTTATATGTTTCTTTCATAGACATTATAATAGTATAGGAAGACATATATCCCTTACCATAGCTGCAGAACTGTAATTAATCAATGCTTATGGGGTGTGTATGTTGAGAAAGTGAAGCTAGGTCTCTGTGTTCTCTTCTCAGTCCTTGACCCTAATGTCAATCTCTTTTTTTGTTGCCAGTGGAATCCGCATTCCCTACGCTGCTCATTCTCTCACTGTTGGGAACGCTCCTACTGGGGCAGGAAAACATTTCTCCTGGGAAGCAGCGGAGAAACGGATGAACGGTAAAGGCTGTCTGCCCGAGCCAGGATACTTGTCATGTTTAAAGAGAGTTGGGTAAGTTGAGCCAAAAGGGTAAGTTGAACCACTCTTGTTTCTAGGAAACCATACACAAAATTAATCATTAGACCAAATATTTAGGAAGAGGTCATCATTTCAAGGAGTCTATGAAGGAATAAACCACATGGAAAAAGTGGTAACATGTTAAAGGAATGTATTCTGTTAGAGGTTTCATGATGCTTGTATCTAAACCAAAGTAGATCATTTTAAGATTGTTGTATACATCAGTTGGGGTCTCTATAAGCTTGTATATGAGGTCCTAAACCTAGCATGAAAGTGCATCCTTGTAGCTGTGTGGGATAATATAGTCAAAATGTTTGCCTTGGTGCAAGTTGAGCCAATGATCATGGGGTAAGTTGAGCCAATGGTTGAGTCAATCGCATGTTGAGCAAAGTGTGTTTTCTTCCCAGGTGTAATTCAAGGCATTATCACTGGAATATGAGGTAACAACAGGCCTGGCTTATGATAAAAGTGTTATTTAAAAAGTACAACGTGTTTGTAAGGTGTTAAGCCTGTGTTAAAAGATGCTTAAATTATTAAAAGACAAAAAAGCGATTGTGATTGTGTTGAATTGTGTTAGGCAAATAAAGATAGACATGGTTTTTAAAAGATAGTAGTAATACTTCATTCAGTACAGACATTTCTAGACCGCTGAACTTACCCTGTCCTGTGGCTCAACTTACCCCATACCCAGGGTAAGTTCTGCCAAGAGACCACCTTTTTTGGACAAGCTATGTTTTCAAAACTGTAATGTTTACATGGATTCTGATTATTTCCAGGGATACACAAAATCGTGAAATATATGTAAATATTTTTGTTAGAAATAATACTATACTTCCCTTGACTGAGTGATGCTGAATGTAAAAATGTCTCAACTTCCCCCACTCTACCCTACTGTATATATTTACTTTGCAGCAGCTGAAGAATAATAAATACACTATATATGGGTCAAAGACGAGACGTCTAAATCTGATGTCCGAAAGCCATTCATTTAACATAAAAAGATAAATATGTACAAATATAATATTAAATCACTCAACTCTTACCATTCTTTTGACCCAGAAATATTTGTGTTGCAAACTATTAACTTAAGGGAGTTATTGAGCTCTAAAGTGTCAAAATGTCCTTCAGTGTAACTCTCCGGGTTAAAATTGTAATGGCAAAAGTGTTTTAAAAATGTAGAAATTCATCCTAAAAATATAAATGAACACCCACGGCATGATTGTGTTAGTGTTTGCAACAATATATATAATAATGGGCGACATACTGTATCTAAAAAATTATTTAAAGCTTGAATAACTTTTGTCCGGACTTTTGCGCTTCATTAATGTCATTCAGTATAGCAAAGGTAAAAAGCCATTTTAAAGCAGTGTGTGACATCACAAAGAAGACCCATTGAAGACCCTCTATCAATGTGATGAGGTGAGTAAATCTCTCTGAAATATTTGATGATTTCACCTTTTCACAATCTAGTAACCTTTGTAACAAAAACGCATGTCCTTCTGTACAACACAGAAAACATACTTTTAATGTTATTATTTCATAAAAAGCTATATTAAATATGAAAATAAAGGATAATCTTTATAGGTCAAGGTCATTACTTTTTCACCAAAGACCCATATACTACCCACCATTGCGACCTGTATGCTCTCGTTGGCTGGTCTTCGCTACATATTCGTCGCTAAACGCACTGGCTTCAGGTCATCTATAAGTCTTTGCTAGGTAAAGCCCCACCTTATCTCAGCTCACTGGTCACCATAGCAACCCCCATCCGAGGCACGCGCTCCAGCAGGTATATTTCACTGGTCATCCCCAAACCCAACATCTCCTTTGGCCGCCTTTCCTTCCAGTTCTCTGCTGCCAATGACTGGAACGAATTGCAAAAATCACTGAAATTGGAGACTTATACCTCCCTCACTAACTTCAAGCATCGTCTGTCAGAGCAGCTTACCGATCGCTGCAGCTGTACACAGCCCATCTGTAAATAGCCCATCCAACTACCTACCTCATCCCCATTTCTGTTTTTTTTTTCCTGCTCTTTTGCACACCAGTATTTCTACTTGCACATCCTCATCTGCACATCTATCACTCCAGTGTTAATTGCTAAATTGTAATTACTTCGCCACTATGGCCTATTTATTGCCTTACCTCCTTACTTCATTTGCACACACTGTATACATATTTTCTATTGTGTTATTGACTGTATGTTTGTTTATCCCATGTGTAACTCTGTGTTGTTGTTTTTGTCGCACTGCTTTGCTTTATCTTGGCCTGGTTGCAGTTGATCTCAACTGGCTTAAATAAAGGTGAAATAAATAAATAAATATAGGTGGCCAAGGAACTGCCTGTTAAATATGCTAATGTATGAAATCCATCATTCAGTATCACACTTTTGTCCTTCAGCACAACAAAGGTTTCATATTATACCACAATGTCACCCATTATGCTGAATGACAGTAGCTTTGTTATCCCATGTTTTTACTAGTTTACAACATTTAATCATGCAATTCATTTTTACTTGTTGTATGAATACTGAATATTATAATTTTAAACTATTTTATGGCATTTTTAGGTATTTCAAGGCACATTATCTTTATGCTGTAGATGCTGTTGTCTAATAAGGAGAGGCCTGCACGGCACAGACAAAAGATTAACGCAGATCCAGTTGCTAGGCAGGAAAGACTAGCCAGAAGAAAAGCAAGATATTGTTTACGTGGTTTCATGCTACTGTCAGCAACAGAATAGGATATAAAGCTGGGTGGATAACACTTAACATTAAGTTGCACTATTACACTGTAGTTAATGTATAACTGATGGATTATATTAGTTAATATAATATTACACACACGCACACACAATTATGGATAAAAAATGGATTTTGAATTGTACTAGTTAATAGCTGCTTTACATTTGGGGCACTTTATGAAAAATCGAGACTACAAGTTTGAATTGAAGTAGTTTGATGGGCATTTTATGTAGCTATTTTGTGTAGGTATCTTGCAATTGCATTTGTGTACCTGCATTGAATAGAAATGTACCAGTTATAGTGTAACAATGCATAACTACAACATTAACTATTATGTAATAATCGTGTAATAATGCAGGTTAATGCAATGTAAAGTGTTGCCGCAGGCTCAAATTATAATAAAGTGATTATTATTAATATTAGCAATGAAATAGTAACAAAACATGTTTGAGAGAGAAAGGGAGAGGGAGTTGATTTTACTTTTAAACTTTGTTTAAGCGTTATCATTGTATAGCCTACTATTATCAGACTACGAATAACATTTCATGGATGTGAATCCTATTTTGTGCCAGTGTCATAACTATAACATTTTGGTTTTTTAGCTATCAGAGAAGAAAGAAGGATGTCATCCACCGATCCATACAATGACACAATCTGATGCTGAAAAAAAAGAGGGAAAAATGTAGATTAAATCATACAAATGAATGTGGTGATGAACATAACTCCGGTATCCACTGAAGGAAACTCTTTTGAGCAGCCCCCTGAACAATTTGTACAAGTACAACATGAACCTGCACCTCCAGAGCTGGAGCAACCATCTGAGGCCTCGACTCCAGAACTTGAGCAATCCCTTGAGCCTCAATCTCAAACACTGGAGCAACCACTTGCTTCCTCCCCTCCAGAAAAAGTGAAAAAGGTATCAAAACGTTGCAAGCGGCTGCAAAAGGAAAAATAATAACTAAAGAGGAAAATTATCCAACTGGAAATGCAACTTAAACAATCACAACAATAATTATTGTTATTGCTGAAGGAATCACATTTAATCAATATTTGTGGGTCGTAGTGATACTTGTCATTCAGGGTAACAAAATATTGTCAAACAGTATAACCCCAGTATTTTATATTTAAATACAATAACTTTGTTTTGATGACTCAGAGAGACAAAAACAAACCTCAAAGGATGAAGTGAAAGATATTTTCATCGATTTTTGCTTTTTTTTCAGTGCAAACCTGGCAAAAATGATATCACTTTATTTTGACTACCACATATTTGATGTGTCACGCCTACAACTCAAAATTTGTTGAAGGTTTGTAAAAAACCTTCAACAAATGTTGAGTTGTAGGCATGACACATCAAATATGTGGTACTCAAAATACAATAATGTCATTTTTCTGGGTAGTTATATTTCTGCCAGTCTAAGCACAGATATATAACCTTGTGACTTTGAAAAATGGGCATAAAATGTAAAAAAAATTCTAAACACTTGTTATACCGGATGATATTTTACCAGGGTACGTTCATATGAATCACAATAAAAATGAATTATTGGCTTTATTCTTGAATGTAACTATTATAAGGGCATAGGTGACACTCCAATTAACATAAAAAACCTTTTAGGGAATTGTAATTGCTGTTTTATTTTTTTGCTACTTTGAAAACCTTACACGTCTTTGACCTATATACAAAAGTATGTGGACACCCCTTCAAATTAGTGTATTTGGCTATTTCAGCCACACCCATTGCTGACAGGTGTGTAAAATAGAACACACAGCCATGCAATCTCCATAGACAAACATTGGCAGTAGAATGGCCTTACTGAAGAGCTCAGTGACTTTCAATGTGGCACCATCATTGGATGCCACTTTTCCAACAAGTCAGTTCGTCAAATTTCTGCCCTGCTAGAGGTGCCCGGTCAACTGTAAGTGCAATCATTATGAAGTGGAAAAGTCTAGGAGCAACAATGGCTCAGCCACGAAGTGGTACACCACACAAGCTCACAGAAAGGGGCCGGCAAATGCTGAAGCGCGTAGTGCATAAAAATCGTCTGTCCTCAGTTGCAACACTCACTGCCGAGTTCCAAGCTGCCTCTGGAAGTAACGTCAGCACAAGAACTGTTCGTTGGGAGCTTCATGAAATGAGTTTCCATGGCCGAGCAGTCTCACACAAGCCTAAGATCATCATGTGCGATGCCAAGTGTCGGCTGGAGTGGAGTAAAGCTGGCCGCCATTGGACTCTGGAGCAGTGGAAACGCGTTCTCTGGAGTGAGGAATCACGCTTCACCATCTGGCAGTCTAATGGACTAATCTGGGTTTGGCAGATGCCAGAAGAACCCTACCTGCCCCAATACATAGTGCCAACTGTAACGTTTGGTGGAAGAGGATTAATGGTCTGGGGCTGTTTTAATGGTTTGGGCTAGGCCACTTAGTTCCTGTGAAGGGAAATCTTAATGCTACAGCATACAATGACATTCTTGACGATTCTGTGCTTTTAACTTTGTGGCAACAATTTTGGGAACGCCCTTTCCTGTTTCAGCATGACAATATGCCCCTGTGCACAAAGAAAGATCCATACAGAAGTGGTTTGTCGCGATTGGTGTTGAAGAACTTGACTGGCCTGCACATGGCCCTGACCTCAATCCCATCAAACATCTTTGGGACGAATTGGAACGTCGAGGCCGTCCTAATCGCCCAACATCAGTGCCCGAACTCACTAATCCTCTTGTGGCTGAATGGAAGCAAGTCCCCGCAGCAATGTTCCAACGTCTAGTGGAAAGCCTTACCAGAAGAGTGGAGGCTGTTATGGAAGCAAAGGGGGGACCAACTCCATGTAGTGTATGTTGTTTTTTTATCTGGTAATTTTTCACTGTGTATGTTTGTCACAGGCTACAGTACGTGATTGGTTTTCATAAAGACTCAAACAGATGCTACATTATAAAGAGATAAGAGCAGTAAGTGAATGGCTTGCCAATTGGGCGGCAGGTAGACTTGTGGTTAGAGTGTTGGGCCGGTAATTGAAAGGTTGCTGGATCAAATCCCAGAGCTGACAAGGTAGAAATCTGTTGTTCTGCCCCTGAACAAGGCAGTTAACCCACTATTCCTAGGCCGTCATTGTAAATAAGAAATTGTTCTTAACTGACTTGCCTAGTTAAATAAAAATAATGCAGACACTGATAAACTGTACCTACTGTATGCAAATGTCATAACTGGTCACCACAATCTTGAAGGGAGATATGCTCTTCTGCTAACTGGAAATGCCATTTTTCTTCCTAAAAAAATCTTCAGTTATTGCTCCTCATGATTGCTATGATTTCCCAAAAATGTAATCTCGACTTCTGGTTGTGTGTAGTTGTGTCTGTGCTCTAGAAATGTCAGTCACATCTAGAGATTAACCCCATCGCTAAACAAGAGCTGATTTAATATTATATAAACACTGTCTGGATGTATCTGATCCACACAGAGTGTGTTGTAAGACCATTCCATTCCATCCAGCCTCTCTCTGTATTCTCATTAAAAATACAAAGGGGGTAAAGAAGAGGCAATAATAAGCAATCTATGTTAAACCTCCTTGTGAATGCAAGAGAGTTACTGTCATTTAATGCTGTTTCAAGTGAAAAGTGCCATTAGAGCAGAATTGAATAAGCTGGGCATGGCCGTGCTGCTCTGTATGATGACATTATGCTAAACTGACCTTTACCGACATATTAAGAGAGCTCCAATGAGAGGAGGAGGATGGGGAAGAGGGGGAGGAGGAGAGGGAATTTACAGCGAATGGAAAATGGCAAATTTGTCATATAGATGAAGTATACACCACTCCCAACCCATGTGCAATAGAGTACATTAATTCTACAAATCAAATGAAAGTGACAACGTGTTATGCTAAGGTTTTGTCAACACACACTGCAAACTATTCATGTCTCCAAAATACACCAGCACCTCAACATTTGGTACACCTCTAATTCCTCCCAAAAGGTCTGCGGTGGTCTCCGATAGGGAGAGAGAAAGGGGGGGAGGTAGAGATAGGCAGAGAGAGATAGAAGAAAGAGAGACAGACAGAGAGAGAACAGAGTGAAATAACAGAGTGGGGTGGTTATTGACTTGAAAGGGTTTGGCCGCTGCAGAGTGCGGGTTTGGTATTGAATTACTGGCCGATCCTACTCCGAGCTCTCTTAGCATGGGGAGCTTTTTCCTCTTCTCCTTTCCTCTACTCTCAATGGCTGCATTGTAAGAAGTTTCTGCAATTTCAACAGTAAAACACTGTATAGTAAAATACCATTACATGTGTTTTACAGCACACTGAGACTTTTCTGTATTTCTAATAGTAAACAGTGTAGAATGCACAGTAAAACATTTTACAGAATTAATTATGGTGCATTAAACCTTTAATGGTTGACTATTTAACCATGTTCATTTGCTCTGATATGCCCTGTAATCATGGCCAGGTTGGAAGCCTTTGTTTAAAGCTCTAGAAGTGCAAGAAATATAAAACACCTAGTATTCATTGATATGCTGTAATATACAAATGCCTAGCAGCCAACCTTTTTGCTCCAATCTCTTGTAATTGCAGTAAAATACTGTAAAAACACATTTTTACAGTTTATTAGTCACTTTTATCATATTGTACTGTTGCATTGCTTTTTATTAATTTACAGGAAGCTGCCATCAAGTTAGTTACCATAAATATCTCAGTAAATGTATTGGCACTATCCAGAGATAGTCAGAGATACATCATAAGATATCTTGTTGTAATTGCAATTATTTTGAAGGTCAGTGTACCCTTAACTACAGCAAAATGTTCAGCAATAGTTACAGAAATGTTTTACTTGCTATGACTGTGATGTTTTAAAAAAATTAATAACCTTGGTTGAATGCACCGAATGCAAGTTGCTGAGGACAATAGCGCCCGCTAAATGACCAAAATGTAAATGTAAATGTAGAATTGAAAACTTGAAAAGAACACTGGGTAAAATGTCACTGGGTTATTACAGTAATATAGTGTAATTGTAATTGGTACTATAAATTAGATTATAGAATCTGACCTGGTACTGTAAATTAGATTACAGTAAAAAAAAAGTACTATAAAATACATTACAGTAGCTGTATTGTAAATAATTACAGTAACTTACTGGTCAATTGCTGCAAACAAAGTTGCTTTCCATTTGACAGGAAATGTTTTACAGTTTACAGACAGGTCTTTTTCTGATGAAAGCGTCTGTTTGGCGGAGTAGGGGGAAAAATAGTGCTTTCGCTGAACATTAACACATTGACAAGAGCATCAGTCAAACAGGCTGGGAGATAGTGGGGCTGAATTAAAGAGATAGGAGTTTGTCATGTCCAATATAGAGGAGGCAGAGGAGCGGAAAAGTGTAAACCTAATACTTCAACACAGACACACTGTACAGTACAGTACAGACAAACAAACACCAATATATGCATACAAAAATACTGATACATATACCATTAGGCTACATACAAGCACGTCTGTTCACACATTTATGCTGTACTATGCTGGCATGTACTGTACAGCGTCCATATTAAGCAAATGTCTTTACACTACCTTATCATCATGTCATCATTACAATGTCATGTCATTATCATAGTAATTATCATGTCTTACTGTTCCAGGGAGAAAGTCATTGATGGGTCAGCTAAACTCATCAGCCAAGGAGAAGCTTTCTCCTTCTCCCCTTGTTAGTGATCCCTCCCAACAGAACAGCCCCGTGAGCATGTTTGCAGTGTTTGCTGTCAGGCAGGGTGTCAGAGGTGTGAGTGTCAGCGCTGACACCACCATATGGTGAAGGAAACACCTCTGATTACGGAGTCAACTACTAGACCTGCTCAAGACCGCCTCAGACAACACATCAAAACACAACAATTTCCTACACAGTCTGGCGAACAGGTCCCTCCTATAGAAACACGAGATTCAAAATGGTCTGTCTTCCTCCTCTCCACCCCTTGGGAGCGTGGGTAATATGAGAGCAGGGTTCCTTGGGCTTGGTAAATGGAGCACCACTGTTACACCAGTAGTGCCACAGCCTTCCTCCATAACATACAATTTCCCCCTCAATTGGTTCCATCAGGCCTGGAACTGGACTAAGATTCAGGGAGGAACAATTTGTTTGAGAGAGAGAGTGTGTGCATGTGTGTGAGTGTGTGTGTGAGTCCATGTGTGCGTATTCATACAGGTGTTCATGAATGCACTATGGCGAACTTCAGGTTAATGAAAAAAAATTAGGTTCCTTGGCGTCCACATCACTAAGGACTTAACATGGTCCACACACACACACACATTCGTGAACAGGGCACGGTAGCACCTCTTCCCCTTCAGGAGGCTGAAAATATTTGGCATGGGCCCTCGGATCCTCAGAAAGCTTTACAGCTGCAGCATCTGATGGCAGCATCACCTCTTGGTAAATGGCAAATGCACCTCACTCGACTGCAAAGCGCTACAGAGGGTGGTGCGGACAGCCCAGCACATCACTGGGGCAAAGCTCCCTGCCATCCAGGACCTCTATATTAGAGGTCGACCGATTATGGTTTTTCACCGCCGATACCGATTATTGGGGGGCCAAAAAAAACAGCTATCGATTAATCGGTCGATTTTTTATATTTATTTGTAATAATGACAATTACAACAAAACTGAATAAACACTTATTTTAACTTAATATAATACATCAATAAAATAAATATAGCCTCAAATAAATAATGAAACATGTTCAATTTGGTTTAAATAATGCAAAAACAAAGTGTTGGAGAAGAAAGTAAAAGTGCAATATGTGCTATGTAAGAAAGCTAACGTTTAAGTTCCTTGCTCAGAACATGAGAACATATGAAAGCTGGTGGTTCCTTTTAACATGAGTCTTCAATATTCCCATGTAAGAAGTTTTAGGTTGTAGTTATTATAGGAATTATAGGACTATTTCTCTCTATACGATTTGTATTTCATATACCTTTGACTATTGGATGTTCTTATAGGCACTTTAGTATTACCAGTGTAACAGTATAGCTTCCGTCCCGCTCCTCGCTCCTACCTGGGCTCGAACCAGGAACACATCGACAACAGCCACCCTCGAAGCAGTGTTACCCATGAAGAGCAAGGGGAACAACCACTCCCAAGTCTCAGAGCGAGTGACGTTTGAAACGCTATTAGCGCGCAACCCCGCTAACTAGCTAGCCATTTCACATCGGTTACACCAGCCTAATCTTGGGAGTTGATATGCTTGAAGTCATAAACAGCGCAATGCTTGAAGCATTGCGAAGAGCTGCTGGCAAAACGCACGAAAGTGCTGTTTGAATGAATGCTTACGAGCGTGCTGCCGCCTACCACCGCTCAGTCAGACTGCTCTATCAAATCATAGTGTAACGGCCGTCAAAGGGAGTAGACCAAGGCGCTGCTCATTTTTAACTTTTATTGAACACGTAAACAAAACAAGAAACGAACGACAGCTTAACAGTTCCATCAGGTACAAAACACTAGACTGAAAACAACCACCCACAAACACAAGCTGAAAAACCTCTACTAAATAGGACCTACAATCAGAGGCAACAAGAAACAGCTGCCTCCAATTGAAGGACAAACAAAAACCCTAAACATAGAAATAGAAAAACTAGACACGGACATAGAAATATACTAACATAGAACATATACCAAAACCCCCGAAACACATAAAACAAACACCCCCTGCCACGCCCTGACCAAACTACAATAACAAACAACCTCTTTTACTGGTCAGGACGTGACACATAGACTTAATTATAATATAATAAACACACAGAAATACGAGCCTTAGGTCATTAATATGGTCTAATCCGGAAACTATCATCTCGAAAACAAAACGTTTTTCCTTTCAGTGAAATATGGAACCGTTCCGTATTTTATCTAACGGGTGGCATCCCTAAGTCTAAATATTCCTGTTACATTGCACAACCTTCAATGTTATGTCATAATTACGTAAAATTCTGGCAAATTAGTTCGCAACGAGCCAGGCGGCCCAAACTGTTGCATATACCCTGACTCTGCGTGCAATGAACGCAAGAGAAGTGACACAATTTCACCTGGTTAATATTGCCTGCTAACCTGGATTTCTTTTAGCTAAATATGCAGGTTTAAAAATATATACTTCTGTGTATTGATTTTAAGAAAGGCATAGATGTTTATGGTTAGGTACAGTCGTGCAACGATTGTGCTTTTTTCACAATGCGCTTTTGTTAAATCATCCCCCGTTTGACGAAGTCGGCTGTCTTTGTTAGGAAGAAATAGTCTTCACAGTTCGCAACGAGCCAGGCGGCCCAAACTGCTGCATATACCCTGACTCTGTTGCAGGAGAAGAGACACATTTTCCCTAGTTAAAAGAAATTCATGTTAGCAGGCAATATTAACTAAATATGCAGGTTTAAAAATATATACTTGTGTATTGATTTTAAGAAAGGAATTGATGTTTATGGTTAGGTACACGTTGGAGCAACGTGTACCTAAGCGATTATATGCAATGCAGGACAGGCTAGATAAACTAGTAATATCATCAACCATCTGTAGTTAATTAGTGATTATGATTGATTGATTGTTTTTTATAAGATAAGTTTAATGCTAGCTAGCAACTTACCTTGGCTTCTTACTGCATTCGCGTAACAGGCAGGCTCCTCGTGGAGTGCAATGTAATCAGGTGGTTAGAGTGTTGGATTAGTTAACCGTAAGGTTGCAAGATTGAATCCCCGAGCTGACAAGGTAAAAATCTGTCATTCTGCCTCTGAACAAGGCAGTTAACCCACCGTTCCTAGGCCATCATTGAAAATAAGAATGTGTTCTTAACTGACTTGCCTAGTTAAATAAAGGTGTAAAAATTAAATAAAAAAAACTGCCAAATTGGCGTCCAAAAATACCGATTTCCGATTGTTATGAAAACTTTAAATCGGCCCTAATTAATCCGATTAATCGGTCGACCTCTACTCTATATCAGGCGATGTCAGAGGAAGGCCAGAAAAATTGCCAAAGACTCCAACCACCCAAGCCATAGACTGTTCACTCTCCTACCGTCCGGCAAACAGCAGCGGAGCATCAGCTCTTGAACCAACAGGCTCCGAGACAGCTTCTATCCCCAATTCATAAGACTGCTAAATAGCCATAAGACTGCTAAAGAGTCAATTAATGGTTACCCGGACTATCTGCACGGACCCTACACACACTGACTATATACTGTCTACACACACTACACACTCACTGCCACACACTACATTGACACTCCCACACAAAACACGACACAACACAAACACACATACAGTACATACACACACACTTTTACACTCATAATTTGCTGTTGCTACTCTGTTCTTTATGGTACTCTTATTATTATCTATCCTGATGCCTAGTTACTTTACCCTGCCTATATGTAAATATTTCTCTCGAATACCTCATACCTCTGCACATTGATCTGGTACTGGTACTCCCCGTATATAGCCATTTTTTTGGTGTCATTTATTTTATTACTCTTGTGTTATTTTATTAAATGTGCATCGTTGGGAAGGGCTCGTAAGCAAGCATTTCACGGTAAAGTCTGCACCTGCTGTATTCGGTGCATGTGACAAATACAATTTATTTAATTTTATCTAAAGGTGTTTCTTTAGATGGTTACATGGTTAAATGACTTCTCTTGTACAAATAATCATCCTCTACTCTTCCTGTTAAAGAGCCTGCCCTCCCTACATCATTAACCGTAGTGTGGTGAGGCATGGATCACTACACAGGTAGGGAAGCAGAGGGGAAAGAGAGCGAGAGAGATCAGGATTGGCAACCAAAGACAGAAACACTCTCTCGCTAACTGCTCATGCAACCAGCATCATTAGCCAATGAAGCCCTCGTAAAAGTGAGTTATGGGCCACGATTGGGGAAGTTCCATATGGCCCAAGTGATCCAGAAAGGCAATGTGTCGCAGAGACCCTCAGAGACCAACAAGTCAGGTTTTACAGGGGCCTCCCTCCCCACCATTAATTGATTTTAATAAGAGAGTGTGCAGGGGCAGAATGGCCTCATTCATTGGGCTGATGGGGCTTTTCTCAGGGCCCACGGTGAGTGAACACTGCAGCACTTACAACTGTTTGTTTGGATTGCCATTAGTGTGTGGCTTTCAGAACTACTTGGTTACTCAGTCACAAACATACTCAATGTCTTGACCGCTCACTCCCTCGCTCACTCAAACATTTTCTTCATTTACTTGCTCAATAATTTCTTCACTCAATCACTGGCCTACTTATTTATACACTCATTTATTCATTCCCCCACTCCCTCTGGTGCACTGGTACAGTAGGCAATATGCCCCTTTTAATCGCTTGGACTCAAGTGGGAAATTATCACAGACAGTACAACAGTACATGTAACTTGAGATTATAACCTCTCTGGCTCCAGGGGCCTGTCTCCTATTGCTCTAAACTGTTTGACAGTTTTGTTGTGGATTTTTGTTTTTTGTTGTTTCATAATCAGCTAAATATTTTCAGCTCACTATTAATCAACTATGATATAACAATGAATATTGAAAACACCTTTATGATATATGGAAGTAAAATCGGGGGCTCTGCTTTAGATAGTGAACTGAGTTTAAAAAATATTTTCAGACATTATGATGAATAAAAAGCACTGGGGTAGGCTACCTCTAACAGTGCTCTCCCCGTACCCTGCCTCCCCTGTCTCCATCACTCTGCAAACACAAAGTGAAAAATCCCCCATTTTGCATATTTTGCCCTCCACTTTGACTGTTCAGCAGTCTAGCAGAACCAGGGGGGGTTCTGTATGGATGGTGGGGAGGGGTTAGAGAGGGAGCTACTGCTGTCACAGCTGCATAATACACTCATTACTCCTGTGCTGCAGAATTACCACTGATGGAAATGGGATTTTGGAAGATATATGGAATGTAATTATTATATATGCATAGCCTCTTTGATTCCAAAATAGAGCTGTTGGAGTGATATTTTGAGGAGTGTGTGTGCGTGTGCATGTGTGAAAGTGTGTGTCCATGTGTGTTGACTGGGTCATAAACATTTTCTGTCTGTGAAAGTCAAACAGTTGACTTGGTCGGACGTACAGTGCATTCAGATTTTTTTTTAGACCCCTTCACTTTTTCCACATTTTGTTACGTTACAGCCTTATTCTAAAATGGATTTAATAGTTTTTTTCCCCTCATCAATCTACACACAACAGGTTTTTTTATTCAGACACTTTACACAGTACTTTGTGGAAGCACCTTTGGCAGCGATTACAGCCTTGAGTCTTCCTGGGTATGAAGCTACAAGCTTGGCACACCTGTATTTGGGGAGTTTCTCCCATTCTTCTCTGCAGATACTCTTAAGATCTGTCAGGTTAGATGGGGAGCGTTGCTGCACAGCTTTTTTCAGGTCTCTCCAGAGATGTTCGATCGGGTTCAAGTCCGGGCTCTGGCTGGGACACTCAAGGACATTCAGAGACTTGTCCTGAAGTCACTCATGCATTGTCTTGGCTGTGTGCTTAGGGTCATTGTCCTGTTGGAAGGCGAACCTTCGCCCCAGTCTGAGGTCCTGAGTGCTCTGGAGCAGGTTTTTATCAAGGATCTCTCTGTACTTTGCTTTGTTCATCTTTCCCTTGATCCTGACTAGTCTTCCAATCCCAAAACATCAATCAATCAATCAAATTTATTTATAAAGCCCTTCTTACATCAGCTGATGTCACAAAGTGTCACGATTCCCACCGACGGTGGCGCCCCCTCCTGCTCTCGTGGCGCTCGGCGGTCGTCGTCACCGGCCTATTAGCTACTACCGATCCCCTTTTGGTTTTCCCTTTTTTTGGTTTTGGGCACCTGTGGCCAATTAGCTATTAGAGGGGGTATTTAGTTTAGCTGGCCCGTCCGTTGTTTGTGCGGGATTCATTTTGTTCATTGACTACGTGACTAGTTGACTACGTGTTGTTCGTCGGCTTTACCTTGTCGCCTATTTGTATTTATTCCCTATGTTTGGGAACCTTTTGTTTATTCTCCAGTGTTATTAAAAACTGCTGCTTCCTGCGCCTCATTCCTCCTACACGACTACCGAAGCCATTACAGAATCCCGCACCAAGAAAAGGCATGGAATCAGCGGGAGCAGCGGGCACTCCTCTTCCCTCGATGGAGGAACGTGTGCTTCACCACACTACGGTCCTACACCGCATCGGATCGGCGATGGACCAGATGATGGAGAGGATGGACCGATGGGAGAGAAGTGTAATCCTCTCTCCACCTCCACCTCCTCCGATACAGCCACCTTCGCCTCCTACTACGTCTGGCTCTGGCGCGCTTCGTTTGGCGCTCCCAAGGGAGTACGATGGGGCGGCGGCGGGGCCAGGGGGCCAGCTTGAGCTGTACCTGGCCACCGTCAGACCTGCTCCCACAGGAGAGGAGAGCGTGAGTGCCCTCGTTTCCTGCCTGACGGGCCGGGCTCTGGAATGGGCTAATGCGGTCTGGAACAGCCCAGACTCGGCGAGGGACCACTACCCAGAGTACACCCGCCGCTTTCGGGCCGTGTTCGACCACCCTTCAGAAGGAAGAGCGGCGGGTGAACGGCTGTTCCACCTCAGGCAGGAGACGAGGAGTGCTCAGGACTTCGCGCTGGAGTTCATGACCTTGGCTGCTGGGGCGGGGTGGAACGACAGGGCCCTCATAGACCACTACCGCTGCAGTCTCCGGGCAGACGTCCGCAGGGAGCTGGCCTGTCGGGACACAGCTCTGTCCCTGGACGAGCTGATAGACATGTCCATACGTCTCGACAATTTGCTGGCTGCCAGCGGGCGTTCGGAGAGGGTCCTGCCCGTTCCACCCCCGTGCACCCCCGCCCCTACCCCTATGGAGGTAGGGGGGGCCGTGCCAAGGGGCACCGGAGGAGGTGGCTCCTCCTGCACCAGCTGTGGTCGGAGAGGACACATGGCCGACCGGTGCTGGTGGAGCCAGTCTGGGAGTCGAGAGGGCAGGCAGAACACTTCTCGGTCACCTCAGGTGAGTCAGCACCAGAGTCACCCAGAACCCCCTGTTGGTCACGTGTTTTTACCTGTTTTGTTTACCACATTTTTTCCCTCTTCCCAGCATAGGGCGCTAGTCGATTCATGCGCAGCTGGGAACTTTATGGATCGTGGACTTGCCATTAACCTGTTATGGCTAGGGGGCAGTATTTTCACGGCCGGATAAAAAACGTACCCGATTTAATCTGATTATTACTCCTGCCCAGAAACTAGAATATGCATATAATTATTAGCTTTGGATAGAAAACACTCCAAAGTTTCTAAAACTGTTTGAATGGTGTCTGTGAGTATAACAGAACTCATTTGGCAGGCCAAAACCTGAGAAGATTCCATGCAGGAAGTGCCCTGTCTGACAATTTCTTGGCCTTCTTGATTATCTCTATCCATTACAGGGGATCTCTGCTGTTACGTGACACTTCCTACGGCTCCCATGGGCTCTCAGAAGGCGGCAAAAACCTGAATCGTGGCTTTGCAGGCTCTGGCTGAAAAAAAGTAGCGCATTTGGATAGTGGCTGGTCACAGTACTGTGAGACTCAGGCGCGTGCACGAGTGGACTCCATGTTTTATCTTTGAACGAAAACCACCGCTCCCGGTCGGAATATTATCGCTTTTTTTACGAGAAAAATGGCATAAAAATTGATTTTAAACAGCGGTTGACATGCTTCGAAGTACGGTAATGGAATATTTAGACGTTTTTTGTCACGAAATGCATCATGCGCGTGACCCTTATTTACACTTCGGATAGCGAACAAAACGCCGCTATTTGGATATAACTATGGATTATTTTGAACCAAACCAACATTTGTTATTGAAGTAGCAGTCCTGGGAGTGCATTCTGACGAAGAACACCAAAGGTAATCAAACTTTTCTAATAGTAAATCTGACTTTGGTGAAGGCTAAACTTGCTGGGTGTCTAAATAGCTAGCCCGTGATGCCGGGCTATGTACTCAGAATATTGCAAAATGTGCTTTCACCGAAAAGCTATTTTAAAATCGAACACCTGGATTGCACAAAGGAGTTCTGTATCTATAATTCTTAAAATAATTGTTATGTTTTTTGTGAACGTTTATTGTGAGTAATTTAGTAAATTCACCGGAAGTGTTCGGTGGGAATGCTAGTTCTGAACGTCACATGCTAATGTAAAAAGCTGTTTTTTGATATAAATATGAACTTGATTGAACAAAACATGCATGTATTGTATAACATAATGTCCTAGGGTTGTCATCTGATGAAGATCATCAAAGGTTAGTGCTGCATTTAGCTGTGGTTTTGTTTTTTGTGACATTATATGCAAGCTTGAAAAATGGGTGTCTGATTATTTCTGGCTGGGTACTCTGCTGACATAATCTAATGTTTTGCTTTCGCTGTAAAGCCTTTTTGAAATCGGACAGTGTGGTTAGATAAAGGAGAGTCTTGTCTTTAAAATGCTGTTAAATAGTCATATGTTTGAAAAAAGGAAGTTTTTGTATTTTTGAGGAATTTGTAATTCGCGCCACGCCTATCATTGGATATTGGAGCAGGTGTTCCGCTAGCGGAACGTCTAGATGTAAGAGGTTATAAAGCTGGGCATTCCGCGGGTGCCGTTAGATTCCCCCTTCCCCGTGCACTCCCTAGATATCCCACCATTAGGGTCAGGGCTAGTCAGGGAGTCTACGGTGCCACTGGACATGGTATCGCAGGGGAATCATAAGGAACGCATTCGTTTTTTCCTTATTGATTCGCCTGCGTTTCCGGTGGTGCTGGGGGTCCCCTGGCTGGCTGGTCACAATCCCCGTATTTCGTGGAAACAGGGGGTTCTCCACGGGTGGTCAGAGGAGTGTTCAGGGAGGTGTCTAGGAGTTTCCATAGGTGCCACGTCGGAGGAAAGTCCAGACCAGGTGTCCACCGTGCGCATTCCCCCTGAATACGCCGATTTGGCGATCGCTTTTTGTAAAAAGAGGGCGACTAAATTACCACCTCATCGACAGGGGGATTGTGCGATAGATCTCCAGGTTAACACTGCGCTTCCCAGTAGTCACGTGTACCCCTTGTCACAGGAGGAGACGGCAGCTATGGAGACATATGTCACGGAATCCCTGGGACAGGGGTACATTCGGCCCTCCATCTCACCCGCTTCATCGAGTTTCTTTTTTGTGAAGAAAAAGGAGGGAGGTCTGCGTCCGTGCATTGATTACTGAGGTCTAAACGCTATCACGGTGGGGTTTAGTTACCCACTACCTCTCATCGCTACGGCGGTGGAATCATTTCACGGAGCACAGTTCTTCACAAAACTGGATCAAGGAGCGCGTATAATCTGGTGCGTATCAAGAAGGGAGACGAGTGGAAAACTGCCTTTAGTACCACATCAGGCCATTATGAGTACCTCGTCATGCCGTATGGGTGTGTCCCTGGTGGGTGTGTCCCTGGTGCACCAGGGACACGCATGTGTCCCTGGTGCGCAAGGTGCTTGGTAGACTGCTGGAGCATGACCTATACGTTAAGGCTGAGAAGTGTGAGTTTTCCAAACGAGCCGTCTCCTTTCTGGGTTATCGCATTTCCACCACGGTGGTGGTGATGGAGTGTGACCGCGTTAAGGCCGTGCGTAATTGGCCGACTCCAACCACGGTGAAGGAGGTGCAGCGGTTCTTAGGCTTTGCCAATTACTACCGGAGGTTTATCCGGGGTTTTGGCCAGGTAGCGGATCCCATTACCTCACTGCTGAAGGGGGGGCCGGTGCGTTTGCGATGGTCGTCGGAGGCGGACGGAGCCTTCAAGAAGTTGAAGACGCTGTTCACCTGACGCACCCGTGTTGGCGCACCCGGACCCGTCTTTAGCGTTCATAGTGGAGGTGGACGCATCCGAGGCTGGGGTGGGTGCCGTGCTATCACAGCGCTCGGGTACGCCATCGAAACTCCGCCCCTGCACCTTCTTTTCGAAGAAGCTCAGTTCGGCGGAGGGTAACTACGATGTGGGGGACAGGGAGTTGCTAGCGGTGGTCAAAGCCCTGAGGGTGTGGCGGCACTGGCTTGAGTACATCCGGGCAGCGAGGAGACTGAATCCACGTCAGGCGAGGTGGGCCATGTTCTTCGCCCGGTTTAGGTTTATCATCTCCTATAGACCGGGTTCCCTGAATACTAAAGCCGACGCGCTGTCCCGTCTCTATGACACGGAGGACCGGCCCATCGATCCAACTCCCATCATTCCAGCGTCTAGGCTGGTGGCACCAGTGGTATGGGAGGTGGACGCGGACATCGAGCGGGCATTGGTGTTGGAACCTGCGCCTGCGCAGGTGCCCGTGGGGCGCATGTATGTGCTGCTCGGTGTTCGTGATCGTTTGATTCGGTGGGCGCACACACTACCTACTGCGGGTCCTCCTGGTGAGGCGAGGACAGTGCGGAGTCTAAGGGGGAAGTACTGGTGGCCCACCTTGGCTAAGGACGTGAGGTCCTATGTCTCTTCCTGTTCGGGGTGTGCCCAGAGTAAGGCTCCTAGGCACCTACCGAGAGGGAAGTTACAGCCCCTCCCCATTCCACAACGACCATGGTCGCACCTGTCCATCGACTTCTTGACAGATCTTCCCCCCTCTCAGGGGAACACGGCGATTCTGGTGGTTGTGGATCGGTTCTCTAAGTCTTGCCGTCTCCTCCCATTGCCCGGTCTCCCTACGGCCCTGCAGACTGCGGAGGCCCTATTTACCCACGTCTTCCGGCACTACGGGGTGCCGGAGGACATTGTCTCTGATCGAGGTTCCCAGTTCACATCCAGGGTCTGGAGAGCGTTTATGGAGCGGCTGGGGGTCTCGGTCAGTTTGACCTCCGGTTATCACCCCGAGAGCAATGGGCAGGCGGAGAGGGTGAACCAGGAGGTGGGCAGGTTCCTGAGGTCGTATTGCCAGGACCGGCCAGGGGAGTGGGCGAGGTATATTCCCTGGGCTGAATTAGCCCAGAACTCACTTCGCCACTCCTCTACTAACATATCACCTTTTCAGTGTGTGTTAGGTTACCAGCCGGTCCTGGCACCATGGCACCGGAGCCAGACCGAGGCTCCTGCGGCGGAGGACTGGGTCCAGCACTCCAAAGAGACCTGGAGAGCCGTCCAGGAATCACTAAAGGTGCACGGCAGAAGAGGAGTGCTGACCGCCACCGCAGTGAGGCGCCCGTGTTCGCACCGGGAGACAGGGTCTGGCTCTCGACCCGGAACCTGCCCCTCCGCGTGCCCTGCCGGAAGCTGGGGCCGCAGTGTGTGGGGCCCTTCAAAGTCCTGAGGAGGATAAAGGAGGTGTGTTATCGGTTGCAACTCCCTTCGTATTACCGTATTAACCCCTCGTTTCATGTGTCTCTCCTCAGGCCGGTGGTAGCTGGTCCCCTTCAAGAAGATGAGGTGCCGGAGGTCCCTCCGCCCCCTCTGGACATCGGGGGGTCCCCGGCGTACAGCATATGGGCCATTCTGGACTCGAGACGCCGGGCGAGGGGCCTGCAGTACCTCGTGGACTGTGAGGGGTACGGCCCGGAGGAGAGGTGCTGGGTGCCAGCGGAGGACGTCCTGGACCCATCTATGTTGAGGGATTTCCACCACCTCCGTCCGGATCACCCTGCGCCTCTCCCTCCGGGTCGACCTCGAGGCCGGTGTCGTCGCTCTGCGGGAGCCGCGCGTCAGGAGGGAGGTACTGTCATGATTCCCACCGACGGTGGCGCCCCCTCCTGCTCGGGTAGCGCTCGGCGGTCGTCGTCACCGGCCTATTAGCTACTACCGATCCCCTTTTGGTTTTCCCTTTTTTTGGTTTTGGGCACCTGTGGCCAATTAGTTATTAGAGGGGGTATTTAGTTTAGCTGGCCCGTCCGTTGTTTGTGCGGGATTAATTTTGTTCATTGACGACGAGTTGTTCGTCGGCTTTACCTTGTCGCCTATTTGTATTTATTCCCTATGTTTGGGAACCTTTTGTTTATTCTCCAGTGTTATTAAAAACACCATTCCCTGTGTTCGCTGCTTCCTGCGCCTCATTCCTCCTACACGACTACCGAAGCCATTACACAAAGTGTTGTACAGAAACCCAGCCTAAAACCCTAAACAGCAAGCAATGCAGGTATAGAAGCACTGTGGCTAGGAAAAACTCCCTAGAAAGGCCAGAACCTAGGAAGAAACCTAGAGAGGAACCAGGCTTTGAGGGGTGGCAAGTCCTCTCTGGCTGTGCTTGGTGGAGATTATAACAGAACATGGCCAAGATTTTAAAATGTTCATAGATGACCAGCAGGGTCAAATAATAATAATCACAGTGGTTGTAGAGGGTTCAACAGGTCAACACCTCAGGAGTAAATGTCAGTTGGCTTTTCATAGCCGATCATTCAGAGTATCTCTACCGCTCCTGCTGTCTCTAGAGAGTTGAAAACAGCAGGTCTGGGACAGGTAGCGCGTCTGGTGAACAGGTCAGGGCTTCATAGCCGCAGACAGAACAGTTGAAACTGGAGCAGCAGCACGACCAGGTGGACTGGGGACAGCAAAGAGTCATCATGACAGGTAGTCCAGAGGCATGGTCCTAGGGCTCAGGTCCTCCGAGAGAGAGAAAGAAAGAAAGAAAGAGAAAGAAAGAGAGAGAATTAGAGAGAGCATACTTAAATTCACACAGGACTCCGGATAAGACAGGAGAAATACTCCAGATATAACAGACTGACCATAGCCCCCCGACACATAAACTATTACATCATAAATACTGGAGGCTGAGACAGGAGGGGTCGGGAGACATTCCCATAGCATGATGCTGCCGCCACCATGCTTCACCATAGGGATGGTACCAGGTTTCGTCCAGATGTGACACTTGGCATTCAGGTCAAAGAGTTCATTCTTGGTTTCATAAGATTAGAGAATGTTATTTCTCATGGATTTGCATCCTTTAGGTGCCTTTTGGCAAACTCCAAGCGGGATGTCATGTGCCTTTTACTGAGGAGTTGCTCTACCATAAAGGCCTAATTGGTGGAGTGGTGCAGAGATGGTTGTCCTTCTGGAAGGTTATCCCATCTTCACAGAGGAACTCTGGAGCTCTGTCAGAGTGACCATCTGGTTATTGGTCACCTCCCTGTCCAAAGCCATTCTCTTCTGATTGCTCTGTTTGGCCTGGCGGCAGCCAGCTCTAGGAAGAGTCCATTTAAGAATGATGGAGGCCACTGTGTTCTTGGGGACCTTCAATGCTGCAGACATTTTTTGGTACCCTTCCCCAGATCTGTACCTCAACACAATCCTGTATCGGAGCTCTGCAGACAATTCCTTCGCCCTCATGGCTTGCTTTTTGCTCTGACATGCACGTCAACTGTGTGACCTTATATAGACAGGTGTTCGCCTTTCCAAATCATGTCCAATCAACTGAATTTATTACAAGTGGACTCCAATCAAGTTGTAGAAATATCTCAAGGATGATGGAAACAGGATGCACATGAGCTCAATTTCGAGTCTCATAGCAAAGGGTCTGAATACCTATGTAAATAAGGTATTTCTGTTTTAGTTTTTTTATGAATTGGCAAAAATGTCAAAATAACTGTTTTCACTTTGTCTGTATGGGGTGTTGTGTGTAGATTTATTTATTTAATCAATTTTAGAATAAGGCTGTAACGTAACAAAATGTGGAAAATGTCAAGGGGTCTGAATACCTTTAGAATGCACTGTAGTTATCAAATCATATATAAAAAAATTGTCTAGATACCGTATGTCTCCTCACCCCAGAGTTTACAGCCATTACAGCTGTGGATAATTTTGAATAAGATTCTACCAACTTTGCACAACTCTTAGGGAAACATACTGTCACGTCCTGACCATAGAAAGCTGTTATTTTCTATGGTAGAGTAGGTCAGGGCGTGACAGGTTTTTTTTCTAGTTTAGATTTTCTATTTTGTTATGTTCTAGTTTTGTATTTCTATGTTGGGCTTTGTTTGGGATGATCTCCAATTAGAGGCAGCTGGTCATCGTTGTCTCTAATTGGAGATCATACTTAAGTAGGTGTTTTTCCCACCTGGGTTTGTGGGAGATTGATTTTGAGTAAGTGTATGTTGTAACTCTTCGTCACGGTTTGTTGTTTTTGTTCATTCAGTTTATTTGTATGTATTGCATAGTTTCACAGTTTAATAAAGAAAATGTGGAACGATACACACGCTGCGCTTTGGTCCGCTCCTTCATCCTACGACAAGCGTGACACATACTATATATCCATTGTTTTTGTCAAAATTTCTCAAGCTCAGTACATTTAGTTGGAAATCATTGATGGACAGCAATATTAAAACATTGTCTCAGATGATTTTTAAGCAAAGTTAAATCAGGACTGAGACTGGACCATTCAGGAACACTCACCACCTCACCATTCTGGTGTGTCTTTGGCATTAACATTTGTGTAATTGTCCCACTGAAAAATATAACTGAAATTAAAATAATCCCAGGTTTAGGTTTTCAGAAGAATGAGGTGGGGTTTCCTCTAACTTTTACCTGAACTATGCTCATTTAATCTTTCTTTTGATCCAAACTCCCTAGTCCTTGAAGATGACAAGCATACCCATAACATGATGCTGCCACCACAATACTTCAAAACACAATCAAGGCATCTTGTTTTATTTTTTACTAATTCATTTGGAAAATGTTCTATAATTTTATTTCACTTTGAAAATGTGGAGTAGGACGTGTAGCAAATATTCAGGGCTCTATTCAATCCGAAATGCAGGGTTACAGAGTGATTGAAATTAAAAGGCGTAGCAAAGACTGCATTCACGGTAAATGCTGCATATGTCAACTCTCATTCACGGTAAATGCTGCTAAAGCCAACTCCTCCTTTGGTCATCTCTCCTTCCAGTTCTCTGCTGCCAATGACTGGAACGAACTACAAAAATCTCTGAAACTGGAAACACTTATCTCCCTCACTAGCTTTAAGCACCAGCTGTCAGAGCAGCTCACAGATCACTGCACCTGTACATAGCCCATCTATAATTTAGCCCAAACTACTACCTCTTCCCCTACTGTATTTATTTATTTTATTTATTTTATTTATTTTGCTCCTTTGCACCATATTATTTATATTTTAACTTTGAACTTTCTTCAAACTACAAATCTACCATTCCAGTGTTTTTCTTGCTATACTTTATTTACTTTGCCACCATGGCATTTTTTTTGCCTTTACCTCCCTTATCTCACATCATTTGCTCACATTGTATATAGTCTTATTTTTTTTCTTTTTTTTTTTCTTTTTACTACTACATCATTGATTGTATGTTGTTTTACTCCATGTGTAACTCAGTGTTTTTGTATGTTGTCGAACTGCTTTGCTTTATCTTGGCCAGGTTGCAATTGTAAATGAGAACTTGTTCTCAACTTGCCTACCTGGTTAAATAAAGGTGAAAAAAAAATGTCGGCTCAACCGTAAATTACCTTTATATTTCTATTGCAGAATTTGTAAAGCTTCAGCTTTACAGACTGAATAGAACCCTACATCTCAACAAAATGTGAAGACTGTGCAAGGGGTGTATCGATTTTTCACTAGGCACTCTATATATTTCTACACAT
Organism: Salmo salar; assembly: GCF_965601325.2. Taxonomy (NCBI): domain Eukaryota; kingdom Metazoa; phylum Chordata; class Actinopteri; order Salmoniformes; family Salmonidae; genus Salmo; species Salmo salar. Next base: position 20,692,554 of record NC_138314.1, on the reverse strand, counting down.
TTGCAGTTCATTCTCTTTAAAACAGTTTTATTTCCTATAGCAGTTGAAATGTTATTACATTGTGGTAGTTGGTGTATATGATGCCTTGGTATTAAAGTTCAATTTGATTTCTGTATGTTTTTATAGCTATATGATTGGAGCAGACAACCAAGTCTGAGCTATATGAGCCAGTATGTATGGTTTTCAGTGCATGGCTGGGTGGGGCCGGGGCCGGGGCCGGGGCCGGGGGGGCGGCATGGGGCCTCTGTTGGAGGTTTTCTTTGGAAAGCACCTGGGTGTGAAAATAGGCCCCCACAGTCTGGCCTGAGACAGTGTAAAAACACAGCCTCCAGTTGGGCTGGCCAGGCTGGACTGGACCTCTCCAAACAGAAAGCATGAGTCAGGCCCAGGAACACTTTCTCCCTTCAGGGAAAACCAGCAGGATGGGGCCTGGAAAATGTACATGCAATATGAATAGTGTAGAGTACTAAGGTTACAATAATCAAAGCATATGTAAAGACTGAGTAGGTTATGTTCTTATATTTATAGGCCTACCGTATGTACAGTATTTCAACAAGGTTACAATTGGGAAATTTTTTCAAACCAATATTTGCTCCTTTAAATGCATACCCTGTAGGCATTATCAACAAATGTTTGGAACATATTTTTTTGTCATATGGTATGTTTCATGCACATGCTCGAGTCTTTAGCTCTTAATAGTGAAGAAATCTTCCAAACTGCTCTAGGACATGATTGCTGCCTGTCACGATGCTAGAAGATGGCAATATGCCAGAAATATATGGGAAACGTTCCCTACTTTTCTCAAAGTGAAAATGTAAATGTTTTTCTCAACAAAATGTGCACGGGTGTGAGGCCTAGCCTTTGCAGCCATCCCTTTGTCTGTGTCTGGCTGAGTGGATTACTTTATTAAGGCACTCAGGTGTCTGAGCTCTGTGGAGAGCAAGACTTTTTCCCTCATCTCCGGTCTGCGTGAGTGGAGAGGCAGAGGCCTCACTCTCCACTGTGGAATATTTATCTTTCCAGCTGGTGAGAGGGATTAAATCACCATCACGCAGAGAGAGAGAGAGAGAGAGAAAGAGAGAGAGAGAGAGAGAGAGAGAGAGAGAGAGAGAGAGAGAGAGAGAGAGAGAGAGAGAGAGAGAGAGAGAGAGAGAGAGAGAGACAGACCATGGTATTGAAGAGTTTGTTTTGTTTTTCCTACTTCTCCTATTGCTCTCCCACATACATAAACACCCCCCCCCCAACACACACACACACCCTAATTAACTGCTTGATACTTCAAGGGAAATGTATTTCAAAGACAAAAAGCATATGTTCACGCAAATGTCGTGAGAAATCATTTAATGCCCAGAGACAAATTTGTAAAAATCGCATGATCTCAGATCCTCCTGTTAGTTTGAATCAAGTCTAAATATCTGTGCATTTCCCACACACAGGACACCTGCTGTTAGGTGTAGGAGTCATGGTGGGGGTGGCTCAAAGTCACTCTGATAGATTTTCATTGATGATTATGTGTTGGCCTTGCTGTATCTGTAAACAACTGCTTCACTGTGGCTAGGAAGAAGCCATTAAATAAGGGATGCATGAATGAACAAACACAAAATATCTATGGAAGGAATAAAGCTAACATGTCCCAGACACCCCTTCCCCTCCTCCAACAAACTAATACTATACACAAAAAGGACCAAAAGTATTTTTTACTGGGGTCCTCATTTCTCCTTCCATGCAGTGCACTACTCCATTAATCTCTTTGGGCATTACAAGTAATTATAATCAGCCTAAAGTAAGAAATAAGGGCATAAAACACCAATAAAGCAGTGAAATAACATCAAAGACAGCCCCAATGAAATGTGATGCTGGAGTATTTACATTGTGATGCTGAATGGATGGCAGCTGTGTGTGTGTGTGGGGTTGGGTATGTGGAGTGCAATCTAAGTGGGGAGCTGAAGTCATGGAAATTTCCCTCCATAAAAATGAGGCATGACAATGGATTTGGAGCATCAAGGTCCCCGGGATTATGGGGATCACATAAATCCCCCAGTGCTGTAATTTCAGAAAACCACATCAAGCTCCATGTTAAGGGTTAATAATCCAGTTCCCCACCTCTCAGATCACTGTACACCCAGACCCAAATCCCTGACATTAACACATACACACAGACTTATGAAACACACACACACACACACACACACACACACACACACACACACACCACACACACACACACACACACACACACACACACACACACACACACACACACACAGAAAAATCTGAGTGGACACAGAGATGTGAGGATGGCTGGGGAAGTTGGAGAATTTTGTATTTTCAAACACCTGAAAATACTTATTTTCTGCATATCTAAGCCTACCTCTTGATCTGTCTCTATCCTCCTGACTGGTGTTTCTATTTATTTTTTTTTACAAAATATGCTTCTCTGTATCTCTGCTAAAATCTGGGTAAATGATTGAAAGGAATGTGAGTCTTATTCAGTACATTTAGTTATTACTTGCTACCAACCTTGCCAGCAGGCATGCCAGCTAAGAAAGTTAGACAAGCTCGCTACTTGAACTTGATTGATAGCCTGAAATGGTTTCTTGGTAGCTAGCAATGAAGTTGGGAGATTGGGAACCTATTCAGGCTATCTAAAAGCCAACTTCATAAAATTGCCATGTGGCTAGTAGTATTACAGAGAAAGAACAACACATTTTTTGACCCAAAGAGGACTAACCTGAGAGGGCACGTGCCCCTTATGGGCATGATGCCTCTGCACACACCAATACATAAACAAATTCCAAACACATGCTCTAACATAAATGCACCCAAATGGAAACACACACGCAGAGAGACAGGCAGAGGTACAGAGAGATATACACAGAGAGGGAACTGTGTTCTCAGGTCTGTCACGACCCTGTGTGACGGTCTGACATCATGGCTGTGTTATGATTGTTGGCAGTGTGCCATGTAGTAGGCAGGGAGATGGCTTGGCCCTGCCGCTGCATCATTTGGAGCTCTGGGGTGGATGAGAGGAGGACCTTATTGAGGGAGTCTGAAACCGATCGATGAACAACAGCCAGATGAAGCTACCCACAGTGTTTTGGCCACAGGAAAAGGGAAATTGTGACTCTGCATGAGCATATGGGCTCCTGAGAATTTGTTCTTAACTGACTTGCTTAGTTTAAAAAAAATGTCTATGTGTTTGTACCTTTCAGAGCATGTGCTCCACTAACTCATCTTATTGCTGTTATAAAGATAGAGACTTAGTCTAAGCATAATGTTTTTTAGTGAGCCATACACTTTTAGCAATATAAATTATTAAATGCACAGTCAACTGTTGCCCACCATAAATACAGTACAGACATAGCCAACTGTCTCCGCCTCCTGTAAATTCACCACAGGCTGAACAGTCTGCCGTACAGTACACAGACAGACACTGTTGCAATAGAGAGAGGGGGGTATTACTTTATGAATCTCAACTTGGGAAATTGTTTTATCACAGCATACATAATCAATAACGTAAAGGACAGGACACAACAATGATAGACACATGATAAAAACAACACATTAAGAAAAAAGGAAAGAGTAAGATGCTGTTCTTCTATCCTACTCTGGAGGCAAAACAAGCAACAACAACATTCAAATCAGAATACGTCATAAAACAGTTCATCAATTACACTCATTAAAATGGCTCATGGCTGTGGGTAACAATGACTGTGTGAACCTTTCTGTGGAACTTCTCTGCAGGATGAACCTGCTACTGAAGATGCTGCTGTGTTCTATCATACTGCTGTGTGTTTTTGCTCGCAGCCTTTTTATGATCATGTCCTGCGTAGATTCCAGGCTGCAGCCAATTGTAGTGCTGGCTTTCATGATGATTTTATCCAGCTTGTTTAAGTCCTCCATGGCTAAACTCCCTGGCATAACTCACTACACTCGCCACGACATTGCTGTAGAACTCGCAAAGCATTTTGTCACAGACATTAAAAGATCTAAGCCTCCTTAAAAAGTATAGTCTGGATTGGGCTTTTCTGTTAACACGATGGGAGTTCTCCTTCCAGTTCTGTTTGTTGTCCACTATTACCCCCAAGTACTTAGACGAGTTAAGAGTACTAATCTCTTCACCATTAATAACAAGTAGATTAAAAACATATTTCTATTTACCACTAGCTCCTTGGTCTTCAGTACATTCAGGTCCAAGTAATTGGCCTCACACCATTTCACAAAGGACTGTTGTTTCCCTGTGATTATTTTTTAACCTTTATTTAACTAGGCAAGTCAGTTAAGAACAAATTCTTATTTTCAATGACGGCCTAGGAACAGTATGTTAACTGCCTTGTTCAGGGACAGAACAACAGATTTTCACCTTGTCAGCTCGGGGATTTGATCTTGCAACCTTTCGGTTACTGGTCCAATGCTTTAACCACTAGGCTGTGATGAGCATCATCTCCTCTCATGACACAGTTCACTATAACAGAGTCATCAGAGAATTTATGTAAGTGGCTCAGTTCATTGAGTACATTTACATTCACACCAATAATTCGATATTAAACTGATTATGGCAGTTGACCGAGTATTGTCATGTAAACATAATCATACGGTAATTATAAATCCTGGTTTTCTGAGCAATCTTTCAAATGATTAGAACATCAGTTACAGCAGTGTATTAGATCTGCACATGTGCTAGCATGAGCAGTGCAAGCTTCTTTCTTTTGTTCGAGGGAAGTATTCATCTTAGAAATGGTTTTCACATTCAAACTTCGTATGTTCCAACAGAAATACCATGGTCACTGTGGTAGAACGATTATTTGGATTGTCGATTTTCAGCATTTATCCATGTCCCATCAGGTAGCCTGATTTCAGATGTGTCCATGTAAACAGGATTATTAGGGAAATTGTTTTTCTTGCAAAGCATGTAAACGTTGAAATCAAACTATTATATTAATATGACTATTCATAATAATCTTATTATTGTATGCATGTAACCGTACTCATTGTTGGTTGTAAAGTAATTTGTGTACACACGAAAGGTGACAGGACTGTCCCCTGCGGGACTTGTCATGGCTTGTGAGGTCAAAGCCACTGGTCAAAGTCCTTTAACGCCGTCCCTCCAGCTGTCTTTGAGATGGGCATCATGCAGGATGTTTTCCATTTAGTGGGATTATCTGATGGTATTAGGGACAAGTTGAAAATATGCTGCAGTATGAATGCCAGTTGATTAGCACATACAGTACCTTGAGTACTCTGGCTTTAACCCCATCAGGCCCTGCTGACTTACTGGGACGGATCCTCTTCAGCTGCTTCACCACTTATTCCTCCCAGATGCTCATGGACTCAGTGCTTCCCAGATCAGAGTCCAGCACCTCCCCAAATGATGTTGCTCTGCTGAGAAATCATACATATCGAATCTGGTAAAAACGGGTTAAACTCTGTAGTCGCCCCCTGGTGCTGTAGCCTGTTATCTTCTTCGTCCCATCCCATACCACTTTCATGTTTTTCGCTTGCAGCTTGCATTTTACCTTCAGTTTGTATTTGTGTTTGCCTTTTCTGATCAGCCCTTTGGTCTCCTTCTGTACTACTCTCAACTAATCCCTATTTCCTGTACTACTCTCAACTAATCCCTATTGTCAGTTCAGATGTTAACATAGACTGTTATGCATTCAGAGAGACCATTAAGATCTTCCCCTCAGTCGTCTATAAATACATTTCAATCCGTACCTTCAAAGCAGCTCTGTAGTGCCTCCTCAGCTTCAGGTGTCCATTCATGAACCACCGCCTGAGTGACGCGTTGCCTCTGGACCACTGGGTGGTTCTTTGGTAGCAGCTTGACGAGGTTGTGTTCAGACTGTCCCAGCGGAGGCGGAGCAGTCGAGCAGTAGGCATCTTCCACATTACAGTAGAGAAGGTCAATGGTCTTGTCAAGACCAGTTGGAACTTTAACATATTGCTTGAAGGTAGAAAGGGTCGTGGTCAGCGAGCAGTGGTTGAAATCTCCAGAGATAGTGACCGTCGACTTGGATGATCAATTGAATAGATCTGTGGTGACTATGGATAGTGTCTGTGGTCAGTTTGCGGAAGGCGAAATGTAAAGAACAATCACTGTCACGTTAGAGAACTCTCTAGGTAAATAGTATGGCCGGCAGCCTATTGCTAACAGCTCCACACGAGGGGAACAAATCCTCTCATTCACCGAGATATGGTTGATGTGGCACCATTGATTGTTTACATACAGACAGACGCCTCCACCCTTACTTTTTCTGTAAAGTTCCCAGCTCCTTTCCGATCTAACAATCGTGAAATCATCCATCCCCACATGGGAATCTGGTAAGACCTCCATTAACCATGTTTCAGTGAATTATAACAGGCTCATTTGCAGATGTATTCTCATAAACACTGAGTGTACAAAACATTAGGAACCCTTGCTCTTTCCATGACATAGACTGACCAGGTGAATCCAGGTGAAAGCTATGAGCTCTTATTGATGTCACTTGTTAAGTCCACTTCAATCAGTATAGATAAAGGGGAGGAGACAGGTTAAAGAAGGATTTTTAAGCCTTGAGACAATTGAGAGATTGATTGTGTATGTGTGCCATTCAGAGGGTGAATGAGTAAGACAAAATATTTAAGTGCCTTTGAATGGGGTATGGTAGTAGGTAACAGGCGCACCAGTTTGAGTGTGTCAAGAACTGCAAAGCTGCTGGGCTTTTCACTCTCAACAGTTTTCCATGTGTATCAAGAACGGTCCCCCACCCAAAGGACATCAGCCAACTTGACACAACTGTGGGAAGCTTTGGAGCCAACATGGGCCAGCGTCCCTGTGGAATGCTTTCGACACCTAGTACAGACCATGCTCCAACAAATTGCGGCTGTTCTGAGGGCAAAAGGGGTTGCAAATCAATATTAAGAAGGTGATCCTAATGTTTTGTTGATGCCACTAGCTTCTCCATCTTGTTAGCAAGCGAGCGAACGTTGCCCATGATGATAGATGGAAGATAGGGCTTATTTCTTCTCTTGTTTCGTAGTCGTACACCTCCCCTGCACCCCCTTTTCCTTCGTTTCATTTCAAGGTACAGCTCTAACTGCAGTTAGCTAATTTTACTTGGCTATAGGGCATGGAGTTAATCCCGGCTGCATGTTATCATAGTTTCTGCCCTATCTGTTTGGTACCCTCCACAGTCTCTAAACTCACTGTGGCTAGCTAGCAGCAGAGTTAACAACAGCTTCCAGTACTTCATCTATTTCATCCTCCTGGGAGAGGAGAACAACCAGGAAGGGTTCCTACTTAACTTCTTATGGATACGTGGGATGGTAGCGTCACACCTGGCCAACATCCAGTGAAATGGCAGAGCGCCAAATTCAAATTAAATTACTATAAATATTCAACTTTAATGAAATCACAAGTGCAATATATCAAAATAAAGCTTAACTTGTTGTTAATCCAGCCAAGATGTCAGATTTCAAAAAGGCTTTACGGCGAAAGCAAACCATGCGATTATCTGAGGACAGCGTCCAGCACACAAATGCATAACAAATCATCTTCAACCAGGGAGTTGCGACACGAAAGTCAGAAATAGCGATATAATATATGCCTTACCTTTGAAGATCTTCTTCTGTTGGCACTCCAAAATGTCCCAGTTACATTGCAAATGGTCTTTTTGTTCGATAAATTCCTTCTTTATATCCATAAAAACTCAGTTTAGCTGTCACGTTTCAGTTAATAATCCACTCGGTTCCCTCCTTCAAAATGCATACAAAATCAATCCCAAACGTTACCAATAAACTTATCCAAGCAAGTCAATCAACGTTTATAATCAAACCTTAGGTACCCTAATACGCAAATAAACAATAAAATTTAAGACGGAGAATCGTTATTGTCTTTACCGGAGATAAACAAAAAGAACACGCTCTTTCGGCCATGCGCTTGGAAACACTACAGCCAAAATGGGAGCCACTTAGAAAAACTACAACTTCTCCCTCATTTTTCCAAAAACCAGCCTGAAACTTTTTCTAAAGACTGTTGACATCTAGTGGAAGCCCGAGGAACTGCAATCGGGCACGATTTTGCCCTATTATAAAAGTGCCAGGCATTGAAATCAGTGGTATGAGGAATTTAAAAAAAATGTTTTATGGTTTGTCCTCGGGGTTTCGCCTGCCATTTCAGTTTTGTTATACTCACAGACATTATGTTAAGAGTTTTAGAAACTTTAGGTGCCAAATTATATGCATATCCTAGCTTCTGGGCCTGAGTAGCAGGCAGTTTACTTTGGGCACGCTTTTCCTCCGGACGTCAAAATTCCGCCCCCTATCCCAAAGAAGTTAAATGAACCTCCCAGCTGATGGAAGACAGCGTTTATTACATAAGCCAACAGAATTAGGAGGCAACAAAGGATCAGCTTGGAGAAGTCTGAGGGTCTGCTCTGTGGTGCTGAGGCTGCCTGACTGACTACCTTTCTGTAACACATACAGCTGAGTGATCCCAGCCAATCATTCATAATGGCTGTCTCAGACTGTCACCCAGACCAGAAACAGACTAGTACTATACCATCCCCATCACTCAACATACAGTCAGTCCAGCTCAAACTGGGACAGCACAAAACAGTCCCGTATGGGATGCACATAACGTCCAATGTCATAGGAGTTGTTTTCCACATCCTATATACACATAATAGGCACAGGTTCTTCCACTACCTGTAAGTAGTGCTTTGATACTCTTTCCCAGAGCACCACAACCTGACAACCACCTGCACCTAAGCCTCTCCTCTGAGGATCTTGTTAAACATTTACATTTCAAAGACATGTGCACCTCCACTATGAGCTTGATGGTTGGTTGACAGGGCTATGGCTGTTCTGTTCTTTTCTGCATGGTGTGGTGGTGGTGGTGGGGGCTGATAATAAATCCCAGTGATTAATCAGCTATGAAGCTAAAACATAATAATAACCCCCTTTAAATTAATGCACAGCTCACGGCTTGAACAGCGTCAGGGAAAGGTCATTAGTCATTGCCTCTGTGCGGCACCCACAATTAAGCGGTGGCATATTACTCTCTCTACCATCTCTTTTTTCTCTCTCTCCATGTATTTTTATGCTCTCTTTATCCCCTCCTCTCTCTATCTCAATCACTCCATCCTAGGTGTTCTGTAATCATGAGTGTTCTGCACCTTATGCACTGAGCTGGGCATAGGACTGTTTCAATATAGCCCCTTTTGTTTCTTCACACAGAAATTAGAACTACTAGCTAATATAGCCATCTATTATTGATATAGTATGATTTCAAATATTCTGTTCATTTTAACTGTGTGCAGAAAAAATCTAAAAGGAAAAGTTATGTTTTCTGTGTGAGTTTTATCTACCATTTGTATTCCAAAGAAGTATGTGTGGAATTAAATAAATAAAAATCCAGAATATTTTAACATCATAAAAAACTATTTTGTATTCAGGAGCTTGCAGAAGAGATAATGATTAAATTTTTTCTGGTGAGGGACACTTTAAAAGGCTGTCATGCAAACCAAGCACAGGCAGTCTCCTTCTCTTCTCCCTTTCTTTTTTCTCTCCTTTTTTGTTTCTGGTTTTTCCTCTTTATATTCTCTAATTTTGCCATGCTGAGGCAAATGTGTCGAGGCGCGTGGGCCCGTTTGATTTCATTAAACAGAATATTTAAGCATAAAAATTGTTTAATCGTCTCATGTCATTAGGAGATGGATTTCATTTTGCATTCATTTGCATACTTCCCTCTCAAATTAAGCCAGGCAAATATGCAAATGGCGGTCCCGGGTTATGACGGAGGTGTTTATTGTCATCACTTGGGGCTGTTCCACACTGCCGTGCCTCCACAGAGCAGGGGTGACGGCAACATCTGGAAGCCTGGGGGATGGGAAGGGTTGCGGATGGGGGGGGTGGAGGTGGAGGTGTGGGACGAGGTATAAGATGGGGGGAGGAGGGGGGGGGTACTTTATATACATTGATAGTTCCTGATAATTATTTTCTTCAAAACTAGATGGAAATGCATCCACTATTTTTGACAAATGTTTTTTCAGAGTGGCCACAATAGCATCCTTTGCAAAACTAGCTCAAGTCCTTTGAAAAGCTGTATAAACTAACCATACACATTTCCCATGATGACATTTTATCAGGAGTTTATTTAAAAGTAAATACAGAAAACTAACTAGGTGAATGAAGACATACTGTTTCAGAACATGTAACACAATGGCATCCTCTCCCTCAACCCTAGCATGGTGTGTTATTCTCAGCTGTTCCACGGCTACAGTCCACACGGCTAAGCACTGGTGCTAATGAGCTAGTAATTAACCGCGGCATAACGTTGCTTCATCCACCACTAAGTCCCTTCACATTTTTTCTCCACTGTAATTTTCTCACTCTGCAATTTCAGGCATCAGACACTGGAATTTGTTCCGGCACAATAAAGGTTGAAGACAGATCGGGGAGGACATTAGCCGCTGTAATTACAACTTTTGAACATTTTTAATTGGGGGCCCAGATCTAACCCCATTTTATTCCTAATCAGGAGGATACAAATGATCCAGATGAGGCGGAGATATTCCAATGTCAGTTTAATAATTAGACAAACACCAGCCCCTTCCATCCTCTCTCATCTTCTCATTCTGCTTTCAATGTCTGCCGCAGAAATGTAGCTAACTCCACATTATTATTTTATATGTCATTATGGTTATGTCATTGCGATCCTAATGACATAAAATGCAATTTTTATAAAAAGAAATACAGCTAGAGAAGTTAATCGTTCAGTTTTATTAGAGCTGCTGTGTTTGATGTTTTTTATTTGCACTTCCTAATCTGGGAAACCAGGTGTGTGCAATCAGTGACATTATTTAATCAATGAAGTGCAGAGGACAAAACAAAAACCAGGAAGTAGCCTTTAAGGACTAGAGTTACTGTATGTAGCCCTGCTTTAAAGGTTTTCCTTTACAGATGACAAATGAATGGAGACTGGGCCCCTATCTGTAAAACTCTCTCAGTCCGGGGGCTGGTGATGGAGAATACCCCATACGTCAGAGGGGCCCAGAGTTGGGAAGTGACCCCCTGGTCCAGACAACCACCAACATCCATCATCTGCATCCATCATCAACCAGAGAGGAAGGACATTCCTTTACTCTGCCTTAAAATCAACCCCCTCATTACTGTCTGGCTTTCTAGAGGCCCTTGATATTCAATGAGCACAGCATAGTAAAATATTAAGTTCTACCAAGGGAGTGGGTAAGGGGTGTGGATAGACAAGTGAGGGAGGCATGGAGAGAAAGAGAGAGGGAGAGAGAGAGAAACTTTTTTGTATAGCTCTTTTCAATTTAAGTAACAAAGTCTTTCACATCATAGAATATTAAAATAAATAGAAGTACTAAAAAATACAAAAAGATAGCTAATTAAAGTCATACATCATTGAAATCATACATTAAAAGCATCTTCATAAAAGTGTGTCTTCTGCAGGGATATAAAAAGAGGCACGGAATCTGCAAGCCTGATCTCCTCTGGCAGACTATTACAAAGGCTAGGGGCCTTAATAACAAATGCTGGTGCGTGTCACTTGGTCTGATTGGTAAATAGAGCTGTGTGTCATCCACATAGCAATGAAACTGAATGTTATGATTGTGGATGATGTCACCAAGGGGAAGCATATTCAGGGAAAAAGGATAGGGCCCAGAATTTACCCCTGAGGGACACCATAGTGAATAGGTACCGGGGACGATACTGACCCATGCTTACTAAGAAACGTTTGCCACATAGATATGACCTGAACCAGTCGAGGGCAACGCTGCAGATTCTCACCCACCTCTCCAGCCGGTCAACAAGGATGTTATGATCAATAGTGTCAAACGTGGCACTGAGATCCAAAAGAACTAGAATAGCGCATTCACCAGCATCGGCAGCCAACAGAAGGTCATTACTCACTTTCAATAAAGCAGATTCCGTGCTGTAAAAGTGAGCGGGAGCCCAACTGGAATTTTTCAAATAAGTTGTTCATACAGAAATGAGCCACCAGCTGCTTGAAAACGACTTTTTTTAACATCTTGGACAATAATATAATTATTCAGTGAGGAGGGGTCTAGATTGAGCTTTTTAAGGAGAGGTTGGACTAGAGCAGTTTTAAAGTAGGCTGGAACGGAGACAGAGGTCAGGGAACTATTTACAATAGACAGAATGTTGGGGCCAACAGTAGGCATAACCTCGTTAGTAGTCTAGTAGGATCACGTCCAAGGGGCAGGAGGAGGTCTTCATGTGAGCAACTGTATCAAGAAGGGACTCAAAGGCTATTTGCTCAAAGGAGCGAAAATAAGCAGTAGATGGTCTCAGATTATTACCTCAAGTGCCTCCTGACAAGAAATGCTGGTATGCGGCTGACTACTGTCAATCTGTGTTCTAATATTTTCAAAATTTCCTGTAAAGAATCGTAAAAACTGTTCGCAGGATACGAGAGCGCCACCGACAAAACGCTCAATTGTTTTAAAAATTATTTTCGAGTTGGGGATCAGGGTAGAGAAGTAGTTTGCTCTTGCATTTTCATCAGATCCGTCATTATCTCATAGAATACTTGAAGTTTGCAGGCTTTCCATTTATGTTCATCCTTTCTAAGTACACTTTTTAAAGCACGAGTGTGGTCATTTTACCAGGGTGAGACACTGACAGACAATTTATTATTGGTTTTAACAGGTGCCAGTTAAAACCAAGTAGCCTGCCATTTTGCAATTTAACCCTCAAGCTACCGATTGGGATAATTTTGACCCCAAAGGCATTTTTTAATCCACTTGTTCTTAACAAATCAAAATCATTGATTAGTGTTTCTGTATCAATATGATGCACCTTAATTTTAATATTGTTTTCTCTGGAGGCATAATTAGAACTTATCCATACCACCTGAGGGTGGAGGACTTGTATCAGCAACCCATGTACGTACTCGCCTAAGATTGTACTTTTATGTACCATGTATCGTATGACTGTGTACATAACCAAAATGACCTTATTTTCTTGTGCATTTGGGCCATAGCCCCTACTACTCCCATTGTTTCACTAACAACAATGCTAATGCTGGCTGTGGGGTAAGTTAATAAAGAAAACAGACACATTTTTGGTCAATGTCTCTCAGGATAAAATTTTGAAGTGAATTTAATAATTTTATGTCAATAAAATTAAGTATATTCCAAAATTGCCCCTTTAAATTTCAATATTTTTTACCACATAAACATGACAACATTTATATTTTCTTCAAGATTCTGAAAACGAAATGATACTATAATCAAATGATGGTAAGTTAGCTTTTTAGTACTCTTGCATATTGTACTTCGGGAAAAAATATGTACATTATATAAAGTAAACATAGATATTTTTGTTTGACAGAATATACAAATGAACTATAATTTTGATTGATAACATTAACTACATGTCTAATGTTGTTTTGATAAGAAATAAGTTGATATTTTGCTGTGATTGTTGCTTTTTCCGATAGTTTGTTCTTGTGGTCAAATTGACAGTTAGTCATCGATGTATATAAAATGTGTTGTTAGCTTGAGAGGTAAAACATTAGAGGAAAAGGGATGACGGTGCACTGGCAAAGTAAAACTAAACGGCAACCATACAGCGTAAACCAACACATTAGGTTCTGCTAGCATTCCTAGTTGCACAGCCTAACCAGCCTGTGAATCCTGTGGGGAGCCAAGAGGCTGTGTAGAGCCCTTGTAGAGCCTGGCCAGAGTGGCAGAGCAGAGGCCTGGTGATACTGAGGCCCAGTGGCAGGGGCATGCAAGGAGAAGGAGAAGAGAGCAGAGGAGAGGGGTAATAAATCACAGCCAGTGGCAGTCAGATAAACGGCCTTCTGAAGCTGATTGGGAGGAGAAACTGTTGTGACGAGTGTGTTGTGGTGAAGAGGCATGTGCGACCTGTGTGAATAAGGGTCACCTCTCCTCTGACGGAGCTCCAAACAGCTCCCTGGCTCTTAATTTACCCTGAGAAGCCATTACAGCACCCCTCCCTCTCTTTCTCCTCCTCCCCCCATCTCTCACAGAGCAACATGCCTTCTCCAGGACCTCAATGACCCTTTAGCACACACTTATAAATTAGTTCACATCTTGAGACAGGCCTCCCTCCCTTCCACTCCCAAACGTGTTAACTCCTGATCAAACACTCGCTCACACACATACACACAGAGTAACTTCAGTTCAGCAGAATAGCCCCTCTGCTGGTGGTTTCTATACTTACCCAGTGGTTTAGAGAGATTTGGAATTGCGAGAAGAATATGGTACCTCTTCTTTTGCTTTCATGTTACATGGATAGGGAGAGAGGTAGAGCGAGGATATGGAGATGGAGAGAGAAAGAGAGAGAAGGAAGGGTGGATTTATTATTAACTATAGCATACTGTGGTTGAGTTGAATCATAAGCAGGCAGGTATAGAGCCATGTGTTGAGAAATGAGCTACACTGTTATCACTGGTTCATCTGGCAGTGCCTTGGCGGCTCCCTTCCCTGAGTGATGCCTGTCACTGATACATTATCAGCTGTCCACAGTGGCCAACAACACCCCCGCCACCACCTGCTCAAGTCTCTCTCTCTCTCTCTCTCTCTCTCTCTCTCTCTCTCTCACTTGCTGTCTTTGGCTCTCTCTACCATGTCTCTCTCTCTCTCTACCATGTCTCTCTCTCTACCATGTCTCTCTCTCCACTTTGTCTCTCTATCTATTTATTGTTCTCTGTGTCCGTGCTCCAATTGTTCCTCTGTCTCTGCTCTAAACCCCTCTCTCTCTCCATATCCTCCTCTCTCCACCTCTCTCCTTATCCAAGCATTTCCTTCCCATTCCCCTCTCTCCAGATTAGATAGCCCAGGTGTTTGTGTGCCTGCTCCCAGTGGACAGCCCCAATGTGAGGGTGGACGGGGGGGACGTGAGAGGTTCCATTTTCTATTGAAAAAACATGCCTGTGGGGCCAGCGGGCAGAGACTGGAAATGCAATCTAGGTCTTTCATTTGACACCTGCTGCTGTGTGGAGAGTGATGGGGGAGGGGCTATTGTTGTATGGGGGGGGGGGGGGGGGGGGGGGCTCTACAGTGAATGTTATCATTCTCTGGAGAACCATGACCCCCACACCTTGGCGAAAACAGGTTCCAACTGCCAGCTCAGGGAGTAGTATTCATTTTAGACAAACACCCCTCTAGCATCTCCCATACTCCCCCATCTCTCCCGACTAAGTTACAAACTACAAAGAGTTTCAAATTGGTTTGGATCTGTACAATTTTTAAAAGTTATATCAAACATTCCATTATTCTGAGCTCTTTTGATATACTCTTCCTGATTAAAAAAATAATAATCATCAAAAAGATCTATGATGAATTTAGAGTATGAGTACTGTGTAATCAAGCATGGAAAAATTCCAATGGTGGCATATCCTATACAACTGGCATATACGGCAGCCTGCGAGTGTCTAACTCATCCTCTGTTCCTAGTGTGTAGAGGTGTGGAGAGGGAGGTGACACTTTTAGGTTGTCTCACCATCTTGCCTCAGACCTGACTGCCCTGTAGAGGATGTAGATGGGGAGTTCCTAGAACATTATTCACCACAGGGGAGAGAGGAGAGGAGGAGGGAGAGAGGGAGAAAGAGGACGGGAGAGGTGGAGGGATGGAGAGAGAGGAAGGGAGAGGTGGAGGGATGGAGAGGGAGGGAGGAAAATGAGCATCTCCGGCAGCGTCAGTGTCTACAGTGAGGAGGTAATTAGGGAGCTGTCACTTGTTCCTGTCAGCCACCACTCCCGCTGAAACATCCAATGTGTGTGTGTGTGGTTGGTTGGGAGGGGGGGGGATGTGCTTGTGTGTCAGTATGTGTGTATGTGTTTGTGTGTACGTGTGAGGGTGCATGTGTATATGAACATGTCTGTAAGGAGTGTGGAGGGTGCAGTCAGTGGGAGCTGAATTCAAATCAGAGAGAGAAACAGAGCAAAAAAGAAACAGATAAAATGGATAAATACAAGTGGATAAATACACTACACACAAAAGTATGTGGACATCCCTTCAAATTAGTGGATTTGACTATTTCAGCCACACCCATTGCTGACAGGTGTATAAAACCGAGCACAAAGCCATGAAATCTCCATAGACAAACATTGGCAGGAGAATGTTCTACTGAAGAGCTCAATGACTTTCAATGTGGCACAGTCATATGATGCGGCCTTTCCAACAAATGAGTTTGTCATATTTCTGCCCTGCTAGAGGTGCCCGGTCAAATGTAAGTACTTGTGAAATGGAAACGTCTAGGAGCAACAACGGCTCAGCCGCGAAGTGGTAGGCCATACAAGCTCACAGAATGGGACCGCCAAGTGCTGAAGAAAGTAGCACGTAAAAATCATCTGCCCGAGGATGAAACACTTCCTACCAAGTTCCAAACTGCCTCTGGAAGCAACGTCAGCAAAATAACTGTTCGTCGGGAGCTTCATGAAATGGGTTTCCATGGCCGAGCAGCCGCACACAATCCTAAGATCACCATGTGCAATGCCAGGCGTTGGCTAGAGTGGTGTAAAGCTCGCCGCCATTGGATTCTGGAGCAGTGGAAATGCATTCTCTGGAGTCTGGGTTTGGCAGATGCCAGGAGAACGCTACCTGCCCAAACACATAGTGCCAACTGTAAAGTTTGGTGGAGGAGGAATAATGGTCTGGGGCTGTTTTTCATAGTTCAGGCTAGGCCCTTTAGTTCCAGTGAGGGAAATCTTAACACTACAGCATGCAATTACATTCTAGACGATTCTGTGCTTCCAACTTTGTGGAAACAGTTTGGGGAGGGCCCTTTCCTGTTTCAGCATGATAATGCCCACATGCACAAAGCGAGTTCCATGCAGAAATAGTTTGTCGAGATCAGAGTGGAAGAACTTGACTGGCCTATGCAAAGCCCTGACCTCCAGCTCATCGAACACCTTTGGAATTAATTTGAACCAGGCCTAATCGCCCAACATCCATGCCACTCCTCACTAATGATCTTGTGGCTGAATGGAAGCAAGTCCATGCAGCAATGTTCCAACATCTAGTAGAAAGCCTTCCCAAAAGCTTTCTTTCAATTCTATACGTTGCCATGGGCAGAGCATTTTTTTTGCAGTTTTAAGCTAAGCTGCACACACATGATACCACGCATTTTCGCACGAATTACAGTAATTCCTCCTATATTTATCTATCCATTGAGGTCCACCTGACTGGAGCAGAGCATTACTGTAACATTATTACAGAGTTGTTGTAAAATTAGAGTGGCGTTTGTTTTTGAACGGGGTTTACAATGTTTTCCTCAGAGCTATAGGATGATTATATGATATACGACTCCCAGAATATGCTAAACACACACATGCTCACACACATGCACATACATGCACTCTCACAGTCACTTCAACACACCCTGCCGTGCGATTCTAATCTCAAAATTACAACTGCGTAGTCTAAATGTCTAATCAATCCACTAGTCATACCCATAGATGGGAAGAACATTTACTTGACAAGTCCTCATGCAGGCAGGGAGGGAGTCACATGCACGCACACATACACACACACAGGAGTTTACTCACACACAAACAATATTACAATATTCCGGACTCTGATATTACTCGTTCTGCTATTTCTTCATTTCTTCTTTCTTCTTCTTTTTTTTCTTGGGATTATTTGTGTATTATTCTTGTACTGTTGGACATTTACAGCTGGAGCTAGACACACAAGCATTTCGCTGCACCTGCTGTGACATCTGCTAATCTGTGTGTGCAACAAATACACTTTGATTTGATTTGATTGGACCAACACACACACACACACACACACACGTACACAATTGAACATGCACACACACATGCAAGCACACACACACACACTGCTGACAGACCACAAACGTAGCAATGCTGACGTTGATGGTTGGAGCTCCTAGCAGCCAGTGAAATCTACCTTGGCCTGAACATCCCAGACAAGTGGTTTGTCTACTGTAACAGGGCTATGGTGATTTTCGTCACAGGTGGTTTTCAGTAATATGGTGAACACTCATCTCGCATGGAGTTTGTAAGGTGTGAGAATTTGGTAATGATTGCCTCACAAATTATACATGGAAGCACGATTCAAAGAACAGACACTAAGCTATTATAATAGGATCCAGATGTAACCATGTTACGGTCACTTTCAAGTGTATTGACAAGGAGATACAGAACGTCTGTCATGAGTGTCATTATGCAGATAACAAGATGGTGACAAAAACACCATCTCTTTCGAGAGTGCCTATTTAGGCCAAGATAATAACCCCAAAAACAACAATTTGTAGAAACTTTAAACCACATTGGTTTTCTAGATGCTCCGTTCAGTGTAAACAAGTCTGCTCTGCGACGCAACAGAGTGAAATGTGCCATTCTCACTGGGCTGGCCCATAAAACACTCATTAGGGAACCTCAGACGTATTTGCACGGCGAGGGGCTGCCATTAAACACATCACAAGGCCTAATAAATGCATTATTTAAAAGCTGCGCTCCAATTACTAATTGATTAGAGTCGAGCGACTCATCAAAAACTCAGAAGCGGCCGCTTCAAATCAAAATACACATGATTTATACATGAAAGGCTATAAAAGAGATAAGTTCTCAGCTAATCAGTCATAAATGTTTTTAAAAAGCCACATTTTTTACTCTGAGAAAGTTGAGGGGCCTGTCATAATACAATGTTGTTTTTTGTGTGGTGCAGGGTGGAGTTTGGTGTGGGTTGCTGTTTGGTGTGGTGCGGGGTGGTGCGGTATGTGATGTGGTGTGGGTGGGTGGTGTCAGGTGATGTGTGTTGTTCTGCCTGCGGCTATGGAACCCTGACCTGTTCACTGTGATTACTATTATTTGACCATGCTGGTCATTTATGAACATTTGAACATCTTGGCCATGTTCTGTTACAATCTCCACCCAGCACATCATGAAGAGAGTGAAAGATGAGTGGACTAATAAATAGGGATTATTTTCAACTGAAAGATAAATGACTTATAAAGGTACTGGCATAGGTACTGACTACCCTGACCCTAGTAACCAGAGTTAAGAACAATGCCCAGGTCATCCATGATCCATGCAACGTGCATCTAGTTCAAAAGGTCCTCATTATAATCCTAATAACCTTATTATACTGATGATCAATCAAAACACCAAGAGAGGTGCACAAAACAGAGGGACCCGCGCAAACAAATAAAACAGAGAACCATCTGAGGAGTGGAATAACAAACTAATAAAGCATCATGAATAAAACAATAAACCGTTTTTTGAAACCCCACCGCCATCCCTCAGATGCGTAGCAGCTTATTTTTCCAGACAGACAAGCCCCTGTGTATATCCCTTCACACGGGTGATCATAGCATTACAACACACTTGGAGAAAAGCAAGGGAGAGAGAGGAGAGGCATAATGAAAAAACAAAGAAATAATCAAAGGCCCGCGCCCCAGATGAGGAGGACGCCCGGAGGAGAACCGGAGAAGAAAGCAGGATGAACCTCAACCCTTAAGACACATATCAAACAGAATAGAAGGTGACACAGTATCAGTGTATTATGTCATTCATGCTATTTATTCGTATACTTATATTCTGTGCATGTTTGCTCAACTCTCATATGGAAACAGGACAGCCAGTAATCACATATTGGTAGAAATCCTCTCTTGACCTCACTGTTATAGCATTGGGTTGTCCATAGAAGAGAGAGCCTCCTACTGGTTAATCCCTGTCTGTTGTGTTGATCTCCCACAGTCCAGGGAGTAATCTGATCCAAACTGACCAGCTGCAGCTGTATTACCACACAGTGCCACAGAGTTGGTATAGCCACTGGCTAGCCAGTGTTAAACAAAAGGGCCAACAGAGTTGGTTTAAGACAAGGCTTGACTGAACTCTACTCTTCACAGAGTTGACAGACTGGAAGGAGAAAGAGGATGAGGAAGAGGAGTTTGAAGGTCTGGATGACCACAGGACTGGAAGGCTGACTGGCAGTGAGAGGCAGTGGTCAGAGCATCCAGACGTGAACGTCATATCAGGCCGACCAGAAGCATCTTAACCCTAGGAAAACCTCCACCGCTCCTCCTGTCAGTCAGGAGTGCATTTGGACACAGACAGATAGGAACCTTAGGTCAGTTTGTCTGTCATCACTGATCAAACAACAGCTGATGAGCACACATTTTTAGTTAACTTAGTTAAATGCCAGCTTTTACATGGAGGTTCTTTATGCCCTTCCTGCTAAGGTTTCATTCAAGTTCTTTCTGATACATGTAAGGGGGTGATTTTTCTTGGCTAAACAAAACAAACCCGGTTGATAAGTATGATAACTGACAATCACTGATGATCATAACAACAAGATGATGATAACGACGATGCTGAATATGATAAAGATAACAACAATAAGTGTATAACTTACCTTCTCCAGCCGGCAGATGCTGAGGCTCACTCTTCACTCTTCTTACTGTGCTGTGCTGTGCCACAGGGGGCTGTCACATTACGGCGAAGCGACAGGTTTGTGCCTCTGATGGAATCTCCCAGCAGCCATTGCGGCACCCCCTGGAAGCTAATGCTAATCGCCGGCGCTGGCATCTCTCCCCCACTGTCAGCTCACAGCGCCAGCTCCATATCAACAGGGAGCTCCACACACTGCTGCCACACTCAGACAGCACTGGGGAAGAGGAGGAGGAGGAAGAGGAAGAGGAAGAGGAAGCGGAAGAGGAAGAGGAAGAGGAAGGGGAAGAGGAGGAGGAGGAGAAAAATGGAGGATGGAGAAGTCATCCTGTGGAGCTCAGGCAAACACACACACTCTAGTGCTTTGAATATAGGCATATCATTTATCTGCTAATGAGTAGAGGGAGATGAGCCTATTGAATATGGTAATTTAATGATGTATTAGCCTTCTGAGGATAGCTTAGCTTAGTATAGTGTGTGTGTGTGTGTGTTTGTTTACTAAGGGCCAGATCTGTGTGTCTCTAGGCTCTGCCCCTCTCTCCCCTGTCACCGGGGACAGTTAGCACACTATCTGTTATCCATTTCTGCCTGTGTTTGCTTATTCTAAAGGAGCCACCGCCCTTATGGATGTGTCCCAGGATGTTTGCATTGCTATGTTTATGTGTCTGGTGCAGAGTATATTTATCTGTGTGTATGCTAGATTTGTCTATGAGAATGTTTGTGTGTTTCTAAATGTGTTTATTTATGTATCGCCTTTGCCTGCATGCGTGAGCTTTAAAGTGAACATGTGGTCTCCTGCCATGCAAGTGTTTCTGATTGGCTTGTATCAATAAACATGGCGGACAGTTGTCTCACTTGTGTACTGTTCTGTATAAGTTGTTGATTGTTACATATAATATCCTTTTCAGCACATACGATGTGAATGTGTATGTATTCTATACTGTTTTGCCTGCTTACTCTTCATAGAGCTTCACCCAGTAGGACTGGATATAGAGGTGATGTTGATTCTCTCTTCCTCTCATCAGTCAGTCCTCAGCCCTCTCCGTCTCTGTCTCTGTTTCCCTCTCTCTCCTGCTGGGTGTCATAACTGTCTGCTGCAGGGCGAGGTTAAGATCGCTTCTCCATCCACTGATACACACAGCCCCTGTCACACAGTGCCCAGTTCACCACACACCCTGATGAATGGGGAAATGCGTTTCACCTGCAATTGGGTTACTAAAATAAAATAAATAACATGAGTATTTCCCAAGTTGTTACACTATTATTACTGTAAATACAACGTGAATACCAACTTCAAAATCTGTTCTCTTGTAAAGCAGTGTTGTGGAATGTTTTACTGTATGATGGTGGTTAAAGTGGACAGAAAGTGACAGGGATCAGAGCGAGAGAAGGTGTCTGTCATATAAGGGGTACCTTTGAACCCATGTCCACATAATAAAGGGAAGGACTGCCACTCTGAGGAGAACCAGACTGCAGCGTCTGTATTGGCAAGCAAAGAGAGAAGAAAGGGAAGGTAGTCATCAACAATATCTCTCCTTGTATGATGCACATACCTCCACTTGTTTGTCTCTCCAGGACACACACACAGACATTACCAATCACACACATACACAGAATACGTAGCTAGTTCCTTCTTCTCTCACTCTCTCTGTCAAACAATCTCCAGCCACACCTCTCCTCCCCTCCTTATCCCTCCCTCCTTCTGCTCCTCTCCTTCTCTGCCACCCTTCAGTCCTTTTAATATTCCAATCAGAGTGTATTAAGGCGAGGGCTGAGGCATGGAGAGACGCCAGGCAGCCAAAAGGAGCTTTACTCATCAGGGTCATGCTCCACTGTGCAAAACACAACCCCTCGTACATCATCATAACTGCCACCCAATGACACTTACAATTGAGACGGCAAGAACTAGGAGAGAGCTCTTTAATTTAACATCCAATTATTACAAGTTATCACTCCTTAATAAATGTAGTATAGCAGACAATCAATGTTGCATGTGACACAGGAGATGAGGGGTTGGGGTGGAGGGGTCTTTAGTGAACCTTAGTTTTCATGGAGGGGGGTGAGGGTTCAGGGAGGTGGTTGTGTTAGGAAGGAGAGGGTGTTAACTTGGGGATTCACAACTGGCAACTTAGCCACTCTCTCATCACCTTCATTGAATTTTATGTACAGCGAGAGAGAGAGAGGAGAGAGAAAGAGAGGAGAGAGAAAGAGAGGAGAGAGAGAGGAGAGGATGGAGAGAGAAGAGAGAGGAGTGAGAGAGAGAGGACAGAGAGGGAGAGACAAAGAGAGAAGATAGAGAGAGGAAAAAGAGGAGAGAGAGGAGAGAGAGGGAGATGAAGAGAACGAACAGGGGGGGTGAGGAAAGGAGGAAACTATAAATAGCTGGTTGACATTATCACATGTACATATGCACAATATCTGTAGGCTAATTAACCCGGTAAATGCTATCTTGATAGGAGAAAACGAGAGAGAAAAATAATAGTTGAGAGCTGCAATTTTGCAGAGAGAGGCTAAAATGAATTGGAGAGAGTAAAAAAAGCGAACAAAAATTTTCAAGGATACAGGTAAGCCAGCCAAAAACATAATTTCTTATGTCCCTATTAATACACTGACAGTGCTGTTATATTGTATGAGAGAGGAGAGGGCGACAGGCCATTCCCTTTGGATCAAGTGGGCATGTTCGCTCTGTGGCGTGTGCATGTTTCCAGACAGAGACAGGATAGGGAGAGGAACATGGACATCCCCTGTAGATCAATATGGAGCAGGGTCACAATAACATTTCACTACGACCACTGCTTTTGATTTTTTTGTGCTACAACAATAAAGCAATGTGACCTATAGTGGCTGGGGTTCCGTGACCAAAAGAGATGAAGTCGTAAAACAAAGACTCATCCAATAAACTCCACTGGTTAACTGGTTGATATATTCAATAAAAATACCCTTATTTTCTAGCTTCTAATAAAGCTGGCATAGAACTGTCTAAGCCTTGTGGATAACAGGGTTAAGTGCCATATTGTGGTGATGATTACATCTGAACCTGTTGCTAATGAGCTCTTCTTTCAATGATGATGAGGATGATGAGGATGATGAAGAAGACAAGGATGTTTTTGAGTTGGTAGAATTATTCTAAACAAATTGGCAAAATTAAGTAAAGTGCATCCTGTATTTTGATTGGAGGACTGGAGGTCCCACAAGCCTCTTTGATGTCGCACCATAAACTAAAACAACACACTTGACTCACTGAGCCAAACCGTTGCAAAGTGGAGTAAAATCCATTTACTAATTAAGTAAATCTGCATATCAGTATTAGCCGCAATTAGCATAGTGTATTAATATTAAACATACAAAATCACCTCTTATTTTTCACAGTGATCAGAGGCAGGAGTTAAAGTGGAAATAATCAAAATGGGTTTTAAAGCTTCTAAATCCTGATTCAAATATATATGCTAATTTAACCGGATTAATTAGCATGTTATGCAGATGATGTGCCTGTGTGGGGTTTGGCACATTGTTTTTGAGTGTAGGCAGCAGCAGCGGTGCCAGTAGCCTATGTTTGGGTTCCTATCATACTCTGAGTTTTAGCTTGTGTTACCTTGTCTCTTTTGTGAGTAGGAGTGAAAAATAACAACTCAGGCCTTTGTGCTACAGATTAATTTTGAAATACAGAAATTGTTCATTGCACCTCAGCGTTCACAGACATAACATAACTAAGTTTGAATCAAATGTGTGCATTAATTGGAATGTATGAGTAACTGAATAATTGAATAATTAGCAACCTTTGAATAATATTTTGCTTTGGAATTTTGGCATATTTTACTTTTCACTCGTTATTTAATGGCTTTTCTTTATTCAACCTGTAAAACGAGAAGGTATGATGTGGGCTCTGTCACTTTGAGAGGTTTCATTTTTACCACTTCTTGTTCAATCATCAATTCCACTGTCAGAATTCCTCCATACATTTCCCGGTGTCAGATATATATTTTACTTTCAACAATACAATGTGTTTCAGCTCTGACCGTCTTTTCATTTTCACCTTTCACCTTGTGAAAAAACTACGACCCCCTACAGATCTACAGTTCTTCAACAAGATCTACAGTCCTTCAACAAGATCTACAGTCCATCAACAAGATCTACAGTCCTTCAACAAGATCTACAGTCCTTCAACAAGATCTACAGTCCTGCAACATGATCTAAAGTCCTTCAACAAGATCTACAGTCCTTCAACAAGATCTAAAGTCCTTCAACAAGATCTACAGTCCTTCAACAAGATCTAAAGTCCTTCAACAAGATCTACAGTCCTGCAACAGTCCTTTCCTACATCCAAGCTCTCACTACTCCCATCCTTACCCATGAGCTCCCTTTCACGTTCCTCTTCTGTCTCTAGCTTCCTTCCCCTCTCTTTTTCCCTCTCCCTGCCCTCCTTGTATCTCCTTCACTGCTCAACTCTCTCTCTCTCCTCAGGGGCAGGTTCCTGCAGCATTTCAATTTAATGCCAAAAAGAACCCTTATTTTCTTGTATTCACACTGGCTGTGTTATAATGCAGCCACGCTGTGCACCGTGCGCAGGCAGACTAGAGGTCAATCCATTATCTCTCTAGCCATACTGCCTCCTGCCTGCCATACTCACTCCTCTCCTCAGCTCTCTAACCAGGTAGGCAAACTTTACCTATACCAGACATATCCAACCCTCAGCCAGGTTTCTACTACACAGTAGACCAACACGATTAATTCATCCTTTCATAAAAACTAGTCTTTGACTAGGCAAGAAGTGCTAAATGCTATCAAGGCCATTCTTGAAACCATTTCCCGACATATGAGTTGAACTAAGTTGATAAGAATATCCTTTTAACCATGTTACAGTAATGTTGCAGGTAATAAAAAATTATACATATGTCTCTATTAATATTGCTTTCTATACACTCTCATTGCAGAACTGGCCTAGCGGTGTGCTATATAGACACCAAGAGGTTTCTTCCTATAAAAATATATAAAAAATCGATATCCATTCAGGTCTTAAGCAAAAAAGCAAGGAAAATATGACCATTCTCTTTCCCCTCAATGAAAAATGTCACTGATGGCACCGATGATAATGAAATTGTTGAAAATGTGCAATTTATGTGTCAACGAGTTAACTTGCTCACCGCAGTCCCCACAGGCCATTGTCAAAGCGAACCCATTACCACATTCTGTGGCTAAAATTAACCTTTCTACTGGGGCCTATCAATATCTCATCATAGCCTCGGTCTCACTGCCCCATGCTTTTAGATGCACTTCATTTATGACAGTGGCCATTCCCAAGGCCTTTAAAACATACACATGGATTAGAAAAATTATCATTGGCAAAGTCCGTTATCTGGTGTGTTTCCTGACAAATTCTGTGAGTTACAGCCCCTCATCTGGTTCTTCTGGCTGTCTCTAGTTGCCTGTAGGGGTCTGGGCCCATGCCACTTCAGCATTACACACAGGGCTTTTAGAGATCCATTGTAGAAGCTTCATTGTTTCTGAGAGTATGTCTTTTTATGTGGTGTTAAGAGCTCGGAGGACAGGATGGCCGCTCGCTCAGCAGAACTATCTGGATTATCTATTGGGCCAGGAGAATGTGGCTGCTATGTTTTAATGTCCACAGCACTCCATCAGGCTGTTAGTGGGATGAGATGTAGCCCAGAAAACTTTAATTATAACTTGTTTCACTGAGAAGAAGGGCAGAAGGGCAGAAATACATTGATGTCATACAGTATTTGCTACAGAAAAGGTGTATGCCAAAACAGGTGGATGGTGGTGGTAGTTGGAGGTTGGAGGTTGGGGGTAGGGGTGGTGGTGGTGGTGGGGGGGGTGGTGGTGGGTGGCAGCTGGGGTGGTGGTGGTGGGGATGGTGGTGGTGGTGGTGGGGGTAGGGGTGGTGGTGGGTGGCAGTGGGGGTGGTGGTGGTGGTGGGGATGGTGGTGGTGGTGGTGGGGACGGTGGTGGTGGTGGTGGTGGCGGTGGGGGTGGTGGTGGTTGTGGGGATGGTGGTGGTGGTGGGGGTGGTGGTGGTGGTGGGGATGGTGGTGGTGGTGGTGGGGACGGTGGTGGTGGTGGTGGTGGCGGTGGGGGTGGTGGTGGTTGTGGGGATGGTGGTGGTGGTGGGGGTGGTGGTGGTGGTGGGGATGGTGGTGGTGGTGGTGGGGACGGTGGTGGTGGTGGTGGTGGCGGTGGGGGTGGTGGTGGTTGTGGGGATGGTGGTGGTGGTGGGGGTGGTGGTGGTGGTGGGGGTGGTGGGGGTGGTGGTGGTTGTGGGGATGGTGGTGGTGGGGGTGGTGGTGGTGGTGGGGGTGGTGGTAGGGTGGTGGTGGGGGTGGTGGTGGTGGTGGGGATGGTGGGGGCTGCAGGGCTCCTAATGAAGGTGTGTGTAATAAAATCAGTGCACCCGGGTCCTCATCTCGGCCCCGCCTCCCTCAAACTCCATCTGATTGAAAATAGAACAGCTGTGATGATTTAATTTACATGTTAATAACCAACGGGCCTCCAGAAAATCGTCCAATAAACACCTTTTTATTACCGCCTGTATCTCCTCCGACGCAGGGGAACGACATAAAGAGAGAGAGAGGGAGACAGAGGCGTAAAGGGAGAGAAAAAGCGACTGTAATTAATTTTTTAAGCGATTCTATTAAAACAAAAATTATCTGGTGGAGATGTGTGTGGAATAAACATGGACTAGCTGGCAGCGAGGCAGGAAGATGTGTGTGAGTGTGTGTGTGGAGGAGTACTTTCACCAGTTTTCTTCTGTTCAGCCTGATATTTGAATTATTACATTCTTAACAGATTTTCATGAACTGAATTTCAATCCCGATTTGACACAATATCCAGGGAATCTCATTTCATGACATTGACATTGCTAAAAGACAACATTAACTTGTCAGCTTGAAGCTTGGCATGGATACGCTAGACTTACTTAAGCGTGTGTGTGTGTGTGTGTGTGTGTGTGTGTGTGTGTGTGTGTGTGTGTGTGTGTGTGTGTGTGTGTGTGTGTGATGTGTGTGTGTGTGTGTGTGTGTGTGTGTGTGTGTGTGTGTGTGTGTGTGTGTGTGTGTGTGTGTGAGTGTGTGTGAGTGTGTGTGCGTGTGTGTGTGTGTGTGTGTGTGTGTGTGTGTGTGTGTGTGTGTGTGCGTGTGAGTGTGTGTGAGTGCATGTGTGTGTGTGACAGCATTAGACCGACACTCACTGTGGATGTGACACTCGTAGGCTGCCGGGGCTCACCACAGACTGAGGTGGAAGTAATCCACGAGGCTGTGCTTCTTACAATGCCACCAGAACGCACGTTACCACCACCATCTTCATCATCATCACCACCACCAACACCAAAACCATCGTTGTCATCATCATCTTCACCGTCATCATCTTCATCAGACTTTTCACCAGTGTTAGATGTCGATAAGCATATTCATATCTGCGTACAGGAGATACACTAAGTCCATTTAATGAGATGGTAATACCATCAAGTGGATGTCAGATCATTTCCGAAAGCAGAATCAGGACTGCCTGCTGCTAACACACTCTTGATCACTGACATCATATCCTGTCTACCCAGCATGCGTTTGCACACCAGCAACCAATTGATCACCACCGGTCAAGTTAAATAACTGTGTACTGAGTCCACCTGGAACAGGCTTTGAGGCACACAAGCACATTTCAATGGTAATATTGATAACGTATCTAGTTGTCTAATGGCTTCATATTTGCTCTCTCTCTTTCTCTCTCTCTTTCTCTCTATCTTACTCTTGTGTCCACATGCATTTCCCACTCTCTTGTTCTCTTTCCCCTAAAACCACCCATGGAAGTGAGAATTCCTCCCGGGCTGTATAGAACAGAGAAGTAAGGGTTGATCCAGAGCTCTCTTGTGCTCGTCTTTCCCACCCCCCTTTCTCTTTCTCTATCGTCTCTCCTCCTCCTCCTGTCCTGTTCCTCAGAGAGGTGGCCCTACCACGGCGGCCATTCATGGCATTGTCAGTGAAGCCACATGGTCGCGTCTCCCTGCTTCTCATGGGACATGGGGGGCCACAGAGAGAGGGAACCTCACTGGGTGGGAACAGTAATTAAAGAAAAGAATAAAATAGAAAGAGAAAGAACAAAAGTCAAATGAACAAAAGGAATAAGTGAATAGAGAGGGGGGGAAGAGGAACGGTCTTGCAGTGGATGGAAATCATTAGGGAATATTCCCATTGCCAATAAAGTGCAGAGCAGGGCTGTACGACAGCTCTGTGGTGAGATCTATTAGCATTCTACAGACATTCCACTCACTATGTCAGTGTGCTATATTTAAGCAATGAGCCCTGAGGTGGTGTGGTACATGGCCAATATACCACAGCTAAGGGCTGTTCTTTGCATGACGCAACGCAGAGTGCCCAGATACAGCCCTTAGCCGTGGCATATTGGCCATATACCACAAACCCCTGAGGAGGCGTATTGCTATTATAAACTGGTTACCAACATTATTATATCAGTAAAAATACAAGTTTTTTCATACCTGTGGTATACGGTCTGACATACCACGGCTGTCAGCCAATCAGCATTCAGGGCTTTAATGTAAAGGGTAAACCTTTACATTAAAGCACCATTGCAAGTCATTTCAAATAAGGTTGCACCATGTCATATTAAGATGCACCTTATAAGCATTAAGCACAGTAATAATACTGCAACCGCATGAAACTCACTATTTAGCCAAAATGATCACATGCATTACAATGTTGCGTATAGCAACACAGTGTGGCCTAGTGCATTGGTGTGATGTTGTCATCATTATTGTTGTCATCTTCTCGCCACCTCTGCATGTGATCACTTGAGCTTCCCATCATTGACTTGGATAAATGTGTGTGTGTGTTATATGATGGAGAGCACAGGTTGGCTGGGGTCCTGTCTTCCCTCTGAGATGTGACCCAGATGGAGCAGGAGTGTGTTTGCTGCCTGCCTGCCCTTAGGCCTTGTCGTGCCGACTAGTTAAGCTAACCCACAGATAACACCTAAAGCTGTTTACCCTTCACCCTTAAGCAAATATATCTGACTGTGACATTGCAAAGACGGAGGGAAAACAGAACCAAATTTATGCTAATAACATATTGTCTACTGGGCTGGAGAAGAAAAAAAATATCCTGCTATGTTGCTTTCGCAGCTGGGAGTGCCAGAGGGAGAAGGAGACAGACAGAGAGATAGTAAGGGAGAGAGATACGGAGAGATAGGGAGAGGGCGAGAGAGGGAGCTAAACAGAGAAAGCATGCCTACGTGTCTGACATTCCAATATAGATCTGCTAAAAGTTCTGAGGTGGTTGGTTCCTGTGAAGCGCTAAGTTTGGAGAGGTGAAAGGTCACTCTATCCAGACAATGCAGCGGGCTCAGCATCTATTGATGGGGAGGGGTTAGGGGCTTTGTGGGCAGGGCACATAGTAGCTCTGGCTGCCAGTCATGGTTGTAGAGTATTAGCATGGGCTGCCAATCACCCCGGAGAGGAATGCACAGGGGTCATGTGGGTCAGGCAGGCGGAGTCGGACCCAGAGAACACAACAAGCCCTGACACACAACGGGTGATGCCGTGGAGTGTGTGTGTTGGGGGGACTGTTGTCCCATTACTACTGCCCTAGATGGTAAAAGCAACCGCAGAATAACCAAAGTCCCTCTAAGAGCACTCACATAGCTGATCTGCATAGTGAACTAGTATGCGTATTTAATGTTCTCAGCACCCTGAAGTTAACAGAGATTCACAGTCAGATGACCCCTTCACAATAGCGGTGTGGGCACAGACAGTGGCAGGGCAGCCTGTCTCTAATTCAAAAGTCTCTGACAATCCTACCTGAGCCCTTCCAGCTCCCCCGTACCACCTGCATGACCATTAGTGATCCTGTGATATGGAAGGTGTAAGAAGGCAAATTGTTTGTGCCGTGGGCCCTGACAGGAGGTAGCAGCACCCAGTATTAGCTAAGGATAAAAGTAATTAGATTTGTAGTGCCAAGGCAGCGTGTGTCGTAAGGTACTGTTGATGGAAGATAGGGGCCAATGGAATCCTTTAAAAGCTGATAAGTATCTATGTGAGAGAGGGGGACAGAGACAGGCCAGCCAGCCAGACAGCAACAGCCAAGCTGTGTTATAGGCTGTTCGCTCCAACTCTTCTGTGAGGGCAAGCTGTATTGGTAATCCTGTTACCAACATGACTAATATTCCTTATTAATTATTTATTACTGGAAATTCAGTCAATGTTTTTTTCTATAGGTCAATTCTAGCCACTATATTTATTTATACAAAAATGCATATAGCAAGAGAAGCATTTTTCCCTATTCTCATTGGTGAAGGAGAGTTTGTTCAGAATCTAGCATCTGAAGGCTGTTTCTCTAGGGTGTGGTCTTATAAATCAGTGACAGAGGAGGAGTAACTAATCCATATGCATGCTTTACCTAATTCCACTGTCTTGAGATGGAAGACAGATTTAATTAACTGCTCAGCAACATATTTCAGCTATAAGCTGTTAAAATTGTGAATTCGTAAAGACACAAGCTCATTGGAATATCAGAGAAATTCAAGGTATACTGTGCATCAAGTAAACACTTAGATTTTACTTTTGTTGATATTGGTGCCTTTCTCATTATTCAAATCCTATTAATTGGCATATTTAAGTATGGGAATGTGTGTTTTGCTAATAAGAAGTATAGAGTGAAAAAGAATGAGTATTACTATAATAGTTTATGAAATTGTGTATTTTTAACATAAGCCCTTTGAAACATGTCTGGTAGTGGTACACTGTAGGCCTACCAGTACATGTAAACAGAAAGGTGTTTCTTGCAGACCGAGCAGGAAGTACCAGTGACTCGCTCAATACGGAAGTGGTCAGATGATGCAAATGCTAAGCTACAGGACTGTTTTCCTGTTTTCCTAACTTGGATGCTTATAAGAAATTCCGCTACGCCCTTCGACAAACCATCAAACAGGCAAAGTATCAATAGAGGACTAAGATTGAATCCTACTTCATCCGCTATGATGTTCCTCGGATGTGTCAGGGCTTGCAAACTTTTACAGACTACAAAGAGAAGCCCAGCTGCGAGCTGCCCAGTGACAGAAAGCCCACCAGATGAGCTAAATTACTTTTATGAGCGCTTCGAGACAAGCAACACTGAAGCAGGCAGAGCACCAGCTGTTCTGGACGACTGTGTGATCACGCTCTCCGTAGCCGATGTGAGTAAGGCCTTTAAAACCTCTTGGGGCTAGGGGGCAGTATTTTCACGGCCGGATGAAAAACGTACCCAATTTAAACTGGTTACTACTCTTGCCCAAGAAGTAGAATATGCATATTATTAGTAGATTTGGATAGAAAACACTCTGAAGTTTCTAAAACTGTTTGAATGGTGTCTGTGAGTATAACAGAACTTATATGGCAAGCAAAAACCTGAGAAAAGTTCAAACAGGAAGTGTAAGGTCTGAGAACTGTAGTTCTACTTTTGAATCCCTAGAGAAACTACAAATACTTAGGGGTCACGTTGCACTTCCTAAGGCTTCCATTGGCTGTCAAAAGCCCTCCGAAAGTTGTTTCATACGTATCCAGTAACCGGGCAGAATATAGGAGCTCAGTTACTGAGTGGACTGCTGGAGGACAAAGGGATTGGAAATGCGCGGTCACGCGAGCACGCCTTTCCTTATTTTTCTTCTGAAATGAATACGCAATTGTCCGGTTGGAATATTATCGCTTTTCTATGAGAAAAATACCATAAAGATTGATTTTAAACAGCGTTTGACATGCTTCTAAGTACGGTAATGGAACATTTTGACTTTTCGTCTCTGGTTCCGCACTCGCGCGTTATTCCTTTGGATAGTGCTCTGAACGCACTAACAAAACGGAGGTATTTGGACATAAATATGGATTATTTGGAACAAAAACAACATTTCTTGTGGAAGTAGCAGTCCTGGGAGTGCATTTTGACGAAGATCAGCAAAGGTAATACAATATTTCTAATACTAATTCTGAGTTTAGGTTGCCCCGAACTTGGCGGGTGTCTGAATAGCTCGCCGTGATTGCTGAGCTATGTACTCAGAATATTGCAAAATGTGCATTCGCCGAAAAGCTATTTTAAAATCTGACACAGCATTTGCATCCAGGAGTAGTCTATCTATAATTCTTAAAATAATTGTTATGTATTTTGTCAACGTTTATGATGAGTATCTCTGTAATATGTGTGCTCATTGTGCTCATTCACCGGTAGTTCTGGAGGCTAAACATTTTCTGACATTTTCTGAACGTCACACGCCAATGTAAAATGCTGTTTTTGGATATAAATATGAACTTTATCGAACAAAACATACATGTATTGTGTAACATAATGTCCTAGGAGTGTCATCTGATGAAGATCGTCAAAGGTTAGTGCTTCATTTAGCTGTGTTTTGGGTTTTATTAACACATATCCTTGCTTGGAAAATGGCTGTGTGATTATTTTTGTCTATGTACTCTCCTAACATAATCTAATGTTTTGCTTTTCCTTTTGCTGTAAAGCCTTTTTGAAATCGGACAATGTGGTTACATCAAGGAGAAGTGTATCTTTAAAATGATGTAAAATAGTCGTATGTTTGAGAAATTGAAATTATTAGATTTTTGCTGTTTTGAATTTCGCGCCGCGCTATCTTGTCAAGCAATCCCGTTAACGGGATCCTATCTCGAAAGGGTCCCCAAGAGGTTAAACAGGTCAACATTCACAAGGCCACAGGTCCAGACGGATTACCAGGACATGTACTCAGAGCATGCGCTGACCAACTGGCAAGTGTCTTAACTGGCATTTTCAGCCTGTCCCTGACCGAGTCTGTCATACCTACATGCTTAAGCAGACCATCATCGTCCCTGTGCCCAAGAACACCAAGGTAACCTGTCTAAATGACTACCGACTCGTAGCACTCACATCTGTAGCCATGAAGTGCTTTGAAATGCTGGTTGTGGCTCACATCAGTGCCATCAACCCAGAAACCCTAGACCCACTCCAATTTGAGTACCGCCCCAACAGATCCACAGATTACACAATCTCTATTGCACTCCACACTGCCCTTACACACCTGGACAAAAGGAACACCTACGTGAGAATGCTGTTCATTGACTACAGCTCAGTGTTCAACAACATAGTAACCTCAAAGCTCATCACTAAGCTAAGGACGATGACACTGTTGTGGACCGATGACACAACTGATCACCGACAATGATGAGACAGTCTATAGGGAGGAGGTTACAGACCTGGAAGTGTGGTGCCAGGACAACAACCTCTCCCTCAACATGATCTAGACAAATGAGCTGATCGTGGACTATAGGAAAAGGAGGGGCAAGCACGCCCCCATTCACATCGATGTGGCTGTAGTGGAGCAGGTCGAGAGCTTCAAGTTCCATGGTGTCCACATCACCAACAAACTAACATGGTCCAAACACACCAAGCCAGTCGTGAAGAGGGCATGACAACTCCTATTCGCTCTCAGGAGACTAAAAAGATTTGGCATGGGTCCTCAGATCCTCCAAAGGTTCTACAGCTGCACCATGGAGAGCATTCTGACTGGTTGCATCACTGCCTGGTATGGCACCTGCTTGGCGTCCGACCTCAAGGCACTAGAGAGGGTAATGAGTACAGCTCAGTACATCACTAGGGCCAAGCTTCCTGCCATCCAGGATCTCTATACCAGGTGGTGTCAGAGGAGGGCCTTAAAATTGTCATAGACTCCAGCCACCCTAGTCATAGACTGCTCTCTCTGCTACCGCATGGCAAGCGGTACCGGGGCGCCAAGTATAGGTCCAAAAGGATCCTTGACAGCTTTTACCCCCAAGCCATAAGACAGCTAGTTGCACTGACCCCCCCCTCCCTTTTTTTACGCTGCTGCTACTCGCTGTTTATTCTATGCATAGTCCCTTTATCCCTACCTACAGTACATGTACATATTACATAAATTACCTTGACGAACCTGTACCCCTGCACATTGACTCGGTACCAGTACTCACTGTATATGTAGCTGTCACATCTGCTCCTGCAACGCCCTCTACTGCTCATCCTGTGTCGCCTTGACCTGCCGCCTCCCCCAGTGCTCTTTCCCTCTTTCTCTGTGTGTGTGTGTGCATGTGTGCGTGTGTGTGTGATTGTGTGGGGGCGGAGACAGATGTGCTGGAGTCAGAGCAGATCCCCACCAGCTGCAACCTGTTCCATAATCAATACCTCTACTAATACTCAGCCCTGCCACTTCCACGCTGCCAGATCATAATCTCTGCTACGTTTCTAGCCGTTTGTTACTATTCAGATCCTGTTATCCTGTTGTGCCTGTTTTCCTTGCCTGACGCTGTTTTCCTCTCCGCTACAGTTCTGCCCGCTCTGACTCTGGTCCCTGTCTCCAGTCCCACATCTCATCATCCTGCTACTCTGTCCTGGATTCCCCACTCTACTACTCCCTTGGATTCCCCTCCTGACTTGCTTACCCTGTCTCAACCCCTCTCGCTCCAGTCTCAGCAACCTGATTTCCAGCCACATGCCCGAGCTTCCCCTGACCTGCACTCCATCTCCCCCTTGTGTTTCAATAAATACCTTGGTTACTTTATCGCAGTCTCCTCGTCTGAG
This sequence comes from Salmo salar, assembly GCF_965601325.2. NCBI lineage: Eukaryota > Metazoa > Chordata > Actinopteri > Salmoniformes > Salmonidae > Salmo > Salmo salar. Next base: position 20,657,552 of record NC_138314.1, on the reverse strand, counting down.
TCTGCTCTTGGGTTCCCCTGTTCCACTCCGCGTAACAATAGCCTTGTTATTGTTATTTTATTGTGTTATTATCATTTATTTTTTACTTCAGTTTATTTAGTAAATATTTAAAAAAATCTTAATACTGCATTGTTGTCACGCCCTGACCTGAGAGAGACGGTTTATTTTGTTAGGTCAGGGTGTGGGGTGGGCATTCTATGTCATTATATTTCTATGTTTTGGCCAAGTATGGTTTCCAATCAGAGGCAGCTGTCTATTGTCATCTCTGATTGGGAACCATACTTAGGCAGCCTTTTCCCACCTGTGTTTGTGGGTAGTTCTTTTCTGTTTTGTGTTTCTGTACCTGACAGAACTGTGCGCTTTCGTTTCCCTTTGTTATTTTTGTTCGAGTGTTTGTTTGATTTAAATAAATAATCATGAACACGTACCACGCTGCATCTTGGTCACCTCTCTACGACGATTGTTACAATTGTTGGTTAAGGGCTTATAAAAAGCATTTCATGGTAAGGTCTCTGTTACCTGTTGTATGCAACGCATGTGGCAGTGTTGGCAGGCCTCTGGAGCAGCAGTCTGGAGCAACAGTCTGGAGCAGCAGTCTGGAGCAGCATTTTCACACAGACTATTAGAGCTACTGAGCTCTGGCTGCACAGGGCCTGGGTAGAGGCTGAACAGCATGGCCTGTGTTCACTGCTATTACTGAGGCTACTCAGGATGTTTAAGATTGATGCCAAAATTGGACATCAGGAAATGCCTTCAAAACCGGCCACTAGGGGCAACAAGGTGAGCTGGTGGATGGGCAAAATCCCATGACTCTGGATCAGACAGTTTTTTTTTTGGGGGGGGGGGGGTTTAAACCTATCCCAAATCTTAACCCTTACCTTAACCATTTTGAATGAGTGCCTGAATGTAAAGGTTTTAACCCTATCCCAAACCTTAACCTTAATCATTCGGATTGAGTGCCCAAACTTAACCCTTAACTTTTACATTTTACGTTTGGAGAAATGGAATGATACAGAGCAGCAGGATCAACAAAAACACTTCTAAATCTGACGTTTGGAGATCATCTAATTCTGCAAGACTGTGAGAGCTTGTTCCAGCACCAGGAGTTCTAGCTTCTATCAGATCAGTTGTAATATTTTTACCCAGGCCATTGCATGTAATATCTTACCGTGATCTAAGAGAGAATCTCTGAAACCTTTGGCACCATACTTAAGAACATTAGTTCAAGGTTAAGTTTAAGCATCAGCTAATTAAAATTGTTGACGTAGTGTTATGTGATAGAATGTTACAATGTACAGTAGCTGGTCCCATCAGATAACCTGGCACAATTTAGCCCTATGCTAAGATGACCAGGTGGCAGTGATTATTTCCTATAACAACTTCCTCATCATCCTATCAAAGATCTTAAACTTGTAGACGTGGTAGAACACTTTTTCATGAGAACGTCCTTAACAGAAGTCAAACAGCACAATCTGCTATTCAAAGTTACTAAAACACGCAAAACATGTCAACTGTACGTTTAGATCAAAGTGTAACGAGATTGGCTCCTCAAACTTTTAAATTGTTTTCCTTTGAAATGTAGAATTACATTGTGATTGTCACGCCTGCTCCCACTCTCCATCTCTGGCGCTCGAGGGCTCCAGGCTGCCCATCATCGCGCACACCTGTCACCATCGTTACGAGCATCAGCGCTTCATAGGACTCAACTGGACTCCTTCACTTTGTTGATTGCCCCTCTATATCTGTCTGTTCCTCAGTTTCATCCCCATCGCAGCATTAATGTTGTTTTGTTCCCCTTGTCCAGACTCCGTCCTTGTTTTGTTTCATGTCCGTTATTTATTAAATATTCACTCCCTGTACTTGCTTCTTGTCTCCCAGCGTATGTCCACACAGAATGCTGACACCAATATTGGAAGCATCAGGGAGTATTTTAGTTTTTTGTTGGGGTTGGTGACGTTGGGCTTCCATGCCTTAGCTTGCTCAAAAGGTTTTCTTGCCTCGGTTGGCTTGGCAGGCTCCCATCACACGTCATGCCTCAGCCAGCTCGTCTGGCTCCCACGCCTCAGCCGGCCCGTCAGGCTTGCCCAGGTGGGACGCCAGGTGACACCCCTGGGGGGGGGGGGGTACTGTCACACCTGCTCCCGCTCCCCCTCTCTGGTGCTTGAGGGTGCCAGATGGCCCATCTTTACGCACACCTGTCACCATCATTACGCGCATCAGTGCTTCATTGGACTCACCTGGACTCTTTTTCACTTTTTATTGATTGCCTCCCCTATATCTGTCTATTCCTCAGTTTCATCCCCTTGTCAGCATTAATGTCGTTTTGTTTCCCTTGTCCAGACGCTGTTTGTGTTTTGTTTAATTTCCATTATATATTAAATATTCCTCCCTGTACTTGCTTCTCGTCTCCCAGCATCTGTCCTCCATATTGGAAGCAACAGGGAGTTTTTTGTTTTGGTTGGTGATGTCGGGTCCGGTTGCCGCGGCCGAAGGATCCGGGGATGCCTCAGCTGGCTCGTCAGGTTTCCACGCCTTTAGCTGGCTCGAGAGGTTTTCTTGCCTCGGTTGGCTCGGTATGCTCCCATCCCACGTCATGTCTCAGCCAGCTCATCAGGCTCCCACGCCTCGGCCGGCTCGTTGGGCAACCTACGCCTCGGCCGGCCCGTCAGGCTTGGGGGGGGGGGTACTGTCACGCCTGCTCCCACTCCCCCTGTCTGGCGCTCGAGGGCACCAGGCTGCCCATCATTACGCACACCTGTCATCATTTTTACGTACATCAGCACTTCATTGGACTCACTTGGACTCCTTTACTTTGTTGATTGTCCTCTCTATATCTGTCTGTTCCTCAGTTTGATCCTTGTGTCTGCATTAATGTTGTTTTGTTCCCATTGTCCAGACGCTGTCCTTGATTTGTTTCATGTCCGTTATTTATTAAATATTCACTTGCTTCTCGTCTCCCAGCGTATGTACTCACAGTGATAGTGTGTTGCAAAGGGAATTACAGCCAAAACCTTGTAAGTAAATATATTTAATGAGGAGCTTTTTGGAGTCCCTCTTGCAGACTGACACATGGGCTACTGTTACAGGAGTGTAATGTTAGTCCTGCCAGAGTGACGCTCCGACACTTCTCAGAATGGTGCTAATTTAATAAAGTTTAGATCAAAGCTGAATCAATGTCTCACAAGATAAGTTAATGATTCATTAGTACCCTACATAAGTCTAACATACAGATATAATAACTTCGTATAATCTTAATGTTAGACTTAAAACACCATTTAATTTATTTTGCAGGCTACACTTACATGTACAACTTTTTCAACATTTTTATAATCATCCACTACAACACATATGCTTTAATTGAATAGAGCATCGAGGATGAGCAGTGAACAGTTGTTTCCTTAACAAAAAAGTTTAATTTGAACGGGATATGAACCCATGCTATCTGTACCCCAGAGATTCAGAGTTAAGTGCCTTGTTGCTGTATGCCACCTGGGCGCAATGTCAGTAGTGTCAAATGACAGCTTTTTGACAAAGGGATAAGCAACAATGTGCACTTTTGTGAAAACGTGCAAAAACATGTATTTTGAAGTTTGTTAGTATGTAGTAGCCTAGTCAAGGAATGGATAATGCAACATATTGGTAATTGTGACAGACCAACTGGAACAAAAATTTCACATTGACTTTGGAGGTTTACAAAATCCCTCTGGTAGCCAAGTTGACCCATTTCAAGAAATGTCATTGGTTTATGGAGAAAAAGTCGAACATATTTGATAGGCTGATGAGGAAGTTTTTGCAGGAAATAATCACTGCAACCGGATGAAGTTAGCATTGGGCTAACGTGTGCCAGGTTATCTGAAGGAACCAGCTACAATGGAATGCAGGGGTATTCAACCTGGGGTCCGGTAAATGTTTCAAAAAGTGAAAAAATAACTACCTACCTACCTACAGTATAAAATAGGAGAATATATTAATATTGAGCAAATTACGCTCATTGGAGAAAATTACACTTACTGAAGTATGGCAAGCGCCGCTGGCTGCTGGTAAGCTTTTTTGTCTTGGACATAAATAAATGTTTGTCAATACATGGCTAGTCTTTTAAACCAGTGAACCAGCTATTAGCAAAAATATGTTTGGAGTTACCTTTCTAGATAATTGGCTAGGTTAGAGTTTACACTTCCTCTTCTAATTATAATGTGGGGAGGTCAAAATAATAATTAACATTTTTTATAATAATTAACATATTTAGGTGAATACCATTACAAGTCTTCAACCTTTTCTTGCACTGGGGACCCCCACTTAGGCAAACCTGCAACCCAAGTCAGTTTATAACAAATTCTTATTTTCAATGACAGCCTAGGAACAGTGGGTCAGGGGTAGAATGACAGATTTTTACCTTGTCAGCTCAGGGATTTGATCTCGCAACAATTCAGTTACTAGTCCAGCACTCTAACCACTAGGCTACCTGCCACCCCAGCACTACATCAGCTTAACACTACGTCAGCTATTTTAATTGGCTGATGCTTAAACTTGACCATTTGTATTTATGTCCACAAGTATGGCCCAAGCCTATTCAACAGACAAGCATGGTGTTATTTGGATTTCCCATACTCTTATTACTAAGTACTATGACAACAACACAAACAAGTGTTTCCCTTCAAATAAATATCTTCAGCAAAGATGGTCATTTTGTAAATTGAAGTGGACAAACACAATGATCCACATACCTACACGTGTCCCAATAGAGGTATTCCATGTCTCTGTGCCTGAATGTAGATTTCAAGCATACCCTAGAGAAATGGTGTACGTGCAAAGTAAATTAATGTCACAATTACTTTAATGATCCACTATGAACCTGTACAGAAGTTTATCCAAACATCTATATATCTTGTGCTTACTTTTCTTGGGGTTCCACTGGAGTGTGTGTTTGGAGGATATACCTGTAGCTACTGCATGGCTCATCTGTCAGCCACAAACTGGAAACTTTGGCTCTTTCTGATACAAATCATCCCCCCTATTAAATTAAACCTACAAAAGAGTCCTGAACGCATGTACTTGAAAAATATACAGACATGTTATCCTATGCATTCAAAAAATACACACACTATCAGCGAATGTTTAGAGAGAGAGGTGAAGGGAGAAAAAAAGGAAAGCAGGAGACTTTTTCGTATTGACTCAGCGGGCGCTATGCCACGCAATTAGTCCAAACGACGGGGAGAGGGAGAGGGGAGAGCGAGTGAGATAACCCTAAAAATGAAAAGCTGTCTGTGGAAAATTTGGAGCGCTTCCCAAAATACACAAACTTTCCCGACGAGCACATTTCTTAGGTATGCTGTAATCTCATATGGCTGGCCTTTTCTGAGCCCCTCCGTGAGACTTCTCTTCTCTCCTCTCCTCTCCTTCTCGGCTTTCCAAACTCCCCTCCCCAGCCCAGACCTCGGCAGTCTGCTTCACTGTCTCTCCATACTCTCAGGCCCCCAGCCCAAAATCCCCCTCCAAAACCTTGTCCACACATGGCAACCATTAGTCAACTCTCTTAAAGCGCAACATTATACCACCAATAGCAGCCTTGCATGAAATTTTGATCACTTAAACCCATCTTAAAGAGGCAGTGGCCACTTTCTGATCCACAACCTCCTTTTCTCCCCCTCTCTCGTTGAATGCTAATGCACATACTTCTCTCCAGTTGGACACCCCCTTTCTTCCACCCCAACAAAGCCAAATTACGCTTGTAGCCACTTATGAAGCGCTAAACCATCAAGGGACAATCCAGCAAATGAAAAAAAATAACCTTGTATGAAAAAGAGAATTCAGTAGTGATATTATAGAGCTGTTGTAGAGAATGTAGTTGTATGCAATTTTCTGGTGCATTTATTGCTCATGTTAGGAAATGCAAATGTCAGTAAAAAGCATATATTCTTCATATGTTAACCTGTACTACTAAATCCTGATATTATATTTGGAGTTTATCAGCTGATCATCAAGACCTTTCTGTAATCTTTTCCCAGCTTTGATTAGTTTATGAGCAGTATGAGAGGGAGAGAACATGAAAAGGCAATAGAAAGTATGGCTAGAGGGTGAGAAGAGAAGAGAAGAGAAGGGGATGGGAGAGAGAGAGAGAAGGAAGGCAGGAGCCAAAGACCCTGCTGAGCTCCCTAGTAAACAATGATTAAGGCACATCTAGCAGTGGCACGCCCGCTCTTCGCCACTCACCTCACACCACACGCTAATTAGCTGAGGCTTTGCTTTTACTGCCGGGTTTGGTGTCATAAAATTAACACATTTTACAAAACAGGACCCAGCAGAGGCGATGGTGACGCTTTTAACAAGTCTCTTCAGGGTGGGGTTAGAGAGAGAGAGAGAAATTGGCAAAAAAAACACACATATTTCTTTCCACAGGGCCGTGGGATGAGACAGGGATGCAGCTTAAGCCCCACACTCGTCAACATATAAATCAATAAATTGGCAAGGGCACTAGAACAGTCTGCAGCACCCGGCCTCACCCTCCTAGAATCTGTCAAGTGTCTACTGTTTGCTGATGGTCTGGTGCTTCTGTCCCCAACCAAGGAGGGCCTACAGCAGCACCTAGATCTTCTGCACAGATTCTGTCAGACCTGGGCCTTGACAGTAAATCTCAGTAAAACAAAAATAACTGTGTTCCAAAAAACGTCCAGTTGCCAGGAACACAAATACAAATTCCATCTAGACAACGTTGCCATAGAGCACACAAAAATGATGCATACCTCGGCCTAAACATCAGCGCCACAGGTAACTTCCACAAAGCTGTGAACGATCTGAGAGACAAGGCAAGAAGGGCCTTCTATGCCATCAAAAAGAACATGAAATTTGGCATACAAATTAGGATCTGGCTAAAAATACTTGAATCTGTTATAGAACCCATTGCCCTTCATGGTTGTGAGGTCTGGAGTCTGCTCACCAACCAAGAATTCACAAAATGGGACAAACACCAAATTGAGGCTCCGCATGCAGATTTCTGCAAAAAATATCCTCTGTGTACAAACGTAAAACATAACAAAATGTATGCACAGCAGAATTAGGCCGATACCTGCTAATTATCAAAATCCAGAAAAGAGCTGTTAAATTCTACAACCACCTAAAAGGAAGCGATTTCCAAACCTTACATAACAAATCCATCACCTACAGAGAGATGAACCTGGAGAAGAGTCCCCTAAGCAAGCTGGTTCTGGGCCTCTGTTCTCAAACACAAGCAGACCCCACAGAGCCCGAGAAAAACAACACAATTAGACCCAACCGAATCATGAGAAAACAAAAAGATAATTACTTGACACATTGGAAAGAATTAACAAAAAACTGAGCAAACTAAAATGCTATTTGGCCCTAAACAGAGAGTACACAGTGGCAGAATACCTGACCACTGTGACTGACCCAAAATTAAGGAAAGCTTTGACTATGTACAGACTCAGTGAGCATAGCCTTGCTATTGAGAAAGGTCGTCATAGGCAGACCTGGCTCTCAAGAGAATACAGGCTATGTGCACACTGCCCAAAAAATGAGGTGGAAACTAACCTCCTGCCACATATATGACCACATTGAACACATATTTCCTTCAGATTACACAGACCCACAAAGATTCAAAAACAATCTAATTTTGATAAACTCCCATATCAATTGGGTGAAATACCACAGTGTGCAATCACAGCAGCAAGATTTGTGACCTGTTGCCACAAGAAGAGGGCAACCAATGAAGAACAAACACCCTTGTAAATACAACCCATATTTATGTTTATTTATTTCCCCTTTAACTATTTGTACATCGTTACAACACTGTAACAAGACACAATATGACATTTGAAATGTCTCTATTATTTTGGAACTTGTGTCAGTGTAATATTTACTGTTCACGTTTTATTGTTTATTTCACTTTTGTTTATCTATTTCTTTGGCAATGTAAACATGTTTCACATGCCAATAAAGCCCCTAGAATTGAATTGAGAGCGAGAGGGAGAGAGAGAGAGAGAGAGAGAGACAGACAGGCAGACAGAAAGAGTGAGAGAGAGTGAGAGAAAGAAAGAAAGAAAGATAGATAGACCATGGGCCCAAGTCCTGCAGCCATTCAACGTGTGGTCATTCACAGAAAAAGGAGAGAGCAATAAAGGAGAGAAGGAGAGAGATAGGAAAGAAAATAAAGGAAAGTGAAGTAGAGCTAAAGAGGGGGGATTAGGGCTACATGTGGAGCCGTTTATCCTGAGAAACACAGGGAGGAGAGATAAAGCTCCAGTAGGCCCCACATGGCCCCATTGCCAGGGGAGCAGATTACCCTACCCTACCTTACTGCCTGGTGCCCAGCACATGAATAGGATTTAAGGAAAAGTGGATTTAGATGAACTTTCCCCTTCCATTCATCCCCTTTGTCAAAGCAGAATTTCCCCCATTCTCAGGGTGGGCAACAGCTGGGCATGGGTTAGAGGTGAGAGGGGTTTGGGAGAAGGGCTGGCGGCTGGCGGCTGGCGGCTGGCATGGATTGGGATGGTGTGGTTGGCATGGGAGGCAGAGTATTTAGATTAAGAAGCACATGGTAATGAATAGAAGGGATTTATAATGAAACAATCAGTCTTAGTTATAGAGAACGAATCCAGAATCACCTCGGCACAGTTAGACAGACTAGACTGAATGGAGCTCTGTTTATTCACACACTTGTATTGTGATGCAGAGGAGGCACTATAGCAGTTTTCTAGTGTACATACAGTATACGGTCTAACTCGTAAATACAGCAACAGCTTGATTAAGTTATTATGAACATTGTGGTTTTTCCAGCCAATCAAAGCTCAATTACTGTACAAAACTAAGGCTGTCTGAAAGAGACATCACCAGAACCTCTTGATTTGAGAGGAATATCTCCAACAATGTTGCGGTCAAGCTACAACATCCTCTATATAGGTGTACAGCAGTGGAGGCTCTTCAGAAGAGGAAGGGGAGAAAAACAATTCAGAAAAATAAATAAAACTTCACTAAATATGTTCACGTCACCAAACACTGTGCATTTGGAAAGTATTCAGACCCCTTGACTTTTTCCACATTTTGTTATGTTAGCCTTATTCTAAAATTGATAAAAAAATATTTTGTTCCTCATCAATCTACACACAATACCCCATAATGACAAAACAAAAACTGTTTAAAAATAAATGTTTGCACAAATATGATATTTACATAATTATTCAGACCCTTTACTCAGTACTTTTTTGATGCACCTTTGGCAGCAATTACAGTCTCAAGTCTTCTTGGGTGTGATACTAGAAACTTGGCACACCTGTATTTGGGTAGTTTCTCACATTCTTCTTTTTAGCTCTCTCAGGTTGGATGGGGAGCGTCTTTGCACCGCTATTTTTAGGGATCGGGTTCAAGTCCAGGCTCTGGCTGGGCCACTCAAGGACATTCAGAGACTTTTCCCGAAGCCACTCCTGCTTTGTCTTGGCTGTGTGCTTAGGGTCGTTATCCTGTTGGAAGGTGAACCTTCGCCCCAGTCTGAGGTCCTGAGTGCTCTGGAGCAGGTTATCATCAAGGATGTCTCTATATTTTCTCTGTTCATCATTCCCTCGATCCTGGCTAGTCTCCCAGTCCCTGCCACTGAAAAATATCCCCACAGCATGATGCTGCCACCACCCTGCTTCACAGTAGGGATGGTGCCAGGTTTCCTCCAGACGTGACACTTGGCATGCAGACCAGAGAATCTTGTTTCTCATGGTCTGAGAGTCTTTAGGTGCCATTTGGCAAACATTTACTGAGGAGTGGCTTTCATCTGGCCACTCTACCATAAAGACCTGATTGGTGGAGTTCTGCAGAGATGGTTGTCCTTCTGGAAGGTTCTCCCATCTCCACAGAGGAACTCTGGAGCTATGTCAGAGTGACCATCGGGTTCTTGTTCACCTCCCTGACCAAGGCCCTTCTCCCCCGATTGCTCAGTTTGGCCAGGCGGCCAGCTTTAGGAAGAGTCTTGGTGGTTCCAAACTTCTTCCATTTAAGAATGATGGAGGCCACTGTGTTCTTGGGGACCTTCAATGCCGCAGACATTTTTTGGTACCCTTCCCCAGATCTTTGCCTCAACACAATCCTGTCTCGGAGCTCTACGGATAATTCCTTCGATATCATGGCTTGGTTTTTGCTCTGACATGTACTGTCAACTGTGGGAACTTATATAGACAGGTTCATTTCAAAGCAATTTGAAGTAAATCATTCCACTGTCTAACGGTCATCTACAAATAGAAAAAAATCCAGACCACTGGCAATCTACCAAGGACAGGTCGTCCCACCAAATTCAACCCTAGAGCTGACCAAAAGATGTCATAGAAGTCTCTAAAATACCCAGGGTAACATGAAGGGATCTACAGTTCTCTCATGCGACAATCAATGTCGAAGTGCATGAGTTGTTAGGCCGCAATGCCAGACGTTGTGTTTGGTGAAAACAAAACACTGCCTTTGAACAGAAGAACCTCATACCAACCGTAAAGCATGGAGGCGGTAGAATTATGGTTTGTGGCTGCTTTGGTGCCTCAGGGCTTGGACAACTTGCCATCATTGAGTCAACCATGAATTCCATATTGTGCAAGAGAATTCTTGAGGACAATGTGAGGCCATCTGTCAAAAAGTTTAAACTTAAGCGAACATAGATCTTGCAACAGGACAATGAATCAAAACACACAAGCAAAGCTACGACAGAATGGCTCAAAATTAAGAAATGGGAGGGTTATGGAATGGCAGAGTCAAAGCCCAGATCTCAATCCTGTCGAAATGCTGTGGGGGGACTTGACGCGGGCCATGCATGCAAGAAAGACTTAGAACATGACACAGTTGAAGCAGTACAGTAAGGAAGATTGGGAAAAAATTCCTCCCAGTCGACGTAAGAGATTGATAGACACGCCAAAAGGTGTAACACTAGCTATTGAAACTAGAGGTGTACTTATTTTTCCCGCACTACGGAATTGCATTTCTGTAGATTTTTTATGAATAAATGCAAAGTATAATCTTTCAGTGTAATTTGTTAAATTAAGTTACCTTTATCAGTCAATAGTGTTGAAGTGGCAGGTAGCCTACTGGTTGGGCCAGTAACCGAAAGGTTGCTAGATCGAATCACCGAGCTGACAAGGTAAAAATCTGTCGTTCTGCTCCTGAACAACCCATTGTTCCTAGGCTGTCACTGTAAATAAGAATTTGTTCTTAACTGACTTGCCTAGTTAAATAAAGCTTAAATAAAAAAAGTGAAGATTACATATCCAGCTGTCCAAATATGTAAAAAAAATAAAAAAAGAGACAACTTTCCAGGGGATGTACTTACTTTTTCACATGACTGTTTATCAAAGCATTATCTAAATTGCGGTCGGGAATCCACCATAGAAATAGAAAGAATAGATCCGGTAATATGGATACCCTAACAATTGAACGGTTTGGAGCATGTGTTGAAGCAATGAGCAAATTCGTTTTGCATTTGGATCAATGGAATGTTCGAAGATGAGCAAACCCTGCACACCCGGGGCACTGGCCCATGCAATTTTTAGTTGTTGCCTAAAACGTTTGTGGTCAAAACCATTCATCTTGGGGTTATTTTTCTATGCAATTACATCAAGCAATTTACCATTTAGAAAACGCTCATATTTTTTTCAATGCAGACTTGCTCAAAAATAAGTGAAACTTCACAAATTATCCAATGGATTATAATCATTTTCTGGTAAAAAAAAAAAAAAAGGTGGCTTATTGAAGTACATCGTTTTGCAACATCATAGGTAAGCTCTGGCCATCGTCTTCGAGCTCGAAAAAGTGAATTTCTACTGGTGTGGGCGTCTAACTTTCCTTGAAGATTACAGTACATGCAACTACTCTCACAGTCAATCAGATATTCCGGCCTTAACCACTATGTCCATTCGATTTTCTCATTAATTTCTTCACTTCTTCTTTCCCTGTGTGGCTGCATATTAAGAGGCACAGCGTCGTTCTATTTTTGAAATGTTCTGAAACGATGTTTGCATATATTTGCATACCCAAGTGCAAATTGAGCCGTGAATATGCAAATGCTGAGCTGATGTCTGTGGCAGCCTCCGCTCGTTTACACACACACATGCACGCACACACACGTACACACACATACATACACACACATACACACACCCCTCTAAATTTGCAGTGTACTACAGGCACAGAGAAAACTAACAGTTTAGTGCAGCATTAGAAAATGGTCCATTTGCACCTCGCACCTCGTATTGGCTTATTTACACAGTATTTGCTGGGTGTATCTGTTGATGTGCTAGCTTGTATATTTTTCCATTGCCTCATTAAGGACTGAGAGGGATTGCGTACCCGTGTAAAGGTCCCCTGGCTGACACTTCGACTAGACGCCAGATCACGCTCAGTGCAGCCAGCCAATCAAAATAAATTCTGATTTAATTTGTTTACTGTATCTGTAACTGAGGACTCTCTCGCCTCCCTCCTCTCTCTATCCCCCTCTCTCTCCACCCTCCTCTCTCTCTCTCTCTCTCTCTCTCTCTCTCTTCGCCCCTCTCTTTTTCCGCTTCTTTCTCTCCTTCCCTTAACCTCAGAGGCATGTGACATCACAGCTTTATAGCGTAATGAGGACACTCAGGACAGTGTCAGCTTTATGGGCTGAAGTTGTAGTTGTTGTTGTTGTGGGGAAGGGAGGTTAGAACTATAGCACACTGTCCACACTACCTAACTTATCAGGGCCCTGAGGAGGGCATCCTGCACACTGCCCGAACCGCTAAGGGTTGTCTTTCTCATCTCACTGAGATCAGGGGTTAGCCTTGTGGATTGTCAGATTGCGACCTTGTGGTGACCATGGCTTACCTACAAGAAATTACACTACGTTCCTGTGTTAGTGAAAATGCCAGACGTAAAATTCCTTATGGTACCATATCTTATCTTCAAATTAGCTTCAGTGACTAACAGAGATTAAACGAATCAAATATTTTTTCTTCCTTTTTTGACAAAACATTTTCAAACATTTAAATCTGCAACTTTGTGTAAGCCTAATGAGTCATCTCTTCCTTGCTGAGGTAGATTTTCAATAGGCCACTGATTAGAGTTGCTCCAACATAGGTAGTCCTTCATCCAGGCCTTAATGGCTTACGTTTCAGTCACTGCATGGGCGATGGGCACCCTGTCTTTGCAAAGACATTATTGAATAAGAAGCAAAACAACGGTTTAATTAGAAAGAAAGAGAAAACTAATCTTGCCTTTTAAGTTTTCAATTAGTCCAATTAGAGGCAGAGTGGATGAACAGAGAGAGAGACACAATGGAACCAGTGTTCCTGGCAGCGTTTGCTTTCTCTAGTGCACTCTGGGTTTTCAGATGTCTCCCAGTCTTTTTTCCGAATCTGTGACTCCATTTCAGATCTCAGTAGGGTTTCCGAACAAAGACGGCAAAATCGGCACATGCACTCCAGAGAAATTATGCTAGAGAAGGGAAAACAAAAAAAAAATCCTTATCATGACGTTCAGGTCCCCCGAGCCCCAGATTAAAAACTCATTCATTTGTTAAATATTTGACACATCTATGCTTGAGCCTTGAGCTTAGGGATTTGCGTAGTACTTCATCTCAACTTGTGTGGGAGAAATACCCCCCAATGATACTGGCACACACAGACTGGTGAACATACGAACACACATGCACATTGGAATCCACATGCTAGACACATACTTTAACATACTAGCAATGGTATTGTCAATGGCTTCTAATGCTAGATAGTGTTAGAAAAGTTTTCGCTTCATGTCCTGTAAAGTATGACTTCTATATATTATATAGGCCTAAATGTATATTACTGTAAGCATGGTACATTTTGTCCTTTAAAGTTGATCAATTTCGAGGCATCATTCCTCCAGTTCCCTCCATCTCTGTAAGGTAGGTCGGTGACTTAACAGGGCTTGTGGTGCCACTCACACTACGCAGTGCCTATCCCAAACAGGGGCTTAGGTTTCCAGAGGAAGCTACAGTCTCCGGCTGTACCCATTAACCTGAGTGGAATGGTGAGACAGAACACTTTGAATGTTCAAAAGCAATTAGTCCCTGGCAATTAGTCCCTGGGCGGGGCGGCAGGTAGACTTGTGGTTAGAGCGAAGGACTAGTAACCGAAAGGTTGCAAGATTGAATCCCCGAGCTGACAAGGTGAAAATCTGTCATTCTGCCCCTGAACAAGGCAGTTAACCCACTGTTCCTAGGCCGTCATTGAAAATAAGAATTTGTTCTTAACTGACTTGCCTAGTTAAATAAATGTAAAAAAAATAATAAAAAATAAAAAGGTTAAAGCAAGGACTAGAGGCAGAATGGAGCACCCATGAAGGAACAGGATGAAAGACAAGAAGAAAAAGATCAGGGCTTAAAGCCATTACACTCTTAGAAAAAAAGCGTTCCAAAAGGTATTCTTGAGCTGTCCCCACAGGAGAACCCTTTTAGGTTCCAGGAAGAATCCTTTTGGGTTCCATGTAGAACCCTCTGTGGAAAGGGTTCTACCTGGAACCAAAAAGGGTTCTTAGAAAGGTTCTCCTACGGGGAAGCCAAATAACCTTTTTAGGTACTAGATAGCACTTGTTTTCTAAGAGGGTACGCCTACCTCAAAAATTATTCTCGGGGGACAAAGCAGCTTTCCAGCTTCATTCCTGGATGGGAATAAAAGGAGGGGGTTACAGGATTTGGGGGTAATTGTGGAGGAGAGGGTGGAGGGTAGCGTAATTAGATGATCACAAACTGTACCGGCGGCTCAGTTTTCACTCTGTTGTCCAAATTACAAACCGTCATATTTTTTAAGTCATGCTGATATTCTTTTGTCCCCGGCAGCTGCCAAGAACAACCGAGACCGGGCTTATCTTGGCGTCCGATCAAAAAGAAGGACCCAGATCCAGTCACACAGCAACTGAAAACATTTACACAGCTGGGACCCTGGAACCCTGGGGCCGCCCATCTGACAAGCCCTGAAGTAGGCAAGGGAGAGAGGGAGGCAGGGAGAGAGAGAGGTAGGGAGATATAGAGAGAGGGAGGCAGAAAGGGGGGAGGCAGGGAGAGGGATTGGAAGCCCAGGGTCCAGGTGCTGTTGTGGAATGCAGGAGGTCTGGGGTGGGGCAGGGGATAAGGCCCACCTTCCCCCAACACTAGTCCCAACAACCATGTACTCCCTCCCTGCACAGTCTCACAGAAAAAAAAGAACACATGGAGTCATGCACACACATCCATTCCACATCTATAGAGCATGTGGATTGGCGAGTTGGTCACTGAGTGATGTTGTTGGGTGTCCCCGTCTTTGTGCACTTTGTCCAATGCAGCAGTTTGGTGAGCCGTGTCTCCATATTCGTGTTTATGCACCGATGAGAAAATGTTTCCATTTCTTTAGATGTCGTAGTCATAAACAATAAAAACATGTAGATGGGTTTTCCAGACATACTGCAAGTTTTATAATGTTTGTGAAACATTTCATACATTTATGTACACTTGAGGATAGGTTATGTGTACACTCAGAACACTGTCGTTGGAGACATGTGCAGTATGCATTGATTTGTGTAAGGATTGTTTTCCCTTGTACTGTAATATTATTATTATAACTAACTATTACTATACTGGTTGATCATTTCCACGGTAGTATGACTCAAGTTTTTCTAGGCATGATAGGAAAACTCTACATGCTAAAAATAAATTACGTTCTGAAATCCAAAAGCTGATTTTATTATTGTTGTTGTTTTTATGGAGACTGTAATAGTTGATTGCATTAGCATCTGAGTGCATACTTATACATGCAAATAGATGTTAATAAAATTGTCATCTGTCGCTGTTCCTGAGAAAAATTGCAGCGCACACAGAGAGAGAGAGTTAATTACTCTATGTATTAGACTAAATTAGAGCATACAGAAGTACATTGTGTTGAAATGAGACGGGGACTCTTTCTCACTCTTGGCAGCCATTCCTTTTCCCACTCGATGTTGAGGGGAAAATAGGGTTTTACGTTTTTTATTTTTTATTATTGGCCCATCCACCACAGGGTTAGGTTTAAACAGTACAAATCTTCAATCCAGTCTAGACGGTGGTAGAGAAAGCTATGGAGGGGTACTCTTTAAGTGGCGAGGGGGGAAAACGGCAATGAATCTAAGGTTTTGTTGACCCCTCATGACCTGCTCTTGGTAACGCCAAAACCCCAGAGG
The DNA here is from genome assembly GCF_965601325.2 of Salmo salar. NCBI lineage: Eukaryota > Metazoa > Chordata > Actinopteri > Salmoniformes > Salmonidae > Salmo > Salmo salar. The sequence continues at coordinate 20,641,385 of NC_138314.1, read as the reverse complement.
TGCAATGACATCACTCGCTCATTCGGAGACAGTCCCAGACGATCGTTGTATATGCACACTTAAACACATGCATTCTCATGCTTACACACAATTGCACACACACACACTCACACACACAAAGCCATTATGCTCCATTCCGAATGTGCATATGTATTTGAAGGCTCGCCATCATGGAAACAAGAGAAGGGTGGGCAGGAAGTTCCTCTAACTGGAAACAGATACCATTTTTACACACATATACCTTCTTCTCTTCTTCTCTCTCTGACATGCTCATGAAAGCTAGCTATGAGAAAGGCATGGCTCTCTGAAAGGTAGACACATGAACCCATACAACCAGGACCTAAAGCCTCTAACACCCCATAACTTTTTCCCTGCCCCTGTTTCAATGGGTAATCCCATAAAAAGGGCATATTTCTGAAAGATAATAACAAGAGAACAAAATATGAAATATCTCAGCACACATACTTACTGACATCTAAAGGACTGTTCTACAAGGCCATATGTAGAACTTCACCCTCAAATTCAAAAATTATTGCCAAACTATCCCCCAATGAAGGATTAGGTAGCCAGTAAATAAGGGAATACGTTTTTACTTGTGTAATATTCCAGCATCCTGTGTTGCATATAATGTCATTTGTATTTTGTATTTCTTTATGTGTACCATAACTCTCTACACTACATCATATGCAGCAATATGTTCGTACAATGCTATTACTACAATAACAACATTACTACACAGATATGAGAGTAATGCAATGTAAAGTGTTACCAAATTGGCCACAACATTTGCAAACTATTTTAATTCCTCCACGGTTGAGAATTAAAGCACACTGTACACATACCCACATACTATTCTTAGTAAAATGTAGTATTGTAATAATGTCATGCAATAATGGAGCAATGTAAATTTGTACAACGCACAATGTTTTGTTTGATGTATTGTTTTATCTCTGTGTGGACCCCAGGAAGAGTAGCTGCTGCCTTGGCAACAGCAAATGGGGATCCTAATAAAATACTAAATTCTAAAAGTGATTTCCTTTGTCTGCATTTTCTTCCCAGTCCCATTGAGACCGAGAGAGAGATGGCTTAGTTAAGTAATAGAGCTCTATGAAGTGTTGGAGCATCTCCTGTCTGTCCCTCTGGACCAAAGGAAACTGAGGTGACCTCTCCATGTTTGAACTGAGGAGAAAAATGTGTGTAGAGCTCTGTGAAAGGACAAACACTCCGCACAGCAGGCTGCTACTGCCAGGTGGATTAAGACTGTGGAGAAGAGAGAGAAACTGGTCATGTGGCATTCGAATGTAGAATGGTGTCATTCTGTAGGCACGTTGGGCGGTGTTCATGTGTCCTGACTTAGAATAGTAACAATTATTTAATATTGATCTTTATCCTTATCAAACTCATCCTCATCATTACGATCGTAATATTTTCACTGAACACTAAAATAAAAGTCAAATAGTCCTCTTTTTCTGTAACGATGTACGCTGAGAGTCGGGAAGCAAGTTCAGGGAGTAAATATACTTAATAAATGAACAAAACAAGAAACAAACAGCACACCAACATGAAACAGCAACAATGACGACTGGGGAAGAAACCAAAGGGAGTGACATATAAAGGGCAGGTAATCAAGGAGGTGATGAAGTCCAGGTGAGTGTCATTATGCGTGTAACGCTGGTGACAGGTGTGCGCCCTAACGAGCAGCCTAGTGACCTAGAGGCCGGAGAGGGAGCACACGTGACCATTTGCATTTGATCTTATTTTATTCAACAGAAGAGGGGCAGAATTAAGAGCTGAAGATAAAAAGGTGTCTCTGATGCGCAGTGCTAATTGTACTGACTATCGGATGGGTGTAATAGTGCTTTACGGGTTACGCGGTGGGTAATAAAGTGACAGTGCGTTTAGCTCCAAATCATGCGGAAGACACGCGCTGCGCTGGCTGGCTCTGGCAGAAAGGACTGCTCAATTAGAGAGCAGATTTAAGATGAGAGCGCTGATTCCCCAGCCCAATTAATTAACTCTAGGAGAGAGGAGAGGGAGAGGAGCGGCTGGACCAAGAAGTGCCCAACAGGGACCCTCGCTACCGCTCTTTGTGCCTCCTGCTCTATCTTTCCCTTGTTCTTTTCCCCTTTCTGCACTTTATCTTCCTACCAATATATTTTCCTCTTAATTTGACCCTTCCTTTATCTGTTGCTACTGTCTGTCTCGCTCACAGTGTGCTATAGAACATGTATGACATTGACTAACTGGTTCATATAATCAACAAATGATTGTTCACCCAGATGACCACAATGAAAAATCACCCATTCTATCCAGCAAAACCTTATAAATGTTTTTTATTTTTATTGTAAATCTTAAATGCAAATGTTATTACTGTTTGATGACGCCATATTGATATAATGGCATCTTTCCCTTGGTTGATAACCACCACAATACACACACAACTTTTCAGTTGTATTCCGGCCTAAGAAAATACCAATCTGTGCCATATACATATTTATTATGGGCTGTGGCCGATACCTGCGATGCTTTGTCAATAAGCAGGGCCCTGAATATATTGTGTCTGGACCTATGACCCTGCCTGTCTGACCGTCAGATAACTTGCGCTAGTGCAGCCACAACCCAGTGGCCATCTATCAAAACACTGCAAACGTCAATATCCTATGTTTGTCCCAAAACTCTGAAAATTGCCCATGTTAGAGGGAGGGAGATAGAAAGGGATCGATGTAGGTTAGAGAGGGAAGGGCCAGCCTCTCTCCTCTCTGCTGTGCTGTATGAATTTTTGATGCCCTGCCTGTTTAAGAGCCAGTCTATCAATTACGATGTAAATAGGGTCTGGGTGATTGTTGTCATGGTGTGCAGGGTTGCGGTCCAATTAGATCCAGTCCAGACTAATGTGCTAATATGTTACATAATTGGTGTTGGAGGCTATTTCTATTTTAAATGCCAGTCTGAGTCTCATGTTGACTAATACAGTTCATCAACATAATCTTATCTGGGCAACAGAATATAGATTCAGTATAGTAAATGTGATATTTTTTTATGTTTAACATATTTAATGTATACATGTATTTTTAAATCTATTTTTAGAAATTATGTTCTTTCCTATGGTCTGTTTGAGCGTGAAAGGCTTCCAAGGCTAGATAACACCAAACCTTTTTTCTGCTGGCAGTTTTAGAGATGAGAAGGAAGACTAAAGAGTTACAGAGAAAGAAAAGGAGAAGCAAATACAAGAGGGAAAGAATGAGTGATGAGAGATTGTAAATTAAAGGGACGGAGCGAAGACTGAGTATAGACTGAGAAAAGAGTCAGGAATGGGACAGAGAAAGAAGGAAAGGAGAGTAGAGACAAAGATAGCTGGAAAGAGAGAGAGGGGAAGAGGGAGAGAGGGGAGAGAGATAGAGAGGGCGAGAGGAGATGGGGAGAGAGAAAGAGGGAGGGAAGAGGGGGAGAGAGAGAGGGCGAGAGGAGATGGGGAGAGAGAAAGAGCGAGAGAGAGAGAGAGAGAGAGAGAGGAGTATGAGGCTGCTGCCTGGAAAGGCGATTAGTATTCATGCAGGGTAGCGCTCCAGAGAGGATTAATGGACTCTGATGCCTAATATCCTGGAGAACAATTAATTTGCCCACAGTTTTGTCATGGTTGAAAGTCAAATGCTGGAACAGATCGATGCGCACAGCCGCCAGTGGAATCTCAGCAGCCCCTTCTGCCGGGCGCAGAATTTTAATTTCATCATCATCATTTTCCCCGGCTGCCACCCCCGACGAAGCTTTCCCTGACATGGCTGAGAGCCACCGCATCCCCCCAGCCTGATAGCACTGCACACACACAAACATTAAATACACACACACACACAGATAAAATACACACACATACACACACACATAAAATACACACATAAAATACAGTTGCACGTACAAACGCGTGCACACACATACACAAAAGCTATGTTTGATACAGAAATACACACGGTTGAAAACACTGATAAAAATGAATACATCACACAAACACACACATCCACTCTGATATAGTCCAGTACACATGGGCCGACAGGAACACATCAATGGCATTTTCAATCTCCTCCCTTTTCTAACTGCCATGTATGGATAACCAGTGTAATGGGGAATATTTAAAATGAATAAAGTTATTTTTCAGTTTAGAGAGATTAACACAATGCTTAGCATATTTATAGGTTTTCTCTTTCTCTAATAAACATGCTTGCCAGTGTTCTGATAATGCAAGGTGTGGGTTGATGGTTACTAGACTCGACACTGTATATTATGGCTAGTGATTGACGCCAGACTGGGGGGGGGGGGGGGCAGGGGGGCAGGGGGGGCCAGTGCCCCTGTGACAACAATTTTGGACCCCCTTGTGGCCCCCCTAAATGTGGAGTAATAATTTTTACATAACTAATTTTCGCTGTCGTTCTTTTTTTACATCCGTTATTAGACAGAGGCAACGATGATGATTATGAACATGGTATTTTGCCTGCTAATAACTGCAATGCAGTGAAGAAAACGATATGACAACAATAACGTCTAATGTAACTGGCCCCTCTAACAGTACAACTGGCCCCAGCTTGGCCCCCCCAGTTGAAATGGTCTAGAACCGCCACTGAGGACCAAGGACGCTGATTGTTGATGTATTCTGTGAAACACTGTGATTCTGTAGCAGCTGACAAAGTTGTTTTGACTTCCTAAAGGCCTCTCGGGGTGATGTTTACTGAACATTTGTTGCTGTGTAATTAGGATATAAGGGCCTAGTTACACATTATTCTCTGCTCCTGTGTGGGATATTGTGCTCCCTGTTTGTAAACTTGTATTAAACCGAGTTGATTTATGATTGACTATATCCGCGACAGCTCTTCTCTATTGTTCACCTGAAAAAAACCTTTCCAGCCAGCAACACTATTATTAGTTTAGTGCATACCTAATTTGGTCACTTCCTCTCGTTGTCACTCATCACAATGGTGTGATGTTGTACTTTATTGTAGAATTCCCATCCAAGGGTTGTGTGGAATGATGATAAAGGAGAATATGTAGTCACCAGACTCAATAATAAACCAAAAGGAAGATGATCAGAAAAACTGCAAAACTGAGGATTTTGGTAAGCCAAACCAAATATCATCAATAACACCATCACACGGTGGATATCACCGATGGCAACGCGGTGTTCATCGTCGCCGCGTCATTGCCAGGGGCAGTAAATATTTCATTAGGGATGCAGATGTGTCAATTAAAGAAACACAGAGACAACGTAAGCAGCCAGATCCCAGATGCCTCTCCTCAGCCTGCACGGCTTGGCGCTTTATCTGTCTTTTAGTTTCTCTGCTCGGCCTTGCTCAAGGATTTCCTCATTAGCACATTAATACAACACCAATCAGAGGGACGCTGGAGACAGTCGATAGGCAGAAGAGGGAAAAAATGACAATGTGTGTTCGGAGACCATGCGTCGGCTTGGTGTATGTGGAGGAAAGTGTAAGAGGTGGATCAAATCTACTGTAATGTTATGATGTTATCGCCTGAAGAAAGTGATCATTCAGTTTGATCTGATCACTGACTGGCCTCTGTACTCATTTAGCCACTCCTAGCCTTTTCCAGTTTCTAGGCTTTTGTCACAGAGTTCCGCTCAGGGGAGGGGAAAGAATCACAGACATCATTATGTGAATTATTAAAGAAGCTGGTGCTAATTTATTTAATGAATTAAGAGGAGTCCGGCGGGGGGTATTTCAATAATAGAGTACTGTTAATAGTGGTTTAATAGGGATTGCAAACACTGATTGGGTAATTACATCTCAGCTGTCCCCATGCTGCCTGCCTGGCTCACTCCTGGTCCTGGGTGACAAGAGAAAGGAGGGGGACTGTGGAGAACCTGTTTCACCACACAGTTGGCTGCAGTACACACCTCAATATAAAGTCCTTAACATCCAGCCACAGGAGAGCTGTGAGATTACAGAGGGAGTCAAGGTGCCACAGAATCATGGAATAAATACACACACACAAACATACACTGAGTGTACAAAACATTAAGGACACCTTCCTAATATTCAGTGTCACCCCCCCTTTTGTCCCCAGAACAGCCTCAATTCGTTGGGGCATAGACTCTACAAGGTGTTGAAAGTGTTCAATAGGGATGCTGGCCCATGTTGACTCCAATGCTCCGCACAATTGTGTCAAGTTGGCTGGATGTCCTTTGGGTGGTGGACCATTCTTGATACACATGGGAAACTGTTGAGCGTGAAAAACCCAGCAGTTTTGCAGTTCTTGACACGAAACGGTGCGCCTGGCACCTACTACCATACCCCGTTAACAGGCACTTAAATCTTTTGTCTTGCCCATTCACCCTCTGAATGGCACACATACACAATCCATGTCTCAATTGTCTCAAGGCTTAAAAATCCTTCTTTAACGTGTCTCCTCCCCTTCATCTACACTGATTGAAGTGGATTTAACAAGTGACATCAATAAGGGATCATAGCTTTCTCCTGGATTCACCTGGTCAGTCTATGTCATGGAAAGAGCAGGTGTTCATAATGTTTTGTGTACTCAGTGTACACACACTGATTATAATCTATGCCTCCTCGGGTTTGATTCAGGGCCCAGTGTCTTATCTAAAGAGCAAGATCAGAGGATCACAGCCTCCACAGCTTTGCCATTTGATTGTTAACATGTCTGCCACTTCAACATAAAAAAAAATTAAAGAATCATAAAGATAAGTGGAGGGAGGGAGAAAAATAATAATTCCTCAGCGAAAATGTCAGGTTCGGTTATGAATTTTATAAAAAAGCAATAAAGCCCACAAGCCTCGTCCGCGGTCTCTCTCACATCTGAACACATCAAACAGCTTGCGGTGAGAGAGAGAGAGAGAGAGAAGGAGAGGGAGAAGGAGAGAGAGAAAAGGGATTGTCTATAATGTAAGACTTCATTGTGCAAGGCTGGGTCTGTAACGGGGCTGGATCCCAATCAATAGAAGCTCTCCTTAGGCCATTCAGAGGTGTAATGACTTTGGGTTTCTCAATAATTAAGATATTGTCACCGCAGTGACTGCAGGGTCAGCCAATCATTAACCTCATGTTAAATATGCCTTTGTTTTAATTGCTTCACCTTAACTCCTGGATAGCCTGCTCATGGCTAGAAATGAAAGGGACATCAACCACCTTTCGTTGTGCGTGTGTGTGTGTGTGCGTGCGTGCATACATGTGTGCGTGTGGTCTTGATCGTATCACAGCCATGCATGTCTGAGAGTATTAATCTCCCTAAGTGTTCTGTTTTAACGTTAGCATTGATGAGATTTTTAATTTGAACAATTACCTCTACGTCTTACTGGAATACACACAACTGACTTACTCTTATGGGAGATTTTACGTGAGACATATCTATTTCTTCTTATTTTAAAAGCCCACTGCAGTCAAAAACATGATTTCCCTGTGTTTTATATATATTTCCACACTATGAGGTTAGAATAATACTGTCAAATTGTGAACATGATGATAATGCCCTTTTAGCGTAAGAGCGTTTTTATTTTTTTTAATTTCATTTATTGAACCTTTATTGAACTTTGAAAAGACCGCCTGAAATTTCAGCCTGTTTTGGAGGGATGGAGTTCCATGGCGACATCACCATGTGATAAGTTAGCTAATAGACCAATAAGGAAGAGAGTTACAAACCTCTGCCAACAACAGCCCATTTTCAGTTTTCCCTCCCCACAGACCACTCGCAGAGTCCTAGCAAAATTCTTGCTTGAGAAATTGTTCTTTGCTAAGAAGAAAACAATCACAGTAAGGTACTTAATTGTTACCCAGAAATAATTTAATATTGAGATAAAATGGCTGTGTTGGACTTTCAACACCCTTCGTATCAAACAAATTCTGAGGAGGCCACATCATTTGACTTTCATATGGGTGTTCCAGGGGCAACTGGAGGTCCCTTCATAGCCTTGCAAAATTCAGGCAGCAGGTTGAAGTTGGAGCCAGTGGTGGAGGTAGCTCTCATCTCCATGTTCACCCAGACACAGCACCACTCTGCTGGTAATATTTGAACTTCTCACCTCCTATCCTTTTCCAGCCATTCCTGCCCTGCCCCAGCTAGGTGATGAGAAACAATGGATTTATATCCGACGTGTTGCCTTTCTTTTTTCCTCTCCTTCCCTCTCTCACTTCCCCTGCCATGCCATTGGCTGTTGGTAAATGGACTAAAGCGTCAATCAATAGGCCGATGCACTCCGTCAAGGCAAGGGGGCTTGACCTTTCCTGGCGCAGGGAAGCGCAATTCATATCGTCCAGACCAGCTGCCCGCTAAACGCACATCTCATCCAATTTCCAGACGCTTGCAACACAAAAAAAAAACAGGAGTGGGGGGCCCGAGAGGGCTGGGGGGTTTGGAATAGAGGGGCTGGCGGATAGGGAAGTCCTGATGGATTTTAGATTGGTTTCTCAATTTCTCTTCACTCAGGAGAGGGGGAAAGGAGACGAGACAAAGAGGAAAAACAAACACTAATACTTGAACACACACACTCAGACACACACAGACAGACTCAGACACATACAGACACACTCAGACGCACTCAGACGCACACAGACGCACTCAGACGCACTCAGACGCACACAGACGCACACAGACGCACACAGACGCACACAGACACTCAGAGACACACAGACACACTCAGAGACACTCAGACACACACAGACACACACAGACACACACAGACACACACAGACACACTCATACACACTCATACACACTCAGACACACACAGACACACACAGACACACTCAGAGACACACTCAGACACACTCAGACACACTCAGACACACTCAGACACACTCAGACACACACAGACACACACAGACACACACAGACACACACAGACACACTCAGACACACTCAGACACACACAGACACACTCAGACACACACAGACACACACAGACACACTCAGACACACTCAGACACACTCAGACACACTCAGACACACTCAGACACACTCAGACACACACAGACACACACAGACACACTCAGACACACTCAGACACACTCAGACACACTCAGACACACACAGACACATACAGACACACTCAGACACACAAACAAAGACAGATGCATGTAGACCCACAAACACACATGCAAACAATCATCCAACAAAAAGGTGCCAAGAAAATTAAGTAATGCATAGATAATACAGTAGGTTTCAATAGAAAGATACAATTGATATCCTTTTCATTTGGCGATAGAATCATCTTCACCAGACAGACTATTCATGTGATTTGCCAGACAACTAATTATTGCCTGATGGACGCATTCTGTTGGCATTGATTATTGGCTGTATGATGGACCGCCAAAATAAACAGTTACAGACTGCATTCCCTGAAGAATCATTCATTACACACACACACACACAGGTAGTTGTGAGACACAGCAGGTAGTTGTGAGTAAACCTTTTCTACCTCTGCCTATCAGATAGGAATATAAAGACTTTACATATCTCAAATTTGTGGCTGCTCTCTGACATAATATATTGTATGTACAGAAGTTTACATACACTTAGGTTGGAGTCATTTAAGACTCGTTTTTCAACCACTCCACAAATGTCTTGTTAACAAATTATAGTTTTGGCAAGTCAGTGAGGACATCTACTTTGTGCATGACACAAGTAATCTTTCCAACAATTGTTTACAGACAGATTATTTCACTTATAATTCACTGTATCACAATTCCAGTGGGTCAGAAGTTTATATACACTAAGTTGACTGTGCCTTTAAACAGCTTGGAAAATTCCAGAAAATTATGTCATGGCTTTAGAAGCTTCTGATAGGCTAATTGACATCATTTGAGTCAATTGGAGGTGTACCTGTGGATGTATTTCAAGGTCTAACTTCAAACGTAGTGCCTCTTTGCTTGACATCATGGGAAAATCAAAAGGAATCAACCAAGACCTCAGAATATTTTTTTGAGACCTCCACAAGTCTGGTTCATCCTTGGGAGCAATTTCCAAACACCTGAAGGAACCACGTTCATCTTTACAAACAATAGTACGCAAGTATAAACACCATGGGACCACGCAGCCGTCATACCGCTCAGGAAGGAGACGCGTTCTGTCTCCTAGAGAGGAAGGTACTTTGGTGCGAAAAGTGCAAATCAATCCCTGAACAACAGCAAAGGACCTTGTGAAGATGCTGGAGGAAACAGGTACAAATGTATCTATATCCACAGTAAAAAAAGTCCTATATCGACATAACCTGAAAGGCCGCTCAGCAAGGAAGAAGCCACTGCTCCAAAACCGCCATAAAAATGCCAGACTACGGTTTGTAACTGCACATGGGGACAAAGATGGTACTTTTTGGAGAAATGTCCTCTGATGTCTGATGAAACAAAAATAGAACTGTTTGGTCATAATGACCATTGTTATGTTTGGAGGAAAAAGGGGGACGCTTGCAAGCCGAAGAACACCATCACAACCGTGAAGCATGGGGGTGGCAGCATCATGTTGTGGTGGTGCTTTGCCGCAGGAGGGACTGGTGTACTTCACAAAATAGATGGCATCATGAGGAAAGAAAATGATGTGGATATATTGAAGCAACATCTCAAGACATCAGTCAGGAAGTTAATGCTTGGTCGCAAATGGGTCTTTCAAATGGACAATGACCCCAAGCATACTTCCAAAGCTGTGGCAAAATGGCTTAAGGACAACAAAGTCAAGGTATTGGAGTGGCCATCACAAAGCCCTGACCTCAATCCAATACAAAATTTGTGGGCAGAACTGAAAAAGCTTGTGCGAGCAAGGAGGCCTACAAACCTGACTCAGTTACACCAGCTCTGTCAGGAGGAATTGGCCAAAATTCACACAACTTATTGTGGGAAGCTTGTGGAAGGCAACCTGAAGTGTTTGACCCAAGTTAAACAATCTAAAGGCAATGCTACCAAATACTAATTGAGTGTATGTAAACTTCTGACCCACTGGGAATGTGATGAAAGAAATATAAGCTGAAATAAATAATTCTCGCTACTATTATTCTGACATTTCACAATCTTAAAATATAGTGGTGATCCTAACTGACCTAAAACAGGGAATTTTTACTAGGATTAAATGTCAGGAATTGTGAAAAACTGAGTTTAATGTATTTGGCTAACAAGGGACCCAAACCGGCTGCGCACGTGTGCAGTCGTGCGCCATCGTGCATACATTTATTTTGTCCCCCTACACCAAACGCAATCACGACACACAGGTTAAAATATCAAAACAAACTCTGAACCAATGACATTCATTTGGGGACAGGTTGAAAAGCATTAAACTTTTATGGCAATTTAGCTAATTAGCTTGCTCTTGCTAGCTAATTTGTCCTGTTTAGCTAGCTTGCTGTTGCTAGCTAATTTGTCCTGGGATATAAACATTAGGTTGTTATTTTACCTGAAATGCACAAGGTCCTCTAGTTCGATAATTAATCCACACATAAAACGGTCAACCGAATCATTTCTAGTCATCTCTCTTCCTTCCAGGCTTTTTCATCGTTTAACTTATATGGTGATTGGCATCTGCACTTTCATAGTATTACCACGGCAACAGTTTGTCTATCAATCACCCACGTGGGTATAACCAATGAGGAGATGGCACGTGGGTACCTGCTTCTATAAACCAATGAGGAGATGGGAGAGGCAGGACTTGCAGCGCGATCAGCGTGATCTGTCTATTTTAATCCTTGGCAACGCAGATGCTCGTTGTTGCGCGCGAGCAGTGTTGGTGCAATAATTGAATAACATAGATTTCTACAATTATTTTGCAACGCTCGTGCACGCAACGCGAGCGGTGTGGTCAGCCTATAAGGTGTATGTTAACTTCCGACTTCAACTGTAGCTTCTGTATCTTCCTCTATCACAAGATTTTACAATTTACAAGTTACTGTATATGTACATACATTCCAACCTTTAACTGTTAGTGATGGTAAGTGTGTTTGAATTACAGGGAGTCACATGATAGTTCTCTGGTTGTAAACATGACCATGAATTGAATATATAAAATGTGTTATGCACTGCAAAAAAGCACAATGAATAAAAATGTAGATTTCTCATCTCATACGCATAGTGACAGAACATATAGCAGTGCAATGCCAGCAAGCTGTCCATGTGAGGAATGGATCTCTGTCGTGTGTATATGAATGTGTGTGATAGAAAGGCAGAGAGAGAGAGAGAGAGAGAGAGAGAGAGAGAGAGAGAGAGAGAGAGCAAGAGAGAGAGAGGGAAAGAGAGAGAGAACGAAAGAAACAGAGAGAAAGAAACAGAACCAGAGAGAGAGAGAGAGAGAGAGAGAGGACATGGGCATCAAAACCACTCTGTGGTCCTTCTCCTGCCACGCTACCACACATAGCCCACCCCTCCTCTGTCCTCTGTCCCTGAGACGGCTCATTTAATTAGGCTGCTGGGACTATTGTTGTATTATTTATATTAGGACATTAGAAAAGTGAACATCATGCGCCTATCTCCATGTTTCTTCGTCTTCCTTCTTTGCTTTTTGCATAAATATTTGACGCGCCATATATTATTTATTAGACGCAAGCTTCATCATGTATCCAAGGGAAATAATATAGTATACATTTCAATTTTGTTATGGCTGATCTACATTTTACCATTCCCTATGGAGGATGTCACAGACTGAGGGAGCGCGCACACACATACACACTCACTCACACACTCACACACACACACACACACACACACACACACACACACACACACACACACACACACACACACACACACACACACACACACACACACACACACACACACACACACACACACACACACACACACACACACACACACACACACAACCACCCTTTGAGAGCTTGAGATGTGCCTTCGGCAATAAACCAATCATATACTGTATGAGCATGTTTTGGGATAAACAACTGGTATTAGTAATTCAGTGCAGCCCCCTTGGATACTTCAGTGTGTAAGCACTGTGTCAACAGGCTCCGAACATTCTGACTGAGCCATAGACCAGCCCTAACCCAGATACTAGCACATTGTACATTAGGTCTCACTGGTAAGGTCCTGCTCCCAAGCCCCCTGCCTGTCTGGGTATGTCTGCTTGACCAAATTAAACCTGTTTAGAGAACCTTCAGCAATGCTCTCACTGGGGACTGCTTATCTCACATTGTCCTCAGTGGACTTATGACTTCATGCAGCAAACTATAGTCATTTGGCATGGTGTGACTCTAAAATACATGTACCGTAAATTCCGGACTATTAAGCTCACCTGAATATAAGCCGCACCCACTGAATTAAAAAAAATATATTACTTTTGAACATAAATAAGCCGCACATGTCTATAAGCCGCAGGTGCCTACCGGTACATTGAAACAAATGAACTTTACACAGGCTTTAACGAAACACGGCTTGTAACAAAAATAAATAGGCTTTAATGAAACACGGCTTGTAACAAAAATAAATAGGCTTTAACGAAACACGGCTTGTAACAAAAATAAATAGGCTTTAACGAAACACGGCTTGTAACAAAAAATAAAACATTTGCAGTAAACAGTAGCCTACCAAGAAAGTCATTGCTCCAGACCAAGCTCCCGTGCAGCAGCTCTATTTCCTTTTCCAACAGCCAGATCAATCGCCTTCAACTTGAAAGCTGCATCATATGCATTTCTCCGTGTCTTTGCCATGATGAGTGTGACAAAATGACTACCGTAATCAGAATGATGGGAAGTTTGAGCGCGCTCGATTTAATCTAAACAGTAAACAAAAAAGTTGTTTGACCATAACCCGTTGGGCAATTTCATTGGTCTAATGAAAGCTTCATGCCGCCAAAAAACTGACCACGTCACAGAATGTGTTTTTTCATTTTTTTCTTTTTTGAAAGCGGGAAAAATCCATATATTAGCCGCTTCATTGTTTAAGCCGCGAGGTTCAAAGCGTGGGAAAAAAGTAGCGGCTTATAGTCCGGAATTTACGGTATATAGATACAATATTTAAGTGAATGAAACAATTATTTTCAACAGGGTTGATTTACTAGCGAGGAACATTGGTCACCTCTACTGGGGCATGATGTGGAAACAGTGTTATTTCCACCTGATTTAGGGAATCTTCCCCTTCTTTCTCCTCCATGGTGGTAGGAAGGCAAGGAGGGGGATGGCTGGATTGTCGCTGTCAGATTTCCCCGATCCCACAAAAAAATAGTCAGTAGTGAGTGTTGTGCATCCCAGGAGGCACACTTCCTGTTGTTCTGAAACCAATTTTACAGCCTGGACTGGATGGAATAACCCCTTGCCACCTCCCTTCTCTCTTTCACTATATCCATCTCTTCCCTCTGCTTTTCTCTCCCTCACTCCTCTCCCATTCCCCCTACTCTTTGGAAGACATAGTGAGACAGAGAGGTGGGAGAATTTGGGCACGAGAGGGGGAAAATGGGGGGAAAAGGTTCCCTTCTTTCTGAAATCATGCTCTAGCGGTTTGGAGAGACCTATGGTGTTTGGATTGGAGGGCTGGAGGCTGGAGGATGTTGGGGGTTATAAATAAACATTTCAGAGGCTGGGGAGAGGTGTCGGTAGGCTTTAGGCCTTGGGCCTTTCCTGGGCTCGCTGGCGCCCCTCCAGGTCAAATTACATAAGCACTTTGTGCTGCGGCAACTGTATGTGTGTGTGTGTGTGTGTGTGTGTGTGTGTGTGTGTGTGTGTGTGTGTGTGTGTGTGTGTGTGTGTGTGTGTGTGTGTGTGTGTGTGTGTGTGTGTGTGTGTGTGTTAAGGTGGAGTTCAAGTTATTAAAACAGTACACTCAATCAAGGCCTACACAACCCCTCCCCTATTGCACAGAGAGCAAAGATCTATTACACAAAGCCGATACATCCCTCTCTCTCCTCTCGGTCTCTCCTCTCTCTCCATCCTCATATACATTCTCTATGCTCTCCATCTCTCAGTGGCTGTCCACATTTTCACTCTACCCTAATCACTAGCACAAGGCTGTCCACAATATCTAGCAGTGTTTTCTTCTTGTCACATTTTCCATAGACATCCATCCGTTAACTAAGTACAGTCAAGCTTTTCCCCACTGTTAAAAAATGTGCTAAAGAACAAATATCTATTTTGACTGCGATATATACTTAAATGTTACATAAACCCTGTGTATTGATGATAATCTCAATCCTGCAATGGAGAATTGTTATTTTTGAAGTCTACTTTGTAGTGGATGACAAATCACCCAGCATTCCCATTTTACATTACATCAGCTACAGACACAGTTTGATTTACACACACGCTGCTTGGGCTGGGACTTGCTTCACTCCAAAACAATAACAGTAAATGAGAAGAAGAAACTTGAGGGAAAAATGTAAAATAAGAGAGAATGTGGCCCAGCTCTGCCAAGCACCTCACACACTGACGTTTACAGAGAAACCACAGGGGGAGAAAACATCCAGTCCTGCCCTGGGAAAGAGAACAGAGGGGCACAGCGCTACTTGTCCTCAGCCCAGATCAACAGCACTGGAGCTGGGCACTGGAGTCAGGTACCTTTGGCAGCCCCCCCTCCCCCCCAGAACTCCATGTGCAGGATTATGTGTTTTGGAATGTTTGAATTGGAACTGGGTCTGTCCAGGTATGAGGTGTATTTTGGCAGGGTGTTCTCCTACCAGCTTACTTTTCTCCAAACTGGCAAGAGGAGGCTACTGAGGCATGCCACATGAAGTAGGTGTGCATTCCTCGAAGGCATTTCATTATGCATGTGACTGTCTATGGGACTAATAGAGGCTTGAGAGTTGCTTCAGCTTAGAACCTTTGAGGACTGGCCTTCCTGGGTTTTAGGGCTTTCTCCTCTCTGTGTTTGTCCAGCATAAACTGGTCCAGGCGAGGTTAGGAACCGGCCAAGCCCAGTCCAAGCCCAGGTCAAGCCTCAGCAATACCTCTGAGAGCCTCAGTGTGGCTCTGAGGTCCATAGTTGATGGGGCACATCCCACAGCTCCAGTATAGGAAAACAGCCATTTTGGTTTCATGGTTACTTATCACAGGCACATTTTTTTCTTGTATTCTGGCATGGAGATCTGGTTCTTTTGGCCTGCGCTGTCCATGTCTACGCTCAGCAGGGGTTTACTGCTGCCTTGATGGCAGGTCCTATGAAAGAGTGTACTGATGATGGGCACTGGGATTTGAACACTATTTTATCCTGCTACTCTATATGTACTATAGATTAAACTATGGAAAACTCCTCATACGATACAGTATAATATAAAGGGTTAAAAGTATTAACACCCCTCAACCAGCCCTATTTAATTCAGAATGATGACATTACAAGGCTCCATATTGGGTTGTACCATACAGCTCTAAGAGAGCTCTTGAACTCATTACGCCAGCCACAGAAAATCTATTTTATAACAGAAAATTGAAATAATAAAACACTGGTGTAAGAAATCCATAGAACAAAGACAAAATAAATAGGGGCAAGATGGAGGATCCAGCTGCTTTTCAAATTGAGATGAAAGTAAAGTAAGAGAGAGGGAGAAGGGAAAGAACTCAAGGAAAAAAAGCCAAAGGGAAAAGTAGACCGCATGATAATATGAAGTCAGAGCAGAGACTATCTCTTTTGACTCAATTGTGGTTTTGCTCCATGATTAACAATGAAAACCTGGCAGTGTGCAACAGGGCCTAGTTAGCAGATCCACATATACTATATAAAGCAGGTTTGCTTCACCATATGCTCTCGCAGGGCTTAGGAGGAAGTGAGGGACTCAAACACATGGTGGTGGATCCATTCACCTGTATAGAGAATATCCAACCTACAGCCCAATCAGCCACAACACTGACCCAACACCAGACCCATACACAGACTGACCCAACACCAGACCCATACACAGACTGACCCAACACCAGACCCATACACAGACTGACCCAACACCAGACCCATACACAGACTGACCCAACACCAGACCCATACACAGACTGACCCAGCACCAGACCCATACACAGACTGACCCAACACCAGACCCATACACAGACTGACCCAACACCATACCCATACACAGACTGACCCAACACCAGACCCATACACAGACTGACCCAACACCAGACCCATACACAGACTGACCCACCACCAGACCCATACACAGACTGACCCAACACCAGACCCATACACAGACTGACCCAACACCAGACCCATACACAGACTGACCCAACACCATACCCAACGGGTTGGTGGTTTAGCAACAAAACTGAGGCGTGCGCAACTATGGGGCAAAACAAAGGATGGCTTAGATTGTTGAAAACATAAATACATTTGCACAATGAGCACTTGTTGTCTCTTAAATATATAGTTACATTTGTTTGTTAGCTAGCTAGCTAATCTTCGCCATATTAGGGTTAGGGTTAGGGTTAGGGTGAATGAAATAAGTCACCTCAAAACAAGACATGGTATCAAGAACAACATAAAACTAGCTGAAACGAGCCACCTACAATTCCCCAAATTCGTTGCTACCTATCTGACCATTCAGAATCATACCATAGCACGGCTTCCGGCCACAACGATGCGCGCACATCATTTTCGTGACATTGTCAGCCAACTCGTCTATACACAAACAGACAATCCAGTCAGAAGTAAATAAGCATTTCACTGTTAGTCTACACCTGTTGTGTACGAAGCATGTGACAAATAAAATTGTATTTCATTTGATTGTACTCTGGAACCGTCACAGGAATGTGCTAAAACCATTCCAAGAAACTGCAACATACTGCTTTTTGCTAACACTGATGTTTCTACTAGACCCAAACATTATTTTCTGGGTCGGCACCAATAGTAAAACTAATCATGCATTTTCATAAAGTAATCAGCCAACAATCTGAATCTAATTAACAATACTCCCTCTATGCACATTTTCCCCGCTACGCTGGGCTTGAGAAAGTACCAAAATTGTACAGAGCTCCTTGGCTTTATTCCATGTCCTGGGCCCATTTTTCCACACATATGTATTATTGCAAATTCTATGTTTTTGTTCATTCAAAAGGAATAGAGATAGGAGGAAAGGAAAAGCAGCGCAATACTATTACCATTTCCTGTTTCTGTGGAGTCAGGGTGTTGGGGAGCAGTGAGAGGGTAGACCTGGCAACCAGGCAGCGCTGATGGGCCAAGACACACTGAAGAACGGAGAGAAAATAATGAAACCTGCATTTTAAATAATCTCTACATAGAGGTTTGAAAGTGCCAGACACCCCGCAAAATGTTGAATTAATGAGCCTGAATTGAGTCAATGTGCTCAAAATACTACATGTGTGTTTATATATAAGTATGAAAGAAAGAGAGAGACTGTCTGTCTGGATACCAATACACATTGATGACAATGGAATAAGCGAACATAAGCGGTCACTTAGGGTCCTTAGAGCCCCTCGCTTAGGAAATCAGTCTGGGTTTCAACTTACTGCTGAGAGTTACAACAGTAGAATACACAAGGTGTAAGTTCTCAATGTGGTTGAGCATCAGCAGTCGTTCTCTTGTTTTGTCAGTCACTGGCAATCTCTCAATTAGCCAGGACAGCTAACAATTTTTAGGTTGGTAAGTTAGTCTAGCCAGTTATCTAAACTTGCAGTTATCATAGCCGAATACCGACCGGGCACGCAGGGTACGTGCCCAAGAGCCCTGACCTCCAGGGAGCCCCCATTGATTTTGTTAGTCACTCTCACTCAGAAATCATTAACATGTCATAACTCATGGCAAAATGTGTAGAATTGCAGGACATTAACTTTAATGCCGTCAAGAGGGGGGGGGGGGGGCACAAAAAATGATTGCCTGCTTGGTGGGGGGTCCTCCAAACCAAGTCTCGCTTACGGTCCCCAAAAGGTTAGAGCTGGCCCTGTTTGGTACAGTATGCAGTACTATTTTCCCTGAAAAAATTATTTCACCTTTTTTGTCATTACATTAATAGACATTACTAATAAAAAACTTGACCAATTTCCTTTCAGTACATTTCAACAATGCAAAAGGAGAATGTTACATCTGATACTTTATTTTCTCAAGATGAAACTGTTCAACAGCAGAGCATGGATTTAGGGCTTTCTTATCTTCACTGGAGGAAAGCAACTGCTTCTAATTACATTTTAGTATCATTTTTAGAATGGTCCTTACCAAGAAAACATTCTTTTAACATTGAGTCGCTGTGGTTTTTCGCAATAAATGCTCATAATGTTCTACCACATTATGATCTTGCCAAACAAAAAGAGTTAGAAAGTGAGCATGGGGCACTTGGAGCCTGGCTGCAATATAAACTGTGAAACTGAAAAAACACTGCTAGAAACTGAAATGCTTCTCCTGTGGTTTAAATCTAGATAGGACGTTGTTGGGGAAACCATTAGATTAATGACATTCCAATTTACTGGCCAATCAGGCTTAAAATACCACAACAGGGAGAGTTCATTAGACGAGAGCAGGGACCAATCAGGAAGCAAAGATGTGTGCAAAGAGGCTTAACATATTTTCTGACCACAACAGAAATGCAGAGCAGACCTCTCCTTGACACTAATAAGTAGATGTGAGGATATACTGTAGCATCAGCAGCAGCAGCCTGGAGTGGGATAACATTACATGGCCTAACCCTGGTCATAGCAGAGGGACAGCTTCTGAATCCTTGCTCCACCTCTAGTTGCCTACAGGGAACTGGATTCTCTGGATTTAAAACTGGAAGCCTGGAGGGTGAGGGTTCAGTTAAGCAAATAAATATTGTAAAAGAAGAGGCAAACGTCAGGGAGCCCCCTAAACTCCCAGCCCACCCTGTAGTCCCCTTTTTTTCCTAGCAGCCCTGCCCCAGAACAACCTCCAGCGTTGCCAGCAAGCTGCTCTCCTGACAGGCCCAGGCATTGAGGTCTAAAGAAAACAAACTCTGTCTGATTGTGAAAATAGTGCCGTAGGGCCCTCCTGTTGCCTGGCGCTTATCTCACACAAGGCCAGCTTTGTGCTGCTGAGGGGGCTCTTCTCTGGACCTCCACCGGCCCGCCAGGTGGAGACTTCTAGGGCCCAGAGCGCCCCCTCCATCCAGCCCCTCTCCATCTCTCCGTCTCTCCATGCCTACCGTACTCCCTCCACTGGGACCACTGAGTTTATTTGGAGAGGGGAGAATCAGGAAATTGATCTCTTAGGCCCCGTGCTGATCTGTGGGCTGAAGCAATTCTTCAACAATTAGAGATTGTAGATTTGATGTCTTGGCCTCAAAACATCATTACTTTGCATCACCCTTCCTATGGTGATGTAACACGTGGGGATGTCCATACTTCAGCATCCTCCGAACGTCTATAGATGAGGTGAAATGCTGCCCCTGGTGACTTGATCTCCCCACAAACCACTGTTCTTTTATGTTTTCAATTGACTTTCAGTGATATTTTAGAAGCCACTGTTTTAACTGAGATCTTTTGGTCATATAATTTTACAGATGTGGCACTTCCAACTACAAACAACAGAGACTAACTACACATGGACAATGCAGAGGCACATATGCAGATAGTATGCTTGAGTTGATTTAATTGAAAGGAAGTGATTTTTATGTTGGCAGGATGGGGCTAAGGTTACTAAACAAGCAGACCTCCACATTTGCAGTAATGATTGGTCTGATTTGCAGAGATACGGGTCAGTGAAAGAACTCTCTGCAATGTTTTCATTTCCTTAGTCTGAAATTGTAACACAAGGCTCCAAAATGAAGGAGCCCCATTTTTAAAATGTGGGTCATTTGGAGGCAGAGGTAATTGAAGGTAAGTGGAACCAGTGAAACCCAAGAAGTTTAACAAGTCATCATCACAACTGACTCTTTGTACGGTATTACCAGAGCATCAGTGGGTACAATGAACATGCAGTGAGTCCTCCACAATATACACACATTCAGTATAAGTGGGTACCTGCATCGCTCTTACAACCAGTCCCCATTAGAGCATAAAATGCTGTAATTCATGTAATGGATGGCTAAGTCTGGTTAAGAGATCACCAATCAAGCAACCGTTTACTTCCATTGGATATTTGAGCTAGAGTGAAAACGCAACACCTGTCTGTCCATCCAGACCCACGGAGAGGGACCCTGCTCTGGTTTCAGCTCTTTCATTGTATAGATGGGAGAATAATCCATGCAGTATTTGATTGGGTCTAATAGTAGTAGTTTAGACCTGTCTCCAGCTGTGTACACATGAGGCTCAGCTAAAAGTAGACCTTCTTCCATTCAGTCAGTCATTCATTCAGGATCTTCAAATGTTTAATGATTTACTGCAGTGAATGCATCTTCTTACTTTACTTAATTCTCTTTGTTCCAATGTGAAACATAAAGCTTCCACGAGAGAGCGCTACTGCTGCCCATCTTCTGTTTGTCTAGAGAATGTGTTCCATGACAGACCACAGTCCTTAATCTCCTTTGTCCAAATGAATCTACAGTAGAAGAAACACAAATTTGTCAAATAGAGATTTGTCAAATACTAGGCCCACACATTTGACTTCCACAGATATTAGAACTTTGAGATTTGCCTCGTCATTCACACAAAGACACGAGACAAAGAATAACGGCTTCCATACGGAACATGAAAACTCAGAACGGAACAGTGTTGTTTGAAGCATACTGCACCACCCAGCTATTTTCAGTTGGTATTCATTAGAAAGTTTGGGCCACATTTTTCTGATCATAACAAAGAAAGAGAAATGAGAACTGCGGATGAGGCAGTTTTTTCAATGCAGGGTAGTCCTGATAAAGTCCATCGGAGCGTGTAAGTGATCTGAGACACTGAGGGTGGCGTCTGGAGAAGGAGAAGCCAGGCCTTCGATTAGACCCATCCAGACCTAGAGCTGTACTGTATGTGCATCTGGGTAGCATGTGCCTTCACAGCGACGGAGAGACGGACGTGGGATGCAGCCAAGCACTCTTAAGTCTGTTTTTATTTTTCTCCTTTCCAAAAGGTCCTAGAGAGCTTGAAATACCTTCAAGTCGAGAGTACCACATGAGTTGGCCACAAATCCCCACCTTTACCCTTTTGGCACCAAATGTACTTGTTTTGCTAGATTTCTTCTTGTTAGCCATTGTTGTTGTATTTGATAACAACAATCAGACACTTAGTACTCAAACATGCTCACAAACAACGCTGTTGACATGCTCAATTGAGAACCTCGGATCTGTGCTGCCCAGATTCTCTCCAGCACTCTGTAGTTATTTATGTGTGGTGAAAGAGAAAAAAGAACAGACATACAGTACTTATAAACAGAGAGGATAACAATAAAAAGAGGGTTAAAAAGAGAAAATGTGGACAATGAGAGAGACTGTGAGAGAGAGACTGTGAGAGAGAGAGAGAGAGACAGACAGACAGCGACAGATGTGGTGGTTCCCCCTCCCAGCGAGAAAGAGCTGGTGTAAGTTCTCCTCAGCTACTTGGCATCTCTCTCTCTCTCTAACCACCTCTCCATTAGCAGAATGAGCGGCCAGGGATAGTCGGCAGGAGTGTGACCGGAGATTATTGTCCTGTGTGCTTGTTTGGGTTAAGGCTTAGATGGGGAAATGGGATTAGGATAGCCCTGGCTGGAGAGAGAGACACACAGTAATAGGAAGCAGAGGAGGAGTCCCCGGATCTTCTACACAGAGCAGAGAGAGCAGGCCTGTTATCCCACTTGATTGGATTACCCCCTGTTAAATGTGCTATGATAAGGAGGGAGGCCACTGCTGAGCCTCTCCTCGGTGCTACTGCGGGGGAGTAGACACACACAGAGGCTTGTCAACGGATGCCTCTACACTTGTTATAGTATTATATCTGTTCTGTTTATATTGCTTATGATAATGCCATAATACTCAGTGATGATTCAACCCTTGGCATTGGCTTGGTCTTGCCTAAAGACACCATTCAGGCATACTGTATCATGGACTCCTACAACACCCAACTCCTAGGAACGTCATATTCATTGCTGCTTAGTTCCTCAGCAGAGTTTTAAAACTCTGGGTTGGACCATGTGGGTTGGGTGGAGAGCAGCAGAAGATGTAAATCAGCTTACTATACCACAGCTCCTGGATCAGTGTCTACGGTTAAACCACAGTGTTCTTCTCTGAGCTGTTTTCATATATGTAAATCTAAAAGAGGGCTCCAACCTGCTAATTGCAGCCACTCTGCCAATCAGACAGTAATTACTGGTATCCTGCCTGCCTTCCCTTCCAATGGCTGAGCAGCTCATTTGAGCAGCGGTTTAAACAGCTGGAAAACAGCACCCTGTGGCAAAACTGGAGGGGAGAGCCTGTGAGGGAATGTGTCTGTGATTCTCTGTCTCTAAAACACAAAGAATGAACATTACAGTATGCTTTATGTGTAGTGTGTGTTGGGCTAAACATATCGCTTGTGGAAAACGATAGCACACACAATACTGTGCGCTGTCAGTGCAACCAATGGAGAAACATGTTGGCACACATGGTGGGGGACATTGGTCATGTAAATGAGAGAAGACACTCTTACATAATAGACATCCATAATCTCACTACAGAAATTACAGGATATCTACACAAACTGTAATTTTGGGCCTGTATTATCAGGCCTCCATACCTCCAACACCACCTGCCCTGCCTGTCCGCTTAGCCCCCTTCCCATGATTGATTAACATTTCATTAACGTTTCCATTTGCCAACGTTTCAGAAGATATGGCACTCAACACCTACTCTAGGTGATGATTGGATTGAAAAGGTTACTGATCCCATAATTGTTTTTAAATTACATTCAACCTGTGTCATTACTGTAATCATTATCACAATCACCAACACTACCACAGTTAATCTTTAGCCATTTAGTCATAATATGGTGGCATGTAAAATTCCATATGAAATGGGACTGTGGCATTGTAGGTGGCGTCAGGTGGCGTTATACTTTGCAGAGAGGGTACATGTTCAGAAATAGACTATTGTTTGGAATTCAGAAAGAAATAAAGACATTGGGCTACAGGGAGGTTCCTCTGAATCCATTGGCCTTTGCAAGACAACACCACAGTTAAAGAGCGACTGCCTTTAAAAAGCAAAGAATCCATTTGAAAGCGGTCTATGTGGCATCGATATGAGTCAGAAACAATTATCATAGTGTCAAAATTGACTACAAAGTGTAAATAGGATCATTTTTGTCCAAAAATGTGTCTCGTCTTAAAGGAAGTTTGGAACATTCGTGCGTCACAACGGGTAATTGAAGGTTGCCCAGCAGCTCCGACTTTATTTACATAAGACATGTCACATTTTTTTACTTGAGAATTACTGCAACAAACACCTTAGTTATATGTAAAATTGTGCAATTAAAACATCCCTCAGTAAAAACATCAAAATCAATTACAGGTTTCTCAAGTTATCTTAGATTAATTCTGAGGATTTTAAGGAAGTGAAATAGGCTTCCAAGTCCACAGTGTCTCCTGGGGGACAAACAGCATTAACCAAACTGAATCAGTCAAAGAAACACACCTCCAAGACTGAAACCTTGTTTTTCTAATGAGCAACAGAAAAACACACGTGCCAATCAATGTGTTCAGTGGCTCTTTAATGGACACTTGGTATTTTGTATTTTATTTGGATCCCCATTAGCTGTGCGAAAGCCACAGCTACTCTTCCTGGGGTCCACACAATGATGAAACATGACATAATACAGAACAGTAATGGATGAGAACAGCTCAAGGACAGAACTACATACATTTTAAAATGGCACATGGTTCTATATAATAATGTACGCTTTCTTGAATTTGTTCTGGATTTGGGGACTGTGTAAAGACCCCTGGGGACATGTCTGGTGGGGTAAGTGTATGTGTCAGAGTTGTGTGGAAGTTGACTATGAAAACACTTTGGAATCTTCAACACATTAATGATTCTCATAAAAATAATAAGTGATGAAGTCAGTCTCTCCTCAACTCTTAGCCAAGAGAGACTGGCATGCATAATATTTATAAACTCAGCTAAAAAAGAAATGTCCCTTTTTCAGGACCCTGTCTTTCAAAGATTATTTTTAAAAACCAAATTAACTTCACAGATCTTCATTGTAAAGGGTTTAAACACTGTTTCCCATGCTTGTTCAATGAACCATAAACAATTAATGAACATGAACCTGCGGAACGGTTGTTAAGACACTAACAGCTTACAGACGGTAGGCAATAAAGGTCACAGTATTGAAAACTTAGGACACTAAAGAAGCCTTTCTACTGACTCTGAAAACACCAAAAGAAAGATGCCCAGGGTCCCTGCTCATCTGCGTGAACGTGGCTTAGGCATGCTGCAAGGAGGCATGAGGACTGCTGATGTGGCCAGGGCAATAAATTGCAATGTCCGTACTGTGAGACGCCTAAGATAGTGCTACAGGGAGACAGGACAGACAGCTGATCATCCTCGCAGTGGCAGACCACGTGTAACAACACCTGCACAGGATTGGTACATCCGAACATCACACCTGCGGGACAGGTACAGGATGGCAACAACAACTGCCCGAGTTACACCAGGAACGCATAATACCTCCATCAGTGCTCAGACTGTCTGCAATAGGCTGAGAGAGGCTGGACTGAGGGCTTGTAGGCCTGTTGTAAGGCAAGTCCTCACCAGACATCACCGGCAACAACGTCGCCTATGGGCACAAACCCACAGTCGCTGGACCAGACAGGACTGGCAAAAAAGTGCTCTTCACTGACGAGTCGCAGTTTTGTCTCACCAGGGGTGATGGTGGGATTCGCATTTATCGTTGAAGGTTTGAGCATTACACCTTGGCCTATAATCTGGACCGGGATCGATTTGGAGGTGGGTCCGTCATGGTCTGGGGCGGTGTGTCACAGCATCATCGAACTGAGCTTGTTGTCATTGCAGGCAATCTCAACGCTGTGCGTTACAGGGAAGACATCCTCCTCCCTAATGTGGTACCCTTCCTGCAGGCCCATCCTAACATGAGCCTCCAGCATGACCATGCCACCAGCCATATTGCTCATTCTGTGCGTGATTTTCTGCAAGACAGGAATGTCAGTGTTCTGCCATGGCCAGCGAAGAGCCAGGATCTCAATCCCATTGAGCACGTCTGGGACTTGTTGGATCGGAGGGTGAGGGCTAGGCCCATTCCCCACAGAAATGTCCAGGAACCTGCAGGTGCCTCGGTGGAAGAGTGGGGTAACATCTCACAGCAAGAACTGGCAAATCTGGTGCAGTCCATGAGGAGGAGATGCACTGCAGTACTTAATGCAGCTGGTGGCCACACCAGATACTGACTATTACTTTTGATTTTGAACCCCCCTTTGTTCAGGGACACATTATTCCATTTCTGTTTGTCACATGTCTGTGGAACTTGTTCAGTTTATGTCTCAGTTGATGAATGCTGTTATGTTCATACAAATATTTACACATGTTAAGTTTGCTGAAAATAAACACAGTTGACAGTGAGAGGACATTTCTTTTTTTGCTGAGTTTATTATCTCTCTGATTACATTGAAGAGCATGATGTGCCGCTCTGTTCTGGGCCAGCTGCAGCTTAACTACTGTAGGTCTTTCCTTGCAGCACTCGACCACATGACTAGACAATAATCAAGATAAGACAAAACTAGAGCCTGCAGGACTTGCTTTTTGTGTCATAAAAAACCTGAGCATCTCTTTATTACGGACAGACCTCTTCCCATCTTTACAACTATTGAATCTATATGTTTTGACCACAATAGTTTACAATCTAAGGTAACACCAAGTAATTGAGTCTCCTTAGCTTGTTCAACAGCCACACCATTCATTACCAGATTCAGCTGAGGCCTTAAACTTAGGGAATGATTTCTACCAAATACAATGCTCTTATTTTTATTGTTGTTCAGGACCAGTTTATTGCTGGCCACCCATTCCAAAACAGACTGCAAATCTTTGTTAAAGGTTTCAGTGACTTCATTAGCTATGTTTGCTGATGCTTATATGGTTGAATCATCAGCATACATGGACACACATGTTTTGTTTAACCTGTTATGGCTAGGGGGCAGTATTTTCATGGCTGGATAAAAAACATACCCGATTTAATCTGGTTACCACTCCTACCCAGTAACTAGAATATGCATATACTTATTACATATGGATAGAAAACACTCCAAAGTTTCTAAAACTGTTTGAATGGTGTCTGTGAGTATAACAGAACTCATTTGGCAGGCAAAAACCTGACAAGGTTTCAGGCAGGAAGTGGCCTGTCTGACAAGGTGTCGTTCTTCTTGTCTCTGTTTATTGAAGAGTGAGGATCTTAGCTGTCCCGTGACACTTCCTACGGCTGCCATAGTGTCTCAGAAGGCGGTAAAAAGCTGAATCGTGGCTTTGCAGGCTCTGGCTGAAACAAAGTAGCGCGTTTGGGTAGTGGCTGGTTACAGTACTGTGAGACTCAGGCTCGTGCCCGCGTCGACCGAAAGCTTTGTTTACTTTCCTCAGTTTAGCTAAAAGGAGATTCCTGGTCGGAATATTATCGCTTTTTTACGAGAAAAATTGCATAAAAATGGATTTTAAACAGCGGTTGACATGCTTCGAAGTACGGTAATGGAATATTTACATTTTTTTTGTCACGAATTGCGCCATGCGCTCGACCCTGATTTACCATTTCAGATAGTGTCTGGGACGCATGAACAAAACGCCGCTATTCGGATATAACGATGGATTATTTTGGACCAAACCAACATTTGTTATTGAAGTAGCAGTCCTGGGAGTGCATTCTGACGAAGACAACAAAAGGTAATGAAACTTTTATAATAGTAAAGCTGATATTGGTGAGTGCTAAACTTGCCGGGTGTCTAAATAACTAGCCCGTGATGCCTGGGCTATGTACTTAGAATATTGCAAAATGTGCTTTCACCAAAAAGCTATTTTAAAATCGGACATATCGAGTGCATAGAGGAGGTCTGTATCTATAATTCTTAAAATAATTGTTATGCTTTTTGTGAACGTTTATCGTGAGTAATTTAGTAAAATGTTAGCGAATTCCCCGGAAGTTTGCGGGGGGTATGCTAGTTCTGAACGTCACATGCTAATGTAAAAAGCTGGTTTTTGATATAAATATGAACTTGATTGAACAAAACATGCATGTATTGTATAACATAATGTCCTAGGGTTGTCATCTGATGAAGATCATCAAAGGTTAGTGCTGCATTTAGCTGTCTTCTAGGTTTTTGTGACATTATATGCTAGCTTGAAAAATGGGTGTCTGATTATTTCTGGCTTGGTACTCTGCTGACATAATCTAATGTTTTGCTTTCGTTGTAAAGCCTTTTTGAAATCGGACAGTGTGGTTAGATAAAGGAGAGTCTTATCTTTAAAATGCTGTGAAATAGTCATATGTTTGAAAAATGGACGTTTTTGTATTTTAGAGGAGTTTGTATTTCGCGCCACGCCCATCATTGGATAATGGAGCAGGTGTTCCGCTAGCGGAACGTCTAGATGTAAGAGGTTAATGCCAGGGGCAGGTCATTGGTAAAAATAGAAAAGAGTAGAGGGCCTAAAGAGCTGCCCTGCGGTACACCACACTTTACATGTTTGACATTAGAGAAGCTTCCATGAAAGAAAACCCTCTGTTCTATTAGATAAATAGCTCTGAATCCACGATATGGCAGAGGTTGAAAAGCCATAACAGATACATTTTCTCAAGAACAGGTGATGGTCAATAATGCCAAAGACTGCACTGAAAGGCGGAGGTGGAGAAAAAGGGGCTGGAGGCTGGGCTGCCTCCTGAGAATTTGTAGGCGATCGAATAAACTCCCACTTCCTTCCATTCTGCTAGCAAACGTGCAATCTTTGGACAATAAAATAGATGACCTATGCGGAAGATTAAACTAGTAACGGGACATTCAAAACTGTAATATCTTATGCTTCACGGAGTTGTGGCTGAACGACGACACTATCAACATACAGCTGACTGGTTATACGCTGCACTGGCAGGATAGAACAGCGGCGTCTGGTAAGACAAGGGGCGGCAGACTATGTATTTTTGTAAATAACAGCTGGTGCACAATATCTAAGGAAGTCTCAAGCTATTGCTCACCTGATGTAGAGTATCTCATGATAAGCTGTAGACCACACTATCTACCTAGAGAGTTTTCATCTGTATTTTTCGTAGCTGTTTACATACCACCACATTTATAGGATGACACTAAGACAGCATTGAATGAGCTGTATTCCGCCATAAGCAAACAAGAAAACGCTCACCCAGAGGCGGCGCTCCTAGTTCTTATCCGTATTTTATTAAACTGCATTGTTGGTTAGGGGCTTGTAAGTAAGCATTTCACTGTAAGGTCTACACCTGTTGTATTCAGCACATATGACTAATAACATTTGATTTTATTTTATTTGAAATCTAACAGTACAGCTAACACAATCTTCTTATTATCAATTTCTTTCAACCAATCGTCAGACATTTGTGTTAGTGCAGTATATGTTGAGTGCCCTTCTCTATAAGTACGCTTAAAGTCTGTTGTGAATTTGTTCACAGAGAAATAGCATTGTATTTGGTCAAAGCATTGTATTTTTCAATAGATTGCTAAGAACTGGTAGCAAACTGACAGGTCTGCTTTACCCCTCTTGGGTAGCGAAATGACTTTGGCTTCCCTCCAGGCCTAAGGACAAAGACTTTCCTCTAGGCTCAGATTAAAGATATGACAGATAGGAGTGGCCAGCCTCAGTAGCTTTCCATCTATGTTGTCAATGCCAGAAGGTTTGTCATTATTGATCGATAACAATAACAAATAACAAAAATCAAACTTGCAATGCTTTTCTTACATTATTTGTTTTTTATGCATGAGTATGACGGCTCACTGTTCAGTGTTGCCATTTCTTGCCTAAGTTTGCCCACTTTGCCAATTAAGTAATCATTAAAATAATTGGCAACATCAAATGGTTTTGTCATGAATAAGACATCTGATTTGATGAACGATATAGTTGAATTTGTCTTTCTGCCCATAATTTCATTCAAAGTACTCCAAAGTTTATTTTCCATCATTCTTTCGATCGTTGATCTTGGCTTCATAATACAGTTTCTTCTTTTTGTTGAGTTTAGTCACATCATTTCTCAATTTACAGTAAGCCAGCCAGTCAGATGTGCAGCCAGACTTACTAGCCACTCCTTTTGCCCCATCTCTTTCAACCATACATTTTTTAAAATTATTAATCAATCCATGGAGCCTTAACAGTTCAAACAGTCAGTTTCTTAACAGGTGCATGTTTATCAATAATTGGAAGAAGCAATTGTATAAATTCTTCAAGCGCAGCATCTGGATGCTCCTTATTAATCACATCAGACCAATAAATATTCAGACCAATAAATAAATAAATATTTTTAACATCATCCACATAAGAGTCACAGCAAAATATTTTGCATGATCTCTTATACACTATTTTGGGCCCAGCTTTCGGAACTTTGGCTTTCCTGGATATAACCACTACAGTATGATCACTGCATCCAATGGGTACAGATACAGCTTTAGAACTAAGTTCTACACTATTAGTAAAAATGTGATCCATATGTGTGGATGATCTTGTTCCTGTACTGTTTGTAAACACCCTGGTAGGTTGATTAATAACCTTAACCAGATTACAGGCACTGGTTACAGGGAGAAGCTTCCTCTTGAGTGGACAGCTTGATGAAAACCAGTCAATATTCAGGTCACCAAAAAGTAGACCTCTCTGTTTACATCACATATACCAGCAAGCATATTATTTAGATACTGACTGTTAGCACTTGGTGGCCTATAGCAACACCCCAAAAGAAAAGACCAAGTGCCAAGTGAACCTTCAACCACAACACTTCAAAAACACTTGACAGAAAATAATCTCTAAGCATTACAGGGATATGGCCTCAAATATGCACGTATACATCCTTGTATTGCTACTGCTGCATCATCAATTGAATTATCTGAGTCTCAGAAATGGCATATATATGAATGTTATCTGATGTTAGCAAGTTATTCATTTCATGAACATTATTTCTAAGGCTACATATATTTATATGGGCTACTTTCAGCCCTTTCCTGGCTAGCTCATCAGCGATAGACAACATAGAGTGGAACAAAAGTACACAAAATCAATTAGATATAAGCCACCACATGTCTGCCTGACAGCCACTTAAGGAATTAGCCCTTGGTATACAAATCACTGTAAACTAATTAACTAAATTGTTGTTAATGTGGAGCATGTGCGAAGGCCACCACACTCTAATGGCCAACGGTTCTCATAGGTATGAATGGAAGTGCTTGCTCGGCAACAGTGGCAACAATTTATAAGTGGAGGGGGTGGGGTGTGGATTAATGAAAGGGAGAGTCTTAACTCTGAGCAGAAACATTTATCATATGTAATCTATGAAGGCATCTGTAACCTCCCAGCTCTGCCCCTAGCCCTGTGTTACTGTACTAAGGGGTGTTCTTACCACCCACTGCTTGGGTGTTCTGATTATAATGATCCAAGCTGGTTAGTCACATACAGTACTACATGTATTATTGTAGCTGTAAGGATTAGTGAGCACCATCACTCTACAATAGAAGACTCAATGGAGAGTCTGAAAAATGTTAACTAGACATAAGCAATTGGCTCCTATAAGGAGCATAGACCACTGAGGAATGTTCTCCATCTCCTTCGGTTCCGGGAAAGTTTTTCCAGGTCACACCATTTGAGGCCCCTTTCAGTCATTTCTGCCTGGACATCTCTCCTCCAAGCAAAAAAAAGTTGCCTTTTCAGGGGAAGTATATTCTATTCTGAATGAATAAATGGTTGTTTTCTCCAAGGTAATTCAATCCTGTGGTGGAGCATGGGGCTTCTTTATGTGAGATGGGGTAACCTCAGTAGTTCACTCCAATGTGATAGGCCAAGGTGTAAGGTGACACGTCATTCATTTGGGGATTGGAAGGATGGTTTGAACTATGCATGTAGTTGGATCAATCTACTCTAAGGTAAACTATCACAGGCCAGGTAGCACTGTGACTGAAAGTGTCGCCTGGATAATAATAAATTATGGAACATTTCCAAGGGTCCGGGATTTACTCCTAAAATTTGCCCTTATTTTAACACAGCAAAAATGGTAAAATAACCTATTATAATGCATTTACTGTAGCTCTATAACGTGACTTTTAACTTAATCAAAAGCGATGCCCCGTGAAGAGCGACGTGATAAATAAAAAGTTACAAATCAAATCTCTGTTGAAATTCAAGAGCAATCCATTCTGGACTCTTTATTGGCAGTTCAACTTGTATTTATTTGCTGTTCGATGGTGCTTGCCAACCATCTTTGAGCAAGGATACAGCAATACCTTTCTATAGTGGCAAGACGTTTTCAAAGTGACTTTTACAGTTATTTATCGGTGGGGTGTCCTCTACTTTAGCAATCTTTTATCTCCTCAAACTTTTCCAGAAGTTACCAAGATGCTGTAACTCCTTTGACACAAATAAAGCACTGTAAATTCACCTAAACTGTACCTGTGTAGATGAGAGATCCTGAAGCCAACAGTGTCATCTTGTTCTGTAACTATGCAAATATGTATGTGTGAGTGTGCATGCATGGGTGTATGTGTGACTTTCCCATCCAGAGTCTGTCGTGAAACTTAATTGTTTTCACATGTGGAGAGTTTTCAAGTGTTTAGAATAAAATTGGTCTCAAGAAGAAGCAAAAAAATGTTTGAGAAAAAAATGTTTGAGTCTGCACAGCTACAGACAGCCACCCCTTCCTGCCCCTCCCTCTGCTGAAACTAATGCCTTTCTTTTCCTCTCCTCACAGGATCTAAAGGTCAAAGGTCAGGGGGGAAGATCTCTGCAATTGGACACAGGCCTGTTGTGTCATAAGCAGAGGAGACACCAAAGCTATTTTATAATGTGACACCCTGCTCCTAAACTCTGGTTAAAGTCAGCGGTGTAAAGTACTTAAGTAAAAATACTTTAAAGTACTACTTTAGTCGTTTTTTGGGGTATCTGTACTTTAATTAACTATTTATATTTTTGACTACTTTTACCTTAACTTCACTACATTCCTTAGGAAAATATTGTAATTTTAACTCCATACATTTTCCCTGACACCCAAAAGTACTCGTTATATTTTGAATGCATAGCAGGACAGGAAAATTGTCAAATTCACACACTTAGCAACCGAACATCCCTGGTCATCCGTACTGCCTCTGATCTGGCGGACAACACTAAACACACATGCTTTGTTTGTAAATGATGTCTAAATGTTGGAGTGTGGCTGTGGCTTTCCGTAAATAAAAAAACAAGAAAATGGTGCCATCTGGTTCGCTTAATATATGAATTTGAAAGGATTTATACTTTTACTTTTGATACTTAAGTATATTTTAAACCAAATACTTTTATACTTTTACTCAACTAGAATTTTACTGGGTGACTTTTACTTTTTCTTGAGTCGTTTTCTATTAGGGTATCTTAACTTTTACTCAAGTATGATAGTTGGGTACTTTTTCCACCACTGATTAAAGTGATAACATCAGAAAATACCACAGCCAAAATCCACCATTCTGGCCCTTACAAAATAAGAAAAGACACATTTAAGAGACATAATACAGACATTTCCAAAAAGCTAAATGAAGAGACAAACAAATACACAGTAAAGGCAAAAAGTATCTGGCTGACTGGCTTGATCCCAAACCTTGATCCCAAACCGCCCTTCTGGAGGGGGATAAAATGTTTCATGCACAATTTCAGAAATGTATTAGTGGGTAAAGATGGAAAAGTGCTTTTAATCGTGTGTAACTCTATAGGGGTCTAAATGGGGAAGGCCTAAGAGACATGGTCATTTAAATAGAACATATAATCCTAATTAAAACAAAGAACATGGCTACCGACTGATCTGGGGCCTCTTATCTCAGCAGTTTAGTTCTTGGGCTCCCCTGTCAATACACAGCCATTTACATCTGTTTTACTACAGCAATGTTAATTTTATATTTTATTGAACTAGGCAAGTCAGTTAAGAACAAATTCTTATTCACAATGACTGCCTACCCCAGCCAAACCTGGGCCAATTGTGCACCGCCCTATGGGACTCCCAATCACGTCCGGATGTGATGATACAGCCTGGATTTGAACCAGGGACTGTAGTGACACCTCTGGCCCTGAGATGCAGTGCCTTATCCCGCTGTGCCACTCAGGAGCCCTGAGTTAATGAGTCTATGCTCAAACTAACTGATCAATATGACCAAGACTAGGTTGTAATTTCTTTTCTAATATCTTGACTTTTTACATAATGGTGTTAATGAGATTATTGTGTATTGTGCCCCCAGGCAGGAATTGTCAATATATCAATAATCAATGCATGTAACATAAAAGTATTACATATCACCTTGTTTGCATGGCATATCAGGTTTTTGAGTCAATATTGATGTACTAATGGTTTTGTTTAGCGTCATATGTTGAAATAAGGCAACACTTCGACTGAATATGGAATGAAGTTATTATGGTCCACTGGCA
This sequence comes from Salmo salar, assembly GCF_965601325.2. Lineage (NCBI taxonomy): Eukaryota > Metazoa > Chordata > Actinopteri > Salmoniformes > Salmonidae > Salmo > Salmo salar. The sequence goes on along the minus strand of NC_138314.1, from coordinate 20,607,017 downwards.
CATATGTTTTAGTAATTAAGTAATTCAAGCTACACTGTTAGTACCTAGCTACCATGCTTTTACATCATAGCACATGTCCAGTAATAGGTTGTCCGGGTTGCTCTGGTAAATTGCAAGGTCATTCCGAACCCTCTGTATTCCCTGTGCAACAAGAAACTTTTTATTTGGTTCCCTCTGCTGTATGCCTAGGACAGGGATTACATTATTGTTACCAAAAGAAAATGCTTTTATGCATATACATGTACATCACACATACTGCAGGCACACTGGAGGGGAAATATGCAAGCCTGTCATCAATTAAAAAGGACTTCGGTAAGCTCAGTTTATTGGTCAAGCGCAAATATCCCTTATTACTGACTTATTCACCTGACCTGTATGGATTCAGGAGGGCTCATCTTGTTCACGTAGACTGAGGCTAGCATAGAGAGGAGAATGTGTACTTGAGAACCCCCCACCCCCCCTTCCAACCCCTGCTTTACCTGATCGTCTTACCCTCTGTCTCATTTTTAACTAACTGTCTCATTTCTCTCCAGCAGTCCACGGTTGCCCCCTTTCCATTGATCAGGAGTAATTGAGACCAGGCATGTTCACCCCTCTGTAGTCCAACCCCCCCCCCCCTCACCACCACCACCACCCTCATCTGGTCCAAATACAAGTCACCAGTCCCCGCAACACCCACCCCTCTGAAATAACCAGACAGATTCCCAAACTATTTGAGTTGAGTGGCCATGAATGGAAAAAAACACAGCTATTCATATAAACATGAAAAAAGTAGGAAGAGAAGAGAGGCAAAGGAAAACTCTGGAAAGGAAAACAATCCAAGACCATATGAATCCACCAACAGCAAAAAAGCTAAGCATCTTCAAGACATTGTGCTAGTTGTGCTAGCTAGGGTAAGACGACAATAATTGGCCATCAATGTCTGTGCTAGTTTAATGGCCATATAGTCACTATTAATGATTACCATGTTCGTTCTGAAGCATGGTCATTGTTATAAATGAATGTTATTACTGTGTAAAGAGTGTCAAGATTCACAGTTCAGTGTAATCTTTCAGTGATACAATATGAGATGGATGCAGGGATGAAAGAAAGAGAAGCAGAGGGATTGTGTGTGTGCGCGTGTGTGCGCATGTGTGCGCGTGTGTATGCGTGTGTGCGCGTGTGTATGCGTGTGTGTGTGTGCGCATGTGTGTGCGTGTGTATGCGTGTGTGCGCGTGTGTATGCGTGTGTGTGTGTGTGTGTGTGTGCGTGTGTGTGTGTGTGTGTGTGTGTGTGTGCGTGTGTGTGTGTGTGTGTGTGTGTGTGTGTGTGTGTGTGTGTTGAACAGCAGAATGGTGTAAGTTACTTGTTGCAGATAGAGATCAGCCAGGGACAGATTTAATTAACAGATATCTCCCCTTAATGTAGATTAGTTTGGCTCCCTCAGATACTTCCCCTAGTGCTTATCCAACCTAAAATAACTTATCTGGGAATTCATCTGTCTGTAATGTATTTCATAAAGCTCGCAAGGAATCAGGACTTTTTGCAGCAGCATTAACCAGCACATTCCAAACAAAGTTGTGATACACATCACTAGTTAGATATCATTATCATTTCAGAAATGTACCTCACCATTGTGTAGTATTGCTATAGCTAAATATTAGTTGACAGATTCAACCTATATGTTTATAGTGTCATTTTTTGCTGTGTGTGTGTTCGCCCAAGCGTGTGCATTTGTGTGTGTGTGTATATGTTAATTTGTTCACCATAAACTTAAGCTAATAGAGATTTGCCCTTTTAACTATCTGCAAGGTGACCTGATTGCTAACATCAATTAAAGACAGCCCTCTGGCTGCCCAAAGCACAATCTCACCCTGAGAGGAAGAGGAGGACTCATCACCAAATAAATCACCCAGCCACGGAGGGAGGCTCGGGAGGGACAGAGGAAGGGAAGAGACTAGGGAATGGAGAGAGAAAGAGAGAGCGAGAGAGAGAGAGAGAGAGAACAAGAGAGAGAGAGAGAGAGAGAGCGATAGAGAGATAAGTATTTGCTTATGTCTAGCTTTGTGTTTGGTGATCCCATTTTCTTACCTTATACATTTTTAAATAGCCATGAGAAATATGTGAACCAGAAAATGGTAAAAAAGCAAATAAGGGAAAGAAATTGGCAAATAATTAGCAAACGCAATCCATGACCCTTTGATACATAAGGCTTTGTTAAGCATGGAAGAGAGAGAGGAAGAAATAGCTTGAGGGTTTTTCTGGTGTTATGTTGTGTTGTTTCTATTACTAATGTTCCGCTTGATAATTTTAGAAAGAGTCATATTTTTAACATAATTGTATGGACAGTGTTCTATAGAGCCCCACCGTGGCAGTGTCATTCTTACCCAAAAAACCTAGCGGTCAAACAGGGAAATGGTTCCAATAAGTTTTCCACCATTCATTTTTCCCATATGGGATTTTAGGAACAATTCAAATAAGGGCTGTGTTTCGTGTTGGCTTACCCTGGCGTGACATTTTGATAACCAGGTACATCTCTCTCGGACAAGGGGACTTAAATCAATATATTCAGCTCTATTTACTCTCAGATTCAAAAGTGCTAATTAGCATCAAAGTAGACATCATGCAAGGCTACAAATCCCTATAAGCTCCTATATGTCATCTCTAGCTGGCACCTTTAGTAACAGGTACATTTACAGAAATGTTATTATTTATTACTACATTTAGCTAACATTAGATAGTTAATCCAGAGGTTCTTACCTTTGCCTTGATTAGATAGTCTCGTCCAGATCATCATGGTATTTGTAGTTTTTTATGATAGTCACGTTAGCAGATAATTAGCATTTCATTTCTTAGGGGTAAATGCGGGTGAACATATTGATAAAAGTCACCTTGTCCAAGAGAGATTTACACGGTTATCAAAAGGTCACACCAGGGTAAGCCTACACAAATCAAAGACCTTATTTTAAGTGTTTCTAAAATCCCCTATGGGAAACATGAATGGTGGAAAAACGATTGGAAACCTTTCCTTGTTTGACCGCTAGACTTTATGGGTATTATGACTCATACTGTGGGTACTCTATTCTCTTATATATGGAGATGAGGAAGTTCATGCTAAAGTTACTTATGTGTGAACTGTGCACTACCTAAATTATCCTGACACTGGCTAAAGGTAAGGGTCTAGCTCCTCTCGTTAGATAGGACAGAGGGGAAGTTGCCCTGGTAACTGGTGTAAGTAACCCTTGCCTACTGTATCTGCTGTGTGTGTGCCATGATGCAGCCTGCTCCATTCACACTTAACCTCATGGAGCCTTAGTATTATGCATCATAACAGAGTCATTTGGACTGTGGCCTGCCGGCTATGAACGGAGGATTGAGGGCTACTACGTTTCCTGTCTTCTCCTCTAGTCTCCTCTCCTCTAATAATATTTGACTATGAAGACCAGGCTCTGTATATACCTGGAACTGATTCTGAAGTGTCTCTCATGGGCTTACAACAAGACCGGTATAGTACAGTACACACTACATCAGGGTCAGATGTGTTGTTAGAGACATGTCAGGAAGTGTTCCTATAGGCTTCATTGATAAGGGACTTCCCAATTCCAAAGCTGTTTCACAAGATAAACCCAAATAATCACACATGTACACAACCGTTCAAAAGTTTGGGGTCACTTAGAAATGTCCTTGTTTTCCATGAAAACATACATGAAATGAGTTGCAAAATGAATAGGAAATATAGTCAAGACGTTGACAAGGTTATAAATACAGATTTTTAATTGAAATAATAATTGTCTCCTTCAAACTTTGCTTTCGTCAAAGAATTCTCCATTTGCAGCAATTACAGCATTGCAGACCTTTGGCATTCTAGTTGTCAATTTGTTGAGGTAATCTGAAGAGATTTCACCTCAGGCTTCCTGAAGCACCTCCCACAAGTTGGATTGGCTTGATGGGCACTTCTTATGTACCATATGGTCAAGCTGCTCCCACAACAGCTCAATAGGTTTGAGATTCGGTGACTGTGCTGGCCACTCCATTATAGACAGAATACCGGCTGACTGCATCCTCCCTAAATACTTCTTGCATAGTTTGGAGCTATGCTTCGGGTCATTGTCCTGTTGTAGGAGGAAATTGGCTCCAATTAAGCGCTGTCCACAGCGAATGGCATGGCGTTGCAAAATGGAGTGATAGCCTTCCTTCTTCAAGATCCCTTTTACCCTGTACAAATCTCCCACCTTACCACCACCAAAGCACCCCCAGACCATCACATTGCCTCCACCATGCTTGACAGATGGCATCGAGCACTCCTCCAGCATCTTTTCGTTTTTTCTGCATCTCACAAATGTTCTTCTTTGTGGTCCAAACACCTCAAACTTAGATTTGTCTGTCCATAACACTTTTTTCCAATCTTCCTCTGTCCAGTGTCTGTGTTCTTTGCCCATCTTAATCTTTCTTTTTATTGGCCAGTCTGAGATATGGCTTTTCCTTTGGAACTCTGCCTAGAAGGCCAGCATCCCGGAGTCGCTTCTTCACTGTTGACGTTGAGACTGGTGTTTTGCGGGTACTATTTAATGAAGCTGCCAGTTGAGGACTTGTGAGGTGTCTGCTTCTCAAACTAGACACTCTAATGTACATGTCCTCTTGCTCAGTTGTGCACCGGGGCCTCCCACTCCTTTTTCTATTCTGGTTAGAGCCAGTTACGCTGTTCTGTGAAGGGAGTAGTACACAGCGTTGTATGAGATCTTCAGTTTCTTGGCAATTTCTCGCATGGAATAGCCTTAATTTCTCAGAACAAGAATAGACTTGCGAGTTTCAGAAGAAATGTATTTGTTTCTGGCCATTTTGAGCCTGTAATCGCACCTACAAATGCTGATGCTCCAGATACTCAACTAGTCTAAAGAAGGCCAGTTTTATTGCTCCTTTAATCAGAAGAACCGTTTTCAGCTGTGCTAACATAATTACAAAAGGCTTTTCTAATGATCAATTAGCCTTTTAAAAATGATAACTTGGATAAGCTAACACAAAGTGCCATTGGAACACAGGAGTGATGGTTGCTGTTAATGGGCCTCTGTACGCCTATGTAGATATCCATTAAATCAGCTGTTTCCAGCTACAATAGTAATTTACAACATTAACAATGTCTACACTGTATTTCTGATCAATTTGATGTTACTTTAATGGACCAAAAATGTACTTTTCTTTCAAAAACAAGGACATTTCTAAGTGACCCCAAACTTTTGAACGGTAGTGTACACACAAACACATGCAAGCTAACACACACACACACACACACACACACACACACACACACACACACACACACACACACACACACACACACACACACACACACACACACACACACACACACACACACACACACACACACACACACACACACACACACACACAAACACACACGGCCGTAAATGCAAGTACTCACACACACATAAGGCTGAGTCCATCATTACGAAGACTAAAACTTAATTCAATGACACGTTTCACTCCTTTTAAAAGCATACTTTGTGGAAGATGGCGAAGTTTAATTAACCTTGGGTGCGGAACGTGACAGAGGAGGGGAGGAGGATGGGGGGGTGTTTGTAGCCACTGGCATGGTGCCTGTCCAGCCCTGAAATATGTCCTAATGTAGCTGGAGTCACAAGCCACTGGCATGGTGCCTGTCCAGCCCTGAAATATGTCCTGATGGAGCTGGAGTCACAAGCCACTGGCATGGTACCTGTCCAGCCCTGAAATATGTCCTGATGGAGCTGGAGTCACAAGCCACTGGCATGGTGCCTGTCCAGCCCTGAAATATGTCCTGATGGAGCTGGAGTCACAAGCCACTGGCATGGTGCCTGTCCAGCCCTGAAATATGTCCTGATGGAGCTGGAGTCACAAGCCACTGGTATGGTGCCTGTCCAGCCCTGAAATATGTCCTGATGGAGCTGGAGTCACAAGCCACTGGCATGGTGCCTGTCCAGCCCTGAAATATGTCCTGATGGAGCTGGAGTCACAAGCCACGCAATGTTCTCCCACACACATTAACCTTGCAGGTGTGGACCATTTGCAGAGAGATGGGGACAGAGGATACATATATGATGGAGAGAGCAAGAAAGAGACAGAGAGAGAGACACACTCAGAGAGAGAGAGAGAGAGAGAGAAAGAGATAGAGAGGCAGACAGAGACAGACAGAGACAGACAGAGAAGAGATAGAGAAGAGAGAGAGAGAGAAAGAGATAGAGAGAGAGACAGACAGAGACAGACAGAGAAGAGAGAGAGAAAGAGATAGAGAGAGAGAGACAGACAGACACAGACAGAAAAGAGATAGAGAAGAGATGGAGAAGAAAGAGAGAGAGAAAATCAATAATGCCATCTGATCAAATAACCTACAAACATACCAATGCAATCACTTATATTTGAAACAAAATGCAATACTGTTGCTGGACAAAAGTGGAGGGGTCACTTTGTCAGCCAGGTCACCCGTGATACGGGTCAGTATTTGACGTCCATCCATGTCGGGAGATGACGTGGAAACTGACCACTAGGGGCAACAGTGGGCGCTGTTACCTTGAAGTAGATTTGGGTTTTGCTAGGGCGTTGTGCCTCTGCCTCTGGTGCTAATGGTTGTCTGTTCAAATCCAGCGATAGAAGGTTGTTTTTTAGATGTTTATTTTAAGCCTATCCCAAACCTTAGCCCTTACCTTAACCATTTGGAGTTAATGCCTAAACGTAAGCCTAACCTTAAAATGCAGAGTTAATACCTAAACGTAACCTTAAACACTTTTTGACGTTTGAGAAACATGGATGAGCATCTAATTCTGACGTGAGACTGTGAGAGCTAGTTACGCTTTGTTATAGAGAGAGAGAGAGAGAGAGAGAGAGAGAGAGAGAGAGAGAGAGAGAGAGAGAGAGAGAGAGAGAGAGAGAGAGAGGCTATCAATATCTCCAAAGAGAGAAATAGTTCTTACATCTTTTAAACCCCCATCTCCTAATGCATCACCTGCCCCCATGGCCTACAGTCCTCCCAAACCCCCTGGGTGAGTGACTCCGCAGACCTCGGGACCAGCTTTCCCAGACAGCGATTTAAAATAACACTTGCATGCATATCAGGTTTCTGGCCTCTGAAATTCGTGCAAGATGAGGTAATGTGATCATGCACAGTAAGATCCAAACCTTTATGTGTGTGTGTGTGTGTGTGTGTGTGTGTGTGTGTGTGTGTGTGTGTGTGTGTGTGTGTGTGTGTGGTGTGTAAGAGATGTGTATATTTGCTGATGTTTATAGGCTTTGTGTGTGATGATCCCATGTCCTCACCTTAAATATTTTCAAATAGATGTGAAAAATATGTGAACCAGAAAAATAACAAATAAGAAAAACTAATGGGCAAATAATTTGCAAATGTACTGACTGGCCCTTTGATACACAAGGCTTTGTCAAGCATGGAAACCATATGCCTATTTTCAATTGGATCCTAAGTGCAAGCAGTATTAAAATAGTACATGCTTTCATTTAGTCAAAATTACAACTCAATTAATACCCCGTAAAATGTCCATAGAGTTAACGATTGAAAAAAGAGACATAACCATAACATTAAAACATGCAGGCATGGCTTTAGCCGCCTCACTGCACATGGGGAGACACAAAAAGCTTGTCGTCCAAGTAAGTGCCAGTGCATAAACACTAATAATAGGTTCCATAAAGTCAGTCATATGGCACTGTGGCCTGGTCCCAGAGGGGCCCTTAGCAGGTACTGCATAGGGCCTGGGGCATCCCTTGCAGGACCGGGGCAGGACTGTACTTCAATGTGTCTCTACCTCCCCATGTGGTGGGGTGGAAGGTAATGCAGGAGGTTACATACACCAGCCCAGCAGAGATAGAGGACACACTGAAGGACATGCAGCTTGGAGATTAGCAGGAAAAAACTCATATGCTGTTATCCTGAAGCACAATACAAAAACTATATTTCAGGTGAATGCTCCACACACACAGCGAGAGAGAGAGGGAAAGAGAGAGAGAGAGAGAGAGAGAGAGAGAGAGAGAGCATGTGAGAGAGAGAGAGAGAGAGAGAGAGAGAGAGAGAGAGAGAGAGAGAGAGAAAGTGAGAGAAAGTGAGAGAAAGAGAGAATGTGAGAGAGGGATTGAAAGAGAGAGAGAGCGTGAGAGAGAGAGAGAGAGCGCGTGAGAGAGAGAGAGAGTGAGAGAGTGAGAGAGCGAGAGCAAGAGAGAAAGAGAGAAAGAGAGAAAGTGAGAGAAAGTGAGAGAAAGAGAGAATGTGAGAGAGGGATTGAAAGAGAGAGAGAGAGAGTGAGAGAGGGGGAGAGGGAGGCGCTCTCTGATGAACAAATAAAGCCAGGAGAATTGCTTTCCTGAATAGGCCAGAACAGTGCTTAGAGAGGATGGCAGGGATCTCTGTGCAGGGAGATGATTTGTGGAGCTCTCCACTGGTTCTGCATGGAACTCTAAGCAAAAAAACCGAATAAACAAAGAGAGAAAGAAAAACAACCTATCAGTCCGAATAAAAGAGGGGGGCGGGCTCATTCTTCCACACTCATTCTTCTGGAGCTGTATCTGCAGCTCTCTATTCTTCCCTGGCCCCCCTCCTTCATCCCCTCTTACTCCTCCTCCTTCCCTCATCTATCAAAATCCCCCACCCTCTCTCCCTCTCCTCTCTCTCCCTCCCTCCCTCTCCTCTCATTCCCTCTCCTCCCTCTTCCTCTCCTCTCTCTTCCTCTCCTCTCTTCCTCTCCTCTCTCTCCCTCTCTTCTCTCTCTCTCTTCCTCTCCTCTTTCTCCCTCTCCTCTCGTTCCCTCTCTCCTCTTTCTCTCTACATGGCTTTAATAAACATGCTCCCCTGGTTTAATCTCACAGAAACACGTTCCTCTCGCCGGAGAGACAGGAACAAAATCTCTCTCCATCCCTCCCCCACAGTCCCTCTCCTGTATCGGGCCTCATCCATCCCATGACAGCTACCTTTCAATCGAATAATAGTGGGGTAAGTAGCCATTTCCATTTCAGCCCCCTATTGAAGACGGCCGGTGGTGAAAAGGCAGGGGCTTGTAGGCATGGTTGCTAATGGGGCGATAGACCAGGCCTCCCCATTCTGTCAGGAGAAGGAGAACCTCTTATCAGCAGGCCACAGCCAGGCTCCCCCAAACACCATTCTTCACCAAATTGGCTTCTCCTCTGCCTCCCTCTCTCTCTCTCTCTCTCTCTTCCTGTGTCTCTCCCCCACTGCCCCTTGGAAATCTAAACCAATTCTCAAACTTTTTATGCGATTAAAAATATATTATATTCTTTAGACTCTGTCAACGACTACAGTATTATTACAATCAGGAAGCAAGTGGCACTTATAGAAGTCAAGTGGAGTGGATGGCAATGCAGTATACACTCGTATTATAACGTGACAAAATAATGACAGGCCCTAGCCGACAGGGATAATACAGTATTAATTGAGTGAATAGCACCTCAGTGGTCTTCTGAACACTCACCGTGTCCCTGGTGGGATCTGATAGACAAAGCTCTACACAAGCTTGCGACGTACCGCTCTACACTGTAAAATGTTTTAAATATGAGACACTAAACCCGTTCACAGGGATGGTTACCTCTCGAGGTTCCACTAGTACGTACCGATCTTGGTAAATCCGCCTTCAGTTTTAGTGCCCTCCATTTTTGTAATAGCCAAAACAACTCCCTACATCTTCACTCTCTGGTGCCTCCAGGTTAGTGTAGGACTTCGATGTTGAAGGAATTTAATGAGAATTGCAGCTGTTTGGATTGAATGTAAATAATTGTATTTGTGGTGTTTGAAGCTGTCACGTTCATTCTCTTTTTTTAGTATTTTAGTTTATTTTTAGTGATCATTTTGAATGTTGTAGTATTGTTGTCCTCAGGCCACCATTGTAACTCAGACCCTGGTCTCAATGGGTTCCCCTGAATAAATAAAAGTTCAATAAAATACACCCGTAGCTTATAGTAAAGCCATGGTAAAACCCAAAGAGCCTTCCAAGTCCCTTCCTTTCCCATACCCACTCGTTCTACTCCTTTCCTGCTGCCTTCAGTATATCCTGCTTTCTCTCTTCACTCTGTTCTGGTGTTGTTGGTGAAAACAACGCAACAACATAAACAACTGGGACCACAACATTCAACAGACCTGGGCGATTACACACTGTACTTGTTTTCCAACATTTTCCCCAATATTCCAACAGTATTTCCTTCATCACCACGCGTGGTTAATTAAAGCTCTGTCTCCTCTCTCCCATCCCCAGATGTTGCAGGGCCGTTCAGCTGTTGAGAAAGAGAAGTGTTAGCCTCCTCTCCAAACCGCAAGCAGAAGGGCTGCATTCCTCTCCCACAACTCGACGTGCGGTTTATCTGCGTCCAAGCACCGCGTTACCACGGCAACCCCAGCCAAATATAGTGGCCTTTTCAACTCTGTTGAATTTTTTGTCCTCCCTTTTTTTGATTTCATCACTGGGCTCCCATGCACACTCTGGCTAAGATAAACAGTGATGGAGTCCATATTCAGCCAAGCCTGCATGAGTTTATTTTGAGTCTCCGCCTGGTTCGGTCCATGCTGTTTCGCCATCCCCATCTCTTTTCACTGGTCGAAAGTTGGAAAGGATGGCCGTGCTGTGAGGCAGAGGAGACCGGTGCTCTGGTTTGAATTGGCTCAGCTAATTTGAGACACAACAAATAGTTTGAAAGCAGAGTGTTCATTGCATGTCCTCCTATAACAAAGCCCTGGGGTAAAAATCTACTGGCCACGATGAGGACCCTAGTGCAGAGATGATTTATCACTCATCTGTTTACACACTGTGGGGGAGCTCGATCACATCATCTCTGACAGGTGGGAGGCGTAGAGATTAAACTTGAATGAGTTAGCCCTCCTGGGTTACTACCCACTATCACATACAAATATATACACACACACACACAAACATGCACACACTCACACCACACATTCACATTGTCCCATTCAGCGTTAGCAGTAAGTAGAGGTCTAAAACTCTGGATTAATCAACTAGCCTGTAATATGACACCTTGTTCTCTTAATTAGGTGTCCTCAACCATTGGAACGCTGGCTGAATGGCTAAGTATCCCTTTATTAAGCGGGATTCCAGCTCCAGCTCCCCAACAGGCACTCCTTACTCCTGCCTAATAGCGGATTTTCCCACACTTCCTCCAAGAAGCCATTCAACTGAGGAGAGCTAATTTGTTTCTAATGCTTGGCTAATGGAGGATCCTAACAGGAGGAATTGAAAAATGACACAGATAAATGATCTGGGAGTTGTCGAATAAGGCTGTGGGGATCAACAGAATTGAAAACCTTTCGGCTACACTCTGCCACACTCACGGATATGTGCAGAGCACCGTAGGAAAGAAGTATCAATCTCAAGTGGTGGATTATAGTAATTTAATAACACATATTTAGATCCACATTGCACAATTTTAGCTAAAGTTATACCAAATAGTACTGTCATTTGTGAGTGGAAGGAGGTCTATCCAGTACTATCACAGCCATGCAGTGCCTAGTCCGTTACCCTGTGAGTGACAACCTGTGGTACTATCGGCTGTCCTGCCTGCAGAGCGGGGGTGGCTGGCGGAGCGGGGGGGTGGCTGGCGGACCGTGGGGGTGGCTGGCGGACCGGGGGGGGCTGGCGGACCAGGGGGGGGCTGGCAGACCGGGGGGTGGCGGGGTGGGGTGGCTGGTGGACCGGGGGAGGGGTGGCTGGCGGACCGTGGGGGGGGGGGGGGCTGGCGGACCGTGGGGGGTGGCTGGCGGACCGGGGGGTGGCTGGCGAACCGGGGGGGGGGGGGCTGGCGGACTGGGGGGGGCAGAGCTATGCCTGGGGAGAGGGCTGGAAGGCTGGGTGCTCACCAAAGGGTATCTTTAAATAGCAGTGTGTGCGCAAAAGTGGCTCCACTAACAATCAATCTAATTCCATCTGCTAGCACTGGCCTCCTCTCTGACTTTTCAATGCGTCCTGATAACCTTATCTCAACCTGCCACATCCTTTACAATTAGCGCTTTCTATCTCAACACACACACACACATCTTTCCACTTCTATAAGCAGTGTGTGTGTGTGTTTGTGTGTGTGTGTGTGTGTTTGGTGTTGGACCACAACCCTTTATAACCCTCCAGACTAAGCAGGATGAGATCATGAGAAATTACCTCTTCCTATTTGGTGTTGGTTCCTGACTTCAAAATCCTATGAAATACTGCTTTCTCTCCTTACTGTTAATTTCCACAACAACACAGAGAGTAATTGAGACCATACGTTTAGCTGTTGCTAAAGCGGCAGTTGTAGAGAGCTTTGTATGATCTAGTCAGTGAAGTGCATCCATTGGGGAATATGCATGATGTTAGCGTGAAGAGTGGGCTGTACCAAAGGAAAACTTTAGCTCTGCAAGCAGCGATGTGCACTAGTGACAGATGATAATCAAACCGCTTTCGTTGGGCAGAGGAAGGAGGGGGTGGGTGTGGGGGCCCGATCACATCCTTTCTGACAGATGGGAGGCGTGGAGATTAAACTTTAATGAGGTAGCCCTCACCATGACGACAGTGGTCCCATCTTATCACCGGGTGATTGCCATGAGGATAGTCCATCGCTCTGTCTGGAGAGACGAGAGTGGAAACTACAAAACCTAGCCCAAACACACTCAGATCAAAGGAAAACTTCAGGGAATGATTTTATGTGGTTGTGTGTATGAAAGAGAGAGAGGAGGGGGAGCTCCTACAGTATTTGAGTCTCTCCTGGGTCACTCTGGAGTCATAGTGTCCCACTTTTAGCCCAGGTCTGTACGGAGGCTTCTGTGACAGATGTGTCTCTACAAGGTTAAACACTCACCTTCCCTCCCCCTCCTTCACCCTTCTCCCCCCTCCTCTTCCCCCTTCCCACTCTGGGTCTAATACCATTTTTGTCACCTCTCGTAAATATGTCCAGTCACAGAGACAGGGACACAAGCCGTCTATCGATCCCTTTTTGAATCCCTTGTGTGAAGGTGTGTGTGTGCTCTAAACAGATATAAATATACACATCCACAAGGATTGGTGAGTCGTCAGGATAATTAGAAGTGGTAATGAGATGCGAAGGGTGGAGAGAGGTTCCCTACCTCTGCAATACTGATGGCCAATGCCCTTGAAGCCCATCATGGGAACGGGGGACACTGGTGGCAGATACAGCCTCATCAGCACACAAGCAGTAACACTGAAAACCCATCACCAATACAACAGCTAACACAAAACCCAATATATACCTCACCTCCAAATGCAAGGAGAAAACATACTAATATTGTGGAAATGAAAAATACTAGCTAATGTGATCACATTCCCTCCACAGGGCATCAAATTCAACTCCCCAAACACATTTTTTGCTACTGTCTCATCTGGCTTTCATTTCCATTTCATTTTAGTCATTTAGCAGACGCTCTTATCCAGAGCGACTTACAGTAGTGAATGCATACATTTCATACGTTTAATTTCATGCATTTTTTATTTTTTGAAATAATTTTTGTACTGGCCCCCCGTTTTCCATTGTTGCTAATCTATTGGATTCATAAGAAAGTTGCTTGTTATGTGATTCAGCCTTCAGAGGCAGAAGAGAGAACCAAAGAACAGAGTGTTGCCAAACCACCACCAACCTTGTTGGGAAATCAATGTACACCACAAACATACTGTAGACCTTGGTAGAAGGAGGATATGACAACAAACATACTGTAGACCTTGGTAGAAGGAGGATATGACAACAAACATACTGTAGACCTTGGTAGAAGGAGGATATGACAACAAACATACTGTAGACCTTGGTAGAAGGAGGATAGGACAACAAACATACTGTAGACCTTGGTAGAAGGAGGATATGACAACAAACATACTGTAGACCTTGGTAAAAGGAGGATAGGACAACAAACATACTGTAGACCTTGGTAGAAGGAGGATATGACAACACAGATACTGTAGACCTTGGTAGAAGGAGGATAGGACAACACAGATACTGTAGACCTTGGTAGAAGGAGGATATGACAACAAACATACTGTAGACCTTGGTAGAAGGAGGATATGACAACAAACATACTGTAGACCTTGGTAGAAGGAGGATATGACAACAAACATACTGTAGACCTTGGTAGAAGGAGGATATGACAACAAACATACTGTAGACCTTGGTAAAAGGAGGATAGGACAACAAACATACTATAGACCTTGGTAGAAGGAGGATAGGACAACACAGATACTGTAGACCTTGGTAGAAGGAGGATAGGACAACACAAATACTGTAGACCTTGGTAGAAGGATGATAGGACAACACAGATACTGTAGACCTTGGTAGAAGGAGGATAGGACAACAAACATACTGTAGACCTTGATAGAAGGATGATAGGACAACAGAGATACTCTAGACCTTGGTAGAAGGAGGATAGGACAACAAACATACTGTAGACCTTGGTAGAAGGAGGATATGACAACAAACATACTGTAGACCTTGGTAGAAGGAGGATAGGACAACACAGATACTGTAGACCTTGGTAGAAGGAGGATAGGACAACGCAGATACTGTAGACTTTGGTAGAAGGAGGATATGACAACAAACATACTGTAGACCTTGGTAGAAGGAGGATAGGACAACACAGATACTGTAGACCTTGGTAGAAGGAGGATAGGACAACACAGATACTGTAGACCTTGGTAGAAGGAGGATAGGACAACACAGATACTGTAGACCTTGGTAGAAGGAGGATAGGACAACACAGATACTGTAGACCTTGGTAGAAGGATGATAGGACAACACAGATACTGTAGACCTTGGTAGAAGGAGGATAGGACAACACAGATACTGTAGACCTTGGTAGAAGGAGGATAGGACAACACAGATACTGTAGACTTTGGTAGAAGGAGGATAGGACAACACAGATACTGTAGACCTTGGTAGAAGGAGGATATGACAACAAACATACTGTAGACCTTGGTAAAAGGAGGATAGGACAACAAACATACTGTAGACCTTGGTAGAAGGAGGATAGGACAACACAGATACTGTAGACCTTGGTAGAAGGAGGATAGGACAACACAAATACTGTAGACCTTGGTAGAAGGATGATAGGACAACACAGATACTGTAGACCTTGGTAGAAGGAGGATAGGACAACAAACATACTGTAGACCTTGATAGAAGGATGATAGGACAACAGAGATACTCTAGACCTTGGTAGAAGGAGGATAGGACAACAAACATACTGTAGACCTTGGTAGAAGGAGGATATGACAACAAACATACTGTAGACCTTGGTAGAAGGAGGATAGGACAACACAGATACTGTAGACCTTGGTAGAAGGAGGATAGGACAACGCAGATACTGTAGACTTTGGTAGAAGGAGGATATGACAACAAACATACTGTAGACCTTGGTAGAAGGAGGATAGGACAACACAGATACTGTAGACCTTGGTAGAAGGAGGATAGGACAACACAGATACTGTAGACCTTGGTAGAAGGAGGATAGGACAACACAGATACTGTAGACCTTGGTAGAAGGAGGATAGGACAACACAGATACTGTAGACCTTGGTAGAAGGATGATAGGACAACACAGATACTGTAGACCTTGGTAGAAGGAGGATAGGACAACACAGATACTGTAGACCTTGGTAGAAGGAGGATAGGACAACACAGATACTGTAGACTTTGGTAGAAGGAGGATAGGACAACACAGATACTGTAGACCTTGGTAGAAGGAGGATAGGACAAAACAGATACTGTAGACTTTGGTAGAAGGAGGATAGGACAACACAGATACTGTAGACCTTGGTAGAAGGAGGATAGGACAACAAACATACTATAGACTTTGGTAGAAGGAGGAAAGGGCAGAACCAAGCTATTACTCTGACACTCTCATTGTGTTCAGTGAGAAGCCCAGAGGTTTAACCCAAAACAGTTTGGCCCTCATTCGTCACCACACTACAATAAAAGAGATTAGAATAATTGATCAATTTACTCAGGGGCCAAACTAGTCAATGAGATACATTATTAATGGAAGGCTATTGATCAATGCAGACGCGGACTGAGTAAAATGTTTACCGCAGCAGAAAGGCTGGGATCAATGGAGCAGCCAGGCAGCTGAATAGAACCCTGCATGGATCAATCTGGGCTTATAGACCTCTCCACTCTCCACAGGTCTCCCCTGGTTCTTCATGGCTGACAGAGCCAGTAGGATAGGAAACTAAAGGCCAGGACATTCCTAAGGTGGAGCAGGTAGGGTCTGTTAAAGGACATGCAATCTTTGTCATCCTAACAGACCTTGTCGACAATGGCTATGGGGCTGAGTTAGAGGAGAGGGTAGAGAGAATGGGGACTAGAAGGGTGGCCCAAATTCACTCTTCTCGCACTATGTGAGGGCGAGAGAGATAAAGAGGGAGAAAGAGCAAGAGACAGAAAGAAAAAGACAGAGAGAGAAAGAGAGAGACAAAGAGACAGAAAGAGAAAGACAAAGAGAAATTATCTCAACAGAGAAAAATGTCCTCCTGTGTGCTACCTATATACCCCCACTAGAATCCCCATCCTTTATTGAAGACAGCTTCTCCATCCTAGAGCGGGAGATCAATCATTTCCAGGCCCAGGGATATGTACTGGTCTGTGACAACCTAAATGCCAAAACTGGACAAGAACCTGACACCCTCAGCACACAGGCGGACAAACACCTACCTGGAGGTGACAGCATTCCCTCCCCATATGCCCCACTAGACACAACTATGACATCATAACCAACAAAACAGGTCACAACTCCCGCAGCTCTGTCACACGATGGGTATGTACATAGTCAATGGTAGGCTTCGAGTGGACTCCTATAGTAGGTACACTACCGATCAAAAGTTTTAGAACAGCTACTCATTCAAGGGCTTTCTTTATTTTTACTATTTTCTACATTGTAAAATAATAGTGAACACATCAAAACTATGAAATAACACATATGGAATCATGACCCAAAAGGTGTTAAACAAATCAAAATATATTTTATATTTGAGATTCTTCAAAGTAGCGACCCTTTGCCTTGATGACAGCTTTGAACCCTCTTGGCACCAGTTTAACTTAGAATGCTTTCCAAACAGTCTAGAAGGAGTTCCCACATATGCTGAGCACTTGTTGACTGCTTTTCCTTCACTCTGCGGTCCGACTTATCCCAAACCATCTCAATTTGATTGAGGTCGGGAGATTGTGGAGGCCAGGTCATCTGATGCACCACTCCATCACTCTCATTCTTGGTAAAATAGCCATTACACTGCCTGGAGGTGTGTTCGGTCATTGTCCTGTTGGAAAACAAATGATAGTCCCACTAATCCCAAAGCAGATGGGATGGCGTATTGCTGCAGAATGCTGTAGTAGCCATGCTGGTTAAGTGTCACCGATAGTGTCACCAGTAAAGCACCCCCACACCATAACGCCTCCTTCTCCATGTGTTACGGTGGGAAACACATGTGCGGATAACATCAGTTCACCCGCGCCGCATCTCACAAAGACTAAAAATCTCAAATTTGGACTCCAGACCAAAGGACAGATTTCCACCGGTCTTCTTCTTATTAGTAGTCTTTTAGTAGTGGTTTCTTTTGCAGCAATTCGACCATGAAGACCTGACTCACACAGTCTCCTCTGAACAGTTGATGTTGAGATGTGTCTGTTATTTGAACTCTGCAGCAGAGGTAGCAGGTAGCAGGTAACTCTGGGTCTTCCTTTCCTGTGGCGGTCCTCATGAGAGCCAGTTTCATCATAGCGCTTGATGGTATTTGAGACTGAACTTGAAGAAACTTTCAAAGTTCTTGAAATGTTTCATATTGAATGACAATCATGTCTTAAAGTAATGATGGACTGTCGTTTCTTTTTGCTGATTTGAGCTGTTCTTGCCTTAACCTGTTGGGTCTAGGGGGCAGCATTTGCACGTCTGGATAAAAAAAATGTACCCGATTTAATCTGGTTACTAATCCTACCCAGTAACTAGAATATGCATATACTTATTATATATGGATAGAAAACACTCTAAAGTTTCCAAAACTGTTTGAATGGTGTCTGTGAGTATAACAGAACTCATTTGGCAGGCAAAACCCTGAGACATTTTCTGACAGGAAGTGGATACCTGATGTGTTGTATTGACTTTAAACCTCTCCCATTGAAAAACACAGGGGTTTAGGAATATTTTGGCACTTCCTATTGCTTCCACTAGATGTCACCAGCCTTTACAAAGTGTTTTGAGTCTTCTGGAGGGAGATCTGACCGAACAAGAGCCATGGAACGGTGATGTCCCATTAGACACCTGGCGCGCTACTTCATGTTGGGTACCCTCGTTCCAATACGTTATAAAAGGCTATGCATTCGTCCACCTTGAATATTATTCATGTTCTGGTTAAAAAAGGCCCTAATGATTTATGCTATACAACGTTTGACATGTTTGAACGAACGGAAATATATTTTTTCCCCTCGTTCATGACGAGAAGTCCGGCTGGCTTACATCATGTGCTAACGAGACGGAGATTTTTGGACATAAATGATGAGCTTTTTTGAACAAAACTACATTCGTTATGGACCTGTGATACCTGGAAGTGACATCTGATGAAGAGAATCAAAGGTAATGGATTATTTACATAGTATTTTCGATTTTAGATCTCCCCAACATGACGTCTAGTCTGTATCGCAACGCGTATTTTTCTGGGCACAGTGCTCAGATTATTGCAAAGTGTGATTTCCCAGTAAGGTTATTTTTAAATCTGGCAAGTTGATTGCGTTCAAAAGATGTAAATCTATAATTCTTTAAATGACAATATAATATTTTACCAATGTTTTCTAATTTTAATTATTTAATTTGTGACGCTGACTTGACTGCCGGTTATTGGAGGGAAACGATTTCCTCAACATCAATGCCATAGTAAAACGCTGTTTTTGTATATAAATATGAACTTGATAGAACTAAAAATGCATGCATTGTCTAACATAATGTCCTAGGAGTGTCATCTGATGGAGATTGTAAAAGGTTAGTGTATCATTTTAGCTGGTTTTATGGTTTTGGTGACCCTGTCTTTGACTTGACAAAACATTACACACAACTCTTGTAAATGTACTGTCCTAACATACTCTAAATTTATGCTTTCGCCGTAAAACCTTTTTGAAATCGTAAAACGTGGTTAGATTAAGGAGATGTTTATCTTTCAAATGGTGTAACATAGTTGTATTTTTGAAAAATTTGAATTTTGACATTTATTTGGATTCAAATTTGCCGCTCTTGAAATGCACCTGCTGTTGATGGAGTGCACCACAGGTGGCACGCTAGCGTCCCACCTAGCCCCAAGAGGTTAATTAATATGGACTTGGTCTTTTACCAAATAGGGCTATCTTCTGTATACCAACCCTACCTTGTCACAACACAACTGATTGACTCAAATGCATTAAGAAGGGAAAAAATCCACAAATAACTTCTAAGAATGCACATCTGTTAATTGAAATGCATTCCAGGTGACTACCTCATGAAGCTAGTTGAGAGAATGCCAAGAGTGTGCAAAGCTGTCATCCAGGCAAAGGGTGGCTATTGGAAGAATCTCAAATATAAAATAGATTTAGATTTGTTTAACACTTTTTTGGTTACTACATGATTCCATATGTGTTATTTTATAGTTTTGATGTCTTCACTATTATTCTACAATGTAGAAAATAGTAAAAATTAAGAAAAATCCTTGAATGAGTAGGTGTTCTAAAACCTTTGACCAGTAGTGTACATCTATAGCTCATCTCTTAGCAGTAGTACTGTAGACTACTTTATCACTGACCTCAACACAGAGTCTCTCAGAGCGCTCACAGTCAGCCCATAGACACCTCTATCAGATAACAGCAAAATCACAGTCTACTTAAACAGAGCAAAACTCAATGATGAGGCATCAAAGCCAAAGGAACTGAATAATATTAAGAAATGCTCTAGATGGAAGGAAAGTAGTGTGGAAACCTACCAAAAAACAATTAGACATGAACAAATTCAAACCCTTTTAGAAAATTTCCTGGACAAAATGTTTTACTGTAATAATGAATGTGTACACTTGGCAGCAGAAAACCTAAACAGTATATTTAACCTCTCAGCTTTCCTATCAAATCAAAAAATGTCAAGCAGACAACCTAAGAAAACAAACAACAATGACAAAGGGTTTGATGAAGAATGCAAAAAACATAAGAAAGAAATTGAGAAACCTATCCAACCAAAAACATAGAGACCCAGAAAATCTGAGCCTACACCTTCACTATGGTGAATCACTGAAACAATACAGAAATACACTACGGAAAAAGAAGGAACACCACATCAGAAATCAGCTCATTGTAATTGAAAAATACATAGAATCTAACCACTTCTGGTAAAATTGGAACACGCTAAGCAAACAACAACATGAAGAGTTATCTATCCAAAATGGAGATGTATGGATAAACCACTTCTCCAATTTTTTTCCCCTCTATAGCAAAGAACAATCAGCAAAAACATATACATGATCAAACACAAATCTTAGAACCAACTATTAAAGACTACCAGAATCCACTGGATTCTCCAATTAACTTGTTATGGATAGGGGGCAGTATTTTCACGGCCGGATAAAAAACGTACCAGATTTAATCTGGTTATTACTCCTGCCCAGAAACTAGAATATGCATATAATTAGTAGCTTTGGATAGAAAACACTCCAAAGTTTCTAAAACTGTTTGAATGGTGTCCGTGAGTAAAACAGAACTCAAATGGCAGGCCAAAACCTGAGAAGAAAGTCAGACAGGAAGTACCCTGTCTGACCATTTCTTGGCCTTCTTTGTCATCTCTATCCAAAACAGAGGATCTCTGCTGTAACGTGACACTTTCTAAGGCTCCCATAGGCTCTCAGAAGGCGCCAGAACGTTGAATGATGACTTTGCAGTTACTGGCTGAAAAACAGTAGCGCATTTGGTAAGTGGTCGATCTGAGAACAATGAGACGGGTGCGCGCGTGCACGTGAAGAGTCCATTTTACTTTTTCAGTCTTTGAACGAAAACAACAACTCCCGGTCGGAATATTATCGCTATTTTACGAGAAAAATCGCATAAAAATAGATTTTAAACAGCGTTTGACATGCTTCGAAGTACGGTAATGGAATATTTTGAATTTTTTTGTCACGATACGCGTCCGCACGTCACCCTTCATTACCCTTCGGATAGTGTCTTGAACGCACAAACAAAACGCCGCTATTTGGATATAACTATGGATTATTTGGAACCAAACCAACATTTGTTGTTGAAGTAGAAGTCCTGGGAGTGCATTCTGACGAAGAACAGCAAAGGTAATCCAATTTTTCTTATAGTAAATCTGAGTTTGGTGAGTACCAAACTTGGTGGGTGTCAAATTAGCTAGCCCGTGATGGCGAGCTATCTACTCAGAATATAGCAAAATGTGCTTTCACCGAAAAGCTATTTTAAAATCGGACACCGCGATTGCATAAAGGAGTTCTGTATCTATAATTCTTAAAATAATTATGTTTTTTGTGAACGTTTATCGTGAGTAATTTAGTAAATTCACCGGAGGTTTGCGGGGGGTATGCTAGTTCTGAACGTCACATGCTAATGTAAAAAACAGGTTTTTGATATAAATATGAACTTGATTGAACAAAACATGCATGTATTGTATAACATAATCTGCATTATCAATAAACAGCAGACTCGTACATTTCCTCAGGGAAACCAATGTACTCGGTAAATGTCAAAATGGCTTTTTATCAAATTACCGTACAACAGACCAAGTATACACCCTGCACACCCTAAGTGACAAAGAAACAAACCCAAACAAAGGCAAAGTCTTCTCATGCTTTATTGATTTCAAACAAAAACATACAACATTCTAAAATCCATGTACACAAACAGGGATGCAGCTTGAGCCCCACTCTCTTCAACATATATAACAAAAAAATGACAAGGGTATTAGAACAGTCTGCAGCACCCGGCCTCACCCTACTAGAATCTGAAGTCAAATGTCTGCTGATGATCTGGTGCTACTGTCCCCAACCAAGGAGGGTCTACAGCAACACCTAGATCTTCCACACAGACTCTGTCAGACCTGGGCCCTGACAGCAAATCTCAGTAAGACAATAATAATGGTGTTCCAAAAAAGGTCCAGTTGCCAGGACCACAAATACAAATACCATCTAGACACCCTTGCCCTAGAGCACACAAACAATTCTACATACCTTGGCCTAAACATCAGCTCCACAGGTAACTTCCACAAAGCTGTGAACGCCATTAAAAGGAACATAACATTAAGAGAGATGAACCTGGAGAAGAGTCCCCTAAGGAAGTTGGTCCTGGGCCTCTGTTCACAAACACAAACAGACCCCACAGAGCCCCAGGACAGCAACACAATTAGACCCAACCAAATCATTAGAAAACCAAAATATAATTACTAGACACATTGGAAAGAATGAACAAAAAAACTGAGTAAACTAGAGTGCTACTTGGCCCTAAACAGAGAGTACTGTGACTGACCCAAAATTAAGAAAAGCTTTGACTATGTCCAGAGTCAGTGAGCATAGCCTTGCTATTGAGAGAGGCAGCCGTATGCATACCTGGCTCTTAAGAGAAGACAGGCTATGTTCACACTGCCCACAAAATCAGATGAAAACTGAGCTGCACTTCCTAACCTCCTGCCAAGCATATGACCATATTAGAACACATATTTCCCTCAGATTACACAGACCCACAAATAATTTAAAAACAAATCACAGTTTTGATATACTTTCATATCTATTGGTGAAATACCACAGTGTGCCATCACAGCAGCAAGATTTGTGACCTGCTGCCACAAGAAAGGGGCAACCTGTGAAGAACAAACACCATTGTAAATACGACCCATTTTTAGGTTTATTTATTGTCCTTTTTGTACTTTAACTATTTGCACATCATTACAACACTGTATATAGCCATAACATGACATTTGAAATGTCTCTATAACTTTGGATCTTTTGTAAGAGTAATGTTTACTGTTCCTTTTATATTGTTAATTTATTATCTACTTCACTTGCTTTGGAAATGTAAACATAGCCTTCCCATGCCAATAAAGCCCTTTGAATTGAATTGAGAGTGAGAGCAAGAGACAGAAAGAGAGCAAGAGCAAGAGCAAGAGCAAGAGCAAGAGACAGAGACAGAGACAGAGACAGAGACAGAGACAGAGACAGAGACAGAGACAGAGACAGAGACAGAGACAGAGACAGAGACAGAGACAGAGACAGAGACAGAGAGAACGGGAGCTAGAAAGTTAGGAAGGAAGGAAGGAAGGAAGGAAGGGAGGGAGGGAGGGAGGGAGGGAGGGAGGGAGGGAGGGAGGGAGGGAGGGAGGGAGGGAGGGAGGGAGGGAGGGAGGGAGGGAGGGGAGGGAGGGAGGGAGGGAGGGAGGGGTAGTTGTGGAGTAATGGAGTGATGATGCTAAGCAAAGACATTTTAGAAAGTCAACACAGACCACTACTCCACCACCAGTTCAAGGGCTATTTTCCACACAAAAGAAAGCTTTGAGGAAAAGAAAAGAGAAGGACAGAAAAAAAGAGAGAGATTTTAAACGTGCTCTGAAGAAAAGCAGACTCAAGGTTCCTGTCTCCCCTCCCCTCTTCCCTCACTCCTTTATTTGGTGCAACAAAAAGGAACAGAATGATTGTGGGGTGCAATAGGGGAATGGGGGGGGGCTGCTGAATAGACCTTTTACAGATTCTCTCTCTCTCCCACCATGGAGGACATCTGACCTTTTAGGAGGGAGGGAGACAGGGAGAGAGATATAGGGAGAGAGAGAAAGGGAGAGAGATAGTGGGAAAGATAGGGAGAGATGGAGAGAGATAGAGAGAGAGAGAGAGATAGGGAAATCATAATGAAAAGGGGTAAATCCTCAGAGAGGGAGAGAGAAATGTTTTTTCCAAGGGCCAGTAATGAGATCATCTGACTCCTAGGTTGCCATACCAACCATCAACAGTACTACTATACAATATATATGAATGAGACAAAAAATACCATCTATTGTTGACATGAGAGGAGGGGTCATCGAGGAATAGAGAAGAATACCAGGGAACGAGAGAGAGTCAAACCATTTTGTAAAATGGATGAATAATTGCCATGATGGTCTCTAATACCAGTCATATCCTAATAATACTCTAAAGAAAAATTACAATCAAGATAATAACACTTCCTATGAATACCGATACTGCTTGAACATTTAGCATATTTCAAGAACACAATACTGTCTGAAATTGCTTTAGAGTATAAGCACAGTATAAGGGTGAGTACAGAATAAGGGTGTGGAAAAATTCTTCATTGCTCCTGCGCTATGAATTTTGTTTTATTGTTTTAACGTTTACTTGCTGAAACAAAACTCATTTAGATTTATATAAGGGTGAGTACAGTATAACAGTATTAGGGTGAGTACAGTATAAAGGTGAGTTATAGTGTCAGTCATAGTCATAAGGGTGAGTGGTGAGTTCAGTGTGTGTATCCCCAGCTCTGGGCCCTGCCCTGGGCCTTGTGTCCACGTCTTGGTTTGGTGATGGAGGACATCCCCTGTGTGTAATTGTCTAACTGTGGACCCAGGTGGAGGGAGCTGACCCAGCGGGAGTGTGTGGTTGGTGGGTCTGCTCTGCACTGGACTCCATTGACTCTGTGGTGCAGATGTGATTACAGTGGGACTCTTTACAACGGTCGCTCCCACCACCTGCTCCCACTCCACTCTTCTAGCCTCTGACAAACTATCATCACTGCAGATTGAGACAAATGATCTCCCTCTCTATCCTAATCCCACTACCCAGCTGGTTGTGTGTGTGTGTGTGTGTGTGTGTGTGTGTGTGTGTGTGTGTGTGTGTGTGTGTGTGTGTGTGTGTGTGTGTGTGTGTGTGTGTGTGTGTGTGTGTGTGTGTGTGTGTGTGTGTGTGTGTGTGTGTGTGTGTGTGTGTGTGTGCGTGTGTGCGTGCTTATGTTGCTCAAGTTGTTGATTCTGCGCTTGTTTATGTGAATGAAATTGGAATGTGTTAGTCAGTGTGTTTGTGTTATATTTGTGAGAGCATGTGGGTATCATCACTGTTGTCTGAGGACATTGGTATATTTGCTATAACAAATTTGAGCTAAAGTAGAACTACTTGGGTCTGTCCTCTGTGAGTGTGTGCGCTGTGGGTAAGGAACGTTTCCTTCCTAGGAGGAAGTGTTAGTTGACGTGGGCCCCGGGGACAGGAGGCAGTGTGGCCCAGCGATAATAGAGCTGAATGGACAATGCTGCTGCTGCTGATCCACATGGGGTGGTTAGTTAGTTAACATGTAGCCTTATCTATCAGAGAACAACTCCAGGAACCAGCCTGGCCAAAACACTACAAAGTCAGAACCAAGCAGTAACAAAATACACTATCTGTGGGGAAAGTGCTATAAGAGGTATTCAAGCAGTATTCAGGTTCTGTGTACACAATAACCCAAATGAAGAACAGACAACCATCATTGCCAACTGACTGTTAATACGTTGATCTGAGCAGTGCTGATATCGGTGAAATACACAGTATAACACTGACAGTCTGGCTGCTTCGTGCAGACAACACAACGACTGAGCCCTTCATAAAGGATGGTGAGGGATATACACAACATCACTCTGACAGACTGGCTGCTTCGTGCAGACAACACAGCCAACACAACGACTGAGCCCTTCATAAAGGATGGTGAGGGATATACACAACATCACTCTAACAGACTGGCTGCTTCGTGCAGACAACACAGCCAACACAACGACTGAGCCCTTCATAAAGGATGGTGAGGGATATACACAACATCACTCTAACAGACTGGCTGCTTCGTGCAGACAACACAGCCAACACAACGACTGAGCCCTTCATAAAGGATGGTGAGAGATATACACAACATCACTCTGACAGACTGGCTGCTTCGTGCAGACAACACAGCCAACACAACGACTGAGCCCTTCATAAAGGATGGTGAGGGATATACACAACATCACTCTGACAGTCTGGGCCTGCACTTTGGGTGGGAGCCCTATTTGCATAATCTCAGAACGTTGGCTATGTGCAATTACAGTACTTACATTAATACGTCTGAATAGTCCCCTAATTAATCGTCTCTCCCAGAGAAGATTGACTTTCCATTTTCCGTCTTGTGGGAGGGAGCAGGGCTTTTATCCATCCCTCCACCACCGCTAACTGCGTCACTACAGACGAGACATCACATGAACATGGTGCAGGAAACACAGCCTGACTAGACCAATGGTTCAGAGATTTAATCACAACATCTTGTTTGTTGTGATAATGCATTATTTTACCGTTTCTATTCACTCATTCTAATAATATCTCAAACATGATTGAACCCTTTTTACAGTATGTTTGATCATTTTGTTCAATATTGTTGGATTAAAGCCTCAGACTAACAAGAGAGATAGCAATTATAAAAAAGTTTGGTTGGCAGATAACAAAGTCCTGGCAGGTAATACACCATAGTAGGTATATTGTTCACTGGCTGGTCCACAAGTTAATGGTTCAACAAATCAAGAATGTGGGTAACCAACCAACCTACACCTGACAGAATGTACAGCCACAGACTCTATGACATATGACACTTGTCTATTATTTGTGTGGGCCCACAGAGAGGGAGGGTTGGGAAGAAAGTGAAACAGTTAGCTGCCTCCGTCCCTCTGTGTGAGAATGCTGTTATCAGCCCAGGACCGGAGGACACAGGCAGCCCTTCCTTGTCCCCACAACTACGGCTTCATTTAGGAATCTGGGGCCACAGCTCACCATTGTGCTGTCATACAGGAAGTGCAGTTCACCGCTCACTCCCAGCATTCACAGGGTTTCCTGTGTCAGGTTATCACATCCTGTGTTTATTTTCTTCGCTTTTTTGTCTCTATCCAACCCAATGTTTTCTTCTAACATCTGCCAAACCGTACAATGAGGAGGATGGCACTATCTCAAGGATTGGGAGGTGCAGTCCTCGAGAGCAAAGAATGTGTTTTTAATATCTGCGTCAATGTTTCTGCTCGTTCATAGATTTGAACTTGTTGTCGTTCCCTGTCCGGTCAAGTTTTAATCCAAGTTTAATTCCCTAGTCTCAATTACAGTTTTTCCCAAATGTTTACACACTGAAGTTGGAACTTGAAACGCAATCACCAAAACCTGAAACTCATATACCAAATCCCTAAACCAAGTCTGCAAAATTGCAAGCACAATTCCTGCTTTACACTCAGTTTTCAATTCTATATCACATTTTTTTGCAAAACACTAGACACAGTTCCCTACATTAGACACAACATTCAAAATTAAAATCTCTTTAGTCCCTTTGGAAAGCAACGCCAATCACAATGCCAAGCTCTATACACCAACTGGCAACACCCACTCCTCACAGGTGTAAACACTAGTTGCTGAATTGTTCACTTAGAAATCAGAGCTTTAGCACTATAAAAGGCCACAGATGAGCTCTCCTGTTTCGGAGGAAAATGGAAGTCAATGGTGAAGCAAGAGCTAGAGGTGAAGGAGCGAGAGTAAGAGGAGGAAGAGGACGAGGACGAGGACGAGGACGAGGAAGGACAGTTGTCTCAGATGAGATCAGGGTCACATTGGTTGACCATGTGCTCAACCATGGATTGAGTATGAGGGAGGCTGGGCAGAGTTCAGCCCAACCTGAGCCGCTACACGGTTGCATCTATCATCCGTACATTCAGAAATGAGAACCGGTAAGTTACCTACCATCTACACTAAGCTCTTTATGTATGTATACTGTAGTATACTGCAGTCCGACATATCATTAGGCCTATGTTACTCAGTGATTGTTGGCCAATGTTACAATAATGTAATTTCATATTGAAAGAAAATAGATTATTTTAGCTTACGGTAACCATTCATATTTGTGGATCTTCTGCAGAACTGAGAGATGGCCAGGCCGTGGTGGAAGACACCGTTCACACCAGAACAGGAAACCAGTATTGTGAACATGAGGGTGGCAAACGATACCATTAGATTATGAGGAATCTAGAACCACATAATTGCAGACAACACAATATTCAATAATATCCACCAGGTGGACATGTCTACATTAGACCGTGTATTACAGCGCAACCGAATCCGGATGAAACAGGTCTACAGGGAGCCATTTGAGCGAAACTCAGAGAGGGTTAAAGAACACAGCTATGAATACGTGCAAGTAAGTACTATACTGTGAATTTACTATCATATCAGCATTGTAAAGACACATTACAGTACTGTAATCCAGTGTATTGTGTCTCACCATATTGACTGCTCTAGGTCTATGTCACATATTGTCCTGTTGTCTGTTTCAGAGAGTCTTGGAGCTGGATGACGCTGCAATTCAGCACATTTATATTTCTATTGATGAGGCTGGCTTCAACTTAGCCAAAAAAGGGGACGAGGACGGAACATTATTGGTCACCGTGCCATTGTGAATGTCCCTGGACACCGTTGAGGGAATATCACCATGTACGCAGCCGTTAGCCAGCAAGGCGTCCTCAATCACCATGCCAACCTTGGTCCCTACAACACCGCCCTTCTCATCACCTTCTCATCACATTCCTGGACAAACTAAATGGCATCCTCATTCCAGCCGAGCAGAGGGGTGGACCAGAGCAGCCCAGGTATGTTGTCATCTGGGACAACGTGAGTTTCCACCAGGCTGCTCTGGTCCGTAACTGGTTCATCGAACACCCACAATTTATTGTTCTATACCTCCCACCATGTTCCCCATTCCTAAACCAAATTGAAGATTTTTTTCGGCACAGCGATGGAAGGTGTATGACCACCATCCCCTCGCACGCTTGCCTCTTCTCCAGACAATGGAGGATGCACGTGGGGAAGTTGATGTGGGGGCTTTCGGCGGCTGGATCCGTCACTCCAGAAGATTCTTTCCCCGCTGTTTAGCCAGGGAGAACATGGCTTGTGATGTAGATGAGGTGCTGTGACCAGACCAAAATAGGAGGGAGGATGCAGCCTAATGTACTTTTTCTTACATTTTGCATGTTTTTATCTTTTTGTGTTTAGAGTTTTGAAAGAATGAGCAACTTTCATTATTTTTTTTTGTACAGAAAACCCTTTATCTTACTGAATGTTCTCCTGTTGGGTATGGAAAGTGTTACATACAAAACACAAGTGTTCAAAAATACTGCATTTTGGAAATAAATGACAATATTTTTGTTACTGTATTGCATGTGTGTGCTCATTTATGTATATTTGAGTAGCTATATATTACTGTAACAATCTTCTACAACCGGCTACATTGTAACACTGAAAATGCAAAAGGCATAAACCTACTGATGGGATATTCATAGTAGTGTTTTGTGTTGAGCACATCAGTCTGTTGTTGGTTGTTAGACAGATCTATTCAACAGTTTTGAATGCAGTGTTTGATTTTGCTAGAGATTTGTAGAGTTTTGCATTTTGTGTTTGTGGTTTTGTGTTTAGAGTTTTGGGAAAATGGGCCAGAGATTCCGCAAACGTGTGGAAACAATTGTGGAAAACTGTAACTCTAAGGAAAATAATTTCCCCCAGTCCAAAACCAAAATGAAACTCAATCAAATTTGAATTAAGCAGTTCATTCAATGGACATTGTCTTTGACAGATAAGCTTGTTACAGCTTGAAAATGGACTAAAGGAAAGACTTAAAAAACAATCTCCTCACGTAATTACTGCTCTGCTTGGAGTTTTCTTTCTTCTTTCTTTTTCTCTCTCGTCCAAAACAAACAGCTTTGGAAAACTAAGCTGGGTGTGATTGATAGAGAACACGAATGATGTATAAAGTCTATTTTGTTCTGATCAATACTGAATTTCATTACCACTTTTACCGCAAACACGCACACGCACGCGCACACACGCACGCGCACACACACACGCACACGCACACGCACACGCACACACACACACACACACACACACACACACACACACACACACACACACACACACACACACACACACACACACACACACGCGCACCTCCATCATCCTTCCTCCTCCTCCTCCCCCTCTTCCTCTGTATGCCTGTGATGCGGACCATGCTGCTCTAGCATTCACCTCAACCATTTACCCTGTGACGATCACACTACCATGGCCATGAGAGGGGGGACAGAGGGGAGAGGACTGGGGAGAGAAGGTGCTATGGATCAGTGTAATCTTTGCTTCTACTACTCTGTCATCTGATTTACAAAAAAACAGGAAGTGTTAAACCACTAAGAGACAAAACACAAATACTGGGAGAGAGAGAGAGAGAGAGAGAGAGAGGGAAGAGAAAAATGGCCTGGAAACCATTTCCGATGCAGTGTTTACATCCAGAGCTAGAGCTGGTTTTTAGACAGTGCTCTGACATAGTCTGGTTTACTGGGCCTCCACGCTGTGGGAGAGCATTGGTGACAGATGAACATGCAAAGAGTTTCTTTATGACACACTCAGACATTCCTCTCCAGGACTATGTCTCCCTACCTGCTTTGTTCTCCATATGTGGACATATACTGTAGTATGCAGTATTTGAATGGATGGATAAATGGATGTTCAGTAGATGTTCAGTGAGCTCAGCAGGCGCTGAGACATAAACATTCAATCACACAACAGGGAGGATTGTGTGCTGAGACAAGGCTACGCCCAAGACAAAGACAGCCACACATACTGTACAATACCTATTCTAAATACCACAGTTATACCACAATTATCCAGCTTTTATGAAAGCAATTACAGATACAGTATTTTAAAACATAGAGTTCTAAATAGAGCTTATTGTAGCTAACCTATCATCGTAAATTCTCACTGGAATGCTGCCAGTACATACACACATTAAACACACCAACACATGAGCACATAAACATCACCCCTAGTACAGTGCAAGCACTAGATAATGAATCACAAAAATAATCTGCAAGTGTATATTATCAGATATAGGGATAGCTGTGGATGGTGTGGGTTGGCACAGTCTGAGAATGCATTACACTAGGGTTTTTATGTCTGGGGTCAATCACTGTGACCTCTCTGGGGTTGTATTTCATGGCAGGTCCTGGACCTGGGCAGTGGACCGTGAGGAGATGGGGGTTTGGGATGTTACCGCTCAGGATCTCATCTCCAGTGCTCTCAGGGAGAGCTAGGCTGGGCTTGTATTGAGAAGGTTGAACTTATTTCACTTATTTCACAGGGTGGAGAGGTGTGGGATGGGGGGGTTGAGGGGTCCAGGGAGGGGGGGGGGGGGGGGGGGGGGGGTCCACACTGTTGATGAGTAATGACCACTATGTGTCTTTTGCCATAATGCCACTTGAAGTAAAATTATGTTCACACTGCCCCATAAATCTCACATTTTGTTCTGTGATGTGTGACAATTTTATCATGGCCAACTTCTAGGAACATTAAGGTTGCGGATCAGACACAGATGGAAGAGGAAACCGTCTCTATGTTGGCGATGAAGGATGAGTCACGCTCCCTCTTTTGACTCCCTCCAAACTTCTCTATCTGCTCTGCTCATCCTCTCTCTGCCTACACATTTACACTGCATCAAAGTACAGTAATAACAGCCAGAATAAAAATGGAAGTGTGTGTGTGTGTGTATGTGTGTGTCTGTGTCTGTGTCTGTGTGTGTGTACTCATTGATCCACCTCTAAGGCATTATTAATATTTCTGTGGCTTTTTATTTGAAACCATTAACCCTGAAATTGATTTTGACAATGCAAAACAAAGCTTCTCATGAAGTACCTAAATGCACTCTAATGGTGTGTGTTTCCAATAACTGCAGCAGGCAACAGCTTTCATATAAACTTTTTCTTATGAAATGACTCATTAGCAATTCAGAAACTATTACTGATCCCACTTGAAGACAAATCATTTCAGATTTATACAGAAATTCACAGCCAATGACTTGTGATATATTTACAGGACCAGTCTGCAATTAAATAAAAGTAACAGCTTTTTAAGTTATTTGACACATGTACAGTATTTGGACTTACTATGCTATACTCGGGCATTGAAGCTCCAGTTATGAGTGGCAGGCAGGCCATGGCAAACCACTCTCAGTGCTCCAGGAGTCAGCAGAAAGCAGCCACTGGACTGGACTGTCTGTAAGGTGCACATGACCTTCATGGAAAAGCAGTAGACACTTTCAACTTCTGACCCACTCTCCACACTGGTTCCAGATTCCCCTCACTGTAACTTACTCCCCTCTGATCAAGGCTCAGCAGCATCATCTGAGACTGCCAAGAAACAGTCACTAAAGTTTTGTCCCAAGCGCCACACATGATGTGAGATCTGTCAAGTGGATCCTTTTTTCATTATTTGTGTGGACAACAGCAAGGAACAACAAAGACAGGCAGCGAAGACAAAAGAGAGGCTTGGTCTCACACAGAGTCTACACTAGGATCTACACATGGATCAGCTGCTCCAGGTGCTATTTTTTACCCCCTTTCTCCCTTTTCTGTGAGTTACATTCCACGCCTAAAATATGCGACCCAGGAGCCATGGGCCCCCTAAGAAAGAAAGAGGACGTTGCCGTGGCAACTTTAAAAAACAGCAGCACACAACATCCCGCTGACGGACAGCACAATCCCAGAGGCGCTAGCACAGGTGCTATTTTCTTTCAAAACATCAAAAAGGAGAAATCTAAACGCATTCATGTTCCCAAATATAAGAAAATGACATTCCCAAACGGTCATTTTCTTGTGCAAGCCCCTTTGGAATTCCAAATGCTCTAGGTTGCTTGTGTCCAATCAACATTATTGCTCGGTCAAAGTTGAAGAACACAATTCACCTAATTACAACAGTTAGGCTAACGTAAGACTTGTTATGGCATTTTAAAGTATTGTTCAATATATATTAATACATATTGACATTAAATACAGAGCAATAGGAGGGTTCATCTTAGATCAATAATGGAAAAATCCCTCCCACGCCTCAGGGTCAGAGGGGCAGGGGAAATAGCACCAGTACATAATATGGGAGCAATGAATAACATGGTAATGCCCTACGCTCACAACAGGATTTTGCATTAAGTGGAAGCGAAACAATGTTTTGACCATTAACCTTTTCCCTGCATGTGGAGGGAAATACAAGAGGTAGATAAAGAAAAAAAGAGAAAAGGGAGAAAATGAAAAATCAAATGAGAAAAAGGGGGATAATGAGAAAACAAGGGAGATAAAGAGGACAATCTAGACAGAAGAGCGATTGAGAGAAGAGGAGGGGGAGTAGTGCTCGAGGATGTGTTAATGGAATGGAGCGTGGGTCCAATTCCCATAAAACACTTGATCTGCCTAATTAAAAGAGCCTTGGCGTGATACATTCCAAACAGTGTGGCGTCCGGCCACGTTCCAAACGTATCCTCGCCTCCTCCCTCTCTCCCACACACAGAGGCACAGACCAGCACAGCCCAACACAGCCCAGCACAGCCCAGCACAGCCCAACACAGCCCAACTGTCCTCCACAACAGCCAAGAGAGAGAGCAAGATACCCTGCTGTTTTCTGGGAGTTAGCGCCGCTTGGTGAATCACAGAAACAAAACAAAGCAAGTCAAAGAAGTATACTTGAAGCCCCTGCAGAAACCCCCACACAGGAAAAGTGTGTCACTGCCACTGACCACTAGCAGTACTGTCTATCCTCCATGTATCTGACTGGAGCGTCAGAGTCTCCTTCACTAGATGAACCGAGTGCTAAAGTGAGTCATCCTTGGCGGTGCCTGGAGAGAGAGCCAGCCTCTTGGAGCACCTCTGTACATATGAATCAAACGTCTGCATGTAGAGAGGCTGCCAGCACTTAAAGCTTTGCACATTGCTCCGACATACAAACACACACTTAGGGGCACGCACACACACACACACACACACACACACACACACACACACACACACACACACACACACACACACACACACACACACACACACACACACACACACACACACACACACACACACACACACACACGCAGGCGCACATGTTTATTTAAGCTATATTTCTCTCTTCTGGAAGGATCATACACCAGTGTTGCTACAACAGTCATACACCAGGGTTGCTACAACAGTCATACACCAGGGTTGCTACAACAGTCATACACCAGGGTTGCTACAACAGTCATACACCAGGGTTCCTACAACAGTCATACACCAGGGTTGCTACAACAGTCATACACCAGGGTTGCTACAACAGTCATACACCAGGGTTGCTACAACAGTCATACACCAGTGTTGCTACAACAGTCATACACCAGGGTTGCTACAACAGTCATACACCAGGGTTGCTACAACAGTCATACACCAGGGTTGCTACAACAGTCATACACCAGGGTTGCTACAACAGTCATACACCAGGGTTGCTACAACAATCATACACCAGGGTTGCTACAACAGTCATACACCAGGGTTGCTACAACAGTCATACACCAGGGTTGCTACAACAATCATACACCAGTCTTGCTACAACAGTCATACACCAGGGTTGCTACAAACAATCATACACCAGGGTTGCTACAACAGTCATACACCAGGGTTGCTACAACAGTCATACACCAGGGTTGCTACAACAGTCATACACCAGTGTTGCTACAACAGTCATACACCAGGGTTGCTACAACAGTCATACACCAGGGTTGCTACAACAGTCATACACCAGGGTTGCTACAACAGTCATACACCAGGGTTGCTACAACAGTCATACACCAGGGTTGCTACAACAGTCATACACCAGTGTTGCTACAACAGTCATACACCAGGGTTGCTACAACAGTCATACACCAGGGTTGCTACAACAGTCATACACCAGGGTTGCTACAACAGTCATACACCAGGGTTGCTACAACAGTCATACACCAGGGTTGCTACAACAGTCATACACCAGGGTTGCTACAACAGTCATACCATCTACTAAACAACCTAAGAAGAAGATCATATTTTTTAAAGGGGAAGAAAGTGGAAAATATTAGAAAATGGTCTGGACATCAACCTATTCTAATATCAAGATGAAAATCACAGCTGCTGTGCTCAGTTGTTGAAAGCATACGTGCCTCTCGTTCTCTTCTAGGAGCTTTTATACACACGGAGGCAAACTCTCTCTAGCCACTGCACTCCATCTACAGTACATCTACCTACTGTATATCACCACAGAGAGCTGTTACAGCCATGGAACGGTTCTTCCTATTCTATTGTTTCTGGGTGTTACCTTGTCTACAACACCCTCTGTCCACTTACACTGTGGATCTTCCAGACCAATCGGATGAGGAGACAGGGGAGGACAGGCAGGTAATGGGCTTGCCGTGTCCTGTTTGGGTGCTCAGTAGGCAGGATTCACCTCTGGTTAAGGCTAGGTGAAGTATGGGGTCTAGGGAGCATCTCCTACATGTAGATCCTCGCATCCTTCCCAGTTCATTCAGTACTGCATTCCTCAGCCAACCTGGGCTGAGGGACAGAGGAATGGACATTGAGATAAAAGAGGCACTTTGTGAGAGGCAGCACATAGTTTTTTCAGCCTTTACAGTATAATTATTCACATTAACCCTCACTCCCCACTTTCCTCTGTCTGCCTCTCTCGATAGCACACCTGTTGCCACAACAAAACATTTAGCTACCCAGCTGCCTTGAGCCTCCTTTCAAATGACCTGTGTCGTATGATTCATTGTGAATTCTCAAAGATAAGTGTGTTTATTATATTCCAGGTGGGTTGCTATTCTTGCATGATAGTGTTATTGGGTGTTAACTTAGTATTTATAGTTTATATTTCCATGCGTGTGTGTGTGTGTGTGTGTGTGTGTGTGTGTGTGTGTGTGTGTGTGTGTGTGTGTGTGTGTGTGTGTGTGTGTGTGTGTGTGTGTTTATGAAAGATGTGCACGTGTTTAGGGAGTGTTCTCATCTCTTCTGTGTGTCATTCTCTCCCTGATACCACGCCCTAGAAACAGTGATAAATTCACCAGCCCTACAGGATGCATCCATCCCCCTCCCTTCCGTCAACCGTCTCCATCGCCCCACTCCTCACACAATCATCCAAATCCCTTCATCCATGGCCTACAGGTTATCTCCCCTTCCCAAGACACAATCCTGGCCTCTCCAGCGGAGGGAGAGAGAGAGGGAGGGAGAGGTAAAGGAAGGGAGAAAACCAGTAATATGGAAAGAGAGTAGAGAAGAGGAAGTCGGAGGAAAAACAAGAAAACTCGAAGCCGTCGTTCTCCAACGGTATTTAGTGGCGGGGTTGCGACAGACCTGTCACCGATTGTTAACACGTGTCCAGGCTTCCTCTGGGTCGTTCACCGGGAGACTGAAGGATGCTCCGCGAGGCTCAGCGCCCAAGATTTATGGGTCCTGGGGAAAGAGTGGAAATGTGTTATTGATAAGTTACTGAGAGAAGGTGAGGGGCGGCCACTGCAGTAATTAGAGGATAAACTTGCAGCTCATCGATTGGGTTAAGTCCTGGACAGACACCAGGTCACCACATACCACAATCACACACTGCCCTTCATGTGACCACTTGACCCTAACCACTAGTGGTCTGATGTCCTCCTCAGATACATCACACACTGGCATTTACAGCACTATTGCATCTTCATCCATAGAGAGGTGACCACAAGTAGATGGCAAAATCACTGGAATACCTACAATCATGATTTTGAATGAAAGTCAATAATACGCTTGTGTTAAAGAAAGTCAAGCTCAGACTCAGACAACTGCTTTGATTGGTGTCAGTTGTGATGAAAATAGTACATGTCGTCTGTATGGACTTGAGGGACCAGATGAGGTTGTGTAGGCCTATGGGTGGAGGAGGGGGACTGGGTTGCTTCTGTTGAGGCCTAGTATTATCCCAGCATTCACCAGTGCTGGAGACTGGCCCAGATCTTCTAGACAGTGCTTAGCAATGGGAAGGACCATTGTTTGATCTGGCTGCATGTTTGTGCATTTTTCACCATTGCCCAGAAAAAGGACAGTGACAGTGAAAAAAGCTGATCCAAGGAGTGGGAGGAAAAGGAGGAGGGCGCGGGTAGAAAGGGTCGGCCTTTTTCCCAACCCGTCTCTCTGTCACAGGAAACAGGACAAAAGCAGATGTTGAGCATTTTGCTCTCTAAACCCTGCCTCCAATGTGTCTCCTTCCTTCTGACCACACCTTTGCAAGCCCTGTTGGTACCAACAAACCCCCAATTTTAATTGAAACAGCCTAATTCTTATTGTCTTATGTAAGATAGAAAAAGCAAGTCCTCTTCGCAGTGCTGTAAAGTGGAGGAAGGGAAGGTTTTACAAGACTCCAGGTCAAAGCACACAGGTGAAATGTTACAGCAGCTGAAGTGAGCAACAGAGTAGTTACGACCAGGTTCAAACCTGACTAACACTGAATCGGAACTCACAGTATATGAACCCACCTGAATCTCTTTGTCCCCCAGAGTCAACATTTAGCATTGCAGAGCTCCCATGCGTGGCTAGGAGCTGAACTGGAAATCTGAATTCCTCCAGCTCATGAATAGTTTATACACTCCAACCGAAAAGGGAGATGCAGGAATAATCCTCTCGTGGGTTTTTATCATTCAAATGTATTCCTCAAAATAAGACACCTGTTCTGGAGCCCAGGTTTCCTTTGCTGCACTGCTCTCAGTGGTCTCTGTCCTCTGGACTCCTCAGTGCATTTAAAGTAGGCTAGATGCTGTCCAGAAAAGACAGAGGGATAGCAGTTTTTCCATGAGCTCACTAACTCAAGAGATGTTATATTTTTGCATTACAGCTTTTAAATCCACAGTAAATCCACAGCACAAATAAAGTGGTATTAATTGGATATTTGGCGTTGTCTCACACACAAATGAGACTAATATACATAGATGTAATGAGACCTTAACGAGTCATCCCCTATGTGTATTTTGTAGGCTGTACAACCTTGGTCCCAGCGATGTATTTTTATCACTGCAACAATAGCCCCTACATCTTCATTTTACCACCACTTTCTACAACCCTCTTCCCTCCCACCATTCTCTCCCTCCTCTCCACCTCTTTCTCCCAGTTCTCTCTCTCCTGCCCAGGTGAGTGTTGCGTGAGCTGCAGCAGCAGTGGAATTACACAGGCAAGACGAAGAAAGCGGACAATTATCTTCAATATCTGTCAGGCACATGACAGCAGCAACCCCCCTCTCTCTATGAGACAAGAAATGCAGGAGAGTACAAAGAACAGGGGGGGTGCTCTTTTGATTGTTCAGAGGCACTGTACAATTCTCTCCCTCCCTCCCTCCCTCCCTCCCTCTTCTCTCTCTCTCTCTCTCTCTCTCTCTCTCTCTCTCTCTCTCTCTCTCTCTCTCTCTCTCTCTCTCTCTCTCTCTCTCTCTCTCTCTCTCTCTCTCTCTCTCTCTCTCTCTCTCTCTCTCTCTCTCTCTCTCTCCCTCCCTCCCTCCCTCCCTCCCTCTCCTCCTCTCCGCCTTTCTCCGCTCATTACCTACCACATTTGCATACAGGCTGCCAAAGAGCAGGCAGTGACGGGGAGGGAAATAAAATAAAAGGATTAGAATAATAGTAATCACTGTTGTGTGTGTGTGTGTGTGTGTGTGTGTGTGTGTGTGTGTGTGTGTGTGTGTGTGTGTGTGTGTGTGTGTGTGTGTGTGTGTGGTGTGCGTGTGTGTGTGTGTGTGTGTGTGTGTATGTGTGCGTGTGTGTGTGTGTGTGTGTGTATGTGTGTGTGTGTGTGTTGTGTGTGTGTGTGTGTGTGTGTGTGCTTGAGTGAGCATGTGTGAGTCTAAAACAATGTGTAAAAGAGCGATAGAGGGAGAAAGGGGGGTAATACAGGTTTAATTAAAAGCTGTTGTCAACCTTTCTTTTCAAGACAAAATAGGACCAGTATGCATTCTTTTCTCAAATTCAGAGAACGTATTAAAACCCTGTTTTACTTCCACAACCTCTATCTACCTAAGAACAGTGTGACACAGATGAGGATAACATTTAACACTGAATAATTGACATTGATTCCTTTGAATGGTTGTAGTAGTGCAACTACTGTATAAACAGGAAGCAATTCTAAACTACGTCTCCATGTCAAGTACTAAGATGTGGAGTTCAACTTCTCTTGCACGTGTGGTTGCAGCTTAGCCTTGGTGCCAGTCTTTTTCTCCATGAACTAGCCTGACATTTTTGCAATGAGATTGCATTGCTGAATGCAGTAATAATGAGTTACCCAACCTAGTTTCAGTTATCCAGAAATTAATATAAAGTGGGCATGAGGTGTTAGATATTCGCAACTTTTTGTCTGTCCTCAGGGTCTTTTACTTTGCAAAAGTAGAAATGTCTCTCGGGTAGGAAGGTTCCAATAACTGATATAAGCTCATTAAGCATGCAGGCCACAGCTGATAGAGTAGGAGCCTATCAGTAGTATGGGGCTGGAGGTAGGGAGGAACTAGCTTTATCTCTGTCCAGGGTGGGGCCTGCAGGAGGGGCTCCTTGAGAACATGGAAGGTCGCTGGAAGCCCCCTGAGCGACAGAATGGATTACGTCCCCTCTGCTCTCAGCATTGTGATAACCGTAGCAGCTACAGGGGACCTTCTAGGACCACCTCAGGTGATGAAATCTAGATTTTCTACAGAAAATGATCAATACTTGACAAGGGAATGCAAAGATGGGAAAAGAATCCAGGAACAGTTTCAGAGGGAGGGAGGGAGGGAGGGAGGGAGGGAGGGAGGGAGGGAGGGAGGGAGTAAGAGAGCAACCAGGACGAGCGCAACAAAGGTAGGAATGCCCACCTTCGAGGGCCTGCCGTTTGAGAGGGAAGGCAGAGGAAGGATCTGTGATAATAGCTCACACTTGATTACGCCATTACCTCAAATTAGGGATAATTAGCTTCGGTAAACTGGGCACGAAACATGCTTATGATGTTGGGCCCAGAAGGCATGCTGTGGTACCTTTTACGGCCCGGTGGCTGATTTGGGCGCTCAACTGCTGCTCACAGCATGGCAAGGAAGTGATAAAGAGAGAGGGCCCGGCTGGCTGGTAGGAAACTGAGAGCAATTATCAAAGAGAGCCTATAATCAAACATCCGAATCGCAAACACGGACTATAAAACCCCCTTGGCTAACATCCAGGAGTCGTTTTATCCAATTAGGTAAATGGCTGTAATGTGGGAGGTGGGGGGCGGGGAGAGGGGGGATATGGGGGGTGGAGAGGGTAGCAAAAGCAATAAAAAAATGAAAAGCAGAACAAATACATGCAAAGAGGGTATTTGATAAATCTGTTTTTGTTTCCTTTTTTGCCTATTATCCGGTTGTTTTACTCATATAAAAGGGATACAACAAACTCTGTTCCACAGTCAACTAAGTGTAAATGTGGATGAAAGCGAGACTCTCATTTTAACCTAGTGTTTCTCAACTACATGTATACCTAATTGGGAGAAACTAAATGCTGACCACCCCATTTCACTGGGTGAGCCCTTAGCCATGCGGCCTGTATCTATGTTGATTACTGTATGCATCCAGCTAGGCATCCAGGTGAAGTCCACTCCCATCATCAACATCAACCGTATGCCGTGTTGTATAAAAACAGTAGCCTAGTTAGCAAAGAGGCTAAAGCCAGACAGCTAGATCATACCAGCTAGGCCAGAGCTAGCTAGCTAATTTTGGATTAGATAAATTGCTAACAGGGCGTGATAAGGATAAGGACATGGACAGCTGTGAACACCATGAATTGCAATGTACCTGAGACGAGGAAACAATATTGAGTGATTGTGATCAAGTGGGATATTTATGTCAATTTCTCCACAGAAACATAGGCCGCTGCTCTTTTTTTGTAACAATTGTCACAGTCGACTAATTGTTTGCTACGCATATTGATTGCTAACTGTGCTGTCGCTAATTCCTTAAACTTATGCTTTGTGTCATGTAAAGTACAAACCAGAGTCTGGTTATCATTCATTTAGAATTATAACCAAGATTGGCACATGAAGTTCATGGCTGCACGCCTCTCGTTAATTTATGTTAAGTATTGGCCATTGTAATATCAAGTGTACAATAGTATAGCCTTTCATGTGTGAGATATGTTCATTATGAATTTACCTGTTTGAAGATATGAATGGTTTGTGCCAGGTTAGATCAGGTCCTTTTAAGCTGCCTGCGTTCTCCTAGTCCTCATTCAAGATGAGCTGTTCTTCTACCTTATAATTATAAGTGTGTGTTGTTTTATAAAGTCCACTCCGGTCAGCTATCAGCCGTGACTTTATGTGCTGTATGTTACATAGTAGTAAGCAAAGTGTCTGGCTGAAGCTAGCTCCTACAAGCTCATTAGCTAGCTTGCTATCTCATGTTGGATTAGACAAATTGATAATAGGACATGCAACTATGAAGAAAAGAACATGAACAGCTGTGAATCACCATGAATTGCAACGCCACTGAGCCCAGGAAACAGCTGTGAGGACTAACCACCTGCTTCGATGAAAGGGGTAAGTCAGATCTCAAGCACCAAGACAAGGTAACATGCTAATGAAAATGCAATGACTGAATGAAACTCTGGTCTTGCCTTTGCTGAGAGTAGTGATGTGCAGTTGGCGAATGATTCGTTCTTTTACAACAACTCTTTTTACTGACTCGAGAGTCATGATTATTTTTTTCGGACAGACTCGTTCATTTTGTAGTTCGCTGGACATTCTGGCCGCAATGACTATGCCAGGATTAAAACAAGTTCCTCCGGCAAAGGGCTCCGGAGATGTGCTCCGACCAACAACTGTAAAATACACAGAGTACACAAAACATTAAGAACACCTTCATAATATTTAATATTTTGCCCTCAGAACAACCTCAATTCATTCGGCCATGGACTCTATAAGGTGTTGAAAAGCATTCCACAGGGATGATGGCCCATGTTGACACCAAAGCTTCCCACAGTTGTGTCAAGTTGGCTGGATGTCCTTTGGGGGGAGGACCATTCTTGATACACACTGGAAACTGTTGAGCATGAAAAACCCAGCAGCATTGCAGTTCTTGACACAAACTGGTGAGCCTAGCACCTGTTACCAAACCCTGTCCAAAGGAACTTAAATATTTTGTCTTGCCCATTCACACTCTGAATGGCACGCATACTGTACACAATCCATCTCTCAAGGCTTAAAAGTCCTTCTTTGACCTCTCCTCCCCTTCATCTACACTGATTGAAGTGGATTTGTGTGACATCATCAAGGGATCATAGCTTTCACCTGGATTCACCTGGTCAGTCTATGTCATGAAAAGAGCAGGTGTTCATAATGTTTTGTACACTCAGTGTAGCTCATGCTGCAGGAAGCAATAACATCATAGAGAAGAAAAATACATGTTTAGAACTGGTAATTGATCACATGGTGCAAGAATAAATGATGGATACAGCTTTGTAGAACCAAAACACACTCAGTCTCTACTCAAATCTTGAAGTCGAATGAGAGTGTGCTTATCACCCTCACGTCAGTCAAGCATTCTGCCAAGAGTCGTTCACAATCTAGTCTGGCTGCTGCCACAACTAGACCTAGTTTCAAATGTATCAAAAAATGATATTATTTGCATGCCCCACAAAAAAAGTCCCAATCACAAATGACAGCTCCAATAAGCCCCTTATTGTGAACGACATGTGAACGAGAGGCTTGTAGAATCATGACTCGAGTTTTCATTTCCATTTTTGCTGGCAGGGGGTCCTGCGTGCTTTTGGCATTACTGACTCAAATGAACGAAATGAGTAGAAAGATTTGTTCTTTTTACTGAACGAGTTGAAAAGATCAGAGTCCTTAAAAAGAGCCAAACTTCCCATCACTAGCTGACAGAGGAGCAGTTCAAGTGCTAGCTGACCAAATTGTGAAGATGGGTAAGTTGATTCTCATTGGATGCGATTGGCTAAAACCTTTGCGAGAGACAGAGCCCACTTTCATCATTATAGTCACTGGTTTATGACAGCAACAGTATTAAACAGTATCTATAAACTGTCAGACCAGTCATCACACAGTACATTTAGCTGTGTTAAACCAACACTTAAAGAGTTAATTTGAACATTATCTCAGAGTACGTAGATCCCACTCTACAGAGAGTAAAAAGTAATCAGATTAGTGTTACATTTTGAGTTGTAATGTAAAACTCTGCAGTGTAAAAAATGACCACTGCATTAAATTTGCCAGTGTCACTCAAATGTAGCACTATTGGGCAGTTAACACTCACAGTGTTATTTGTGTTCAACACTAGTGTTGATCTAGACTTAACTCATGTTAGTGTTAGACAAAAACACTGTCTCAGTAAGTCATTTTGGGTGTTTTAACACTTTATGGTGTAGAGCCTAATTTTCTTATCTTTCATGGTTCCTTTTCTTTTCATGTGAATTGTTACCACCCATGAGTGTATTTGTTAATGACAGAGACATGGTTGTTAAATTCTTTCTGGCTGTCACCAAATGAGTACCTATGAGAATGTTATCATTAAAATTAAACCGTATGACAATACATTACATATATCATAAGACCTTACTTTGATCGCCTAGTTTAACCCTAACACAGTGGTGTTAGGACATTCCTGGTTTTCAGGCAACACCGGCAAGTCACATTATCCTGGCTTTCAAAGCGATGTGTTATTCCTAATCGAATCCAGCCAGAGTTAGGATATCCAACAGTTGGAATTTTTAATTCACCCGCAACCTGCATTAAGAATGACTATTAAAAAGACTACCTAAACCATTTAAACCGGAACGACCATTTCAGTAACAGGTGCAATAAATGTAACTCACTGATTGGTTTAGTTTGGGAAAATGTATGTCATTTATCTTTGTGTAAGAGTTCAGAAAGTATTCATACCCTTTGAATTTTGTTACAGCCTGAATTCAAAATGGATTACATTTTATCACCTATTTACACACAATACCCCATAATGATTAAGTGCAAACATGTTGTTAGAAAATGTTGCACATTTATTGAAAATGAAATACAGAAATATCTCATTTATACAGTATAAGTATTCACACCCCTGACTCAATACTTTATAGAAGCACATTTGGCAGCGATTACAGCCGTGAGTCTTTCTGGGAAAGTCTCTGAGCTTTCCACACCTGGATTGTGCAGTATTTGCCCATTAATTTTATTCAAAATTCTTCAAGCTCTGTAAAATTGGTTGTTGTGTCTGCTTTTTTTACCCATCAACCAATAGGTGTACTTCTTTGCGAGGCATTGGAAAACCTCCCTGGTCTTTGTGGTTGAATCTGTGTTTGAAATTCAGTGCTCGACTGAGGGACCTGACAGATCATTTTATGTGTGCGGTACAGAGATGAGGTAGTCATTCAAAAATTATGTTATACACTATTATTGCACAAAGAATGAGTCCTTGCAACTTATTATGTGACTTCTAAGCGCATTTTTACTCCTCAACTTATTTAGCCTTGCCATAACAAAGGGATTGAAAACGTATTGACTCAAGAAATTTCAGCTTTGTATTTGTAAAATTTTGAAAAACATAATTCCACTTTGACCTTAGGGAGTATTATGTGTAGGCCAGTGACAAAAACTCTCAATTTAATCAATTTTCAATTCAGGCTGTAACACAACTAAATGTGGAAAAATTCAAGGGGTGTGAATAATTTTGGGAAGGCGCTTAACATGCAAAAACAAAGATATTAAAAACAATCCTAAACAATCTACCTGCAGTAGAGCATGCTGGGGTTTTGATGGGACTGTTTTACTATTCACCATTTAAACCAATAACTATAGTTATTAACACCAATACTGGGGGTTATTTTACACCACTGAGTGTTAATTTCACTCTACAGAACTAATTTAACTACATAATCAACACTAGACATGTTACACTGAAAAATCAACACTTGTCAATTTGCTGTGCAGGCTTCTT
This sequence comes from Salmo salar, assembly GCF_965601325.2. NCBI lineage: Eukaryota > Metazoa > Chordata > Actinopteri > Salmoniformes > Salmonidae > Salmo > Salmo salar. The sequence goes on along the minus strand of NC_138314.1, from coordinate 20,562,245 downwards.
TCACCATTGACAAGACTGATAGACCTGTTGTGACAAAATTGCTGATGACAGTTCCACAAATTAATTTGATTAATGGCAGAATACTGATAGCATATATATATCATTTAGTGGTGGGGTTAAACAATTGAGCGGAAAATGTTAAATCATCCTCAAGTGTGACATATATATTTTTTGGTGGTTTTGTGGTTTTGAACGTGGTCTAAAACCATTGTCAGTATCAGTTTAAAGATCAATAATGTGATTGTGACAGCCATTGCTTAAAAAAACATTTGCCTTGCTATACCTCTCAGTAGGCTAAGTAGGAACAGGGTTGTTCAGTGTTGATGGAATCCAGACTCATCCCAACACGCGTGGTAACAACTATGGACGAAGCCTGAGCCAGAGCCCTTAGTCCCTTTCCCCACCTCCACCCTACCACACCACAGAAGAATGTCCCAGGCAGGGTGAGCGAGGGGAGATGCTGAACCTGTGGCCTTCTGAGCCCCAGAGAGTTAAAAGTCACATTCCACACCGTCTTGTCACCTCTGTGGGTTACTGGGGAGACTGGGGACCTTCACTTTGAGTGACAAGGTGAGCACTGTAGACTGTCATGCACTTGTTAACCCTGCTCCTCTTCCCTTCTGTCAGTCAAGTAAGTGCTCCAACTACACCATAGGCCAAACCGTGGCATGACCCGCAGACATACCACAGCCTGACAAGTACCTTAGACTGGGGGAACAATTATGGAGTAAACATTTATGAAAAAGAGAGCATCAGCGTATCTTTACCATATAGCCATCATCGCGTGTGTTGATATCATGATATTTAATCAGAATTGAGTGATGCAATCATTAGTGCAGGCCTAATGGAGTGAATGAAAAACTCAATCACAGGTCGCACAATGTCCACAGACTATTATCAGTTAGGCTAGATAGCCGGTTTTAAAAAATGACAAGATACTTCTCACTAATAGTAAAGTTTTATATTAGATTATATCAAATAAAACCCTTATAGAGTAGCAGAAAGCCATGTAAAATGAGCTTGAATATCATGTTACGTCCATCACAATCCATCCATATGCTGTGGCTAGGTTACATTACTTTAAATGATCATGGCATTGAAGTCTGACAGTAGCTCTAAGACAGTACAGCCAGCTATGCATTGTGACAGCACCACAGAATAGCTATTTCTGTAGCTCACCTTTAACTAAATCTATCAGATGACCTGCCTTACACAGAGCGTGGTGCTCATGGTTTCGTAAAGTATTGCGTGAACTTATCCACTGGGCACGGACATCAGTTCAACGTCAAGTTTTGATTTACATTTGGTTGAGTTTTCAACTAACCTAAATTCAAGGTGAAATCAACAGATAAGGTCATCATGTCATAGGATTTAGATTTTTTTTAAATGTTTTTATTTAACCTGGTTAACAATGACGGCCTACCCCGGCTAAACCCAGACGACGCTGGGCCAGTTGTGCGCTGCGCTATGGGACTCCCAATCACAGCCAGATGTGATACAGCCTGGATTCGAACCAGGAACTGCAGTGACACCTGTCTGAGACCACTGCGCCACTCGGGAGCACAACATTGAATGCCTAAGCAAACATATGCATCTTATGTTAACCCTAAAAATAGATGAAATGCCCTTACGTGAGTTACTTTTTATGAATCCAATCAGTTTTCCACGTTGATTCAACGTCATCACATAGATTTTTTCGGGTTGAAATAATGTGGAAACAATGTTGATTCAACCAATTTTTGCCCAGTGTGTGCTTACTGTTAGAATAGACTTAACTTCACACCAAGCTGATTATTATGGATATGTTGATAGTAAAAGGGTTAACATAAGATGCAGCGGTTTGCTTAGGCATTCCATTTTTCAAAATCAAAATAATACAAACTAAATTGTAAATGACACTGATAAAAGCATAGGAGAAGAAAGAGTAAAACCGAGGAAAACAAGATGGAGGGAGAGAAATGGAGACAGACAGAAACGAGAGAGTGTGTGCATGCAGGTGTGTGGGTTTGAGTGTGTGTACTGGATGCGTGTGCGTGTGTGTGGGAGCCAGACATTGACTCCTCCAGATGGGAATGCCTAGGCAGCGCTTGGCCTCCAACTCCTCGGCTAATAAACTCCAATATTAGTTACAGGCTCTAAACTCAGGAATGTGCCAACTTAACCCCTTCCTGTCCTTGCAGGCTACTCACCCCAAAGCTCCGGGCCCGCCAGCAAGCTCACTCAGGCATGAGATCCAGGCTGTGTGTGCATGTACGGGGCATGTCCTACATGAGCAGACACATACAGGGCTGCTGAGTGGAGAAGAGAGGTGGGCTCTATCCCCGCGGGGCCAAAACAGGCCAACACACGAGTGACTGGGATGGTGTTTCCTGTAAACACCTTGGTGCTACAGTGCAGGTGGCATAGAGCAGGGAAAACCTCAGTGTGTGTGTGTGTGTGTGTGTGTGTGTGTGTGTGTGTGTGTGTGTGTGTGTGTGTGTGTGTGTGTGTGTGTGTGTGTGTGTGTGTGTGTGTGGTGTGTGTGTGTGTGTGCGTGCGTGCGCGTGCGTGCACGTGTGTGTGTATAAAAATGAGAGTATAGGGGCTTGTTTAGTGGTTAAGGACTAGAACAGAACACTTTTGTGGGCCATTAGAGAGGACTGCTCGTAAAGATGAGGAAGAGAGTAAGACGTGAGAGAGCAAGAGAGAGTAACAGAGAGAGACAGGGAAGGGGTATTGGTAGCTAATAGAGTGACACTGCCTCTGTAAGAAGAAAACAGAGGATAGTGGCTTTCATGGTGCATGGTTTTACAGAAGCTTTGCATGTACACAAAGCAATGAATAGCTGTCAATCCTTATACGTACACAGAGCAGAACACTATTTCCTTCGATGTTATATAGGCTGTATGGCTGTCCGATCACATCTTTATTCTTCACCCTAGATCACTGTCAGCCTAATGACAAGGGAAGGGGTGAATGGTGACTGATGTAATTTATAGCCATTGAATGGTAATGATGATCCTCTCCTGTTGAAAACCACTTCTGGTCCTGTGTTGTCTGTCCATACAATATTAATACTGCGCAGGCACCATCTTGTTGTACTGCATGCATGAAGTGTATGTTTTAAGTGGGAGCATATTTTGCTTGTGCTTCGTGTTTTGTGTTTACGCGCGTGTGTGTGAGCGAGCATGTGCGTGTGTGTCTGTATCTGGGAGAGGCCTATACCTTTCTCTGTGTGTGTGTGAGGCCCCTCCTTAATTAGGTCATTAATCCGCAGACAAGTCATGCAGGCAACAGATGCAGCCGCAGACGGCTTCTCTCAGGCCCATGCAGGTGGGCTGTGTGGAGCTGGGGCGGGGGGGCAGTCTCCCTCCCTGGGCTTGCTCCAACCTATCTCTCCGATTTGCTCCTGCCGTACATACCTACACGTACGCTACGGTCACAAGACGCAGGCCTCCTTATTGTCCTTTGAATTTCTAAGCAAACAGCTGGAGGCAGGGCTTTCTCCTATAGAGCTCAATTTTTATGGAATGGTCTGCCTACCCATGTGAGATACGCAGACTCTGTCCCGACCTTTAAGTCTTTATTGAAGACTCATCTCTTCAGTAGGTCCTATGATTGAGTGTAGTCTGGCCCAGGGGTGTGAAGGTGAACGGAAAGGCTCTGGAGCGACGAACCGCCCTTGCTGTCTCTGCCTGGCCGGTTTCCCTCTCTCCACCGGGATTCTCTGCCTCTAACCCTATTACGGGGGCTGAGTCACTGGCTTACTGGTGCTCTTCCATCCCGTCCCTGGGAGGGGTGCGTCACTTGAGTGGGTTGAGTCACTGAGGTTATATTCCTGTCCGGGTTTGTCGCCCCCCTCGGGTTCGTGCTGTGGGGGAGATCTTCGTGGGCTATACTCAGCCTTGTCTCAGGGTAGTAAGTTGGTGGTTTGAAGATATCCCTCTAGTGGTGTGCGGGCTGTGCTTTGGCAAAGTGAGTTGGGTTATATCCTGTCTGGTTGGCCCTGTCCGGGGGTATCATCAGACGGGGCCACAGTGTCTCCAGACCCCTCCTGTTTCAGCCTCCAGTATTTATGCTGCAGTAGTTTGTGTCGGGGGGCTAGGGTCAGTCTGTTATATCTGGAGTATTTCTCCTGTCTTATCCAGTGTCCTGTGTGAATTTAAATATACTCCCTCGAATTCTCTCTGTCTCCCGCTCCCCTCCTGGAGGACCTGAGCCCTAGGACCATGCCTCAGGACTATTTGGCCTGATGACTCCTTGCTGTCCCCAGTCCACCTGGTCGTGCTGCTGCACCAGTTTCAACTGTTCTGCCTGCGGCTATGGAACACTGACCTGTTCACCGGACGTGTTGTCTTGTCCCGGACCTGCTGTTTTCGACTCTTTCTCTCTACCGCACCTGCCGTCTCTAACTCTGAATGATCGGCTATGAAAAGCCAACTGACATTTACTCCTGAGGTGCTGACCTGTTGAATCCTCTACAACCACTGTGATTATTATTATTATTTGACCCTGCTGGTCATCTGTGAATGTTTGAACATCTTGGCCATGTACTGTTGTAATCTCAACCCGGCACAGTCAGAATTGGACTGGCCACCCCTCAGAGCCTGGTTCCTCTCTAGGTTTCTTTCGAGGTTTCTGACTTTCTACTGAGTTTAAATACATTTGATTGATTGATTGGTTTCAGAGAAGTGTGAGCCAATCCATGGCGTGAAGATGGGTTGTGGTAATTCTCATTCAGACACAGTCAGATGAAGACAGGATAAGTCATAGTTGTGACCACTACTGCTATGTTTAACATTATTGAACATAGAATAGAATAGATTATTAGTGTTCAGTGTGGATAAACCAGTAGTTACAGTGATGTTTTAAGGGATCAGTGAGTAGAGCAGAGGAGGAACCATGTTAGAAGATAAAGGAAGGGGCCTGTTTTAGCGGTAGCTATTTAGGTGGGTGTCTGGTGGATTGAATGTGTCCCTGAGCGCTGGGCTGGGGTGTTAAGGCTCCGGCCTGCAGCAAGGAAAGCTGCGCAAGCATGACTGATCTATTGAGAGGAGCATCAGGGAAAATGCAGCCATGGCTCCAATCAATACCGTCTTATTTGTTTGTGTGAGCGTGAGTGTAAAATTGTGTGCTCTCTCTCTTTCAAGGTGTGTGAGTTAGGACCCTGGGTTTGGGAACGGATGGCTGGGGCTGAGAGCAGAGCAGTGGAGGGTGGAATGGAGAGATGGTGGGTATGTGGATCCCAGGGGGATGCAGGGTGAGTCCCTATGGAACTATCTCAGTGCCATTGATCCAATGATTTCAGCCCCACCCTCCACAACTATCAAGAATGGCAGTGGGACCATTGTTGCTTATCATGGTTCTTCCTGCTACAGAATACTGTAGATGGGATACTAAGTCCTCAAGCTGTGATGTCTCTTGTCAGCAACCAAAATCAAACTGGACTCTGTTATCGCCTGTTTCGACTTAATCTGTCTGTTATAATTTCACATAAATGCTATTGACTCGCTGTTAACAACTCCTTATCTCTGTGCATCTTCCCTGAACGTGTGTATGAGAGAGTGTGTGTGGGAGGCAGGGTGCTGCTGGCTACTCCTGTTGGTCATGGCTGACGCGTGATCGAGCTTTATTCGTACCCAGGGCATGAGCGGAACCATAACCGCACTGCATGACCAAGCGCCTCCACCTGTGACATTGTGATGGATGGGCTAGGCTGGCCTCCTTTACCATTAGCTTAGCATCTTCAACCTCTCCAGGACACTCTTACCATTAACTGTAATTAGCATAAACTCATTACTGTCACTTTAACTACACTGGGGAACAAAGTCCTGTTTGAATTTGCCTAGTATTGCTTTGTCTAATTTTGTCATTCCTTGTGCCCACGGTCTTTGCTAACATAAAGTAGGCTAATGCTGGGCTTTTGAAAAATAAATAGTTTTTGCCCATGGCTCAATTTTGTTGTTACTCTAGATAAATTCACCAGTTCAAACTGGGTAATTTATTTAGAAAATAAGTACAGGCAGTCAGCAAAATGTAGCAGTAATGGTTTCTTAAAAAACATATATGAAATTACATATGAAATGATATTCTCCCATTGACACATTGTATAGCTCCCTGCAGGAATACAGTACATTGTTGGGGGCAGTGGGACATTTTGGTCAACCAAGATTAACTTCTAAGGATTAGCAATAAACAACTATAATACGTCGAGCCACAAAGTCTACACATATGTGCAATTCAAATAAATACTGAACACACCCTTATATGGGCAGACATACAGATTCATATTCCACTAAAGGAGCCATGCCAACGAAAGCCCCATGATGAGAGGGGCTCAGAGCTGTGAAGAACATGACATTCAAAGCCACCGTCACGTCATTCAGTCACTGGGTGGATAGATGCCTGGGTTCTGGGCTGGGAAATGGCAGTTGGCAAGCTCAGAGCTCAGGGACAGACAGACATGCTGAAACCTGAAGCTGCCCACCAGGGAAGCGGCTCACTGGGGAAAACAGGTGCCCCCCATCGAGCACCACAGATCAGCGGACAGGGGGGCTGACGGTGACCCAGCCCTCATAGCTCTGCTATGCCTCCATGCTTATGAGCCAACCAACCACCTATCAGTGATAGCCAAGAGTGGCCAGGACAGCATGTTCTGATAAAATGGCCCTTCATATCTAATCAGCTGTGAACTATATGAAGCCCGCCCCCATACTTCCCAAAGGATGTCAGCACACCTCCTTTAGTCCCGCCCAATCCTACTGGAGGAACAGTTACCCTGGTGGACCAACAGTATTTTTACAGTGGGAAAACAATATTAGCTGGATGCTAAAATCATACCAGCTTGTGAAAATCATTAAAAAAAAAAAAATCTGACAATAGATAGATATCCTGATAATAAATAACTATAACAGGTATCCTGATAATAAATAACTATAACAGGTATCCTGATAATAAATAACTATAACAGGTATCCTGATAATAAATAACTATAACAGGTATCCTGATAATAAATAACTATAACAGGTATCCTGATAATAAATAACTATAACAGGTATCCTGATAATAAATAACTATAACAGGTATCCTGATAATAAATAACTATAACAGGTATCCTGATAATAAATAACTATAACAGGTATCCTGATAATAAATAACTATAACAGGTATCCTGATAATAAATAACTATAACAGGTATCCTGATAATAAATAACTATAACAGGTATCCTGATAATAAATAACTATAACAGGTATCCTGATAATAAATAACTATAACAGGTATCCTGATAATAAATAACTATAACAGGTATCCTGATTATATTTAATGGTTAAAGGATTTTGCAGTAGCCTAATAGAATATGTCTGTGTTGAATCTGGAATCATACCAAACACTCCACACCAAACATAACATAAGTACAGCGGGCCATGGTAGTCCAACAATGTCCCTCTGCTCCCCACAGGTTGCTATAGGAGCAGAGAGGTGAGAGGGCAAGGCTTGGCACACACACACAGGGGATATCTCTGACCTGTGCACACATGCTCTCTAACCCCAACCACATCAGAGTAATCCAAACAGCACACAACTTTACATGTAGTGACTATGAGATAACTATTTCAGAGAATGATGAGACAATTATTGGCATAGTGGCTTGACCTTGCACATGTTCTGTGTGCCTCAAATGGGAAGAGTATTTCTATCTGTAATAAAGCCCTTTTGTTACGAAAAACTCATCATGATTGGCTGGGCCTGGCACCCCAGTGGGTGAGCCTGGCAGCCAAGTGTGTGGGCTTGGCTGCCCTCCCAGGCCCACCCATGGCTGCAATCCTGCCCAGTCATGTGAAATCCATATATTAGGTTCTAATGAATTCATTTCAATTGACTAAATTCCTTATATGAACTGTAACATGAAATTGTTGCATGTTGCGTTTATATTTTTGTTCAGTATATATCTAATGTGTATGAATTATTTGTCTGCTGTGTGTGTCTGCCTGTATATGTTTGTGATGTGTCTGTGTGTGTGCATGCTGTATGTGTGTGGTGGTCCCCCATCGCTAAAGCTTCAGCCACCCACAGGGACAATGCAATCAGACGTCACCACGGGAACCTGATATAATGAAGGCTATGGATTATGCTAATTAACACAGGATAGAGCTCATAAGCACAGTCCCACAGCCAACAAATTAACAGACTGCACACATGCATATATCTATCAATGAACTGGGCAAAGATAACCAATGGAAGAGGTGGACACAAGCACACATGATGCGGACACACACAATATAATAAGGAGACACTTGCAGTCCCAAACACATACAGTATGCAGTGCATTACAAATGCACACTCACATGATGGGTGTGAACAGCGTGACAAGGCATCAGACGTTGAAGGAATCGTGTCCTTACTTAAATGCCCTCAGGCTGTTTTCTCTGGCTGCTGCAGAAAACAATATCATTATTTATATCAGCAGTGGCTATGATAATGTATCCACTAGAAGTGCACAACGTTAGCTGTAAGCAGCTATGTGCCCGTCGCTCTCCTTTGAGATGTCAGCAATCTGCTCACGGTTTGGTGCAGACATTGTTCAGAAGGGCTTATATTCTTTAACGGGGGGCCTTTTGTTGTTGTAAACAGCATGAATTTTTAATCCAGCCCAAGATTCTGGGCTAGTAATGAATGTGTATAGGCAGCCAGGCTGTTTGGGGAGGGAGGCCCCTGGCTCTTGTTGCTAAGTTTCAGCAAAGCCTTAGTTCTGGAGGAATCAGACTGTTCCGCCACACCAATCTACCACACAAACACACACATTCACCACAGAACCCCTCACACTATCAATACAGAGATACACTCACAAAAACACACAGAAGCATACTCAAACAAACACCAAACAGCCCCTAGAACAACGAATAGAAAGCTGTTACACAGAAGGACAAGCTGACACTGTACGCACCCAAACTCACACTCTACAGAGGCTGATGCATTGCACTTTTTTTTTTTCTCTCTCTCTCTCTCTCTCTCTCTCTCTCTCTCAAATTCACACAAAGAGTAGCATTTTTCAATGAACTCCCTCCCTTTCTATTCTTTGGCTTGTGCTTTCTTTCCTCCCAGAATCCATATCTTCGATTCTGCGGCCAGAGGCTGTCATTCATTTTATTAGCGGAAGGCTTGCTGGTTCAATAGTGTCAATTCCAAGCCTCGGACATTGACCTAAATGAGCTCCTCCTCAACGCCTAGCTCCAAATGAACCATTTTCTCAACAACCATTTGTTTTCTCCATTGTGGCCGTCAGAGGCATCCTGCCACCCCCCACCCCCCTGACCTCCCTACTCCAGGTAGACCATTCACACATACAGAGGGGAAGTCTTACATCTGCATCTCTGGATGAGGACCGAGAGACCTAGCTACAGATGAGATCACACACTGTATAACCACACACACCTAGACAAAAATCCAACAAACACATCTAGACTTACAACATATTTAATAGCACCCACATATGTACATTGTATGTGTTTATACAATGTACATTGTATGGAATATTATTTTTCCTTTTACAGCGCTGGATAAAATGATAATGAAGTGTTTTTGTACAGTACCTGCACTCTTTGTCCATTGTTCCTCCTGTATCTCTTCTCCTTTGACTATTCTCTGCATTTTTGTCCAGTTACTTTAAATGAGCGATCCCTTATCTGAAAATACATCTAGTCTCATAGGAGCCTCAACTGTCATATGACAGTGCTTCAATAAAAATGAGAGATGTATACTATATGTCAAAGGGTTAAATCAAAGTGGTGCTTTTCTAAGTAAAAAAGCGCTGGAATTTTCCTGTCATCCTTTTTCTCTCTCCCCCTCCCCAAAGCGATTAAATAGCTGATTGATTTTTGTATCTCGGCTCGATTCCTTGCCCCTCACTCTCCGTCTCCTGCCATTGATCCTCACAAGGCTGCTGACTCCAAAAATTCAGAGACTCATCCTCTCCGGCCTCCGGAAATGAACTTGTTAGATGGGCTCTGCGATTTATTGCTCATGAGGCCTGAGTGTCTCTGTGTGAACGCGCGTGTGTGTGTGTGTGTGTGTGTGTGTGTGTGTGTGTGTGTGTGTGTGTGTGTGTGTGTGTGTGTGTGTGTGTGTGTGTGTGTGTGTGTGTGTGTGTGTGTGTGTGTGAGAGAGAGGGTGTGTGTCTGCTGAGACTGCATGCATGCGTGCATGCCTGTTTGTGTGAGCGTGTGTGTGTGTGTGTGCATATGTGTGCATATGTGTGTGTGTGTGTGTATGTGTGTGTGTGTGTGTGTGTGTGTGTGTGTGTGTGTGTGTGTGTGTGTGTGTGTGTGTGTGTGTGTGTGTGTGTGTGTGTGTACCATTGCAAGCATGTATTCTTAAACTTCATACCTCCAACATGAACAGAGTGGGGCAGGTGTGACGAACTAAGGAGTACTCGTTATAATATATTGGCTCCAATAGTAAATCTAGGAAAACATGTAACAAATACAAACATTGGTTTCAAGGCAAAGTCTAAGAGGTACACCATGGTACGATCACTGTAACAAGATTAGGATCCAAACAGTGATACATCAGAGTGTCTGTCATTTTAAATGATACAATATAATAACTGGCAGCCAATGAAAAACAACTGCCCATTCTTATCGGCTACTTTTACATCTAGCTGAAGAATGTCTTATTTGATTGCTTTGGTTTCTGCTTTATGGATTAGAACAAGGGCCATCGGCACCAATGATATAGTGAGGAGTGGGTTAAGGACAAGGGTAAAACACATAGACACACACTGCACACACACTCCCTCCACCTGTGAGGGGCATCAGACACTGCCTGTCCCCCAGTGCAGCCTTCTCTGGCATATTGATTGGGCTCTTTTTTAAAAGCCCTGTTCTCCCACCGTTATTTACTCCAATAGTAAATCTTTACAATGCCGTAAAAGTGTTTTACACAGTTGGGTTATACAATCTCCGTGCCGCAGCAGCTAGAATAGAAAAGGCAGGACAAGGCAAAGTGAGGTTATGGGAGGGCACCTCCTCTCTCCCTGGATGCAGAGCCACTGAGCCAGAGCAATGGTACTAGAAAAGGCCTTGGCACAACTTTAAATGGTGTTTGAGAGAGTGATCTGGCCACTCCATCACCTCACTTCACTGCACTTTCTTTTGTTTTTGGAGTTGTTATATCTTGGCTCAGGTCAGATGGATGGTATGTGACAACCTTCGAACATGAGGTCAGCAGTTACTAACCTAAATTCCGGCTTCAACTTCGACTCATCTGCCCTGGGCTCTTTGTGTAATTCCGACCCAATTTTCGGGCTACCAAAAAAGAAAGCCGGGGCGAAAAATAGGCAGGTGAGGGGGAGTCCTGGAGAGATTAAGGAGAAGGGAAACCCAGCCACCTCTTCCATCCATTCTAGTGGCATATTCATAGTCATTTTCAACCTCTCCTTGTCCCAGTCAGTAATCCCCACGTCTCAAGCTGACCACCATCGTTCCTGTTTCCAAGACCTCTAAGGATACCTAACACAATGACTACCGCCCTGTAGCACTCACATCTGTAATCATGAAGTGCTTTGAAAGGCTGGTTATGGCACACATCAACTCCATCATATCAGACATCTTATACTTACTCCAAGTTACATACCGCCCCAACAGATTCACAGATCCACACTGCCCTCTCCCACCTGGGCAAGAGGACCACCTACAGTATGTGAGAATGCTGTTAATTGACTACAGCTCAGCGTTCAACCACATAGTCCCCTCCAAACTCGTCACCAAGCTTGGGACCCTGGGACTGAACATCTCCCGATGCAATTGGATCTTGGACTTTCTGACGGGCTGCCCGCAGGTGATGAGGGTAGGCAACATCACCTCCGTCATGCTGACCTTCAACACATGGGCCCCACAGGGGTGTGTGCTTAGTCCCCTCCTGTACTCCCTGTTCACTCATGACTGCGTGACCACACATGACTCAAACATCAAGTTTGCTGACGACCCGATGGTGGTAGGCCTGATCACTGACGATGATGAGACAGCCTAGTATTTACAATGCACACTCACAGGACTCTGTGGTGCCAGGTCCACAACTTCTCCCTCAATGTCAGTAAGACCAAGGAGCTCATCGTGGACTACAGGAAAGGACAGTGCCTCTTCCCCCTCATGAAGTTGATTTGGCAAGGGATCTCAAAAAAGTTCTACAGATGCACCATTGACTGGCTGCATCACTGCTTGGTATGGCAACTGCACCGGCCTCGATGGCATGGCGCTATTCACGTATTTACAATGCACACTCACAGGACTCTACACACTCACACACAATACACACATAATTCATTGGCTCACACACACAACACGCAAACACATTCATACTGACTCTACACACACGCACACACACTCACATACAATCATCATATACGCTGCTGCTACTCCATTTATCAGATGCCTAATCACCTTATACTGTGCATGTCTACCCCTACAACTCCACTATCGCTGCACATTGTAAATATGGTATATGGTATACTGCAGCTTACATACTTTCTCATGTTACTCCATATTGCCATGTGTTTTTGTTTTACTTTATTTTGTACTACTACAGATATTAATTACTGCATTGTTGGGAAAGAGCTTCCAAGAAAGGCATTTCACTGTACTTGTGCAAGTGACAATAAAACTTGAATTTGAATTGTCAGCAAAGACCTCAGGCTCCAGTCTCCTCCCAGGCCAGGCAGGCCCGCTGTAGTAATGGCCCACATGGCTAAGTCACGCCAGGGGTAATGATTACTTCATTTAGGACCATAGAGGCAGGCCATGGCTCGCGTTTATTGGTGTTGATGCCGAGCAGACTTCTAAAAGCCACTATGCCCCTAATTTATCTTTCTCACTGCACACTGTGTGCCTGAGAGAGAGAGAGAGAGAGAGAGAGAGAGAGAGAGAGAGAGAGAGAGAGAGAGAGAGAGAGCTGTAGTGCTGCTTGGCCGTTGTCTCTGGTTCACCCATTCTTTGATGTCAATAAGAAGATCCTCACGGCAGCCTCATTTGTACACATGCTTCTGAACTTGGTTATCTACTGCATCTAATGCTGTTAGCACTCACATGGGTTACCTTATCTGAAAGGGTAGACTACAAAAAAAAGATCATTTGGAATAAACAATAAATAATTCAGCTGTGGTAAATAAGTAATAGTGCGATATCTATTTCTTTGGTGGTGCTATTGCCTTTCTTTATTTATTAATGGCTTTAATAGACACCCTGTCTTGCCATAGAGTTCAGAGTCGACAGTCCAGCGTGAGCCTGAACTGTGCAGTTTACTGAGGTCCAGGGGCTCAGAGAAAGTTCCAGCTTTGTTTACCCTGGAAAGATAGAGAGAGTCTAGACTTTTTTTTTGTGGGCGTCTAGTTGGGGGATAGGAGTGACGTGAGCCAGCTGTGGAATCCCTGCCACAGCTCCACTTCCCTTCCCAACACATCCCCTACCCAGTTCTCCTGTGACAGCAATGAGATGCTCCAAAAATACCAACCCACCCCCCTCCAAAAAAAAAAAAACGATCCACTCGTCTCTAGAGGGATAGAATGTCGCTCTCCATATCTGGCAACCATGACCACAAATTAAGCGAGGGCTTCCGTGAAATATTCCCTTCGTGTGGCCCAGGTTTTTAAAGGTGTTGAGAGGGATAGAGAAACTCCTGCGGCTAGACAAGACCATGTGTGTGTGTCGTAATATCAACACACAGTGGAATGAAACAACGGCCACCTCAAACCCTCACTGACTTGAGAGCTTAACATACAAGTCTGATTCTGAGCCATCCAGCTTTGCCTTTCAATTGTAGGATCAGAATGCTGGGTGAGTTCCAGCTCCCCATTTAATACACCTCTGAGCTGAGCAGATTTCAGGGACACTGCACGTGATCTAATATGACGTCGTCCCTGCAGCCCACTAAGTTGACCAATGAACAGTTACAATTATCTTCAAAGGAACTGACCAGTGGAGCACAAAGAGTGTGGGGTCTTCAGTACAAGTTGAACTTTTGCATTGGAGTTGAAATCTAAAACAGTGGATAAGAGGTTAAGCTGATCAGAAATGGGGGCTTTGTTTCAGAAACCTGGTACACTGCCTAACCAGACACCCAGGCATATAATAGTGGATATGGTGACATCGGAGGGTATTGGTCCCATCATACTGTCTGCTTAGAACTGCCAAGTCAGGTGACCCCCCCCCACTCCCCCCACCTCATCCCACGGACACACACACACACACACACACACACACACACACACACACACACACACACACACACACACACACACACACACACACACACACACACACACATTACCAGCATCCCATATATTTTTCCCCATTCCTATATTTCTAGGGTACAGAACAGGGGATGGGGAGCAGTGGCTCTGGATTGGGTGGGTGGGCTGAGGGGCTGTTGTTCAAGTGTTGACACACTCTAATATGTTGACAAATGTACAGCGTTCAGCGGCCAGTCAACAACTCGCTAATATATGGCAGCAACCTGTCCGGTGCGGAGGAGAGGCGGAGGAGAGGCAGAGGAGAGGCAGAGACGGCCGTGTGGAGCGTGGCGGAAAGGTGTCAGCGCTTTAGCAGACAGGTAGACTAGAACACGCTGTCATTCTGAGACATGGCCGGCTGCAGCCAGAGGCAATAAATTTACCAACGCTAGCATTTCAGCTCCGGCTACAGTATGAGCAATATACTGCAATACACTGCAGCACTGCAGGGTGGGGAGTAAATACATCATACACTTTAAACTCACACAAAATTATGAAACATATACAGTACACACACAGTGCATTCAGGAAAATATTCAGACCCCTTCACTTTTTCCACATTTTGTTACATTACAGCCTTATTCTAAAATGTATTCAATATTATTTTTTACACACAATACCCCATAATGACAAAGCGAAAACAGTTTTTTTTAGAAATAGCTTATTTACATAAGTGTTCAGAACCTTTGCTATGAGACTCGAAATTGAGCTCAGGTGCATCCTGTTTCCATTGATCATCCTTGAGATGTTTCTACAACTTGATTGGAGTCCACCTAAATTCAATTGATTGGAAATGATTTGGAAAGGCACACACCTGTCTATTTAAGGTCCCACAGTTGACGTGCATGTCAGAGTAGAAACCAAGCCATGAGGTCAAATAAATTGTATTGTATCAAAGCACAGATCAGGGGAAGTGTACCAAAAAATGTCTGCAGCATTGAAGGTCCCTAAGAACACAGTGGCCTAGAGCTGTCCACCTGGTCAAATTGAGCAATCGGAGGAGAAGGGCCTTGGTCAGGGAGGTGACCTAGAACCCGATGGTCACTCTGACAGAGCACCAGAGTGCCTCTGTGGAGATGGGAGAACCTTCCAGAAGGACAACAATCTCTGCAGCACTCCACCAATCAGGCCTTTATGGTAGAGTGGCCAGACGGAAGTCACTGCTCAGTAAAAGGCACATGACAGCCCATTTGGAGTTTGCCAAAAGGCACCTGAAGACTCTCAGACCATGAGAAACAAGATTCTCTGGTCTGATGAAACCAAGATTGAACTCTTTGGCCTGAATGCCAAGCCTCACGCCTGGAAGAAACCTGGCACCATCCCTAAGGTGAAGCATGGTGGTGGCAGCTTCGTGCTGTGTGGTTGTTATTCAGCGGCAGGGACTGGGAGACCACTCAGGATCGAGGGAAAAATGAATGGAGTAAAGTACAGAGAGACCCTTGATGAAAACCTGCTCCAGAGCGCTCAGGACCTCAGACTGGAGCGAAGGTTTACCTTCCAACAGGACAACGACCCTAAGCACACAGCCAAGACAATGCAGGAGTGGCTTCTGAACAAGTCTCTGAATGTCCTTGAGTGGCCCAGCAAGAGCCCGGATTTGAACCCAATCAAACATCTCTGGAAAGACCTGAAAATAGCTGTGCACCGACACTCCCCATCCAACCTATAGAGAAGAATGGGAGAAACTCCCCAAATACAGGTCTTCCAAGCGTGTAGTGTCATACCCAAGAAGACCCGAGGCTGTAATTGCTGCAAAAGGTGCTTCAACAAAGTACTGAGTAAAGGGTCTGAATACTTATGTAAATGTGATATTTCAGTTTTTGCTTTGTCATTATGGGGTATTTTTTTTATCAATATTAGGCTGTAACATAACAAAATGTGGAAAAAGTCAAGGGTATACTTCCCGAAGACACTGTGAATGGGGACAAAGAAAAACGAACTGCAGCTAATGTTCAAACACTCATACACATAAACAAAATATACAAAGTATGTGGACGCCCCTTCAAATTAGTGAATTCGGCAAATTCAGCCACACCCATTGCTGACAGGTGTATAAAATGTATCACACCGCCATGCAATCTCCATAGACAAACATTGGCAGAAAAATGTCCTACTGAAGAGCTCAATGACTTTCAACTTGGCACCGTCATAGGATGCCACCTTTCCAACAAGTCAGCATAACATTTCTGCCCTGCTAGAGCTGCCCCGGTCAACTGTAAGTGCTGGTTTTGTGAAGTGGAAACATCTAGGAGCAACAACGACTCAGCCGTGAAGTGGTAAGCCACACAAGCTCACAGAACGGGACCACCAAATGCTGAAGCGTGTAGCACGTTAAAATCGTCTGTCTTCGGTTGCAACACTCACTACCGAGTTCCAAACTGCCTCTGGAAGCAACATCAGCAAAATAACTGTTTGTCGGGAGCTTCATGAAATGGGTTTCCATGGCCGAACAGCTGCACACAAGCCTCAGATCACCATGCGCTCCCCACCATTGGAATCTGGAGCAGTGGAATTATGTTTCGCAATCTGGCAGTCTGACGGACAAATCTGGGTTTAGCGAATGCCAGGAGAACGCTACTTTCCCGAATGCATAGTGCCAACTGTAAAGTTAGCCGGAGGAGGAAGAATGGTCTGGGGCTGTTTTTCATAGTTCTGGCTAGGCCCCTTAGTTCCATTGAAGGGAAATCTTGACGCTACAGCATACAATGACATTGTAGATGATTCTGTGCTTCCATTTTTGTGGCAACAGTTTGGGGAAAGCCCTTTCCTGTTTCAACATGACAATGCCCCCTGTGCACAAAGCGAGGTCCATACAGAAATGGTTTGTCGAGATTGGTGTGGAAGAACTTGACTGGCCTGCATAGAGCCCTGACCTCAACCCCATCGAACACCTTTGGGATGAATTGGAACGCCAACTGCGAGCCAGGCCTAATCGCCAAACATAAGTGCCCGGCCTCACTAATGCTCTTGTGGCTGAATGGAAGCAAGTCCCCACAGCAATGTCCCAACATCTAGTGGAAAGCCTTCCAAGAAGAGTGGAGGCTGTTATAGCAGCAAAGGGGGAACCAACTCCATATTAATGCTCTTGATTTTGGAATGAGTTGTTCGACGAGCAGGTGTCTCCATACTTTTGGTCATGTAGTGTACATCTGCACACATCCCCACACACCTACATGCACTCACACACACACACACACACTTGCAAACACATGTACAAACACACACACACACACATACATGCACATGTACACATCCATGCACACACCCTGCCAAGGCAGCTAGGTGCAGAGGGAGGATAAGAAAACATAGCGGGTCCTGCCTCCCCCTGGCCTGTGAGGGTGTGTTGTTGTTGTGGAAGAAGACTCTCACCTTCCATTTCCCCTGGACCACAGGAGGCCAGGCCTCCACACTGCCACTGACCCATCTGCCTGCATTGCTAACGGTGCTCCTGTGTATTCACCACGCAGAGGAGCTCAGAGGTCATAAGAGGGGAAGGGAGGGGGCTGAGGAGGGACGGGAGGGACAAGAAGCTGCAACATCTGGGAACCATCAAGCCCAAAGAGCCTTAGATCCTGAGATTCCAATCTCCGACCCCTCTCCCTACACTCTCCTCCCCCTCTCCCTCTCCTTTACTCAACCCCTCCACCATCACCCTTTTCTCCCCATCTGTCTCCCTTCCTCTCTCCTCCTCTTCCTTTCCTCCCCTCGTCCCGGCTGCCCATCATTTCCATGTCTCTCTGGCAGTCTGCCTAATCCAAACAGATTGTCTAACTGCTTCAAAAACAATACTCCCCTCTTTCCTCCCTCCTCTCTCCTTCTCTGTCCTGCGTTCATCCCCAGAAACAGACACTCTCTTTCATGGAGAGGAGGTGCTGGTGTCAGTCTGGTCCAGGTTAGCAGGTTACTGCCGCATGGAGACATTTCAGCAGGAGTGAGCTAGGAGAGGAGGTGCTGGTGTCAGTCTGGTCCAGGTTAGCAGGTTACTGCCGCATGGAGACATTTCAGCAGGAGTGAGCTAGGAGAGGAGGTGCTGGAGTCAGTCTGGTCCAGGTTAGCAGGTTACAACAGCGTGGAGACATTTCAGCAGGAGTGAGCTAGGAGAGGAGGTGCTGGTGTCAGTCTGGTCCAGGTTAGCAGGTTACAGCAGCGTGGAGATGTTTCAGCAGGAGTGAGCTAGGAGAGGAGGTGCTGGTGTCAGTCTGGTCCAGGTTAGCAGGTTACAGCAGCGTGGAGATGTTTCAGCAGGAGTGAGCTAGGCAGGCCCGAAACACTTTGGCAGACCTACACTTAACATTAGAGGCCAAACCCTCATCATTAAGGCTTCTGCATGCTTCTAGGCTAGCCGAACTCAGCTAGGCAAACCGAACAAATGTGCTCGCAATAGTACTGTTTGTCCATCTTGACACGCTATAGCCAGTATACACTAAGTTAAGATAACTCAAGAAATCTGTCATACGTTTTGACGTTTCTGCCGAAGAAATCTTAGTCGTGCAGTTTTACATCTAACTAAGATGTTTAATGCAGTATTTCTCTAGTTAAAAAATGTGCATGAAACAAGTCATCTATCGTTGAATGACAACAAACACTTCCTAAAGAATCCCTACTGTTGACCAATGACCAACAAAGTGGCACAGACTTCGGCTCTGAACTTCGGCTTGCCTCGAGAATTTTTTGTGTGTGCACGAACAATGGCAAAAACCCTTGCCAGAAAATGTCACAAAATGTCATTATAATATATAGACAAACTGTTCTGAACTGTTTCCGAACCTCTCCACCCTTCTCCCCTTATCTCCCTAGCTCTCCTCTCCCCTCCTCTCCTCTCCCCACAACCCCTTCCTCTCCTTACCTCACATGAGAGCTGTGCTGGAATGGCCACAGCTGGACATAGTAGACACGCTGTGTGTGGGGCTTCAGCCCCTTTGTCCCAGTGGCATTGTCCAAGGCTGACACCCCATCCCCAGGGCTAAAGAAGTCGAGGAGCAGGCAAAGCCTGGGGGAGAGTAGGGGGAGTAGGTAGGGGGACCCAGTAGGGGGTTAGGGGGTTGATGGGTATCCCAGTGGAGATTCGGAGCCTGCCAGGCCCCCCGCTGTCTTAGCTCTCTACATCAGAGGCTGCCCCCCCAATTGCCTGCAGTACTCCTGCTTATTGTGTTTTGTTTAGAAGGAAGCCCCGTCCCTGTTTACCATAATTGAATTAAGAGGATTAACATGGTCCCAGTGTTGCTCACATCTGTGTTCTCTCTCTCTCTCTCTCTCTCTCTCTCTCCTCTCTCTCTCTCTCTCTCTCTCTCTCTCTCTCCTCTCTCTCTCTCTCTCTCTCTCTCTCTCTCTCTCTCTCTCTCTCTCTCTCTCTCTCTCTCTCTCTCTCTCTCTCTCTGTGTCTATGTGTCTATGAGGATCAGCTGTCCTGGAGATCACAGCTTTAATGTTTCCTTTTCTTGTTAACGTAGGCCTAAACGGTGGTTATATACCATGGTTCTTAGATATATACAAAAGGGAGATCACAAAATGTCTGACTTGTTTTAACTGGATAGTGGTCTTTGACTTCTATCTTCTATCTTTTACTGACATGTTCAACCTCTCCCTGACCCAGTCTGTAATACCTACATGTTTCAAGTAGACCACCATAGCCCCTGTGCTAAAGAAGGCCAAGGTAACCTGTCTAAAGTACTGTCGCCCTGTAGCACTCACATCTGTAGCCATGAAATGCTTTGAAAGGCTGGTCATGTCTCATATCAACACCATCAACCCAGACACCCTGGACACAACTCTGTTAGAACTACAGGAGCACTGTAGGTATAATCACCATGCCTCTCTGGACCTTCTGCATTCATGCCTCAACCCCTCCCGGCCGACCAGGGTGACTTTCAGACAGAATTCCCAGAGTCTGTGTCTCTCTCTCTTCACAGAACATCAGCTGATTGTTTGCGCAAACAAATACACCCTGTATCAAGGGCACCAACTGTGCACCAATCCCCTTCTCTGCCCCCTCGGTCTCTCTGTCCCGTGATTGGCTGGATGGTCCTTCTTTTCCTCCTCTACCACACCCTTTACCTTTTCCTGACCCCTGTCCCATACCCAGTCTGTAATACCTACATGTTTCAAGCAGACCACCATAGTCCCTGTGCCCAAGAAAGCCAAGGTAATCTGTCTAAAATACTATCGCCCTATAGCACTCACATCTGTAGCCATGAAATGCTATGAAAAAGCTGGTCAAGACTCACATCAACACCATCAACACAGACACTCTGGACCCACTCCAATTTGCAAACCGCCCCAACAGATCCACAGATCCACAATGCCCTCTTCCACTTGGACAAGAGGAACACCTATGTGAGAATGCTGTTCATTGACTACAGCTAAGCATTCAACATCATAGTGCCCTCCAAGGTCATCACTATGCTCAGGACCGTGGGACTGAATACCTCCCTCTGCAACTGGATCCTGGACTTCCTGACCGGCCACCCCTAGGTGGTGAGGGTAGACAACAACACATCTGTCATGCTGACCCTCAACATGGGGGCCCCTCAGGGGTGCACGCTTAGTCCCCTCCTGTACTCCCTGTTCACCCACAACTACGTGGCCGCGTATGACTCCAACACCATCATTAAGTTTGCTGACGATACGACAGTGGTAGGCCTGATCAACGAAGACGATGAGACAGTCTATAGGGAGGAGGTCAGTGACCTGGTATTGTGTTGCCAGGACAACTTCTCCCTCATCGTCAGCAAGACAAAGAAGCTGAGCGTGGACTACAGGACACGGAGGGCTGAGCACGCCCCCATCCACATTGACGGAGCTGTAGTGGAGCAGGTTGAGAGCTACAAGTTCCTCTGTGTCCACATCTCTAAGTAATTAACATGGTCCACACGCACAACAATGCCTCTTCCCCTTCAGGAGGCTGAAAAGATTTGTCATGGGCCCTCAGATCTTACAAACGTTCTACAGCTGCACCATGGAGATCATCTTGACTGGCTGCATCACCGCTCGGTATGGCAACTGCTTGGCATCCTACCCCTAGGCACTACAGAGGGTAGTGTGTACGGCCCAGTACATCACTGGGGTCGAACTCCCTTCCATTCAGGACCTCTATACCAGCCGTGTCAGAGGAAGGCCCTAACAATTGTCAAAGACTCCAGCCACTCAAGTCATAGACAAGTCTGTAACCAACAGGACCCTGAACAGTTTCTACCCCCAAGCCATAAGACTGCTAAAAAGTTATACAAATAGCTTCCCGGACTATCTGCATGACCCTTTTTGCACTAACCTTTTTGACTCATCACATACGCTGTCGCTAATGTTAATTATCTATCCTTTTTCCTAGTCACTTTACCCCTACATATATACATATCTACCTCAATTACCTCGTACCTCTGCAGATTGACTCTGTACTGGTACCCCGTGTACATAGCCAATTTATCGTTACTCATTCTTTATTTATTCCTTGTGTCATTATTTTTCTATTGTTGTTCTCTCTGCATTGATGGGAAGGGCCCATAGGTAAGCATTTCACAGTTTGTCTACACCTGTTGTTTACAAAGCATGGGACTAATACAATTTGATTTAATTTGATTTACACTATATAAAATATCACAGGGTATTATTATCAATTGTCTGCATCACAATAATTGTGAGATGCTATTCCCATGAAAGCTCTAAGGCACTTGAGAGGTTGGCTTTGAGTCTGTTTTCGCTGCTGTGCTGATTTTACATGTCCACCAGACACACAGACACACAGGCCTTTAGTGAAGCTGCAGTCCCTGTTGGATTGTGGCTGGAGGTCAGGAGAGCTGTGGCCTTGAGATCACAGTGTGGATTAATTGTTGACACACTCCCAGTCCAAACATAACCCTCCAGCCCACCCTGAGAGCATTCACACACACACACACACACACACACACACACACACACACACACACACACACACACACACACACACACACACACACACACACACACACACACACACACACACACACACACACACACACACACACAATTGCAAACACCCCCCTATACCAAGGTCCTGACAGACGCTTTGATTTATGTCTTGCTACCACCAAAAAAAGGGACAAAATCAATTGGCTATTACAGCACTTAGCGCAGGCTGTCACCACCTGGGAGTGGGGTGTTGAAAATAAAAGACAGACTCCATATTTCACTCACATACAACTCCATACACTCTGTCCCACAGGAGAGATACACTCCAGACACTCACTCTCCACAGACACACACACACACACTTTTGTTGTACAGCCAACCTCCACGCTGTCACACACTGACTCGCCAAGAGGCCCATCAGACCACTTGCCAGTGTGTGTAAACTCTGTTAGAACTACAGGAGCACTGTGGGTATAATCACCATGACTCTCTGGACCTTCATCCCCCCCGGCGACCAGGGTGACTTTCAGAGGGAATGCCCAGACTCTGTGTCTCTCTCTCTTCACAGAACATCCGCTGATTGTTTGCCCAAAGAAATACACCCTGTATCAAGGGCACCAACTGTGCACCAATCCCCTTCGGTGCCCCCTCGGTTTCTCTCTCCGATTGGCTGGATGGTGCCTCTTGGCCACCTCTGCCACACCCCTTCACATTCTCCTGACCTCCTTCCCATACTCAGAATCATCCCTCTATATTTTGGTCACTTTATTCCTTATGGAAGCTATCCTTGGCATGCAGGGTATTTTTATTAGCAGGCTTTGCAGGGGATATTTTGGTCCTGTTTGGAAAGTGCGGGGTGACTAGGCGGTTTAGAAGGGCCCAGGTGGTGGAGTCTGACTACAAGATTTACTGTAGGAGAGATGGGGTGTTAGAGTGGTGGGTCAGGTACTTTCACCATGTGAAGTGGGTCAAGTTTAGGAGAGATTGACAGATAATTTGTAAGGACAGTCAGCAAAGAGAGAAAGAGAGCGAGCCAGAGAGAGAGAGAGGGGAACTGTCCAGGAGAACAGTACAACACCTCATCTTTTTCCCCTTATAGGGGCGTGCCAAAGAGAGTGCATTTGTCAGTGTTAAAATGGGCCACATTGCATCACCCCCCCCCCCCCCGTCCCTGTCCCTCCCTCTCCAGCCCAGGAATCACGTCTGACCCAACAACTGGGTGGCTGCCAACTGGCACACGGGCCAGGGTCACTGCCGGCAAGGCCAGGGGGCCGCTGGGCTCCTAGGGGCTATTCTGGGAGCAGGAGCTCATCGCTACGCAAACCCAACACTGGCATCTTGTGACTGGGGTTTAAACATGGCCGTGTGAGCTCACATACAAACACCACACATGGCTTCCTCACTTGGGAGAGGGAGCTACAGAATAGTGCTGGAGGAGGACAGGCTACGTAATGCAACGTGGGTCCCATGGAAGTACTGGCATGGACGTAACATGGCCCTCTGTGCTCTGAGCTCATTTAGGGTAGAATAATCACCGTCATCATCATCATGACCAGGCAATCATTGTGTAGTATGCATTATGGTAATTGCAATGGCCCTCATTAGTTTTATAATTAGTGCAATAATAACATGCTCTGGTCATCATAGAGTAGGTGCTGCTGATATTGTGTCTAAATTAAAAAACACACACAACATACTTTCAGAGGTGAATATCAGTATGGATGTGGCCACCAGCATGTGGCTCTAGCCCACTGACCCACACTGTAATCACTGTGTATTTAGCATTGTCTTTCGTGAGCTGGCCTCTTAACGACACTGTGTAAACTTTAACGGCCTGGGTCTTATAGCTCAGGCATACCGGTAGGATTGTCAAACGTTTGCCTGCCGACAGTACTTAGCACCTCTGAACAGTGTCACAGTCAATCTCTTTTGTGTTCACACAGCAAAGACCTTGAAATCGTCAGCCACTCAGCCTTGTTAAAATACTCCAAACCAGAAGGTGGTTGTAGCATTGTTTGGCAATGCATGTCAATTAATCAATCAAATGTATTTATAAAGCCCTTCTTACATCAGCCGATGTCACAAAGTGCTGTACAGAAGCCCAGACTAAAACCCCAAACAGCAAGCAATGCAGGTGTAGAAGCACGGTGGCTAGGAAAAACTCCCTAGAAAGGCCAGAACCTAGGAAGAAACCTAGAGAGGAACCAGGCTCTGAGGGGTGGCCAGTCCTCTTCTGGCTGTGCCAGGTGGAGATTATAACAGAACATGGCCAAGATGTTCAAATGTTCATAGATGACCAGCAGGGTCAAATAATAATAATCACAGCGGTTGTCGAGGGTGCAACAGGTCAGCACCTCAGGAGTAAATGTCAGTTGGCTTTTCATAACCGATCATTCAGAGTATCTCTACCGCTCCTGCTATCTCTAGAGAGTTGAAAACAGCAGGTCTGGGAAAGGTAGCACGTCCGGTTAACAGGTCAGGGTTCCATAGCCACAGGCAGAACAGTTGAAACTGGAGCAGCAGCACGGCCAGGTGGACTGGGGACAGCAAGGAGTCATCAGGCCAGGTAGTCCTGAGTCATGGTCCTAGGGCTCAGCTCCTCAGAGAGAGAATGATAGAGAGAGAATGAGAGAGAGAGAGAGAGAGAGAGAGAGAGAGAGAGAGAGAGAGAGAGAGAGAGAGAGAGAGCATACTTAAATTCACACAGGACACCGAACAAGACAGGAGAAATACTCCAGATATAACAGACTGACCCTAGCCCCCTACTGCAGCATAAATACTGGAGGCTGAGACAGGAGGGGTCGGGAGACACTGTGGCCCCGTCCGACAATACCCCCAGACAGGGCCAGAAATGTGTGTTGCTTAGTTTATGTATTGACTTATTATTCTTTTTTTTTTTTTTACAAATGTTTTAGTATTTTGTGTTTGTTTGTTTCATGCTTTGGGCCCTATATCCACTAGGAGAGATGAAGGAGAGTCTGAGGAGCGGAGTAATGAAAGAGATCCCATGCTAATATTAAAATGCAGAAATGTTGTCATACAGTGCCCTTCATATTATAATATAGGCTACACAGCAAGGTTACATTAGATAGCAAGCTAGCTAGCTAAACAAAATCATTTTTGCATCCTCACCTACTATATTAAAGTTACCTTAGACATTTACATTTTAGTCATTTAGCAGATGCTCTTATCCAGAGCGACTTACAGTAGTGAATGCATACATTTCATACATTTTTTTCTCCGTACTGGTTCCCCGTGGGAATCAAACCCAAAACCCTGACATTGCAAACACCATGCTCTACCAACTGAGCCACACGGGACCTTGGAAAAAACATTCTTAATTTGATCAATATCATGGAAGTCATTATATGAGTTTAAAGCAAATTGCGACTGAAAACGTTGATAATTAGCTACCTGGGGAGTTTCTACTTGCCTGGACCTTGGTGGCTCAGTGCAGTCAAGCAAACATTTTTTTTAATAAACACTGTTGAGATTGAAAGCTACAACGACAATCTCAGAACGTAACAGGCTGTTACTACAATTTCAGGTAAAAACTCAATAAAACAAGCCTAAAAAATAAGGAAAATGTCTGTAAGTTTCAGTTGTTTCAAAAACATTTCTATGTTATTAACATTTTAACTTTAAGAGTGTTGGCTCAACGAGACAATTCTGTTTACACTGTCCTGCTTAGAGGGGGGCAACTGTCTGGCAAGTGTCATGGAGACATGACAGTTAGCTGAGTCCCTTGTCCCTTCCGCTTCCCGTTCTGTGAGTTTGTGTGGCCTACCACTTAGCGGCTGAGATGTTGTTGCTCCTAGACGTTTCCACTTCACAATAACTGCACTTACAGTTGACCGGGGCAGCTCTAGCAGGGCAGAAATTTGACAAACTGACTTGTTGGAAAGGTGGCATCCTATGACGGTGCCACGTTGAAAGTCACTAAGCTCTTCAGTAAGGCCATTCTACTGCCAATATTTGTCTATGGAGATTGCATGTCGGTGTGCTCGATTGTATAAACCTGTGAGCAGCGGATGTGGCT
Organism: Salmo salar; assembly: GCF_965601325.2. Classification (NCBI taxonomy): domain Eukaryota; kingdom Metazoa; phylum Chordata; class Actinopteri; order Salmoniformes; family Salmonidae; genus Salmo; species Salmo salar. Next base: position 20,536,064 of record NC_138314.1, on the reverse strand, counting down.
TAAATAGCCGAATCCACTCATTTAAAGTGTCCACATACTTTTGTGTATGTTGTGTATTTTTGTGAAATGTCTAGTAAGTGTAAAGACTGTCTTAATGCTTTAATACCAGACCAGCTGTCCTCGGGGACCACAGAGCTTATGGGGCAGAGAAAGAGCTTATAGGATTGAATGGGAGAAAAAGGCAGTGTTGTCCAGTACAGCAGCACCGCACAGCCCACATCACTTCACAGCCATCTGGGGGGTATTCATTAAGAAACAAACGGAGGCAAACAGGCCGAAACGGGAAGGGACTAACCTGAACTTGTCCAATCAGAAAGGCTTGTTTTATTTGCAAAACATGTAGCTATGGTTTGGTACGGTGTGCACTAATGAATACACACACCCCTGCTCTGTTTAGTTCTGTTCTGCCACTTCCTGCCCTGCCAGTCATGAGGATGTGTCAACTAAGCCTGGCACTTCACCTCCAGTCAAACACGCATCTACAGGTATTGAAGGATATACTGTAGAGGTACAGTAGATGTGAAGACCTGTACCCAGTGCCCACAGCCCACCTTCTCTGTCTGCTCTCTGTCCCTACACCTTCTGCTCTCTGTCCCTAAACCTTCTCCCACGCTCCATGTAATGGAGAGGCCTCTCACTGTTAAATCATCTTTTTCATGAGTCGCTGGCACGCTGGAAAAAAAAGTGAAAGGGACTACAAGAGCCTTGCTGTGTTAATGCAGCCACCTATTAAAAATCCCGAGAGGAGCTGAGTAAAGGAGAAACACACACAGGGTCAGACGCACACAGACACATAGTGTCAGACACAAACATACAGTATGCATAACATCAGTCACACAAATCCACATGCAGCATCAGTCGCACACACACATTTGCACATACAGTTGAAGTCGGAAGTTTACATACACTTAGGTTGGAATCATTAAAACTCGTTTTTCAACCACTCCACAAATTTCTTGTTAACAAACTACTGTTATATACTGTATAGGAGCAGCAAATCTGTGTGTGTGTTTATTTTGTATTCGTTTACCTTCATTTAACCAGGAAAATACCGTTCTTGGTTAGAAACCTCTTTTGCGAGAGGGACCTGGCCAAGAGGTCTGCAGGAAGACGTCAGCCTGTACAGTATATACAAAGAGCAAAACACAATAAAACCAATCACAGTGGTCAAAAACATTTCACTCTATCAGAGCTTTAAACTCAACAATCGATACCCTCTCCTCCAGTTTTAAAGTATTTTGCAGCTCGTTCCAAGACCAAGGAGCACTATAGGTAAATTATATTTATCCTATTTCAGTTCTGGCCTTAGGAACCGTGAAAGCTAGTAGCAGCTGGAAAGGGAGACTATACAGTTGAAGTTGAAAGTTTACATACACTTAGGTTGGAGTCATTAAAACTCGTTTTTCAACCACTCCACACATTTCTTGTTAACAAACTATAGTTTTGGCAAGTCGGTTAGGACATCTACTTTGTGCATGACACAAGTAATTTTTCCAACAATTGTTTACAGACAGATTATTTCACTTATAATTCACTGTATCACAATTCCAGTGGGTCAGAAGTTTACATACACTAAGTTGACTGTGCCTATAAACAGCTTGGAAAATTCCAGAAAAATATAATGGCTTTAGAAGCTTCTTATAGGCTAATTGACATCATTTGAGTCAATTGGAGGTGTACCTGTGGATGTATTTCAAGGCCTACCTTCAAACTCAGTGCCTCTTTGCTTGACATCATGGGACAATCAAAAGAAATCAGCCAAGACCTCAACAAAAATAATTGTAGACCTCCACAAGTCCGGTTCATCCAGCAATTTCCAAACGCCTGAAGGTACCACGTTCATCTGTACAAACAATAGTACGCAAGTATAAACACCATGGGACCACGCAGCCGTCATACCGCTCAGGAAAGAGACGCGTTCTGTCTCCTAGAGATTTACATTTACATTTACATTTAAGTAATTTAGCAGACGCTCTTATCCAGAGCGACTTATGAAAGTACTTTGGTGCAAAAAGTGCAAATCAATCCCAGAACAACAGCAAAAGACCTTGTGAAGATGCTGGAGGAAACAGGTACAAAAGTATCTATATCCACAGTAAAATGAGTCCTATATCGACATAACCTGAAAGGCCACTCAGCAAGGAAGAAGCCACTGCTCCAAAACCGCCATAAAAAAGCCAGACTACGGTTTGTAACTGCACATGGGGACAAAGATCGTACTTTTTGGAGAAATGTCCTCTGGTCTGATGAAACAAAAAGGAGTCGCAAAGGGGTCTTACAAATTGACAATGACCCCAAGCATACTTCCAAAGTTGTGGCAAAATGGCTTAAGGACAACAAAGTCAAGGTATTGGAGTGGCCATCACAAACCACTGACCTCAATCTTATAGAAAATTTGCGGGCAGAGCTGAAAAGCGTGTGCGAGCAAGGAGGCCTACAAATCTGACTCAGTTACACCAGATCTGTCAGGAGGAATGGGCCAAAATTCACCCAACTTATTGTGGGAAGCTTGTGGAAGGCTACCCGAAACTTTTGACCCAAGTTAAACTATTTAAAGGCAATGCTACCATATACTAATTGAGTGTATGTAAACTTCTGACCCACTGGGAATGTGATGAAAGAAATAAAAGATGAAATAAATCATTATCTCTACTATTATTCTGACATTTCACATTCTTAAAATAAAGTGGTGATCCTAACCGACCTAAGACAGGGAATTTGTACAAGGATTAAATGTCAGGAATTGTGAAAAACTGAGTTTAAATGTATTTGGCTAAGCTGTATGTAAACTTCCTACTTCAACTGTACATAATGCTTCTATAAATACATTCTGTACGGCGCACAAACACAAGCATACATTCATAACCTTTGTGCACATTCACGCATACAGTATCACAGCTCACTGACCCAACACAAACTGAACATCTAGAGAAACATGTAAACAAAGACCCCAAAACAGAAGCACATACGCATACTTAACACACACGCTCACCCTCTATATTTCATACACACACTCTCTCTCTTACACAAACACACACTTGTTGTGACACTGCAGCAAAATGCCATGGCCCCCAGATGGTCTGTCGTCGCTGTGCTCACGTGAGCGTGAGACTCTAGGGTTGAGGCAGGGCTGTTCTCTCTGGCAATGCAAACAGGACTTTTTAAGGTATGCTGTATTTATGAGCAGGCCTTTGGTCTCAGATCAGGTTCATACTCCTTGTCTACTGGCCTGCCTGCTGGGGGAAACAACTGTGAGCCCAGCTCCTCTGTGAATGGTGGAGTTGACATCATAATCCTCGCTGGGCTACCCCTCTACACCTCTACCCAGTTTTTCACAGCACACTATCCAATCTATTCAAAATCATTTGATTGGCTGGTTTAACTGATTAAATCAGAAATCAGAAATGAGGATTTGGCCACCTAATCCAGCCTAATCCATCATAATCCAGTTTTAACCAGGTGTAAAGTGACACGGAGAACATTCTGCTTCCATAAACACCCCCCTACACAGCCTGATACTGAGACTTCGTAGATGTCTACCCAGGGCTATGCTTAAGGACATATAGGGAAAGGTCACAACCCTACAGGCCAGCAGAATCATTAGGTCCTCATAAAGGACCCTCAGCTAGAACTCCACTCAATAGTCCTGTATCCACATCTAGTCAATGCACCTGATTAATTAGTCAAGCAATCAATTGACTGCACTTTCCAGTCGCTGAGATTTTCCTATAGTATTCCGCCCAGGTAGCAGCAATTACTGTGAGCGCACACAACCACACACACACACACACACACACACACACACACACACACACACACACACACACACACACACACACACACACACACACACACACACACACACACACACACACACACACACACACACACACACACACACACACACACACACACACACACACACACACACACACACACGAGAGAGAGAGTGAGTGAGAAAAACTCCTTCACTCTCTCTCACACAAACAAAATTCTAATAGGGTACAAAAACAAAGAATTGAGTGTAAGAGGCATGCACAGAGTGGAGGTGGAGGGAGGAAGAAAAACAGCAGGAATAGGTAAGAAAGTTGTCACCTTCAAAGCGGTGAGTGTGTGTGTGCTGGCTGGCTGTCAGTCAGGAGAGGGAGGTGCCATTTCAAGGATCAGTCATCCCTGACAGTGCTGTCATGGAGAAGCTTAATTAGCCACAATTACTTCCTCACTTAATGAAGCATGCGCTCCTCCGTCTCGGCCCGAGTACCACTCTCTCTCCTTCTCTCTTTCTCTTCTCTTTTTCTGTCTCCGCCTCTCTCCATCACCCTCTCTCTTACTTTGTCACTCTCTCTCCCTCTTTTTCAGTGTCTGTTTCTCTCTCTCCAGGCAGCTCAAATTCCCCTCTCACTACCTATCATAGAGACACTGTCACTTCCATTGCCCCAGAGAGCGCATCTGCATCCTCACTCACTCTCCTCGTCTCTCTCTCTCTCTCTCTCTCTCTCTCTCTCTCTCTCTCTCTCCTCGTTTCTCTCTCTCTATCTGTCCTCGTCTCTCTCTCTTTCTCTCTCCCTCTCTCTCTCTCTTATTTACATGAGAAATATCAAAGCTGAATTGAGCAAGCTAGACTGGCAGATTGGATGACTGAATGAATGACTGCCAGACCGACTGACTGACTGACAGACCAACAGATTGATTGGCTCACTGACTATGGGGTCAACATGTGAATTAAACATGAAGCACTGTCCAGGACTGAGGTCAAGGTATTTGGGACAGAGTCCACATGAGGAAAGGGTCCTGGGAAAGGCAGGGAAGTAGAGGGCGAGAAGGAGAGTAGCACCAGTGTGAGGTAGGGTAGATGATGATGCAAGAGGATGGGTAGGGCATACAGGGAGGAAGGGAATAGAGAGGAGAGGAGAAGAGAAGAGAAGAGAAGAGAAGAGAGGAGAGGAGAGGAGAGGAGAGGAGAGGAGAGGAGAGGAGAGGAGAGGAGAGGAGAGGAGAGGAGAGGAGAGGAGAGGAGAGGAGAGGAGAGGAGAGGAGAGGAGAGGAGAAGAGAAGAAGAGAAGAAGAGAAGAAGAGAAGAGAAGAGAAGAGAGGAGAGGAGAAGAGAGAAGAAGAGAAGAGAGAAGAAGAGAAGAGAGGAGAGGAGAAGAGAGGAGAGGAGAGGAGAGGAGAAGAGAAGAGAAGAGAAGAGAAGAGAAGAGAAGAGAAGAGAAGAGAAGAGAAGAGAGAGAGGAGAGGAGAGGAGAGGAGAGGAGAGGAGAGGAGAGGAGAGGAGAGGAGAGGAGAGGAGAGGAGAGGAGAGGAGAGGAGAGGAGAGGAGAGGAGAGGAGAGGAGAGGAGAGGAGAGGAGAGGAGAGAGAAGAAGAGAAGAAGAGAAGAAGAGAAGAAGAGAAGAGAAGAGAGGAGAGGAGAGGAGAAGAGAAGAGAGGAGAAGAGAAGAGAAGAGAAGAGAAGAGAAGAGAAGAGAAGAGAAGAGAAGAGAAGAGAAGAGAGGAGAGGAGAGGAGAGGAGAGGAGAGGAGAGGAGAGGAGAGGAGAGGAGAGGAGAGGAGAGGAGAGGAGAGGAGAGGAGAGGAGAGGAGAGGAGAGGAGAGGAGAGGAGAGGAGAGGTAAGGTATAGGCTCTTAGGAGTGAGCAGGGAGAGTAATTTGCCACCACAGGGAACACAATGTCCCCTCCATGCCTTTCGGCCATGTGAAGACTGCTCCTTCAATTACACCTCCCACTGGCCAGAGGGAGGGAGGGAGGGATTCATTTATTTAGAGATTCATTTATGTAACATACTGTACATGCAGAGTGTTCACACTTTTTACAATATATAAATATCCCTTTTTATAAAAGTTCCCCATGTTTGAAGGATGAGATAAATCATTGTATCCCCCCCAAAAATGTAAGTAATAGTGGTATTGTATAACCCACAACCCTAACACACCAGTAAGATATCCAAATCAAAAATCTAATCTAATCAAAGTTTACTGGTCATGTCTACAGATTTGCAGATGTTATCGCAGGTGCAGCTAAATGCTTGTGTTTCAATGTCCAACAGTGCAGCAATAATACCTAGCAATACAAAGCAATACGTACATCGTTAAATGAAGAAATATCAAAACGTGCAGTGTCAGGAATATAAATAAACCCCTGCACATCGACTCGGTACTGGTACACTGTGTATATAGCCAAGTTATTGTTAGTCATTGTGTATTTATTATTACTTTTATTATTACGTGCTACTACTTTTCTATTATTTCTCTCTTTTTTCTCTCTCCCTGCATTGTTGGGAAGGGCCTGTAAGCATTTCACTGTTAGTCTACACTTGTTGTTTACGAAGCATGTGACAAGTTAAATTTGATTTGATAATGGTGTGTATAGACAGAATGGACAGTATATTAATAGAAAAGGTGTGTACAGCAATAGTTATATAGGATAAGCAATAACTAGAATACAGTATTTACATATGAAGTGGATAAAACTTAATGTTAACATTATTAAAGTGACCAGTGTTCAATGACTATGTACATAGGGCAGCAGTCTCTAAGGTGCAGGGTAGAGTACCGGGTGGTAGCCGGCTAGTAACAGTGACCAAAGTTCAGCGTACTGTGCGCAAACAGTGGTGACTGTTTAACTTCTTTGGGATAGAGGGCAGTATTTTCACGGCCGGATAAAAAACATACCCGGTTTAATCTGGTTACTACTCCTGCCCAGAAACTAGAATATGCATATAATTAGTAGATTTGGATAGAAAACACTCTAAAGTTTCTAAAACTGTTTGAATGGTGTCTGTGAGTATAACAGAACTCATATGGCAGGCCAAAACCTGAGAAGATTCCATACAGGAAGTGCCCTGTCTGACAATTTGTTGTCCTTCTGTTGCATCTCCATCGACATTACAGCATCTGTGCTGTAACGTGACACTTTCTAAGGCTTCCATTGGCTCTCTAAAGCCACCAGAAAGTGGAATGGGGTGTCTGCTGTCTCTGGGCAAAGTATAGGAGCAGAGTTTGTAAGTGGTCAGCCTGGGGACAGTGAGACTGGAGATGCGCGGTCACGAGAACTCGCCATGTTTTTCTTTCAGTCTTTGAATGAATACAACGTTGCCCGGTTGGAATATTATCGCTATTTTACGAGAAAAATCGCATAAAAATTGTTTTTAAACAGCGTTTGACATGCTTCTAAGTACGGTAATGGAATATTTTGAATTTTTTTGTCACAAAATGCGCTCGCGCGTTACCCTTCGGATAGTGACCTGAACACACGAACAAGCGGAGGTATTTGGATATAACTATGGATTATTTGGAACCAAAACAACATTTGTTGTTGAAGTAGAAGTCCTGGGAGTGCATTCTGACAAAGAACAGCAAAGGTAATCCAATTTTTCTAATAGTAATTCTGAGTTTAGGTGACCCCGAAGTTGGTGGATGTCAAAATAGCTAGCCGTGATGGCCGAGCTATGTACTCAGAATATTGCAAAATGTGCTTTCGCCGAAAAGCTATTTTAAAATCGGACATAGCGATTGCATAAAGGAGTTCTGTATCTATAATTCTTAAAATAATTGTTATGTATTTTGTCAACGTTTATCATGAGTAATTTAGTAAATTCATCGGAAGTTTTTGGTGGGTATGCTAGATCTGAACAAAACATGCTAATGTAAAAAGCTGGTTTTTGATATAAATATGAACTTGATTGAACAAAACATGCATGTATTGTATAACATAATGTCCTAGGAGTGTCATCTGATGAAGATCATCAAAGGTTAGTGCTGCATTTAGCTGTGGTTTGGGTATATGTGACATATATGCTTGCTTGGAAAATGGCTGTGTGATTATTTGTGTCTGTGTACTCTCCTGACATAATCTAATATTTTGCTTTCGCTGTAAAGCCTTTTTGAAATCGGACAATGTGGTTAGATTAACGAGAGTCTTATCTTTAAAATGGTGTAAAATAGTTGATTGTTTGAGAAAATTGAATTGTGGTATTTTAGTTGGTTGTGTATTTCGCGCCGTGCGATGCCATTGGCTGTTGGCTAGGGGTTCCGCAGGCGGAACGGGGTTCCGCTAGCGGAACGTCTGTCCTCAACAAGTTAACAATCTGATGGCCTGGATGTTTATCATCTCTCGGTCCCAGCTTTGATGCACCTGTACTGTCTTTGCCTTCTAGATGGTAGCGGGGTTAACAGACCGTGGCTCGGGCGGCTGAGGTCCTTGATGATCTTCTTGGCCTTTCTGTGACACTGGGTGCTGTAGATGTCCTAGAGGGCAGACAGTGTGCCCCCAGTGACTAGTTGGGCTGAAGATCCCTGCCTCTGGAGAGCCCTGCAGTAGCGGACAATGCAATTGCCGTATCATGCGGTGATACAGCCTGACAAGGATGCTCACAATGGCGCATCTGTAGAAGTTCTTGAGGGTCCAAGCCAAATTTCTTCAGCATCCAGTCGATGTGGAAGGGGGCATGCTCTCTCTACTGTCTCCTGTAGTCCATGATCAGCTCGTTTTATTGACGTTGATGGAGAGGTTTTTCCCTGGCACCACTCCGCCAGGGCTCTCTCCTCCTCCCTGTAGGCTGTGTTGTCGTTGTTGGTAATCAGGCCTACCAGTGTTGAGTCGTAAGCAAACTTGATGATTGAGTTGGAGTCATGCGTGGCCACACAGCCATGGGTGAACAGGGAGTAGAGGAGGGGGCTGAGCACACACCCCTGTGGGGCCCACGTGTTGAGGATCAGTGTGGCGGAGGTGATGTTGCCTACCTTCACCACTTGGGGTCGGCCCGTCAGGAAGTCCAGGACCCAGTGGCACAGAGAGGGCTTCAGACCCAGGGCCCTGATCTTAGTGATGAGCTTGGTGTTGAAGGCTGAGCTATAGTCGATGAACAGCATTCTTACGTAGGTATTTTTCTTGTCCAGGTGGGACAGAGCAGTGTGTAATGCAATGGCGATTGCATCGTCCGTGGATCTGTTGGGACGGTATGTGAATTGTGGTGGGTCTAGGTTGTTGGGTAAGGTGGTGGAGATATGGTCCTTAACTAGCTTCTCAAAGCACTTCATGATGACAGAAGTGAGTGCTACAGGGTGATAGTCATTTAGTTGAGTTACCTTCACTTTCTTGGGTGCAGGAACAATGGTGGACATCTTGAAGCAAGTGGGGACAACAGACTGGGATATGAGGAGATTGATTATGTCCATATACACTCCAGGCATCTGGTCTGGACATCCTCTGAGGACGCGGCTTGGGATGCGGTCTGGGCAGGCAGCCTTGCGAGGGTTAACACGCTTCAATGACTTACGCACGTCAATCATGGAAAACGAGAGCACACAGTCCTTGTAAGCGGCGAGGGCCCGCGTCGGTGGCTCAATGTTGTTTTCCTCGAAGGGGGCAAAGAATGTGTTTAGCTTGTCTGGGAGCGAGGTGTCGGTGTCTGCAACATGGCCGGCTTTACCTTTCTAATCTGTGATTGTCTGGAGTCCCTGACACATGCGTCTCGTGTCTGAGCCGTTGAATTGTGACTCCACTTTGTCTCTGTACTGTCGTTTTGCGTCTTTTATTTTCTTACCGAGGACATAGCTAGTCTGTTCATGTTCCCATTCACCTTGCCATGGTTAAATGCGGTGGTTCACACTTACATAGGGCAGGCTAACATGCACACAGGGACCACTACCACATTGCATTCATTGTTCTAGATCAAGTGACAGAGGGAGCGTTGTTATCAGATATGAACTGAGTAACGGTAACAGGACGCTATGTTCTAATACAGGCCACAGTCAAGATGGAGGCCGAGCCCCCTTCATGCCTCCTCAAAGCATCCAGTCTGAAACATGCCCACCAGGCATGGGCAGGCTGGCTGCTGGAGAGTGGGATAGGGGGAGGAGGGGTAAGGCAGGGGGAGGGGTGGGGGTGTCCATATCAATCCGTCACAGGCTGACAGCTGACTCCCGCTCCCTCCCGCCGTGACCACGGGCAACTGACCAGAACCAGGCCAGAGATGCCTGCCTGCCTGCCTGCCCAGCTATGTGTGTGTGTGTGTGTGTGTGTGTGTGTGTGTGTGTGTGTGTGTGTGTGTGTGTGTGTGTGTGTGTGTGTGTGTGTGTGTGTGTGTCTGTCTGTCTCAACTCATTCCCTCCCCCTTCCACCTATCTCTTCCCTCTTTCCCTCTTTTCAATCCCATAGTAGCCATATCCTTCTCTCCATCTCCCTCTCTTCCTCCCCAGCCTGCTCATGACATCCAACAAGTCAATCAATCAGCCTCATAGAGCTGGCATGAGAGCTCTGCATTTATCCAGTGCACACCCTGCCTGACATCCTTGCAGTGAAGTATTTTTTCCATCTAAACTGACCTTCAAACACATCCACTTCTTCCCTCTGCTAGTGCCTCAGGTACGTGTGCAACATAACAGAGTCTTCACTGAGCCAGGAGATGTAGGAAACATCTGCTGTCCCCTACACCCTCATCATCTTCACTGTCTCCTACACCCTCACCATTCTCCCTGCAGTCATGTTATTCCTCTCTCCTGTAGGTCCTCCCAAAGTCAGATAAATAGTTTGATTGATAAAAGTAGATTTTAATGTTATGCATTATACAATGTTTTGTTTATGATCTTGAGATGCTCTATAATTGAGATACTAATCATCGGAGGTGGAGATTCATGGATGAGCACATTTACCTTGCTGACTGTTGTGGTGTATTGAATGACTATTTCCACTGTCTGCTACGGTTAGCAGCTCCCACAATAACAATGTTAGGGTCCGTGGTGTTGGTGTGTTTCTTCTCTGCTCTCTGCTCTGATTAACCCCCACCACCACCACACACGCAGAGAATACACACAGTCCCCCCGCCCCTTCACCCTGATTGGAATTTAGAAGGGCCCTGTGTGCCTTGAGTCAGATTTTTGGCCTACTGCTCTCCCCTCAACCTCCTCCTCCCCCTCTTCTCCTCCTCCTCTCCTCCCCCGTCCTCCCCCATTCCCCCTGCAGGCCTGGCCCCTGGGTTCTGACAGTACCTCAGCAGGAGAACACAGCCCTGATGGATGCCACAGATGGGCCTTTCCCTCGGAGCTCCCAGGCCCAGCGCAGTGCGTGCTCGGCGGGGTCAGAAGCCAGGCCTCCCCATGAAACGTGTGTTGTGACAGGAAACAAAAGAAGGACCCCCCATCCCCCAAAAAAGCAGGGCCAGCCAGACACGGAAGGACGGACGGACGGACGGACGGGGGGTGTAGCTGGAGGGGGTTAACGGGGGATGGGGTCCAAAAAGGTGGGTAGTAGATTAAAAAAAGACAGAAAGATGTTGGGGGACATTCCATGTGGGGCGTCAGAAGGAGGGCTCTGTTCTGTTGAGCCTTTTTCTATGCTTAATGTCTCTGGTGATTGTGGATCTGTGAGTGTGTGTGCATGCTTTTCATGTCAATGCATGTGAGTGTGTTCGTAAACAGGGATGTTGGTGTGTGTGTGTGTGTGTGTGTGTGTGTGTGTGTGTGTGTGTGTGTGTGTGTGTGTGTGTGTGTGTGTGTGTGTGTGTGTGTGTGTGTGTTTGTGTGTATTGTTGTGTTGTCTTATGAAGTTGTAGTTTCTCAGAGTCAGTTGATAGTCCTCCCACATTCAAACAGATCCTCAACAGTGTTGTTTTGTCTGTCAGTGTGGTGAATAGATGTTGGATAGATGTCCTGAGTGACATTGAGAAACAGACAGACTATCTGTCTATCCTCTACACTGCTGAAGAGCACATAGACAAAACTTTGATGTTCCCAGCATCCCCACCATCATCATCATCATCCTCCTCTTCTCAGACAGCTCAGCAGTGATCCTCTGACTGGAGGAATCCATCCAACTTCCTGGGCTTCCTTTACGAGGGTTGGCAGCCACTCAACATCAATAGGGCTAACTATAATTTGGGTCAATATTCAAATGAGTTAATGACTTAAATTTGAATTTATATTTACATTTTCTACATTCCACTATTTTTTTACTCTTATTTATCTGTCGATACTAGGTAAATACCAGCTAAAACAGAACTGTAAAATACACTGAGAATACAAAACATTAAGAACACCTTCTCTCTTTCCACAACATAAACTGACCAGGTGAATCCAGGTAAAAGCTATGATCCCTTATTGATGTCACTTATTAATTCAACTTCAATGAGTGTAGATGAAGGGGAGGAGACACGTTAAAGACACTTGAAACATGGATTTTGTATGTGTGCCATTCAGAGGGTGAAGGGACAAGACAAAAGTTTGAAGTGCCTTTGAATGGGGTATGGTAGTAGGTGCCAGGCGCACCGGTGTGAGTAGGTCAAGAACTGCAACGCTGCTGGGTTTTTCACTCTCAACAGTTTCCCATGTGTATCAAGAATGGTCCATCACCCAAAGGACATCCAGTCAACATGGGCCAACATCCCTGTGGAACGCTTTCGACACTTTGTAGAATCCATGCCCCGACGAATTGAGGCTGTTTTGAGGGCAAAAGAGGGGGGTGCAACTTAATATTAGGAAGGGTGTTCCTAATGTTTGGTATACTCAGTGTATAGTGTTACCAGAATCACTACTCTAAAAGTACCCCGTAAATCCCTCTCCCTCCCTCTCTTTCTCTCCACCTCTCTCTCTCTCTCTCTCTGTCTTTCTCTCTCTTTCTCTTTCTGGCTCTCTCTCTCTCTTTCGGTCTTTCTCTCTCTCTCTCTTTCTGGCTCTCTCTCTCTCTTTCTGTCTCTCTCTCCTCTCGTGCTGTATGTGGCTGAGCTGTGGGGACCCTTAGATTCCAGTGTATAGGAGCTGAGGGGGAGCACTGGTCAGGCAGGCAGCCGCTGGCTGTTCACTAGTGTGCAATGCTCCTACCAGGCTGACAAACTAATGAAATGGAGAAGCAATAGAAGAGTCCCTGGGAGGATTGGGCCATGGCAGATGAAAATCCCTCCAATGATTGTGTGTTATGCTGTGTGATTCTGTGTGTATGTTATTGTGTGTGTATGTGATTGCGTGTGTATGTGATTCTGTGTGTATGTGCCCCAGAGAGATGGGGTGAGTTGAGGTTGTGTTGGCAGCAGTTCGTTTTTTTGCCACCAATCTTGACTGTCCCCCAAAGAGGATTGCATAGACTTAACCCACTAACCTTGGAAAGAGGTGCTTTGTCTATAAATAGCCCCCCACCAATTAGAGCTGTTTTTCTCCCTCATCCCCACTGCGCCTGGCCCCATGGAATCCCTGACAAGTCGGCTCGTTAGCAGTGCTGCACAGGAGCCACCACCTCAGTAATTAGAGTCTGCTATCATTCACCTGACCCTGCCACACACTCACAACATAGATATATAAATACATACACACACAGTACATACACACCAAACACAAAAAAAACACAATGCACGGCATAGTTTCGCAATCATGATGAGTGTTTCTCACAGAGTCCTTGGACCTCATTCCAACTTCTCACAATGTGGCCCTGTATCATGGGTGCCAATAACTAGGCACATAAGGGAGAAATAAAACACATAGAGAAATGCGATAATTCTCTAGCGCTTTAGGGAAGTGAGAAAAGGAGATCGGAGGGAGGCGGGGGAGGGTGAATGCTACAGAGGGAAACGCTTGAATTACACTTTAATTGCGTCGCTATTAATTAGAAGTGCTGGAAATCAGTTGCGGTTTGGGCCGGGGGTTTTTCTCTCTCCCTCCGGTTCCAGTCTTTATGAAGCTATCCATTAACAGCTTAATTGCCGCTTGGTGGGCTGTGTTTTGCTGTGGCAGCCACAGTGAGTTAAACACAGTCCCAGCGCCATGCCGTCTGTTGGAGGCTGGGCCTACCGACTGGCTGGGGGAGGGACTTCAGCTGGATCATTAACACATAACCAATCAGCAGCCTCACATGATGCAATGATTGTCCATCACTAGCATCAGTGAGTCTAATATAAGAAAACGAAAAAGCACTATCTCCATGAGGGAGTGTTGATTTCTGTAATGTCTCTGGCCTTTCCCGCTCTGCTCCTTTCTTTGTCATTGTCACGGCTGTGAAATTGCCAGGCCTGATGTTGCTCACGATGAAGCGGGAGAAACGTAATGAATTCAATGCGGCCATAAGAGGTTGACCTAGGGTTGATCAGAGGTTAACACCACTTCACCCCCAGGACAGGACCCATTAGCAATTAAATTGGGCATTAGCAATCACTGGGTGGTGTGTGACTGTTATCATGACTGCCTGTCAGTGGGTGCTGTGAGTATACTGTACGTCTGAACCTGTCTGTCTGTCTGTGTGTCCTATGTGTTGTATGAGGCTGGGTGATTGGTGATATGTCACTGATACTCACAGCCAGACCACAACAAAAGCCTGTCAGTCAGAGACTATCTGTCTATCAGGATCTAGCTCCCGTCTACTGATGAGCATATTGTGTTAAGTGGCATTTTACACATTAAGGCATTTAATTATTCGAATAGATGGGGGTTAGGGTGTGTTGGTTGTATTGAAGAAGCCCCACCCCCCACCCAACATACACACCAATACCCTGCATATGACATTTGAGGTAACATCGTTATAGGCATCATGGTCCCCAGGGGCAGTGGGACAGAAGGGCAGTGGGGGGCTTGTTCATCAGGTATGGTGGAGGCTAGAGGGTGGAGTGGGGGCAGGGGAGCCCCTGGGTTTGACATTCACAGAAGAACAGACAGCAAAGATGGATGCATGGCAAAATTGCATCCATGTACGCATGAGGGAGCCCCACCCCTTTCCTCCTCTCACAAACACCACCCAACCAAACTCAATCCCGGATCTGACCTTTGAGGAAAACTGGGGTCAACCACAGGGATAGTTGAGCTACAGTATCCCAAACCATGACATAATACAGGAGTCTGGTGATGGTGTGAGTGAGTGGTTCTCTCTCCTTCCTCCAAGGCCAGGGATCTTCATGTCAATTGTGTTTCAATTTGGAGAAAACCACCAACCGATCACCCACTAGACATGTGAGTAACACGTCATTTCTGTCAAGGGCTGCCCTCTCAATCCTACCTGCTGCATTCACAGGATCCATGACAGTATAATGGTAAATACCCTTTCAATTAGTATATACTGTAAGTGCTATTGGAATTATACCTGGAAATAGGTCTGGTTGTGTTCCCTGTGCACACTGGAGCTGTTTTCGAATACTCATACTATCCGCCCTAACCGTACTGATGTAAATTGAGTATGTAGTAGTTATTGGTCATAGTATGGATATGGTTAGTATGCCAAAAGTTCCCGGATGTTGTACTATATTTGCCAAAATACGAAGTATACAAACAGTAGACACTATATTCGTGCTTTTAGGGTCCACAATGCAATTCTTCAGAAAATGGGCGTGGCTTCACAACGTTTTCAGATTTGAATAAAATGGTGGAAGATACGCAGCCGAAGTCCGAAGAGAGTGGATAGAAATTCATTGCTTTAACTAATTATGACAAATATTAAGGCAATTTTTAGCAATGTAATCAAGTGATTACTTTCCAAATAAATTACGTTGCACGTTATGTTGGCTGACAATGTGTTTACGAACTGCATAGCATATCATTACAGCAGTATGTACCGGTATGTTAGCTAGCTACCTAACATTAGTTGGCTACTAATACATTGAACTTGCCAGTATATTAACTATATGGTATCTAACTAACTACCCAACATTTATTGACTTGATTATTCACGTCATTCTTAGCTTAGCTAAGTGGTATAGTCATTGTGTATTCTCAATGGACATTGTTAATGAAGTTGTAAGATGTATAGCTAGTAATTTGCTATGCTAACAAGCTAGCAAGAAGTTGCATAGCAACAACATCAACTTCCGGTTGACAGGCGAAATGCTAGGACGCTCAGCTGAAAGGACACCATTCGTTTACAGTATACTAAAATTAACTAATAGTATATAGTATGCAGTATATACTTGTTAAGTATGTAGCATACAGTACGTTAGTATGGGTATACGAACACAGCTTGGGACTCCTCCCTGAGATAGTGAGCAGAAGGCCCCAGCCCAGCCGTCTGGATTGAGCTGCCTCTCATTACCATCAGCCAGGGAATCTCAGAAGACACACAGACAGACAGACATACAGACAGACAGCACCAGGGGCCTAGATACCTATTTTTAGACCCAAGCTCAGGATCAAGGTAATACCAGTCTGTCCAGTGCAGTCTGCAGGGATGGGTTGGTCAGGCAGACCCTGCACCGGTCACGGGCATTATAAAGAGAGGTCTGCAGTGCAGCACGCAGGGCTAGGAGATCAGGCAGACAGGCAGGGCTGTGATCTGTAGGTCTGCTAGATGCTGACGACTGCAGGAAACCAATCAACCTTGTCTCCATATTCCCGACCCATCGTTTTCTTAATGACCTAGTCTGACAGGAGCGCTGCAGCTCTGCCCCCTTTCCCCTCGCCCCTCTCCCCTCTGCTGCTCGATGGCTGACCGCCCCATCAGCAACATGCTAATGACTCCGAGAGAAGGGCCTGAGACCACCACAAAACACCCCAACCAACACACCACAACACACCAGTGCATCAAATACCACTCTGATACCTTCATACATTACTGATTGTTGTATCTGTGTATTAACGGTCTAATGTCATTATACCTATCCAGCAGCCTTGTTGGTGTACAGTTCCTTTCCCTCCTCCTCTCTTCTCTCCATTCCTGGTCTGTGCTGCCTCCTGGTCATTAAGGTCATTGACCTGTCATCTGATAGCAGTCAATGAGCTAACCAAATGAGCCACCTAATATCTGACTCCCACTGAAGGCACAGACTCTCTGAATGCCGGAGTGTACATTAGTAGCATAAACAAGGAGGGGAGAAGAAAGGCGGAAGGAATGAGGGAAGAAGAGAAAGAAAGAAAATAACACAGCTTAATTAATCATTGAACAGTGTCATTTGTTCAGCTCAGTCGAACACTACACACAAAAAAATGCTGGGTAAAAAACAACCCAATTTAGGTTATTTGGTGACACAGTGCTGGGTAAATATTGGACAGAACACATGTTGTATTTTGACCCTGTTACACCCGTTGTTGGAAGGATCGGACCAAGGTGCAGCGTGGTAGGCGTACATCTTTCTTTATTCAATGAACACCGAAACAAAACAAATACAAATGAAATGTAACGTTCAGTAGGGCTACACAGCACAGTACCAAAAACAAGATCCCACAAACTAAAGGTGGAAAAAAAGCTGCCTAAATATGATCCCCAATCAGAGACAACAATAGACAGCCGCCTCTGATTGGGAACCATACCCGGCCAACAAAGAAATAGAGAACATAGATTGCCCATCCTAGTCACACCCTGACCTAACCAAATAGAGAATAAAAGGGATCTCTAAGGTCAGGGCGTGACAGACCCAGCTAGTTGGTTTGTGTGGATTACCCGAAAATGTGTTAATTTAACCATCAGTTGGGTATTATTTTACTCTTATGCTGGGTTGACCAAACAGCTGGTCTTTTTGAATGTAATCCTTAAGTTATTTTCAGGAGGCTTGGCTTATTAGGAGCTTGGCTTTCTAAAAGATCTTATTGGCCACCTCAGAGTAAATGGCATTCATGTGCGTCATGTTAAGTTTAAATACTGCAAATTCAATTAGGGAAAATGATTCACTTCTGTAAGTCTCATTGAAACTACACAAATGTAAATATTCAACATTAACGTGATAAATACAACAGAACAGAGGAACAGGAATGTTATTTACTCTCATGGGTGGCTAGAAATAACTATCTGAAAGCCACGGCCCTACTAAACTACACCTCCAGTCTTCTGATCTAACCCACCGGGTCATATCTCAATAATCCAGCATCAATAATAACCCAGTTTTTAAAGAAAACAACCCAACGTCTGCAACCCAGCAGTTAGGTCAACCAAACACAGCATTTTTAGAAGTTTTTTTTAAATTGCTAACAGGCATCGGTCAATACTGACGCCATTTTTTCAAAACTCTCCACACAGTCTGCATTACCAACATGCATCTTGGCCAAACAGTTCATCTCATCTCCAAAACTCACTCAAACCACCGAAACACTTCATACATTTCTCAAAATAAGCTTGTTCGACCATAACACTGGCAACAATTCTCACTCAGAAAGCATACATCGTCACTCATAACACTGACCTAAAAACCACTAACAGGGAGCATTACATACATTATGAACTTTTCTCTTTGAAGTTTGAATGATTTTTCACATAAATCAGTATTTCATTATAGAATAAGAATAAGACCTTTTCACTTTATTGACTGTACTAAAGTATACGTAACAAGAATGAATCAGAAATGCCGCAATTTGCTTCAACAGCCATTATTTTTTCTATATCTTTACATATAGTAATTTACTTGTGAAAAATAAAATGAAACAAAAAACGAATTCCTGAAATTCCAGGGCTGCAATAATAATTACAACAAAACATCATCAACATGTATAGTATAATCACTCATACTGTAAGGTACTGTGAGGGTTCTAGTTCTCATCAACATGTATAGTATAATCACTTATACTGTACAGTACTGTGAGGGTTCTAGTTCTAAACAACATGTCTAGTATAACACTAATACTGTACAGTACTGTGAGGGTTCTAGTTCTCATCAACATGTATAGTATAATCACTTATACTGTACAGTACTGTGAGGGTTCTAGTTCTCATCAACATGTATAGTATAATCACTCATACTGTACAGTACTGTGAGGGTTCTAGTTCTCATCAACATGTATAGTATAATCACTCATACTGTACAGTACTGTGAGGGTTCTAGTTCTCATCAACATGTATAGTATAATCACTCATACTGTACTGTGAGGGTTTATAAGGGCTGTCGTTGGAAGAAGACCAAGGTGCAGCAGAGTTAGTGTTCATCTTGACATTTAATTCAAACAAAGAGAACACTATACAAAAAAACTGGAAAACCGACAGCCAAACAGTACTGACAGGAAACACACTGAACAGAAACAATTACCCACAAAACCCAAAGGAAAAACATGCTCCTTATGTGTGACTCCCAATCAGCAACAACGAGCTTCAGCTGTGCCTGATTGGGGGCCACACACGGCCCAAAACAAAGAAATACAAAAACATAGAAAAAGGAACATAGAACGCCCACCCAATGTAACACCCTGGCCTAACCAAAATAAAGAACAAAAAAACCCTCTCTATGGCCAGGGCGTTACAGGGTTCTAGTTCTCATCAACATGTATAGTATAATCACTCATACTGTACTGTGAGGGTTCTAGTTCTCCCTCTCTCCTGCATTTGGCCACAAGTTCTCAACATCACATCTTATGTCTCCTCTGGCGATGAATCTTGGAAAGTATCTCCTGGGAGTCTTCAGGAGAAGGGTCTCCACACCCCGCATTCATGGCATCCAGTAAGGACATCTGGCCATGTGGATGGTGGTCATAAACCTTCCACCTCCACACAGAGAAAAACTCCTCTATGGGGTTTAGGAAGGGGGAGTATGGAGGCAGGAATAGTACTGACATCCTGGGATGTGCAGCAAACCAGTCTGTGACCGTAGCAGAGTGGTGGAATGCCACATTATCTCACACAACAACAAAGGTAGGGGAGTTTCTTGCCCCTTTCTCCTCTGCTGGCACAAGTCGATTATGCAGGTCATCCAGAAAATAAATGAGCCTCTCTGTATTGTAGGGGCCAATGAGTAGTTTGTGTAACAGCACACCATCATTGGACAGTGCTGCACACATTGTGATGTTAGCTCCTCTCTGGCCTGGGACATCCACGGTTCTCTCTGTCCAATCACATTTCTTCCCCTGCGGTGTGTTTTTGCCAGGTTGAATCCAGCTTCATCAACAAAGATGTTTTACAGTACTTTACATTATGCATAGCTGTGTATGTACCCTGTTTGGTTATTGAACAGACATCTTACCTGGCCATATTGATACCGGAGTTCTTAATCCTCATTTTTATATTTTATTGTCTGCCAGCACTCTGTCCCGAATTTCCCAGCGGTTTTATTGCATTGTTGCCAATTACAATGTCAACAATGGCAATTTTCTGCGCATCTGGTAATATTCTGCCTCTCCCTCCTGTGGGAGGCAACCTTTGGATCCTACTGAAAAACACAAAACAATCAATATATTTCAAAATGTCAGTACATGTAAAAATGTGAACATACTGTATTGTACTGTAATATGTAGTTCAATTATCATTTAAAGATGCACATCTCACCTGTTGTTTTGCCGTAAAATTCATACTATTGATGCAACTGTTGAATGCTGCAGATTTGGCTGCACCCTTAAACCGGCCTCTCTCAAAGAGAGAGACCATGGTTTACAACATGGTCAATAATTGTGGCCCTTATCTCATCAGAGACCACCGCTCTTGGTCTTCCTCTCCTTTGTCCTCCACACATTCTCCCTCTCCCTGCCACTCTTCTTTCCCCACCAACCTGTCTTCCTTGATCCATGTTTCCAAGCTAAATCATCCCGAAGCCGTCCTCTTTTGTCTGTTTGGTAACGAGACTAAAAACAGGACACTTGGGTAGGCATTCAGCTGAAATTGCAATCAGCTGTGTTTGGAATGATTAAATATTCTGCTGAGATTTTCTATATGCTTCAGTCTGGTTACTGCAGAAATGCACAACATTTGCCATCATTCTGTTTTGAATGTGTTTTTAACAGTTTTGGAAACAGTGTGTTAGCGTTTGAAAACATGTGCTGCAAATATATAGTTTTGCAGGTGGTGGAGTATGAATGAGAAAAGAGTTCATTTATTTCGGAGAATATGGTCATTGAATGCATTTTGTGTGAAAGCAAGGAAAAATGATTCACAGTTTGGTCCACATACACTTCTGTTTCACTGACTGTGTGAAGAGTTTTGACAATGTTGAATTGATGGTGAATACTTTGTGTGTTTCCAGTGTGTTAGCTCTGTATTTCAGCTGTATTTAGCATGCAACTAGAATCCGCTAGCAGGCACAATGAGATTTGGGAATTTTTAAGCCGTTTGTTTCATCTCAGGTATTAACCCAAGTTTTATACATGCGCAGAAAATAATCACGATTCCAAGCTGTTAGCATTTCCTTTCCTCACCAAATCAGCAGAGTTTTAATCCCCGTAAACTAATTAAGATTTATATAATTATCACTTTTGCCCATTGAGCATGTGTGTGTGTGTGTGTGTGTGTGTGTGTGTGTGTGTGTGTGTGTGTGTGTGTGTGTGTGTGTGTGTGTGTGTGTGTGTGTGTGTGGAGCGGGAGTGCAAGTGCATGTGAGATAAATAAAGGGAGGGTGGGAGGGAGGGAGAGCATTGGACAAAGCTTTCTTTATGTGTGTGTGGGAGCATCAGCCTGCAGGCCCTGGGGTGGGCACTGACCACCCTCCTCAAACCTCCACACTCCTCTGACAGACAGGGCCCTGAACATACCTCACATTCCTTCCGCTTCACTGACTCCTATACAGCCTGGGAGAGATAACAAAGGAATGGATGGAAGATGAACACTGGGCTACACACTGATTGAGAGGCGCAGGCATGAAGCTTTCAAAAACATTGCATGACTGCATGACATCTTGTATAAACGATCCTAGACATATAAATGTAATTTATTGTATGTAGGTCTGACAGAGAAGTGTGTGTGTTTGTAATGAGCGACTATACCTCTCCTCCAAATGACCTGTTAATATTATCCTGCTGAAACCCCATCCTCCATGTGTGTGTGTGTGTGTGTGTGTGTGTGTGTGTGTGTGTGTGTGTGTGTGTGTGTGTGTGTGTGTGTGTGTGTGTGTGTGTGTGTGTGTGTGTGTGGTGTGTGTGTGTGTGTGTGTGTGTGTGTGTGTGTGCGTGTGTGTGTGTGTGTGTTTGTGAAAACGATCATCTTGGCCTATCCTTGTAGTTGGCCCCAGTCAGTCCCATCCAGACTAGACCCATCTCCCTCCCTCCACCACTCTCCCCTGGGATCAGGGTTTCTCTTTCTTTCAGGCTCAGGTTGCTTGCTCAGTTGTCCTGAATTCCCTCAGTCCCTTTGCTCCTGTTTCAAAGAGTGTAACATGCCTCCCCCTCCGTCCTCCTGCTAGTGTCATCTACACCGTGCCACCTTTTCATTCACCCCAGTCAGGAGTCTTCACCAGGGATGGCTGGGATGACAAAGAAAAACGATTAGAGACGCTCTGAAACAAAATATATCTCATATGAAAACTTCATTGTCTAGAACATAAATTACATGGAATTCTACTTGATAATGCTCTAAAAAAAATCTAGACATTTACTGACTTGTGTACAGGCTTACTACACAATAAGGTAAATGGCCCTATCTCTCCCATTCACACAAAGACAGGGAGAGAGTAGTCAGTTGGGATATAGAATTTAAGGAGACAGACAGAAATGAGGAGTCACTCAGATTTGGGTGAAATTTGGAGGGGTAGGGAGAGCAGGTTGGGAGGGGGCAAAGGGGTGGAGGTCTTGTGGGGACCCTGGGGGGTCAGGGTACAGTTTGGCACGTCCCAGAAGGACAGAGATAGCCATGGAGGGGCAATATGATGGTAACTATGCCAGGCACCAGACTCGCCTCCCCACGCCGCCCTGTCCTCGCCTAAATGTCAGACATCAGCAGACCTTTTGGCTGTGTGAAGGAGGAAGGGTTTCGGGGTGTAGGAGGAGGCGGTAGTGTGGCGGTAACATGGTCCCATGGTAATTCCGCATGGCACAGACACACCCCCAGGTAGCATTTAAAAGCGTGGCTGGGGTGTCTCTGTGTCCTGTCTGACCTGGACTGATGAGGCGGTTGGCTGGATGTTTCCCCTAATACAGCCCTGTCCTGCACCAGGACAGCCCTCAACCACAACAGGATTCTGGGCGTGACATATGCTGAGGGCGCAGTGTGTGTGTGTGTGTGTGTGTGTGTGTGTGTGTGTGTGTGTGTGTGTGTGTGTGTGTGTGTGTGTGTGTGTGTGTGTGTGTGTGTGTGTGTGTGTGTGTGTGTGTGTGTGTGTGTGTGTGTGTGCTTGTTGATGTTGATGGAGTCCAGACATCTTTATTTAAAGCTGATGTGGTTAGGCAGTCTCTTAAGCCGGCCTCTCCACGCCTCTGTGGTCTAAGCCGCTGCAAAGAGGTGTGCTAATCGCCCTGTAGGAGGGAGAGAGAGAGGCTGCGTTGGGGAGAGATGGGGCTCCCTCCGGCCTCCCCCTGTTACACAGATCTGACTAGAGACATGCAGGAGGAAGGAAGACACACCCAGGGATAGTCTGAGGAGTTCCCCTAAGACGACAGGAGGAGAACAGAGCAGAGACAGGAACGTTAGCATATGGCAAACATTACAGTGGGCAGTCATAGTGAGATTGTAAGCTATAAGTAACCAAGGGTAAGTCTGAAGGTAATTATCAAGCCATGTTTGTGTGTGTTTGTGAGAGTAATAGCAGGTAGAGTTTATCTACTGCTTAAAAACCTCACTGTCTCACCCAGCTCACCCAGACTCCCAGCATCACCCTGAGTGCAGGAGAACAGAACACAGAGTACAGCAGGAAACCTCTAAAAGGTTAAAGGGTGACTGCACTTCCTGATTTGACCTTGTTTTTAATCAGTGTTCATTAAGAAACGCGAGCGGCCAAGACTGAAGGCAAATGAGAGTTGTCTTGGTGGTGGGGTTTGATGTGCATGTTTCTTGGGTCTGTCTTTGCCATTCAATCACAACATACAACTGTGGTAGTGGGTACAAATCGAATAAAATCAAATTGTATTAGTCACATGCGCCGAATACAACAGGTGTAGATCTTACAGTGGAATACTTACTTAAGAGCCTCTAACCAACAGTGCAGCTTCAAAAAATATTGATAAGAATAAGAGATAAAAGTAACAAGTAATTAAAGAGGAGCAGTAAAAAAAATAACAATATATACAGGGGGGTTCCGGTACAGAGACGGGGGGGGGGGGCAATGTTAATAGTCTGGGTAACCATTTAACCTCTCTAGGGCCGGCGGGACGAAATCGTCCCACCTACGTAACAGCCAGTGGAATCCTGTGGCGCGTTATTCAAATACCTTAGAAATGCTATTACTTCAATTTCTCAAACATATGACTATTTTACAGTATTTTAAAGACAAGACTCTCGTTAATCTAACCACACTGTCCGATTTCAAAAAGGCTTTACAACGAAAGGAAAACATTAGATTATGTCAGCAGAGTACCCAGCCAGAAATAATCAGATACCCGTTTTTCAAGCTAGCATATAATGTCACAAAAACCCAGAAGACAGCTAAATGCAGCACTAACCTTTGATGATCTTCATCAGATGACACACCTAGGACATTATGTTATACAATACATGCATGTTTTGTTCAATCAAGTTCATATTTATATCAAAAACCAGCTTTTTACATTAGCATGTGACGTTCAGAACTAGCATACCCCCCGCAAACTTCCGGTGAATTTACTAAAAATGTACTAAATTACTCACGATAAACGTTCACAAAAAGTATAACAATTATTTTAAGAATTATAGATACAGAACTCCTCTATGCACTCGATATGTCCGATTTTAAAATAGCTTTTCGGTGAAAGCACATTTTGCAATATTCTCAGTAGATAGCCCGGCATCACAGGGCTAGCTATTTAGACACCCAGCAAGTTTAGCACTCACCAAAGTCAGATTTACTATAAGAAAAATGTTATTACCTTTGGTGTTCTTCGTCAGAATGCACTCCCAGGACTTCTACTTCAATAACAAATGTTGGTTTGGTCCCAAATAATCCATTGTTATATCCAAACAGCGGCATTTTGTTCGTGCGTTCAAGACACTATCGGAAAGGGTAAAGAAGGGTGACGAGCACGGCGCATTTCGTGACAAAAAAATTCTAAATATTCCATTACCGTACTTCGAAGCATGTCAACCGCTGTTTAAAATCAATTTTTATGCCATTTTTCTCGTAAAAAAGCGATAATATTCCGACCGGGAATCTGTGTTTAGGTAAAAAGAGGAAAGAAAATAAAGCACGGGGTCGACTCGTGCACGCGTCTAAGCCCATTATCCTCTGATCGGCCACTTGCCAAAAGCGTAAATGTGTTTCAGCCTGGGGCTGCCTCGATATCATTCAGCTTTTTCCCGGGCTCTGAGAGCCTATGGGAGCCGTAGGAAGTGTCACGTTACTGCAAAGATCCTCAGTCTTCAATAAAAAGAGCCAAGATGAACAACAACTTGTCAGACAGGTCACTTCCTGTATGGAATCTTCTCAGGTTTTTGCCTGCCATATGAGTTCTGTTATACTCACAGACACCATTCAAACAGTTTTAGAAACTTTAAGGTGTTTTCTATCCAAAGCCAATAATTATATGCATATTCTAGTTACTGGGCAGGAGTAGTAACCAGATTAAATCGGGTACGTTTTTTATCCGGCCGTGTCAATACTGCCCCCTACCCCCAACAGGTTAACTAGATGTTCAGGAGTCTTATGGCCTGGGGGTAGAAGCTGTAAAGAAGCCTCTTGGACCAAGACTTGGCGCTCCGGTACCGCTTGCCGTGTGGTAGCAGCAAGAACATTCTGTGACTAGGGTTGCTGGAGTCTTTAACAATTTTTAGGGCCTTCCTCTGACACCGCCTGGTATAGAGGTGCTGGATGGCAGTAATCTTTGCCCCAGTGATGTACTGGGCCGTACGCACTACCCTCTGTAGTGCCTTGCGGTCGGAGGCCGAGCAGTTGCCATACCAGGCAGTGATGCAACCAGTCAGGATGCTGGTTGAACCTTTTGAGGATCTGAGGACCCATGCCAAATCTTTTCAGTCTCCTGAGGGGGAATAGGTTTTGTCGCGCCCGCTTCACGACTGTCATGGTGTGCTTGGACCATGTTAGTTTGTTGTTGATGTGGACACCAAGGAACTTGAAGATCAGCGTTGCGGATGTGTTGTTACCTACCCTTACCACCTGGGGGCGGCCCGTCAGGAAGTCCAGGATCCAGTTGCAGAGGGAGGTGTTTAGTCCCAGGGTCCTTAGCTTAGTGATGAACGTTGAGGGCACTATGGTGTTGAATGCTGAGCTGTAGTCAATGAATTGCATTCTCGCATAGGTGTTCCTTTTGTCCAGGTGGGAAAGGGCAGTGTGGAGTCCAATAGAGACTGCATCCACTGTGGATCTGCTGAGAAGTTATGTAAATTGTAGTGGGTCTAGGGTTTCTTGGATGATGGTGTTGATCTGAGCCATGACCAGCCTTCATGGCTACAGACGTGAGTGCTATGGGTCGGTAGTCATTGAGGTAGGTTACCATAGTGTTCCTGGGCACAGGCACTATGGTGGTCTGCTTAAAACATGTTGGTATTACAGATTCAGACAGGGACAGGTTGAAAATGTCAGTGAAGACACTTGCTACTTGGTCAGCACATGCTCGCAGTACACGTCCTGGTAATCCGTCTGACCCTGCGGCCTTGTGAATGTTGACCTGTCTAAAGGTCGTACTCACATAGGCTGCGGAGAGCGTGATCACATAGTCTTCCGGTACAGCTGGTGCTCTCATGCATGTTTCAGTGTTATTTGCCTTGAAGCGAGCATAGAAGTAGTTTAGCTCGTCTGGTACGCTCGTGTCACTGGGCAACTCTCGGCTGTGCTTCCCTATGTAGTCTGTAATGGTTTGCAGGCCCTGCCACATCCGATAAGCATCAGAGCCGGTGTAGTACGACTCGATCTTAGTCCTGTATTGACGCTTTGCCTGTTTGAAGATTTCTTATAAGCTTCCGGGTTAGAGTCCCGCTCCTTGAAAGCGGCAGCTCTAGCCTTTAGCTCATTGCAGATGTTGCCTGTAATCCATGGCTTCTGGTTGGGGTATGTACGTACAGTCACTGTGGGGACGACGTCATCGAAGCACTTATTGATGAAGCCAATGACATATGTGGTGTACTCCTCAATGCCATTGGAGGAATCCCGGAACATGTTCCAGGCAGATGTAAGATTCAAGAAGATGGCACTCTTCGCATACTCAGTAGCCTACAGAGTAATATGAGAAGATGCAATTTCTGAACTTACATTTGAAGTCGGAAGTTACATACACCTTTGACAAATACATTTAAACTCAGTTTTTCACAATCCCTGACATTTAATCCTAGTAAAAATGCCCTGTCTTAGGTCAGTTAGGATCACCACTTTATTTTAAGAATGTGAAATGTCAGAATAATAGTAGAGATAATGATTTATTTCAGCTTATATTTCTTTCATCACATTCCCAGTGGGTCAGAAGTTTACATGCACTCAATTAGTATTTGGTAGCATTGCCTTTAAATTGTTTAACTTGGGTCCATCATTTGGGTAGCCTTCCACAAGCTTCCCACAATAAGTTGGGTGAATTTTGGCCCATTCATCCTGACAGAGCTGGTGTAACTGAGTCAGGTTTGTAGGCCTCCTTGCTCGCACAAGCTTTTTCAGTTCTGCCCACAAATGTTCTATAGGCTTGAGGTCAGGGCTTTGTGATGGCCACTCCAATACCCTGACTTTGTTGTCCTTAAGCCATTTTGCCACAACTTTGGAAGTATGCTTGTGGTCATTGTTCTGTTAGAAGACCCATTTGCAAACAAGCTTTAACTTCCTGACTGATGTCTTAAGATGTTGCTTCAATATATCCACATAATTTTCCTTCCCCGGGATGCCATCTATTTTGTGAAGTGCACCAGTCCCTCCTGCAGCAAAGCACCCCCACAACATGATGCTACCACCCCCGTGCTTCACGGTTGGGATGGTGTTCTTCTACTTGCAAGCCTCCCCCTTTTTCCTCCAAACATAACGATGGTCATTATGGCCAAACAGTTCTATTTTTGTTTCATCAGACCAGAGGAAATTTGCACATTGTCCCCATGTGCAGTTGCAAACCGTAGTCTGGCTTTTTTATGGGGGTTTTGGAGCAGTGGCTTCTTCCTTGCTGAGCGGCCTTTCAGGTTATGTCGATATAGGACTCGTTTTACTGTGGATATAGATACTTTTGTACCTGTTTCCTCCAGCACCAAATTACGTTTATCTCTAGGGGACACAACGCATCTCCTTCCTGAGCTGTATGGCGGCTGCGTGGTCTCATGGTGTTTATCTTTTTGTACTATTGTTTGTACAGATAAACCTGATACCTTCAGGCGTTTGGAAATTGCTCCAAAGAATGAACCAGACTTGTGGAGGTCTACAATTTCTTTTAGCTGATTTCTTTTGATTTTCCCATGATGTCAAGCAAAGAGACACTGAGTTTGAAGGTAGGCCTTGAAATACATCCACAGGTACACCTCTAATTGACTCAAATTATGTCAATTCGCCTATCAGAAGCTTCTAAAGCCATGACATCATGTTCTGGAATTTTCCAAGCTGTTTAAAGGCACAGTCAACTTAGTGTATGTACATTTCTGACCCACTGGAATTCTGATACAGCATATTATAAGTGAAATAATCTGTCTGTGAACAATTGTTGGAAAAATTACTTGTGTCATGCACAAAGTAGATGTCCTAACCGACTTTCCAAAACTATAGTTTGTTAACAAGAAATTTGTGGAGTGGTTGAAAAACGAGTTTTAATGACTCCATCCTAAGTGTATGTAAACTTCTGACTTCAACTGTTTATATACTACCGTTCAAAAGTTTGAGGTAACTTAAAAATGTCCTTGTTTTTGAAAGAAAATCAAAACTGTTGTCCATTAAAATAACATCATATTGATCAGAAATACAGTGTACACATTGTTAATGTTGTAAATGACTATTGTAGCTGGAAATGGCAGATTTTTTATGAAATATCTATATAGGCGAGCATAGGCCCATTATCAGCAACCATCACTCCTGTGTTCCAATAGCACGTTGTGTTAGCTAATCCAAGTTATCATTTTAAAAGGCTAATTGATCATTAGAAAACCCTTTTGCAATTATGTTAACACAGCTGAAAACTGTTGAATAATTAAAGAAGCAATAAAACTGGCCTTCTTTAGACTAGTTGGGTATCTGGAGCATCAGGTTCGATTACAGGCTCAAAATGTCCAGAAACAAAGAACTTTCGTCTGAAACTTGTCAGTCTATTCTTGTTCTGAGAAATGAAGGCTATTCCATGCGAGAAATTGCCAAGAAACTGAAGATCTCGTACAACATTGTGTACTACTCCCTTCATAGAACAGCGAAACTGGCTCTAACCAGAATAGAAAGAGGAGTAGGAGGCCCCGGTGCACAACTGAGCAAAAGGACAAATACATTAGAGTGTCTAGTTTGAGAAACAGACGCCTCACAAGTCCTCAACTGGCAGCTTCATTAAATAGTACCCGCAAAACACCAGTCTCAACGTCAACAGTGAAGAGGCGACTCCGGGATACGGGCCTTCTAGGCAGAGTTGCAAACAAAAAAACATATCTCAGACTTGCCAATAAAAATTAAATATTAACCTGTTAGGGCTAGGGGGCAGTATTGACACAGCCGGATAAAAAAAGTACCCGATTTAATCTGGTTACTACTCCTGCCCAGTAATTAGAATATGCATATAATTATTGGCTTTGGATAGAAAACACCCTAAAGTTTCTAAAACTGTTTGAATGGTGTCTGTGAGTATAACAGAACTCAAATGGCAGGCCAAAACCTGAGAAGATTCCATGCAGGAAGTGGCGTGTCTGACAAGGTGTGTTTTATCTTGGCTCTTTTTATTGAAGACTGAGGATCTTTGCAATAACGTGACACTTCCTACGGCTCCCATAGGCTCTCAGAGCCCGGGAAAAAGCTGAAGGATATCGAGGCAGGCTCTGGCTGAAACACTTTATCGCTTTTGGCAAGTGGCCGCTCAGAGTACTATGGGCTTAGGCGCATGCCCGAGTCGACCGAATGCTTTCTTTTCTTTTGTCTGTTTACCTAAACGCAGATTCCCGGTCGGAATATTATTGCTTTTTTATGAGAAAAATGGCATAAACATTTATTTTAAACAGCGGTTGACATGCTTCGAAGTACGGTAATGGAATATTTAGAAATCTTTTGTCACGAATTGCGCCATGCTCGTAACCCTTATTTACCCTTTCGGATAGTGTCTTGAACGCACGAACAAAATGCCGCTGTTTGGATATAACGATGGATTATTTTGGACCAAACCAACATTTGTTATTGAAGTAGAAGTCCTGGGAGTGCATTCTGACGAAGACAGCAAAGGTAATAACATTTTTCTTATAGTAAATCTGACTTTGATGAGTGCTAAACTTGCTAGGTGTCTAAATAGCTAGCCCTGTGATGCCGGGCTATCTACTGAGAATATTGCAAAATGTGCTTTCACCGAAAAGCTATTTTAAAATCGGACATATCGAGTGCATAGAGGAGTTCTGTATCTATAATTCTTAAAATAATTGTTATGCTTTTTGTGAACGTTTATCGTGAGTAATTTAGTAAATTCACCGGCAGTGTTCGGTCGGAATGCTAGTCACATGCTAGTCACATGCTAATGTAAAAAGCTGGTTTTTGATATAAATATGAACTTGATTGAACAAAACATGCATGTATTGTATAACATAATGTCCTAGGGTTGTCATCTGATGAAGATCATCAAAGGTTAGTGCTACATTTAGCTGTGGTTTGGGTTTATGTGACATTATATGCTAGCTTGAAAAATGGGTGTCTGATTATTTCTGGCTGGGTACTCTGCTGACATAATCTAATGTTTTCCTTTCGTTGTAAAGCCTTTTTGAAATCGGACAGTGTGGTTAGATTAACGAGAGTCTTATCTTTAAAATGGTGTAAAATAGTTATATGTTTGAAAAAATTGAAGGTTTTGCATTTCTAAGGTATTTGAATAACGCGCCACGGGATTACACTGGCTGTTGAGTAGGTGGGACGATTTCAAGCAAGCGTCCCACCTAGCCCATAGAGGTTAAGATGGGCAAAAGAACACAGACACTGGACAGAGGAACTCTGCCTAGAAGGCCAGCATCCCGGAGTCGCCTCTTCACTGTTGACGTTGAGACTGGTGTTTTCTGGGTGAGACTATTATTTGTTTTTCAATAGGACAATGACCCAAAACACCTCCAGGCTGTGTAAGGGCTATTTGACCAAGAAGGAGAGTGATGGAGTACTGCATCAGATTACCTGGCCCCCACAATCACCCGAGCTCAACCCAATTGAGATGGCTTGGGATGAGTTGGACCGCAGAGTAAAGGAAAAGCATCCAACAAGTGCTCAGCATATGTGGGAACTCCTTCAAGACTATTGGAAAAGCATTCCAGGTGTTGCTGGTTGAGAGAATGCCAAGAGTGTGCAAAGCTGTCATCAAGGCAAAGGGTGGCTACTTTGAAGAATCTCAAATCTAAAATATATTTAGATTTGTTTAACACTTTTTTGGTTACTGCATAATTCCATATGTGTTATTTCATAGTTTTGATAGAAAATAGAAAAAAGTAAGAAAAACCCTAGGGAAAAAAACAAAGCATACCTTTCATGGGACTTTTATGAAACCATCATTAGAGTCATATCATGCAGCCTTAGAGTTTATTAAAAATCAAAACATATAGCCCAACATTTGTTTAACAACTAAAGTTGCATAAGTAACTCTAAATTAATCATATAGGTGGACCTGTTTCTTTGTTAGCCGCTCAACACAGAATAGCTGCATGTGCGCACTCTCTCAAATTTGAAAATATGCTTTCTATTTTATTGAACTATGTTCAATTGTATTTTTCATACTATAAAATAATATAAAATAATCCCACGGAATTCTTTGAAAATCTTGTCTGCTAAATGAACTAGTGTAGCCCACAGCCATATGGCATATCCAGATCAGGACCTAACATAAGGACAACTCAGAGTATTTATTTTATTTATGCATTTTATTTCACCTTTATTTAACCAGGTAGGCAAGTTGAGAACAAGTTCTCATTTAAATTGCGACCTGGCCAAGATAAAGCAAGCAGTTTAACGCATACAACAACACAGAGTTACACATGGAGTAAAACAAACATACAGTCAATAATATAGTAGAAAAATAAGTCTATATATAAAGTGAGCAAATGAGGTGAGATAAGGGAGGTAAAGGCAAAAAAGGCCATGGTGGCGAAGTAAATCCAATATAGCAAGTCAAACACTGGAATGGTAGATTAACAGTGGAAGAAAGTGCAAAGTAGAAATAAAAATAATGGGTGCAAAGGAGCAAAATAAATAAATACAGTAGGGGAAAAGGTAGTTGTTTGGGCTAAATTATAGATGGGCTATGTACAGGTGCAGTAATCTGTGAGCTGCTCTGACAGCTGGTGCTTAAAGCTAGTAAGGGAGAAGTGTTTCCAGTTTTAGAGATATTTGTAGTTCGTTCCAGTCATTGGCAGCAGAGAACTGGAACGGAGAGGCGGCCGAAGGAGGAATTGGCTTTGGGGGTGACCAGAAAGATATACCTGCTGGAGCGGGTGCTACAGGTGGGTGCTTCTATGGTGACCAGCGAGTTGAGATAAGGGGGAACTTTACCTAGCAGGGTCTTGTAGATGACCTGGGGCCAGTGGGTTTGGCAATGAGTATGAAGCGAGGGCCAGCCAACGAGAGCGTACAGGTCGCAGTGGTGGGTAGTATATGGGGCTTTGGTGACAAAACGGATGGCACTGTGATAGACTGCATCCAATTTATTGAGTAGGGTATTGGAGGCTATTTTGTAAATGACATCGCCGAAGTCGAGGATCGGTAGGATGGTCAGTTTTACGAGGGTATGTTTGGCAGCATGAGTGAAAGATGCTTTGTTGCGAAATAGGAAGCCAATTCTAGATTTAACTTTGGATTGGAGATGTTTGATGTGAGTCTGGAAGGAAAGGTTTACAGTCTAACCAGACACCTCGGTATTTGTAGTTGTCCACATATAAGTCCGAACCGTCCAGAGTAGTGCTGGACGGGCGGGCAGGTGCAGGCAGCGATCGGTTGAAGAGCATGCATTTAGTTTTACTTGTATTTAAGAGCAGTTGGAGGCCACGGAAGGAGAGTTGTATGGCATTGAAGCTCGTCTGGAGGGTTGTTAACACAGTGTCCAAAGAAGGGCCAGAAGTATACAGAATGGTGTCGTCTGCGTAGAGGTGGATCAGAGACTCACCAGCAGCAAGAGCGACATCATTGATGTATACAGAGAAAATGCTATTCTGTTCTTCTGAAATAGACTACAGTACATTTTCTTTATATCATGTTTCTTTAGAATAAATAATAGGTTTATTGTGAAGGTGTAGAATATATTAAATTTATTTATTAGACTTTTTAAAACGTAGATCTTCCAAAAGGTCTGCATCAGTGGCTTGTAGATGCTAAATGTATTTATGTTAATTAATGATCAATTACCGTGAGATCGGCAGTTATTTGCTTGACAATTACCAGCTGACAAAATTTCATGACCGCCACAGCCCTATTGGACAGCCTTTCAAATTGACTTTCAGTGACTTTCAAACTAGCACTGTCATAGAATGCTACCTTTCCAACAAGTCAGTTCGTCAAATTTCTGCCTTGCTAGAGTTGTGCCGGTCAACTGTATGTGCTGTTATTGTGAAATGGAAACGTCTAGGAGAAACAACGGCTTAGCCACGAAGTGGTAGGCCACACAAGCTCACAGAACGGGAACACCGTGTGCTGAAGCGCATAGCGCATAGAAAATTGTCTGTACTCGGTTGTAACACTTATTACCGAGTTACAAACTGCCTATGGAAGAAATGTCAGCACAAGAACTGTTCATCAGGAGCTTCATGAAATGGGTTTCCATGGCCAAGCAGCTGAACGCAAGCCTAAGATCACCATGCGTGCGCAATGCCAAACGTCGGCTGGAGTGGTGTAAAGCTCTTCGCCATTGGACTCCGGATCAGTGGAAACGCTTTCTCTTGAGTGATGAATCACACGCTTCACCATCTAGCTGTCCGACGGACTAATCTGGTTTGACGGATGCCAGGAGAACGCTACCTGCCCCAATGCGTAGTGCCAACTGTAAAGTTTGGTGGATATATATATATATATATGAACCCCCCACTTCTAAAACTAAAGTTGCGCCCCTGGTAAGATGGATAACGATTTTGAGACATGACATGTAGTATTTTCATAATTTAGTGTACGCTTTTCATATTACTTAAACAATTATTGCTCTTTTTCAAAGATTGAGCCCAAAAACAAGCGTATCTTTTTGAAATGTCAACTGAGCACTGAGCGTATACGAAGTTATTTTCAAAGCTTTTTACATATAATTCAGCTTGTGTCATGCAAATGTAGCTTTTTGCATCCCACAGGACAACTTTGAAGATGACGACCACAAAATGTAAACTCCTCAAAAGTTGTTACGAGAAACCTGCACTGCTATGTCAACAGGACTCAGTGGTTATTATCGCATGTATTAGGTTACGAAAATTTGACTTTTTGAATATGATGTTAGAGAAAGACACCACTGAATGATTCAGAACATGAATAATCATATTTGTCTTGGTAAAATGTATTTTATGATATAAGGAAGTCATATTTGGGTGTGGACACATTTCTTTATGAAAGCCAATTTTCAATCTTATTTGTCAAGCGAAATGTGTGTGCGTTGCACCCATATTCAGACTTGACAACAAATGTTCACATGGCAGCTGGGGGCAGACCACAACGTGTTGTCTCTGGGCAATTGGGCATCATTTGCAAAAGTAAGTAATCTATACCCAATCCTCCAGTAAGTTGTGACGAACTCAGTTCAAAAACTCAGTTTGAACAAGACTGACTTTATGACCAAAATTGTCCTATTTACACTTTGCAGTCAATTTTGAGACTAGAATTAATGTTTCTGACTCATATCAATGTGACATAGGCCGTTTAAAACCAGAGAAGATGGTTCTAAGGGGTAGTTGACCTTTAAACTAAACCTTGACTGGTGAGGGGCGGCTGCAGACAGGCACTGCTCCTCCACCACTGGATTTGCTGCTTAGCGAGCTGCCTGCCTGCCTGGGGCCTGATGTGGCGTGCTGGGTGTTGCCGTCGAGGCCTGTATGTCAGAGTGAGACAGGCTCCCCCTGACCTCTCCAGTGCTGGGGGCCCCTCAGCCCCGAGAAGGCCCCCCCTTCATCACATCCCTTCCAATTACTGACATCCTGCAGTCTTTGAAAATGCAGGAATCAGAGTGAAGAATAGCAGAGGTCAGACTGCAGATGGAGAGGGGTGAAAACAGCAGAGTAGAGAATACGAGGAAGAGAAAGAGAAAAGGGGGAAAAAGAGGAGTGAAAAGCTATTTGTGGCATTGATGCTTCCATACGCTCCCCTCCAACCCTTTCAGAGCTCCTGACTGAACCTTAATCAGGAGCAACTGTTTCAACAACAAAGAATGAGAGCAGACAGAGTTAAAAATGGGCTTCTGACTGGAGAATGGAGAAAGAAGAGGGAGAAAAAATCCCTTTGCCATCTGAAAAAAGCTGGTTTGGGTCAAACCTCTGTCTATGGATGTTCTAGTACAGGGATGGATGGGGGTTTGCTTAAATTCCTAATTCCAAAGAAATGAACACACTCCTGTAGAAACATTACTTTACCACAGGGTTCCCCAGCTGATGGCAATAGTGATTGTATTTGCACCCCCCCCTCCAAGTTTTCTGAGCACAAAAAATATATATATATTAAAATGTTCATTGTTGGACATAAACAACTTTAAAAGCACCAGGAAATCAGCCTCAAGTGATTTTAATTTAGGAAATGTGTCCCCAAGTATATTACCACACATAACAGAGAGACATATGTGATCTTTTCGCAATGTAATCAAGATTTGAAATGATGAGGTTTTAGTCAAATATATTATCTGTTTGGGCTTCTTGAGGTCAATTTGCGGTGTAGTAACTATTTGTAATTATGTCGTCCCCCCCCCCCCCCCCCCCCCCGACCATCCACTCCAGATAAAACCAGCCTGCGGCTGAATGTACTTGTATTATTCTGAACTATTCATCTGTGATATAAATGGAATAGGAACATTTTAGCAAACATGCAAATAGGAGAGAGTGCATTGAACAGTGAAGGGGGAGAGGAGATGGCACAGACATGCAGATCCAGTCACACGGCAAGTTGAGACTGGTTTGGCCTGAGTGTAGGTTTCAGTGCTGAACTCATTGATGAATGTTGGAGAGTTGAGGGAGGTTAAGTTGTGAGACACGATCAGAGGACAGAGATACTCTCAACCCTCTATGACCAAATCAAATCAAAGTTTATTTGTCACGTGCGCCGAATACAACAGGTGTAGACCTTGCAGTGAAATGCTTACTTACAGGCCCTAACCAACAGTGCGATTTTTATGTAAAAAATAGTTATTAGGTGAACAATAGATAAGTAAAGAAATAAAAACAACAGTAAAAAGACAGTGAAAAATAACAGTAGTGAGGCTATATACAGGCACCGGTTAGTCGGGCTAATTGAGGTAGTATGTACAGTACATGTAGGTATGGTTAAAGTGACTATGCATATATGATAAACAGAGAGTAGCAGTAGCGTAAAAGAGGGGTTGGTGGGTGGTGGGTGGCAGGACACAATGCAGACAGTCCAGGTAGCCAATGTGCGGGGGCACCGATCAGTTGGGCTAATTAAGGTAGTATGTACATGAATGTATAGTTAAAGTGACGATGCATGTATGATAAACAGAGAGTAGAATTAGCGTAAAATAGGGGTTGGGGGGCGGGACAATGCAAATACCCATTTGATAACTTGTTCAGGAGTCTTAAGGCTTGAGGGTAAAAACTGTTGAGAAGCCTTTTGGTCCTAGACTTGCCGTTCCGGTACCACTTGCCATGCGGTAGTAGATAGAACATTCTATGACTGGGGTGGCTAGGGTCTTTGACAATTTTTAGGGCCTTTCTCTGACACTGCCTGGTGTAGAGGTCCTGGATGGCAGGCAGCTTTGCCCCAGTGATGTACTGGGCCGTACGCACTACCCTCTGTAGTGCCTTGGGGTCGGAGGCTGAGCAGTTGCTGTACCAGGCAGTGATGCAACCAGTCAGGATGCTCTCGATGTTGCAGCTGTAGAACCTTTTGAGGATCTGAGGACCCATGCCAAATCTTTTCAGTCTCCTGAGGGGGAATAGGTTTTGTCGTGCCCTCTTCACGACTATCTTGGTGTGTTTGGACCATTCTAGTTTGTTGGTGATGTGGAGACCAAGGAACTTGAAGCTCTCAACCTGCTCCACTGCAGCCCCGTCGATGAGAATGGGGGCATGCTTGGTCCTCCTTTTCCTGTAGTCCACAATCATCTCCTTTGTCTTGATTATGTAGAGGGATAGGTTATCATTCTGGTACCACCCGGGCCAATTCTCTGACCTCCTCCCTATAGGCTGTCTCATCGTTGATCAGGCCTACCACGGTTGTGTCATCTGCAAACTTAATGATGGTGTTGGAGTCGTGCCTGGCCACGCAGTCGTGGGTGAACAGGGAGTACAGGAGGGGACTGAGCAAGCATCCCTGAGGGGCTCCAGTGTTGAGGATCAGCGTGGCGGATGTGTTGTTACCTACCCTCACCACCTGGGGGCGGCCCGTCCGGAAGTCCAGGATCCAGTTGCAGAGGGAGGTGTTTAGTCCCAGAATCCTTAGCTTAGTGATGAGCTTTGAGGGAATGATGGTGTTGAACGCCGAGCTGTAGTCAATGAATAGCATTCTCACATAGTTGTTGCTTTTGTCCAGGTGAGTAAGGGCAGTGTGCAGTGCAATAGAGATTGCATCATCTGTGGATCTGTTTGGGCGGTATGCAAATTGGAGTGGGTATAGGGTTTCTGGGATAATGGTGTTAATGTGAGCCACGACCAGCCTTTCAAAGCACTTCATGGCTACGGACGTGAGTGCTACAGGTCTGTAGTCATTTAGGCAGGTTGCCTTAGTATTCTTGGGAACAGGGACTATGGTGGTCTGCTTGAAACATGTTGGTATTACAGACTCAATCAGGGACATGTTGAAAATGTCAGTGAAGACACCTGCCAGTTGGTCAGCACATCCCCGGAGCACACGTCCTGGTAATCCGTCTGGCCCTGCGGCCTTGTGAATGTTGACCTGTTTAAAGGTCTTACTCACGTCGGCTACGGAGAGCCTGATCACACAGTCGTCCAGAACAGCTGATGCTCTCATGCATGCCTCAGTGTTGCTTTCCTCGAAGCGAGCATAGAAGTGATTTAGCTCGTCTGGTAGGCTCGTGTCACTGGGCAGCTCGCAGCTGTTCTTCCCTTTGTAGTCTGTAATAGTTTGCAAGCCCTGCCACATAAGATGAGCGTCGGAGCCGGTGTAGTACGATTCAATCTTAGCCCTGTATTTGTGCTTTGCCTGTTTGATGATTCGTCTGAGGGCACAGCAGGATTTCTTATAAGCTTCCGGGTTAGAGTCCTGCACCTTGAAAGCGGCAGCTCTACCCTTTAGCTCAGTGCGAATGTTGCCTGTAATCCATGGCTTCTTATGGGGTATGTTCATACAGTCACTGTGGGGACGACGTCCTCGATGCACTTATTGATAAAGCCAGTGACTGATGTGGTGTACTCCTCAATGTCATTGGAAGAATCCCAGATCATGTTCCAGTCTGTGCTAGCAAAACAGTCCTGTAGTTTAGCATCTGCTTCATCTGATCACTTTTTTATAGACCGAGTCACTGGTGCTTCCTGCTTTAATTTTTGCTTGTAAGCAGGAATCAGGAGGATAGAATTGTGGCCAGATTTACCAAATGGAGGGCGAGGGAAAGCTTTGTATGTGACTCTGTGTGTGGAGTACAAGTGATCTAGAATTTTTTCCCTCTGGTTGCGCATTTAACATGTTGATAGAAATTAGGTAAAACTGATTTAAGTTTCCCTGCATTAAAATCCCCGGCCGCTGGGTGAAGTATGGATGAAAACACTCTTGGCAAATAGTGTGGTCTACAGTTTATTATAAGATACTCTACTTCAGGCGAGCAAAGTCTAGAGACTTCCTTAGATTTCGTGCTCCAGCTGTTGTTTACAAATATGCACAGACCACCCCCCCTCATCTTACCGGAGTGTGCTGTTCTATCTTGCTGGTGCAGCGTATATCCCGCTAGCTGAATATCCATGTCATCATTCAGCTACGATACCGTGAAACATAAGATGTTACAGTATCTGATGTCCCGTTGGTAGGATATTTGTGATCGTGCCTCATCTCATTTATTCTCCAATGATTGCACGTTGGCAAGTAATATTGACGGTAACGGCAGCTTTCCCACTCGCTGTTTGCGGATCCTTATGAGGCACCCCGCTCTGTGTCCTCTGTACCTGCGTCTCTTTCGAAGTACATCCTGTGCGTCCTGCTTGTTGAAGAAAAAATCTTTGTCTAATCTGAGGTGAGTGATCGCTGTCCTGATATCCAGAAGCTCTTTTCTGCCGTAAGATTCGGTGGCAGAAACATTATGTATAAAATAAGTTACAAATAAGGCAAAAAAAACACATAATAGCACAATTGGTTGGGCGCCCGTAAAACTGCTGCCATTTCTTCCGGTGCCATTTTTCAGCCTGTAACGCGGGACGTATAAAGGGGACCAAGGCGCGGCGTGTGAAGTGCTCATATTTCCTTTTTAATGAATACACTTAAAACAGAAAACAACAAAACGACCAAACAGCTCCGTCAGGTGACATACACTTAACAGAAAACAACTACCCACCAAACCCAGGAAGAAAAACCCCTACTTAAATATGATCTCCAATCAGAGGCAACGAGGATCAGCTAGCTGCCTCCAATTGGAGATCAACCCAAACAACCCCAACATAGAAATAGAAACACTAGAACTAAAACATAGAAATAGAAAACATAGATAAACCCAAAACACCCCCTGTCACGCCCTGACCTACTCTACTATAGAAAATGACATCTTACTAGGGTCAGGACGTGACACAGCCAGGGCACCACGCCACTGTCCTACTAAACATACACACAACCACACTCTGATGAGGACTCGGCTCTCTCTATCCTTGAGAATGTTATTTTGTGTGTGTGCGTTTGCTGTGTGTTACTGTGTGTGTAGTGTTAGTGCATGCATGTGTCTGCACACACATGTTGTGTGTGTGTTTCTGTGTGGCAGTCTGGAGCACTATAACGAAAGGCATATGAGATTGGTTTGACTGATGAGGGCCCAATGCCCTTAAACCCAAAAGAGCCCTTTCCAAACCAGAGAGATAGCACTCTGAGGCCTGCCTCTCAGACTGACTGAGCACGGGGCTGCTAAATAGACACATCCATTAAAATCAATACATCCCTCCGATTCAACCATATAAAAGTATAGGTTACTTTTATCATGATACAATCACATTGGATTCATATTGAAATGTTTATTATTGAAAGGAAATGTAGGGTTAGGGTTGATCCGGGGTCTGGACACTAAGCTATATTTAGCATTATCAAAGTTTATTGGTCGCGTACACAGATTTGCAGATGTTATCGCAGGTGCGAAATGCTTGCGTTTCTAGCTCCAACAGTGCAGTAATACCTAGCAATAAAGAAAAACAATACACGCATAATCCCAAAAAATATCAAAATAAGTTATATAGGATGAGCCATGACTAGAATACAGTATATACTGTACATAAAGTGGATAAAACAGTATGTAACATTATTAAAGTGACCAGTGTTCAATGACTCTATGTACATAGGGCAGCGGTCTCTAAGGTGCAGGATAGAGTATTGGGCCAAGGTACTGGAGGCCAGCCAGTAGTGACTGTTAAACAGACAGATGGCCTGTAGATAGAGGCTGTTTCTCAGTCTCTCTGTCCCAGCTTTGATGCACCTACACTGTCTCCTCCTTCTAGATGTTAGCGGGGTGAACAGGCCATGGCTCGGGTGGCTGAGGTTCTTGATGATCTTCTTGGCCTTTCTGTGACACCGGGTGCTGTAGATGTCCTGGAGGGCAGACAGTGTGCCACCCCCCTCTGGAGAGCCCTGCGGTTGCAGACGGTGGAATTGCCGTACCAGGCTGTGATACAGCCCGATAAGGATGCTCTCGATGGTGCATTTGTAGAAGCTTGTGAGGGTCTTATGGGCTAAGCCAAATTTCTTCAGCCTGAGGTTGACGAGGCACTGTTGCACCTTCTTTACCACTCTGTCTGTGTGAAGGGACCATTTCAGGTTGTCAGTGATGTGCACGCCAAGAAACTTAAAACTTTGGACCCTCTCCACTGTGGCCCCGTCGATGTGGATGGGGCCGTTCTCTCTCTGCTGTCTCCTGTAATCCACGATCAGCTGCTTAGTTTTGTTGGCGTTGAGAGAGTGGTTATTTTCATGGCACCACTCCACCAGGGCTCTCCCCCTCTTACTCTTAGGCCTCGATTCAATCAGATCGAGCATTGACCCGCGTTGGCCGACATCCGCAAAGCAGATGCTTTGGCGGTGTTGGAGGTGTAACTGCGGTATGAGCTGACAAATTGGTGAGCGGCTACTCGTGTGTCAAAAACCACTCCCTTCCTATTATCCCTACCACGTTAGAAGTTCAAAACAGCGATTGAAAGTGTAGGCTTTATCAATGAAAGAAATAATGACAGGCTTATGTTTTCATGTTACAGTTTTTCTCGATTGCTAAAACGCTGGGGTCCACTTGATCTCCATCATAACCTAATGAGCTAATGTAAGTTCTCATTGCTATCACACACAACGCAAATGCTAAGCAAAACAGTAAACACAACTCTACAAGAGAAGCCAGTCAGTTGAGTGAAAAACGTCCACCAAAATTAAAACATTTGGTCACGGCTGATGCAAATTACTGTCATTAATGTGAACCTCTTCTTCACGTGTGCAAAACTTTGCACAATTGTTCCATCAGCAATTAGTCCTTATTCATGCATAAAAGAGGTTACCTCTGAGATGCTGTTTGCAAGAATGGATCAAGTCAGAGGCCCTTTTTGCATCAGACATCTTTTTTTTAACCTTTATTTAACTAGGCAAGCCAGTTAAAAAGAACAAATTCTTGTTTTCAGTGACAGCCTAGGATCAGTGGGTTAACTGCCTTGTTCAGGGGCAGAACAACAGATTTTTACCTTATTGGCTCTGGCATTTGATCTTGCAACCTTTCGGGTTATTAGTCCAACACTCTAACCACTAGGCTACCTGCCGCCCCATCTTCAGGAAAATGTTGGGTGTGGTTTTGTTGCATTCAATGGCAGTGTCCGCAATAAGGTAATGCAAAGAACTGCTTGTGGATTTAACAGCTCTAAAAACCTCAGACACTGCCAAAACAACCACTTTGCGGACGTCGGCTAGCATGGATCTGATAGAATCTAACCTCTAGTCTTGAGTGTGATTTTATCCTGCAAATTATGTATCTTGCTCTGCTCCTTCCAGCAGGATGGTTAGAGAGTGTGTGTGTGTGTGTGTGTGTGTGTGTGTGTGTGTGTGTGTGTGTGTGTGTGTGTGTGTGTGTGTGTGTGTGTGTGTGTGTGTGTGTGTGTGTGTGTGTGTGTGTGTGTGTGTGTGTGTGTGTGTGTGTGTGTGTGTGTGTGTGTGTACGCGTGGCAGGGTTTAAAGGTTGTTGGAAACTATTACCCTGGTGCAGAGAGGGGCTGTGCGGAGACTGAGTGATGAATTATTGAAGTGCCTCTTTGGTGTGATTGAATGAAGTGTTGAAAATGTCCGCTGCCATGGAGAGTTCTGTCTGTCCTCACCACACCTTCCTTTCAGCAATACGGGCCAGGCGATACATCCATAGGTTGATACAGCCTAGATGAGTTTATACTTTTTTAAGTGCAGAAATGTGGATACTAACCCTCTCTTTCTGCTCGTCTCATCTCTTAGCTTCTCTTCTCAAATGTGTCTCTATGCTTTTTCTTTTCTTTTCCTCCCTCTTTACCTATATCTCTCCCCTCCCCTCCCTCTCATTGGGTCTCCCAGAACTTCCTCTTGTTATAGCAGAGTCAGAGAGCAGTCACTGTGATCATGCTCTTTTAAGTCTTCCCTATTTCAAAGAACCATTGCCGTTGGGGAGATAGAACAGGAATCAGAACCAATGCTTTCCGACAGCAGGGCCACTCCACTCCGCCACACCCCGATAGCTCCGGGGGCGGGGAGGAGGAGGAAGGAGGGGGGAGGAAGGGATCTCTCAGACGCATATCACACATGAAAGTCGCCTCACTCCAAACAGGAAAAATCACAGGCCCAGGAAAGGTAACAGCAGGCCACAGACACTTGTTCTGTTGCTAAGAGACGGGAAACACTGTGCAGTCAATGGGAAAAGTAGTTGGCTGGACTGACTGCTTGTTCCACTGAAGCTCACTGACTCATACAACACACATACACACAACAACATAAACCTGTTTCATAAGATACGAAAAGCTTATAGAAGAAAAAGCTTATATGAAAAGCTTATAGAAGAGAATCAGATTAACAATATTGTACCTTTTGTGAACAGAACTGATATTTCTAGTCTATTAACCATCGCAGTACTGATATGCTCATGATACTATATTGTCATATACTGTAACCCAAACAAGCTAAATTCTAGTTTTTTCCTGCATTAACCTCAGAGACATACAGGGCCGATGGGACAGGGGCCAGAGTCTGCCAGTACTGCTGCATGGTTAATGTGATGTGATGTAATGCAGAAATATTAGAGGTGCATCGTGATGTGTTGATCAAAACACTGTCCCCAGAGCTAGGATGGATGTTTAATGTGCTCTCCCAACAAACCCATTTTGTATTGCTGTAGGTAGTAATAAGATGGCTGCTCTGCTCTCGGTTCTCCTTGACCTGGCTGTGAACCTGCCAGGCTTGACATGAGCACGCCAGAGGAATGGGAGATGGAGATGGTAAGATCCATGCAACTAACATTACAGTGTTCAGTCAACAAGAAAGGTAGCTGGCTGGCTATAGATCTTAAGCCAGAGCCGCTCAACCTCTTCATTTCAATCTCCTTTTTCTGACCCAGAATTCTTCCCCTCAATCTGACCTGTTAGTTCCCGAGACCTTCCTGGGGATTAGCCATGATGTGATGCGTTCCTGATGATTTAGCTGCTGAGACATACTGCCCACTGATAGTGGATTGTATGGACCAGGGGGAGTGGAACTAGGCACTATCTAAAGTATTTGAGAGGGAGGACATAGGAGCTATCTCCTCCATTATGTCATTATGTAAACACCAAGCTATAGCACCACAGGTTGACACACAGACCACTCTACATAATAAAATGGGAGAGAACAAGGCTGTCTCACGAAATTCCTATACTCACTGAAAGATCAGTCTCAACTTTTGCACCCTCTTGAAAATAGGTCATATGAATTAGGAGAGGCTTTTAGAGCCAGGTAGAATACGATGACTACCTACCTGTGCTTCAGCTTCAATCACCCTGTGACACAAGACACCTCTCGTCACAGGAAGCATGGTGGCATATGAGTGTACTGCGTGACCACTACTAACTGGCTAATACAGAAACAGGGACGGTAGCCCTGATCTTCCAGAGGATCATCCCATCCAGAGGAAGGAGCCACACATCCACACAGGAAGCGGTTGTCAAAAGAAGCAAGAATAGGAAGTGTACTCTTTTTATTTTTATTTATTTTATTTCACCTTTATTTAACCAGGTAGGCCAGTTGAGAACAAGTTCTCATTTACAGCTGCGATCTGGCCAGGATAAAGCAAAGCAGTGCAACAAAAACAACAACACAGAGTTACACATTGAATAAACAAACGTACAGTCAATAACACAATAGAAAATCTGTATACAGTGTGTGCAAATGAAGTAAGGAGGTAAGGCAATAAATAGGCCATAGTGGCAAAATAATTACAATTTAGCAATTAACACTGGAGTGATAGATGTGTAGATGAGGATGTGAAAGTATAAAAACTGGTATGCAAAAGAGCAGAAAAAATATATATAATTTAAAATATGGGGATGAGGTAGGTAGTTGGTTGGATAGGCTAATTACAG
This sequence comes from Salmo salar, assembly GCF_965601325.2. Taxonomy (NCBI): domain Eukaryota; kingdom Metazoa; phylum Chordata; class Actinopteri; order Salmoniformes; family Salmonidae; genus Salmo; species Salmo salar. Next base: position 20,491,359 of record NC_138314.1, on the reverse strand, counting down.
ATGGGCTGTGTACAGCTGCAGCGATCGGTAAGCTGCTCTGACAGCCAATGCTTGAAGTTAGTGAGGGAGATATAGGTCACCAACTTCAGTGATTTTTGCAATTCGTTCCAGTCATTGGCAGCAGAGAACTGGAAGGAAAGGTGGCCAAATAAGCTGTTGGCTTTGGGGATGACCAGTGAAATATACCTGTTGGAGCGCGTTCTACGGGTGGGTGTTGTTATCGTGACCAGTGAGCTGAGATAAGGCGGAGCTTTACCTAGCAAAAACTTATAGATGACCTGGAGCCAGTGGGTTTGGCGACGAATATGTAGCGAGGACCAGCCAACGAGAGCATACAGGTCACAATGGTGGGTAGTATATGGGGCTTTGGTGACAAAACGGATGGCACTGTGATAGACTGCATCCAATTTGCTGAGTTGAGTGTTGGAGGCTAATTTGTAAATTACATCGCCGAAGTCAAGGATCGGCAGGATAGTCAGTTTTACAAGGGTATGGTTGGCAGCATGAGTGAAGGAGGCTTTGTTGTGAAATAGGAAGCCAATTCTAGATTTAATTTTGGATTGGAGATGCTTAATGTGAGTCTGAAAGGAGAGTTTACAGTCTAGCCAGACACCTAGGTATTTATAGTTGTCCACATATTCTAAGTCAGAACCGTCCAGAGAGGGATGCTAGGCGGGCGGGTGGGTGCGGGCAGCGATCGGTTGAAGAGCATGCATTTAGTTTTACTAGCGTTTAAGAGCAGTTGAAGGCCACGGAAGGAGCGTTATATGGCATTGAAGCTTGTTTGGAGGTTTGTTAACACAGTGTCCAAAGAAGGGCCAGATGTATACAGAATGGTGTCGTCTGTGTAGAGGTGGATCAGAGAATCACCCGCAGCAAGAGCGACATCATTGATATATACAGAGAAAAGAGTCGGCCCGAGAATTGAACCCTGTGGCACCCCCATAGAGACTGCCAGAGGTCCGGACAACAGGCCCTCTGATTTGACACATTTGCTGCGGGGGGTGCAGAGCTGTTGGCCGGGGTTGGGGTAGCCAGGTGGAAAGCGTGGCCAGCCGTAGAGAAATGCTTATTGAAATTCTTGATTACCGTGGATTTATCAGTAGTGACAGTGTTTCCTAGCCTCAGTGCAGTGGGTAGCTGAGAGGAGGTGCTCTTATTCTCCATGGACTTTACAGTGTCCCAAAACCTTTTGGAATCAGTGCTGCAGGATGCAAATTTCTGTTTGAAAGCTTGCCTTTGCTTTCCTGACTGTGTATATTCGTTCCTGACTTCCCTGAAAAGTTGCATATCGTGGAGACTATTCGAAGCTAGTGCAGTGCGCCACAGTGTCACAGGCGTCGTATTGAATAGCCGGCGCAGCGTGTATAGTGCTCATCTTAGATTTTAATAAATGCACTTCAAACAACAAAATAACAAACGCTCAACAGTTCCGTCAGGAATAACAACTAAACGGAAAATAACCACCCACAAAACCCAAAGGAAAACAGGCTGCCTAAGTATGGCTTCCAATCAGAGACAACGAAAGACACCTGCCTCTGATTGGAAACCATACCCGGCGAAACGTGAAAAACAACACATAGAAATGCAAAACTAGAGCACCCCCACATAGAAACTGAAAAACCCAAACTACATACAAAAACAAACATCCCTGCCATGCCCTGACCATTCTACTATGGCAAATGACCTCTTTCACTGGTCAGGACGTGACACACAGGATGTTTTTGTACTGGTCAAGGGCAGTCAAGTCTGGAGTGAACCAAGGGCTATATCTGTTCTTAGTTCTACATTTTTTTAAAAGGGCATGCTTATTTAAGATGGTGAGGAAGGCACTTTTGAAGAAAAACCAGGCATCCTCGACTGACGGGATGAGGTCAATGTCCTTCCAGGATACCCGGGCCAGGTCGATTAGAAAGGCTTGCTCACAGAAGTGTTTTAGGAAGCGTTTGACAGTGATGAGGGGTGGTCGTTTGACCACGGACCCATAACGGACGCAGGCAATGAGGCAGTGATCGCTGAGATCCTGGTTGAAAACAGCAGAGGTGTATTTAGAGGGCAAGTTGGTCAGGATGATATCTATGAGGGTGCCCATGTTTACGGATTTGGGGTTGTACCTGGTAGGTTCCTTGATAATTTGTGTGAGATTGAGGGCATCTAGCTTAGATTGTAGGATGGCCGGGGTGTTAAGCATATCCGAGTTTAGGTCACCTAACAGTACAAACTCTGGCGATAGATGAGGGCAATTAATGGAGAGATGGATTTTTAAAAGTAGTAGGTCGAACTGTTTGGTAGTAGCTCGAACTGATCTCTACTCTGTATAGAGTAGAGATCATTATGAACCTGCCCAAATACTTGAAAAGGAAAAATCTATGTACTATATGTGGCACAATCATATCTAACATCCCTTACCTTTTAGCCACATGCCCTGTGTGTCCTAAAGACATTGTTTGCTTATGTGACAATGTGAGATCAATAATTTCAATATGAAACACAGATTATTGTGTTATTCATTGTGATAAACCTGAGATTTGACAGGGTTTCTGATTTGTACAGCATTGTGCCATGTACAGTATGTGGAATAGGAGTACTGTGTCAAGTCAGGTTTCATTACATGGACTATTTTGCATGTGTTTCTTTTTTTCTACCAAAACAGGTTGGGTCTATCTCTCCCCCTCCCCATGCTTTAACTCACGTCAGCCATTTTAGCATTCACAGCAAGCCACCACAGGGCACAATAACAAGTCGTCTATTTAAATTAAATCAGTAATGGCATTGTCCATATTTCAGGCAGGGCATACTTTTTTATTTATTCTAAGAATGAAGACAGGTCGGTTCCTCTCACAATTATCTCTTTTCATTTAAAGAATGAATGTGCATGTCAGGGTCTCTTTTTCTCTCTTTCTTTCTATTCCACGTTCCTCCCGTCATCCGCACTGCCCCCACCATCACCAGGCGACAGTAGAGGTCGTTAGTGAAAGAGGGATGATGCCAAACTTGACTGGAGTCTAGCCTTATCTCTATTCTTTACACTCTGGCTTTTGTTTCAAGGGCTTTGTTTACACACGCCCCATTAATCACCCAGTGCCTTCCCACAATCCTCCAGCATTTAAAGTGGGTGCTCGTAGCAGGGACAATGAGCTGCTCGGGTGCCAGTGTAAATCTCTCTTTCTTCTAAAAGGAGGAAATGGATATGCCCAGACCTTTGGCCACTCTCTTCCTTTTTCATTCTACTTGTATCTCCTCCTCTCAACATTGTCCTTGGCTTTGATAAGTATCTCTGCATAGCGCTATAAGTGGGTTGCCTAATTAGTAGTAATAATACTGTTAATACTACTAATAATACTGTTAAGACCTAGTCTGATCTAGTACAGTACACCTGGTTACAGGTCCAACCTTCAAAGAGAACCAACCGAACCCAGACCATTTAATCTGTCCTGACCACTGGCTGACTGACTGACTGCAGTATGTCAGGTGTGCAACCAGGAACCAGGATCGAAATAGTGCATTATAGTAGCATGGTTATAGAATACATATTAGTACTCTATATTCTCTTTACCTGTTCACTGAACGCTGAAAGAGCTGTAAGCAAGGCAAAGCCCGTAATGTAGGCTATTACAATATTCAGAAGGTTTGTTTGATGAATTGAATGTGGTTCAGGCGAGGTATATTGATGTTCCATCGTCATATTTGTCAATGACATTCCTGTGTGCCTTCATTTATGGTTGTATATGTCAATTGCAAACAAGGTCCGACCAAAATTTTACTTTCACACCCAACCCCTCCGAAAAACACCTACATTTAAATACACAGATTTTGGAAGGGCTGCCACACTGGGCACCTGTTGTTGTGGGGGGGTTAAGTGCCTTGCGCAAGGGCACAATAGCAGCCAATGGCATCTAGGATTTGATACCAACAAACCCTTCGGTTGCCAGCTCACTTCCCGCCAGATTTTTGCTGTTGGACCCAGGATTCGAACTGGCAACACTCCGGTTGCTGGCTTGCGTCTCTAACGGCTAGGCTACCTGCCGCCATGTGTGCAAGAGTGCAGTAGGAGCGCTTTAATGCATAGGCCTGTTTAATTGCATAGTCGATGCATTCATCATTGGGAATGCAGAGACTGGCTAAAATGAATTGAATTATCTGGCGGGGAGAACAAAGAGATGTACATTGAGTTAGTGTATAATTTATTGCTGCAGAGTGAAGCAAGCGAGAAGGAAGAAGGGCTGGGAGAATTAGTGGGGGAGAGCGGGGAAGATAGAGAGGCCTGGAGCTGCAGAGACGGAGAGAGAGACTCATCTCCAAGGGAGCTTGTGCAAAGATAGAGTACAGAGACAGACCTGACACCTTCCTCCAGATTCCTGAGGGGATAAAACATACTAGAATTGGTACAGTATGTGTGATACAGCAGGTCCTCTGTGTGTGTTTGCAATGTTAAAGAAAAAGGTTCTGAACGTGTTCATTTGTGTAATGCATGCAGATGTTGAGTGAGCAATCAAAATCAAAATTACAAAGTAACTGGTCCTACTCATTTCAAAAGCTGAGACATCCCCATTTGAACAACCTGACACTGAAGTGAAAAGGCATACAGATGTAGGATCTTAATTTGAGACAGTTTGCTACAGCATGAAAGTAATCCTGCTATAAGGGCACAAGGCGAGACCCAAATGCAGACACAGGAAGCAGATGGTTGAGCTCCGATATTTATTATAACAAAAGGGGTAGGCAAAAGGCAGGTTGGGGACAGGCGAGAGTTCATAAACCAGGTCAGATTCCAAACAGTACCAGGCGATAGGCAGGTTCAATGTCAGGACAGGCAGGGGTTCAGTAATCAGGTCAGAGTCCAAACAGTACAAGGGGATAGGCAGGCTCGAGGTCAGAACAGGCAGAGTGGTCAGGCAGGCGAGTTTGGCGTCAGGACAGGGAAGGGTCAAAACCAGGAGGGCTAGGGAAAAACAGAGACTGGGAAAAAGGAGCTAGGAAAAAACGCTGGTTGACTTGGAAAAACAAGATGAACTGGCACAGAGAGACTGGAAACACAGGGATAAATACACCGGGGATAAGCGACACCTGGATGGGGGTGGAGACCAGCACAAGGACAGGTGAAACTGATCAGGGCGTGACACCTGCAGCAACAGGAAATGTGAATTATTATGTGGATTATAATAAATGTTAAAAAAAAATTACAGGTTGATATATTTTTTGTTAGGGCAAATCAAGTCTGACGTTAAAGTGGAAATTACTAACTTTAGAAGCCTTTTAAACCTTGGATACACTAGAAGTTTGCATTTCCTGCTGTGCAGGAAAATTCATAGCAACAAAAGAGTGATCTAATTAAGACCCTACATCTGTGTGCCTACACAAACACACCACGACGGAGCACAAACTCATGCACACACACACACTCACACAAGCACTCATTGCTAATCTCACATTTTCTTCTCTGCCAAGTGTTCCTCCATCTTTCTCCTTGGCTTGTGAAGTAATTGCGAAGTGTATTGAAAGGGAGGGCTGGGAGGGGGATGGAGAAAATCTATTTCCCAATACTATCTAACTGCAGCTTTCCACCAATGGACTGGCATTCCTGGTACTGACTGTGTCCCATTGATTCCTTCCCTAACATCATCTGGAAAATCTATGAGCATAAAGGACAGCTGGAAGAAGTACAAACCACATAAGTGCAAATCAGGTTCTTATACCTTTACTCTGGAGGAGGACTCTCTCTCACCCACTCTTTCCTCCCTGGTTTATTCCTCTTCCTTCCTATGCTCTCCACCCCTACCCCCCTCTCAGGTATACTACAGGAGGGATGGGTGGATGGATGGATGAGAGCAGTGGACTTTGAATGGGGTTGGAGAGAAGGAGAGGGTTATTGGGGAGAGGCTGCACGGATTATTCTGTGCAGGTTGTGACATATTACACTTACATATTATGCAGTATAGAGCTTAACCCTCTCCATGTCCACATCTTGTCAGAGAGGAATGGAAACCTAGCTTTTAATAAATGGGCCACACTTTCATAGTCTGTTCACCATCAGAGCATTTTTATAACTGCAACACTAAACATCTGCTCTTTATCCTGAAATGCTTAGCCTACGAAACATTTGCAAGACAGCATTTGCTGGACTGATCTTTCTTTACTTGTCTGCACTCACCTGAACTGATTAGTTCTGTGCCAGACAGACAGATCACTGCATAAACTTGTTTGTGGGAGTGGGGGAAGTTATTTGGTTCTGCCTCCCCCATCAGGCCTATAGCAAGGCTAGTCTCTGAAAAACATTGACTTTGTTCTGAGCAACGCCAGAACAACTTCGATCACAGTCTAGAAGCAAATAATCAATGGCGAAAAATAACAATCAACATTCGTGAAAATTGTCACTGCTGAGGAAGTGTTCAAAGGGGCTTTTTAAATATTGGCGTGTCAATCAGACCCCATGCTGTTGATCGTCTTCACCACTCGTGGCACCATTATTTCCTGACTGTAGGCTGCCTCTGAGGCATTAAAGGAAAAAAATAAAGAACACTCAAATATTTATGACTTGGGCAGGTGGTGGTGGAATACCCCTGGTTCTAGACGGTCAGCACACATGTAGTTCCTTGTATACTGTACCATTACAGCCTGTTGTCAAAGGGTATGGGTTTATCTTGATCCAAGTCAATGTTCAGTATGCTACTTTCACAGGTAGTGTATGAAAGAGAGGATCATTGGTACAGTTTAGAGACACAGGCAGACAAATGGACAGACAGACAGACAGACAGACAGACAGACAGACAGACATTCAGTCCTCTTGAGCCTCCTCTCCAGCCTCCAGATCAGCCACATATTAGGAGGAGGATCGTCTGCCTCTCCTCCCTGCCGCCACCACTAATTAGTCACAGTTGAGTCCATATGGCAGCGGCGGCAACGGAGACCATGGGCAGATGCAAATATTACTAGCTCGTTCACACACACTCACATTCCTGTGGTGTTGCTTTTGACTGCATGTTTTGTTCATATAAGGCAATGTGATACAAAGCAACAAAATAGTATATTAAAAACATACAAGAACATGTTTAAAACTTTACAGGCTATCTTAAAGAATAACATTAACATACATGAGCCAGTAGTAAATCCTGATTTGCTGACATGGGTGCGGTACCATAGCAGGTGTCCATTAGTCAACTCCACTCTGAGCTCCACTGTTACCAGCCCTATCAGGATGTGAAAAACCAACTACGGTGTCTCTGTGTGTGTGTATGTGTGTCACGGGTTGCTGGATGGGTTTGTGTCAAAACCTGTGTCAAGGTGTGGCACAACACTATGAGCACATGCAACTCCAAAGTCACCTCTCCCAATGAAATGGTTCTATACAAACAACCCACCAAGTCACAATCCCACCCAGCTAAGTTCCATATGTCACATAAGTGGCGGTTGCCAACGGCAGCCACATGGTGAACTTGTTGAGTTTCCTGGGTCAAAATTAGAGGAGATCCCTGTTTCTATCCCCTGCCTGCCTGCCCTGCACACCCGGTCCTGTGACGAGATGTGTTCTGACATACTCAACATGCCCACAACATGAGGTGACTTCCTCCATAAAACAGTTATTGAGAAGTGGGCTCCTTGCCACACACATAAACCCAAGTAAACAATCTGAGACATCGCTGAAGTGCCCTGTGGTCAACAAACATGTCAGAGATGCTTCACAACACAGTGCCACAGCTGTGACCAAACAACCAGCCATGTCCTCTGGCTCCTCAACGACAACACGTTTGTGTCAAGAACACACTTGTCATTTATCGCTACAAGCATGGAGTGTAGAGTCTGGACAGTCTTGGGTCATGTTGAGCTGACTAAAAGAGGAAAGGACCAGCTTCAGGGTGCTGTTGGTTAGTTGGGGGAAGGAACAGGGTGTACAAACAGTTCTGTAGGAGTGAGGGGAGAGGGAGAGGGTCTCAGCAACAGACACCACAGGGGACACCACCACCATCACTAGCCCTGTCCATCCTGCTAAAGGGAGTCTTAGGCCTTCAGAGAGATGAAAGGTAGAATGGAGAGCGCACCAGGGAGAAAGCGAGAAGGGGCAGAAAGAGTTAGAAACTTGGGCCAGAGTCAGGACAGAGAAAAGAAAAGACACTTGTGAACACAGAGGAGAGGTGAGTGGGTACAGCCAGACACTGGTACAAAGAGAAGATCCTGTTTGTTCCTTTGATACAGTATACACACTAAATAGTCTTCGCGAGGGATTTCTGAGACAGATCCTTTCCTTTGTTCAGTTAGTAGGCAGGCCACTCTAAATGGGCGGTTTTTCAACGCTCTGACACAAATACACTTTTTCATGACTCCTCAGCGCCATGGTTTTGCTGCTCTTCTTCCTCAGACAGATCTCTCTGTGTGCTTCTCTCCCACAGAACATACAAACTCTCTCACTCAGTTCATCACGACCAGCCCACTACCCCTGTCCCTGAACAGCCTAATACACCACTAGGAAACACACAGATACCCACAGCGAATAGTAATGAACGACACAAAAGCCTCCTTTCCTGGGTCTTTCCTGGGTCTTTCCTGGGAGTACGCAAGGCATTAAATGGTGAAATAACGGTCAGTCGTAATGATCAATGGCTGAAGTCAACACTTAACTTCTCCTCATAAAAGTTTGGTTGTAAAGAAACAAAATCAATAACACAAAACGATATTCCGAACCATAAAGAGTTTTAACCGTTTAGAAAAGAGTGTTGACTAAAGCGTTCTTCTTTAGAGCTATCGTATACTGTACATTGTAACGAGGTGAACTGGGCCCTATTTCGTGACAGTTTCCATTACTCATCAACAGTATTCCTATGCGAGTAATTGTTGCCACTTAAATGTGGTATAGACATTGCCAAGTTGAGAAGATCCTCAGGCCTTTTGGCTCACATTGGAGGTGAGTTCAGGTCACTATCTAATAGTAATTTCCGCAGGTGGTTTTGTGCTTCACTGTTTTTTCACTCAAAACAGTCCTGCATGCCAACAGTATATTGGTTATCTCAATATAATGTCTTATGGTCAAGCTGTTTATGATGATTACTTGAATCTGGTAGCATATAAACATGTGACCAATCAGCATACCAATAATGAGTATGTGAACAGAAGGTATCTGATACACTAACATATTAAATCAGATGCTTCATACACAACTGTACACAGTAATGCATCCATGTGGACCTATGCAGAGTTTTAGGTACAGCCAGTCAATGATGATGTTTTCTGTGTGTAGGTTAGGCACCATATAGCTCCTTCACAGACCTGTCTGCCAGGTTTTGACAGATCAATCTTCCTCCCAGCAGCCAGATGTCCCCTGGGCCTCCCTCTCCTTCAAACTGGTCTCAGAGCCTTTAATATTTCATATGATATGTTACGTTTCATATGGTATGCATTCATTTGTGGATGTCCATCACCCATTTCATATGATATGTTACGAATTACAATTCGGATTTTATGTTACTAATTGTCAAAATGTACAATATGTTACGAATTTGTAAAACGTATGATTATTACGAATTCTAGCTCGGTGGCTAACGTCAGCTAGCTTGCTAATGTTAGCTAGGGCTAGGGGTTAAGGTTAGGGTTAAGTTCAGGAGTTAGGTTAAAGGGTTAAGGTTAGGGTTAAGGTTAGGGTTAGCTAACATGCTAAGTAATTGCAAAGCAGCTAAAAAGTAGTAAGTAGTTGAAAAGTTGCTAATTAGCTAAAATGCTAAAGTTGTCCGTGATGAGGTTCAAACTCAAAACCTTTGGGTTGCTAGACGTTCGCGTTATACACCCAACCATCCTAGTTTTGTTTTTGACTTAAGTAACCATCCGTCTTATGTAACCATAACAAACGTAGCATATCATACTAAATGGAGTGTCTCAGATTTACATTTGGAATAATATGAAATGCTCTGAGACCAGGTTGTCTCCTTATATCTTGCCACCACCTGCCTCACTGCTCACTCACACTCTGACTCTTACTCACCACACCACACCGGCCGCTCAATCGCACAGCTCCCCTGGGGCCTCATTTAGAAACATTGCGTATGCACAAAATATGCCCCAAAACATGCCTGCGCCAGTTTTCACTCAAAAGTTGGAATTGATCAAAACTGAACTTGAAGTGAGAATGTGCTTATCCTCTTGCAAAGTTTAGACCAGGGCTCTCCAACCCTGTTCCCAGAGAGCTACCCTCCTGTAGGTTTTCACTCCATCCACAGTTGTAACTTACTGATTCAGTTTATCAACCAGCTGATTATTAGAATCAGGTGTGCTGGATTACAGTTGGAGTGAACAGGGTTGGAGAGCCCTGTTTTAGACCATGCATATGCACAGTTTCATTGCAAGAAGGCAAAAGTAGCCTTGTGCAGGAATATATGGTGACACTCGTATTCATAACAAAAAAAACAGGTAGCTAAATATAATAACAAGATGCAATAATTTGTTGTTATCTTCGCATTCTAAAATAATTTGAAATAGGCATCTATTTCCTATTATTTATTTTGTTTCCATGATAATTGCAGAATAAATTCTATCAGTTATAATGGCTGTTCAGGTGCACACAGTTTCACAACATGTCTGATTTGGAATGGGAAACGTGTGCATGTCGTGCGCCAAGTTAATAAATCCTAATATTTTTGTGCATGCCAAGTCTTTTCAGAAATGGTGCACGCAGATATTTATTATTACATTGGCAACGGTTATAAGTGGACTCATAGAGACCCTCCTTACACACACACACACACACACACACTTGGATGCACTGACACACACACACACTTCCCTGTAGCTCAGTTGGTAGAGCATGGTGTGTGCAACGCCAGGGTTGTGGGTTCGATTCCCACGGGGGGCCAGCACAAAAAAAAAGAAAAAAAAAAAGAAATGTATGCATTCACTACTGTAAGTCGCTCTGGATAAGAGCGTCTGCTAAATGACTAAAATGTAAATGTAAAAATAGCTGACCATGCCCCATAGGCAAAGACATCATCACATTTCTTAATTCTCACAGTTAAGGATGTGGAGATAGACAGACAGATACTATGTATGACTCTACAACCGACCTTCGTCAACACTGTGGATTGTACCGTTCCTGGGCCTCCCTCAAGCCCATTCATGCCCTCAACCAGCAGAGTCATACATGTACAAGCAATTCGTCATCCCCCCTCGGAAGTTGGGTGGAATTCCATCCTCCCCATCCCCAGTGTGAGAGCTGCACAACCATTAGTTGTGGCATATTTATGGCTACAGATTATCTCTGTGGATCAACTAGAGCACGTGTTTGTTCCGTCTCTAATGTGTTACACCGTGTCTTCATTGGATTCTCACTGTTTTAGCTCTACAGCTCTGACTGCAGCCATCACAATCTGCGAAACTCAACATTCCTCAGCCACAATGTCAACACTACTATGTCTATCAGATGTAGTCTGTAATCTACTTGCCATTTCCATGTCCTAAACTGGGGCATGCTAAATTCCTCTGCTGCTGGACGCTTTCCCGCCTTGCTTCTCCACAGTGTCCTTTCAACCCCTGGGATGCCTGGCGGTAACGTAGCGATGGGATTAGGAGAGGCCCAGAGCGTGTCTCTGTCTGCAGCCAAGGAGGACCATGCTCCAATGACCTATCAACCCCTCAGCCATTGTCCTTCTTCCCAGAGACCCACTCCAGGTGCCAGGCAATAGAGAAGATGCTACAAACTTTCCCAAGAATGAGACAGACTAACTGAATTAGTTCCTTTTTACACCACCACCATCACCCCTTACACCACCACCACCAGCACCTCCACCAGCACCTCCAGCACCTCCACCACCACCCCCACCACCACTACCTCTACCACCACCACCTCCACCAGCACCTCCACCACCACCCCCACCACCACTACACAAAAAAAACTAAACTCTGAAAGGGACACCATCTCCCCTTATTTCACACTTTGTTTTTATAAAAGAGGCAAGAGGAGTGTTCTGCTCACTCTCATTCAAAACTAAATCCTCTTCTTTTTTGAGGAGTTCGGGGGGCGGTGGGAGGACAGTTGTTTTGTCTCCCTCCATTTGCTGATTTACATCTCCACAGCTTCTCTATCAAAGTGCCCATTGTCACAACTGACCTATGAACATTTCAGAAGACACTGGGGGCCGCACTCATTTGACAGGCCAACTCACACACACATACACACATATGCACGCACACACAAACTCACACACTCACTCACACAAACACTTACACAAATATAAACTTTCCTCAGCCCTGTTTTAACACAAAGAAACCCACAGACTAGCTCTGTCTCTCCTCTTCTCCCTTCACATCCAGAGACTCCAGAAGGGTGGGAGGGGGTAGGATCCTCCTGGAATTAAGGAGAGAGAGCCATTTGCACACCAATTGTTTTTCCTTCTCTCTGGGCAAGGGAGGAGAGAAAGACCACCTCTTTCTCTCCCTGGGGCCACCGTCCCCTCCTCCTCTTCCATCCTTCCCTCCCTCCTCCTTTCTCTGTGAAATCAGTGTGAATGGAGAGCCACATTCAGAGGGTATGAATGGGATGGGGTAGGAATGGGTGGGAGGTCATTTTGACCCCCACAGGCCTCCAATGCCAGCGCCACATGTGCAGCATATTACCATATGAAGCCCTGTCACTAGTCTGTCCACCCTCCCAACTGACCCCATTCACACACAAACACACACACTGTGAGTTTTTGGGTCACGCACTTTACGGTTATATCACCATAAAGCTCAAAGCTCCAGTAGCAAACCCTTTTGAGTGTTGCTGCCCCAACTGAGGAGTGGACGTGTGAGCAGGGAGGACACAGAAGCTTCAGAGGGTGATTGGGGCCAGGGGCAAGCAACAGGGACCTGTGCCAAAAACCAGCAGAAAACAGAGTAAGTCCCACAATGGTAATAAAAGAGGAGGTTTTCACCACCAGAATAAAAATAGGAACCCTTCTGCAATCTCCAAATCCAAAAACCATTGAACTGTAGTTAAGCAAATTGGAAAAACAAGTGCAAAAATGTGAGGAGAGGGCCAAAGAAAATGTACCTTGGGCCTGGGCTGCACAGGGACCTTTTTTAGACTGCTTTTCCTGTTAGACTTTCCCTCATCGAGACAGTGCGTCACGCACAGGGAGTCTGGGAGACCTACAGACATTAACCCTTCACTGGCTACACACCACACTTCCCTGAGGAGAAACCTATAGGCCCCGTTTCAGAGTGGATGTGTCTTCACAGGATCTTCTGGGTCCAATATGTTTGGACAGAACCTGTACACCACAGAACACTCATCAGGCTGTTATGCATTTCATATTACAGCTTGTACCTCTCTGTGGTTAGTGTCAGGTTGTGGTGTGATAATCGATAATTATGTTTTTCACTCCATTCATTTTTGGATTGAAGACGTATTTTCAGGCAGATACAGTCAACAGACAGCTCATCCTCAGTTGTGGAAGACCAAGGCAATGTATCCATGCCATAATGTATGACGAGGGTAGTATCATTACACAACCAGTACTACATCCTCTATAATGGGGGGTGAGGGGGGGGGGGGGCTCAGTGGCCCCTACTAGGCATTATTCATCTCTGCCAGAGAGCTCTCTGACATCAGGCAGCCAGTATAAACTTAATTAAGTTCACTCAATGGCCGGCCCAGTGTCATTAGCAAATTGAGTTTGTTTATGTGTTTGTGTTTGATATGGAGTGAGGGAACAAGAGCGATAGAGGGGGAGAGCAGGAGCAATAGAAGGAGGGAGGAAGAGAAAGAGGGCTTGTCTCATGATGGGCTTGTCTCATCCAGTGCCCTGTGTTGTGTTGACATGTCTTTCAGTCCAATCCATAGGAAGAGAGAAGAGAGAGAGAGAGAGAGAGATGAGAGCGCAAGGGAGAGAGAGAGGGCAAGGGAGAGTGAGAGAGCGCAAGGGAGAGTGAGAGAGCGCAAGGGAGAGAGAGCGCAAGGGAGAGTGAGAGAGCAAGGGAGAGTGAGAGAGCAGGGAGAGTGAGAGAGCAAGGGAGAGTGAGAGAGCAGGGAGAGTGAGAGAGCAAGGGAGAGTGAGAGAGCAGGGAGAGTGAGAGAGCAAGGGAGAGTGAGAGAGCAGGGAGAGTGAGAGAGCAGGGAGAGTGAGAGAGCAGGGAGAGTGAGAGAGCAGGGAGAGTGAGAGAGCAAGGGAGAGTGAGAGAGCAAGGGAGAGTGAGAGAGCAAGGGAGAGTGAGAGAGCAGGGAGAGTGAGAGAGCAGGGAGAGTGAGAGAGCAGGGAGAGTGAGAGAGCAGGGAGAGTGAGAGAGCAGGGAGAGTGAGAGAGCAGGGAGAGTGAGAGAGCAAGGGAGAGGAGAAAGAGCAAGAAGGAGAGCAAGAAAATTAGATGTTTGCTCTTTCTCTCCTCTCCTCACTTTCCCTCTCTCTCTCTTTCCCTCTCTCACTTGTTCTCTGTCGCTCTTTCTCTCTCTTTGACCCCCTTCCATCCCATCCCTCACTCCCAGTATGGAGGAACTGAGTCTGACGTGAACATAAACAAGGAACCTCAGGCCAGAGCCATGGCGAGAAACTTTCTCCACAGGCAAGGAAGTGAAAAAATGTAACGAAAAAGGAAGACAACAAGCTTTTTCCCCTCATTCACTTGGAATTCCTTCAGACATTTTGCTCTCCACAAACTGACATGCACATCCAAACAGGCAAGCATGCACCCTCCATTGCTTCCCTGGTGTGTTATGCTGTAGTGATGCAGTGTGTTGAGAAGGAGAGGCCAGCCCAGAAGGTTTGGTGTGGCCGACTGTGGTTACGCTTGTTGAGTCTCTCTGACCACCACATGATAAATCACATCCCTGCTCCGTCCAAATAGCAGAAAATAAGCCCAGACGGACCTGCTGACACTCTGCACAGCCCCACGCAAGAGAAACAACTGTCCTCTTCACTCTTTATACACAGAGATTAATTTTAACAACCCAAGCTTGTTAAAGAGGCAGTGGGGGAAGAAAGGGGGAACTATCCACAGAGGAGAGGAAAAGGCAGAAGTGAAAGTGTGTGATGTCAGTGCCTCTCTCGTACTCCCGCTCCGTTTCATGCCCTTGGCTAGGTCCGATTCGTGTCCCCCAGATATCCAAGCACATGCCCCAGTAGGCTTGTTAGATCAGCTCAGTGAACACCTACATACTACATTCTGGCGCCACATGCCAGGGCTAAAACAACAACAAACAAACCCCTGATGACACACGACAAAATCAGACATTCCCAAGTCTTTCAGGTTTTCTTACTATCCGTAGCTTTTTGATTGAGTGTTTTGTTTGCAATGAGACTTTCCTATTTTAATAAAAAGACCTCTCTCTCTCTCTCTCTCTCTGCCTGACTCATACACCCAGCACTGAGGAGCACAGAGAGGAGTGAATTACAGGGTTGAGTAAAGATGAGTAACGTCAGAATGGATAAAAAGATGCCCCCTGAAGAGTGTCCCAGCAGGCCTTTGGAAAGGGAAAGCTGCCCTGCTTTAAGTCACAGTGGCTTGCCACCTTTCTGTTTGCCAACGTGGGAAAACTGAAAGTAATATCAGTGAGTGTGAAATTAGCAGTAAATAGGGGGTTGTGTGTGTTCACTCACTGGGAGCAAGGCTGCATCATCTCAGTGACTTAAAGCACAATATTCTACACACTGAACTCCTGATCCACAACAATTGAAGCACTACCTCTAATTCCAGACCTTGGGACTGACTAGAAGGTTGTATCTGAGCAAACATAGTTCTGAGATAATATGTTTTCACATCCCAGAACTGTTTTGTAGTGAATTCTTCTTTCATAACCCATTATGGTCCCCACCTTAAAGAAACCTGAAGTGTGGTATCAAAAATACATTTGCAAATCAGTTTTTTTAGGGGGCGGCTGCAATCGCAGATAGAACCTTTTGGCTCTGAAATGTCGATGTGGGTTCAGCCAAAGTTCTATCTGGCACAGAATGCTACAATTATTTCCATTTCAGTAGTAAAGCACAGACGAGCTTCCTTCTTTCTAATCACATCAAATATATTCATTCATGTTCATCACTCATTTGTGCGAGAGCGATAGTTCCATAAAATGACAAATACACTATATTCTATGGAGAACTAGCAACATTGCTAAAGCTTAGCTCTGGATGATATATTTCTCTCTGACACCCAAAGTCAGAAAACTACTTGCTAGTTATGAATAAAATGTGGTAAGTTTGTAGTTTTTGTGAAATGCCCCTTCCATGGAGGTTTTCGTATTGATATAGAACAAGACAAAAACAGCAGTGCCTCTCCTAAGGGCCTTAAACATACTCTAAGACACCTGTATTTATTTGTTTTAATATAAAGAGCTGACGTTATTGTCATTCTTCTGAAAAAACGGTGAAAAAAAAAATATTTGAAAAGAGGACCAGAACCTATGATAAGAATAATCAAGGACTTGGGACTATAAGGTTCTATCTGCTAAATGTATAGTTTTGAGATAATAATTAGTCCCAGATCTCAGAACTGTTTTGTGATGTCTTTCTCTTTCATGACTCAATGAGTATATCACCTTATATTCAAATATTTTTGATTGACAACCCAGCATTGTGCGATTGGATTACAGATAGAACCTTACAGAACCAGGTTAAAAGGTTAAAAAAATGACTAAAATGTAAAAAAAATGTGTTCGGGCGCACATAGAACTTTCTGATTTTTCCATCTTAATTTGAATAACACATTGTTGACCAAAATGCCAGATAGAATCTTATAGTCCCAAGGTCAGGAATGGCTAATGGCATCAGGGACCCAGCGCAGCCAATCACATCACAGCTCACGCTGTTTAGTGGAGAGCAACACACATCTCAGTGAACAGAGATGGAGGGGGAATTAAAAGAAAGAAAGTAGAGAAACTAATTCACCAGCAGGGTAAACTCCTGTTTCCATGACACCTTGGTAGAGTTCAGGTGCATGGAAACCCCCCCCCCCCCCCCGTCTCAGCGCCCCTACACCCACAGTCACACGCCCCAAACAGCACTTGGCGGAGCAGATCCAGAGGAAAAGATGCTCCACAGGCAGAGTGGAGAGACAACTCCAGATGGATGATGAGATCCAGGGGAGAGGCACTAAAATTAGCCCCAGCGTGGGGTGCAGGAGCAGGGGGGGGGTGTAGGATGGAGTGGGGAGGCTGCGGGGGCTGTGAGAGATTGGGGGTGGAGGGGGTGGTGACAGCACACATCTACTGAGACGCCATTCTGCACACTCACCAGGCTGTGTCAAATTAAACTTCTCAGCTCACACTTCCTAAACACACGTCTCTTAACACACAAACATAGGCTACGCATGCACACATAACTTACACTGAGTGCATGAAACATCAAGAACACCTGCTCTTTCCACGACAGACTGACCAGGTGAATCCAGGTGAAAGCTATGATCCCTTATTGATGTCACTTGTTAAATCCATTTCAAACAGTTTAGATGAAGTGAAGGAGAGAGATTTTTAAGCCTTGAGACAATTGAGACATGGATTGTGTATGTGTGTCATTCAGAGGGTGAATGGGCAAGACAAAATATTTAAGTGCCTTTGAACGGGGTATGATAGTAGGTGCCAGGTGCACCGGTTTGTGTCAAGAACTGCAACACTGCTGGGTTTTTAACACTCAACAGTTTCCTGTGTGTATCAAGAATGGTCCACCACCCAAAGGACACCCAGCCAACTTGACACAACTGTGTGAAGCATTGGAGTCAACATGGGCCAGCATCCCTGTGGAACGCTTTCGACACCTTGTAGAGTCCATGGCCCAATGAATTGAGACTGTTCTGAGGGCAAAAGGTGGGGGTGCAACTTAATTTTTGGAAGGTGTTCTTAATGTTTTGTATACATTCACCAGCACACACAAAGACACATATAGACACACTCACGCAAGCACACATGTCTACACTTAAACATCCTTAAGTGATTTACACATTATGAGACCATTGGGAGCCTCGGCTCCTTTCATGAATGGCCCAGTGTCACCACGGCGCGTATGTGTCTCAGTGTCCCATTTAGACTCCTGCAGAGCAAGGATCCCAACCTGCCGTTGTGTGTGTTGAAGCAGAGGGCAGACGGGTAGAATCAGATTATAGAGTTGTCTGACCTCTCTCGCAGGCCGCTCACTTTGGCCTGTGCCCAGGGCCAGCACAGAATGAGTGTTTGTTGTCGGTATTAGGAGCTAAACGGCTTAACGGTTAGCAGACGTGCTTCTGGAGGGTCCAGCACAGTCTTGACTAGCTGCCAGAGTCTCTGAGCCAAGGCAATTCAGGGGACCTACACAGAGTGAAAGGGGAGGAGCGAGAGGGTGGGAGAAGAAAGGGATGGAAGAAGAATTTGATCATAAAAAGTAGATACAGGTGTGTTTGACTTGGCTGTGGGAATAAAAGCGTGTGGGTGCATAACCGTTAAATGCAATAAAATGTGAATGGATAAAAGCATTACGTTTGACTGCGTAATGCTTGAACTAAACAGTTGAGAAGAACTGGGCCCAATTCAATCAAAATCTGTAACAGATTTGTGGAATTAAATAAAATAAAATGTTGAAAATCAAAATCAATTAAGAACAACATTCTTCCTACAAAACAAGAACACACAGTAACTAACTATGTGTAAATACATTTTCATACATGCCTCCTTACATGTATGTTTGTTTCCCACAGAAAAAAAACGATTTTAGAGTGGATAGATCCAAACATTCCTTCTTGTGGTGTAAAAATAATTGTGTTTTTTTGCTTATCCCGGAAAACTGTTTTCTGAGTTTCATTGAATTGAGACCAATGTCTTTGTCTTCAACAGGGACCAGCCATCTTGTAGCCTCTTCAGTTCCAGCTCAATGTCTAGTAAAGCAGCTTTTTATTACCTGTGGGGCACCACAGCTAACATTTAACCTTCCATAAACATCACTGTGAAGTTGTGCACTCTGTGGCGTTGCGCTGTGACCGCTTCCTGCTGTGTCCTGGGACCAGACTGCCCTGTGTTTCACTCACTCCACTGACTTCCTGTGCCATTTCTCCTCTTCCTGTCTGGGTTTGATGTCTCTGTATGGAGAGAAGGAGAGAGAGAGCACACTGCTCACAGGGGATAGACCGCTGGGTTCAGTAGCAGCTCCTCTTCTGTGTAGATTATCCTATTTCTCAAATGAGGACATGAAAACTACAGGCTTGGAGTATACTTACTCTCATAGCATTACATCAGAGTCAATATTTTAGAAGTGTCTTTGTTACTATTGGCACTGACCTGGGTACACAAAACAAGGTTAACGTGTACACAAACTAAACCAAAAGCAAACTACAGAGACAGATTAAGTTGAACCACTACTAATACACTGTGCCAACTCTGCACACAAAGATGAAACAACCTTCAGTAATCCTCACATGGGCCCTAGATTTCCCTAATCACCAGCTTTTGTTGTTGCTGGAGCCCAAGGGAGGGTGTGACGAGTCAGGGTTGAAAACTAAGAGCCTGGATGGATAGAGGGAGGGAGCCGTGCATTTGGCCGAAATCCACGGCCCTCCTCTCCAGGCCAGTGATAAGAGAGGATAGAGGAGGGAGGAGACGAGGGCCCCTCTGGAAACATAAACAGGTCTCAGACACAGAGGTCAAGGGTCAATGCGGGAACTTCCAACAGTGTAACACCTATCCCTGTTCTAGAACTCCTCACACACACACTCACACACACACCATTGGACTCACACTAATGGAATTTTGTTGTTCATCGTACAATCTCAGGGAAGTGTACCCGATCCAGAAACCCTAATACATGTTAAACTGGGTGTTTTTGCAACATTCTTTTAGTTTCGTGCTGGTATAAACCTTGTTGACCTGAGTGGATGACTAAAGAGCATGCTTTATTGCACAGTACCTTCCTGGGTCTTGCAGTAACTTCTGTCCTGCTCCCCTCCCTGAGCAGCACTATGGTTGAAACATCCCCTGAATGCAGACAGACAGGAACCTGAGAGGTACAAAGAGCAGTGTGAGTAAGACGTACTTCTTCACCTAGCTACTGCCTCCCTCCCTCCACACCCACCCTCTCCATCTCCACCCACACACACACCACCTTCCACAGACTGAGGTGTGAAGATTTCCCCCCTCCAGACAAATACCTGTAGGATTATAAAGGCAGGGTCTGAAACAGGCCTGGCCAATTGAGCCGTGGCTGTGTGTAAAAACAACAGCCAAACCAGAGCAGAAATCCCCTTGCTTTATGTCAGAGGAGACTGTGGGAGATGAGGTTGCACTAGCATGTCTTCTCCTCTGTGACCCTGGGGGGTGATAGGTGGAGAACACTGGCATTCATTGTTTGCCCATCCCTCCCCCCTCCTGCCCCCTGCCTTCCCCCTCCAAGTACCCAACCCAGCTGAAAAGTAAGTTAACTCTTGCCTGCGGTCACTCCACCTTGCTGGAACCCGATCCTTCTCTCCTCTGTGTCTCCTGGGCCAGTCGGCAAGAGGTTAACGCTACAGTCTCTGCCTGTCTGTCTGCCTGCCTGCCTGCCTGTCTGTCTGTCTGTCTGTCTGTCTGCCTGTCTGGGTGAATCATTACCATAAGGCCCACAGTAAATAGGTCCAAAACATCATGGAATGCTATAGGTGTTAGCTGCAAAATATGTCTGCACGTACAGTAAATGTGTATTATTGTAAGCTATCTGTATGTCTTTGTGGTCTGTCTATGTCTTTATTTATGCATGTGTGTTTGTGTGTTTCCCTGCACACGTGTGACTGTTTGTGTTTGTGATATTTGTGTGTACAGAGAGAGCATGTCTCTTTGTCTTGTCCCCTGTGCTAAGGGGCAGAGCAGGGGAGCAGGGCCTGGCCATTGACTCATAAATCACAGGAGAGGATGGAGAGTAACAGCTCAAATTAAGATAAAACCTCCTTAATTATCACCTAAACAGCCTGGTGTCTCCTCTCTCCCCAGGCTATCTGTCACACACCCAGCAGGCCCAGGCACCATGGGACAGGCTGCTCTGACAGACAGACAGAGTGGAGGGAGCTGGCCCCACACACACACAGACTGGGAACACAAGACTGCACAATGTCAGTACACAATGACCCACAGCAGTAATACATGAACACACAAACTCATAAAAACGAACAAACATACACTGCAGTCAAAAACACAGTTGTAAAAAGACTCATATGAATAATGACAATTTAAAACAATCTTTCCAATCTAGATTCAGCTGTCAACAAAACAGGTCCCAAATCATCCCTCACTGTCTCTCCCCTCCCTACATCCCCGCCCCCTTTCTCTCTCTGCTTATTCACCGTGCCAATTATCATTAGCCTAATGACTTCTCAATGTTACTCACTCCTCTCCCTCTTCAAAGACTCTCTACCTTGCCCTCCTCCCTCTCCCTCAATTTGTTTCCCAATGAAAAGTCCTTAAATTCCAGGTGACTGCCCCCTGTCACAAACACACATACACCCTCCTCTCCCACTCCCTAAGGATGCCTAATGGAGTAGTAGGTTGAGAAGTTAGGTGGGCTGGGCCTCCTGCTCAGGGCTGGAGACCAGTGAAGTGTGTGTGTGTGCAAGCAAGAAAGAGAGAGACAGCACATCATTACAACACTGTATATAGCCATAAAATGATCTTTGAAATGGCTCCATTACTTTGGAACTTTTGTGTGTAATGTTATTGTTAATTTTGTATTGTTTATTTCACTTTTGTTTATCTATTGACTTGCTTTGGCAATGTAAATATATGTTTCCCATGCCAATAAAGCCCTTTTAATTGAGTTGAATTGAGAGAGAATTAGAGAAAAAGAGAGCGAGAGAGAGATGAGAGAGCGAGAGAGAGATGAGAGAGCGAGAGAGAGCGAGAGAGAGCGAGCGAGAGAGCGAGGGAGAGAGCGAGAGAGAGATGAGAGAGCGAGAGAGAGCGAGAGAGAGCGAGCGAGAGAGCGAGGGAGAGAGCGAGCGAGGGAGAGAGCGAGCGAGAGAGAGAGAGCGAGAGAGAGCGAGGGAGAGAGCGAGGGAGAAAGAGAGAGCGAGAGAGAGCGAGCGAGAGAGAGAGCGAGGGAGAGAGCGAGGGAGAGAGCGAGAGAGAGCGAGGGAGAGAGCGAGGGAGAGAGCGAGGGAGAAAGAGAGTTTGCAGTAGACCAAAGACCCCGTTTTGGCATTCAGTGTCTGAATGTTCTTTTTTCTACCTTATCTCCTTTTTTTACTCTTGAAGGAAGAGTATTGATTTTATATTAGGCCTGAGATGCTTTTTATTTCTCTGTTTTTACAAAGCAAGTGAGTAAGAGAGAGAGGAAGACAGAAGGAGAGAGAGAGCGCGAGAGGGACAGAGTTACATTTGTTATGCATTAAATAAAGTGTGGGTGAAACAGAGAAGAATACAGATGTGTGTGTGTGTGTGTGTGTGTGTGTATGCAAGAGAGCGAGAGAGAGAGGGACAGGAAGACAGAATCCCTCTCTAAACCTATAAAGAGTGGTGCTCTACAGTTGAGCCTTTGCTGTCCTCAGAATTTTCACAGGTGGGGCTCAGTACCCAGTCCCTCCCTGCTCTCTCTCCATCCCTCAATCCCTCCCCGCTCTCCCTCCATCGAAAGAGACCATTCCCTAGGGAACAACCTGAGTCATAGGGCTCTATTCAATCTGTAAAGCTGAAGCGTTACATATTGCGCACTATACATTTGAAGGTCATTTCTGATTGAGCCGACATATGCAGTGTTTGCCATGATGCAGTCTCCCCGCTAACGCAAGAACATTGCCTTTAAATTTAAATCACGCAGTAACGCTGAACTACCGCGATACGGATTGAATAAAGCCCCTAGTGAGCCAGGAATAGAGAATTTCTCTCCACCAAACAATTTCTCTCTCACTCGCTCTCTCCCTCTCCCCGAGGAGCAGGGTAAGCAAGCATGCAGCCTGGTCTCATTCCTTCTTATAATTTATTGATTGGTTCCATTGATGTGTGATCGTCTGATGACAAATATTTAACATCCGGCTCCATTATTGATTAGAATACTCAGAGTGAATGAGAAATTCACACTGAAGCTTGTTATTTGAGTTAGGATTCAGCTGCCCCTTAGTATTTCATCTTACCATCCACTGGCACGGTCCAGAAAACTGGAATTCTGGCCATTGGAATGTGGACAATCAAGATGAAAGTTAATCATAAATCAACATAATTATGGTAATTATGGCACGTTATGTATGTGTGTGTTTATGTTGGTGTTTCCTTTATTTTGGCAGCAGGCTACACAGAGAATGGAACAGCTGGATAGGGGAAACAGTTCAAGTCGCACAAAATGTTATAAGGTTACTGATATAGTTGGAATGACACAATTTCATGTACAACAACTAAGGACCTACATCACTAGACGGAGAGCGTTTCCGTTTTAAAAAATGTCAGTTTTTGGAGGATTTGTTCATGTTTTTTTCAGAGCCACCATACTGCGCAACGAGGATGAGGAAATAAATAGCGAGTTGCAGTATGATTCTCAAAAACAAGTGAAATCGCTAAAAAAGTGTCTGGACCGTTCTGTAACATAAACGTTTTTAGAGTGATTTGGTTGTAAGAAAGCAGACTTCTCCTTAATGGTACAGCCACTGAGAAATGTGACTGCTGATAGTTCCTTCTCCTGCTAGAACAAAAGACATCCCATCTGTGAACCGACCTGGTACCGACAAACCTGCTGTTTCTACTTGTAGAAGTGCAACGCTCGTCAGCGGCAGAGAACTTGACTTTGAGCCAATCAGAGCGCACAAACCTCCACGTTGTCGGAGTCGACAGATGTGACAAAATACAATGCAGCTACATAATTTTTCATCTAGCTAAGGAGCTTTGTGCTTGAACAAGGATTTTCTTGTTAGGTTCAGTTTGATAATGTGCACCTGTTCATTAGTTATCTAGCTAGCGAAAGTTAGGTTGCTAACTGAGCCAGACAGTCACACACACACACTGCAGCACAATGCACACAACACTAAGTACCAAGTTAGCTATCTAGCAAGATGATGAAGAAACTGCCAGTGCAAGTTTGCTTGCTAGCTAATGGTAACATCGCCATTTAGCACAACATACCTAGCTACTCCACCGACTCTTGACAGCGAAACGATTCCATTGTGATTTAATTATAATGTTGCTAGCTGCACTAGTTATCTAGTTGTGGCAAACTGGTTAGTATCAACAAGAGCTTACTATAAATTCTAGCTAGCTAGCAACAACATGAGCACAACTTGCTAGTTAGCTTCCATTAACTACAGCATGCACAAGCCAAACAAGCTACTACCACATTGTGGCCTGGAGTGTTTAAACAAAGCAAATTGGAGGTGAAAACAGTTCTATGTAAACAACAAAAAGTTAACTGCCGGTCAGAGGTGCTAAGTACGTATCATATTTCTCGGTGTGTCTGACAATTTAAAGTTAGAGTCTTTTAGACTGTGCTGAGTTAGTGATCGGTTGGAGCAGACTATTGGTAAGTGGGTGCTGTCCCAGTAGTGAGTGAGTGGATATGAGAATATGAGTGGGGTCCTGAGCCAGCTCGGAGGTGAGGGGGTGAGGTGGAGACAGTTAGGCTTGGACGGTATCCAGATTTTCATACCATCAATCCGGGATTTACCAGCATAGCACACATTCCGTTTTTTAAATGTAATAAATGCTAACAAAATTAGCAAAAGTAATAGCAAAAATCACACAGACAACTATAACTTCATCACCTCATGTGCACCGCGCAACACAGAATCGGCAATATATATAGAACACTATAAACTCACCAACTCCCACCTTCTCCTGTTATGCACTTTACAATGAACACGTGACTGGCTCAACTGTTCTGGAGAATTACGGTAAGCTTCATAATGTAAAATAATGTGACAGGTGAATTGAAGAACGAAATCTTTATCTCCTAATGTATTGCTGTAACGACTGTCGGAAGAGAGAGTAGACCAAGGTGCAGCGGAGTTAGTGTTCATCTTGAAATTTAATTCGAACAAAGAGAACACTACAAAACTGAACAAAACACAACAGCAAACCAGTCCTGTTAGGAAACACTCTAAACAGAAACAATCCCCCCACAAAACACAAAGGAAAAACAGGCTCCTTATGTGTGACTCCCAATCAGCAACAACGAACTACAGCTGTGCCTGATTGGGAGCCACACACGGCCCAAAACAAAGAAATACAAAAACATAGAAAAATGAACATAGAACGCCCACCCAATGTAACACCCTGGCCTAACCAAAAATAAAGAACAAAAACCCCTCTCTATGGCCAGGGCGTTACAATTGCACAAGTTGACTGCAGTTATTAACTTAAAAAGTAGCAACAAATATTGAAATGCATTTTAAAACTTAAAGGAAATAGCTTTGATGGTATTGACTGTATTGAAAAAAACATCCTGTGGCCTTTTCCAAATACCCCGGTATACGGTATACCGCCCAAGCCTCGTGGCAATGGCGGCAGCAGTAGCGTCAGTGCAGTGATTAATGGTAGGGGACGTGCCCCACTAATTGTGGTCCCTGACACAGGCACACGTCCCCCACACAAAGCCGGACAAGGCTGGAGCATGGTGCCATGCTCAATCACCTTCCCCTGGAACCCTCTGTTCTGTGGTGTGGTAGAGGGTTCAGCTAGAGGAGAGGTCACGCAGGATATCATCATACAACCACAGTTAGACAAAGGAGGGAACAGAGGAATCCGCCCTTACACACTTACATGCTCACGGTTAAGGCTTTAATAAGGACATTAACAGACCTAAGTGGCCAAGCCGGCTACCTTCAGTGCTTTCATCAGCTCTCTCTCCTAACATCAACTAACCACACTATAGACTCCCTCTCAGTAAACGGTGCAGAAATTACCCTTACATGCAAATGCTGCGTGTTTCTTCCCGACCTGTCAGACATCTTTTGTGAGAGCAGACAGATGGAAGTAGTCATGAATCCCCTTTAGTGGAGGGATCCAGACACTGAGCTCCGTCATGAATCCCCTTTATAGGGGGATCCAGGCAGCCAGCTCCCTCATCCCAGCTATAGGAGGTGACGACCACAGCGGAAAACACTCCACGGAGCACTGGGATTCTATCATCTGTTACCAGCTGGTGAAGTCTGGAATGATGGCCTAAGGTGATATTGTACTTTCAATATTATGCCTCAATGTTCTCTGCTGCTGAACTTTACTTTATTTTACTTTTTGTATTTAGTTTAGATCCGGGATGAATTTTTGCGTGATGTTGCTGTTATGACATCCTCATAAAGCCTGGCTATATTCTATATGGTCCGAAGACTGAACTTGACACCGCTGTACCCCATCTCTGTACCCCCTCTGTGTGTGTGCATGCGCGTGTGTGTGTGTGTGTGTGCGTATAATAAATGAAATAATAATCATAATTAATAATTGTGTGGGTGCATGGGTGTATGGCGATCAGAACATTCCAGTGCTGTAGCTTCGTCCCTCCAAAACCCCATGTTCCTCAGTCGAGCCATTCAAGGCTGTGCCCCCCACTGTCCCTCTCTGGCCCCCCAGGCCCCTGTGTGCCTCCCACAGAAAGTCCACAATGCTGTTCAAACAATAGGCCAAGGGACAAAGAGCACATTTACACAAGTAGAGCTTTCTTGAAAGCAAAAAGGCACCGTTTGGAAGACGTCCAAACCTCTCTCCCGAAAAACCAGAGCCCCCCTCACCCCTCGACCTCCCCTCCTCTCAATGATGGAGACGTGGGAGCCAAATATACGACGCCAAGCCACGGCCCACTCCCCCAATCCAAAGCACCCCAAATCAGCCAAACCCCCTCTTTACAGGACAAAGGCCCTTAGAGCCCCAGTGTATGTGAGTGCTCTGGTGGATGCCATAGTGGCATAAAGACCGTGGAGGCCTCTGAGAGGACAACTCTTTCTCCATTTCTCCCCCTCTACCTGGTTCTAACCTCGACCTTGTTCACTCTCATTTTATTCATATACATATTCTCTTCATAGCCCCTCTCTTTTTTTTCTCCTCAGTGGTTAAGCATTTGTCAGGCACTGGAAGGTTCAAAAGTTGGAGAGGAGATAGGAGAGGGGGGCCAGGGAGGCTGAATTTATGTCAACACAGTGGTATTTTCCCAAAGATGCATATCACCTCTATACAAATAAGATGTATTTATAGGAGTGCATGGAGAGCTGCCTGAGAGCAGAGCGCTTGGCTCTGGTCTGTGGCCATGGCCCCCCGGCTCCATGGATGGTCTTCATGGCTACTGAAATTGTTATTCTTTAGATGCGTGTTGGCTAGGAAACACATGAGTTCTCAGGCTACCACACAGCATTCTCTCCCTCCCAAGATGGCCGCTATGCAGCCCAGACCATTGAAGGAAACCCATACATCTTGACATCAGCCAATATCCCAAGCTCCTCTCCCACAGTGTCCCACAGGGATAACGTCAGTGAGACATGAGGCATGGTTTGGCCTACTGTGTTTCCCTCATCTACCATCAGCTGGTGACATATAATATATTTCAGTCTGCCTCTTGAAGCATATGGCAGTTTGTGTTTCATTTCATGAGATCTTACCTTCATCTGGAGCCATGAAATGTATCACAGCCTTGGCATTTAGGGGCCATCACAACAATAGACCTTCTCCTGGGGGGGACAGCCTGGACAGAGAGACATGTTATGGGCACCGTGCAGTTCCTGTACTGCCACCTGAGGACAGGGAGGTAAACCAGACAGACAGACAGACACAGTAAGGTGAGACAGGTAAACCAGACAGACAGGTACAGTAAGGTGAGACAGGTAAACCAGACAGCCAGACAGGTACAGTAAGGTGAGACAGGTAAACCAGTCAGACAGACAGGTACAGTAAGGTGAGACAGGTAAAACAAGCAGACAGGTACAGTAAGGTGAGACAGGTAAAACAAGCAGACAGGTACAGAAAGGTAAGATGGATAGTTGGAGTCTAAAGTTTACATATACCTTAGCCAAATACATTTAAACTCAGGTTTTCACAATTCCTGACATTTAATCCTAGTAAAAATCCCTTGTCTTAGGTCAGTTAGGATCACCACTTTCATCACATTCCCAGTGGGTCAGAAGTTTACATGCACATAATTTTCTTTCCTCATGACGCCATCTATTTTGTGAAGTGCACCAGTCCCTCCTGCAGCAAAGCACCCCCACAACATGATGCTGCCACCCCCGTGCTTCACGGTTGGGATGGTGTTCTTCAGCTTGCAAGCTTCACCCTTTTTCCTCCAAACATAACGATGGTAATTATGGCAAAACAGTTCTATTTCTGTTTAATCTGATCAGAGGACATTTCTCAAAAAAGTACGATCTTTGTCCCCATGTGCAGTTGCAAATCGTAGTTTGTCTTTTTTCTGGCGGTTTTGGAGCAGTGGCTTCTTCCTTGCTGAGCGGCCTTTCAGGTTATGTCGATATAGGACTCGTTTTACTGTGGATATAGATACTTTTGTACCCGTTTCCTCCAGTGTCTTCACAAGGTCCTTTGCTGTTGTTCTGGGATTGATTTGTACTTTTCGCACCAAAGTACGTTCATCTCTAGGAGACAGAACGCGTCTCCTTCCTGAGCGGTATGATGGATGCGTGGTCCCATGATGTTTATACTTGTACAGATAAACGTGGTTTCAGGCATTTGGAAATTACTCCCAAGGATGAACCAGACTTGTTGAGGTCTACAATTTTTTTGTCTGAGGTCTTGGCTGATTTCTTTTGATTTTCCCATGATGTCAAGCAAAGAGGTACTGAGTTTGAAGGTAGGCCATGAAATACATCAACAGCTACACCTCCAATTGACTCAAATTATGTCAATTAGCCTATCAGATGCTTCTAAAGCCATGACATCGTTTTCTGGAATTTTCCAAGCTGTTTAAAGGCACAGTCAACTTAGTGTATGTAAACTTCTGACCCACTGGAATTGTGATACAGTGAATTATAAGTCAAATAAACTGTCTGTAAACAATTGTTGGAAAAATTACTTGTGTCATGCACAAAGTAGATGTCCTGACCGACTTGCCAAAACTATAGTTTGTTAACAAGAAATTTGTGGAGTGGTTGAAAAACAAGTTTTAATGACTCCAACCTAAGTGTCTGTAAACTTCCGAACTTCAACTGTAAATCAGAGAGCCAGGTACTGCAAGGTGAGACAGGTCTGAGACAGGTCTGAGACAGGTCTGAGACAGGTCTTCTGGCTGGTACACACAGACAAAAGTGACTGTTGGAGGAAATCTGGCACCTTGGCATGAAGCAACACAAAGCACAAAAGCGGCGTTTAAGGTTTAGTCAATAGAGCAGCACTTGAACTGCTGTGTGTTCTGTAAGCAGTTACCCAACCCTGACGAAAAGGTTTGGATGTATCAAGCGTGTGCTATGCACTCATGTGTCAACAATACTGCCAAATACCAGTCAAACCAGTATCATCGAGGGCTGACGGGAGAGCTTTGTCTTAAAGACACACACGTCTAAAGACGCATAAGGTTGAGTAGTCCCCCTTTTTATACAAGTCAAAATAATACAATAATAAGTTGTAATAGGCCTTGGGCTGTATTGTGACATGCAATGTGGATTGACACTGCTAAAAATAATACATATGCCAATGCCCAATAGCGCATGAATGCATTAAATGTCACTCTTACCCAAACACGGATAAATATCTCCACATGACATCTATCCATCTATGTGTGTGTGTGTGTGTGTGTGTGTGTGTGTGTGAGTGTGTGTGTGTGTGTGTGTGTGTGTGTGTGTGTGTGTGTGTGTGTGTGTGTGTGTGCGCGTGTGTGTGCGTGTATCTGTGTGCGTGTGTGTGTGTGTATCTGTGTGCGTGTATACGTTCGAGCACAGTACACATTCACACCTCCCACTGGGCACACACTGGTTGAATCAATGTTGTTTCAACATAATTTGTCAACGTATTGTGACATGGAATGTACGGGGAAAATACAATGGATTTGCAAAATGTAATCAACTTGTTTTCAGGGTACATTTTTTACCATAGAATTATGTCATCATGGTTACCAATTTTCAACATAGACAAACCTTGTGTGAAATATGTTGAATTTGTACCTTTGCAACAACGTCAGATCGTCAACATTATATCCACTATCAGAAAAAAACTATCCGTTGAGCAGCACCTCCTACTGGAGAGTTGATCTTATCTACAGCTATCTAGTTGGCCTCCCATTCAGGGTTTTAACCAAGCTCAGCTTTTGTATTTGTCCCTGACTACTACCAATGTGCTATTGTGAGAATGATTATTGAAGGATCTCTTATTAACTAAATAGATTCACTGCTATTAAAGTAATTCAAAAAGGGTAGGTTTAACAGAGCAAATTAAATGGAACCATTCTTTATAAGTCATATGTCATCAATTATACTAGGCCTATATAGGATCTGTTAAGTAATTAACTGCTATTGTTACAATTCAACCTAGGGTTCAACAAAAAATAGACAATACATATAGGCCTAGGGTTTCTAGCTTTGGTTGATTTAAAATGTGAATCTTCAAGTTAATAATTAATATGTTGGATTCACGTCTCCATCTCAAACTTTTAATGTAATCTCAACTGCAATCCAAGTCATTTTGTTGGTCTATTATTAGATGAAGCACAGTGATAACACATTAAGTTGTTGTTAATATACAAAATATCTGACATTGTATTGCCATTTGAACTGAAAGCACAGTGATAGCACATTTACATGACAACTAAAGCAAAAATCTGTCATTGTTTTTCCAGGTGAATTTGGTCGTGCTTTTAGATGGTTGAAAGCATAGTGATAACACACTGGGAATTCAACAAACTTTTGGATGTCTTTTTGAGGGGGTGAACAAAGTTTGAAATAGGTTCAGAACTTTTGTGAAACAGCACAGTAAAAAATATATGGCAAATAGAACTGGATGGACATCAGAAATAGATGGGAGAGGTTGAGGTTAGAGGAAGGAGAGGACTAAAAACAAACAAAATATAAATATTGTAAAATAGATTGTGGCAATAAAATGTATATAGTATGAATAAGCTGGAAGTAGAAACCTAAGTGTTGTTGTTCATTAGTTTACTCCAATTAGGGGAGGGGTGGTAGGGTTAGTGGAAAATAATAAAGGAAAACACATTAAAAAATATATATATTATATATATATATATATATATATATATATATTTGTATGTATGTGTATTTATATGTATGTATATATATGTATGTATAATTATATATGTGTGTATGTACTGTATGTATATGTGGGTGTATTTATATATATGTGTGTATATATATATATAATCTTCAATGTTAAAGCTGATCTATCACCTACAATATATACATATATATATTTATATATTTTATATATTTATATTATATATTTATTTATATATATTTCAAATCTCATTGATCAAATCTCAACCAAATATTACCCAAATGTACACGTTGAAATGATGTGGTGTGCCCAATGGGCTATCTGTGTTCTACGTGCAGGGAGTGTGTTGGCGTACATGTGTGCATTCTTTCCAGTACAGAAGCTCTACCAGGCTGATACAGTGTTCTGTGTATGTGTGTTGTGTGTGTGTTTCTCCCAGGCAGGCAGGCATGCGATGGCGGGATGCAGGCTGATAACCAGCCCTGCTAGACAGCATTGATGTCTACACCTCGGAGGTGGCCCACTGGGGAGCTATTGATTACCATTAAGCATCCATGCAGATGACCCATAAAGGGCAGGTGAGTGAAAGGGGGAGAAAAGCAGATGAGGGTGGAGTCCGAGAACAGAGGGAGGAGAAAGAGGGAGGCTGAGTCAGGAAATGAGGTAGACCTATAGAACATGCAGAGGAGAGGGAGAAAGACACTGAAGTATTTGTAAGTCGCTCTGTAAGTCGCTCAATTTGTAAGTCGCTCTGGATAAGAGCGTCTGCTAAATGACTTAAATGTAATGTAAATGTAAGTAGTACTGTAGGCTAAATCATTATTTGGCTTGATCGTAACTACCAACCTTCCAATAAAAAAAACGATATAAAATCTTTCTGCCAGTTTACTTTGTTGTTGTTTTCTGCTGCTATATTAGTCCTCCTGAAACTAACTTGTCACAATGAATATCCCTGTGTAATACAGTGTATGAGATATCTTTGGAGTAGAGCGATATTTCCATTATTCAATTATTTGAAATCATAAATTGTGACTTTATTATTATGACTGATAAGTATAAGGGAAGGGAAAGGTGACTAGTCAGTTGCACAACTGAACGCATTCAACCGCAATATGTCTTCCGCATTTAACCCCTCTGCACAACATGAATAAAAACAAGCAATCATCAAATTCACCATTAACGTCATATTTATTGTTATTTAGTTACTCAATAAAACATATACAGATATATACAATATGCAGGAAAACAGACGACTGCACTTTACATATTATTAAAAAAAGAAACCAGAAAAGAAAGTCAGTTCGTACGTTGCCGTCACAGGCCTCCATCTATTGTTTCAGAAATTCAAATTCAACAGAAGCTTTATTTAAAGATTACAAGATTGCCTAACACACAGCAAATGTTCTCTTATTTTACATGTGCAATACCAATATTTTTTTTCTCATTTCCCTTATTAAATGGTTCTTTGACATCCCCTACTATTTCCATTGGCTGTATTGTACACCTGTGTTGGAGCCCAAGCTAATAGAAGAGGAAGGAAGTGAAAGAGAGGAATATGTATAAAGAAATCCCTTT
This sequence comes from Salmo salar, assembly GCF_965601325.2. NCBI lineage: Eukaryota > Metazoa > Chordata > Actinopteri > Salmoniformes > Salmonidae > Salmo > Salmo salar. The sequence goes on along the minus strand of NC_138314.1, from coordinate 20,458,776 downwards.
TTGCAGATACCTTTTCCAACCCCAAAAACAAACAATGCATCTCTCCATCTCCCTCCCTCCCCCTGCTTCAGGTTTCAGGCCAGTTCTATTGAACCCAGATTTTGATTTGATTTGATTTGAAGGGGGTAGCCTGCTGAGGCTGTGAGGTACGGTGTCTCAAAGGGCCAAAATCTCATCAGGTTCCTGTGTCTCTGGGTGACAATGGGCTTCCCAGGCCTGAGGTTTGGTTGGAGGGGAGAGGTCCTGGTGACAGGGCTGCTCTCCTCCCTCTATACACCTGAGAGCCATGGGAGGGAGGAAGGGCTGGTTCACACATCCTCCATACTCTGGCTGACAAAGACCACCAAAGTCCCTCAACGCGTCAGTATGGGTCAGGGTGGCTCTGCCAGACCGAGGCCTGGGCTCAGTGATCTATACGCTAGTCTGGGGGCAGGCATAGTGGGTCGTACCATCTCCAGGCCGCAGAGAGAACCATGGCTAGGGGGTAAAGGTACAGGGGACAGCTCTAGTGGTGAGGATGATCACAAACGTCCCAAATATTATGAGGCTATTTTCATATCTAGAGAATATAACCAAACAGAGATTCAACACTGGTATTTCAATACAGCCAAGGTCATTTTGTCTTATTGTTTCTTCAGTTTTAGTTTTTTATTTTCCTCCATTGACATTTCTCCTTTTTTCTTAAAAATAAAATAAAATAAAAATAGATTGATTTGTGGTTTTCCAGATGTGGTCACCACTGACTAGAGCCCAAGCTGTATAGTCCAGCGATGCATGAGTGAGTGTATATGTGTGTGTGTCCAAGAATGTGTTTGTGTGTGAGTGTGTATGCGAGCATGAGTGTGTATGTTTTGATGTGTGTTGATGTGTGTGTACGAGTGTGTATGGGTGTGTATATGTCTTTCTCTCCCTGAACAGGCGAGAGCCGATGCAGTGGCCTCATCATCAACACCTTTATGTCGTCATCATCATTGCTGTCTTCATAGTTGTCATCTGCCACTGACCCTGACTCTCCCTCCCTCTCTCTCTCTCTCTCTCTCTCTCTCTCTTCATCCGATGTTCCCTCCATCTCCTGGCCTGGCCTGGTTGTGTTCAGGTCAGGGCCGCCACAAAGGTCCCAAAGCGGTTGGAGATGTCGGAGTGCAGGGAGCGCCAGGAGGAGACGGTCCCCCCTCGGCCCTTACTGTCCCCGAGCTCATCTGTGCAGTGGACGGACAGGCACTGCAGGTGGCTCCCCCCATTGCCCCCTCCAGGCCCCTGGGCCCCCACCCCTACTCCAGCCTTACTCTGAGACAGCTCCGACTCTGCCCAGGAGAAACAAACACAGAGAGAAGAGAGGGTTAGTGAGTGGGCCAGCACTGAGGAACACAGATTTAGCATCAACAACCAAAATAAACATATTTGGTTAATATGTAGATCACAATAGAATTAATCATAAAAGCCCCCATATAAATGAAATAATAATTCTCACATCCCACTCAAAATCTGTCCAGTAAAATTACCTTAACAACCCCCCCCCCCCCCCCCTTTCCCACTCCCCGTACTGCTGGCTGGAAAAGGACACTGCTCTAAACCCATGCCCCACCTTCTCCTTGCCTGTGGTGACCACACACACACACACACACACACACACACACACACAAATTCAGTCCTGGTCACCCGTGCAAATGGGGAGCGCTCCTCAGTTACCTCTGGTCGTGAGGTCAGAGGGCTGACCTCTAACCCTACTTGACCCAATTTACTGGTATAATGACCCTGCTGCGGTATCGACCCCATGTCGCCATGATGTCAAAGCCCACATTAAATGGTCGCACCAAGCTTCCGGAAAATCCATACACAGGTTTATCCAAGGTCGTATAAAAATCACCCGTGCGATTCTAGAGGAACACGGGGAACGCTGACTGTAGAGATGTATAACCCATCCTCCAAGTCAAATCGCTTGTGCCGTATAAGAACAAATGAGCGAGAGCAAGATTGACGAGGACAAAACGTGCTAGGCTAAACTATACGTAAAAGCATGGTGTCACGTGTCATCTGCCATGATATAGACCCACAACATACTGAGAGAGAGAGGCGAGGGGAGAGGAGTTAGAGACGGAGAAGAAGAAAAAGGAAGAGAGAGTGTAGGTAGTCAGACTTTTACTCTCACTGGTTTCAGAAAGCCCTATTGGTGACTGCAACATTGCATCATTTGTTTAGGGTCTGCCTCCAAGCACGCTCTGAGCATTAAATAAAGAGTGTGTGAACATGGTGGGATACCTGCTGTAAAAATCTATCAGGTTATTCCCATCTGTCCTTAGCACTCAAAACACTGTTCTGCTATGTTCCTCAGCCACCCCTGTTATGTTACTACTGCAACGACAAAGACGTTTGTCTGAGGCCTTTGAGTGGGAGCGTAGCTGTAGAGACAGACAGGCTCTAAACAGCTCAGACATGCTGAGGTTCAGGCGCCAGAGACGGGAGAGACTATGATACACACTCTGCTCTGGGCACAGTGCCTGAACATCACACCACCACTACTCCACAGATCAGCCCACCTCACTGTTCAACAAAGACAGAACGGAAGGAGAGAGAGAAGAGTAGAAATATGACCTCTCTGTGTCACACTCTCTTTTCTCTCTTCTTAATTACTTTTTTGTTTCTCTCACTCTTTGTATATATTTCTCCCTCACTTTGCTTCCCCGGAGCAGCTATGACGTAATGTTAACAACACACAGCCTGAGAAGCAAGGCCAGGGCAGGACAGAGTGGCAAAGAGGGAAGGGAAGGAGGCAGGGTGGACAGGCTAGGGCCGGGAAGGCAGGGAGGCGGTGAGGCAGCCTTGCCCCCCAGCCTGTCTGGGCCGTGACCACTGGAATGGAAAAGCGGAGGGATTTGGTAAAAGGTCAGGCAGCCAAGCTCCCGCATCTCTCTCCCTCCTCCTCCCCACAAATCACCCAGGGACTCCGGAGACTGAGTGGAGCGACGGTGGGGGAGAGAGGAAGGCAGCGGGGACAGGGAGGTATGGGGATTAGTGGTGATTGTGGCAAGGGCCAGCGTTTGCCAGAGGGCCCTGCCATACACCACTGAACGGACGACAACCACACTGGGTGAGCCTGGACCACAACTCCTCCTCCCTGTGCTTCCTCCTACCACCAACTCCCCCCCCTCCAGCCCCCGCCGACAGCCCATGGTAGCTGGGCACAGCAGGGTCCGCACCGGCCCGGATAGGCATCCAAGCGTTCCCCTGGCTCTTTGCTGATACACAGCAATCTGACAACACAACCACAAAACACACCGCCAACCACCGCCACTGCCATATCCACACCACCTCTCAGCTGCCGCTACACACACACACACACACACACACACACACACACACACACACACACACACACACACACACACACACACACACACACACACACACACACACACACACACACACACACACACACACACACACACAGTCTGCGTGGTCCCAAAACAGACAGACATGGCCCCCAGCCTCATACATGCAAGGACAAGGACTGTAAACATCAAAGCAAGCACACAGCTTACACATACTCGATACACACACACACACACACACACACACACACACACTGTCCCAGAGCCATGCTCAGATGTGAGCTCCCGTGACAACGTTACTGACATTTATCAAAATGAAAACATCCGCATTACCAGTGATTACCATCTATTTCACATAAAGAATCATTTACCATGTAGTGATTGTCCACCAGTTTACTACTTTAAAAATATATGTTTTTATAATCAAAACACTGTGCCTCTTAAATGGTGTTATTAAAAGCAGAAAAATAGTGCTCTTTATAACATTTATTGAAAAAATATAAAGCTCTCCAGTTCAGGAGTAAGCCAGGCAATTGACCAGCCCGTACTATTACAATACAAATGGTATTAGAGTATCTGTGGATATTTCTAGTTAATACCCTGGGAACCGAGAGAGATGGGATTTTGGTGGAAAATTGACACGCTACACTTAAATATTAAGCATTATCCATGGCAGCGTACTTGTTCAAAAGTGGAAACAGCGGTGTGAAATTTTACATCACACAGATCTAAATCCCAAATCACTGTGACATTTTACAAGCTGTGGAATCTTGTTTTCAATAAAAACTTACAGGTATCTTGTTAAGGCTGTTCAACGACTTATATTGCCAAGCAGCATACTGTTCATATCCACAGTAATATCTCAATGATAGGCTATTCATCTCAGAGAATGAGTGTTTAGCTTCAACACACAGGGGGGAATAGCTAATAAAGAAGGGAACAATAATACCACAACCAACTAAGCTGAACCGCAAATACAGTTACATCCCTAACCATATTACAACATCAGACAAGATTACCACGGCAATTTAAATGCTCAGTTTTATATGATACACCTCTATTTCTCGCCTGTTTCTAAAAGTGATGTAATTCTGTGTGATTTACAGTGGGACTCCTCCACGTAGGCTTGTAAAGCCGTCTCACAGACACACAGACCCAGCTAGTGACCATTTACACAACAATGCTTTCCACTAGTGTCATGAAGAGAACATGCACAGCACGCTGCTCTGTTTCTGTGTCTGTCTGACACCAATGTTTCGCAGCACTGACGGCCTGACTCCAGCACACACGTCATACCAGCAGTTCTCCATGTATGCAAACAACACTGGGAAGCAATCCTTATTCAACCAAAATAAATATAATATTCTCTGAATCGAAATATAATTGTCAAGGTCAAGAAATGATTCAACTTTAATGTAAAATGATGAAGATACTGGTCATTATTATGTTTTAAATGCATTTGTAAATGAAGTATTATGATAGCTAAATATGTATTATGTGCCAGTCTTTGTGTAGGGTGCATTGAAGTAAATACGAGAATACACTGTGTGTGTGTGTGTGTGTGTGTGTGTGTGTGTGTGTGTGTGTGTGTGTGTGTGTGTGTGTGTGTGTGTGTGTGTGTGTGTGTGTGTGTGTGTGTGTGTGTGTGTGTGTGTGTGTGTGTGTGCGTGTGTGCGTGCGCCTTGGCGTTCACTCGCCTCGCTTTCGGAGCCGAAGAGTTCCGGCCGTCCCATGCGGTAGCCCACTGCCCTTTCTATCCCAAACTACACTTCCATGACGACACTTCACCTTTAACCCCTTGCTCCCCAGGGCTCGACCCCATCCTCACTGAACACAAACCAGCCCAATCAGCCTCTGCACTCTCTGACAAAAACACCCAGAGGCCTCTGCTCCTATGACAGTGAGTGAATTCAGGTCAGATTCCTTTAGCATAACAACTAACACTAAAGCCATGAGAGAACATTCTATGTCCGGGAGCACAATGCACACATCACAATGCATAGATACAACGTCTGGTTTTTGACGATGTGAGGAGTGATGGTAAAAAAATAAATGGCTAATTTCCACTACAACATGCTTAGAGTTTGGTGGTTGAGGTCTTTTAACACTTCTCCTGAAGGTTTACAGTGCCTAAGAGCAGGACCTGTGCTCCAGAACCTCAGGTACTAGCTACTACACCAAGCAGATCGCCCAGCTGAGCAATGACAATGAGACTGTTATGTGACCGCTTAAAGTCAGAACCACAAAAAACACTAACTAATTAGTCCTACGTTCTCTGCTTCCAACTAGGTGAGAGTCTACAGGAATCCCTGTTTGAGAAATAAGAGGACAACCCCAGGTATGTGATGGTGGCCTGGGGGCTGGTGATGGTGGCCTGGGGGTTGGTGATTGGGGCCTGGGGGTTGGTGATGGTGGCCTGGGGGTTGGTGATGGTGGCCTGGGGGTTGGTGATGGTGGCCTGGGGGTTGGTGATGGTGGCCTGGGGGTTGGTGATGGTGGCCTGGGGGCTGGTGATGGTGGCCTGGGGGTTGGTGATGGTGGCCTGGGGGTTGGTGATGGTGGCCTGGGGGTTGGTGATTGGGGCATGGGGGTTGGTGATGGTGGCCTGGGGGTTGGTGATGGTGGCCTGGGGGTTGGTGATTGGGGCATGGGGGTTGGTGATTGGGGCATGGGGGTTGGTGATGGTGGCCTGGGGGTTGGTGATGGTGGCCTGGGGGTTGGTGATGGTGGCCTGGGGGTTGGTGATGGTGGCCTGGGGGTTGGTGATGGTGGCCTGGGGGTTGGTGATTGGGGCATGGGGGTTGGTGATGGTGGCCTGGGGGTTGGTGATGGTGGCCTGGGGGTTGGTGATTGGGGCATGGGGGTTGGTGATTGGGGCATGGGAGGCCTTTTTACAACCCCCCCCCCCCCCCCCACACTACCACCACCACATGGTGACCTTTTCCTCAGAGTAGGGAGGATATGGAGAGGAGGGGGTACATTTCACAAGCGAGGGCACAGGGGTTATTTTGGATTGAATTTCCTCTCTGTTCCCTGGCAACAAGAAGGACAAAAACTTGCCCAGGCAGGCAGACCTTGGCTCGGTCTCTCCTCCTCAGCCCTTCTCTAGTACACACACAACTCCCCCTCAGGCCGCAAGACGCGCTTCGGAAACAAGACACAAATGGGAACACGGGAAGTGATTTAGTACCTCCTGCATAAATCAAAACCATGTCCAGGACCTGTCATCCATGTCATCCAAGTAGGTGACATATTGATCTATGTCTCGCTCTCTATTTTGTTTCAGCCTGTTACTACACACTCTGTTTATGTATATTTGGCCCATTTGGAAACCCCAACCACTCATGACAACAGTGGGAATTTAGGGATTATGAGCATCTGTGAGGGAGGGGCTGGGAGAGGGGGGGGGGTGCTGGGGGTTATCGAGGCTGACCAGCTCAGCCCCACAACACTTAACATGCAATCTATATTTCAAGCTAGTCCTCAGTTGAAGAAGTTAGGTTGCCAATTTACAGAAAGTTATGTTTGCTTTTCACATATCTTTCTTTTCATGTGATAGAAATTGTTTACAACTTTAAATCAAATGACTGATTATAATTGACTGAAATAATAATTGTTCTTTGAATAAAACAATACTTAGAAATTATGCTGTTTGGTTTGCTTAAAATAAGGAATTTGATGCATAGCGTTTACTCACAGAACGGGACCGCCGAGTGCTGAAACGCGAGGCGCGTAAAAATCGTCTGTCCTCAGTTGCAACACTCACTACCGAGTTCCAAATTGCCTCTGGAAGTGACGTCAGCACAAGAACAGTTCGTCGGGAGCTTCATGAAATGGGTTTCCATGGCCGAGTAGCCGCACACAAGCCTGAGATCAGCATGCGCAATGCCAAACGTCGGCTGGAGTGCTGTAAAGCTCACCGCCATTGGACTCTGGAGCAGTGGAAACATGTTCTCTGGAGTGATGAATCATGCTTCACCATCTGGCAGTGCGACGGACGAATCTGGGTTTGGCGGATGCCAGTAGAATGCATAGTGCCAACTGTAAAGTTTGGTGGAGGAGGAATAATGGTCTGGGGCTGTTTTTCATGGTTCAGGCTAGGCCCCTTAGTTCCAATGAAGGGAAAATTTAACGCTACAGCATACAATGACATTCTAGACGATTCTGTGCTTCCAACTTTGTGGCAACAGTTTGGGGAAGGCCCTTTCCTGTTTCAGCATGACAATGCCCCCGTGTAAAAAGCGAGATCCATACAGAAATGGTTTGTCGAGATCGGTGTGGAAGAACTTGACTGGCCTGCACAGAGCCCTGACCTCAACCCCATCGAACACCTTTGGGATGAATTGGAATGCCGACTGCGAGCCAGGCCTAATCGCCCAACATCAGTGCCCGACCTCACTAATGCTCTTGTGGTTGAATGGAAGCAAGTCCCCACAGCAATGTTCCAACATCTAGTGGAAAGCCTTCCCAGAAGAGTTGAGGCTGTTATAGCAGCAAAGGGGGGACCAACTCCATATTAATCCCCATGGTTTTGGAATGAGATGTTTGATGAGCAGGTGTCCACATAATTTTGGTCATGTAGTGTATCTTTACTTTTACTCAAGTATGACAATTGAGTACCTTTTCCACCCCCACCCCTGGTTAAAAAGTATAGTTCTGTGTGGTATAATGACAGTATTAAGCCTTAGTGCCCTCAAACTCAACTCTGGACCTCAAAGCCAGACTCCAAACAGCCTCCAAACTATTGTTTCTAACATCTGAATGTCTAAACTGACCTGAAAAATATAAAGAGTCCAGAGAATGGAACTGGGTAGAAAAGGAAATATTTATTTTCTCTCTTTCTCGCTTGAAAATTATGCAAATGACAGCCATTAACATCCTGCTTGCCTCGGGAGTGAAACCTCAGATGTTCCCAGAAAAAACGGAAACTTCTTTCCATCTTGCTCGCTTTTGCTATCACTCCATCAGTCTCTCCTCCTCTCTCCCAGGAGAAACAGCTATCATTCCATCAGTCTCTCCTCCTCTCTCCCAGGAGAAACAGCTATCACTCCATCAGTCTCTCCTCCTCTCTCCCAGGAGAAACAGCTATCACTCCATCAGTCTCTCCTCCTCTCTCCCAGGAGAAACAGCTATCATTCCATCAGTCTCTCCTCCTCTCTCCCAGGAGAAATAGCTATCACTCCATCAGTCTCTCCTCCTCTCTCCCAGGAGAAATACCTATCACTCCATCAGTCTCTCCTCCTCTCTCCCAGGAGAAACAGCTATCATTCCATCAGTCTCTCCTCCTCTCTCCCAGGAGAAACAGCTATCATTCCATCAGTCTCTCCTCCTCTCTCCCAGGAGAAACAGCTCTGGTGTCATAACTCATTTGTCAATACAAATGAAAGACGCCTGACGACTACCTGCATGCCAAATAGCACAACTGCTGCTGGCGGCATGACAACACCTCCAAACACACTAACACACACACACACACACACACACACACACACTGACACACATACACACTAACACAGACACACACACTAACACACACACACTGACACACACACACACACACTGACACACATACACACTAACACAGACACACACACTAACACACACACACACACTGACACACACACACACACACACTGACACACACAAACACAGACACACACACTAACACACACACACACACACTGACACAGACACTAACACATACACACTAACACACACACACACACTGACACACACACACACACACTGACACACATACACACTAACACACTGACACACACACACACACACACACACACACACACACACACACACACACACACACACACACACACACACACACTGACACACATACACACTAACACAGACACACACACTAACACACACACACACTGACACAGACACACACACTGACACAGACACTGACACAGACACACACACTAACACACACACACTGACACACACACACACACACACACACACACACACACTGATACACATACACACTAACACAGACACACACACTGACACAGACACATACACTGACACAGACACACACACTAACACACACACACTAACACAGACACACACACTAACACACACACACACTGACACACACACACTGACACAGACACTAACACACACTGACACAGACACACACACTAACACACACTGACACAGACACACACACTGACACAGACACTAACACACACACACTGACACAGACACACACACTAACACACACACACACACACTGACACACACACACACACACACACACACACACTAACATACACACACTGACACAGACACACACACTAACACACACACACTGACACAGACACACACACTAACACACACACACTGACACAGACACACACACTAACACACACACACTGACACAGACACACATACTAACACACACACACTGACACAGACACACAAACTAACACACACACACTGACACAGACACACACACTAACACACACACACTGACACAGACACACACACTAACACACACACACACTGACACAGACACACACACACTAACACACACACACTGACACAGACACACACTAACACACATAAACTGACACACACATATCCCTCCATTCTACACACTATCCAAGAGGAATATTCACCACACGCACGCTGAGACAAGTTTGAGTTCATTTCAGTGCTCTTCCCCAGGGAAAACAAAATACCGGATGAGCTGCTATTTTGAAGAATCAGAAATCCAGCGAGCAAAAGGCCTGACACCTTTGTTTATACTTTTCTCTCTACACCAGTAAGGAAGATGTTTTTTAACACGGCTCCTTTGACTGTCACTGGTTGTAAATGTCTTGCAAAGCAAAGGCATCAGCATGCAGTGGATACACACATACACACAATCATCTAGAAACGAAATATTCAAACTAGATTTTACACACTCCAAACTACAGGCAGAAACTACTAAAAGTATTGTTCTGAGCTGTAGTATCTATAAGACAGAAGACTACACAGCTAAACTATGCTGCTACTGCGCTTGCCTGGCACTCAGATGGACCAGTATTATAAGTGCTAGCAGCTCATGGAAAAATTGCAATGGTTTTGTTTTCATCGCATGCCATCAGTACTGATTACTACAGATCTATTGGGTTTTACTGTGGATTACTACAACCTAGTAGGGGTTGTCCTTCAATCAGACCAAACGGACTGCAAGCCGGCCAAACTGACGTAGAGCTAATATAAGTTGTGGTGAACCCTGACATAACTAGTCAGATACTTTAACCATACCGTGATGAATTCTCAGAGCTGGAGCTGAGAGTAGTGTGAGAACCAGCACAATAGTTTATTCCAGCATACAAGACACCTGAGAAAATAGTTTATTCCAGCATACAAGACACCTGAGCAAAGAGTTTATTCCAGCATACAAGACAACTGAGCAAAGGTCTAAAACCACAAGCCTGTGACCAAGTCTGCATAAATCAAACATGATGTTTACAGCTGAAAAACCCACACTGTTAACTTTCCATATTTTCATCTCTCTCACATACACAAACACACACACACACACACTTACATGGTAAAAGCAGTCCTAATGCCCTCTGATTCTTGCTGATAGTGTAGGAATTGTGTGATATTCTTTCAACCCTAGGGATTAATCCACAAAGGAAGACAGAAATGACTTTGCGAAGAGACAGAGGAAGAATAAACACATATTCCAAAAAAAGGTAGAAAAATCCAACTTTACATTTCTCAAAGTCTGCACTTTCACGATATTTACAGCTAACTATAATATGATCCTCACATAAGAAAGTCTAACACCTCATTTTTCTTCATTATCTGTCAATAACCATGTCAACTGACAGGAGGTTCCACAGGATGAATTGGCACTTTTGACAACAATATTACCAGGACTAATTTCTAGGATTATGATAAGTATTATTATTACTACAGTATGAGAAAGTGCAGGCAGTGCTACACTGTCTGGCCGTGTGTTGTTGAGGAAGTCAATACGGAACACCTTGTAATGATGAATCTGGAACACGGACCTCCCCAAGCTGTTTTCTCTTCATTCAACCAAATGTCAATCACATCTTTAAGAAATCACATCTTTAAGAAAGGAAATACAGGAAATAAAAGTGAGTCATGTGATTTGTGAGTTGTCGCCGGAGTGAAATGTCAATAGACCAACAGAGATGGGAAAATGGGGTGGTCTTTTAGGAATATTACACTTTCTTCCCAGGTCGCTTTAGGTGGCCTGTCAATACGCCTGTTCTTTTTCATGCTTAGACACCCCTAATCAGGGTGTCTAAGCATGACAAGTCCCCTCTCTACCCACTGTCTCCTACCTGCCAACAGCAAGCTGGAGCATCCTCAACCACCACTAGAACAGTGACTGTGTTTCATGGGAGACCATGTTCATTCAGAGGAGAGATCCTCACACTGTATGTACAAAGTGATAACACACCGTAAATAACAAAACCAACACAACTTTCACTGTGTGGTCAAAACTGAAGCAAAAACTCTAAAAATAAAAATACAACCAACTGAATCATTTCCTAGGGCGACAAGTTGCCTGTTATCGAGACTGTGCATGTATTTCAAAACAAACCGTCAGGTCCTGGCTATGATATAAGGAGCAGAGAGGGAGAGAGGGTGAGGGAAAAAGACAGATGAAAAAGAGGAGGGGGAAATGTATTCACTCATAACTTTGGTGAAAACGCAGCCAAGTTCCTTCACTTCACGGACAACGGGCATCTTTAGTTAAAGCAGGGTCTAAAGGCCCCATGCTTACAGCAGACATTACTGTGTGTTAGTGACTAGCTTTGGCTGCTTGGTATCACACAGATCGGATACGCTATGGATGGGTCCAATTGGTATACTGGCCATATTTCACAAACCCCCGAGACGCCTTGTTGCTATTATAAACTGGTTACCAACGTAATTAGAGCAGAAGAGACACCAGGGCTACGGGCTGTGTCCAGGCACTCTGCGTTGCGTCGTGCAGAGAACATCCCTTAGCCGTGGTATATTGGCCATATACCACACCTCCTCGGGCCTTATTGCTTAATTATCCCATAGAAGCTACAATAGAATGACCTGTACAATGCATTAATTGCATTATCAAATTCCATATTCCTATGAGGCACTTGTGGCACCAAGCTCTGGCCTGAAAACATCACCTGTACATCCACTGGCTCCATTAACAATATACCTGATGATACAGTCTGTTCTGTGATCTCCAACTCCTGCACTGGCTGAGACCTCACCTATAGTCACAGAGCCCCAAACGCCACAGGTCCTTTCCTCGCAGTGGCACTACCACCCGTATCACTGCTAGACACAAGGAGGCCTATTGCCAAATGTCACTGCATCCATCCCCCTCCCCAAATAAACACAGGCCCATAACCCACCTGTCTCAATTGGGCAGTTAAACTCAACTTCCTGTAAAAACACTGAATGCAGCCTATAAAGCGCCCAATTAACACAATCACTCAGGACTCCCACTATTAAAGGCCCAGTGCAGTAAAAAGGGTGTTCCTTTGTTTCATATGATATTGTACAACAGCTGATGAAACTAACACTGTAAAAATGTGATCAGTCTTTTTTCCTGATAATTGAAAATACAATCTACACATGACCTTTTAATCAGCAGGTTTCCATAGGCGGGAGTTTCGGCTTTCCATGGTGACATCACCATGCAGTAAATTGGTTAATAGACCAATAACAAACGGAGTTCCAAACCTCTCTGCCAATAACAGCTAGTTTTCAGTTTCCCCATTCTCAGACAGCGCTAGCAAAATTATTGCTTGAGAAATAGTTATTAGCTAAAAAGCTATATTTGCCCATTTAAATGGAAATCTATTACAGTAAGGTACTTAATTATTACCCAGAAATAATTTGATATTGATCTAAAAACAGCTGCATTGGGCCTTTAAAGCTGCTCCCAGGATGTCAGGACCTATGCAGACCCCCACCCCATTCCCAGCTTCAGGACACTGTGATGGGGGATAGGACAGGGAAATGAGGACAGATACCAGGAGAGAGGGTTGCCACAACATTAAACTAAATGAATGTGATACACCCCTGGTGCACAACACCTAAAACGGTGTCATATGATCAACTCCGAGGGAAACATGGAAAAATGATCAAAATGCGTGGAAAATGTTTTACTTCAATACAAATGATCCATATGATCAGACCGTGTTGCTTAGCAAAATGTGCTGTGTATTCAATCAAAATGTGGGATCTTAAAACGTTTTAATTGATTAGCCACATCATACAGGAATAAAAAGGGAGCATGATCAAATTGTGATTTAAAAAAAAAAATACAAATTGTTTTATTTCTAAATTGTAGACCAGCTATCATTAGCGTTAAAACATTATTATTATTATTACTATTACATGCTAAGTATAATTTATCTTGTGAATAGTAGGAATACTGATAACCTTGATAACTAACCAGACCATTTAAAAAGAAAAGGAAAACTACATAACTATGTTCAACTTTCACTGTAACTTGGCAATAGGCCAGAATCCAGGCACAGGCAATGGTCATGTCAGGGTTCATCTGTTAACCAGCTGGTAGACTTGCAACAAGACATCAGAAACAAACATAAATAGTCTCCATGACTTGCAAAAACAGACAAATGCCTACATTCATCAATAGTTTTATTTCACTTCTACACAGCTCAACTTCAAAGTTCCATGAAATCTTTAAACAATGACTTTTAGAATTCCGGGCATTTTGCAAGAGAATATGTCAAATAATTTCATAACTGTTCATTGATTGTGGCTAGGTGTAATATTTAGGTTAATACATATATGCAACTAAAACCACAAGGCGCTATATATGTTTATCTGAAACTTATGGTTTCATTTGACTGCAGAGCAATTTGCGCGTCTCTGAAACACATCCAATTCAATCTTAAAATCAAGCAACACACCTTAACCCTTTTTCATCTTTTCCGTCTGCAGCACTCAAATGAGAAACTGTCAAGAGCCATGATTTGTGCTAACTAGCTATCGATTTCGCCCAAGCGACATGCGTTTCATGCTTCCAGGGAGGGGAATTGGAGAGGGGAAAATTTGCGGAGATAGTATGGAGAGACGGGAGAGAATAAATACTTTAACAAAATTGAGGTGGCCGCTGTTGCTGTGCATTTTCTGTAGAATAGCCTACGTGCGCCTATCTAAGACATATGGGTCTTGAAAAAAATGGACAGAGGGAGAATGTGGCCGGTCTGGTTGACCTCTGTCTCCTAAACAATGCGCCTTGATCACAGATTCCGTGCATGGAGCCCCCTCCCCTCTCTGCTCCCACAGTTAGCCAGAACAAAGGGATATTGAATAAATATGCGCTGGGGGCTACCTATTCACGTGAGAAAATGCGTTTTGGTGGCTTGTCTCTGGCCGTGGCGATTTAATTATGCGTGTTTCACTGCTACCCCGCCGCCTTTTGCAGCACTGACTGACTACAATGTCTATTTATCTATAGCTGTTGTAATGTCCCATACAAAAAGTGGCCTAACAAAATACATCAAGACAGAAGAGAACATTACATTTGCACATAAACATATCCCACCTTACGATTAAAAGAGGACATGCACCAGAAATATTGAATTAATAACTTGAATATAAATATGAAGTAGGCTTACGTTTGTTCTTTGATTAATGGATTGGTGGAGCAGTCAACAAAAAGTAACTTCAGCGCTGAATTAAATTGAATGTGCTTGTTGTACCTATAGCCTTGTCTCAATTTAAACAATATAGGAAATAATAATGGGAAATAATAATAACCATAATCATAATTCCCACATTTTCTTTAATTTCCTGTTTATGAACTAAAACAAACCAGAAGCCTTAGGTATGACCGGTAATGTAAAGACAGTAGAAAATGATTTGTGTTGTTTAATGTCAAACGATGATTGACAGCCGTTTTCAAACCGCTGACGTAAAATGTAAAGCGCCAGCCAGCGTCTCTAATCACACTATACCAATTCCAACAAGCACTTCAAATTATACAACAGTGTCCTGGTATAGGATTATAAATACATTTGTTTTAAAATTATTTACAGAAAGAACCATTTGTATACCGTCACCAACCAATTTTTCCTAAACCAATGCAGGTAGAAAAACTGTCTGGCAATAAAATAGAACCCAAACTTTTAAACAAATTACAAAAACTGAATTAGACTAGCATTCTTATTATTATTCTGACTCTTATTATTACTGTTATTAATATCATTGTATAATAGTATTACCATGTTCAATGTAAATCTTTCCATTCGGGGACACGTCATATTTAGGAAACAAAAAGTTGATAAATAACAGCTTAAGATACTCTTGTTTATATTAATTTAACTTATTTCCTGACAACGCTGCCCTTCTCAATATGGACTAATCTAAAATCAATCCAGTCTCCAATCACGTATTTTATCCCGTAGTAATAACAAAAACAAACCGATATGTGTGAATGGGAAACCCCGCTGTTAAAACGCATCTCCTCAGAAACCTATTCATCTTCTCAGTGTAGTTGTTCACTCTGAAAACCCAGATAAAGAACCACAGGAAATGTTTACTTTTCTCGGGCTGTTATTTTGAAGTCCCTCTACAAGAGAAGAATCCATTACAAGCACCAAATAATACTTTAAGGATTACTTAGAACAACAAATCTAACTACAAGTCAATGTTTTTAAATGTTCCTGGTTAGTGCTAGGTATTTCATTTCTAATCGTTAAATAGCCTGTGGTCCAATAGCCTATCCCTTGTGTAAAAACGATTAAAAGTGAGAAATTAATTATTTATGTTTCTTCATGTAAAGCTCGATTCGAGTAAATACCTTATTTATATTTTTCAATAGAATGTGAAACATAAAACATTGAGATTTTTGCCTCTCAAAATCCACAAGACTCGAAGTTACCGAACAACCCTTCACGATGTCTACAGTGCTTAGGCTATACTCAAAGAAGGCAGTGCAAGAAGAGAGCCTGCGTGTCTCCAATTCAACTCATGCAAGTTAATATACTAATCTTATCATATATAATCTTGTAGCCTCCTATATAATGATATTGTCCACACCACAATATTGTATTGACTTGAGATAATCATATCCTCAGAAACAGATTTCCAAATAACTGCAGACATAGGCTACAAGCACAAAGGAAGTCCTTGGTGACTTATTTTAGTGTAGAGTTTAAATCATTTTTTACTCATCTGAGAGGCAAAACAAGCTGATAAGTTGATTGACTGCCATAAGAGAGAGAGAGTGTGTGTGTGTGTGTGTGTGTGTGTGTGTGTGTGTGTGTGTGTGTGTGTGTGTGTGTGTGTGTGTGTGTGTGTGTGTGTGTGTGTGTGTGTGTGTGTGCGCGCGAGTGGACAGTAATAAGATACTAATAGTCAGATAGTAAAACAATGTGGCAAATATGATCATAGAGCATATTGAATTACCTTCTTTGCTGTTATTCTGGCTCTTAGTTTTTTCCCAGGGTGCCATGGACTTGTCATCCTCTGGCCCATCCATCATGGCCTTGTCGCTGGGCACATACCAGGTGGCGTGCTGCTCTGCCATTAGAGTGTCAAGGTCAATAGTGCCCATTGAGCCCTTCCCAGCATCCGGGCTGCAGCTCGCCAGCTCATTGTCTTCATTCTGTGAGGGACAGTCGCCATTCTTTTTACCATTCTTCATGGCCAGGGGCTGGTCCTCTGAGATGCTGAACTGTTGGCGCTGCAGCTGGATCTGGGCCTGCAGTATCTCCAGAGGATGGATCTCGTCCTGGCCAGAGGTGCTGGATGGGGTGCGTACCTGCTCCATCCCAGGTGTGCCTGGGTGACCGACTCCGTTGCCCACCGTGGCCCCACCAGCACTCAGTCCATAGCCGTCGGGTGTCGAGGTAGTGTGATTGGTGATGCCCTGCATGCCTAGGGGCTTTTGCCCATTCATCAGGCCATGTTCCCCCCTCTGCAGCTTGGGTGAGACAGTGATGTGCGGACTACGGATGGGCTTTGTGACTGGAGCACCTCCTGCATCTGAGCTAGAGGACACCTCATCCTCATTGACGTAGTGGGTGCTGACATCGTCAGGAAGGTCCACGTGCGGTGAGCTACTGTTAGATTTGGTGACACTCTGAATGCCACTGTCCAGAGAAGACATCAGGTCTGCCTGGTCCCCCAGCTTCTGGTCATTTCCCTTTCCCCAGGAGGGGGACGGGAGGGGTTTCTCATGGGGCGTACCCCCACCCCTCTCCCCAACGCCAGCTGAAGGGGGTTGCTGGCCTGGACTTACAACAGGGTTTCCGCTGTCAGAGGAAAAAAAGATCCCAGGGCTCACATGCCCGCTGTCCCTTTTTCTCCTCCCTCTCCCTCTCCCATTCCCTGTTGCTGCTTTCCCCTCACTGCATGGGGTAGCGTCCATGTTGTAATTTGGGGAGAGGGCACTGGCTTCCCCCTGCAGCGTCTGGTTTTGACCTGCAGGCTTTATGTTGCTATTCCCAGTGCCAGGCATCTGGCTGTTCTGGGAAGTGCCGCTCTGAAAATACTCAGGACCAGCACTGCCAGTCCCGTTAGCAGTGCTGCTATTAATGTCCTGCTCCGTCTGACTCAGTTTTCGCTTGCCCTCATTTTGGTTCTTCTTGTTGAATGTTACGTTTAGGTTGGGGGCCCCTAGGCTAGCTATCATGTTCTGGCAGGCTGTGGAAAGGGCCGCCAGGCAGCTCTGCCCGAAAACATTGTCTTTAGTGCTGGTTTTGCTAAAGTTCCCCAGGGAGAGCGCCCCAAGCTTACTAACAGAGGACCGCTGGCCTGGGGGGAACTCAGATGGAGTAGGGTAGCTCCCTGGTGAGGTGTTCACCCCCTGGGGATTGCTATGTGGTGGCCCCTGACGGTTTGTCCCTCCGTAAGGAAACGTTGGTTGAGCTCCCATGGAAGGCCCGGCGGGGAAGTCAGCTGGCCGCCTATCTGATGGTGCGTTGGGGTGTCCTACCCCGGCTCCGGGGGACTGCATCTGGGAGAGGTTGCCCATGTTGTTGCCAAACTGGGGGTGCATGCGAGGGGAGTGGAGGGCCTGTACATGCCCATCTCCAGGTATCCTCATTGGCTCCTGCATGCCCATCCCATTCATGCCCGGCCTGAACATCATACCAGCTCCGTTCTGCTGCAGCCCCATGTCGTGGGCCCCAGCCTCCCCGCCCGTTCCCCCCATACGCCGTGACATGATCTCTCCTGGTGGGTGGGACCCGGGGAACCAGTTCTCCTGAGTTATATGAGGGTTCTGACCCTCAAAGTTCGGCATCCTGGATCCATTCTCCCTGTCAAAGTTGGGCTGAGGCATGCTCCCCACTGGGCCTCCATGAACCATGGGGCCCGGAGGCACGTCGCCGTGGTGACCCAGCTGCTGCAGACTGGGCTGCCTCATCCTCTGCTGCTGGTTCCGAGAGGCCATCTGCTTGATCATCATGGCCGCGTTCTGCCGCTGTTGCAGAGACTGCTGCTCAGGCCCAGCATGCTGGAGTGGACCCGGGGGGAAACCGTCTGTTACAGGTGGGGTGAACTCACCAGGAAGACCAGGGTAGGCCGAGGGAGAGAGATGGTTCTCCATGCCCTGCGCATTGTGCATGCCACTACCCCACGTGCCACAATTCTCCCCTCCCTGAGCGTTAGGAAACTCAAATCTGGGCCTTTTTGCCATGTTCATATAAGGACTGTCAAAGTGTTGCAGCCTCTGATTCGGAGGCTGTTGGGTGGGAGGAGGGGGAGCCGGCTGTTGCATATTAAACATGGGGTCCCCATAGGGGTGCTGGCCCCTATTTTCCAGTCTGTGAATAGGATACTCAAACTGGTTGTGTTGGCCAGGCATCATGACGCCACCATCCAGTATGTTGGTGTTGGTGGAGCCCGACTCAGATTGGGGGGGCCGGGGGAGGCCTGGGGGGCATGAGTTCTGTCGTGCTATCAAACCAGCCTGCTGCTGCTGCTGCATGAGAGTGTGTCTGGCACTGACCCCTGGGTCCATCCCCACTGGCATCTTACGGCCATTCCCAAAGCGCTCAAAGAACACTCCATGCTGTGGGGGAGGCTGAGGCTGCTGGGGCTGTGGGGGTGGCTGCTGGTGCCCTTTGGAGATGCCCTGTATACCCGGTGTCCGAGCCATGGCAGGGTTTCCAGGGAAACTGCCACCGGCCACCGGCCTTCCTGGCCCAAAGTGGGGCAGCTGAGACTCTGATTCTGATGGAGAAAATACAGGTACGTCAAAATGTCCAGTTGGGGGCTCGCTTGGGAAATTATACTCTAATCCCTCCACAGCACCCTGATTGGGCATCCGTCGAGGCTCCAGACCATGGGTCTCCGAGGAGGAAGAGGAGGAGGAGGGCAGACCATGGAAGGATGCTGCCCGGTTAGGTGACTGGTCCAGGGGTAGACAGGGGGCAGGGACAGCGTGGTTGCCGCTTGGGGGGCCGTGGTGCTGGAACTCAGGCATGTTACTGGATCTTTGCTGCTGTTGCTGCTGCTGCTGGGAGAAGCTGTCCCCTGCCTGGCCCTCAGCAAGGGGGTCAAACCCCTCTCCAAAGCCCTGCTGGGGCCCCATGCCATTGTTGTTGTAGCCCATCAGCCTGCCACCATGCAGGCAGGATGAGGCTGGGTCTGGGCCTCCAAAGTTCCCACTGAAATGAGGATGGTGTTGATGAGGGTGAGACTGGTGGCCATGGGGATGGCCTTGATGAGGTTGCTGGTTGTTATAAAATCCATGCATGGGTCCTTGCTGCTGCTGTTGCTGCTGGAGTCCGCTGCCTGCATGCATGTCTGAGTGGCCCCTGGGATGAAAGCCACCATACTGCTCACCGTTCATGTTCATATTGAGCCCAAGCATCGGAGGCTCGTTCAGAGGGCCCATGCCCGGCTCCACTGCACCAGGCGGGCCTCCTGCATGAAAGCCAGGGCTTTTGTAATGGGAGCTCATGTTCAGTCTTGGCTGGTTTATGTTTCTCTCTGACTGGCCAGGGTTTCTGCTATTAATCTGAGAACCAAACTGCTCCAGCCCAAACATACTTCCCTGCTATCAATCCCGCATGACAGCCAGCTCAGCTGGCATAGGCAGTCTATCGTTAGCCTCAGTTTTCCTTCTTCTCCACAAAAAAAAAGAGGACAAAAACGAAAAGAGATGAGAAATGCCTCAATAGGCCAGATGGGCTATTTTGATATCTTAAAAAGTTCCGATTTAAAAATTAGACAATGGATCTTAAATCTATTCACTCACCCAATGAGTACTCATTGTGTTTTCCAAAATCCAATTTGCACCTAAAGTGTTGAGAGGAAAATAAAAGGGAGAGGACACTACACGTATGTCCAACGAAGCACGCACATAGGTTACAACAGTCTGTTCTTGCTCGTTCCCGTGTATTTCTACAGGCGATTGGTTTCCATTAGTTTACAAATAATACAAAAGATCTTTCACTTGCTATGTGACTTCGATATAATATCATATTCCAAAGTTTCTGAGCACATTTCTTCTTTGCAAACTTGATCAAACCCCTTATCTAATTTATGACAGAGATCACAAGGCTTATAAACATTTAAATAAACACATAACAATTTTCTTCGTCAACTTCATTACTCCAGCTGTTGTCAAATGTCCTAGGACGCACAGTTTGGATTGTCCTTTCAAGATCCCTTTATTGAGAAATCCACCGGCAACCTGCACAAGTAAAATTATAATTGGTCGTTGTTTTAAAAATGAAAAGAAACAATTTCCCACAGTTCTGGGTGAAATGTCTTATAACTGCACTATTAACAATTCTACCATTTCAAGTCTGAGACAAAGTCCGGAGGGAAAATCCAGCCCAGTCGTGAGGCTATCAGGAAAGTCGCTTTTGCGCCACCGTGTCCCCGAGCTTCCGGCACGCACTACCCGCGGCTTGACAACATAGTCCAACTGGTCCTGGTCATGTGCCCTCCAAGCACGCATAAG